>NW_024096820.1:122500-1322500 GCF_016545835.1 Crotalus tigris | reverse complement strand
ACTTTTTTTGCAATCTATAAAAATATATTTTTGTTGCTGTGCATATATTGTTCTTAATAGAATGTTTGATTGCTCTTTATGTGAAATAAACAAAAACTTCGTATAATGCAAGCAAAGATATTATTTTCAATTCTTTGTAATGAAAGCATATATTTATCTATATCTATATAAATTACTTTCATTCATATATATATATCAGTAGTAATATAAATACTTAAACACATGTGCATGACTGTAAAGCTACTTTTTTCTGTTTCATTTAGGATCTGTCAGTTCAAGGATCATCATCACAGCTCCCTAAATCCTTTGATCCAGAACCAGAAGCTAAATATGGCACCTTGGATGTGACTTTTGACTATGACTCACAGGAACAGAGGCTTCTAATAACAGTCACAGCTGTCACAGACATTCCAAATTACAATAAGACAAGTGGAAGTCTGTGGCAAGTACACCTAGTTCTCCTTCCTATCAAGAAACAGAGGGCAAAAACCAGCATCCAGCGTGGTCCTTGCCCTGTCTTTACTGAGACATTTAAATTTAATCATATTGAGTCTGAGATGATTGGGAATTATGCAGTACGCTTTAGACTGTACAGTATTCGTCGTGTAAAAAGAGAAAGAATTTTAGGAGAAAAGATATTTTACTTAACCAAATTAAATCTTCAAGGAAAGATGTCAGTTCCGGTGACTCTAGAACCAGCATACAACATTTCTGTAAGTATTAAATCAAATAGAATAAGTGTTCAGTCATGTAAGTGATTCTGAACAGAGGTGCCACTAGTAAACATAGTTAAACACATCTTAGAAATTTGAAGCTAAGCGTTGCTGTAGGGTAGTTGTAAGAACAAGGAAAGGTATCCTAAAAACCATTTCTCATTATCTCTGATCACTGATCATGCTGTTTGGATGCCATGAGAATTCAGTGATCTCTGAGAGGTCAAAGACAAGAGGTCTCTTTTTTTCCTGACTAGCTTGCCTCCTCCAACTACTGTGCAAGGCACATTGATCAAATTTATTCCTATTGTGTTCTAGTTATGAGTATTGCTCGCTCTCAAGGAGTGTAAAGTTTGTTTGCTAGAAGTATGCCTTATGCTAATCTTATGGATGTTTTTGTGCCTGGCTAAAACATAGGTATTTACCCAGACTTTTTAAAGCAATTTGATGCTACTGCAATACATGTGATTAAATCATTTGTTTCTGCTAATTGGTCCTTTCTGTTGATTGGTTTTGGTCAGTGCTTTTTTTGTAAAAAAAAAAAAAAAAAGTGCCAGAACTTACACACGTCATACAACCCGCCTTGCCTACCCTACAAGGTTCCATCCAAAACAGGTGCCAGAACTCCGTTCTGGACGTTCTATGACAAAAAAGTCCTGGTTTTGGTTCTTTTTTACTATATTGTATAATATATTGATGATAATATAATAATATATAACAATATATTGTTACTTTTTGAATACTGCTATTGCCTCCTCAGGGATCTTTTTTTAATGAATGATAAAATGTAAGTAGAAATAATAGAATTGGAAGGAACCTTGAAGGTCATCTAGTCCAACCTCCTGCTCAGGCAGGAAACCCTATACCATTTCAAAAAAATGGTTGTCCAATCTCTTCTTAAAAACTTCCAGTGTTGAAGCAACCACAACCTCTGGAGTTCCACTGATTAATTATTCTCATTGTCAGGAAATTTCTCCTTTTTGATCAAGTTTAAACATCTATCGACAGGATAGCTGGAGGTTATTCTCAATAATTAAAGATGGTGCTAACAGGAAAGGGTGAAGTGCACCTCTTCCAGTCATTTATTTTCTAATTAAGACCCAGTTTCCCCAGGGCTAAGTCTTCTGCATTCTATGGAGGTAGCCCCTTACAACTCAGTCTCAGCTCTGCTCTTCCTTCTTGGCTTCATTTGGTCCCAAAGGCATCCTTGGACAAAGAATTAAGATATAAGGAAGCAATGACAAGAAAGAAGAGTTTGATCTCACAGTAAAGAGGGATGCTTCAGCAGCCTTTAAAGGACACCGTGATATTTTTCCTTTCTTCCTCTTTGTTCCCTAACCCTTGCTCTGGGGTGGTACCCATTTTCCCCTAAAAACCCCACACAAGATTACAGTATTCATTTACACAGCAATTTGTGATGAGAACTTTTTCAGTAGCAGAACAATTAATGAATCTGTCCAGTGGGCTATAGGCCCAAATAACCCTACTTGTGGAGTGTTCAGGAATTGGGTAGTAGTCTGCTCAATCTCTGAACTTCCTGTCACTCAAAGGAAAAAGGAATCGATCTATCTGTGGCCACATATCTATCTATGGATATCTGAAAACATGCAATAGACTAAATATTTCTGTTTAGAGAGTTTACATCTCTTTGACTCTCCTTTGAATATTTCATATGGACTATTCAAATATTTCTAGTCATTTAATGTTTTGTTGCAAAAATGCATCCGATGAATCAAATGAAACTGGGAGCTACTGTTTCTAAACATATTGCTGCTTTTCATTAGCATGGAAATAGTGAAGCCTAGCTTTCTACTATGTGTTAAATTCCCCGTATCAATAGATATGTGAGCTTAATGTTCTTGCTATTAACATTTAGAATAGAAAGCATATGGCACACTCTGAATTACCTGGTCTTGAACTCATTTCCACAGTGCTTAACTGACATAAAAAAGATCCTTATATACACTTGCACAGTTCCTATAGAACTCCACGACAAAATCTTTTTCAGTGGTCCTAAAGTAAATTCAGACTAGTTATACAAATGCTAAATCATGTAGCCCAGCTAAGGAGTTCAAAATGCAGGGCAGGTCTTGGCATAAGGTAGACTTGCCATTGGGCATACATATTAGTAAGATTTGAGAAGAATGCCAGGAATCTTCAAATAATTTGTCACTTGTATCCTGGTTACTTTGCAATTGGACTATTACAAAATGCTCTATGTGGGGCTGCCCTTAAAGATCAGCCAGAAGTTGTAGCTGGTTCAAAATGTAGCAGCATGATCCATAATAGGTACATCTTGTTATATCTGTATGTCATAACTCATAGACAAATGGCTCTGGTTGCCAGACAGCTTCTAAGTGCAATTTAAAGTGTTGGTTGTTGGTTGTCACCTATGCTGATCATAGCATAGAACTTAATTATCCAGTTGTTTCTGCCCACCTGATATGTTCAGATAGAGTGACTGTGTTCTTGTTTGTGTGTTGTGTACATGTGTGCCTTTGAGTCAGTTTTTGATTCCTGGTGACTACCTGGACAAGTTCCTGCAGTTTTCTTGGCAAGTCTTTTTCCAGAAATAATTTACCATTGGCTGCTTCCTAGGGCTCAGAGAAAGTGATTGGCCCAAGGTTACCTAGCTGATCTTGTGCTAAGGCAGGACTAACTCAACATTCTAGCCTGATGTGTTAATCATTACACCAAACTGACTCTATCAAGGACTCTATCGAAGACTAATGAACAATGGACTTCTAGTGCCTCCACTATGCCTGCAATTCCAGTTCAGCAGCAATTTTATTGCTTATTATTATATATCTTCTTTATTTATAATGCTGTATATTAGCTTTAAAAACCGGTCACCTGTATATATTAAATACAATTTGCTCAGATTTTTTTTCTCTAAATTTTGCCTCAAAATGTGTAAGAAATCCACCACCTTGATATGAATATTCAGAGTCTATAACCTAGCTGTGGGTTGAGACTGCCTAAAATCTTGGATTTCAGTAGATAGTGCCTAGAAAAAAGTCTAGGTTGTGTTCCTTTAAACAATAGGCAGCTCCAATGCCAGAACATGAAACTCTGCTCCCTGAAACATATGCTTCCTCCTTTCTTGGTCATATTGCAAATAATCCCATCCCTCAGTACTCTGCATGTAGGGACCCTACCTTAAAATGAAGCATTGTCAGACCATTTGTGCTGCTATAGCATAGACCAGGTGGCTTTCAACCTTTTCTTCACCACCGACCCACTTTAAATACTTTTTGTGGCCACGGACTACCAAGACATAACTCAAGATTTAAATCATAACATATCTTCAAGCCTTCATGGACCCCCTGTGATGACATTATGGCCTCCCAGGGTTCCAGGGGCACAGGTTGAGGACCTCTGGCATAGATTATATGCCAGCCTTCTCGCCCACAGTATTTCCTTCTGAGGAAAGGTCCTTCAAAACAAGACATCTGTTAGATATTGTGAAAAGTAGACCTGCTTTCTTCCTCACTGACTACAGAGACATGCTGGCTATTGTCCAGCTTCAGCATTTTATATACAAAGAGCATGTGAACTATTTAGATCAGTGTTTCTCAACCTTGGCAACTTGTGTGTGGATTTCAGCTCTCAGAATCCCCCAGCCAATATGCTTAAATATCTTAAAGTTGCCAAGGCTGAGAAACACTGATCTAGAGATCTACTCATTTCCTTCTACAAGAGAACCTTCCTCCTACTTGACATATTAGGCTTTTCTGCCTTTGAGAACAATATGCAGCAGATGGGTGTAGATGCCCTATACAGATAGTTATGAGTGCATTCACTGTAATGGATGGTTTGGGCTCTTTCTAGTCTCCTGTTTGAGATACAAAATGTGCCTTATGGGAGGACAGGCATTGACTTGGAAAGTTGTCTGTGACTTATAAGTGAAAGTTGCAACATATGATAGACATATATCTGTCTGTCAGGCATCAATATATAAAAAATAGTTAAGCAATAATTTCACTGCCTTGTCATATCATGTTCCAGAGAGATTAAATAATTCATCTTCTTAATTTTTATCTCACTGTGACATACCATGTAAGTTTTATTGGAAATCTTATAAAAGTATCATAGATCAAGTATCAAATGAGAAAAGTAGCACATGGGTCCTATTGTTACCTCATCAAATGTTTATTAAGGAAGTTGGAACACTGATTTACTGCAATATAGCAATTCTGTTTGTCATTTCATTTTCAACATACATTAATAGTTTAAGTTTGGGAATAAAACCAATCTATGAATAGTGTGATGCTTTTGTCTGTAGAATAATTTGTCTAAGTATGTATTTTCAATATCACTTACGATTTCAGAAAGAAAATTTGATATAGTTTTATATACTCTGGAATAATAAATTAAGTCTGTACATAATAATATTGAAATGTTTCAGTCTCCTGGTATACTCAATTAAAAAATTATGCTTTTTTTTACTTTACTTTTGATTTTATTTTAAGTAGTCTTGTATGGGGCTGGTGAGGTTTGTATATAATAATTTCATTGTTTCCTGATAGTCAAGGGAATATCTAAAGAGATGGCTATACCTACATCATGTGCTCTTTACTCTTTTCGTTGGAAGCCTGAGAAAGACCGATAGCATGTCCTTAAGGCTCTTTATTATTGAGTCAAACACACCACTAAAATCAGCTGAAAGAGAACTTCAAGAAGGCAGACAGATAACAATCTAAGAGAACTGTATAGAGAGACATCTTATTGATGGTATTCTCTGATTTCTTTTATGTATTTAACAACAGCTAGAAGCACTATTTCTCACAACCAGAAGCATCACATTGTCAAACATGACTGACTTGGGGGGGGAGGGGGCGCAGGGTAGAAAAATGATGTTGGATATAGTTAGAACTGCCAGGAAATGCCCGGGTTATAAATTGGATTAGATAACTCATGTCCCATTAGGATATTTTTCAAAGCCATTTCCTTACCTAAACAGAGAAACAGAATGACTGCAGGAAGGAAAAAAAGCAGTGGGAATGGGAGCAATTTCCAAATTCCCCATTGACTTTCCTTGTGGGAAGTTGGCAGGGAGCTTCAAAAATCTCCCTCCCTCCTTCCTGTCTATCCTTACCTCCTTTTTTTCCTCTCTCCATTCCTTCCTCATGGTTCCTCTCTTCTTCCTTCCTTCCTTCCTTCCCTCCCTCTTTCCTTCCTTCCTTCCTTCCTTCCTTCCTTCCTTCCTTCCTTCCTTCCTTCCTTCCTTTTTTTCTTTCTTTCCTTCTTTCTCACTATTCTGTATTTGAATGGATGTTGTTAATAAAACGAAAACCAAGCAAACAAAAATCAGGGCTTCTCTTGTTTGTGAAAAAAATGCCTAGTTTAAAACAAACTATAATTTAATTTCATATGCTGTTGTATGTGTACAAATTAGCAAGATATTCAGTGGTCATGATGCTGTGGATTCCCGCTTTCTGGCCTATTTTTTATTATAATGTGTCTTTTTGACTTGATATGTTATTTTGGTTTCCCCTAAAGAGAAATGCCTCCTTGCAATGGTCTGTTAATAGTAGATATTTTCAGTTATATACTTTATACATTTTATTTATTTTTAATCTGATTATTAGATTTGTATGCCACCACTCAGAATCTATTATGATTATATATCTTTGAGCCCAGTAAACAAACAAATAAGCAGATAAATTCATTTCTATTCAAAGAGCAGTGCTAAGCATTTGCCGATAATTCTGTAAGTCTTTGTGATACATCTTACTTTGGCACAAAATGTGACAAACGGTGGAGATTTAGTTTGCATTTAATGCTATAAATATGGCTTATAGGTTCCCCATATTCATTCATTTATTTATGTATTTCCATTACGTTGTGCACCATTAGGAATGAAAGATTCTGGAAATTAATACTAGGAGCAGATTCTTCACTATTGTGATGACTTAAAATGGTTGCAAACGCTGTTTTTGCTTCTAGGGCTGTGAGTCCCAATTGAGCATGTCAGAGGCATCCTGCAGTGAAAGTATCTCCTCTTGTCAATCTTTGACACATGGCTCAGCTCCCGAAATCCTCATCGGATTGCTTTATAATGCCACAACTGGAAGACTAGCAGCAGAAGTGATAAAAGGCAGCCACTTCAAAAATTTGGCAGCAAACAGACCACCCAGTGAGTAGAATATATATATTATTTCATCTTAATACTTCTGCACTTGGGGGGATTTCACTGGTAGGGACTTTAGTCCTATCATTTAGCCTTACCCAGTCAAACTGAAATAGTATAATAATCAACTAATCTGTTTCATGTTTTCATTGGGGAAATGGCAGTAATCTAAAATTCTAAATATTGGTTGCGATTCAACAAGATCCTTTTAATTTTTTATGATTGACTGGCTAATAAATTGCCTTTATCTTAATGATTAACTACTAAACTATTAATGTCTCACATAACAAAGCCATTATAGAAAATTATAATGTATTTTAAAAATTGTGTGTTGATAAACGTTTATGTAGATGGGTTGCCACCTCTGTGGTTAATAATACTAAAATAATATGTTATAAATCTAAATTATAAATTTGATATCAGCGTGTCGTAATATACATTTGATATTCTCTTTGGTGATTAAAAGTAGTATTTATTCTTCATTTCAAGTAAATATGCATGATGGTCATGTATATTTGTGTGGTGTATATTTTTCAAGAATAAAATTAAATAATGTAGTAAGATGGTCTCAGCTAAATACAAATATATTTACAATTGGCATAATTGATTTAACTTTTTGTACATTTCTAATGACTAGATTCTGCAAAACGGAATCAGAAGTACATCTGAAATCTAGACCCAAATCCAGTTCCTACAAAAGTCTATAAAACTACAAAACTGTCTAGCTATGTCTACAAAAGTTCATTAAAAAGTACAGTTAAACAAGACCAATATTTATTTAGGAAACTTATATGACTTCTTATATCTTATATAATAATATAATCCTAGGTACTTACAAGAATATTAAATAAAAATAATATAAATAAAACTAACCAAGTCCTATAATAAACACGATTAGCCTATGGCAATATCATACAAACTCTTCATACTCTTCATGTCCTTAGATTTCCTGGGGTTCCATCTACCCCCTAGTCAAAAGCCTGGATGAAGAGCCAGGTCTTCATAGCCCTCTGGAAGAATAATAGGGTGGGGGCTGTCTGAATCTCAGAGGGAAGGCTGTTCAATCTCAGAAGATAGCCACAGAAAAGATACATCACAGTTTTTATCATGCCTGCAGATAAGCATTTTTCAGATGATCAGGTCCCTTCTCAGAAACACAATGAGACCAAAGGGAGCACTTGACATGATGCCCTTATAATGTTGACATCTGTTAACTATTGTTTATTCCTTTTGACAACAAATAATTAAATAAATTATTTTTAATCTATAGTAAAGGACCAAGAAAATTATACTAATAAATATACATGAAACGATATCAACATGATAAGCTGCTATTTATTGAAAGAAACATATGGTTGTATTTTAAGGTTCCTATAATGCTCAAACAAGTTGTTATAAAGAGCAGCTAAATCCTGTATGAAAGTGGCACTTTTAGTTTTCTGATGTTATGCTTATATTGCTCAGATATATTAGTTATTTGTTAATCACTTCTGCTTTTTGATCACTCTAGATGTTGCTCAAATTATATGGTTAGCAACATCATTACATTTAATGTTACTGTGGAGAAGCCCATTTTTCATCTCAGCCAGAAGGAAGTCCAAATATCTCATTTCTCAGCCATGATCAAAACCCAAAATTTATCATGCTAAAATTACTTAGCATAAGGAAGTCCTCATTTGCACTCGTGGTTCACCTCTCCCCCACTTAGAAATTACTGCAGAGTAGGGATCAATTTCCATTCAGGTTATTAATGGAAGCATTATGGTCCTAATGAAAATCTCTCCTCCATAGTTATTACTACATTTTTAAAAATCTTGTTGAGTCTGCCAAGTACAGAATTTGTAGAGGATGCTTCCTGTTTCTTACACTCCTTATTTCTAATCAAAACTTCCTTAGAATTTCTGAATGTCTCTTACATGCTAGATTGCAGATAGGTGTCTAGAAGACATACAAAAGTATAATACAGGGGTCTTCAAACTTGGCCCTTTTATGACTTGTGGACTTCAACTCACAGAATTTCTGGAGATGCTGAAAATCTGTGTTTAGAAGCAGTCTAAACAACAGTAAACAGGCTTAGTGAGAGAGGAATTGTATCAGAAGTGTCTGAAATAAATTATTTCTCTCTTTTCTGCTTCACCATAGAGGCATGCCTGTCAACTAGTATTCAGGCTAGTCCAAGTTCCTTGAGTCAGAGAGATACGTAGAGCATGTACAGAGGGAAAATATAGTGGCATTAAAAACATCAACAATGCAGAACTTATTGTTGCTCAAAGCTGTATGGCCCTGGAGTATAGTGCCTAGGACCCACAAAAGTGTACATGTACCCATCTTAAACGGCCAATAGATCCTGAATTGATAGAACTCCTAGAAGTTATCTGACAACACAACTGACAAAAGGATTATTAAAGTATATCAGACTGTGACCGTAGTAAAATTGCCTGTTGGCTGCTTAAAATACTAGTTTAACGCCAAAACCAGCAAAAGATGACATGGCAGAGAAGACAGAGTGCTGAGGAATGTCCACACCATTTTTAGATGAAAGCAGAAAATGATCTTTGTTGCAAAACCAATAAAAACCTATTTTGATATTCTTAATAGTACTAAAAAATGCTTGTTTTGTTTATTTTCCATTCCATGTGGACTCACGCTATAGGTTAGGGAATCTTGTGCACACATAGGGCATAGTCTGTTTAATAATTATTGTTTATTTAGTGCTATCCCAATGTTACAATTTGAATTGGAAATTTGAACTTATGGGAAGCTCTCTATGTGCACTGAAGAAACCATGTAGCTTTGAATTATTTTTTAAAACTTTGATCTAATAAACTTGCATTTTAGCTTAAATCATTTTCTCAGATGGAAGATGCAGCAAAGTAACATTAAATGAATAAAGTAGCCAGCTAAGTTAATTTTATCAGATTTCATTATTTTGTTTACACAGAATACCTTTCAACAATCATTTATTTTATTGTAATTTTGTAATTCTATTGACCTTCCCTAGTCTGAGTTCATTTAATTAATCCTTACTTAGAAAGCTGGAGTTTGCATGAAAAAGAGGAAGGTCTGCTAAAGAACATGTTTGATTTCTAGTTTGTAGCCTGATCTTTTGTATGAATCTCTATGCGCTTGTGTTTTAAACCCAACAGAAATTACTATTAAGATACTACATTATTTGAAACCGTGTAATTTTTTTTGTTAAAGATTACACAGTGAACATAACAAAATTCATTCATTAATCTACCTGCCCATTTTTTTGCTTGATCCTTTTCTCTAAAACTGATTTGCTAAGATGCTGTTTTCTTTCACTTTGGTGAATAGTGTTTCCTCTTAAACTTTAACCTTTTATCCTGTGTCACCCAACTATTGACATCTGGTCATTATTTCTTTTACTGCTTTCCACCCCACCCCCGTTGTCAGATGGACTGTTCTGTTGTCTAAAACACTTGATAGGTGGACAGGTTTATATAATACGAGGTGAGTTCCTGTGGAGGCTAATTAGATGTTGTCTTTTTCATGCAAAAGAAATCTGCCAGCTTCAAAGCTCTCCACCACTTTCTACCATGTTGGTTTCTGATAATGTACAATAATTATTTCACTGTTATAATGGAGACAGAGCTGATCTCTGACTATGGATGGTGGTATTTCAAAGATTTATAAAATAAACATGTGAATAAATGTCTGGACATTTAATTTCATTATTGCATTTCTTTTTCTAAACAATCCAAATTTCTTTCTTAAAAAATTCAAATTCATGCATTTAACAAACTAAATAAAAGACAGAAAATCTTTCTGTTTTTAAATACAAACAAATTGATGTACATACTCAATTCAATAATTATGACTGTATTTTCCCAGGCAAAGTGTTTCCACACAACAGTAACAATTACAGTTTTGAATATCAATGCTATTTCACTGAATTCATATTCACGGTCTAGTAGCTCCAGTGCACACATGGAGCTTCAGACAGAGGGGAGTTTGCTTCCTTTTCCTCTGTGGGTATGGAATGTATCCTCTATGCATCTAGGATTTTTTATTGTACTCTGAATATTTTAACTATCATATTTATTAAATTTATTTTATACTGCTTCCTATACAAAAACATTGCAAAGATTTTATACTTGAATAGTATGGTATGACATGCTATTCATTAAAATTAGTACAAAAGAATTATGTACTAATTACTTATTGCGCCACATATCTGCATGCAAAAATCATGCATGGCTTTATTCACATGAGTAAATATAAACTTTTATGTGGGTAATTTTATATTTTGGCACTTTAATTGTACAAAGTCCAATAAAAATCTTGACGAGAAACCACATCCATGCAGAGAGATTTTTAAGCAAACATTTCATCATGAACATCATGTGATGTTATCACTGCACTCCAATCCCATTCTTTTACATGTGATTTCTTTTTTCATGTCATTATACACCTATTTATATGATCTAAAAACTCTGATATGCTTTACAGTGCTGTGCCAGTTGTAGCTTGCTAAGTGTTAATGCTATATGTGTCTGCTTGGTGCAAATGAGCAAGGGATAATAGTAGGATTATGAGGTATACCTCTAGGTCAATTTACTATGAGAGAATAAGTACAATTAACTAAAAGTCACAATGAAATACTTTTCTCTGTCACATTATTAGGTTTAGTCAATTGTTCAAATCCAACATGGTATACACCATAATCTTAAAGATAGTCTGATATATTAGGTGAAATGGTTTGTCCAATACAACTCATGTATCAAATTGTCTATTTTGTAGATACATTTGTTAAGCTGACATTGCTGAATTCCATGGGTCAAGAGATGTCCAGATGCAAGACATCCATCCGAAGAGGGCAGCCAAATCCAGTCTACAAGGAGACCTTTATTTTTCAAGTGGCACTCTTTCAGCTTTCTGATGTTACGCTTATATTATCTGTGTATAACAAACGCAGCATGAAGCGAAAGGAAATGATAGGCTGGATTTCTTTAGGTTTGAACAGTTCTGGTGAAGAGGAGCTGAACCACTGGACTGAGATGAAAGAATCAAAAGGACAACAAATATGTAGGTGGCATTCTTTATTAGAATCTTAATGTGGAATTGAAGCTCAACTGAATGTCAACGTACAATAAGATTGTTGTTTTCGTACAGCTAAGAGACTCTTACAAAAATTACAAGCTTTTGTATTTCAGATTAACATTCCTGTTTAAAAAATGCACAAAATGCTGTGAAGAAGTATAAACATTCACATTTTTATTTAATATTACTGATTTTTTAAAGCACCAGATACAGAAGACAGAAACCACTAGTCTTTATCTTGAAACATTTAGGATTCTCTCGCCTATTCTTATTTTGGTTAACATGTAACTTTTATGTAAATCCTTTATTTGTATGAAATTCTCTGATTGTTTTATTTTCTTCTAGTAGTGTTATGCTCTGTGTTGTAGATGATCTATCAAGAAGATCTAGAGGTGGAAAGAAGAATGATTAAATGGCAAAAGAAAGCTCAACAATAGGAGAGAAATATTGTAGGTTTGCAATAGTAGTATTATTTTTTTCCATTCTTGGTGATTTAACATTTCAGACAGTGTACATCTGAAGAGTTGCTATGCAAGAGAAGCTAGATACTGATTACTTATGAGATTCTCTGTGGTGTCTGTTTTAAACATTTTTTTTTCCAGCGAGCTGAAATTGTTTTGAAAGAGAATTACCATTTATGGTATAAAGATACATAACTTTCACTCTTGATAAATAGGCTTTTGTATTATTTCAAAAGCCGTAAAACTTGTTTGACCAGACTGTAGGTCTCACCTCTTAAAAATTACTGGGATGGTATCTTCAGTTTAACGTACCTATGATGCAGGATTATTCATTGTGTGCCTTCTTTGGATCTTAATGAAATAGGACCCAGTGTAAGCACTGAGCACTTTTCAATTTTCTGATTCCTCATTTGCCAGCTTGAAAGCACAGGATCCAAAGATTTGCACAAGGGAGCTTTGGATATGTGATTTTGAAAAGCAGAATTCTTTTCTTTGAAACTGTGCTTCCACATAGATGTTTCTAATGGTACTAATCAAAAGATATTGTGTGACTGTTTCATCTTTCCTTAATAAAATTTCTATGCTCAGAAAAAAAAGAGAAACTGAGGAAAAAACATGGAGGTTTACAAGTAGAAGACGATAATATATAATTTCTCCAAAAAACGCAGTAGGGCAAAGCAGTGTGATGTGGTGGGAAATCTACTTTTTAAGGGAAAAAAGGTAAAACAATTCACTGGGCAGCCAGAAGTTCCTGGACATAAGTAAAGTAGTCCCTTTACACATTATAAGAAGTTTGGAGAAGCTGATGACAACTTGCAGGCAGTTTCTGTCATGGATCTCTCAGTGAGAGATGCTTTAAGTAAAAAAAAAGAAGGATTTCACTCATAGATGCTTTTTAATTAAGGTATTTGGTCTTTATATGAAATATGGTTATTGGCAGTTCAAGATCTAAGAAATACGTAAATATTTTTAAAAACAGAAAGTTTTAGAAATTCAATGATGATAACATTTCGGAATTATAATATCTGAGTAATTTTAAATAATGACTTAATCCCAGCAGTTAATTCACTTTCTTTCTCTCTCACACATGCACACAAGCTTGAAAAAGACAGTTTCATGAATTTCAGTTATATTGAAGGTTAAGACACTGCTTGCCATGAATATAGTGTTGAGATCATGATAAAAGAAAGTACAGCTTAAACACCTACAATGTCCATGGAATCTATATTGGTTGGAAACATAGCCAGAACTGATGAATTCTATTCAAGTGCTAGCTTTGGCTCTAGAGAAGCTGAAAAAAGAAGGATCAATGCATTTCTTTTTATACTTAAAGTAGACTGATTAAATACATGTTTAATACTCTTACCCACAATAATATTGAATGCTGCTATGTTTGAGATCAAAGACCTTGCAGACTTGCATGAATGGATTCAAGTCCATCACATGAAGGATGTGTAATGTTCAGTTTCAAAAAATTTAACAACCTCCTTAAAATTTCTCAGCCGTAGTCTTAAAATTGTTATTCAGTGCCTTTCATGTTTCACCACTTAAATTTGTAACTATAATGTGATGCTAAATTGATTGATTTTAAAGGTTTATCAAATGATTTTTCCTGTGTTGCATGAAATGTATAGCACAAGAAATGTAATTTTGTTAATAAACACTGTTCAGGATCTTTTTGCAAACTTAAATATGAATAATAGTACAATTTATTGTATTATTTTCAGTTCTAAATCTTGTTAATTTGACTTTCTACAAGCCTTGCTTTGTATTTTGAAAATCCTTACTTAGTTGCATTTCGGTTAAAAGTTAAATATTTAGATTTTATTTGTAGATTTTAGCCTCAATTCCAAACTTGCTTACCATAAAATATGTACTAGAGCTTATTTCTGAAATGCATGTTTAGAATTAAGACTTGCAACATCACAGTGCCTTGAAGAATGGATAAAGTATTTTTAAAGAAGAAAGAGTGATGAAAAACTGTGATTATGATCCAGGAAATTCCTGATTCTGGAAATTTCTTAATCTGAATTGTTCCTCTATATTTTTTCTTTTTAAAATATAGTCTATCATAGACACATCTAACAAACTATTTTGTTGGAAAGCAAGATAGATGTGGAGCAATTAAAATATATATATTTGTTTTTCTGCCACTGTCATGTCAATACTTTTGTCTTAATTTTGAAATGGTATACACCTTGCTTGGATATTACTGTACAATGTACACATAAATAATGTTTGATGGCCTTGTAAACATAATAAACCTTTGATTTGGCATAAAACATTGGATGGGTACGGGGAATGGAAAACATCTATTACTTTCTATAGGATTATGCTATAAAACAGCTTAAAGTTTCCCACAAGGTATTTTTAAACATTGGGCAGACCTAGTGAATTCAAAACTCCAAAAATTACATTAAATCAAAGCAGTACAGCATTGTATAGATGTGATCTTTTTTATTGCTTTAATTACTGAGGTTTATTTGTTTATTTCCACAAACAAATTCCCCTTTCTCTTAGATCAGAGACTTCTGCCAGTAAGGAAGTTTTGTATACAAAGTGTGTTTTTTTAGTAGTATCATTTTCAGCTGAATGGATCATGAGATGACCCATTGATAAAGCACACATTTTATGCTTGATGTCCTAAAAATATTTTCTTTACATGTAACTTTTTTGATATAGGTAATCTACATTGACCCATCTGAATCACCTTCCCTGCATGTATTTACTTCAATTTTTAGAATTGTGCAGCACAATCATTTGGCAGGGACTTCAGCTCTCAGAATTGTACAGCTTGATCATTTAGTTGGTAATACATATACTTTTAAAATACCACATCTGTCACTCTGGAGATGGAGTCAATCTTCCCTTTAACCACACATCACTTGGACTATCCCTAATAGGCAGTTGTGTGCTTCTAGTAAAACAATCAGTTTGCAAAACACTTTACCCACAATTAGGTGTTTCTTAGTTCGAGACTGAACCTTCTGATGCCACTTTCCAGAGTACTGGTTGGGGTAAGTGCATAACAGAAGAATATAGGGTTGACTCAGCCTTCCATCCTTCCGAGGTAGGTAAAATGAGGACCCAGATTGTTGGGGGCAATGTAAATATATATATACATTGCTTACTGGTGTACACCGCTTAGAGAGTGCTTGCACTTAAAGCGGTATATAAGTCTCATAAATAAATAAATATGATTTCCAGGATCAGAATCGGTTTGCACCAACTCACAAATTTGATGAATTTGATTAAAGTTACCTTATTTAGCTGCTACCATCAAGTTGTTCCTTTGAATTTGGTCTCCTAGACCCTCACATAGGCATACTCCATGCTAATATTTAGTTCACATAAGTATTTGAAATGCCTACATATTCTGGTTTATTTTTCTCCATTTTGATAGCCTTTATATCATTGGATTACAACATCCATCTCATTTCATTATTGGGTATGCTAACTACAGATGCTGGGAATTGAAATGCTATACATGTGGTAGCACCTATTGGTGGAGGTTAAATTCGCTTTGTCCAATTCATAAAAATATTAATTACCGGTACATGGCAGAAGAAACAGCAAATAAAAGTGACCAGGGAAATAACTCTTAAAAATAACAGATGTGTTCTTTAGTAGAATTTGACAGCTTTCAAAAGGTAGATTTCTTGACCTCTTTATAGAATTTCTATATTAGTAGTATGGCAGAAGAGCTAGTCAAAGGGAAGTGGTATTGTGACCATATCCACACAATATGGATCAGACCATTTTATAATATAGAGGAATCTTTTAGAATGTCATTAAGGCTCAGGTGCAATACTCGTTAATTTCAGATTCTTGTACAAGCCATCCTGTGTCTTTGGGATTGACACATTTTAACGTCCCAATTTTGGATTATCTTGAAACGTTAGATATAGGGTTGAATTTTCTTTAAATGTAACTGTTTTTTAATTATCCTATTTTTCGGTCCTACCATCGGTCCAGACAGCCTCCCAATGTGCCATTTGGTCCCCTGAGCAAGTAATGTTTGTGCCACCAAAATCTAGAGTTAAATTAGTTGATTTCTGGTGGCACATTTTAAAAACTGTGCCATAACATTAAGGTTATATATGAAAGAATGGGACAAATCACTTCCATTCCCATAAAAAAGCTATCTTCTAGCAAAAGAAAAAAATATCTTGAATTCATGACATTGAAATTGGGCTGTGTTGATGTTGATGATAGATGTGGGGTTGCTCCATATGAGATTAAAGGTAGAAATGAAAGTGGTTTGCCTCACAGAGGCCTCCCAATTCAATTTCTGTCCTCAAAACTCAAAGGTTAACCCTCCCCCAATAATTTCAGCATCTTGCTATTAGTTAGAAGACTGGAAAGCCAAGTTATGGCACCAAACCCCTTAAATATGATCTGTCCTAGTTTTAGTGATTTTTGCTACATGCCAATTTGCCTGTTAGGAATACCATTTGTTCACTAGCAAAGGGAAGCTTTATATGCAGAAGACCCCAGATTCAAACCTTGATACTCCAATTAAAAGTATCATAGATAGCATGGAAGTCAGGAAATGTCCTCTGACTGATCTTAGAGAGCCATGAAATTACTAATCTGGGTAAGCCCGCACTTTGGTTCAATATCAACCTCACTTTTTCAGATTCATTAAGAAATGTATTTATTTACATATTGTATAGCCTACCCAACTCAAAAACTATTTAAAAATTATATATATAACAATATTGACCTTTTAGGAGAGAGACAAATCATAGATTTTGCCCAGAGAAAGTTAAGCTCAGAATGTGCAGAAAACTATTTCTGATTAAGGAATTTAAGTACTCTATATGGGCAGTGCTTGTTTCTATGTTGCTGGGACCCTGTTGTTTGTTGATAGTCCCAATTTTGTTATATATGTTCTGTAATATTATTTTCATTTCTATGCTACAGTAGGGATATACATTATCACAAAATGTAGTTAAATGAGTTTGTAATAAAGGACCTCTCTACACTTGTTCTTAAAATGCTGAAGAAGTTTTTTTCTTAGCTGAGCACATTGATTTCTGGTTCAGCTGAAACTCAGATGGAAGACTGAAAATATATTTTGCAGCATTAATACTGAAGTTGTGAGATGGGCTGTTCCTCTTCATGAGAACTTTTGCTTCATCCCCCACTGTTTGGCTCCTCTGCTCTTACTTCTCCCTGCTGAAATTAAGGTACTATGTTGCCTCACCTCTCTTTTTACTATTCTTTTCACCTTGAGTAATCAAGGTTTTCCCCCTCTGAGTGAATGAAAAAAAGACAAAGCCTGGGGGGGAGGAGGCTAGTTGGATGCCATTTTGAGGGGTCCATTGGTAGGAGCATTAGTCACCACACAGGCAATATTCAGTATTGCCAGAAGAGCAATTGCTGAGGACAGTTGAGGTATGATGAAATAATGGTTCTGAGGATTGAAGGTAAAATTCAGTGATTAGAAATGTCTTGAATTAAAATGTTGGAATGTAAATAGACCCAAGTATATCAATTCTTTCCTTTGTTGCTCTCTGACTCACTGGTGTTATCCCTCCCTGGTGCCTTTGGTCAGCCTGCTTCAGGCAATTGATGGAACCAGTGGGTTTCCAGAGACAGCTTGGGATTTTCTCTGAGGAACTGGTGGGTGGGCTTGGCCAAGTCTTTATTTGCTGCTTGGAATGGACAAGTGCTGGGGTCACAGTTCACATTATCCTCTTGTGGCTTCTTCCCATAACCTGATCACAGAATACATCTTGCTTTACAGAGAAGCTCTGAGAGGTGAAGATATCTGCTAGACAGAAAAGCCACATTTAGTTACTCTTTCCATAGTGAGGAATTAATAATGGGATGCTGCATAGATTTTGTGTGGACTCTGTGAAGGAACAACTTCTCAGGAATTTCTCAGGCACCCTGATGTTTATGCAGACCAGGTTTTTATAGGTATTAAAAATTAAATTAATATCCAAACCTGGTTTTAAAAGGAGTCAGAAGCCAGCATCATAAAACTGAAAGAAAACCCTAAAGTAAGATAGCATCCTAAAGCTCCAAGATCACAATAGTATTCAAAGAGAAGAAGTCAGGAATGCAGAAGTCAGAGTTAAATGATAAGGATGGATTAAGGTAAGACAGTTTTTAACACCAACTATGCACAGACTTTAGGCATATAGCACAGTCCATTTATTAAAGAGAAGTATCTGTTAGGTAAAAATTAGGGTCATATTCTCAAGTTCATTGCAGTAGGTACCAATTTACTTATTAAGCATTTATTTTTTCTTCTTTCCATTCAGGGAGTAGGTGCAAGTGAGCAATCCTATTTGGATAGCACATCTTTCTTTATATATGAAGTCATCCTTGTACTCTAGGAAAGGCAAGTATATGATTCAATTCTTTTTAATATACATGGATTCCATATGTTTTAGAAATATTTTTCTCTTAAAATATGTCGTCTGCTTCAAACTGCTGGGCACAATTACACAGGAGACAATACAGCTTTCTATTTGTCTCTTCATGTAAAGATAAGGCTGCAGCCTCTTCTGGTCTTGCTTCTTTGAAAAAAAAAAAAAAAAAAGACTAGAACTCATCCAGAAGCATGATTTCCTTGGCTGAATCCTATGAATCAGCACACCCTTTTTTCTTCTAGACAACTTTTCTCCTATCTCTCTTGAATTCAGTTGTGTGCGTGTGAGCATGTGTGTACACATGTACATTTGCATGATGAGAATGATAAACAAAGGCATATCCAAAAGGACTAATCCACTAACTGTGTACTAGCATGCCTGCTTACACATTTTTGGCACATCATCTCCTGCAAAATAAGAAGAACCGAGTCCTTCAGTTTATCAACTGTCTGTGTGTGGTCACTTGGAAGCAAATCTTACTTGCCACAGGAAAGGGCCTATTGACTAACTTGGGGGTGGTCAAGACAAAGAGCTTTGCAAGCACAAAATCTGGTAATAGATAGTCTTTTCTTTCATGTAAATCCCTTCCTTTTTAATTATATATAATCTCTTTCTGCAAATTTTCTCAGAATGCACATTTTGAAAGTTCATTCACAATTTAGTGAAATAAGATCCACACTGTAAATGCTACAATACAAAAAAGTTGTTTTACGAAGCAAAATCAAAAATAAAACTATAGAGGAACACAAACCTATATAGCAGGGGTGTCAAACTGATGGCCCGTGGGCCGGTTGAATCATACGGAGGCCAAGCCCACTGCAGCTCCAGCAATGCGAAAAAAGTCGCTATATATTGCGACACATCTCATGATGCAGTGAGTTTGACACCCATGCCATATAGGAACAATAGAGCTTGTAAAATTATCTTGAAGGGAAACCAGTAAGTATAAACTGATAATTAATTTATTTTGTTAAAAAGAGAGAAAAAAAATGTTAACTATTACCAGAGGCTGTAAATTGACAACAGAAACATCTCCCTTAATCTCCATAATGATAAAACAATCTGATTTTGGCAGCCCAAGATCTTAATAGACATAATTAAGGGAGAAAAATCTTATTTCAGGTTATAATTTTTCCCATAAAAGTCAATCTTATCAATGAAATTAAAGTAGATCATAATTTTTAAAGAAGTCAGATATATTTCAAGTGTGCAAGTGTTTGATATAGCATTTAAATCCTTCAAAGCATGTACCTTAAATCAATCTTCACTCACTGAAAAAAATGCCTCTAATTCAATAAGGTTAGTCTATGAAAGGTTTCTGATAATCAATTCCATTACTTTGATTGAGTGATTGTTTATGTTCAGTCAAATCAGGGTTAGCACCAATATAGATCTTCTCCTAGAGCATCTGCCCCCAACAGGCCCCTTTAAAGTTTCCCAGTCATATTCCTATTGTTGCTGAAACTAAGTCATCACCTTGCTGATGGTCGTCATCTTCTTCCCTTTCCTTCCATTTTTTTTTCTAACATCATAGAGTTTTCAAGGGAGCTTTACATAGCTCATCAAAAATTCAATAAAGCTAAGCCTGGTCACTTTTGTCTGGAAAGAACTTTGGATTGATTTCTGCTATGATACATACAGTATGCTTGTCTTCTTTATTACTCATGGAATTTCAGGAGTCTTCTCCAATATCAATTTCAAAAGTATCAATACTTTTTGTATTCTGCATCTTCCAACTCCATTTTTCATTTTCATAGAGTGCAGCAGGTAAAACTATTGCCTGCACAATTTTGATTTTTTAAAGTATAAATACATCGTGGCTTCTGAAAACCTTTTCCAAGGCCTGCATGGCTACTTTACCAAGTGCTAGTTTGTGGCATATTGCTTTACTTTTAGCCAATCCTAAAATGCGGAAACTATCCACCACTTCAATATCTTCATTATCTAAAGACTGGTTGCTTCCCTTGATTTATATTCAGCATATTGGTTGAATAAATTAGTGCCTACAATCTTGTCTCATTCTTTGTTGACTAGGAGCCAATCTGTTTCAATATGTTCCATCCACATTAGTGTTTCCTGGCCTATATATTGATCACAATTCATATTCCACAGGTTGACAATCAAAGCCTTTCTATAATCAATGAAGGACATTGATTTCTTTAGTATTCTTTGGATTTCTCAATCATTCATGTGCATCAACAGCAATTTCTCTTGTTCTTTAGCCTTGTCTAAAACCAGCTTGATATTTCCCTTTCCATGTTAAGCATTGAGCATTATTGTACTGGCATGTGAAATTAAGGATATTGTATGATAGTGTATGAGCTCTGTTAAGTCTCCTTTCTTTGGTATTGATGTATAAACTGACTTCTTTCTATTTTTGAGCACAAGGCCATTTGCTAATATAATTTAGTTAAAACCTTTACCAGTTATTTTTTGTATGTATTCCATTAGTTCCAGTGCCCTTCTGATTTAGTAATGGCTGGAATATTGATCTAATAACATTTTATAGTACTAGAGGTTCTTGTAAATAGGGAGCATCTTCCCTATTCACAATATGCTGATATTTCTGTAGTTCAAAATTTCAATATACTCCTTTGATCTTCTATGAATCAGTTATTCTCTGTCTGTTGATATCTTTTAGCATACTAATTCAAAGTTGGAACTTCTTTCTTTTTTCAGAAATCTTTTGGAAAATATTACTTGTTTTTCTATCTTTGTTTCCATCTTTTCTTCTTTCCACAGTTAAGTACCATCTCAAGCAAAGTGTTGGAGTTACCTTTCCAAAGCAATTACAGACAGACTCTAATACCAAATAAACATCAACAGTTGTAGCTAGTTAGCTGGTGCAGTCATGTGGTTTGGTCTTTTGCCAGGCATTTAGAAATATTTGAGATCTACCACCAAAGATTCCCTCCCCCTCTTTCCACTTGGCAGTAGGTCATGCAAACTTTGATAATAACTTTATTGCCTTTACCAACTTTCTGAGCTTTAATGCATCTTCTTCATTATGGCCTAAAGAGAAAAGGGAAGACACATTCCATATTGTTCTTGAAAGGGAACATAGGCCAATAGTATGTAATAATTTGGGCTGGAATTTTGCCAGGGCATTTGGATTAACTACCTTCATGTAGAAAATATGGCCTCAGGTCTTTAATTAACTGAGGTAATTATCATCTCTTTTATATCTTATCTAGCAGATGGCATCTACCGAAACAAAGAAAAAAAGAAAGAAAGAAAACCAAAAAGATTTTCCTTAATATTCCTCCCTAACCAGAGGCACTGCAGCTTTTATAGCACCAAGATGATACATGTAGCTGAGAGAAATTAGGGAAACTTTCCTTACGGTGACTGCTCATAAGATTCTACACATTCCCTTAGCTGCATGTGGAGCTCTTTACAATACAGTGACTGAATAAAGGAGCACCACTTTTAATCCAATGGATTCACATATTCCAGGAATTATTATTATATAGCTTTTAAAATTTATCTGCAGATATTGCCACTAAGAAAATAATGATCAGATATATTGAGCTTAGTAGCTTTCTTCCCTCAATTTCTCTGTGGGACAGCATTGAATTTTTCATAAAAGGTTATATTTGAGCTTAGGGAGTGAAGTTGCGACAGTGGGTAGGAACCCTATTTTTAATGAATGATATACCTTCTGAAACTTCTCTCTATACAACTATTAAAGTAAGGGCCTATCTGGCCACAACCTTTCTCCATAATAAATGCATAAAATGGATTTATTTAATTATTGCCAAAAGAACAGCAAGTTGGTGAAATATATTTTGTTGTTGTTAGTTGCGAAGTCGTGTCCGACCCATTGCAACCCCATGGACAATGAAATATTATTTGTTTATGTCAGAAAAATCAATCCTACAGTTTCTAAGTTCAATTTTATTGCAAAAACATACACTAACTTCCTATTTATTGCAAGCTGTACAGCTGATACTTTATGGCATCTTTATTACAGATACTGAACATGATTGTTTGCACTTGTGTACTTGTATAATATCCATCCTCCTAAACTGGTCCAATGGAACATTATTTCACTATTAGATGCTGACAATGAAATATTTTGTCTCTGATTTCTGTCAACTTTAAAAAAAGCCTTGGGTGCTCTGTTATTTCATTGCCACAACAAGAACCTATTTATAATCTATTTCAAGTCTAAAAGCCTAGTTTTTTTCCAAACATCCAAAGTCACAGAACTAGTAAATTAGTTCGAGCACACCATCAAACAAATCAAAATCTTTAAATGTTTAGTTTTCCATTCATGTGGCATCTGAAATCCCATCTGAATTATATATACCAAAGGATACACAGTCATCAACCTCAGCCATTCAAGCCTCCTGTTTTAATCAAGGCACACACTCCTTTATATAACCCAGTGAATTAGGGAGGTGTCCACCTGAGACACCTCCAAATGCTATTTTGTTGTTTTGGATTTAAAAAAAATATATTTCAGTCCATAACATTTCCTGAAAATTTCTATAGAACTCATCTTCCTTTCTTTCTACACCTTGTGATGCAATTGAAACTACAGCCAATATTTTGTTACACTACCTATATAAGAAACAGTTACTTTCCCCTCTCTTCTTTAAGTTCCCATGCATTCTGATTTATTTTACTTACATTATTCATGAAACAATTCTATTTCCTTATGTTATTGTGTTTTGTTATATGGTATGTATACTCCACTCAACTATGAGTCTTAATTCTTAAGGCTTTTCAAGACTCTTACTGTGGTGTTTAGTTTAGTTTTTATTTTGGTCTATGACTGTAATAAGGTCTTATCTGTCTAACCATCTATCACAGGGTTTGTTTTTATAAAACCTGCTTTGTATGTTGAATTCTTCCATCTTTGAAAACATTCTTAAGTATTGAACAATTACATCACAATCAGTTATATGAGTCCCACTCAAACATTCACATTTAATATATAAATATGTGCCCAATAATTCTTAACCCTACAGAGATGTCTCAAATGACATCAGCCTTTGGGAACCATCCAGTCCCATGATATCTACAACTAATAAATAATGCCTTTACACATATAATTGTACACACAGTGGCTTCCACACAAACAAGATTGCCACAGAATAGCATTTTCTCTGTGCAGAGGCCAGTGTCTTTTAAGATCTTTCCATGTCCATGCTGGCCACTAGGTTTTTTTCAACTGGCACGTTTAGAATAATTCATTAAAGAAGTTAGCTGTTTCTCATTATGATACATTTTGTGTTATTGTCCACCATTTTTTGAAAATCCAAGAGGTGTGTTATTACTATTGTGTATACATAACACTATGGTATAAAGAAATCTACATTGTGGTTCTCAACCTGTGATTTGTGGACCCCTCGGGGTTGCAATATCATCACAGAGGGTCCGCAAAGGCTTAAAGAAATGTTATAATTTAAATCTTCAGTTAAGACCTGGTGGTCCGTGGCCATGATCACAAAATGTATTTAAAGGGTGTCTGTGGTGAAGAAAAGGTTGAGAACCACTGGTCTACATTGCATACAATAATCTAACAGCAAACATATTATCAGAGACTTTCACATAGTGAAGACCCATTTGATGCAAGACAAAGCAAACAGGTAATAAAATAGAGGAATTTAAGTTTATTTTCTGAAAAGAAAATAAGGGATTAACATGAATGAAAGCTGAGGACATTAGGGCACAATTAAGAAATGATAAAAATCAAAGGGCATGGATTTGGGGAAAGGTAAAAGAGAGCACCAGATCAAAAAGTATAAGTAAATAAATGTCTTTCTTTCTCTTGCCCATCAAGTGAACCTGCCTAAACACCTTCTAGAAGAGCATGGCATAAACATCACAGCAGAACTTGCCCAAATAAATAAAAGCTATTGGCATGCTACCCATTAACACTAGAGTCCATAACATAATCAAGCCCCCCTTCCCAAATTTGTCCAAATAGAAGGATTTTACAAGTGTTTTTGAGATACCACAAAGCTCAAAACATCAGAAAACCTACTACATTTCAAATGTGTTTTCAAAATCTGTCAAGGTATCAGGTTCAATACCAAGATTCTATTAATTTGAATCAAGTATTTCTCTAATAAGCCATTGTAAGGGAAATGCAACTTATGACAAGGCAGTTTATTAATTTTTGAACCAATCCACAGAGTCACCATCTTGAAGAGATTTAGCTTCAATTTCCTTATCTAATTTTTTAATATAGCATAACTTCTTCAGCTTCAGCTCCTCAGTCTGCATGGAAAATGTATAAATTTATTTGGATACTATCATCAAGGTTGTGTTTAAAAATCCTTTTAGCATGTAGCTGCTTTTTAAAATCCTCAGTGCTTTGAATGCTCATCAGCTTGTTTCTTTAGTCAATGTATTTCATAGGCAAGCAATAAATCTAAATTCATGTTCTTTACAAGAAATATGCTGCAAGTATTTGAAAGATCTCTTACTTCAGACATCTGGAAATATTTGCTCTGCAGGCAACTTTCTAATGTGGTTACTATATGAGTGCATTAGACTAAATTAAGGAGGTTTTTTCCCCTTGGAACTGATCATTATGGGATACGATTTTGGGGCAGTGGGATGGTAATATTAAGTAATATTCAGTGTATCATTAGGTTTAGCCAAACATCTCTACAATTTACACTTCAGATATAATTACATTTCTGAAATTTGTAAGTCTTTACACTGCTTCTTGTATTCTTAACAATTTTAGGCTTTTGTTTGCAGACATACAGAAAATCAGTTCAATTCATTTCAGTTATACTTTGTTCCTAAAAGTACATGGCAAATTCACAAATACAATTTACATTTACAAAACAGAACCAGCTAGCTCTAAATGCTAAATAAAATAATTCCAAAAACTCAGGTTTTAAATTGACTTTTATGTGCCCTTGAGTCATTATTGCCTCCTGGCAACTGCCTGGACAAATTCCTGCATGCCAAGATTTAGGAAGAGCGTTGCCTCCTTCCTAGGAAGGAGAGAAACTGACTGGGCCAAGGTCACCCAGCTGGCTATGTGCCTAATGCAAGATCAGAACCGTGTTCTCCCAGTTTCTAGCCCAGTGCTTTTAACCACTACACCAAATTTGCTCTCAGACTTCTTAATTATTAAATTGATTTGAAAACTGATAAAATACAATTGTCCTTTTGGTATATACTTACCATAGATAATTTTAGCACTTTGCATTCTGTTGATGTGAACAAGCTAGTCAACTTTTGTTCCTTGAGATTTATAATCTTATTCTTTTTTTGTTTGCTTGTCTGCATGCTTGCAAATGAAGTTTTCACTTTAAATAAGTAAGTCACTGTTTGCTTTTCCTCTAATTAACACTTTGTAACTCTACTTTGCAAAACAAACCTCAGTATAACTTTTGCTGTTATGTGTGGTATATGTATATTATTTGATAGTATCATGATTTAATAAATCATGCAAAATAGTGTCTTCCTTGTTTTATTTGCTTATCTACAGTGCTTTCTAACTGGGTTTGAGATTACAATATTCAGTTACATTTTGCTTCTTTTTTAGTTAATTTAATAAATGGTTTGATATTCATAATCACTATTTTACCACCTGCAGTGCTTTGTTCGGCTTATTCAGTTGAGCCTGGGAACACCTAAGTTTGAAAAGAAAAAGGAATAAAAAGGTTCACATTTATACATTTCACAGATAGAGTAGGATCAGAATATTCTCTTAACATCCTTAATATTTCAGAGATGTTTTAGATCAAAATAGATGTTTTAACCTATCCAGAGTCCTGAAGATATAATGATGATGATGATGATGATGATGATGATGATGATGATGATGATAAAGTTGGAAGGAACCTTGGAGGTTATCTAATCCAACCCCCTGCTCAGGCAGGAAACCCTATACCATTTCAGACAAAAGGCTGTCCAGTCTCTTCTTAAAAAATTTCCGGTGTTGGAGCATTCACAGCTTCTGGAGGTTGTTCCACTGATTAATTGTTCTAACTGTCAGGAAATTTCTCCTTAGTTCTAGGTTGCTTCTCTCTTTGGTTAGTTTCCATCCGTTGCTTCTTGTCCTGCCTTCAGGCATTTTGGAGAATAACTTGACTCCCTCTTCTTTGTGGCAGCCCCTGAGCTATTGGAACACTGCTATCATGTCACCTCTAGTCCTTCTCATCATTAAACTAGACATACGCAATTCCAGCAACTGTTCCTTATATGTTTTAGCCTCCAGTCCCCTAGTCATCTTTGTTGCTTTTTTCTGTACTCTTTCTAGAGTCTCAACATCTTTTTTACATTGTGGTGACCAAAACCAGATGCAGTATTCCAAGTGTGGTCTTACCAAGGCATTGTAAAGTGGTATTAACACTTCACGTGATCCTGATTCTATCCCTCTGTTAATGTAGACTAGCACTGTGTTGGCTTTTTGGGCAGCTGCAACACACTTCTGGCTCATATTTAAGTGATTCTCCACTAGGACCCCGAGATCCCTCTCACAGTTACTACTATTGAGCAAGGTACCACCTATAGTATATCTGTGCATTTGGTTTTTCTTGCCTAAATGTAGAAACTTACTTTTTCACCACTGAATTTCAATGTTCAAGTCTGTCAAGATCTTTCTGTAACTTAAGCCTATTTTCTGGAGTGTTGGCTATTCCTGCCAGGTTGGTGTCATCTGCAAATTTAACGAGTTCCCCATCTATCCCCTCATCCAAATCATTGATGAAGATGTTGAAGAGCACTGGGTCCAGAACAGAGCCCTGGAGCACTCCACTGCACACTTCCCTCCATGTAGATTCAGTTCCATTGAGCCAGCTATGAATCCATCTGGTGATGATACTGTCTAACCCACATTTTTCTATCTTATCAAGTAGTAGTGTCATGGTTCCGATAGATGAAACCCATTAAAGAACTTCAAGGCAAGAACATTTTATTCAGGAAACAAAGTATCGATACTACATAGTTGAATCCAAAACTAGATTCCCTTCCCCGAGATACAAAGTAACAAATTGTAAGTCCCACCCCCACAAAGCAGTCATAAATCACATTCTCCAATTAGCCAGGAGCACAGGCTCTCTCCCTAGCTCCTCAGCCCACCAAAACGTTATTGGTTTGTATCCTTGAGTTCCCACGGAGCTGCATTGTTATTATGGCTAGCTGAACTCAAATATTCACCCCCCCCTTCAACATCTACTTTCTAAACAGAAGAAAAAGCATGTTAAAAGCAAAGTAAAAATGGCTGCAATTTCTATCAGTTGTCAAAGCAGGAACATCCAATGTTACAGCATTGACAAGTAGGTTGTGGTCTACTTTATCAAATGTCTTACTGAAGTCCAAGTAAATTATACCCACAGCATTCCTCTGGTCCACTATTTTTGTCACTTTGTCGAAGAATGTAATAAGATTTGTTGATCTGTTTTTGACAAACCCGTGTTAGCTTTTAGTAACGACTTTGTTTGTCTCTAGGTGTTCGCTGATTCATTGTTTGATTATCTTTTCCAGAATCTTCCCAGGTATTGAGGTCAGGCTGATAGGTCTGTAGTTTCCTGGATCCATTGTTTTTCCCTTTTTTGAAGATGGGAACTACATCAGCTCTTTTCCAGTCCTCTGGTAGTTCCCCAGTGCTCCAGGATCTTTGAAAAATATAGTTCAGTGGTTCTAAGATCAAATCTGCCAGTTCCTTCAGAACCTTGGGGTGTAATCCATCTGGTCCTGTTGATTTGAACTCATCTAGGGTGGATAGGTGCTGACTTACCATTTTCTTGCCTATCTTAACTTATGTTTCTAATCTGTTTTTTACGATACTGTTTTTGATAGGTTGGGCTGTTTTGGGGCTGTGTAAATACGGATGCAAAAAACAAGTTGAGTAGTTCTGCTTTCTCCCTATTGCTTGTCACCTTCTTGCCATTTTTCCCCAATAATGGACCAATCATTTCCTTAACTTTTGTCTTCTTTTTTACATGTTGAAAGAAGCTTTTTTTTGTTATTTTTGACTTTTGTTGCAAGCCTTAGTTCATTTTGAGCCTTAGCAGGCTCCGACTATTTGTTGATATTCTGCCTTAGTTTTGTGCCCCTCTTTCCACTTTTTATACTTGTCCTTTTTGTCCTTCAATTTATCAGTTCTTTATGCAGCCATGCTCTCTTTTGAGAGCTGTTATTTTTCTTCTTCATTGGTATTGTGCTTGACTGGGCTTTTATAATCTCACTTTTCAGATAATCATCTAACTAAAGATAATCATCTTTGGATAGCAAAGAAATTCCCATAGATTGATCATAAATAAAGCTGAGCAAAGCAGATTTTACAGAAGGTATTCATTAACCACTCATAACTATCAGTGCAGTTAATTAAGAAATTATTAGCTCAGCCCTGAGTATAGCTCAGACAGCTATACTCAGGGTTGCAGAGCTCTTGGAAAGCTCATGGTAAAGTCTTGCTAAATTGGATGTGATATTGAAATAGATAATTAGTTGTCAGTTCCTTATTTGCATGAAACTTTGAAGTAGAGATTGGTATATGGAGCTATCATTCATACAATGCATCTAATATAAAACACAGAACTATCCTTTGTCATAAATTGATTTTATTTATTTTTTAGAAAGTCTGTCTAATTCTAAGACCACTCTGGGCCAGAAAGCCCACAAGGCACAAATAGGACAAAAAAGCAAAATGAGTCATACAGGAGTATCTGGTAGCCAAAGGTAACTGAATTCTGCCTCCCAAACCCAGGCGGAAACTCTTATCCTACAGATCAGCCACCTCCTCTAATGCTTGGCCTTCCAGCTCCTCATCTGGTTCCTATCTGTGGTGCTTTGACTTGAGATGAAAGGACTGCTGGGGGAAAAAAAATGCCGAGCTCCATAAGCAACAATGGCCTCGTTGATCCGAACAAATTTAGTAATAGCCCGTGCAGCAGGAGAAGCCCTTCTGCACCGCAAGGATGCGGGGAAAGAGGACGAGAGAGGGCGAAGGGTCTTAACCTCGGGGGCGAGGGCTCCTTTCGTCCTAGCTGGAGGGGACGAAGAGCCGGAGGTTATTGGAGAGAACAAGGGAGCCTTTAGTTTCCTTTCCCTCTGCTTTTGCTTAGCCAGCCAGCTGCGGCAGGAGGAGCTGAAGGCGCTGGTAGCGCCCCGTTCCCTTTCTAACCCCGAGGGCACCCTGAGCTGAAATCTCTCTCTCTCTCTGTGTGTGTTTGTGTGTGTGCGTGCGTATGTACAATTTCATATCCAGGGGTGTACATGAATGTGCAGAAACAGGACCGACTGGTTTCACACGCTTCTCCGCTTGGGAGAGCGAGAGGCTCTTTCTTCATCCGCATCAACCACAACAGCCTCCTGCACACCAGCGAGGGCGGGAAGGAGGAGACAGTCCTCCTCCTCCCCCCCCCCGCTTCCCCGGAGAAACAGCGGGCACTGAGGGCAAGCCTAAAAGAGGCCGCCAGCGGGATCCAGAGGGAGGGAAGAATCGCCGCCGCTAGCCACGCAAAGCCGCGGGTAAGAAGAAGGAAATGGTCCGGCAAAGCGACTTGGCGTGGCTGGAGAAGGGAAGCCCTTACGGGGAGGGGGGAGGGGAGCGCGTGAAAGGGTCCAAGGCTTGACGGGGGCCGCGTTTTTTGTTTTTTTCCTAGCCTTCCCTCCGCTTCTCCAAGGCTGCATCTGCTTTCTCCTCAGGCGAAGGTGGGGGGGGGGAGGGAGACGGAGGGACAGGACATAAAGCGCGCGCCTCTCTTAAGGTGCCGGGGCGGGGAACAACGGGGGAGGGGCTGAGGGAAACCCAAAGAAGATGCTGAATGACCGACCGATGGAGGGTAGGATCCAGTTGAGGACTCTGGTTTCCCTTTTGGAGCGAAAAGGGGAGAGAGCGAAGAGGGGCGCCCGGTGTTTTTGGCGTCTTCACCGTGAGAGGCGTAGCCGCCTCTTTTCTCTTACCAGCGCCGCCGTCATCACCACCACCACCCCCTCCCCACCATAGTCTTCGGTGATTTGGAGATGTGTGCGCGTGTATGTGTGGAAGAGGCAGCCTCTGGCCGTTTGAGGAAGGGAAACTACGCGAAGCCTGGAGCTCTGCTTGCCCTCTTTTGGCGCTCTCCTCCTGTTTCTCTCCCCGCCTTCGCTAGAAACCGCGCGCCGTGCCAGGCTCTCTATGAAGGAGAAGCGCTCGATCCTCTTCCGGAGGTTATAAATAAACGGGTCGCTTTAGTGTTCATTAATCGCTCGCTCTCAAACAGCCCTCTTAGTTTACCCTCCTTTTCCCGAGGGCTCCTCGTGCTTAGGAGCATCCTCCTTCCCCCCGCCACCGCAGTTTCCCGGCGCAAGGGGGGGGGGGGTGGAATGGAGAGCTGCCGATCGGCCAGTAGCTTCCCCGAGGCTTTCTAGGACTGGCTGGCAGCGCCTTCAAAACGTGGGTGCGATTTCTACAGACGTGTTTGGGCGTCTGTGATCATTAATCTGCACGTGTTTTGGACAATCATACACACACATACACACTTGATTGTTTTTATATTTTATACAGATGACATGGCTAGCAAAGGGGATTTGGGCAAACTGAAACGTTCAGTTAGAATTTTGCTACTGACTTTCAGATACTATCAGTGTAGACTGTCTTGTCTGTCTCTAGTGTGATGCAGAAACAAAAATAAAAAGCATGATGAATAGATTGAATATAAAGGCACAAATGCTGTACACTAAGGTAGATTTCTGAAGATGAGAAGAAAAAATATATGGCTTGTAATGTTTGGAAATGAGCTGGTTTAGCTTATTTGCTGCCAGTATAGTTGCCTTTGTCTAAGAACCATTCTAAGTGTAATAAATGAATCAGTAACGATTTTGTCCTAGCTAATTTGGGGAGGTGTTTATCTGTAATATTTTGCTGCAGTGCCTTAGCGTTTGAAGATACATGATTCCCATTTTCCTTGCTTGCCAAGGAAATGACTCAGTGACTCAATCATTAAAAATGTACAACTTAATCTAAAAATGGCATCTTAAGTAAAGCCCCTAAGGTAGAGGGCAGGAATTTATAAGAAGAAAACATAAAGTTGTTATAGTAGCTTACTCCATTGATTTTAATTGAAATTAAGAGATGAAGTAGCTGATGCAGACTTCTGCAAAGAATGGATTTGGTCTTGAAAGCCTGTTGCCAATATTTATGATTCACTTCCTTGGAATCCTTCTTTTTGTATTTGTTTCTTTTAGTAGGAATCTAAAAGTGTAATAATAGCTCTTAAACTTCATGGAAAGTAGTACATGATACAGCAAAGACAACTTGCCTTTTTTCAGAATGCTTAACTTTGGTTTTGTTTGCATTATTCAGTGGACAGATGTTAAGGCAGGAATATAATTAACTCATAAACCATCTTATTTATTGTGTCAGTGACATTTGTGCACTGTTTCATTGGGGTACAAAATCAATTGGAAAGGCAATTTTAATTGGTACTTATTTTAAAGAGAGTAATTAAAGAATCAAAAGAACCAACATGTGATTTTAGAAATCTTTGTTAAGAAGAGAAGTTTATCAACCCACTCAGGACTCCATTGACCTGCTTTTTCTTTAAAATTAATAATATCAGCATGCTATTTTGAATTTCATATTATACAACAACAATTTTCTACATGAAACTTAATTGTTCTATAGATCTATAAGGAAAGGATCTATGTTGTATTAAGTTTCTTTCCCACAGCCTCCATGTGATAAATGTGCCCTTTAAAAGTAATCATTCACAAAAACCATGTAAAATATTTCATCAAGATTATTTATTTATGTAACTTTTCCAAAGATGAATTCATACCAAAGACAAATGTAGTGGAATAAATCTAACAAACCTGCTAATTGATGCATTCCAAAGTACTGCTGTTCTATTGAAAAATTTTATATGAAATTGCTTTTAATATAACTGGAAAATTATGTCAGAAATAACATTTATATATTCAAAATATCAGTTACTTCTGTCATGTTATGAGCAGCCTAGTAGCAAAGCATGGTACCTGGAACAGAATATTTTGGAATCTTGAACATTTTATTATTGCCAAAGTATTTACAGGTTCTTAATTATTGTATCATATGGAAGTTTTCCTAGAACTATGGGTATACAATTCAAATTCCTAGATACTCAAATAAAACAATGTATAAATTTTCACGAATCTTCAAATTTTGTATCCTTTCAAGTTTGAAAGGAGGCATACAGGTAGTTTTCATTTAGCAACTGACTCATTTAGCGAATGCTGCTGATATGATGATTAAAAAAAGTAACTGACCAGTCCTTGGATTTATGACCATGGCAAGTCTGTAAAGCAAAGGAAAGCTGAAGTAAAGTAGTAAAATCATGATGTTTCACTTAGTGGACACCTGTGAGGCACAAGCAACCAGAACCTCTCATGAATAATCTCAAAGCAGAATCTTTGGGAAAAATAAACCTTTGGTCCTAGTGACTGACTCAGTTTGGACCCTGTGACATAATCCTGGGATATGTACATTTACTGTACCTTCATTTGCAGTCAGATAAGACTTCAGAATTCTGGGGGAAGTCAGGGCTGTGCTGAACTCTGCAGTATAAGGACTTCTCCTCTTAATACCTTCCTCCTGACTAGTTGGAGATTCCATCACATCACTTCACTCAATGACTGAATTGCTGGCCTCAGTTGTTAAGTGAGGTTTAGTACCTGTACTCTTCTCATTTCTTTCACCAAGAGTCATTTTTCAGGGGGAAATCTATGTACTGTGATCACATAAGAACTGAGAAGTGAATGCAACATTTAGATATACTTTGTAGCTTCAATGATGTAAAAACACTTCAGACTTATTCATTATAACAACTGCAGTTATATCTTTTTCTGATGGCATATTCTAAAAAATCTGTGTGAAATGATGCCAGTTAATTGACACTTAATTGATCCCAACATTTTAAAAAGAAATCAAACTATTTGAAACAGCTGTTTGTAGAGATTTCAGAAGAATAGTAAGGAAACCTGAAGCTATACACTGCAAAAAAAGAAATGCAAAGGTTTTTTTTAAAAAAAAAAACAAATAATTTAGGGCTTGGAGTTTTGTTTTTTGTTTTAGATAACTGAAACCCTTAAAAAGAGCTTAAAACATTTTCTGAATAAGAAGACCACACTGATATTTTATTTTGGCCCTATGAATACGTAATTTTTCCCCACTGCCCTAAGCAAAAATAAAAAATAACTTTAAAAAAATTGTTTTAGACTTTAGAGAACATTGAAATGTACTGTAATTTCAATATTTTTGGAAAGAAACAGAGGTATGATAATTTGTAAAAACGGTTTTTTGTCACCATTGCTTTTTACTAATTTTTATAAATCTCATGAAACATTAACATACCAAAAATTTATTATGTACTCAGAAAATATTAATATTCTTGAGTTATTTTTAAGTCTGTAGAAATCTCTCTCATCTCTCTGCATATTTCTCTGCATGTATATAGACAGGAAAAGAAAATCTGTAGCCCTCCAGGTGTTGCTAAACTACAATTTCTGCATTCTTAGCCTGGTCAATGGCAAAAGATGCTAGCACCTATAGGTCAGTAAGATTTGAACACTTATATATCTAATTGTCCATTAACCGATTTCCAGTCCAGCAAACTTGTGAATATTTCTGTGAAAAAAAATGGTCAACAATTATCAAGGCTACTGAATTTGTTTAAAAGATGAGTATAGTGTCACTAGAATGTGATTCTATACATGAATGTTGAAACCTGATTTAACCCTTGTGCTGTTTTAGAAAAATAATACACATGTCATGCTATTGTTATCTTAATTTCCAGTGCAATACTTAACAGAAATAAGCTGAGTAATAATTATGTTGCTAGTCAGCACTTACATGAGAAAACTATGAAACAGTGTAACATCATGTATATTAAAATTTCCTTTGTTTTATCTCATTTTTTATTTCACCCTTCTCTTCAGCCCATACTAGAAGTTCTTCCTTTAAACTTGAGATATATTACCTGTGGCCACATGTGGCTTTCCAGATCCGTTCCATCCAAAATTGCTGCTGAATTGGAATTGCATGCATAGGGACATGGACTTCACAGGTTATATAGTTTAGCCCAGTGATGGCGAACCTTTTAGAGACCGAGTGCCCAAACTGCAACCCAAAACCCACTTATTTATCGCAAAGTGTCAGGGCTGCATCAGCATTGTGGTGCCTTCAGGGGGGACGTGGGGCGTGGCCCACAGGGTGGCTGCAGTGGTCATGGCAGACTGGGTGAGCGTGGCCGGGGCCAGTCCCTCACCATCTCCGGGGTATCCCCGGGGGACCAACCGCGCTTGCTCACTCACTTCCTGCCTTGTCACTTCCAAACGCCACTCTGGTGAACTCTTCTGGGACAACAGCATGCGTGCTCACAGAGAGGGCTCTGAGTGCCGTCTCTGGCATGCGTGCCATAGGTTTGCCACCACTGGCTTAGCCTATGGAACAGTTCATAGTTGTATAAAATGGTAGTCCTTTAGAGCTGAAGAAGACATGCTGTTTTGCAGTTCATCTATGGACATACTGATGGCTCTGCTATCCCAGTCTGGAAGCACAGAATCTGGTGCTGAATAGACTGAAAGATCATTGTTGTAGTAACTGGGTATTATTCTGTTATTTTGCTCATGGTTTTCTACCAGTTTTTGATGGTGCCTGTCTTCAAAGCTGTTGGAGATTTCATAACAAAGGACTCACCAATTGGTTCTGTCAATAGTTGCAGTTTCTAGTTCCTTGGTTAGAATTTCTTTCATAGTGTCTTGCAATGCTAGGGCTGCTGACCTCAAGACCTTTTCCCAGAGTTCAGTACATTATAGAGCAACTGGCAAAGATATAGTTGTCATCCATTCCGATGATGTGCCCTACCCATCTCATCTGGGCTCTGATAATCAGGGGCCCAATGCAGATGTACTTTTTGTGATCCAAGACCTCCAGATTAGAAACCCGATCTTGCCAACCAATGCCGAGGATGGAGTGCACATATGAAATTTCTCCAGTTCTTTTATGTGCCTTTGGTACAGAGTTGAGGACTCATATCCATATAGGAAAGAAGGGATAATACTGCTCTGTAGACTTTCACCTTTGTGGAGATATGGATGTTCTATTGAATGAGTAATCTAGCATGAAGCTGCCCCAGTGCCTAGCAGATCTTGCTGATTTTGGAGTCAATTTCTTTGTCCAAAGATCTATCACTCAAGATGAAGTTTCCCAGGTATTTGAAGCTTTTTGCATTTATTAGCTGGATATCATTAACATTGATTTTTGGTTCTATGGATTTGATGTTTGACATCAGTCTTGTTCAGGCTGATAATCAAGCTGAAGAGCATAGCAGAATCTGAGAATTAGTTCAGCTGTCAGCTATAGATTGCTGACTTTGTGCACCAGGAGCCTACAGCAAAAGGGGTTCCTTGAATGACTGTATGAAGGCACTTTGTCTGTGTGTTCAAGTGACAAAAGTCAAAGAGGGAGCTGTCCATTAGGTAGTTGATGTACACTCCTTCAGACCCTGGATGGCACGTAACAATATGCAAGCAAAGAACAGATTGAAGAAGACTGGGACCAGCACACAATCCTGTGTTACCCCACAGGAAATGGCAAATGCAGCTGATGTATCACCATTGTAAAGAACCTGTTCTGTCATTCTGTCACAGAGTAGCTGAATCAATTTTATGAATTTCCTCAGACATATATCTTAGGATGATCCAAAGAGCCTCCCTGTTTACTTTATTTATTTATTTATTAATTATTGGACATAGTTGTACAGTTTCAGTAACTGACACCTGAAAACATCTTTCTTGGTTTATCATGACTTGCAGGTGGCAGATTATTGGCTAGATCCAGAAACTAATCAATGTTTCATAACTAATCTCAAGGGGAAGCAATTTTGGCCATCTGAAATATCTAGTAGAGTACTTTACAGGATTTTAATAATTTTCTTCTAATCTTGAATGTAAAGATAACTATACTTTTTGCACCCCTCCCACTTTATGTCTTAGCTATTCTTTATCTGATACCATCCAGATATACTGGATTGTACTTTTCATAATTATATATGAAACAAACTTTTCCAAATCTCCAGTTAGTATGATCAATGAATACATGAATACATTGCCAGACACTTGGATAAAACAGCATGCTGGTCTAGTGATGAAGGTTGAGAATTCGATCCTAGGGTAACAGCAGATGTTTCTCTCCTAAGGCACAAAGAAAAAATATCTGCTGTGAATTTCACATGGCACCAGGAAGGGCATCTGGCCAGTAGCAATAGTAATGCTTATATAATGCTTCACAGTGCTTTACAGCCCTCTCTGAGTGGTTTACAAAGTCAGCATATTGCCCCAACAATCTGGGTCCTCATTTTACTGACCTCGGAAAGATAGAAGGCTGAGTCAACCTTGAGCCAGTGAGACTCGAACTGTCAAACTCCAGGCAGCTGGCAGTCACCAAAGTAGCCTGCAGTATTGCATTCTAACCATGGCTCAGTAAATGCTCAGCTCCATCCAGTTGCCCCAACTCTTGGGATTACAGGGTTATAAAAAGGGAGTATTGCCAGATACCTGGTTGGGAAATTGCTTTTCTGCTTCTATATTCATTCATTCATTCATTCATTCATTCATTCATTCATTCATTCATTCATTCAATATGTTTGACTAGCCGTTTGCTATCTGAATGACTAGCATTCATTTATAAATAATAATAAAACCATCAGCAGAAATTAAAATACTTTATGCATCATTTATGTACACCAATAAACTTGCTACAGATGGGTTCACCTAATTTCCTATCAGTCCTTCCAGATAAACTAGATAAAAAAAATGCAACTAGATGAGCTAAACCCATTTTACTGTAAGACTACATTACAGTGTGAAGGTACAAACGTCCTATTGCCACTTTTAACTATCTGATTTATTAGGGTGAGTCCTTCCTAAGCTTCTTCCTCTGACCATTAAGCCCTTGTTGACTCCCCCATCCCCTTGTCTGATTCTTGATCAGCAGATTCTTGATAGGCAACATTGCTTTCCATTGTCCCCCAACTCCATACACTCCATTACATTTCCTTGCCTGAGGTAAAAAAAATAGCACCTTGGGCTCATCTCTTAGTTCCCAAAGATATATATCAAGTACTGTTTGCCTTTACATATTTTCTAAGCCAGCTTTACAATGGAATGAATGAATGAATTGATGGAGGGAGGGAGGGAGGGAGGGAGGGAGGGAGGAAGGAAGGAAGGAAGGAAGGAGGAAGGAAAATTGTGAATTCAATAAAAATCCTATACTTACTGAATTGGATGGTAGGTTTGCATAAAATACTGCAAGTCTACCAATTATTTATTTAATTTATTTAAAACTTTTATATAATTACCCATCTTATACCAAATTCTGAGTGACTCCCAATCTTTGACAACAGTTTTCTCCTTAAATTAGCCATTCCCTCTCCAGCAACCTTTTTAAAAAAATAGCAAAAGATTTCATATTGGAAGTATATGAATTCAGGGAAAATTTCAGTAAAATCAAGATTCCTTGAATTCATATGGACTATGAATAGCAATGCAGTTTCTTCCATCTAAATTATATAGTGGTAAGCATGGTGACAATTCTGTTTTTTTGGTAAATTGTTGAAGGAGTAGCAATTTTGTTTCATATGGAATCTGATGAGAAAATACATTTATTATTTAAGAACACCAATCAAAATACATGCTAAAAAGAATTCAAGGTTCTACAAGCAAATTACTGTAGTACGTGAGATATAACCTTCCTTGACATCTTCTGTGTGTTTGACAGACATAGTAAAGTACAGTGTTATATTACAATAAACTACTGAGTTAGCTCAATAATTTGTAATACATAAAATTGAATGAATGAATAAATAAATGAATGTGTTTGCCTTGTTGTGTAATGTCTTTCAGTGACTTACTTTCACGCTGAACTTACTAGAAGTCCTGCCCTGCCATTTTAAATGCCAAGCTCTAATGTCTTCTTCTAGATCAGGGGTGTCAAACTGGTGGCCCGTGGGCTGGATGCGTCATACTCAGGCCACGCCGACCCTGGCTCTGCAAAGGCAAAAAATGTCACGATATGTCATGATATGTCACGTGATGCTATCAAGTTTGGTAGCCGTATTTTAGATGAATGTATGTGTGATTAGGCATACTTGCCATTTGTTGGAAACATTAGAATTGTTCCATGTTTGATTTCATTAATCTTAAGCAGAAAAGAAGGAACAGACAAAGATCCTGGAGGAAATGAAAAGCCAGATTGAAAAAAAGGAAAGAAAATGCTAGGGCTATTGATATATTCATAATACATCACTTTCAAAATGGAACACATATAGTGTTGATTTGTATACAATGACTTCCTCCCCAACTCACATATTTAATTAATCAGACATTGGAGTTATCTCTCCTTTAGATTAATAAGGTTCTGCATTGTATCAGCCTTTTTTTTTTTTACTTTGCATTAGATGAAATGGGTATCAGCTTATACAAATTGATGTTAGATTTGTTTATTTTTTATCATATATGTATAGATGCCCATCTCACATGAAAGTGACTCTGGGCAGTGTATAGGACTTAGTTAAAAAACAATAAATATATAAAACAAGCAATTAAAAATAAGTGTAAATACACGAGAAGATTACATTATAGTCACTAAATTTAAAATCAAGCTATTGTCAAACAATGATAAATACACACTTCTTGACCCAAAGATGCAAATTGAGTACATTTTTTCATAAGTGCAGATAAGAATGACTTCATACAACTAAGAAATCAAAGAGTTTCAGAATTAGTAATGCCACATGCTGTTGCTACAGAATGTAGGATAACTAATGAGGCCCTACCAATACCCCGCATTGCTTCCATCTCCACTCCACTTTTTGGCCTGTAAGATTTGCAGCATTGTTGTAATAAGTATTTCAAATTTAACTTCTGTTTTAGTGGCTTTCTAGAAGTGCATAAATACCCTTTTTCTTGACATTGTGAATGGCATCATTACAGTTCTCTCATTAGGATTATAAGCTGAATTCAATTCATATTTCATCTAGGCTTCAATACCACTGAAGTCAAGACAAAAATTTGCAAACAGTTATCAGCAGAGGTATAGTATAACTTGAAGCTTACAAATATGCAAAAAATATTTCAGAATAAAAATTGAGGAGGTGGGAAAGACCTTTCCCCAATAGTCCATAGAATATGAAACTGAATGATGGGGAAGGAAAATAGTAACAAAATGGGAGGCCTCCAGAAGTGGATAGCTGGATAAGAATAGATATGTAAAGAAAAACAAAAAAGTATAACTGAACCTTGTGGCATTTTGTAGCTGAAAAGTTATGTAAGATAGCTCATACACTTTGCTGGCCTTAACAAAGCAACAATCTCTGTATAGTATAGTTACATTACTGAATAATTGTTATATCTATGTTAATACTACCAGATAATAGCACTGGGTGAGATCATCTGTCACTGGGTTGAAGTATCTGCAATAGGCTGATGATACCCAACTCTATATTTCCACCCCTGATCATCCATGTGATACTGTTGCTGCTGTCTTGTGGTGTCTGGAGGCTGTGGGGATAAATGGGGGACAACAGAATTTGACTGAACCCTGGCAAGACTGATTGGCTTTAGGTGCATGGATTTCCAAGATCCGGGATTTTGATATCTGTAATGCTCAATGGGGTGGTAGTAACTCAGGCAGATCCAATCTACAACTTGGGGGTTCTCCTGGACACATGACTCCTGCTTGAAGACCAAGTGGAAGTAATGGCTGGGAAAGCCTTTGTGCAACTTCAGGTTGTGTGCCAGTTGTAGCCTCTCCTAGATCAGGAGTCCCTGTACTCAGTCATTCAAGCCCTAGTCATCTTGTGGTTGGACTATTACAACACACTTACATGGGGTTACCCTTGAAGACTGTTCAAAAGCTATAGCTGGTGCAGAGTGCAGCAGCACTGGCAGTTTGTGCAGCCCCAAAGATAGTATGGATGGGTTTTATATTGTAAGTTTTTGGCTTGCTAACCCTATAATCATTAGTATGGAAGTCCCCAAATGCTCCTCTATTATGGAAATTTAGTCTAAGTTCTCAAGGAGAAGATTGGTTTTCTGTAATCAAGGATACAGCAACAAAATAACAGAAATATCCCATTATTCAAACAAGTGCAGTAAAGATAGTATCCTTCCCACAATATATCAGGTATAATATTTATAAGAAATTTGGGGTGTAGATTCAGGTTTGCCGGAATCAACAATTTCCTAAAATTGAGTGGATCTTGGTCACAGCCACGGCGATATGAAAATGATGGGACATTGTGTAAATGACATAATTATTTACTTTGAATCATTTAATTTGAATTCATTCTGCTAGCTTCCTTTGACCTGTAAAATATGCATTGAGGTAACTTTAATCATTCATTTTTGGCAATTAAAAGAGATAGACACACATTAGCCAGTGAATCAGACTATAGTCATCCTATGCACAAGTGTAAGTGTAGCCTCTTTTGATTGTTGACTGAAATGGCAAGATGGTCTGCAGGCATTTAAACACTATCCAGAGGGAATCTGGAATGCCCCTCATTTGTAATAGTCATTCTTAGTCTTTCTTAGAAGAGGGTGAAAGCACTTCCTCAAGGGACATATGGAGCTCCAGGTTGATAAAGTCTACAAAGAACTCAACTTGCTATCTTAAATGAATTGAAGTTTCCAGGACCAGGCAAATTATGTTGTAGCATGTTGAAGGAGCTGGCAGAATTTACTTCAGAAGAAATGATTGTTATCTTCAAGGAACTAATATAAGGGCAAACATAGCTCCAATATTTAAAAGGGATGAGGTTTGGGGAAATTAAAGAGCTATTTGTTTAATGGCTGTCCTAGAATAAATTGTGAAGCCATATTTCTGTGAATTCTTGGGAAACAGTAACACTATCACTAGGGGCCAGCGTGGGTTTGTGAAGATCAAGCCATATCAGTTATATTTTCTTTCATATTAAGTGAATGCTGTAGATATTTTGATTTTAGTACAGTATTTGACAAGTTCAGGTATGATATCCCTGTGGATAAAATGGATAAATGTGGAATAAAAGAAATTTGGTCCAGTATATTTTCAATTTGTTGAACAACCACACCCAAGGGGTGCTATTACTTCACTGCTCTGGAAGAAACCTATCAAGTGGAGTCCATGGGATTCCATCATCATATAAATGATATTTAACAACTTTATAAATAACTTAAAAAGAAAGGGAGGGAAGTTGTAGTTTAATATACACATGACACCAAATTAGAGAGACTGGCTACTAACTTAGAATACAAAATTACAATTTAAAATGAGCTCAGTAGGCAAAATTTCAAAAGTGGTTTGCCATTGCCTGCTTCCTAGGGCTGAGAGAGAGTGACTGGCCCAAGGTAGTTCAGCTGATTTCATGCCTAAGGTGGGACTAGAACTCACAGACTCCTGATTTCTAGCCTGATGCCTTTAATCACTGCATCAAACCGGCTCTTTGACCATTACAGGATCAAAGAGGATGCAACAGTTAAAAGGCCCAAAGCAGTTTTGGGGTTGAATTAACAGAAGTATTGTTTCTAGATAGCAGAAAGTAGTATTTTTGTTGCAATTAAGCTGATTAGACTATATTTGGGAGTACTGTACCCAGGTTTTGGAATCACGCCTTAATAGAGATGTAGACCAGTTAGAATATATTCAAAGAACATTTGTCAGGATGAAAAAAGATTAGAAGCCAAGCTTTATGAGGAAAAGTTAAAAGATTCAGGGGTGTCTAATTTGCCAAAGTTCTTATTAGGAAGAGATATGGTAGGGGTCTAGAGATATCTAAAAGGCTATCCTATTTAAGAGGGGCAGATCTCTTTTCTGTTGAAACTGAAGATTGGACTAAATGATTTAAACAAGCCCTGCCAACTCATCCGTTCTTTGAATCCACCTTTAACTTTCCTTATTAATTTTGCCAGACAGATTATAATTCTTAACACAATATCAGCTTTTGATTCTTTATTACCAGCACCCCTGCACTCTTACTTTGGAGAAAACTTGCCTTTTGGCAATCATCAAATCTCTTCAAAATATTCAGGATGGAAAACAGAATTATTCTTGTTTCTCGAAGAGAGGGCATAGAGCTGAGGAGACATCTGGCTTGTGTGCCAAGGAGTATATGCGTTATTGTAGAAAGCACATTGTAATGTGGGTTGCCTCTCTTTCTCAGAAATTCTCCCTCTCCCTCTCCCTTTCCTTCTCTTGCCATGGGATTGGATAGATGGCTTACTGCCTGGCTCTGGCCCCGGAATCTTTGCTCCTGTTTAATATTCTGCTTGCTCCACTGATGTTGTGCTTGGCTCCTGTGGGATTGCAACTCACCGCTTGAAACCAGAGCCAATTTTCTGTCTTAATCTCAGTGTTTTGACTGGAGGCAGATCCAGTTCAACCCAATCGGAGCTGGTGGAAACAACTACCTAAGAGTCTCGCTCTGTTTCGCTTGGGGTGGGAAAGAAGAAGGAAGAAAGGGGAGAGAGAGAGAGAGAGAGAGAGAGAGAGAGAGAGAGAGAGAGAGAGAGAGAGAGAGAGAGAGAGAGAGAGAGGCAGGCCAACCAACCAGCCACACGTAAAAGACAAATATACAATGCCGTCTCTGGGATCGCTGTATCTGTAGAGAATAAAGTGATTCCTCTGCAGTTGGGTATCGCTCAGATTTCTTTCTTTCTTTCTTTCTTTCTTTCTTTCTTTCTTTCTTTCTTTCTTTCTTTCTTTCTTTCTTTCTTTCTTTCTTTCTTTCTTTCTTTCTTTCTTTCTTTCTTTCTTTCTCGGTAGAGGAAATCTGAATTAAGAATCGCGAGCGGCAGCCAAGGGCTTTTGGGCAGGCGGTCAGTGAACGGGGAGAAAGGGTTGCCTTTCTTGGGGAAGGGCTGCGATCCTTAACCATTTGGCTGGAAATAAGACAAGACCCTGGGATCAGCGGCGCTTGCTTCTACACGAATCGCGGAGGAACGGGTGACTGAGTTCTCGGATCGTCCCCCCCCCATTTAAGCAATAGGTGACCTACAGGGTGCTGAAGGGAAAATCGGAACCGACGGAGACGTTCTGAGCCAGCTGCGCGAACTGACTGAGGCAATCGGCGCCGAGAGGGTGAGAGAGGGCAACGGGTGCAGAAGGCAAGCGAGAGCGGGAGGCACCGGCCCCTCGGGGCCGTAGGAGAAGGCCAAGGGCTCGGCGGAGATACCAAATGCCAGGTTGACTGCAGAGCGCAGGCACGCAATGGCCGGATGAGGGTACGCCAGGGCAGGGCGAGCTTCGCGGGCGCGTGGCGGGGGGAGGTAGGAAAGGCGGCGGCTGCCCGACCTGACCGGCCGCGCTCTCTTTGTCTCCGTTTGCAGATCGGAGGCGCCGCGATGACTCTGGTGCTGCCCCTGAGCAGCTTCTGCGAGCCCATTGTTTCTTCCGAAGGAGCCGGCGAGTTCCAGCCGCTGTGGGAAGCGCACTGTTGCAGTAAGAGCAGCCCCGCCTCGGATGCCGCCGCCAGCAGCAGCAGCAGCAGCAGCAGCAGCAGCAGCAGCAGCACCGCCCAGGGGCAGGCGCAACATCAGCCGCCGCCGCCGCAGGGCAGCGACGGCCGGACACCGGTTGGGCAGCCTCCGCCCTCAGGTAACGCTACGGACCAGCTCGCTCTCCTCCCCGGGTTCTCCTGGAGCGCAATGCAGCGAGTCTAGAATTACTCCCTCCCCGTTTTCCTCCCAACCGTCTTGGGAGATAGTTGGTGCTCAAGGACTGACTGGCCAGAAATCCGCCAGGAAGCTTCCATGATGGAAGGAACGTGGGAACAAGTCCGAGTCCAACATCTTAAGCGCTCCAGCATACTGGACTCGGTGGCTGTTGCTAGGTTCTGCTTTCATTTCTCTCCACAACCAATTTGTGAGATTTAGATTGGGACTTTTATTTAGCTCCGGATTATTACTTGAGATTTAGGACAGGCCTGAACTGATTCAAAATCTTTCTGGTTCAGGATCATAAAGCGGGTGAGTAAGTCAGCTTTCCACTAAGGGGCATTTCACCAGCAGAGCAAGAGGCAAGAACCCTTCAGTTTGGCTGTTGCTTCCCCCCCCCCGTCCCGTTTCTGGTACTCAGAGGAGAGCTTTGTCCAAACATGGGCATTTCATGCAGTTAACATTGTATGATGTGAAAGGCAGGGGGACTGATGAGCCAAAAAGAGATATATTAGGATAAACTGCTCTATAGAAAATCCCTCTAAGGTCAAAGTTAATGCTTTTCATGCAGAAGCTTTTACTTTAACTGATCCTTTGGTTGCTATGTGAGTAGCTAACATTGGAGGGTGATCTCTGTTCTCGTTGGCTGCTTTGTTTTCCATGTTCCAAAAGCAAAAGGGGGCCAATCTGTGTGTTTGTGTATTTGGTATGGCAATGATTGTGACTTGTGATGAATAATAATAGCAATAGTAATAATAATAACAATAACAACAACAATAATAATAGTTGTTGTTGTTATTATTGATGATGTTGGAAGGGACCTTGGAGGTCATCAAGTCCAACCCCCTGCTCAGGCAGGAAACCTTATACCATTTCAGACAAATGGCTGTCCAGTTCTTCTTAAAAACTTCCAGTGTTGGAGCATTCACAACTTCTGTAGGCAGGTTGTTCCACTGATTAATTGTTCTAACTAAATTAGATTTAGTGCAGGCAAAAGCTTCCTTTGCTGGTTCTCCTGTCAATGGATTGTCTCTCTAACATCCTTTGTCTTACTCCATTCAAGAGTAATAGTTTGATTTTTTTTAAAAAAAAACACTTTTTATAAGTTTCTCAAAGGTCCTTTCTTCATTGTTAGATTTTTCTGAGCACCAGTGAAAAAAATATGAGTAGGGTCTAACTCCTAAGCAAACTCAACTTCTAATCAGATGCTTGGTAGTAGTCAGTTTTTTAAAATGAGAGCATTTTCCAACTTATTCTCCGCTATGTGACTGGTGCAGATGATCTTTGGAATTTACGTGACATACCTATATTTAAAGAAAGAGTTTAGAGAAGAAGTGGAAAGGGGGGGTGTCTTTTGAGGTTAAACCTTATAAACTGAGGATGATATGATAAAATTATGCGTGGATTGTGTCACATTAGACTGTCTGGTGCAGATCCTTGTATGATACTCCATAAAAGGTGGACATTTTTGTTCCAAAATCAAACCAAAGCCACAGAACTAGAGCAGATTTATACCACATCTTCATTTTTTCTATTTTGAACTATTTTAGTTTTGTATGGCTGTATATTTAATGGCAAAAGCTCCCACTATAAGCTGAAATATGGACAAGACTGCTAAATCATCCTGATTTAAGAATATTTTTTCTGTACTTAAATATATATTACACCCCACTGAGATCCCACAGCTAGCCCCATTCCATGTCTGGATTTAGGATAAATCCTGGGATCTTTAGGGATGAGGTGTTGACTTCCTTCCAGAGGGAATTTTGAACTGATCTCAATGTGATGGTTTAGGAGAGTGTTTCTCCCTTCACTGCTTTGTGTTTGAGAGAAGAAAAATGAAATAGTTTATAGAGCAATCCTTAGCTTTGTGTTAGATTGGAATTTACTGAACTGAAATCTTCTTTAACCAAAGTTATTCAAAACAAACTGGAGCCAAGTGGTTTCACATCCACGTGAATCAATTAACTTTAATTTAAATGAATACTATTTGCTCAAGTTTGAATGTAACATGCATTGTTTTGCACTACAGTAAAAGCAGAACCTTTCATATTCCTTTACAATAAGGAGGAAAACAGACAAAGCTGAAGCTTATAATGATTTATTCCTGATCACTTGACTATGGGTCAGATGTATGTGTAGAAAAGCCTCTTTCTATAAAAGGCCATTGACCCATGAGGAGAGTCACTGGGGGAGGCTGCTTCAAGGGATGACGAATGAAGTGAGAGCTGCTGGTACATGAACCCGGTGCCAAAATTAGAGCTTTCTGCCTTGCAAGTTTGCATAGTTCTCTTGCTTTCTATTTCTGCACATTAAATTAGACCATGGAGTGCATGCAGTCACCTAGATGCAGATTTCCCATCCTGAGCTTAAGTGAATTGAAGGCCTCACAAGTTCTTTCTTACCTCTAATTTCAATTATATCTGAGCATACTATAATTGTTTTATGATTCTACACATGCTTAAAGATGCCTTATATCGAATTTGGCTTTAGAAGCATGATTTTAAATGCATGTTACAAAAGACCTCTAGGAAAGAAGGCTGAAATTAAAAATCCATATTAATAAAAGTGTAAACAAACTGGATAGTGATCTATGAGGCAGTCCCCCTCCCCCCAATGTTAGTGATGGTTTAAATGTTTTCATATTTTCTTTGTTGTACTACAAACATTTTTAGTTGCCAAAACAATATTTTAGACATAAATAATTATATATGACTTATTCCAATTTTGATAGTTAGCATCAAAAACGGCAATGGGGTTAAGTCCCTCAGTACTCTCTTTGAAAATGAAGTTTGTGCCCACTTCATTTGTATAGCTTTTATTTCAAGTTTAAAATAGCATAGGGAAAAAAATGCAATGATTCCCAAACAGGTGCCCATATTAAATGCTAGCAATAATTAAAATTTTACTCTCTGTGGTAGCATGCTGTCTGATTGAAATACCATGGCCCAGACTAAATTATGGTATCCATCGGTCTCTAAAGAGTTCAGAGTAATTACGTTTTGGTTACCTGTTCCAAATCACTTCCTTTATATTGAATTTAAAGAACATTTCAAATTGGTTTAGAACAAATTATGCATATTCGATACACAAATTACAAATAAGATTTATCTACCCATAAGGACATTGTTCTTTCTTTTCAGAAGGGACCATACAAATCTACTTTACCTTCTGTAATAAGAGAGTTGTTGTGAAAAAGATAAAAATTTGGAAAAATAAAAAAAATGTATGCACTTAAGACAGTAATAGTGGCATCTTCCATTTGTCTACTCACATTTCAGGGGAAATTATTTATTAGAAGGTTGGCCAATGAGAAATCAGGTTCTACTGGCAGTATCTCATTTAAAATGCTTTTGGGGTGGGCGGGAGCATAAAATACTGTGCCGTACCCTTTGTGATACAAGGGAAGGCTGCTTGTGGAGATGGAAGTTGGCTGCAGAATTTGGTGAGGAAAATCTGCTATTCTGGTGCTTTCAAGGACCAAATAAGGTGGGATCTAGACCAAATAGAGGTTTTAGGTCACAAAAAAGATATGATAGCTTTGGTGTGATATGATAGCATCCAAAAACCAATGGGAGGAGATATTTCTAAAAAGTGGGAGAGTTACAAGCCACCACCTTATCTTTCTTCCCTGGCTGCCTCAAGCTCATCAGGTTTTATGAAGTGGGAGTTTCCCTTCCACAGAGAAACTCTATGACTTTTGGCTTCCATAGAATTGGTATTTCTGGTTAAATACTGGTTAAAGCATTTCTGGTTAAATCAATCTTGAAGACTGTAAGGAGCTTCTGTTTACTAGCAATGTATTAAATTTTATTAGTCTTTTTAAGATGGCATACGTGCTAATTCTAAAAAAGAGTTCAGTGATGAAATCTGCAGATATTTTTTCAGATGGGTTGGACGTGTAGGATAAAACTTTCTTAAAGTCCAGCATGTAAAGAATGTTTAAACTGTTGTGACAACTATGCTTAAATAAACAGATTTCTTTCTTAGAAATCTTTTGGAAAACCTTCCACTGGCTCAGTTTATTTTTCACGTAAACTGTTGATAGATAGATAGATAGATAGATAGATAGATAGATAGATAGATAGATAGACAGACAGACAGACAGACAGACAGATAGATACAGAGCTTTTTTTGTTTAAAAAAAAGTGCCGGAACTCACACCCATCATACAACCCACCTTGCCTACCCTACAAAGTTCCATTCAAAAAAGGTGCCGGAACTCCGTTCTGGGCGGTCTATGACAAAAAAAGCCCTGGATAGACAGACAGACAGACAGACAGACAGATTCCTGTTTGGAGCACACAAGTATTCATATATGTCCAAAGCAGTAAAGACAAGCTGGAATATTTTTTTTTTGTATTTTTTGCACTCATGATGTAATCTAGTTTGGGTAATGAAACATCTGGAAGAAAACAACCAAGCTCAGAGAACACCAAGGATCCCTCATTTCAACTCTGAGCAACATTCTCCTTTATTGGTCTTTTGTACCTGTCAGATACAGTTTACACCATATGTAATCTGTTTCCCACAGCACTACACCACAGAGGAAATCCAAACCCTATAGCACCATCTAAGATCACATATTTTAAAAGAAAGTATGTGGAAGAAGAAGATTTTCATCCACCACTCAGTAACTGTACACCCAAAGTAAGTTTCAAAAAGCTATTACTTCTGAGTTTCTGATTTGAAGTTGTATAACTTCTATTTGCTTGAGTGCAATGCATTTCAGTTTCCATAAATAGTAATATGTATTTGTAAAAAAAAAAGTATGTCTGCTTTTTCTAAACTTGTAATCTGTTAATATGAACTGGTTGATTCTTTTATTTTCTTTATTGCTATCAATTTTGTTTTAGTGAAGAAAATTTAGACTGTGAAATTCTTTTTGTATAACTCAGAAATTAATAGTGCCTTGGCATCGTGAGAATGTAATTTTTCCCTCTGCTGTTCATAAATGACCATTGAGCAAATGGTCTATGGTTTGTTGAGTATAGAATCCTTCTCACTCAAAATATTGAACTCACCTTCCATTGCATGTAAACTTATTTATTTATTAAACTTACCTGATGTCCATCTCACCTAGAGGAAACTCTAAGCAGCGTACAATCAATAAAAGCAACAAGACAAACTATTACAGCATTAAAATAATAAATATTAACACTAAAATTAACTTAAACCTTAACAAAGATGGCAAGGAAGAGAGCAAGATGTACACGGGAGGAAGCAGGCATCAGAGAGCAGTTAGAGATGACCAATAATACTTGCTATGTTTCTATGTTATAGAAAGCCAGAACCTGGAAGGGTCCTGGTGTATCATGAACAAAAAAATATGCAGATGATTCTTCTTGCCCCAGAAATGGCTAAACAAACCAAAGATGCTCTTTCCGTGATATGTTTACTATGATATATGGGCCAGAGCTGGAAATCATGGGTTGTTCTTGGATCCCATTCTAGGTTTGTTTGGGATTCTCAAATCAGAGTTTATAATTGACACATCTGTCGTTCCAATGTTAGTTTACTATACCCTATCTTCTTTCATGTGACATATAAATGCAGTCAGTATCTTTTGCTAGCTGTGATTATTTTCAAGCTAGGCAAGCAAGAATTAGGTATTTTGATTAAGATATAAAATTTGAAGCAAGCAATCTAATTATAGACATCTAATAATAATTTGAAAAAATGGCAATTTACTGTCTTTTAGTAATAAAATAAAAGCTAACTTCTAGGCCAAGTTGTCTGGCCTATTCTAAAGAACTAGCCAAACCTGAGCGTTCTATATGAATTTGTGTTATTTTATAAATCTAAGATCTTCTAATTCAGATATTATTTTTTGCTCATAATAAGGGAAAGAGATAGAACATATAGCTTTCTGTTATATGGAGATGAAGATACAAAGGTTCTGTCTTATGAACCTGATGAGCCAATTTAAATCGCAATACAATAAGGCCAGTTCATTAAACCTTTACAAAATAATATCCATCAGCCTGTTTTCTCTCTATCATGTTAAACTAGAGGCACTAATATTTTTATGAAGTTATGAGAATGACAGGAGAGCTTAATTAATAGTATGGTTATGTTTAACTTGCTCAAAAAACCTTTGCTAGAGTGATGAGTAGCCACAGGGAATAAAGTCCAAACTTCAAGTACAACCTGCCAATATCTGAAAAACTCATGTAGGTAAAATAAACATATAAAAAGTGAGGGAAAAATGTAGTTAAGGCTCAGATCATAAATGGCAGTCTTGATGTAATATAGCAGTAAATTGTGCAGTTTTGGTTTGATGTAGTTAACCACATTGAGACTTGAGCAAGGGGCACATTGCTTTTAAAGTAAACAAGCATTGTATAAAAGTTTTCATTGAATGACAAATAAGAATCTGGCCCTGTGATCATATAAACCAGGGATGTCTGACCTTGGAAACTTTAAGACTTGTGGACTTCCAATTCTCAGAATTCCACAGCCAGCATCCTGTGTTGCTTGAGGAAGTTCCATAGCCTTCCCAAAGGGTGTGAGGGATGCAGTGGAAAAAGGTGATAAAAAACCCTTCTGAGATTTCTTCCATTCAGATATTCAGCATCCATGTTAATAATGACGATGGCAATCATAACAGCAACAATGAATGTATAGCAACAACATCAATAGCACAGTTCCTTTATACTTAACTCTGTATGGTGGAGGGGGTGTATGCGATTAAAAAAAACTACAGTGACATTAAAATTTGTTTCTATTTACCTGATTTTCTTTATTGGGATAGGTAGGAAAATTACTATCATTGTGTTAATTGTGTATAGATGCTAATTTAAAACAAACACAGAATTTCTGCAAAGAGGAAGCTTTGTTTTATGGCTTTGCTTAGGAATCAGTGATACAGAGCATGTTTCTGGACTGAAAATTTTAATATTCAAGAGAGAACTAACCCATACATGGGAGGGAGAGAGGGAGGGAGGGAGGGAGGGAGGGAGGGAGAGAGAGAGAGAGAGAGAGAGAGAGAGAGAGAGAGAGAGATTGAGATTGCTTCCCCAGAACAGCACTCTAGTACAACAGCATTTTACTGCATAGCTGTACAGATTCTCACCTGTTCTATTCTCCATTATCTCTTTATTCTTCTCATAAGTATCTCATTATGAAATTGGATACCAATTTAAAAATCCTTGGGACTGATTTTTTTCTCTTTCCAGCCTGTAATAATATAGATAAAGAGAACATTGCAAAATTGTTATATTGCCTGGACATCTGGAAATTCAAAATTCATTTACCAAGGAATGTTGGAATTCATGGTTCATTTAGACCAGGTGTAGGCAATCCAAAACACTCAAAGAGCCACTTGGACCCGGTTCCCACCGAAAACAAAACACTGGGAGCTGCAAAACCCTTTTGATATCTAAAATGAAGATAACACTGCATATATCCTTTTTTACCTTTATTATTCATTTTAGATGTCAAAAGGGTCTCTCTCTCTGTCTCTCTCTCCCTCTCTCTCTCTCCCTCCCTTCTTCTCTCTTTTTCTGCCCTTGGTCTGCCAATCCTCTTCCACCCCCCCCTCTCTTTCTCTCCCCCCTCTCTCTCCTTCTCTCCGATCTTCTGCTCACCTGGCAAGCTGGCTTCAAGCTGTTTTTCAACAAGCTTAGGGGTAGGCAACCTCGGCTCTTTTATGACTCATGGACTTCAACTGTCAGAATTCCTGAGTCAGCATAGCTGGGCTAGCTAGCTCTCTCCTGTCCTTCCTGCTTCATGCAGAGACGCAGCAAAGGGAGGAGCCCTGCTCCCAAAGCTTTCCAGCTTGTCAGAGAACACCGTGAATCCACTCTCTTTTACACACACACACACACACACACACACACACACACACACAGAGAGAGAGAGAGAGAGAGAGAGAGAGAGAGAGAGAGAGAGAGAAGCAGGTAAGTGCAAGTGCCTCTCTCTGTCTCTGTCTCTCTCTGCAAATGGCAGAGGAGGCTGGGAGCCACAGGGAAAGGCTCAACAAGCCACATGAGGCTCTGGAGCTGCAGGTTGCCGACCTGTGATTTAGACCAATGATGGTGAATCTTTAAGAGACTGAGTGCCCAAACTGCAACCCAAAACCCACTTATGCATCGTCGAGTGCCGGGTGGGTGTGGCCCATTGGCTGGGTGTGGCCAATTGGGTGAGCGTGGCTGCGGTGGTAATGGCAGACTGGGTGGGACTAAAAAGTTCAATCAATCAATTCCAACTTTGCAAAATCTTTTTTTTCCCGCGAGAAGTTGAAATTGAAGTTGAAAAAAAAAAACCTTTTTTTTTTTTGCACATGGCGGTGGAGGCCTAAAGTGACAAGGTTTTATAAAACCCAGCTGAAGACCTAGGACTGGGGCGATGGCGCACGTGCCCACAGAGAGGGCTCGTGCCATAGGTTTGCCACCACTGATTTAGACCATGACTTTTTTGTTAAGTAAGGTTGCTAAAAGTAATAGTGATTTTTTTTTTGTAAAATAGAAAGAATTCCTATGAGAACTAGACAGAGACCAGTAGATAGTTTTACAGCAAACATGAAACAGCCTACCAGATATTTATCAGTTTGTAACTATAAGCATAGTAATTTCAATTGAATCAGGTTTTGAAGTGCACTAGTAATTCTTTTTAAAATTACTTTACCTGAAGTTGAAATTTTATGAGATTTTTTTAAATATAGAAACATGTGGATTAGAATGTGTGCATGTACATGTTTTTAGTTAATCCTGTTTCCTTATAATCTGTTATTTTTGTTGCTTTTCTAAAATTACAATAGGTAATTATTAGTAGATTGAGTACCAAACCTACTAATAGTTTATTTATTTATTTATTAAATGTATATACTGCTGTATCTGATATGACAACATTTTACAGCATAAATTAAAACAAGTATAAATTAAACCCACCATCAAGACATAGCACAAAGTATCAATAAACAACTAGGGCTCTGTTATAGTCAGTAAAATAATATCAAACTTCAACTGTCCTGTGTAACAGCTCCATCTTGAAAGTTTTATGGAAGGACATCAGATTTGCTGCCAGCCAGACCTCCAGGAGAAAGCTGTTCTTCCTAAAATTATTGTTCTTTTTCACATATTGTTTTATTTAGTGGCACATTTCTGTTAAAAGAACTTTTCAAAGATACATTGGTAATGAATTACTAAACATTCAAGCACTGTGGTTTCTTTCAGTTGCTAGCTAAATTCAGTTTCCTTGATTTAGGAAGTCTTACTATGGTGATAAGGTTGAATATACTCAACATTAAGCCTCACAGCTCTTGATGAGATTTGTGACAGTTGAATAATAATGACAGTAAACAACAATGGAACCACTTAACCATAATAATACAGGAATTGATTAAACTTGCATGCTGCCTCTTTAATAGGGCAGGTCTGATTCTGGGCATCTCACAGCGATCAAAGAAATTGGAATAAAATGAATAGAAAATAAAGATAAAAGATGATCTAACTCTCCTGGGCAAAAGAGAGTCAGCTGCCCAAATATTATATGATGCATGGATGGATAAAATCTTAGTGGCATGATTCAATTAATTAATACTGCATTCATTTTTTATTATTATTTCCTCTCTCTCGTTCATTTTAGACAATCTCTGTATTTGAGGAGCGGGCACATATTCTGTACATGTCTTTGGAAAAACTGAAGTACATTGATGACCCTGAAGTCTACCTAAGGAGATCAGTTCTCATAAATAATTTAATGAAAAGAATTCATGGAGAGATTATCATGCAAAACAACTGGTGTTTTCCTACTTGCTCTTTTGGAGGTACTTCAAGTCAAGAGTGGTTCATGTCTCATGACTGCCCTTATAGGAAGCGTCTTCGGATGGCACGGGAGGACTGTGAAAAGATCCACACATGCTGTTTTTATCAAGAATGTGGCAGCCATTATTTAAGTCTACCATTATCTACTAATTCTGCAGTGGGGAATTCCAGTGCTTCTGTGTCTTTACCAAGTTGTTCCCAACAAGTGGAATATGGTAGCAACAGTTCCCCAGTTTATAGGAGTGACGAACATATACATGCCAATGAAATTTTCATTACAAATGCTGGGCCACATGGTAATCAGGACAAGTCAATATTCAGTAATGAGAAAGGAGGCCAAGATATGGATGGAGAACATGCTTCAGACTGGGATTCTTTGAAAAGTGATCATGCCATAGAATGTAAAAACAAATATTACAATTATTTTGAGATGGGTCACGATGACAAGAGCAACATGAATGAATCTTGGAAGAAGTGTTTACGAAAAAAGGAGTGTTTACCAGGTAGCAAAATTTGTTGCAGTAAAGGAAATAAAATATGAGCCATCTTCTGAATAATTTCAGTTTAGAAGCAAGCACAGTGTTGACATTATCAGAAAAAAATCAGTTTGGATCAATTTTCTTATGCTTTCATAGAACTGGTACAATTGTGTCATAAGCTTCATGGATACTTTCAGTGACTGTGGAGCAGATTCTATCAAAGCGTATGTATGGTCTGCATCATGAGCTATTTATAAATACATGGGATCCTGATAAAGAGCACAGTTGCACTGTATACTTCCATTGCTAGAAGAACCAATAAACCAGATGGAAAAAACACAATTCCTTTCATGTATCCCTTTGGGAACTTAGCATGAATTAAGAGGAATCTTCTTTATGCTTATCAATTAATTATACATTTGATAAGCAGATTGTTACCAGCGCAAGGAAGAATACATTTTGCCAATCAAAATGGCTTTGAAAAAGACTGCATAGAAATAAAATGGAATAGGCCCACTTTATGGTCCATAAGTGACATTATTCTAATGTATTTAAGTCTGGTTTTATTGATAGGGTACAATGCCCCCTTTTTATGGAGACTTAATTTGAAATGCTACATACAGTTCCAGCACATGCACAGTTTTCAGCTAAGCTACAAGAATGAACAAGCCTTATAGTGGTTTATTGCTATAATGGTAGAGATTTTTTGGTGCCTTACTTTTAATCTTAATTTTTCCAGAGTGAAAATTAAGTTTAAGAAAACAGCTACAGCAGGGATGTAACCTAAACAGGAAAAAATAATAACAGGGTGGATCAAATATTATTAGAATTCTGTCTCCTTTGAAATACAAAGCTTGATTTCCTATTCAACTGCCGCTATTCATTCTTTTTGCTCAATCGCTTTTTGATTTGCCATTTTAAAGAAAGGATTGAAGGAAAAAAAACAATAGAGATGTGTCTCTTGTAAACAAGCATTAGCTCTTTGAATATTTCTATGGCAACTGTTGGTTGCTTTGATATTTTTTCCCCTTTTTCTTTCTAGTATAATGAAGTTCATGAACCAATGGCATGCTTTATATTTTACTCTGTTTCATGTCATTTTCTCTTTTCAGAAAAATGTAAAGAGCATGTACTGGGTTTTCATATAATTGTAGGGTTTTTTATTTTGGAAAAAAGCACAATGTTAATAAATGATGTGGTGATATAAGATTTTTATCTGAAATGAATGTAAGAGTTTCAATCTTTTTTTAAAAATTATCTTGGAGAAAGAGGGGGATAATCTTCAATTATTAGGATTATATTTGGATTGTTTCTGGAATTTTTCATTTTAAAATATTCTGTCTAAAATTCAAGATCTTTAATTCCAGATAAAACACACAATTAATTTTGTTCCATTTAAATATATTTTTATAGTTGAAGGAATCAATAAATGGGAATAATCATTATTACATGACACCATTTAAAGGTCTGGCTGAATTAGGAGCAATCATAATTTCAGAAAAGTAGTTCATTATTGCTGCATCATGCCCCCCCCCTTTTTTTTTTGCAGAAATGAATGAAAACCTTTCATTTGGATCCAACTTATGCTTTAGTAGAATTAATTTAAAAACATTTAACCCTCTTAAAACTATTTACATTTTTCTCTATAGCTACGTGAATTATTCAAACAATTATAAAATAATGTTCAGTTCCTAGGCCTTACCCTAGAAATTATAATTCTTGTTATTCTGTGTGAACATCTTTGATGCAATTATGAAAAACATGAATTCTTGAATGGATTATTGCTTCCTTATAGAATATGCTTTGCATAGAGAAATCTTAGATTCATTCCTTACATTTTTTTTTAAGATATGAGGTGATACATTAAAAAAAAGTCTTTTGCCAGAAAATTACTGTGAGTCAGGGTAGATAATACAGGGTTAAAATAGTTTTCTTCCCTTCATTCAGCTTCTGATATGGAAGCAATTTAAATTGCAAATACTGGGATATGAAATATGTACTTTTTAACACTAGAAATTAGCTAAACTGCTATTATTAACTGATGCTAAGTGTATAGCTTCTTTCTAATCCCTTCATCAACATGATATGCAGAGTGTAGGTTCAAACTACAGTAAACCATAATATAGTTAGTTTTGGACTTAGAACGTTGTGTTAGACCAACTGAGCTTCGTGTTGTATAAATCCAATCAATTTGGCCAATAAGCTGTGTATAATACAACATACATACACACACACAAAACCTGAAGCAACTACATATTTGATTGGATAAGAAGTAACATTTTCTAGTAGGGTGACTTCAATATGTTTTTTTTTTCTTAAGACACACTATCTGTCTAAAATACTTGCTTAACCTTTTTACAACTATAGAAAGAGCACTCTAAATATCCAAAGAGAAAACCTGAGAGTTCATTTTCACTAGAAGTATAGCTTTAAGTTCACTGCATCCATGCCAGATAATTAGCAGTTTTAGAGTCTAAGAAACCTAATTTATAATTATTAGTATGTCCCTGCATCAGGAACCAAGCTTTTCCTATAAGAATCTGGCAAGCAAGGAAGCTAGAGATTGGATTTGGGAGGCAGGAGTAGCTGTCATGATGGTGTTGTTAAATGCATAGCCAAGGTCGCCATCTTGATTTTTTTCTTCTTCCTGCAGACATCCCTGATTAAGATATCTAAGATATCTCATAGCGCTATTCTGCTATTCTGACAAATATAGAGGGAGGCTGCTGAAGTAGAGCTCAGTTGCTCAAGATTCAACAGGAAGAGCTTAACTTCCTTGGCTCTACATCTGAGGACCAAGAAGCAGTCAAATGAGGTATCTGGGAAACATTTCTGCTCCAATAGCGAGGAAAGGGCCCTGCAATGCATTGTGTGGTCACTTTTCCTCAGCGTCATTTACATAACATGAGGCTGTCTTTAACTTTTTTCTGTACTGAGGACATGCAAAGATTTTTAGGGCTGGGGCATTCAATGTGGTATTGGAGGGCAGCATAGTAATGATCAGATCATATTGTGACACTCATTGGATTCTCTCTTCCATATGCAAATGAATTGAGCCATATCATTTACTTGTACTGGGAAAATAAAATTTGCCCTATTAAAAAATGGGAGCCACTAGAGATACTTGCAGAAAAGAGTTTTGTCTCCACATGGGCTTTCCTCTTTATTTCCAACTAATTTTAAGTGAAAGAGGAATCATTGGACCATTCTATTTTCTTTTTTCTCCTCCTTATTTTTCTATCTCCCTTCCCTCTGTTTTTATTTTGCATAAGAGAAAGAAAAACAGATATAAAGTAATAGCAGCATTCCCAACTTTTGTGACTGGCCATTTTGGTCAAGAGCCTGCGGTCTGTTTTCATGACATAAACAAGCATGCACCCCCTTTCCCCAATAATAGATATATACTATGATGCGCAAGCAGCAGGGGAATGAGAGTAAATGAATCTGTGCAATGTCGACAATTTTAGAATCCACCTAGCTGCTCCAAAAAAGAGTCAGGGAAGCTCTCAGCCCCCGCTTTGCTTCCCCTTCCAGTTTCTCAAAGACTGGGTGAAAAAAAAAAAAATAAGAAACCCACACAGGCTTCAAATAATTACGATTCAGGGTGAGGGAGTTCCTTATCCAGATCCCATCAATTTCTACTAATTCTTCATTACACATGTGGCAACAAGGAGGTGGATTAAAAGCCAAAATAACTACAGAAATGCATAGAGAATGCATAGAGAATGTTTTAAACTTTGATATTTTTTACAGGACTTCTCTAGGACTTTGTCATCTTAGAAGAGACAGGAACTAGCTAACCATCTGGCTAGCAGTCTTGGATGGTATTAATTTAACTTTTGGCAAGACTGTGTCTCCTATATCTAAATTCATTCCCCAGGGATTAGCTGATTGAGTCAACTCAAACATTTTTAATGCTACTATGACACATAAAATGTCCCATGTATGAATATTCAAGATTCTTCCATGGTAGCCACTGTATTGCTATGTCATAGGTATATGTCATGTGCCCATAGGTCCTGCTTATAGAGAATTAAATATAAAATTGATATATGCCAAAATGGGAATTTTTACAAGGCTGACATTTACATTTTAAAAGGTTGTCCCACCTTTTTTTCTCCAAGACAAAAGCATTTTTATTATTGCTATCAATATTAAATATAGGTCTCATTCATACAGTGTATGAGTAGGATCATTTAGTCATTTGTCCACATGGACCAATTTTTTAAAAAGTTGACTTTTCTTGTGTTAGATTCAGCTGAGAACAGAAAGATCTGTTCTTCCTTTTCCAATATATGTCAAACATTGAATGTTTTAAGCTTAGATATTTAGATATTTGTATACTAAGATGATGTTGTAATAGTGTTTTTTTTCTTGATATATATTTATTAAAATTATAAAACATTTTCATTTAAAAATGTTTTTCCTTTTTTGACATCAAGAAAACATTTAAGCAAATATTTGAGCAAGTGAAATGTGACTGATAAAGTTTTAATTGGTTAGATCAGCTAAAGACATCAAAGCCCTTTTTTCCCTAGAACACTTTGTAATATTGTTTTGCTTTGTACATGAATTGTATATTCTGAACGAATTGCTACATTCCTAAATATAAGCCAGACTTAATTTTGCTTTCCTAATTTAAACATTATTTGTAAGAGTATTGTATGTTGTCAGCTGTGCCCATTTTAAATTTACCAGCCAGGTTGTTCCCTTCCTCCTGAACTGAAGTTGGCTTGGAATCCCTAGGCTACTAGGAGGCTGAATTCCTGTTTTCAGTTTTAAGGAAAATATTTCTCATGTTTATAGTCTGTTTTAGTGAGGAGATACAGATGTATTGAATTAAATTAAGAGATTTCCTAGGAGACAATCTGTTGGTTGAAACTCCCTAATAATGGAAGATGGGAAAGCATTTTTGTGTAGTCTCTGGAAATCTTTAAGAGATTGAAAGATTCACTGAAATGGCTTAGAACAGCATATCTCAATCTTGGCGGCTTGGAGATGTAAGGATTTCAACTTGCAGAATTGCCAGCAAATATGCTAGTTGAGGAATTTTGGTAGTTGAAGTCCACACATCTTCAGGTCGCCAAGGTTGAGAAACACTTGCCTAGAACAATTAAGCCATAGAATACAAGGGGATTTGATTTTAAGAGAAATAGACTATGTTAGGTTAACAACCCCAGAAAATTTGTTACTAATTGAAACAAAATGGTGTTTTCAACTAAAAAGCTCCTAGTACTTACCTATTTTGTCTTTGTTTCCTTAATGGACTTTTTCTAGGGGAAAAAATGAGAGGTCATCAAAGGGTACAAATGAAAGGCACTTTTCTTTGAAATCTCTTAATACTCAGTGGATTGGTCAACGTGATTAAATAATAATGACCTCTCCAACTACACCCTTTGCGGTAAATGACAATGTGGTTTGTTTGATTAAGGGTCAGTACTAGTGTGATTCCTAAATGTCATTCACATAAGTTTATAGCTTAGCACAATGTATGAATCTAATTTTAATTTTGTAGATATTTAAAAGAGCAAAAAAGGAATAATTATTCACTCTTCTCATAGAGACTAGTATTTGAATTATGACAAGTAAATTGTAGCCAAACAACCTTCCCTAATCTCTCTTAGACTGCTTTTCCTAGTTTTAGATCCCCAGATGATTTTAAGGAAAATAGTTCCAAGTCAGCATTAGCCAGCATCAAATTTGGTAGGAGTTATAATAAAATATCTGCTGACCCATAGCTGAAGAAGAGAAATTTCAAAAAAAATCTAAACAATTCAGCAATGAAGCAGATGAAAAAAGTTATGCTTTTTAATATCACTAGAGGAGTTTTTTATTTTTATTTTTTAAAGACTGCAGGCACTCAGTCAAGTTGTAAAAACTACTGTGATACATGATAATAGATCCCAGTATGCATCTTTTACTTTTTTCATATTTTTAAACAGATAACAAATTAAAACAATACTGTTTGATTAAATAATATGCCTGAGGATAATAATTAGAAGACTAAATTTCTTGTCATAAAAGAATTTAAACAAAATTCAACAAAATTAGAGGAGATAATATATTAAAGGTAGGATAAAGATATCCCATAAATTATTTTATTTTAATATTTTTTAAATTTCATGCTGCCCAGCTCCATATGACTCTGGGTAGCTCATAATGTGCCAGAGAATATAAAAAAAACCCAATATAATAAAAACATTATGAATTTGTTATGACTTCTTACTAGGGCTAAACAGAAATGGCTACCATGCTTTTAATGACCTAACTGGAACTAGTTAAATTACAAATATCATCTGATGTTTTACTTTGTACATTAATTGTACTGTACATTCTAAAAGTACTGCTACATTCCTGGATGCAAGTAGAAGTTAGTTTTGCTTTTCTAATTGGAAAATTATTTTAGTGTATCTGTGTTTTGTCAATAGTTCCTATTTAAGACTTACCAAAGTGTTCCAGTAAAACCCTCCCTCCTAATACAAAATTCATTAATTTTTACACTGAGACTTCTATCATGGAGAGGGTTGGCAAAACCCATAAACCTGCTCTCTAATAAAGTCTTGTCAAAGAACAATGTTCAACACATGGTTTACATTAAGCCATATTGTGATTTCTTTAGTTTGGGCTTAGCATGTTGAGCAAACCTAACAAACTGTGTTTTGTAAAACATATTTTATAGTTTAGTATAATGTGTCAACTCAGTCAATAATTATTCAATAACATATCTTATGGTTTATTGTAATATATAAACCTAGTTCATGTTGAGATAAATCATGTTGAAAAAATACACAGAGACATAGACATAAAAGTGTATGCAGTATATCAATGCATAATATAACAGTTTGCTTGGCAGTCTTATGAAACAGGATACCCCCTTCTCAAATAATGTGCTAATTTTTAAACATAGTTAATTAGAACTATACTGATTTTCACCATAGCATGTATATCAGAGATTGAAGGAAGTTGATGGTGAGGCATTAATTTTCTAACATCTACAATGATTCATAAAATAGATAACCACATTTTTCCTTTATATAAACAAATGATTAAGCATTTTGCATGCCATGTTGCATTTCTGTTAGTCTGTGATGAGGACACTATGTCTACCACAGTAATACCAATCAGCAGTGCTGATTCTGTCTTTTGGCATATAAAAGTTACCCTAATTAGGACTTAATCCTGTGCACAATCAAATTTTGACCTTGGCAAGAGTTCACTTACTTAGCAGTCATCATGACTAAGCTTTACTTCCAGACAACTAGATTTTCAAGCATGAAAGTGACTGACTAAAGAATCTCTCCTTTGTTATTATGGTCTCTTTGTTACCATAAAATATGCATATAGTTGTAGAATAAGAAATATAACTCAAACAATACAATGAAGACGGTTTTTAAAATATATATTTTGATAGAAGCACCATGCAAATGCACACAAACATAGCATTATGAGCTTAACATACAAGTGGAAAGTCTCCAGTATGTTCAACATGTTCAACAAATAACAATCCTAGGGAGAAATGGATTAGCACTTAATATTGTATACAATCATATACAACATTGTATGCAGTGTATACAATTGTAAAATTATCCCAAAAGATAAAAAGATAATTATAAAACAATTACGGTTATCCTGACTAGAAATTATGAGGGGTAGCCTGAATTAAAAAAGGTGAAATTTTTACTTGCCATTATCAACAGTGAGTTTAATTAGCAAATTTTGATATAGGCATTTCTAGTCATTAATTCAATAAAAATAGGAAATCGTATCTGTTGCTGAAGCAGATGGAAAGCATTGTCTGACTCTGATACACAGAGATTCCCTTGCGATGTTGCAAAATATCTCAGGTCAATTTTATTTTAATACATATTTTGTCCTGGCAGTCTGCCCAGAAGAAGTTAATCCAGCTCAAGATTAATCTGAGAATGTAAGAGATGCATCCAAGACCATGTAAGGCTCGGTTTGGCCCTTGTGAACTAAAAAGCTACAAATATTGAGTGTGGAGCAGCTCATGAAGGATGTCAGAATGAGATTGTTTTCCAAGTTGAGATAATACAGACTCTTCAAAGCTAGATGAATGGTCTTTTAAGACTATGGTAAGATTTGTAACCATATTTATCAGTCCAAATAATGCATTTGGAATATTAAAAGTAGCCCCACTATTCTAGGAGTCTGTGTTGATTATTGATAACACAGTATTGAAATCTCAATACTTTCATTGCCTATCTGCTATAGAATAGTGTTGCTCAATCTTGGCCGCTTAAAGATGTGTGGACTTCAGTTCTCAGAGTATCCCAGCCAGCATGAAATAGAATAGAATTGTACTGCATAATGGGCTACTGATATATCTCATTCTCCCAGCTCCAAAAGGAATACATTGCATTAGAAATATCAATATACTTGAAGAATCTGGCAAAGACATCTAGGGAAAATGAAGTGGAGAAGTGAGCCAAATCAACCTCAAAACTATGTACATGAAAGCCATAGAACGAAGAGGTAAGGAAATTATGAACCATACTCAAGAGCAGGAGGTACCTTTGCCACCAACAATTTTCCGCTGTTTCCAGGCTTTAGCATCTGCAGCAGCTATTACCATCTTGGATCCATCAAGTGTTTCTAGATCCAGATTTACTTCAGTGTTTAATTCCAAAAACTAAAAGCATGCAAGGATCAGAATCTGTGCTGAGGAACTACAATTTTAGAAGTAGCAGAATATTTAATATAACGCTGCCCTTTCTGACTCCCTCCCCCATCCCCCTGCCACCCATGTAATGGGTTGGCTGCCTTTGGCTATGATTGCAGGGCAGCTTGAAGCAGCTGGCAAGCAACTATTAGCATAACAAAGAATGGTATTATAGCATTGTTCTATACACTTGTGAGCCTTCAAAATATCTTGATGCTCATGTGCATTTTACACACAGTTAAATTCCTTTTAGAAGTGTGTAAATTTTAAATGTGCTTTTTGGACATCCATGGGAGAAAAATTATAGCTTTATAACTGTGCTCCAATTTTACATAGATATATTATCTTCTGTAATATCTGCAGATAATTGTCATATCCTCACCAACCTCTCATTACAGCTATAATGCTGTAGGCTTTAAATGGAAGATTCTCATACATTAATACATTCTCAAAGTAGAGATAGTGCTGAGATGAGACTTAAGACAGAATATATCCAGATTTGGAAGACCTGCAATATAAATATAAAGATTCATACATAACATTTAATGCATCTGAGAATGAATCCTTGATCTCAGTTTAAATTTAATGACACTTCACAATAGCTGAAGGTATCCCTTGTCATAGAGAAACTCCCATGCCCTCTATGTATGTTTGGAATTTGCTCTTTCTCTCTGCTAATTAGTGTTGACCACAGGATTAGGGCTGGCTAGTATGCAGTCACAAGACTCTATAAACTAGCCAGGAAATGACTTCATATTTGAAGGATCTCCTGGTAAGTCTTTTTGGGAAAACCCCTTGTGAGACAATAACTATGATCTGATCAGCAACCACTTTATTTTCCCACAATGTACCTGATGTGGCATTTCTCCAAGACACTGTGGCTAATTGTGTGCTACTTAGAAATGTTTCAGATACAGATGCACCTGGCAGAGTACACACAAAAGGCCTATACATATTGATTACACAATTTATATGAAACAGTCTATACTATGTAGTATCCAAGATGTCTAATAATAAATGCACACCTTCACTTATGCTGCATAAAAATAATCAAAATTGAAATTACTTTAGCTCAAATCGAAAAGCTCTGGTTTGAAGGAAAAGTCATTATTCCTTTCTTGAAAGTGGAAAAAAATGGGACTGAACATAGTACTATATTGCTTGGTAGCAACCTAGCAAAAGTCCCTTTCTTGCACACTCACCAAATGGATCTAACAAAGTGAAGGCATTATTAAGGTCACATAGTCTTGTCCTGCTAATGTTTCCATTCAGTATTGTGAACTACATGACAAGTTTCTTCCTGTTATTGTACAGTTATTGTCTTCAAACAACGGATCTGAGAATACCTACAGGCAAACAAAGTCATAACCAGAAGCCAACATGGGTTTGTCAAAAAATGATCATGCCAGACAACTCTTTTTTTTTTACAAAATTTTATTGAATATACAATTAAAAAACACAAAAGACACATTAAACATAATACAATTAAAGACAAAAAAGACACATTGGACATGATACAACTTCCCTGTTTAAATGATACTATTAATATTACCTTACATTAAGTTATTACATTGTTACACAGTGCATATTCTTTCAATAAAATACATCCTAGTTAAATAACTTTTGGTTCTGTCTGATATAACAAATATTAAAACAAGAATTTCTAAGTTATCTACTTAATCATCAGCCTTTGTCCCAGGGTACCTCTTTAAATCCAACCAATTATACACTTTATTCCAAATTTCAAAGTACTCTGTTTCTGTTTTATTTTTGAGTTCTAATGTCAGTCTGTCCATTTCCGCACAGGATAGAATTTTGTTTAGTATTTCTTCTTCGGGGGGGGGGGGTTCTTTTCTTTTCCAATTTTGAGCATATGTTAATCTTGCTGCGGTTAAAATGTGCAGAATTAAATATAAAGCTCCTTTGCTGATCCCTAATAAAAAGAGTTCTGGTTTTACTTCAGTTTTTAATGATAGTATCTCTTCTAACCAATTCTTTATCAAGTGCCAAAATTCGAGCTTCTGAGCATTTCTACCACATATGATAGTAAGTCCCTGGTATTTTCCTACATTTCCAACATAATGGTGAAGATTTTTTGTCTATTTTTGCTAGCCTTATAGGGGGAAGGTGCCACCTGTAAAACATCTTGTATAAATTTTCTTTGTAAGTAATAGCTAATGTTAATCTCCTATTCCTGTCCCATAGTAATTGCCAATAATCTAACTCGATATTATAGCCGAAGTTTTTATTCCAAATTAACATTGTATCTTTTACCTGTTCTGCTGGCATACTTTGTTTTAATAAATATTGGTAAATCTTTTTTTATCATTTTGTCTTCAGTTCTTAGCAGAATTTTGTCTAGTTCTATATATTCTAGTTTAATCCCAGGTTCTTTTCTATCTTTTCTATATCGTGATTGCATTTGCGAGTATGCCCACCATTCCAACTCTATGCCATTTTCTAATAGTTCCCCTCTTGTTTTCAATTCTCCGGTCTCATCTAGAATGTTTTTATATGTAATTACCTTTCCCAGGTTCATAAATTTTGGGTGCAAAAAAATCTCCAGTGTTGAAATCCAATTGGGTATTTTCATGTAATTAGATTTTTTAATTTTAATCCATGCATTTAGTAGTGCTCGTCTAATATAATGTTTCTGGAAATATTGGTGTGCTTTGTATTTCCCATCCCATAGTATCTCATGCCACCCTGTCTGGTCATGCCAGACAAGTCTTATGCATACTTTGACAAAATTAGTGGACCAGAGAAATGCTGTGGATATAATTTCAGTAATGACTTCAGTAAGGCATTTGTTAAAGTAGGCATTTGTAAGGCATTTGTTATACTACTTGATAAGATAGAAAAATGTGAGTTAGACAACATAACCACCAGATGGATTTGTAACTGTGATTAGTTTGCACTTTGTAAGTTATGAAGGGATTTCTTTCTTTTAAAAAGAGTGCTTGTGCTTTAAAACAGGTGTGTTGCACATGGACCAAATAATTTATTCACCAAATTTCAAAAATGGTAAGTTCAGACTTTTGGCAAAGACAGTGTCCCTTTTCTGGCTGCTGGTAGGCTAAATAGAGAGGCAGCCCTTCCATAGTTTCACCTACAGCTGGTTTTGCCTTTACCTATCACCATTAGGCAGCCCTTAAAATATTACTTTGACTTCTCATGTAAAAGCTGCATGACAACAAATAAGATCCAGCTTTGGAGTCAGAGCCAATGATATCAGAGGAAAGCACCTGGTGAACCCCATGTCAGGACAGCACTACTGACCTCAAGAGCATTGGCATTTGCTTCTTATCCTCTTTCATGTTGCTGTCTGCTCCCTCTCTTTAATGCATGGCTTGCCAGAAGATCCTGAACAGGGCTAAAGTAACTATTGCATTGGGTGCTACACCAGGACTGGAGGTGAGGGAAACAAATACAATGACTTCTTCCCAGCTGTGACCTACCTGGCAAATCAGTTATTGCATGGACAAATTTGGAAGAAAAAAGTGATTAACTGGAACAAAGGCAGACTATAACTCTACTAAGATTAGGATTACCAGATATCGGAACAGGCAAAGTTGGATGTGGACAACTGGAAAGGAGGAAAAGTGAGGGCAAGGGAATGGGAGGACATGCTGTTTAATTTTTTTGGCATCCATGACAAAAATTACAGTGAAAAAGTAAAAAAAAAAAAAAAATAAGTACCTAGACCTAAATGTATATCAAATTACTTTTTCTAGCATCAGAAAGACTGGTTTTTCAATCTTAATGTTTTTCCTACAGAACATATCCTAGCGATGATATAGAACTGACAACAACACACTTTTCAAATTTCACCATGGACACTTTGATGGGTCAGGTGATCTACAGACTACAGATATCATAGATCTGAAGGGTGGGATTGAAGCCAACTGCTGAAATCAGGAAGTAACTTAAATAATGTAAATCTTAGCTATTGAATCTGTTAACAGAGGATGGAAAGAAAGAAGCAGACACAGGGTCATACTACACAAAAGTGTGAATACCAACTATTGCAAAATCAATCCCCAAAACAAAACAAAACCATTACCCCAAGACTCTAAAAAATAAAACTGAGAATCTTTGATTTTAAGGGTATGCTTGCCAAACAAGGGACATGAGAAAAACAACAACAACAACAAAAACCCAACAAAAAAAGGACACGTTCTTTTGCCAGAACTTCTGTAACCATATACAACAGCAGCTTCTAGCAGATCCAGCCAATCAAGGCCAGGTTTGAGGAAGACAGGAAGTAAGAGTTCATAGTTGTAGGAATAATATCCAGAAGGTGACAGGCTCCCATCCCTGGTGTAAATCATTCTAAGAATAAGGCAAGTTCATTTTCCTTTTGGATAGTGTGCAACCTGGGCCTAGAAGGAAAAAACAGGTGGATCAAGTGGGGCAGCTATGACAAGAAGAAGTCTTGTTCAGGACACCTTCCCCAAGTCTTGAGCTAATATTGTTTTGAATGAAACTTGCTATATATTTGTCATGCTTGCAGCTTTTCAGGACACAGAAGGCTCTGCCCAAAGGGAAAAAAAGGAAGGAAGTCTATTAAGAAGATTGGAAGTCATACCTAAAATTGTAACCAGCCCCCTCCCTTTGCCCCAGACCCTCAGACCTTCTGCCTAGAGCTGATGCCTGGTAAGAGAAGAGAGAGATGCCTGAGGCAGGTAAGGGCATGATGGATAAGGCTACCTGTGAGACCTGCCAGTGGGAGGTGCTGGCAATGGAAATCTAGGTTACTTTCTGTCAAACCGGTTGCTAGGGAAATTACACATACCAGGATTTAGAGTCATTGAAGAAAATAAGAGAGAGCAGTAGAGCAATCAGTGGCATTTTCCTGAAGCTGATTCTCCTTTGGTTTTTTTTTTTTTTTTGCCTGTCAGAGAGATTTGCTGCATAGAGATGCTACATGCTTTCAGAAGGAAGGATTTTAAACTGAAATCCTCATCTGTAACTTTGCTTGCCTATCTCAGTTTGAGAGACCCGACAGAGCAGGAAAAAAAGTAAATCTCCATTAGGTGACAAATTCTGTCAGCGTGTCCTCCTCCCACTAACCCTCATGTATGTGTGGCAATAAAGGAGGAAGACTGAGGAACGTTATGGTAGCCACATGCCATTCATTCCTATTAGATATTCTTGTCGAACTGAAATACTTTTAACAAAAATATTAATTGCTTAGGTATAGCACTGAAGCAGGATGGAGTTCATAGCACATGGGATATGACTAGGTTTACAGTAAAATGTAACATTGATTATTAACCAGAATTTTGATTAAAATTCTTGGATACTTACTTAAAGTCTTTTGGTGATTTGGTTTAGCTTGTTTATAAACTGCTTTTCAATTCTTTTTGTAGAAAAGTTAGGAATAAATGTCACATATCAATTGAAAATATGTGTTCTTTTGAAGGATGGTTAACCACAAAAGCAATAGTATCTGCAGCTTTGATAACATTCCTAACTTTGGGGAGGTATCTCCCCCCCCCCCCCGCCAAAGTATTAGAAAAAGACTCACAGAGAGGGAGAGAACCTCAAATGTGGAGTAAGGATGAAAGAGGATGAAACTAAAGAGGAAATAAAATGAAATGGAGGACCTTGGAAAAGAGTGTAGGTTGCAGGTTGCCTAGAACTGTGAGCAGGAACATCTCAACATTTTGTTGCAGACTCATGTAGCACTAAAGCCAAGCAATTATGTTTATATACTTAATTTCTGTTAGTGTTTTTAGAAGCTTTTAGAAGTTGAGTGATTAATCTTGCTTGTTATTTTTGTTGGTGTTGAGATTTGATGTTTTTAATCTGGTATTTAGTTGTAAGCTGCCCAGAGGAAGGAAGGAAGGAAGGAAGAAAGGAAGGAAGGAAGGAAGGAAGGAAGGAAGGAAGGAAGGAAGGAAGGAAGGAAGGAACGAACTCTGACTTTTGCCATGAGAAAACTGTATATGCTGCCATATATGAAAAATGACTATTACTCTGCTGTGGATATCTAGACTTGCACATGCAAGTACACACTTTTAAAGTATTATTGCTTATGCTTTGAACGACCTGGCCATGGATGGTATTTTGCCTATTCCTTACCCACCTTTCCTTCACCTCAGGCTTTGCTCTTCTTTTTCTTCAAATCCTTCCTAAATCTTCAAAAGCTGTGCCTGACAGGTGGTCTTGGCAACAAATTCCCAGATCTATAGGATAGTCACTGTTCAGGGACAATCACCTGAGTCAACTAAGAATCAAAAAGTACCCCAAGACAGGAGGCAAACAGTAAAAGGATGCTGGAAGGAATTTGCAAAAAGCTTCTTTGTTTAAGCCTTCTAAACAAGACTGGACAAGAAAGTAAAGAAATACACCATAAGGAAAACTTCCGCACCTGCCCTCAGGGAGGAATGGCCTGACCGAAGAGCTCTTTTCTAACTTTAATCTCTGTGATCTTGCAGTTAATCATCACCTGTGAAATCCTTGCTCTGAGGGAATGAGATAATTTCACTTGTGGCCAAAACATTCGTTAAATCTTTGTCTAATAAGAGAAGCTTCACTTTCAGCAACAAACAAAGAACCTGGCCATTTTTTTTCCAGCAAGCTGAAATCATACAGACTACCTGAAGTTAAAACACTGCAGTTTTATTGCTGATGGGTTAGTCTCATTTTACAACAGAAGCCTTTCTGCATTTCAGTCTTGATTTTTACAAATGATATTATGCAAGAAAGCTTAAGAAATGAAATAGGGAAGTATTAGCATTGGTTCAAATTTCGAAGAAACTCACAATACCTTTCACTATGAAATGACTGATTTTGTTGATCCAAGTTGTAACACCCCACCTCCCATTACAACATACATGACAGAATGAATCTAGATACAGAGACTGGAACAGGATTAGAATTCGGCACTTGGAATATCCTTCTTACTTATAGTAATTTATTGTTAACTGCTTTTAATTCCACCTGATTGGATCGTAATCTAAAGATTACTATTGAGTTTTATTTTGTTTGATAGGCTGTGTTTGTGTGCCTGTGAGTGAACCTTCAGCTCTAGAGCAGAGGAAGAAATCTAGGGAAAATGTAAAATAATATACATATCTGATGGATTAGCCGTCTCTTGTCCAGAAGTGCCACACCTTGTAATTAGAGACTCTGTTAGTCTCTGACACAGGAATGTATTGGGTGTGGGCCCTCTTAGATTTACAGGCTTTGGGGCTTGTGAAGGAGCCTGAGCCCTTTTGGAACTGTAAAGTTGACGAGACCTTTGTTTAAACTACAATTCTGTTTAGAAACTCTGACAGTTCCCCGGAAAACACGGAATCAAACATTTTCTTGTTTGATTGAAAATTTAAATAGACATCTAACAAAAGACTGCTGCAACTTTCTGAGCCCACCATTTATCATTTTAATGACTCTTGATGACTAAAGGTTATCTGGTCCCATATCTTCAGATCTGGGAAACCAAAACCGACTGCTAATGGACATTTTTAATTAGAAATTGGACAGTGCTTTTCCTTTTTTGGTTATTAAACTCTCTTTTTGTTTAGTCTCTTTTTTATACTGTTATTTGGACAGTACCTTTTCACTGCAATAGTACCAAGAATGATTAGACCTAAAGTGAGTGTAATCTTTTTGAATGCAGAGATGTTCAGATCTGCTGCATATAGTATTTAGGAAGTTCCCAGCATACTTGGACAAAGGCTAGTAAAGCAGGTAGAATAATCAGTCTTCCCAAAATACATGATTTCCAAATATGTTGAGTTTTATAACATTATCAAGATAGCTAAAGAGGATGAGATGCAAAGATGAAATTATGTTGTCACTCTATTGCTATGAAAAGGCCACATTAATAAGAAAAAAAAATAAAATAATTGCTGCCAAAAATTTTATAGGTCCATGTTGCCCAATAATACATACTGCTGCATACATTACTTTGCTAAAATTTCTGAATGGAGGACTTTTGGCACATTCTTAAACATGCAAGTAAGCAAGGTTACTAGGGAAATCTTTCCACTTTCAGAGGCTCATAATTTAACATCTTTAATGGCCAGAGGCAGAGGATTCTGTGTTTTTTAAAATAGGGAACATTTTTCTCCTTGGGAATGATGATGGTAGTGCTCCTAATAATGCCATCGTCCATAGTGATATCTGGGAGAAAGCATGGCTGCTTCTTTCCAACTCATTTCTGGCAAAAAAGGTAACTATACCCAGTGCTTTTTTTGTAAGAAAAAAGGTGCTGGAACTCATATCTTGTTAATCTTTTATTTACCTTTCACATGCAGTCAATCACTGTACATATACCCACACACATCAGTTGTGTAACGAAACATAACGGTTGTTGCCCACAGTAAGCACTCAGCGTGCGAGCACATGACCAATCACAAGCTGAGCAGTGCCACAAGCTGAGCAGCTGGATGAAGTACGCATGCATTGGACTCGACACACAAGCAAGCCGCATGCACCGTTTTAATGATTTTGCCAACGACCTGCTATGCTCGACAGCGTGATTCAAGTCCATGTGGACCAAACATCAAATTTTCAAAAGTTACTTTTAAAACTTGGAAAATCTGTCAAAAAAAAGGTACCTGAACTCCATTCTGATGAGTTCTATGACAAAAAAAGCACTGACTATATCTTTCCCTTCTAAGTGTCAAAAAGAAATTAAGGAAGAAGAAAAAAGCTACTGGACCTATTCCACATTGCCCCAATTGGCTATATTTCATATGCCCTACATTTAATAGTAAATGACCTTCTCTGTGTTAAAACCAGCTTCTAGTTTGGCCCCAAATGTCTGTCTCAATCAAAACAAAGCAGAAGCTCCTACTTTGCCTACAAAAAAAAAAAAAAAAGTAGCTTTCTGCTTCTCTGAAAAAAAGACCTTTTGCAATAGCCATTAGTTGTCCTCTTGTCAAAAACTTGCTCCATGGTTTTCTACAAAACTATCCTTATTATGTCGCATGGACCAGGAGTTTGATGGTTCTCTTTTGAAAGGATTTTGACCCCTGTCTTTTCTATATGGAAATCTGGAGATAACCTCTGGAGATTTTGCTGATCTTTGTTTTAGCTTCAAGGACTAGGGTTTGAAAGCTGAAGAATGATCCATATTGTTACTGCTTCTTATTCATTATTGCAGGCTTTTAAAATGCTTGATTTGCAGCTTGGATTGTTATAGCTACTTACCATATGTTGCAATCCTGTATCCTCCTGTATCCTAGGACAATGCCAAATTGAGGGGAATTGAGTTACCTACAGTACTCATTGGATATGAAGATCTTGTATATCTCATCATGATACCTAAGTCAGTTTGCTTTTATTTTATTTTAAATTATTCCTAGAGTTTTGAAGGGTAGCTCATTACAGACACTCCCATATGGCTAGTCCATCCAAAAAACACACTTTTATTTTTCTGGCAGACTTTCTTTATCTTTGTACCATAAATGTATGACACATGGAGATTTAGCAGTTGAGGTTTTCCATGACATTTGTTGTCATGCTGGGAAATGTTTTACCAATTGAATCCATGTCTGTTATATTCCTGCAAAAGAAATAGATTTCCTGCTGGGTAAAAAAAGATGGCAACCCTATACTGCTGTGAATTTTCTGTTGGAAATACACCTTTCTCTTCAGTACAGTGTGATGGCCATCTGTGTGAACAGAAGGAATGGAGACACATTTTATTGGCTTTGCATTTTAATGGAAACTTATCTAATTCATACTTTCCAAACCAATTAATGAAGGGAAATTGGTTCTCATTTGGTATTCACATTTTGCCAAAGTTTGATGCAGCTTTTCAGTTAAAAATGTATATGAAAATTATCTATTTACTTAATGTATTTGGGGGCCTCTTTTCATAAAAAATAATGCCAATGGGATTTTTTTACAACTCCATTTATCTGTGAAAATAATATCTATAGAATGCATGGTATATGGAGAAATGGGCTGTAAAATGTATAGGCATGCAAAGTACAGATTTTAGGAAAATTGTGCCCAAGAATTCATATAACTTTATTTTTTAAAAAATAAAAATCATGGGCCAAACGAGTACTATAGGTAGCAGAATGCACAGATTGTGGAACAAACAATGAGTGATTAGTTCTATGTAGGTTAAACTTCAAGAACTGAAGGGTCAAGGCACGTGTCAGTAAATTTTATCCAGAGACAATATTGTTAAAATATTAATTCTATGTAAGGAAAATAATCTATATACTTTATTTACGCAAAAGACAGCCTGGGGAATTATGGGAAGTAATAAGAGACCTAGTAAAACATGAAGAAGAAAACTTCCCCAAAGTTGAAAGGATAAATGCTTTGTCTTTCAGAAGAAGGTGAAGAGATAGGCAGGAAGGGACAAAGGATAAAAAGCTTCAGCTACAAGAAGAATATGCTATAGGTTTGTTTGTACACTTACAGAGAGCATGAAAACTAACATGAACTAATAAAAAGTAAAAACACAAAACAGAGAAAAAGGAAAAAACAGACAAAAATGCAGAAAGAAAGAATAAAAAGAAATAGAAAGAAAAAGCTTTTGATTTTCTTTGCAGCAAATATAAGAACAATAACAAATGCTGAGTATAAGTATCTCTTACAGTGCTGAGCACTGAGACTTCATTCACTCCATTTATTGTGCAAATGGTAGAATTCACTGACAGCTTATGAAAGGAGGTTGATGTGCACAAAAAGGCCTATGATATGAAATGTTCTCTTTCCCTCCCCCCCCCCCCGTAACACTGAATAAGCAAAACCAGCCTTCTTGCATCCAAGATGAAAAATAAAGGATTTTAAGGCTCATTTTTCAGATAATCTTGAGCCCCAGGAACTCTAATTTTAAAAGTCAGATGTTGATGCCTGTTGCAGCTTTCTTACTAGTTAGAAACCACTGCCTCAGTACCAACAAAACCACGCTCACAATTGTTTGTGCAAGTCTTCCTCCTCTTTCTTTAAAAACAACAACTAGAAGAAATCTGGCTGCAAGCTGGCTTGTGTCTTCTTGGAGCAAGCTTATGTGTTCTAGTCTGCATTGAATGCAAATTGATCCTTGTATAATAATTCTGTGGGAAAATCCAGCCCTACCGGCATAACTGATTTGGCATGGCACTCGGCTTTAATTGCTTTCAGGTTTTACTTGTGAAGGCCAAAAAAACTGAAACCCCACATAGTGTTGTGCTGCTTTTCCTCTGCAGATGGAGTCTCTATGGAATATATGACTGAAGATTGAAATGTGCACATTGAAATGCAGTGGGAGGCTTTTAAAAGGCCCAGCAGATGTCTGACTGGTGGGCCTCATGGCAAATTAATGTTTTATTAGGCAGATTCTGTTACGAAGCAGGAGCATTTTCACTGGAGCCAGATCTTTCTCAGGCTTGGATGGACTTAGCAGTCCTGAGTTAAGAATGCCACTTCAACAGGGCCCGCAAAATAGATCTAACAAGTTGCTTTTTCTCAGCTTTAGTTTCATAACTGCAAACTGGGAATGATAATTATCCGTTGGCCCTTTGCTTCTGACAGCAGTAAAGGGCCAAAATAGCTGAAGATCTGTGTAGCAGAACAGAAATCTGTAATTAATCATCATTTTTCTTCTCTATATATGTATTTATACAGACCAAGTAATTTTGCTTTGCTCTCCTATGTAACAGATTTCTGGTGAAATCCGAGTGAACATAGTGGGAATTACTTTTTCCAGGTAGTTTATTTAGTGTCATTGAACTTTGTTTTTTTTTTAAAAAAAAAATCTAACATTATTATCTAAGAGAGTAAACATTTACAATTCTTTTTATCGAATTGTTCATAGATCTAAGAAACAGTGTTGGGCAGCAGTTAAGGCATTATAGTAAATTATATGACTGCAAAGATACTGATTTAAATTCCTACTTTCTAGTGATCTTGTGCCAGTGATCTCAATTGAATCTACATCATGATGCCACATGGGAGCAGAAGGGACAAGTTAAGAATGCAAGAAATTAAAATCCTGGGAAACATCCATTTGTACACTTAATAGGGTGATTCCTTGGGGATGTTTCACATCACAGTGGTTCTCTTTCTTTTCCCTCACCCCCCACCCCCATTTAAAACATTTTGAGCCATTTCCCAAAGAACTGCAGTTTTTCTGCTAGTCACAGAGGAGGTGTAAATTCATTTACACTGGTGTTGGGAACATAGTTGGGGAATGACAGATTGTTAGATCTCAAGGATGCACAATATATAATCTACATCTCCCATATATCCAAATTTAATCTTTTTTTTTATCTCCCCAGATGACATTAGTTTCAATACTGGTGAGATAAATAACACTGACCCTCTTGAGTCTTGCTTTACTGGTGTGTGTAGTGTGTGTGTATCTGTCTGTCCTGGAGGAACACTGGGAATGTATGCCAAGAATATATAATCTCAGCATTGTCACCCAAAGAATGAAGATCATCCCAATAGCCTCTACAATGATACAGAAAGATTGAGGGAAGGCATAATATCAAATTGAAAGAAAGACATAATCTGATATTGCAGGGAAGAAGGCAGAGGTAAACACTACTGTATTTTACCAAGAAAACCATGTGTTTAGACATTACAGTATAAAATGATTGATAATAACATGGTGACTCCCTCAGATCGAATGGCACTTAACGTGCTACTGAGGAAGAGCTGCAGGTCTTTTGGAGAGTTAATGGTGTTTATGACTTAACTAGGTTAAAGTCTTTGGGATATTTTGTTGCTGATGGTGTCATGCAGGAAAAGAAAATCCAAAACTGCAAAAACAGAACTATAATAAGAAACATAAACACAAGAAAGCTAAACAAAATGAAAAATCAGTGAAATAAACTAGTACTGTACACTTCCAGTGAGAATATCATATTGTTTGCTGTTTGGAAACAAATAGGAACAGTATTGCTTTCATAGTCAGGAAGGATATAGCAAGGGTAATATTTGGGCACAATGCAATCAGTGACTAAATAATATCAGCAGACTTCACAAATAGCCCTTTAGTGTCATGATTGTGTTCCAATCACTGATGCAGAAAAATTCGGGGTTATTGAGTTTTATGATCAAATTCAATCTAAAATCAACATAACATGCCAGCAAGATATGTTGTTTGTAATTGGAATCAGAAGACTAGCATTGGAAATAATATGGAATAAAATGTAGTTGGAAAAATGAAGCAGGAAAATGATTTATCAATTTATGTGAATCCAATGATCACCAGAAGCACACAGAAATCAAATCGATTATATTATTGTCACAAGCAGTGGAACAGCTCAGTTAAGCAAGGTGCTGACTGTGAAAGGGGTCATGAACTGCTCATGTGCAAGTTCCAAGTCAAAGTGAAAGAAGAAAGTCAACCCGTTTCCATAATATGATCTGGTATATATATCTATCATTTTCAAAAACATCAGGAATTGTTTTGAAATCCTCATTGATAGGAACAAGGGGAATTATGTAATTATATAAAAGAAGTTGTTTGAGATAAATGTTGAAAGAGACTTCCAAAGACCAAGAAACAGAAGAAAGCAAATGGAATGTTAAAAAAAACTGTGAAAATTGTCAAGAAGAGAAGACAAGACCAGAACAAAGAATTTCAGATAGCTGTTAGAAGACTCTTAAAGAAATATTACAACAACATTTATAAAGACATTGGAAGAGGGAAACAAACTTGGAAAAGCAAAAATAGTTCTCCAAAATATCTCTGATCTTAGAAGAAGATTTCAACAGGTTGTATGCTAAAGGACATCAATGGAGAGATAGTAACTGATTCACAGAAGGTCAAACATAGATGGAATGTACACTGAAATCATGTATGTAAAGATGTCAACATTCAAGACACCTTAGGAAATATGCCCTACTTTTAAGAGCCTCTAATAATGGAACATTAATTTAGCACTCTGGCTATCACTGAATTAGAAGGTTACAGGAATTAATAGACTATATACAGAAATATGGCAAGCAACTGAAGGATTAGTAAAGGCTTTGGCCAAACTATTTATTTATTGCACCATGATGTCACTACTTCCTATGCTCTTTTAGTTTTGGTAGCATTTTAGCCACTGTGGAATTTTTTTTTACCTATTACACATGCACTAAAAGATATCAAAACATGAAACATTAGTAAGTGCTCATTTTTCTTCATGTGACTGTTATTTTTAAAGACTTCTATGCACCCCAGCTAATCTGGAAACAGCTCCTCCAGGAAATTACATTCTAGTTAAAAGGGGCACTTGCCATCTGCAGAGTGGCAAAAACCTGCCAACTGTATTTTTGGGGGCCTGGCAATGTAGCTACAGTATCGGTGAAACCCACTGTGGCTTCTATTTTCTTGCTCTCTGATGTTCTAAGGCTGACAAGAGCACTCAACCACTGGCACATTTTTAAACAAACAAGTCGGAGCAAATAGTACATGGTTTTGCTTTGCTGACCTACTTAATTAAAAAAAACAGTTTCTAAAAATGGAAATGCTGTTTGATTTAATATGAAGACAGAGCTGTGTTTTTCCAACATCTGTGTCCAGAAAGGAAGAAAAATCCTGTTTTGACTGGCCTTCCTCCATCACATTTTTCCCTCCCTCTCTTTCAATTCGTGTCTAAAGCACAGTAAGTTACATAAACATTCCATTTCTTTCCATAAATTGGCTTCAGTTTCTGAACAATAGAGTCACTGTGAAGAAGTGAAAAACCACAGACACACCCCACAACTGCTGGTCACGCAGCCAAAAAGAACTAAAGATGCATTCTTTGAAAGTACCCAAAAGGAAATCCATGGTCTTAAGGCAAGACCTTTTAATGTTATACTTGGAAGTGTTCCTCCCTGCCACCACCCCCCCATCCCTCCTGCTCTTGATTTTCTTCATCTTTGGCTGTCTGGTGCAAAATACTTGACAGAGAGAAAGTGGGGGGGGAGAGGGAGAGAGTGAAGGGGCGGGGTGGGGGAGAGCAGAAGAAAAAAGAAAAGAGGGTTTGGAGGCAGAATATTATTCTCTTTTAAAATGTTGATAATAGCTGTCAGTATTCACTAACTTCTGAATGGTGTGTGCCAGAAATGTGAAGCACCTCACAAAATTGGGAAACGATTTACGGCTAATTTACATAATGCAAGCAATGCTGTTCAAAATGCCCCCAACTGTCTGCATAACATTTTTTTTCTCTGAAAATAAATTTACCATGTTTGAAATTTTAAATTTTAGCAGCGTGTAACGATAGCAGTAGAGAAATAATTCAAAGCCTTCTGATTTAGACAATAGTAACAATTCACATTCAAGCATTAGAAATATAATTGCAAATTGATAAGAAATAAATCCTAGAGAAAAATAAGGGGAAAATAAAGATTATAGGTAGTCTTCAATTTATAACTGTAATTGTGTCTGATTTTATTATTGTTTATTTTTTTTGCAGTGGTTATTAAGCAAATGCCACGGTTATTAAGCGAGTCCATTTTCCCTGATGGCAGTTTTTGCTGGAAAGTAACTGCTGGAAACTGGCAAAAAAACATTGAAATTCTTTCTACACTGAAAACTGTAGTCATGTGAATGATGATGCAAATAGCTGTAAATGCAAGCTGGTTGCCAAGAGGCCAAAATGCAATCATATGAACATGGGTGTGATTAGATGTGGGGTGGGTTGTGGCTATTGGAACTTCAAAAACTAGTTGTAAGTAGCTTTGGGGAGGTCTATTGAACTAGAATGGTCCTTAAGTGAGGACTATCTTCAGTTTACATCAGACATGTCAAACTCATGATGTCACACAACTTATTGGGACGGTTTTGCCATTGCCGGCAATGGGGTGGGCGCGGCTTCTGGATGATGCATCTGGCCCATGGGCTGGCAGTTTGACACCCCTCTTTACATTATTTACATTAGTTTTCCATATATGTTGTGATAATGATGTTACAGTACTGAAGTAAAATCCAGCTTTCTAATATTTAATAAGCCTTGAGGAGTTATACTTATGTTCTCTATAAAGAATATATTCCAATTATCCATAGCATCTACAGTTGATAGTTCTCAAGAAGCAAAGCTGGGAAAAATCTCAGTAGATAAATTTAGATAGTAGTTTTCAATCAATATAGAGGCAGAACAATTTTTCAGCTGGCATAGGAAGATTCATATGAGGCAAGTATTGGTATCATCGGCTAATCTGGACTGTGTAACCCATCCCCCTCTTTAGATGGTAATATCATCTAAATGCATTTGCATTAGAAAATAGGGTGATTTATAATGGTGGCTCATGGTGAAGAAGAAGTTGCAAATAGGATAAACTTAATGAATCAACCCTCTTGGTGCTATGTGCTACTATCTATCAATGCAGACTGGAGACTAGACTGTTCCCTGGAGGAAGAGAAAGGTCAGGATAGGCAATTTGCAACCTTTACCTAATGAACTGGTCAATTTATATAGCAATGATGAATCTATTGCAAATGAGTTCAGAAAGAATATCAGACAATACAACTGCCTCTTCCACTTGGTATCTTTTGGTGCCAAAGAAGTCCTTCCAATGAGGAATGGATGGAATCCATCTGTGATTATTCAAGGGCAAATCCATCATTACATCAGACATGTAATGCCAGATCCCAGCCACCAAGCCAAATTTATTTAAATTTACTTCATGGAAAGTCAAGATAGGGTAGAACTGAGAAAGGAATACTCTACATTGATGTAATTCAATGTGAGATTTCTGAATTATTGAGAAGCTACCATGACAACGAAACCTAACATTGTGTCATTCAAGACTGAAGATATTCCTCAAAGTGAATTAAAATGTTCATTGTAACATCAGAAAAAACCTCCAGTACTTCAAATTTGCCTCAACAAGTAAGGCTTAGTGTCTGGGATGAGAGCTCCATGATTAGGGAGAGCTTTGAAGCCATATTCTGGACTCTTTGGATATACGTTTGGTGATTTCTATCAGCTTCTACCAATTGTGAAAAGAGAAAATGGTGCTGATGTGGAGAATTCATGTATCAAAAATACTACTTATGGAGAATCTTTGTCAAGTTTCAGTTGAAGAGAAACATGCAGTTGTGAGCAGGGGGAGAAGGAAGATAGAATATAGATAGAACCCAGAAGTTCTTATTGGATGATGGAGAAAAAAAAAATTCAGAAACTTCAAATGATGAAATAGATTTATCTTTAGATTTTCAGAATTACCAGCATGACTTATGGAATAAGGTATAGATTTCATCTACCCAGCATTTGACAATCCTGTAGAACGGTTCTCAAAGAACTCTATCTTGGTTTCCCTCAATGAAATAATGAGAAAAAAATCAATTCCATATGCATTAAATTCTTCTCTGGAATGATGAAAGAATATTGCTAATGCAATGCTGTCAGTGAAGGAGTTAGCACTACTCATTTTTCAACATAATTTTTTGATTTAATTTAACTGTCTGGATTGCCAGCAAATACACTGGAATTGAAGATAGGATTTCCCATAATTTTAATTAGGGATTTGGCTCTTCAAAGACTTTGCAATGGAATGTGGATGACTGTGAAAGAATTTTACAAGAATCTCATTGTAACAAAGATAAACATTAAGAAATAATATTGTCATAATTCCAAGAAGTACGCTAATTCATCAATCAGAAGGTGAAGATATTCTCCTTCATAAACACAGTTCTCCAAACAGTCATGCTTTGCTTTCACTGGGCATAAACTGCAAGAAAAAAACATGATGATCATGCTGATTTATCTGGAAAAACTGGTATTCCATCATGATCAGCTTGATATCACTTTAAGATGGGGAAAAAGAAGTGAAATGTTAGAATGTATAGGTACAGTATAGGTGGTATCTCTCTCAATAGTAGTAACTATGAGAGGGATCTTGGATTCCTAGTGGACAATCACTTAAATATGAACCAGCAGTATGCTGCAGCTGCCAAAAAAGCCAACATAGTTCTAGGTTGCATTAGCAGATGGATAGAATCAAGATCATGTGAAGTGTTACTACCACTTTATAATGCCTTAGTAAGGCCACATTTGGAATACTGCATCCAGTTTTGATCATCATGATGTAAAAAAGATGTGGAGACTCTACAAAGAGTGCAGACAAGAGCAACAAAGATGATTAAGGGACTGGAGGCTAAAACATATAAGGAACGGTTGCTGGAATTGGGTATATCTGGTTTAATGAACAGAAGGACTAGGGCTATCATGATAGCAGTGTTCCAATATCTCAGGGGCTACCACAAAGAAGAGGAAGTCAAGCTATTCTCCAAAGCACCTGAAGGCAGGACAAGAAGCAATGGATGGAAACTAATCAAGGACAGAAGCAACCTAGAACTAAGGAGAAATTTCCCGACAATTAGAACAATTAGTCAGTGGAACAACTTGCCTCCAGAAGTTGTGAATGCTCCAGCACTGGACTTTTTAAGAAGAGATTGGACAGCCATTTATCTGAAATGGTATGGGGTTTCCTCCTTGTGCAGGGGGTTGTACTAGAAGACCTCCAAGGTCCCTTCTAATTCTGTTATTCTATTCTATTCTATTCTATTCTATTCTATTCTATTCTATTCTATTCTATTCTATTCTATTCTATTCTAGAATATTCTAGAATATTCTTAAAGAATAGAAGATCAACCACAAATGTTCTCATCAAAAGCATCCTTTGTTAAACAAGAAGCATCTATATTTGTTTTGCTATTTATCTTTCTTCAATAAAATTATTATTTTCTTTTTTAATTTTAAAATGAAAATGATAATAATCTGCTTGTTGTCATTTTATTTCTTTGTTCAGGTAAGAAAATCTCTCTGAAAGGATGATCCAATGGATCACCCAACAGAAACCACTTTAAACCACTCTGTGTGATGGCTGTCAACACATGATGAGTGTTAATTTGGGTGTAGTGGTTGACTATGTGGGTGCAGTCTGGCAGTTTTCTAAGAGTTGTTCCTTATATTTTCTTTTTTCTTTTTCCTGAGGAAAGGCATTTGTGGTAGCATAAAGAAAAAAATCCAATTGCTTGTGGTGAACTGTAGAATACAAACAGCAAACCATGTTTTGACAGCTGCAACATGGAATAATTATAAGTGGCCTCTATTGGGTGGCCACAACAGAGGTCCTTGCCTTCACTAAGTATGCAATAGCAAATATGAAAAAGCAAATCAGCAAAAAGCCCAGTGAGGTGCTAGCAAAAGTGTAATCACACCCTGAATTTAAGGCAAGAAAAATGCTATTTTCTAAGACAGAATGGGTGAGAAAACAAGATAGGAAGAGTGCCTGCCTAATAAAATGTTAAGTGTATTTTAATTTTCACAGTCCAGCATATGTTATGAACATTTTCTTATGCATGTGAAGCAAAAATTATATTCAAAATCCTTTTAGTTAGAAAGTTCATCCAGCAAATCTCTAGCACTCATCTAATCTAAGCCTAATCTACCATACACACATCTTTTAATTATAAAAAAGAACCTCACATAATGCAAATTGGCATTGAAGTAAAGTTGGTATACTAACTCAATAATTAGCCAAATATCTGCTCCGATAAACAACATTCAGAGATTGCTATAGATTTTACAATGAATGCAATTGATTGAACTTGTATCATATTTTGTTATAAATGTATATTTAATAACACTACTAGTACTGTTACTATTAACTACTACTGATTGAGATAAGGCTTAGTGAAAAATGACAATACTGCTACAAATAACAGCTTCTGAATTTAGTTTTGTTGCCAGTTAAATCTCTGGACATCAAATATACATACATTGATATTTAAGGACTGCTAGCAGCAGGTTAAAAAACTTAGCAAATATTCTCAGAAGATGTTGATGGTTTTAATACAGTGCAATATAGAATAAATTATAGCAGAATTCTCCTAATTGTTAAATTCTATAAAGAATTTAAATAAACCTAAAAAATAAGTATATGGCTTTCAATGAAATGCATCTGAATTTGTTCTCCACTGTGTCCAGCTAAGGACAATGAGAGGACAAACATTCAACAATGAAACTAGTCCACATAGGGAAAGCTTGTAGTGCGTAACTTTTTATCTCCTTTACCGGTAGTATCCATAGGAGGTGTTTATTTTCTTCTCTGTAATTAAATAACATTCTGTGTGTCTTTCTTTTCTTCCCTTTTCATGTTGCAGGTTTATGTGTTTGTGTGTATGAATGTGTGGGGAAGCATGCGACTGTGGCTCATGTGACTTAGAAGGGAGCAGCTGGCAGCGTTCTGAACTAGTGCCCAGGATCTTCTTGCTTGAGGCATTTTTCCCAGAATGCTTTTCTCTGCAACCACCAGCCAGATCCAGCCTTTTGTGAACTTGATCTCTTCACTACCAACTATTCCCACCATGCCAGTATGGTGTTACTCTATGCCAATGGACAGAAAGACATATACACGCACAAACACATACTATCACTTGACAAAATTTCTGATCAAGCCAAGGGCTTGGTCTGGCCTGCTTGACACTGAGAAGGTTGAAGTCAGTGACTGTATTTCAGTGCTGGTGAGGCATTATGGGGATGCTGCCAGTCCTATTCATCATCATTCCTTCTGTGTATGTTATATATTCATCTCCTGCTTCTAGTCTTCTCACAGCCAGTACCAGGACAAGTTTGGAAAGGATTTATTTATAAAATAATGGACACCATTTCAAAAACATTAAAAGAAACTGCTACTAATAGCAACTTTATAGATCCAGAAACTAAAGCAAAAACTTCTGTGATGATCTTACAGCAGGCAAAAATGAACAAAGAGGATTTTTTTGTTTGCCTGCCAAATTGTTCCTTTATTCATGATATCCAGCTTTCTAATCCAGAAGCCAAAATTAGTAGGCATCACATAGATTTCTAAGCTGTGGGAAAGCGTAGCTCAACATGGGCACTATTGTTTCCCAGTAACCTTATACTTGACACTTAATATCTTCAGAAATTCACAAAATGCTCAGGATTGCATTTTGGCATTTTGACTTGGGAAATCTTGGTATCAGCCAAGTTACCTTTTTGCTGAAGTGTTATAAAGGAATAAAGTAATCAGTCATTACACAGTTCAATATGTTTTTAGAAGGATTTTTTTCTTCTTTGGTTCTTTAAAGACACATTTTAATTTAAATACTAGAGCTAGATTAATTGAATATTAAAACTTGATTAGACGAGAACTTTTCCTATAATTTTATGTATACACAAAATAGTCTTGGTTAATTCTAACCATTTCACTATGATTGTATTCTATTTTTCATTTTATTCTATTTTTAGAGTTTGTAGCTTTAGTCTTAATGTGAAGAAGTCTTTATTAAGATCTTACATTTTAAGTTTAACCTGTGGGAATGCTAACTTTTGGGGATATTTTATATTTCATTGTTATCATTTAAATAATGTAATACTTTTTAATGTTATTTTATATTAGCCTATGATCAAAATTTTAAAAAAGATTCAATTTAAATGTTAGAACTATTAAAATGAGATCAAGAGTGCTAAAGGATTTACAGTGGGGCAAAAAAGTATTTAGTCAGCCACCAATTGTGCAAGTTCTCCCACTTAAAAAGATGAGAAAGGCCTGCAATTGTCATCATAGGTAGACCTCAACTATGAGAGACAAAATGAGAAAACAAATCCAGACAATCACATTGTCTGATTTGGAAAGAATTTATTTGAAAATTATGGTGGAAAATAAGTATTTGGTCAATATCAAAAGTTCATCTCAATACTTTGTTATATATCTGTAAATACTTTGTTGGCAATGACAGAGGTCAAACGTTTTCTGTAAGTCTTCACAAGGTTGGCACACACAGTTGCTGATATGTTGGCCCATTCCTCCATGCAGATCTCCTCTAGAGCAGTGATGTTTTGGAGCTGTCGCTGGGCAACTCGGACTTTCAACTCCCTCCAAAAATTTTCTATGGGGTTGAGATCTGGAGACTAGCTAGGCCACTCTAGGACTTGAAATGCTTCTTACAAAGCCACTCCTTCGTTGCCCGGGCAGTGTGTTTGGGATCATTGTCATGCTGAAATACCCAGCCATGTTTCATCTTCAATGCCCTTGCTGATGGAAGGAGGTTTGCACTCAAAATTTCACGATACATGGCCCCATTCATTCTTTCCTGTACCCGGATCAATTGTCCTGGTCCCTTTGCAGAGAAACAGCCCCAAAGCATGATGTTGCCACCCCCATGCTTCACAGTAGGTATGCAACTCAGCATTCTCTCTTCTCCAAACATGACAAGTTGTGTTTCTACCAAACAGTTTTACTTTGGTTTCATCTGACCATAGGACATTCTCCCAATCCTCTTCTGGATCATCCAAATGCTCTCTAGCAAACTTCAGATAGGCCCGGACATGTACTGGCTTAAGCAGGGGGACACGTCTGGCACTGCAGGATCTGAGTCCCTGGCGGCGTAGTGTGTTACTGATGGTTTCCTTTATTACGTTGGACCCAGCTCTCTGTAGGTCATTCACTAGGCCTCCCATGTGGTTCTGCGATTTTTGCTCACCATTCTTGTGATCATGTTGACCCCAAGGGGTGAGATCTTGCGTGGAGCCCCAGATTGAGGGAGATTATCAGTGGTCTTGTATGTCTTCCATTTTCTAATTATTGTTCCCACAGTTGATTTCTTCACACCAAGCTGCTTGTAGACCTGTACCAGTCTTCCCAGCCTGGTGCAGGTCTACAATTTTGTTTCTGGTGTCCTTCGACAGCTCTTTGGTCTTCACCATAGTGGAGTTTGGAGTGTGACTGTTTGAGGTTGTGGACAGGTGTCATTTATACTGATAACAGTATAAATGATAACAAGTTCAAACAGGTGCCATTAATACAGGACAGAGGAGCCTCTTAAAGAAGAAGTTACAGGTCTGTGAGATCCAGAAATCTTGCTTGTTTGTAGGTGACCAAATACTTATTTTCCACCATAATTTGCAAATAAATTCTTTCCAAATCAGACAATGTGATTGTCTGGATTTGTTTTCCCATTTTGTCTCTCATAGTTGAGGTCTACCTATGATGACAATTACAGGCCTCTCTCATCTTTTTAAGTGGGAGAACTTGCACAATTGGTGGCTGACTAAATACTTTTTTGCCCCACTGTATATCATGGGTGCCAAACTTGCAACATCACGTGACGTGTTGCTATGTATCGCAACTTTTCTCCATTGCCAGAAATGGGGTGGGCACAGTTTCGGCATGACACATCTGGCCCAGGGGCTGGCAGTTTAACACCCTTGATTCATATGGACCACATCAGTGAGATAAAGTGCTTACTGTAAGATGCAGTTTGATCCTAAGCTGCCTTTTCAAAGTTTTGTGTGTGTGTGTGTGTGTGTGTGTTTGTGTGTGTGTGTATGTGTGTGAATGAGTGTGTATTATAAGGTCTAAAAACATTATTTGTGGAATATATTTATTATTAACCACTGCCAATTGATATTAATGTATTTCAGTTAACAGTGTCTTTCCTTCAGTGGAAGAGATGCTCCTTATGCAGATTAGGTTTCTTACTAATCAGCCCCCCCCCACAATTGCTCTGGAGAGTTAGTAAAATTTGCAGAGATTTGGATGTATGGGGGAGATTTTGGAGGAGGCAGAGCAGGTGAATCTATATGTCTGACAATGAATGAAGATCCACAGATCAATTCCAGGTTGGAAATCTCTTTTGCTATCTATAAAAACTGAAGTGTTTAATCAGTCTGATACCAGGCCCGGTGAAGAGAAGGCTTACCTCACTGCGGGAACACAAGACTTTGCCTGCAGAAGTTCAGTTCTTCATGTCTACATAAAAAGCTGCTAGGAACCGTACTTCAGGAAATACCATACTTGAGAACCTCACAAACTGTGAGCAAAGTACTCTTAAATGAAAGACAGACTCGCTCTCTTAGGTTTATGGATTGGCTAGGTCTTTGTATAATGTGTCTGGAGTAGGATAATTTGAACCTAGTCATTTGTGCCTCAAGGGATAACACTGGATTCATTTGTTCAATGACCCATTTGTTTGTTTTCTTGGCTATCCATGGGATTCTCAAGAGTCTTTTCCAACTCTAAAAAGTGGAGATCAAAAGTGCCAATAATATTCCTATTAGGCTCCTAATAAAAACTATCTTTTCTTTTCCTGTAGTTAACTGTTTGAAAGAGAAAAAAGAGAATATTGGTAAAGAGGGAGAATGTGTGTGAGAGAAAGATGGGGGGGGGTCAACAAGAAAAAAAGTGGTATATTGTGATGATAGTGTATATTCCATTCTACTGCTCTCTCAGATCTCAGCCACCGCTTGCTTCAGAGTTGCCTACTGTGTGGCCCCCACGGTTTATTTTTAAAGGAATGTTACTCTTGATATTAAAAATATTGGTCTCTCCCTCCCCCCTCCCTGCAAAGGAATAGCAGTTGATCATTCTTGTCCTTTTTCAGTAGAGATATAAGGGGGAAAAACCTTTTGTTTTCACCTATATGTGACAATTGCAGATTCAAATTTACCCTTGCTTTAACCAATCTGGACAGGCTCAACATTATCTATATTATGATCTTACTTGTGAGGAAAAAAAATCCCCTCAGCTCTTTTCTGACTAACATTAAAATAAAAAGCCACAGATGCTTTGATGGTGGTGCTCCAATTCTTTCAACAGCATGTCATCAGTATGAAAAAGAGAGAAACCCATTTGGCTCTATCTTAACATTAGTTTCCTGAGCCAATATGTCAATGAACACTCTCCTTTGTACTGACAGCTCTCTGAATTTGCAATGCAGTTTTTCCATCAAAACCTGAATTTAAAAATTACACATTAGGGGAAAGAACATTTAAAATGCATAGATTAGTGAACCTATGCAAAATTCATATATGCAGAAATACATATTTAGACAAAATATGTATAAATTTTCATATTGACCTCTTTATTTTGACAAACATTTTAGCAAATTAATATAGTGGTGGTGAGACAAAATGCAATTAAATTTAGAAAAAGTTAAAAGAAATTGAAGTTGATATGTTTATCCATTATTGCCCTTATTCTGTGGAGATGAAGAAAAACTAGTAAAGAAATAACTGTTGAGCCTGTCCATTGTATGAACTGTTGGGGGCATAGCATAAGAAAGATTCAAAACATGATCAAAATGATATAGAAGTGACTGCATGAATTGGCAGATACTTGGGGCAATATCTTTGAGATATGAATAGTCCCATTAATTTTAATGAATGCTAACTCAAATGCCAGTTACTTGGATCACTATTATTCTGCTTAATTATTTCAGAGTTGGAAAAACTTCTGACTTGATGGATTTGTTTTCTTTTTCAATAGAACCCCAAGTACAACAGTCGGAGCCTGCTACACAGAACAGGATACTTCCCAGCACCTTCTTTTTCTAGCAATTTACTCACAGAATGGACTTTTCATCCTAAAATCAACTTCTGGATTTCTCAAGCCAGCCTCCTTCTGCTGGTGCTCACTAGATGTATTGCGAATATAGCTGGATAGTAGATAAAGTTCTCCAACGCTTTCATATATACCAGTGGTTCTCAACCTTTTTAATGCCGGGACCCCCAACCAGTCGTAAGTCGAGGACTACTCAACCGGTCGTAAGTCGAGGACTACTCAACTGGTGCAGCACCGTTTGCAGAATGGGACTTTTGGTGGGCTCAGCAGGGCAGAGACAGCCTGGACAATTCCATTGGCTTTTGAAAGCCAATAGAATTAGAATCTATTCAAGAGAGTCTGTTCTATTGGCTTTCAAAAGCCAATAGAATAAAAGGGAGTAGCACAGCTAAGGAAAAGGGGGAAAAATGGCAGACTGCGTTGTTTGGCGACCCCCGTGAAATGGTCGTTCGACCCCAAATGGGGTCCCAACCCACAGGTTGAGAACCACTGATATATACCAAGTAATTCTAATACTGGAATTCTGACATAATTGGTAGTCAAAGACCAGAGCCAAACTTTTGCAAGTCATTGAATGACTTGCCAATTCCAATCTCTTTACCCATTGTTAAAAAAATTAAAGAAAATACTGCCTTACATCATCATCAATTTAAGATAGATCTTAAGAAAAGAATCACAAAAATTAAACCAGAAGGTGAAAGAGACACAAATCAATAACTGACATATGTGAACATTTACGCAAGAAATAATTTTTCAGTAATTCCATAATCTTATTGAACATTAATTCTAATCTCTGGGAGCTTCATGTTCCTTTGTAACTAACGGATTGTGGATAGACAATCTGGAGCCCCCTCAGTGTTCTGGATTATAAATTTCCACAGTCACTTGAATTCTGAAGAGTAACCAGGTCTTGAAAAACAGAATACTGAGATAAAGAGTTAAATCTCTGTAGGGTCAATCAGTAACAGGGAGCCCTTTGCTTAACAATCCGTTGGGTCTTTGGAGAAGAATGAAGAAGTTGTGGCCCTCCGGATTTTGCTGCATTACTACTTCAAGCCTCTTTGAACTGATTTTCATGCAGGTCAGCAACTCCACAGAACCATAGATACCCAATTTTCCCTTAAGCATCTCTGCAAATTGATTGCAGCCAAGTTGGTATTAATTCTTAGTGACCACATGGATAGATTTTTTTCCCCAGAGTTTGTTATTATTTGACTGCAAATTACAACTTTTAAAAAGTTTTGACTCCTATCACAAAGTAAGGAAATGCTCATTACTATGCTTACAGGAAGTGAGAAACAAATCACTACTACATTTTTTTTAAATTACAGCTATCACTCTTGTCTTGTATATTCCTTTTCACACCATTTTGATTCATCTATTTAAGATAAAAATTATCTGTGACTTTTTGGCATATAAATACATTTTTACTCTGCTGGACATGCTGATCACCTTCAATGAGATCAACCTGTTTGAAAGCAATCGTGTATGTATTATGATGTAAAATAAATTATGCATTCCAAATAGTATTTGTCTGTTTTATGTATATTTCTTTCTTTCCTTGAAAATAAATGCTTATTATTATATTAATGTTTACAGTTTTTTAAAATCACAAATGGGAAATATTCCTGAGAAAGTTGGAATGCATTCAGATATTTAATTGTAAGTGGGAACAGTAGAATTCGATATTTTGCAAATTGCATTTTTGTAATTGTTCCCAACAGACCCCCACCTGTCACTGCCATTTATGCAAGTAGTAGACACAATAAAACCTTCAGAAATGCCTGCTGGGGTGGTTCTCCTCTACAACATGGCGTAAAAATGCAGGGGATTTGGGGATTTTGAATCAATTTATCTTACAGCAAACATGCTGAAATTACATATCCTTTTACAAACAGAAATCTCCCAAGTGCAAATACTTCGTAAAAAGTCTTGTAAACTTAAAATAGGTTTCTAAATGACAAGAACAATTGGTATTAGTTATATATTATTAACATTGAATATGGTATGGTGAGTGTAACAACATGCACTTATTAACATATTAGTATAATGCTGATTACAAAAGGACTTTGAATAGTCAGGACTCAGGAATTGGGCAACTGAAGTTACAGCCTGGATAGAATCAACCAAATAGGCAGAAATTGCTATTTTTAATCTGATTGCCAAGAAATCACCCAATATAGATAATGTATGCAATACCAGATTTCTTATTAGGCACTGAGTTTTGGTCCTGCCTTAAGCATTAAGCCAGCTGGGTGACTTCAGGTTAGTCACACACTCTTAGCTCTAGGAAAAAGGCAAAGGCAAGCCACTTCTGGAAAAAAAAAAAAAAAAAAACATTGTCAGGAAATCTACAGGGACTTTACCAGGCAGTCACCAGATTTAAGATTGATTGATTCAAAGGTGTGCAGATTAAATACATAAACTGAAAGAGTTCATGGGATTTTTTCATCAACATATTTAGGTTATATCAGCACTTCAAAATTTGCATTTTTAAATGTTGACAATTTCAAAAGATAAAATTATTACAATTTTCTAACTTCCTGTCTGTATTACTGGCCCTTTTCTGTGCTCATGATTTGGAACAAATTCCAAGAAGGAGCAGTGGGACTTTAAGCAACCTGTGCCATGATCAGAAGTGCTCCCCCCCTTAGATAGGCTACTTACTACGGAGTGTGTTTACAGAGTGAGGCTTGGGTTTACGGTTATCCCCAGTCAGAGGCAAGGGAGAAGCAAATGATTTTTTTTTCTTTTGTTCAGTCATGTCCAATTCTTGGAGACTGTCTGGACAAATCCCTGCAGTTTTCTTGGCAAGGTTTTTCAGAAGTGGTTTGCCATTGCCTTCTTCCTAGGGCTGAGGGAAAGTGCCTGAGCCAGGGTCACCCGGTTAGCTTTGTGCCTAAGGTAGGACTAGAACTATCTCCCAGTATCTAGCCTGACGGCTGAAACATTATTGATTCTACATGATGGTATTCTCATTACTTATGTGTAAAACAATAAAATAGCACACCATTCAAAGCAACACATATGCAATGAATCTCAGAGAGCAATGGGCCTTGCTAAACAAAATATAAGATTGTGAAATTAATAATGAATGATTAAAAAAAACCCATCCACCTGACAACTTACTATTTTTGATCTTGCCAGAACACTGTAAGCTACAAAGCATTGCATGAAGAGGCAGAAAAAGCAAGATACAAATGCAAGTGGCAATGTACTATTGAAGGACAGAAGCAACAACATCAGTGCTAAGAAGTCAGAGCATAACATACCTGGCTACCATGGGAAATATTTGTACTTGAGAGTCATGGAAGCAAACATGAATGCCCGCCTTTCAGTTTATAGAAATAAGGAGTCAGTATCACTTTCTCAAAACACAAACTGAGCCAAAATATGACCACGGAGAAACAAGAGGGAAATCATCAGCATGTTTAATAAATTCTGTGGCTTGCAACAGTATGCAAAATCTGGTTAAAAACCTCCAAAGGAGAGAAATCCTTTGAAAAAAAAAGTTGACATGGGTGAAGTATGGCGAATGGCCATAAACTATTAAGAGTGAGTAGGACAAGAAACAGGAAAAACCAATTGATGATATGGAATTTTATGGTTGGAGAGAATGTGTAGCAGACATCCTGAATAGCACCTCCATGCAATCTTTGGCTGCCCACTAAGAAGCCAACCTTGTCCTACTGTTTTAGGTAATGACGGCAAAAGATAAGCAATAAGCGCTCTTTAGAAGTTATGACAGCAGTTAGATGCAGTCAATCAGAAGAGATTTGCATCTTAATTTGCAAAGTATATCCCTGACATTCACCAGCTAAAAAACTGACAGTATGTATAACCTGCTTTCAGGGAATTATGTGCAAGAAAAACTGCATGAGTAAGTGCTACAACTTGACTTTAACATCCACAACAGTTTAGTTTAACATCCACAATCTCTCTTTCTAGTAATCACTGCCTTACTTGTGGCTGTCCATTGGGCTATTACAGAACACAGATCAGATCATCCTCCAGCTTCAGTGCGTGCCTCGTCTCACATCTGCAGTTTTTCAGCTGGATTGTTTTTAGATTTGGCTTTAATATTTGTTGAAAAAGTGCCAGACATTTGTTCAGAAATAGTCTGTTGTGAAAGATGGTGCCTAGGTAGGGGGAGCTGGTGAGATGGACTACTGTGAAGTGACAGTTTCCCAGGAAAGAGGGAGTATACTAGAGAAAGGAGGGGCACACAAGAGGCAGCTCAGCCCGGAGCTGGATAGGAGACAGAGGAAGAGAGTAAGGCTAGACACTCCCTAAAATCTCCCAGGATATATCCATTAGGGTGATAGTAGCAAGAGCTTTGTTTGGCAATGTCTATTTTTTGTAAGAGTGAGGAAGTGAACTCTAGTTGAATTCCTTTATTGCCCTTAGGTTTAGTCTGACACCAGTCCCATTCAACCAGGAATGAGAGAATGATAAGTGGCAATGTTCCTAGCCAGCAGATGACACTCAGTGGAAGAGATACTGAAGAAGGCAAATCCCCCACTTGTTTTCCTTTATTGTCCCAAATTAAAACAATAAGGACAACAGAAACCACTAGACTCACTGCTGTGGAAGACTGGAATAAAACACTTTTCTCTTGGCTCAAAGACTGTGCTCATAATCGGAGAAGAACTCTAATACCCATTTCAATTTTGAAATACATTTTTTTCATATAAAAGATAAATTGTTGAAGGAATGCATCAACACTATCATCAACCACCACCACCTCTGTACTCTCAGACATTTTCTTAGAACATCCCATTTCATATATCAATTGTTTTTGAAGTCAGTATTTATTTGTTTAAAATAATATCAGCCAGAAATGAACAGAGTAGAACAGAATAGAGAACTTATATTGTAAATGAATTGGCCTAACTGAAAAACTATCTGAAGAAAAAAAAATGAACACAATATTGAAGTAGATATATTATTGTTTGTATTATAATGATCATTTCTTCTACTTTTAAGACAGTGGCAATATTATCACAAATATTACCTGACATAGAGATGGTAGCAAATTTTTCAGGTTACTGATACTGTACCTGACTAATGAATTAACCGATTTCTGGGTTTCAATAATATAGTGAAGAATGAACTAACCAAATAAACTGAGTGCACACAATATGGTAACTTGCCCCCCCAATAACCAAGTTTAACACAAAGTAAAATTTTGTTAGCTCTCCCAAATAAACCAGACAGGAAACAAGATCAGATGAGCTAATTCTTCTTTGTTATAAGACTACATTAACAGAATCTTGCAAGTCTGAAAGTACAAATCTCCTGCCATCTCTTTTTACTGCCTGCTAAATTAGGGTACATACTTTCTAAATTTCTTTCTCTGCTTGTTATTCAATTACAAGCCCCTCCCCCTTTTATCTGATCATTCCCTAGGCAACATTTCTTCCTCCTGTCTTCCAAGGCCATTTTCTCATTCCATTAGAGATTCAGACATTAGACAAATGTATTATTCAGTCACTATGAATTATGAGACTATGAGAATAAACGGCATTACCTTTACACTTTCTCCAAAAACAGAAATGCAACAAAATAAAGTGCAATACCTAAACATATGCAGCTATGGTGTGGTTTTTGCAAGGCTCATGAAGATATTTCAAAAACTATTCTGGGCTTCTTGCCCTGTGTATGCATGCACTGCCATTTGCTTTGCTGTGAGGAAACCATGCTAACAAAAGGTTTTGCAAACTCCATGGCTGATGCAACAGTTGGTGCATAACCCTATTATTTACTAATCAATCTGCCACATTAGATTTTATTTTATATTAAATAAAATCTGCATACATCTAAGGATTGGACTGTGAAACAAATGACATACTGTATCAATAAAAAGCAGTTGAATTCAGATATAATTATTAGTGTAATCTCTTTGTGAACAAGAACATAGCCATAAATCATCTTTTAAATTTTCTGAGAAACATTGTTTAGTAGTCAAATAAGTTCAGTTCTTCGCTTGCTGCTGACGGACAGACAAAATATTACCGTATTCTGACAAAGTAGTATAAATATGTGAAACACTACAATGTATTCTTTATGGCTATTTTAGTAATGCATCAGGATGTCTTTCTTTCCTCCTGGATTAAAGTCATTATCAAGACAGTTGTCAGAAAGCATCAAGTGATGAAATACAGATAGCATATTATATATTTGTTTACCTTCATGCTTATTACAATCATGTTCTAAAAAGCGCTTTATTTAGGCTCTTAATAAACTCCCTCCAGCAATCAATTATTCAATTTTGTGTAGTCATAATACTGAAATACACAAAAAATCTATCTATATATATATATATAATTTTTAAAAGAAGTGTAAACTTATATTTTAAAGCTAAACATTTTATTCTGAATTATTAGATCAGAGAAATATATTCTGACTATATATTAAAAATTCTTATTGGACTTTTCCAATTATTTAGATTATTATATTACCAAACATTAATTAAATACTGCACTAAAACTATCTCCTCAAATATTTTTGTTGAATAATAAAAAATATGAAGTCATTACATAATTTGTAATGGTATGTGGAAATGACCTTGGGAGAGCGGGTGAAGAGATGCTGTCTAGGAAACAGATGGGAAGAAGCACAAGAGCAGTCGGTGTTGATCTCTTCTAGGACTGACCGGTTTGAACTCCTTGCAGTCCAAGGGACTCGCAGGAGTCTTCTCCAGCACCATAGTTCAAAGGCCTCAATTCTTTGGCGCTCAGCCTTTCTTATGGTCCAACTTTCACAGCCATACATTGCAACTGGGAAAACCATGGCCTGGACTATACGCACTTTTGTTGGCAGGGTGATGTCTCTGCTTTTTAGTATGCTGTCTAGATTTGCCATAGCTTTCCTCCCCAGGAGCAAGCGTCTTTTAATTTCTTGGCTGCAGTCCTCATCTGAGGTGATCTTGGAGCCCAGAAAAATAAAATCTGTCGCTACCTCCATTTCTTCCCCATCTATTTGCCAGGAATTGAGAGGGCCGGATGCCATGATTTTGGTTTTCTTAATGTTGAGTTTCAAGCCAACTTTTGCACTGTTAATATAGCTTTACAATAAAGTAGAATTAGCTTATCTGATCATGCTTCCTATCTAATCTACTTGGAAAGGCTGACATAATTTTATGTATCATATTTTTGTTGCAAATATGCTTAGTGTATTCATGGAACTAAATGTTCAGAATTACAGTAATCAATTTATTTCAAACAATAACTTATTGCAATGACTTCAAATAGCGGAAGAGTTATTCCCGATACATCTAAGAGGTTGTTCTTGTGTTAACTAAGCTATGTGGTTTAGAACTGCTTCAATATGCCAGTAATCAGCTGATATTTTTGGATAGCTTGCTGAATATAATAATAATATTGAGAATTTGGGAAATAATATAATAATAATATTGGGGAAAAGTTAATTATTACAGACAATGAACAATTATTATAATTAAATATGTAGAAACTAGTGTATAGGTGAACATTTTTTAGGCATTAGAAAAGCATTAAACATTTTCAAAGGAAGAGGGTTGAGCAAAAAACTATTAAAGCTATTTTTTATTTTGGCTTAAATCTAGATGTTCTGTTTCAACTTAATAGGAATGTAATATAATGATCACACTGAAATGATAACGGCTTAATCATTATCAAATTATGTTAAACTCTTCTTTCATTTGTAAAACAAAGAAAGAGTTTAAACTTGCTGCTATTTTAATTGTACAAATTAGCCAAAGAAATTTTTCTTCTAGTTATATTTTTTTCCAAGAAGCAATTTTTTTTGTACCATAAAGTTTTCCTAAGCAGTCTTTCTCAGTAGCTTGCTACTGGATAAGGAAAATGTGACTCTGGCTAATAATATGTTAAAAAACAACTACAGATAATTAAAAATAATTAAAACAACACACATGTTTGGAATGACTCATAAGAACACAATCGCTTCCCAGAAAACAGTCTCACAGCTTCCTGGTGGACTGCCAAGGGGAAGAATCAGATCTTTAACATCTTACAAAATGCTAGCAGCGTTGAAGCCATTCAGATCTTGGGGTGGTGGGTGGATGGGGTTATTATATAAGTTTAATTTACATGTGCACTATTCCATTTCTTCTCCTTCCTATTATTGGCCATTGCGGTACAGTGATTAGAATGCAGTATTGCAGGCTAATTCTGCTGACTGCTGACTGCCAGTAGTTTGGCAGTTTGATCCTGACCGGCTCAGGGTTGACTCAGTCTTCCTCCTTCCAAGGTCAGTAAAATGAGGACTCAGATTGTTGGGGGCAATATGCTGACATTTGTAAATCACTCAGTGCTGCAAACCACTGGACTGGCATATAAGTGCTAAGTGCTATTGCTACTTTTCTTCTCTTTTTCCCAGTCAAATGAGAAGGCCGCTGGTCTTGATATAGCTGATGATCTGGTGATCTTTTGAAATTTTTTTGGCTCTGTCTCTTTGAATGTTTGTAGACTTCAAAGCAATTACAAATTTAGCAGTATAAATAATGCTTAATTCATTTTAGAATCAGTAACCATCCCTTCTCTCTTCAATAACCACTGAAGTTACAGAAGTCCTTGTTAGCCATTCATCTCTTTTCCTAGCTGCTTTTTCCACAGCCCTCCTGGGTATCTTTTTTTTTAAAGATTTTCCTCTTTGACATCCATATCTGCCAACTTGCTCTTATCTCCCTATTGCAAAGCAAATGCAAACTGTTTTGTTTGGGTATGTTCGTGAATCATGTTCACAAAGACAGATAGGCAGACAGACATAGATGATAAGTGTTGACAAGCACACAAAAGAAGTATTGCCTGTATTGTCACAAAGGCCATAACATAGAGAACAGTAGCAGATAACATGTTGTACCCCTTTGATCTCCAATTATCTGAAATTTGAGAATTTTTTCAATCAGGGTAGACCAGTCTTCTCTAAACTATTTCTCTCTAGATGTCTTGGATTTCAGCTCCCATTGACCTGAGTTATACTGAATTAAATGAACTAGTGATTAAGGCACCGGATTAGAAGCCAGGAGTTCTAGTCCTGCCTTATTCAGGAAGGCCAGCAGCTGTGTAACTTTAATCACTCTCTCTCAACCCAACTCATCTCATAGAGTTGTATTGAGGAAAATAGAAGGACAAAGGAGTATTACACAAGTTTACCTTTATTTATAAAAATAATAAAGATGATGTATAAATAAAATAGATTGCTGCTCGAAGCACGAAGCTGAAAACACCAGCCTGAAGATGACTAATGGGACTTCGTCGAAACGTCGCCAAGACACTTCCAATTTTACGCGGGAGAAAACCCGAACAACCAAAGACCTACAAAATAGATAAACTTTCTATCTTTATCTAATGACTTATTAGTGTTTATTATTTGGTGAGAAAGAAGAACCATGAAACGTGGTCACAGAAATAGTTCTTTTGTTTTTCCAGGAATCAAAACCATGTTTCCTGTCTCAGCTGAACTTTCTTAATACAAGGAAGCTGTTCAAGTCAAGCCTAAAATATGTACCAGTCCCAAACAGCTGTTTTAAATCTTCTTCATCCCTGTTTGTACAGCTGCAATGAAAAACTAAGGGCAGACATTATATTCTGTAGCTGCTTCTCCAATGTTGTTCCCGTCAGAAGCCCTGGATTTCACATCTGCTGGCCCTCATTCCTAGAATAACAACCAAGCAGCTGGGACTTCCAAGAAGGAAGCTTAAGACACACCTGCAGGGTATCGGGTTGGGAGAGTCTACAACACACAGGATATAATATGCTTTCAAAATGTTAGGCACAAATGTTTTGCATACATTATTAAAAAAATGAGGCATAAATTATACACATTTCAATGATAAATTATACATAATCTTAAATAATAAATTATACATGATTTATGTATACATTTTAAGCAGAAGATAATATGCTAATTTAGCAGCCTCCTCTCTTATTACCAAAAAAGTGTAGTTTGTCCATCATATAGAGGATTCAGGCAGGATAGGAAACAATATTTTTATCTATGCCTGTCCAATTGAGATGCTAGATAGAACGTTGTCCTATCTTATCGTCTTGGAAGACAAAAGCCATTATCTAGGTATTAAAAAAAAATCTGTCTGCTATAAATAACTTTTCCATAGCTCAGTTCAAAGAAGAAAAAAGAAATCCTCTGTGGAATGAACTGTCATTTCACTCTCCAGATCTCTGCAGCAATAATCACATGCAAAGAAAAAAAGAAGTATAATCACTTTAACAGAAAAAAGTTCATATCACCATGGGGATACATTTCCCTAGACAGAACTCGGTTGTACCTCAGTATGTCAGTATAACAACTCTGTCTTGTGAGTTGCATTGGTTACAGGTACAATTCAGATGCTCATACTCACATTAAAGCCCGACATAGCACAAGATGTGGATATTTGAGGGGTCATCTGTCTCCAATTATTTCTGCCCATTATACAAGATCTAACAGGATTGGAGTCACTTGATGAGACCCAGAAAACGTGCCTTCTCTGTGACGCTATCTACTCTATGGAACAGTATCCCTCCAAGATTTGATTGAGCCAAACCTTGTCAGCCTTTAGAAGAATTCTTGTCTTTCCCCCAGGGGCTTGGGCAAGGGATATATATGCCCACTGTGAAAATAAACATATTATTGTTGTGTTTTGCTCCCAAAATAGTGTGCATTTTATTTCTTCACTGTTGTTTGTATACATGTTTTTTTTTAAAAAAAATACATTCATACATACATCCATTCCATATCTGTTGCCCTCTGAGTTGCTCTGCTAATGGGCAGCCATTCAAATAAACAAATCTAGAAGAAATAAAGCATATTAGGTATGAGTGGGTAGAGGTTCTGAAATTCAGGTTTATGGTCTGGGTTTGTCTATAAGAAGGCTATGTTCCCCACATCAACCTTTCTTTTATATCAATTATCTTTGTTAGCCAGGCTGGCTGGTATTATTAGAGTTGAAATTGAGAATTTAGAGAGCAAAGGGTGGATACTGACCCAGAATTTTATACATGCTACATGGCAATATGAATATATGTCTTGTACTATGTTTTTATTACCATATAAACAAATCTTTTTAGCAGTACAGCAGCTTCTCTTGATGCTTTCACATTTTGATGTATAATAGCCCTCATGATCAAGCCAAGGGCTATTTAAACCAATATTCTGTATTAGTCTGTTACCAGTCAACTATATTCAGAAAGCATACAAACATGGTCCTCTTCTACAGCTGTTTGTTTTATTTTTATATTGTAGGCTCTCGTGCCCTCACTTTTTCTGTTTGAAAGACAAATGCAAACTGTAGGTCTGTGTAAAGTATTTGAAAAGGAGCATCATTAACTGTGCTGGCACAAGCAAAGATGCTTCAAGGGCTTTCCCAAGGTGTTTCTGCATGTGTGGGCATGACGTTACTCTTCTTTGCCAGAGGTCCCAGGAAAGTGTGGCCTCTGCAGGCATATACCTGTACAAACCACCTGGGAGATCCCTTGGAGGAACCACACCAAGCCTTCTGGGGGATGCAGCTGCCTCAATCCTCAGAGGGGGGGGGCAGGGGAAATTGGCTCACGCCAAGTACTTTCCAAAGCTTTTGATGCTTTGCGTCTTTTAACCAATTGGGTCAATCAGTAGAGGTTTCTGGGTTATCTAAATAATAGCTAGGTTTGCAAAGGTTCATTTATAAATTATTCCTTCTGGAGTCACAAACATTTTTGGAACATCTTGGACCCATTTTTAATCATCCCAGCTGCCTACTAAGGCAAACTGGCACCTACACTGGGCAGAAGTGATGTAGGAAAATGCTGGAGATGGAAGATCTCTGTATATTTGGCTGTGAAGTGTAAAAAGATATTGCTCCTAATTGTGAAGGACCTGTCCTGAGTTACTAATTGCTTATTAGGAGTAACCGAATTATCGCTCCTTGCTGGGTTAACAGAGGCTGCTGAAGAAACTTCAGAAGAATTATAAAGCAGCCAAATTCTAAGGAGTGAGCTCACTTTGAAAGTAAATAGGGTGAGGAAATAGAAGAAACTTAGAGTGGTATTTATGACACTCAGTGATAGTTGTATACCATACGCTGTATTAAAAAAAACAAACAGAAAAACTCTTTCCTGTCACAAGGAAAAGAATCAGAGAGAGAAGCCAACCTAGTGGATAATAGTGACATACAAAAGCAAGAGACTTAGAAGTTATTTTATATTGTTGGAACTCAAAAACAAGTTTCAAAACCCTGCAAGAGGACAAATAGTGAATTATTACAAGGAACTGAAGCAAATATATGCCAACTGGACCCATCAACCCATGAAGAGCACTTTCTGCCAGGAGTAATAATTCAGTGATTTGACAGAATGAATCACAAGAGTTATCACTTCTATAATCCCTTCTTGTTAATCCATGTAGGGACAAGTGCACCGCAAAGAGCAAGCGCCTTCGACTTTGACAGTCTAAGCAGGAAGCTGAAGAACTGGGGAATTCAATAGTGTTCTCATTCATTTTTTTTTTTATCCTTATATGATGACTGGAAAAAGAAAGAACAATACTAGAAATCAGCAAGTGACCTGAAGGAAGACAATTGTTTTCTGGATCCATGTTTTGGGTTATCTGTATGGACTGCTGACATGGAATAACAATAGAAAGGAAGGAGAGTTGTACTGTAGGTGTATACCAGATGTGTAAAATAACCACTTTTGCTCAGAAATGCAGGTGAATAAGTTTGGCAATATTCAAGATATGAATATGGTGAAAGAATAAATAACAGCAATATTAATGATATGTATTATCGTCTATCCAGAGCAGTGTAGTTGCCTAGTGGTGACGATGCTTGCCTCCCACTTGGAAGGTTGAGAGTTCAATCATAGGTAGTGGCAGATGTTTCTCTCCTGGGGCAAAAAAGAAAAAAAAATATGCTGCAAACTCCACATAGGCGTCAGGAAGTGTATCCAGCTAGTAAATGCTCAGCTCCATCCAGTTGTCCTACTTTACCCACAGTAGGGACTATAGGATTGTAAAAAGGGAGGGGTCTTTAAAATACTTTTTTTCATGAAAGTTTTATTATTTTTTTAATATTACAGTCTTTAGTGCTTAATAAACAACATATTGTCTGTGGTCAAATATTTAACATTGACTTTTTCAGTATAAATCTTTTCAATACTACACAATCCAGTATTTTTTCCCTGATCCTCCTTTTTTTCTCCATATTTTTGCCATTTTCCCTTCATTACACCATTACAATTTTTGGTACTGTTAATGTATACAAAGTTAGATATAAGCATCTTTATCATATTTTACTAATATCATACAAATAACAATAATAATTCATAAATCAATAATGTCAGTTCATTAATCAATATCCTGTTTTTTGCACTCTTGTTAAAGTTTGATTTCCCATCAGTGTTTGAACTATCCTCATCAATTATGATTTTCTCAATATTAATTACATTTATATAACTGAAAGTTTTATTCAAATCAATCCTCCTTTTATCTTCATATTTCCCATGTCAAAAAAAGAAAAAAATGCTATCTTAATTCTAAATCATATCTTTCATTGTAACAGTCTAATTATATCTAAAAGTCTTCCATTCTTTTAATCTTATTCAAAAAAAGTATTTAAACATATAATGCCCACTCTAAAAGGTCAAGTCTTCTGTTTTTTAAATCTAGCTCTCGCTTTCTTTCTTTGCCAAGTTGCTTTCTAAGCCAGGGCAATTAGATTACCCAGGTTTTTTTCTAATACTATTGGCTATCCAATGAAAGAGAAGAGATGGGAGATATTTTTGAAAAGCAAATTGGAGATCTTTTAAATCTGTAATCGATAAGCTTTTATGGCTGAAGTGGACCTGAATTTGGGTTTCCTGGTGTCAGTTTAATATCTTGTCCTTTACATCACACAGTCTCTTTCTCTTTCTTTGCTTTCTAATTTGTTCTGTTTAGTACATGAGAAATGTGCAGTTTGCCTTTTCCTCTTGATTTTCTCATTGTGTGAATACAATCTAGAATATTTTATCATAGCAATGCTCATGACTGCAATCCTTTAATATTTTTCCATAGAAGTTAATTAATCCTGTTGATTTGGCAGAGAGGGAAGACATATTGAATTGTCTTGGGGTGCTTGGCTTACTTGTGCAACTGAACGAAATTACAGTCATTCAGTACTTCAGACAGTTTGTGAGAGGATTACATTTTTTAAAGTTCTGCAAGAGAAAAAAAATCATTCATGTAGAAATGTATATATAGGATACTAATTAGGTCTCCTGGTGTATTAAGTTTTCCAAGAATAGGAATATTATTTTCATGGGCCAGAGTTGGTATTGCTCAATTACTGTTAGAAATAGGACAGTTAATTTTATCACAACCTGTTTTCTAATGCTTTATGCTGTTAAACATGTAAAGTCAGTCTTGGGCTGTGAGTTCATGGGATGCTCCAATCCATTGCCTCAATTGATATCTTGATTGCTAATAACCTTTTCTTCTATGCAAGGAATGGGATAGTGCACATAGGCAACCCACTTTATTTCAAATAAACAGTATAGAACCTCTTCCCTTTATTAGCTCCATCTGACAAAAACAAATTAATTTACTCTTCCTTCCCTAATTTCACTTCATAGTAAGTGCTAAACATTCATTCCATTCCTTATAGGCTGGTATTCCATAACTCTCACTGTCGCTGTTTTGTCTGGAATCTGGATTATTGTCTTCCTATCATCAGTCCTTGTCTCCTGGTAATACAAAAATCCAGTATTCTCAGGGTTTGTGTATTCCTTTTCTTTCTTTTTTGGTGCCTTGAAGTCAGTGTTGACTCTTGGCGAATGCTTGGAGAAGTCCCTGGAGCTTTCTTGGTAAGATTTTGGAAAATAATAATAATAATAATAATAATAATAATAATAATAATAATAATAATAATAATAATAAGTTGTTGGAAGGGACCTTGGAGGTCATAGAGTCCAACCCCCTGCTCAAGCAGGAAACCCTACACCATTTCGAATAGATGGCTGTCCAGTCTCTTCTTAAAAACTTCCAGTGTTGGAGCATTCACCATTTCTGGAGGCAGGTTATTCCACAGAGCTAGGAGAAAGTACCGGGTCCAAAGTCATCCAGCTGTCTTTGTGCCTAAGGCATGAGCAGAATTTATTGCTCATGCCGTAACCCCGATACCAAACTGACTGTATTCCTGAATCGTGCTAATTGATGGTCTTTGGGGGTTATTTTTGGAATAATACAGTTGTTTGGGTTCACACAACTGAGTGAATTATAAACTAAATACATTGGCTGGACTCTTATAGCCAGTTGCACCACAAAGTAGCCAACCATTTATAAACTGACAGATAACCTTTTCTCCAATAGCTCCAGGTGGCTTTTATGGAGCTTTCTCTTTATTTTACCCATACAAGACCAATCTAGAGATGTCAACTGGGTGAAGGCAGTGGTGTACAGGAGTTATCTCACACCTGCTTGTGAGAACCAACTGGTAAATTCTCTGGAATTTTGCAAGTTGATAATAGCAGAGATGATGCTTAGTGCACCAATCAGCTGTTCTGCAGCTATGGTGGGAATGGCAGAGCCGGTTGTTAAATATTTAGCAGCACACCATTGACTGAGAGAGATGGACTGGCCCAAAGTCACCTTGTGAGTTTTTGTGATTAAAGGGGGACTTGAACAAAGATCCTAGTCCAACACCTTAATCACTTCAGCACACTATAACTTTTGTAGTATGCAAATTCAATCTTTTGGTCTTGTCTGTCTTTTAGCCAGCTAGATGACCTCATTGCTTTTCTCCAAAACTACATGTGCTACTTGTGTGTGAATGGAAGATACTCTTCTTGTTTATGATTGGGTTTACCATAGAGATAAGAGGGGTGGGAATTGGCAAATAAACTACTTAAGTCAAGCCAGACTTGAGAACAAAAGAGAAGAAAGAGCTTTTTCCCCTCTTCTTCCAATGTTCTTATTGGATCAGAAATGCAGCATTCAACTCATATTTAGTATACATTGTGACTTTGGATTTATCATCTTGCAGAATCTGGAAGATGATTGGACCCCTTTTTTTGGACCCCTTTTTTGGTCCTCTCAGACAGAGCTGTATCTTTCCATTGCCAAATATGGTCATCTTCCTCATCTTATGGACCATGTTTTAGGGTGCATTTATGGCTACTGATATACCTTCTGGAGACAATAGAATTACTTCCCAAAATCCCCCCAGAACATATTGTTTAATTTCCAATTTCTCATACTCTTTTACTTATATTTTGTCTGTTAAAAATTTGAAGTAGAACTCTAATGCTGATTTTTATTAGACTGTCAGCATTTTAAACTATTTCTTAATAGTCCCAACTGCAATATGTGTCTGTGTGTCAAAAAAGGCAAGATTGCAGATATGATGCTGTAATATGAGCCCCACCACATTTGAGCATGCACTCAGTAATGGTGCACATACTGTATAAAAGGGACAAGATTTGTATCACAAATCACCGCCTTGTCTTTTTAATCTTCTCCCTACAGAAGCCAATGTATCTCAGATAAATAGCAGTTTCAGCTCAGCAGGGAATGTGCGCGCACGCACACACACACACACAAACACAGAGAGAGAGAGAGAGATATTAATATAAAGTAATAATATTCACTTATTTACTAGTGAATACTACCACTAAATATTGTAAGGGTTATATTTCCTTCTGGAAACAGAAGGAAAGCATTTGGAAGATGAGAAAAAAATACTGCATAGATGCTCAAATTAATATTAATAGCAACTCTGAACACTTGCTCATATTATGTAATTATATCTAAAGATCAAATGCCTAGAGGTTTTAATTTCCCACAGATAATGCCTCAAATTCCCTATACTTATTACCCTGCACATCAAAAGACAAAGTGAGAGATGATTTTGGATGGGGGAGATGAACACAGGCATAGTATTGTTATGCAAAATATTCCCATGAGCATCCTTATTGCACAGATACTAAGACTGGAACAGAAACTGTATTTCAGAAAGCTTGCAGGATAAAACCCAGTAATTGTACTGATCTTTTGCAACTAATTAGGAAGCTAGCATCTCTCCCCTGGCAAACACTGGACATTGAGTGTGTTACACTTGCACACTTAAATAGGTGATAATTTGACTATTCAGCACTAAAGCAGTATTTACTCTGGCTTAGAAAGTTAATTCTTTTGCAAAATATTGCCTGGATTATGTGCCAGGCCATGTGGAATTCTGCAGTCTTTGGGCTACTCCTCACTGCTGTTTTAAGCTGCCGGACTTCTATGGGCAGCTGAAAAGGAAATCAGATTAAGCACTCCCTTTACAGATTTCCACTCTTTCCTTTTCCTTGGTTATGGTGATAGCATGATAGTATGTCTGGACTGTATTTACTATGAACTCTGATTGGCATATTGCCCCCCCCCTTTTTTTTTTTTTTACTTTTCCTGCATTATCAGAACAACAACCACAGCAAATAGCAGCAACAATACAATATGACCTTTTTTTCCTGTCACTTGGAGTAGAAGGAGAGTAGAATTCACCTTGTTGCGTTGAAAAAAACAAAAACCAAACTAGATCCATCCTTCTACTGTTCCAGGCTAACAAATAAATTCATGTTTTCATTGTTCCCTCATTGAACCTCTGATAAGACCAATTCCAGCTTTTCACCAGTTTACTGGGGAACTTGTAAGAATACATAAAGACCATAGAGGACAATGGCCTACAATCAGAAGCAGAGGCAGAGCACCGTAACCAGTAAGACTGGAGATATTTGACCACAGTGAAATGAAATGTAGACTAGGCAACAGAGCTTTTGACATGTAACTGAAAAAGAGGGGCAGGAATTGCAATCCTGGTGGGAAGGGAGCAGGTAGAAATCAAGGCGTCCTTGAAAAAAAGACCATCAGCTTGTATGAGTGCTGTGGCAAGATGTTCTGGTTCAGCCTGCAGAGCAACTGGATTTGCAGTTTCAGGAGGGAAAGAAGAGAGAGACATGGGAGCAGGTAATTCCTTTCAATGACCCCCAGAGCCCTTACCAGTTAAATCAGACAATGCTGAACAATGGAGGAGACTGTCTGACCTGAGACCAAAGAATATCTTGTTTTGAAACAAGCAAATCCATCCTAATAATAATTTTTCAGAGATGAAATGAGTGTTGCTAGGGAAAAGCTCAGTGTTGGAAAAATAACCGCAGATGTTCAAATTGATATTTTTAAGGAGCCTTTGTACAGTATGATTAGTTGGCATGTATAAGATGAATCAGCCACGGTTTCATGCAAGCATTCAAAAATGAGCTGCTCAGCTACTCAGTGATGCTAACCAGATGTTTTACTTTTGTCTGTAGTTCATTTTCTAAACCCTTGAGAAGCACACATGTAACAGGATCCTTACCAAATTTACAGCAGCTACCCCAATGGCTCACTTTTCCTCTGCTTTGTGGAATAAAAAGAAAATGCAAGGAAATGAGAAAGCTCAGTAATTTTTCTTCTCTGTTAGAAACCTTATAAAAGTAGTGTTAACATTTGCAGGGCCTTATAGATATTAAATAGATGGGATGCAGTCCCACATGGACACAATTCAGCATTCTAGCTTCACCTGCAATATGAACATACAATAACTTATATATTAAATACAATTTGTAGAAAATTGTAAGTGACTGATACCTTTAGATATAATTCTGAAAAATACATATCATCCCTAATGTGAACACAATGAAAGAAATAGACAAGGCTTGAAGAAAAGGGGAGAGAAGACAGAGATACGATGGTGGTGGTGATAGTTGCCCTTCCCTCCTTTTCTTCCTGCTTACAGTTGCCAGGATGTTTCCCTATATAATGGAATGGGTAACTTTATGTCTGTTGTGTAACACACACACACACACACACACACACACACACACACAGAGAGAGAGAGAGAGAGAGAGAGAGAGAGAAGGAGAAAACTGAGCAAGAAGCTCCAAACTAAGCAGTTCAAATGACAAAAGAAGCTATACTATACACAAATACCATTCATACACCAAGATCTCATAGGTAAGAGACTTTTGAACTTTTCAGATCAGTGGACATATCTGGGATTTTATAACATATTATAGGTACTCTCACAAAATGACTACTGGGGAGGGGAGTTGCTCATTCATAAAACAGCTTCCATATAGGACATAACTAACTACAAAATACAAATATATGCTGCTTGCCACCCATCTAGGCACATGTGGAGTCAGTTTGGGAAACAGCTACTACACCTTTTATCAGTCTAAGAATCAGCTCAGAATCAGCTTTCTGGCCAGCTTCTTGTCCATCCTACTTTGATTACCATTGTCTTTTCTCTGGGCAGCTGGGCACCCTTTCAAACAAATCTGGAAACTGGGCTCCAAAGGACATTCTCAGAACTGCAGATGGTACTTGAGATTTTCCAGCATGCCAACCTTAACATTTTTAAATGTTAAAATTCTGGTGGGGCAAAAAGCCATCAAAAGAAGCATCTCCAGGTACTTTAGGGGAATAAACTAATTTTCTCTTTCTTCCCATTCAGTCTTTTGGAGGTTGAAGTAGGTATGACTGTTTCTGACAGCGAGAATCCATCTGGAGCAAAGATTAGTGAAACAGGTTTATAATTGTAGCAGAAAGGAAATTTATTTATTGGAAATATATTATATCAATAGGCAAAACTTATCCCCTAACTAACTATATCTTACCAAGAGATGAGTCAGAACATGTGCTCTCTGTCTGTCTGTCTGTCTGTGTCTCTGTCTCTGTCTCTGTGTGGAACCAAATGCAGAAGAAAGTGAGCTCAGATTAGTTTTTCTTGGACACAGAGCAGGCAGAGTGACAGAGTAAATCCTTAACTCTCTATCTACACCAGTGATGGCGAACCTTTTAGAGACTGAGTGCCCAAAACCCGCCCCCTGCCCCTGCTCCACCCCCTGCTCCTCTCACCCGCAGGGCCATGCACCGCCTCCATGGCCCACCGCAGCAGATCACCCAGGCAACCCTGCAGCGCCGTGGCAGCCATGCCCTCCACCCACACCCCACAGCATCATCTGCACGCTATGGAGGGTGAGGGCGGAGTCTTGTCCCTGCTGCCTAGCTGCCCGGCTATGTCCTTGGTTGTGCTGCTCTGTGCAGGCTGCGCCCGGGGATAACTCTCCTCCAGGGGGCTGCTAGTGAGGAGGGGGCCGCGGGAATAGGTGGGGCTGGAGTGACAGCAAGCGTGACCACAGAGAGAGCTCTGAGTGCTGCTTCTGGCACGCGTGCCATAGGTTCGCTACCACTGATCTACACCCTACTGCCCTTTTATAGTCAATAAGTCATGAGGTGATGAAAAATCAAAGCTATTAGATTTGGGTCACCAACAATCTCTCTTCTTCTTACTTTTCATCTCAAAGAAGAGCAACCTCATAATTTCCCAAGAAAATGGTTGGGTTTTTTTAAAAATTAAAAAGTTAGTGCCACATTGGCAGAAGAATATTCAGGATTCACAGAATCCTTATGACAGTGGTGGCGAACCTATGGCACAGGTGCCAGAGGCGGCACTTGGAGCCCTCTCTGTGGGCATGCACGCTGTCACCCCAGTCCTAGGCCTTCAGCTGGGTTTTATAAAACCTTTTCGCTTTAGGCCTCTGCCACCATGTGCAAAAAAAAAAAAGGTTCAATCAGTCAATTTCAACTTCTCGTGGGAAAAAAAAAGATCTTGCAAAGTTGGAATTGATTGATTGAACTTTTTAGTCCCACCCAGTCTGCCGTTACCACCGCAGCCACGCCCAGCCAATGGGCCATGCCCACCCAACGGGCCACGCCCACCCGGCACCCGACGATGCATAAGTGGGTTTTGGGTTGCAGTTTGGGCACTCGGTCTCTAAAAGGTTCACCATCACTGCCTTATGAGAAGAATTCTTCCTTCCCTAATACAATTCTCCTAGAAATCAGACTTGTTTAGCAATTGATCTTAATTGAATAATCAAAATATCTTGTCAATCCCCAACTTAACAGAATAACAAAATAACAGAGTTGGAAGGGACCTTGGAGGTCTTCTAGTCCAATCCCCTTTTCAAGCAGGAGACCCTCTACCATTTCAGACAAAGTGTTGTCCAATCTTTCTTAAAAACCTCCAGTGTTGGAGCACCCACAATTTCTGGAGTCAAAGTCATTCTATTGATTAATTGTTCTGTCAGGAAATTTGTCCTTAGTTCTAGGTTGCTTCTCTCCTTGATTAGTTTCCATCCGTTGCTTCTTGTCCTGCCTTCAGGTGCTTTGGAGAATAGCTTGACTCCCTCTTCTTTGTGGCAACCCCTGAGAAATTGGAACACTGCTATCATGTCATCCCTCGTCCTTCTTTGTATTAAATTAGACATACCCAATTCCAGCAACTCTTCCTTATATATTTTAGCTTCCAGTCCCCTAATCAGCTTTGTTGCTTTTCTCTGCACACTTTCCAAAGTCAAAATGTCTTTTTTTTATATTATGGTGACCAAAATTGGATCCAATATTCCAAATCTAATCTTATCAAGGCCTTATAAAGTGGTACTAACACTTCACCTGATCTTAGATTCATCTGTTCCAACATGGAGGTATCTGCAGGGTGGGGCAGTTAACCCTTGTCTTCAGAGTTATAGTTCTCTAAGCATCCCTAATGCAAGAAAATGGAGCAATAGAGAATCAGAATCTGAAAAAGAGAACCCCCCCAAATAGATTTGGGTCTTAGGCCTGCAGTACATGGAAAATCATTACTTCATGTACAGCTAGCTAGACTGGGAGAATACTCAGTGCAGAGATGCAATTCTCCTTAAAGCCAAATTGGTTAATGAAAAATTAGTTCCAGAAAAGCCAAATCAAACAAGGAGCAGATGGAAGGATTCAGTGTGATGAAACTGAATATTTTCCACTTGGTAGTCACAGTCCTACATTTGGATACTCTGAAAGGAAGTGCAAGTTAGCCCTGACTGAATTGTATTTAACTTGGCAACTAAACTGACTCTTTTGGTAAACACCACACCTTTTAATGTATATTTTTCCTATCTTGTTCATTTGGTATTTTCAATAGAGAATACATTTTTTTTAGTTTAAAAAAAAAGGTTGATCCACATATTCTCTGCTAAGTTTGGTTTACTGTATAAATGACTAAAAATATACTAAAACATGTCAATGGATATTTGATGGGACTAGTCATTTTTGTTTCTGTGGAAAATGTGCCCATAAACTCGGCTTTAATATTTTTTTATTATCTTTGAACTTCAATATCCAGTATTCTTTTGCCAGCCAATACAGGCAAAACCAGAGATGGAGTTCCATGTATCCTTCATTGAGCATGTGGAAAAGAGTTGGACTATACCTCCAAAGAATAATAACAGATTATAAAAATAGTTATTAAAACCACAAACTTTGTGCTGCAAAATAGACATACATGCTTCTTGTGTGTTAATCCTGAGATGAATTCCTTTAGCACTGATCCACCAATGTTATAATCTGAACATCTGCTATAACATTAGGAGCATTAGGTGTTTTAAATTGCTTTTCAAGAAAAGCAAAAAAGGCACCTATTTTTAAGGTTGATACAGTTCAAGATTTTGGAATTTTAATACACATAAGTAACTGAAAATAAGATAAAAAAAATGCTGTCTTTCAAAAAAAAAAAGAGTAATCCAAAAGTAAAGTAGACAAAAGGACAGGAGATGTCCAACAGCGAACAAAAGACAGTGAGAGAATGAACGGAACACAAAATCACCTGTCCTCAAGGAAATTCAAAACAGAAAAGCTCTATTCCTATTTTGACTTGACATTAAGAAATTTATGCACAACCTGGAATTTGCCTAAGTTAGAAATACAGCATTTAGGATACATGGAGAATCTGTGTAGACCCAGGCAACAAACTGACTGGAGGCAGCCTGATAAACCAAGGCTGGGTAATGTGTCTTTTTCTTTTGGGATGGGTTGAGGGAAGTCAGATTGAACAGGACAGAAAGAGCGATTTTGAGTTGCCAAGGGAGTCAGCTCTTCCAGATGAGATCACTGTCAGGGATGATCAATGTACTGACCTACTTAATTTGACAGTGCCTCTTTATCTATCAGAAAATGGTGGCTGATGCTGGTATAATAAATATGCATGACTTCCCCAACAATTTCTTCCCATGTGGGAAGACTGACTATGCCTTTTAGTACAGTAACTGCCTAATCTTAGGAAGACATGACTTTTACAGGGCACATTTTGTACTCTGCAGCCATCTAGCGGACATGGTATTCAATCACAACAGTTCTCTGCCAGGAAAATGAACACTGATAGCAGCACCATAGATGGCATTGTACGGCATTTGGTGACTCTTGTTGAAGTCATTTGTAGCATAAAGTTTAAACCACACTGACCTCCTCTGTTTGCCAGCTGATCAATATTTTCTTACCATTCTCTGAGTAGTTCACAAAGGTAACATAACAGTCCAGTGTATAGGAAATTAACATGGTTAAAACTACAAAATAATCTCAATGTCATACTTCACTTTTTTTTAAAAAAACGAGTGGATAAAATGTGGTGTGGGAAAGACCAAAAGATAGGGCAGCAGGCAAAGTTTTTTGGCTGTGTTAGGTGGCTATAAAACTGGGATAGACAGACAGACAGATAATAAAGTTGTTTTGCGATTGTATTTTCTTAACTATATAAATGGTTCCATATAACAACTATACAATAGTGTAAATGGGAGATAATCAGTAAATATAATCAGTAATTGCAATCAAGCCATTTCCATCCAAATCATGTTATAGTTGATGTATGCCTCTCTGTGGAAGCAGAGCTACAGAGTATAAGCTTGACATCTGAGGAAGAAAAAGTTTCTACTACAACCAGAGGTCTGGAAAGGCCATAGTCCTACAAAGTCATGTTCCCTCCGGTTTATTATGTGGAAAACAATATTTTTAATTTAGTCTTTAAATCTATCTCTATATTGCTTATTATATGACTGCATCTCAAACTAGTTTACTATACAATAAAATGGTTACATAAAATATTAAAACTATATATTAAAACCACATTCATTTAAAAGATGGGAAAACAAGTAATACATCCAATATTACTACCTAAATATTATTAATGGAAAGCCTGGATAACATGGTAAGTTATTGTGTTGTGGGTTTTGTTTTTGTTTTGTAATGGATGACAGCAGTGAGGCAGACCTTTATTCTAAAAAGGCTTTACAAGTGTATACAAAATATTCTAGATCAGGGTGTCCAACCTTGGCAACTTTAAGAACTATGGACTTCAACTCCCAAAATTCCCCAGCCAGACAATTCTCCAAGCTGGCTGGGGAATTCTGGGGGTTAGGTCCACAAATCTTAAAGTTGCGAAGGCTGGACACTAGAAATTCCCCCTCTAAGGACAGTGGTTTCCTATTTGTATCACTTTGCTGTGTGTTTCTAAGGGTTTGTTCTTTTTCTATATTATATTAACTCAATTATTTTAAGCCTAAACAATAACTTCTTCACTTCACCCTTCCTCTTCTCAATCCTCAATTATTTGTTGCTGGTGAACACTTTCTTAACTGTTATTACAACATATACAACTGTAGCTACCAGTGCTAGATACATTTTATCTCTCAGATTTTGGTTGTTTTTACTATCCCTCCTCCCTCTTTCCTCAGTCTTGCTTCTCCCAATTTCTTCCTTCAGGCATTTGAGTTGGCTGCTCATAATAGAATTATTCCTTCTTCCATTGATGAAATGTCACCTCTCAACCTTGACAATGTGCCAACAGGCCCTATGGGAATTTTCTTTTGGGTGAATGTACAAATGTCTCCTGACGGCTGCCTATTTCTTGCCCTGGGTCTTTATAGGTTCTACAGTTACTTTTTTCTGACCCTGGCAGCCATCACCACTCTGAACCCAGGGTCTGTCAATCTACAGATTCTATCTTCTCAGGATTCAACTTCTGTTTATTGGCTGAAATTGTCTCATTACTGCAACCAGTCATTGGTTTCCAATAGGTAAATAGGATCCTCTGATCCAGATTCTACAGAGAAGCCCTAAAACTCCTGATGATTGCTCCCAGGAGTTTTATATAGTTCTAAATTGGACTGTATGTATATAAGCTGACCAACTTTTTTACAATGAAAAGGAGGACACAAATAAATTGAAGAAAAAAAATATCGTAAATAAAAGAAACATTTTATTCATTGCAACAATAATACAGACAACTTGCATGTGCAAAGTTTGCCAGCCGGGTGTTTTGGCGCGCTCAGCAGCAATTCCTATTGACTTTCAAAAGCCAATAGTGGGAGTTGCACAGCTCATGCAAAAGTTGAAAAAAAAAACCCATCAAAAAAAGGTGCCGGAACATCATTCTGAGCATTCTATGAGGGAAAAAAAAGCCCTGCAGATTAGTCTTCAAATATCAAAAAGGAGGACATGAAGGAGGACACTTTTTGAGGGAGGACAGAACTTACAAAAGGACTGTCCTCCCTAAAGGAGGACGGTTGGTCACCTTAAGGTATAGATTAGTGCCTTGCAGCAATTGGAATCAGCAAGGTGAAGAGATCAGTTATCCATTGCTATTCTCTAAGATCACAGGCCCAAATAGGAGTACACTACAAAACCCCATTCAAGGAAATGGTCTAGAATACTATTTGATTATATAGCAATCTTCCTCAAATTGATACCATCTTTTGTGTTAGACCCAAGCTCTTATTTCCTCCGACCCTTTGGCATGGGCTGTTTGCATAAGACAGTCAATTCATACCCAGGGGATGAAAGGGGCTCCAAACGAAACAAGGCTCATCTCCCCAGTTTTAGATTTTACGATCTTCAAAGCAGCAAAACAAATCAGTTAAAATTGAATTCCCAGAGGTTTAATACTTTTGAGTTCCCACCAGCTCAATTACCAGATATTGATTTTAAGGTGCCAATTAAAACATGGAGGAAAATTATATTGACGTAAGAATCAATGTTATTTCCGTTGGTTTTTTTTTTTTTTTTTTTTGCAGAGTCTTGAAAAAAGGCTCTTGGCTTGCTTGTAGATAAGCAGGCTAAGACTGCAGGTTGCAGCAAATCATCGCTCTCACAATGCAACCGGCCATCTTGCTCCTCATCGTTGCTCTCTAGATACCAAAGACAAAAAGAGCGAACGGGGAATGCTGAGGTGCCGCTCCTGCACGGAGCGAAAGAACAGCCACCGCGATTCACTCCGTTTCTACTCGAATAAACCTGCCGCTGAAAGCCCGCAGGTCAGAGCAGGAAAACGCCACGCCCTCAGCGAAGAAGGGCGGGGTCGCGGCTTATTGGGCCGGAGCCGGAAACGTGACAGGCTGGCTGATGCCGCGCAAGGAGGCGGGCGATGTTTGCTCTGTTGCAGGTCGGTGTGTTTGTTTGTCTCGCGTTGTTAGTTAAAGGCTGTTAGCGGCGATCGCCGGCACAAATGCTTGTTTCTGCTCTTAAAACTCTTCTTGTCGGGGAGAAGGAATGCTGGCCTGGGCTCATGCCCTGAGAATTTGAAAAGGCCCTGGTGCTGCGTGCCGGACTGAATTACAAAGAAACATCGTGAAAAATACATGGTTTCTCTGCAGGGGCAAAAAATTCACGAAAAATCTCGGAGTGCTGCACACATTATAGCGGCATCAGCTTCTGTAAACAAGAGTCTGCCCGCTATTTCCTGAATCAAAATAAATGTGCTTAATTTTTGTCGTTCTGTCGCTAAGTTGTGGTCCGACTCTTTGTGACCCCATGGACTATAAAGCACATCAGCCCTCTTCTTCCCCTCCCGTCTTCCACTGTTTCCCGGCTTTTGCACAAATTCAGGTTCATTGCGCTGATGATCCTATCTAGCCATCTCATGCTCTGCCGCTCCCCTTTTCCTTTTGCCTTCAGTCGGTCCCCAACATCAGGGTCTTTTCTAGCGAGTCCTTTCGTCTCATTAGGTGGCCAATATTTGAGCTTCAGCCTTAGTAGCTGTCTTTCCAAAAAGACAGCTCCTTGCAGTCCAAAGGACTTTTGAGAGTCTTCTCCAGCACCACCATTAGAAAGCAAAATGTGCTTAATGCAAGGTTGTGTTCACCTCCCCCCCCCACTTTACATTTCAGAGAACTGGGGAGGGTCATTTCAGAAATTCTTTCTCTTATCCCCATCCCTCCTGCTTTGGATTCAGATTTCTCTTACTGTATAACATATTGCTGTCTAGGCTATCTGTAGGTCTTCCTCCTGTCTCTGAAGGTTATTCTCACAGACATTACATTGTCTCATACTGCTATCTGTGGCCTGTGGCCCATTAGTCCAATCTGAACACCACACAATCTTATTTCTCAATATGATCTTTGAGAAGAAAAGGTTTCTTCCCTACCTACTATTTACATACACGAAGAGGTAAGCTTTGCTGAATTCAGTGAACAAATTGAACATATTCTGAGCTATATTGGTGGGTTCGGATTACAAGCTAAGAACAGACACAGCAGAAGGAATCAGCTTAATTCAGAATCAATCCAGACAATTGTTTGATTAAGCTGTTAAAAGATCTAAGGGCAAACTGTTTTATAAATGTTTCAGATGGATTTTTCAGGGGAACCCCCCCCCGAAGATTTGTCTTCAGATTGCAGTGAATGGTTAAGGAGGAAATAATTATAAGTGGTTGCTATTAGATCTTTGTGTTATAGAAGAAGCCTATGCATTTATTGATTGATTGATTGCATTTTGGTTCCACCATTATTCTACAGAAAATTTTTCCAGAAGGAAAAGAGGAAGAGAAGAATGAAAGATGGAGAAATTTACAGAGATCCTGCTGTTAGTTTCTTGTAATTTTTTTTAAAGCTAAACAGTTCACACATTGACTTTTCGTGGAAGCAAATTCTTTCAAAAATATTAAATAGGCTTGTGCGTTTAACACCTATTAGTGGTTTGATAACCATGTAACAGGTACATATTTAGTCAAAATTTGTTGAACAGCAATCGGTTGAATTTAGAAGAGTTTACTCTCAGGGAAGTGGGTATCAGATTACAGACTAACAATGTTTCCATTTTAATATTGTTTTTAATTACATAGTTAAGTATAGGGATATGGAACCTATGACCTTCCTGATGTGGCTTAAATAATAGTTGCCTCAACCAACATAATCAGTGATAAAAGATGCTCAGGGCTGAAGTCTGCCATGCTTCCCCATCCCTACCACAGGCCTCATTGCCTAGTTGTGATTCAGCAGCCAGGAACATACTATTATACCTTTCTGTGCTCCCCCCCATATTTTTTTCACTCAGAAATTTCATCTTTCTTGAGAGCCTAATGGCAAAGGCACTAAACTAAAAACCAGGAGACTGTGAGTTCTAGTCCCACCTCAGGCATGTAAGCTAGCTGGGTGACTTTGGACCACTTACTCTCTCTCAGCCCACACACCAGGCAACAAACCAGCCAATCAATTTCTGTTCCAAGCAATGGATCAACACTCCCCCCCCCCAAAAAAAGTGGACCCTGCACTTGCAGGAAAATGTTAGAAAGAAAAAATAATAATACATTTCCTCTGTCTTCACTGGGGAAAATAATTTCTTAGCTGTATTTCAGAAACAAGCTGCTCTATATCTAATCAGACCACAATTCTACCTTCTTCATTAATTGTGTCATGTTGATTTCCACCATTCCAGAAAGTTCTAGGAAAGATCACATTGTTTTGCTTCTACTTTGTGCATTTCAGGAATGAAAAAAGCTGAAGAAAGTTTTGGAGGAGGGAGCCTGATTTTGGCTTGGGATTTAGTTTGAAAAACAAAGTCTTTACTTATATTTTGTAGATATTTTGTCTATCTAGCTATCATCTATCTGTGTTAATAGATGTATATGGCTTCTATTTTTACTTGCAATATCTCTTCTTATATTCTTAGGAACCCAAACGGTAAGCCTAAGCTCTTCCTCTTCCATCTTCTGTTGTCTGCAAAATAAAGAAAAGGAGAAAAAGTTTCCAAAAATGAAATTTGAAATACTTCCTTTCTGTGGTCCTGTCTGACATTTCTATGTGGGACTAACAAAACACTAAAAATACTATCTCATTATTTTTAGGTGTATTGCTAGGATGTCCTCCTAAGTGTTGAGAAGCCTAAAAATGTTCTTCCAATCGGAGACTTTGCCTAGATGGGAATTGTATCTTTACTTATTTCTTTCTTTTGGCTCCCATTTTTATTCTTTCTATGAAGTCTTCCAAGCTTCTCAAGGTAAGTCTCAACTTCATGCCCATTATCTTTAGGTATTATTTTTTTCTTTTTGTATTTCCTAGTAAATTGAAATAAAAAATAGAAAATATATAGCTGCTTTCCTACAATCCCAAGCAGAGTGTTGCATTGAATCATTTTGCTTGTGTGCATGTTTCTTAGAATAGCGAGTAGATATAAGATACTTTGTAATTCATACAACAGCAAAGGAAAGCAACATAAAATAATCTGTATAAAAATAAATGGATTTGTGATTAATGTGTAGGCTAGCATATCTGGTGCTAAGATATCTTTTTTTATGCTTTGTTTCGTTCAGTTGATTATGTGCCATCAAGTTGTCTTCATTCTTAGCAGCTATATATCTGGGAAAATGTCATCTATTGTGGTGCTCATTGGCAACAGTGAGGTGCAAAAATATGTGAGGTTTTGGAAGCCAATTTACATAATGAATCTAGAACTTATGTATTAACTTTCTCTAAAAAGACTAAAAATTGAAAACTTTTTAAAAATTGCTTGTGCAATAACTTCTACTTGCTATATAGTACATTTTCCCCAAATTGAGTTTTAACTCAACTCTCCAGCTAACATGCCTGTTTCTGAAACTTCCAGAAATTGGTTCACGTTGGAGATCACCCACTTTGAAAAGGTTTAGATAACATAAGAAGTATCTGCCATGGCATCATATAATTCACAATATACCTAGCTATTTCAATAACATCTGCACTACTGGAAGATCCTCTTTGCATAACCTGTGATAGGTTTGAATAGCTGCATGCTGTAAATTTTCCTTTTACCCACAGCCCTTTTCCTGGAATGTAAGAGACCCAGAGATCATATTTCAAAACAGATTTGTTGAAAATGCTATGTAATTTTCTGCCAATGTTCAGTGAAAAAACAAGAAAAGTGTGCGAGGCTTGGATTGGCTCAATGCACCTAAAACACTTGTTCCCTCAGTTGAGAAAATAGAAAGAAGTAGAAAATTATTTCCTCAGATAGCAGTCACTATGCCAGGGGTTTCAAGCTTGACAACTTTAAGACTTGTGGACTTCATCTCCCAGAATTCCTCAGCCAGTTGTCTGAAGAATTATGGATAGATGAAGTCCACAAGTCTTAAAGTTGCCAAGTTTGGAGACCCCTGCACTATGCTACTGCCCTGTGCCTTAAGGCTTTGGTTGCTACAGAACAGGGGTATCAAACTCAATTTCATTGAGGGCCGCATCAGCATTGCGGTTGCCCTTGGGGGGCTGGGTGGGTGTGGCCAGGGTGGGTGCAGCCTACTGGGTGGGCGTGGATAGAGTGGGTGTGGCCTACTGGGTGGGCGTGGCCAGCTCTATATCATTTGTATCAAGGGTGCCTATGGGGGCCTGGGCAGGACTGGGACAGATCTGAGGGTCTCTGGCAGAAGGGGGTGGAACCAGGGCAAGTGTCAAGGCATGGTCCACTGGAGAAACCGCAATGTTCCTCTCAGGCCATGTGGGGGGGGGGCTGGATGGTGGTACGGGCTGCCCAGAGCTCTGAGCAGCAGAGGTCAAATGCCCAGCCTGGCCCTCGAGCACCTGCACACCAAGCCCAGCCCCACTTCCCAAGGGGGTGCGCAGCTGCACTTACCTCCTCCTCAAGGCTACTGCAGCTGTGCTTGCTCTCCTTAGCCAGATTGCTCATGATGGGTACGAGGGCAAAGTCAGAGGAGGTCCATTCCCTCTCCATGGGAGGGCCAAGGCAGCGGGGGCCGTTCCCTCACTGTTCCAGGATGGCTTTGCGGGCCACATGAAACCACTTCACGGGCCGCATCCGGCCTCCGGGCCTTGTGGTTGACATGTCTGCTATAGAACAAAATAAAAATTTGCATCCTTCTATATAGTGATTAAGCACATATATTGTCACTTACCAGTTCAATAACATGAGGTATATGCTAATTCTTTAATCTATATGTTTAATTTTCGCCTCTTTTGGGTGGTTTTTTTAGAGTTGGAATTAAGTGACTCAATGTGCCTGGAATAATCTTAGTTGTATTTGATATGTACACAAATAAATGTTATATGTATCTGATGTATTATTGCTTAGGGTATGGGCTGGTTACTTCAATCCACCTCACAAAGCTGTGATAGTAGGGAAAATAGAAGGAGGGAGTGTTATGTATGCCACCCTGAAAAAAGCTATGGTAGTATCCAATAAATAGAATTACTACTATAAAATAGTTCCTGCTATTCTTTATTTTTTCCACTAGGGGGAGATAGCATAACAGTTTTTAGAATGTTGAAATAATAACTAATGTATCCAAGTAATAAGGTGGTTTATATAAACAATTATCATTAGGATGTTAGATGTTTTAACCTCTAACATTTCAAATTATTTTGGTCTCTAGGTTTTGAACTGACACTCTATTTTATGTATAGAAAACAAAATAAAGGTACTGAGAAGAATATCTTTCATTATTTCAATATCCTTGTATTTCAACTGAGAACTCAGTCATCACAAGAAATGTATATTTTATGGGAACAGATTAAATCTAAGCCTGGTTTTCAGTAATCTGAAACTCCACATAAGTGTTCAACAATAATATTTTAGCATAAAGGATTCTATTATTGCTGCTGTTTTGAAAATGATCAGGTGTGGACTTTGATAATAGCAATGCAATTTTGTTCCATGATAGTTCACAATGTCAAATGGAAAGCTGAGCTTTCCAGAAGCTCAGTTCAAGAATGTACTAAATGGACAGTATAAGTAGCTTCTTGAAAAATATGCTTAGAAGACAGTAGAAAATACTAAAATAAACAGTCAATATGTATAATAGTAGGATTTTGTCTCAGAAGCACAATGGAAAGGTGTTAAAATGGAAAAGACAAAATAGAATGAGAAGAGAGCATTAACAGAACATCTATGAGTCATTTGGATCAAAATACTACCGTAATTGTAATAGGAAACTTGAGTATCCCCTTGAAATATAGTACATTTGGAGAATGGTTTAATTTAACAGATAGACATTAGTTGTTTCTTTCCTCGGCTTATCTAGGGTTGATGGTATCCATGAAATGTCATAAATGCCTATTTTTATGATTCATCAGATATTTATGTTCATTTTTTCCCATTGTTCTGTTTGTGAGGGCATTGCCTTCAAAACAAATCCTTCTGTATAACCTGTATGAACATATCTGAGGTGGCAACAGAAACTATACAGAGAGGTTTTCAAAAAACATTTGCCCCAGTACTGCAGATTAGAAATATTAGATTTGACAGGAAAAAAATGATTTGGAAGATGGGTGGTGCCAGTGTACTATCTCTTGGCACTCATTAATCAAATGAGACTGCAGCTCTATAGACCTAGTGCAAAATCCAAATTTCTAGATTAGATACTAGGATGGGCACTCTTTAGTATAATTATTTACATCCTGAGTTAGACACAAGAAAGCACACTTAGTTTTGGAGGAGTTTTTTTTCATTCAAGCTTTATACAGATCAGCCAACATCTACACACAGTTTAGAAAATTATCAGCAGTTTTGATGGAATTTTAAGGAAAGTCATCTCCCTCTCTGTCATACTGAATAAAAAAATTGATAGGTCAGTGTTTTGTAAGATGAAATGGTTTTTTAATCTTTATTTGACTTTATGTGCTTCTATCCCACTCATTTTCCTGATGATGATTTAGTTGACTTAACACCCTGCTTGCAATTTGTTAGGAATGGCTACCAGAGAAATGTACAATTAACAATTAAAGTCAGACAAAGAGACATGTAATTAGAGACACTGATGCCTAGTGATTGGTAATACGAACTTGATTTTCAGCTCTCTTCTCTGCTGGATAACCAGGCTAAGAAAAAAAAAAAAAAAAAAAAAAAGGAAAGGAAAGGAAAAATATTCTCAGAGAAGATGATGTCTTATCTCAGAAATTTATTTTGAACATCAAAAAATAAGAGGAAAAACTCATTTCTTGAAGAGATGAATTTCTTCAGCTAGATATTAAGAATCTCCTACAAAAACCAAGGGTGATAAATCAAAAGTTTAGCTCCTCATTTTGAAAGCTGCTTTCCTTCTAAGCTTTGCTCAGCTGATGGCTTGAACTTTTGAGGCATTTTCTCTTGCCAGGCTTAAAAATGGAAATTGACTTCTGTTAAGGAGTAATTGTTGGAGAGAATCTATTTTATATCCAAAACGTTAGGCATAGGAAATATTTTTTTCTAGCTGTCTTAGTATTTAGTGGTCAGTAAGGCAATATAAATGTGCATATCCACTTATTAGAACTATTGATCAATTAAGCAATTATTAGCTGATATGCACCACGTAAGGGAGAAATAAATAAAATGAAATGTAATAAGTTGCCATGATAGTGCAGTACAAGTAGTCCTTGACTTACAACAATTCATTTAGTGACCATTCAAAGTACAATGGCACTGGAAAAAGTGACTTATGTCCATTTTTCACATGACCATTTCATCATCCCCATGGTCACGTGATCAAAATTTGGGTGCTTGGCAACTGACTCATATTTATGACCGTTGCTATGTCCTGGGGTCATGCGATAAACTTTTGTGACCTTTTGACAAGCAAAGTCAGTGGGGAAGCCATATTCACTTAATATCTGTGTACTAATTTAACAACTGCAGTGATTCACTTAACAACTGTGGCAAGAAAGGTTGTAAAATGGGACAAAATTCACTTAACAAACGTCTCACTTAGCAACAGAAATTTTTGGCTCAATTGTGGTCATAAGTCAAGGAATACCTGTATTACAGACAAATACTGCTATACTGCCCCTCTGCCCATAGCCTGGAGTTTGATCCTGACAGGGCTCAAGGTTGACTCAGCCTTCCCTCCTTCTGAGGACCCAGATTGTAGGGGACAATAGGTGAATAATGCTTCTACACTTGTAAACTGCCCAGAGAGTGCTGTAAAGCACTATGAGGTGATATATAAGTCTAAATGTTATTGCTATTGCTAGAAACAATATTACAAGATATTGTACTTCAGACTCTCATCTTTTCTTTTTAACTATTTCTTTTGCTTAATACTGTTAATATTGAGCCCACATGCAACTGATATCCACTGTTCTTAGAACAGTCCTGATGTCATTTAAAAAAAGTCTCATATTATAGTATTGCTGCTATATGCAAATTTTTAAAGGTAGAACATTTTGAGAGAGATGGATAACTTGCTTGCTTTAGGAGGCCTACAGAAGGTGGAGTTTTAGTAACTGAGTTGTGAACATAGACAAAATTATAATTATTTTTATTCAGATTTTCCCTTCTCTGCAAATCGGAAACTGCATGTTTTATTTTTGTTCTTTTTTATGTGACAAGTTGATCAAATTTGACAGGTTGTGAGGGTCATGTATCTTATCTAACAACTGACATTTCCTAATATATTAATATATTCTGTAATAGCTCTTACTTTCCTTAGAAAAGAGTCTCACAGGCCTTAGTAGGCTTTCATTCTAATAATACTACATGGAATTTAGTTTTTCTTATGTGTCCTCTTTGTAGGAGAACTGATGGTATTGTGCTATTGCTGTTTAACTAAAGATTTCTTATTTGTGCAGAGTACGAAGAGGAACTTGATAGAAAATTTGAACTGGAGAAAAATGTACTGGGGTTGAGAAAGGTAAGGTCAATGAGATTCCTTAATAGTTTAAAGTGCATTGAAATGTGATTGAGACTGAATGACAATAAGCGGTGCTGAGTTTTGAGGCCTAATGTATTAAATTATATTCAAGATGAGGGTAGAGCATTTGGATACAAATTATGATAAAACCTGTGTCCATCCCATGCGAAACAGGTTGTCAAATTGTCATGATACGATTTGTCAATTAAAATGGCCTGTAGTACTTAAAAGAGAAATAGAATTAGCATAATGTTAAATTTTGAATATTGTTTGCTGTACACCCTTGAGTGTGGTGCTGTCTGAAGGGTGGGTCAAAAGAGGCAACAGTGTGGTTACAGCATCACAAATGAAGCCCTTCCCCTTTATATATGTATGCATCATTGATGCATAATCAGTATGGGCAGCTTGTTTGGATTCCCACTGTGGGTACTAAGCTTGAGTGTGCAAATAACTGCAGTTTAGCTGGCACACTCACCTTTCAATGCATACTATTTCTTAATAATATAAGTTAAAATTGCTTGGAAACAATAACTAAAATTATTTTTATTGGGGGTACCACAAATATTAAATATTACTCGGCAAAAAAGTTTCAGATTCCATTTCTTTTACAATGTGTTACCTTATAGCTAAAAACATACCCAGATATGTTTTCAGATATTTTTTTTCAGATATAAGTATGTTTTCAGATACAAGAGTATTTGGAATACTTGAGGGATGGAAGAATGAAAAAGGAGGCAATTCTAGGTTTAGGTGCAGATGTCAATCAGATCCAACCTCTATTTAATTCTTTCTGCAAACAATAGCTTCAGCTAAAATTTCTTCCAGTCAGCACCTTCTATAATTTCAGTTGTGCTGAGCTGAGCTAAGTTTCATTTTTATAAATTAGTTTCATTTGGAATACTTAGAAGACTTTTTTTGGCATGGCACTTGGAAGCTGAATAGTAGCCTGTCAGTTCTAATATAGTGTACATTGTAGAATGTAATTAGGGTTCTTGCATCATGCAGCTCCTGAGATGCACAATTAAAAAAGTGAGTGGCTTTCTGGGTACCAGATCATAGCCCTTCTCTTTATAAAGTACCTAAGTCAAACAACTGACTTCTATTCAGTAGAGTAGGGGTATCAAACATGCAACGTCATGTGATGTGTCGTTACATATCGTGACTTTTTTTCCATTGCCAGCAATGGGGTGGATGTGGTTTAGGCATGATGCATCTGGCCTATGGGCCGGCAGTTTGAAACCTCTGCAGTAAAGGGATAGAAGTCTATAATTCTTTCTTCTGTGTTCCCACATCCTCCTTCAAACAACTTGTCCACCATACTTTTTAAAAGTCACCCTTGAATGTACTGTATATATACAATAGTTTGTAGAAAGATATGTAATAATAAGACCGAAGTTCTTTGCCAAGAAACCTGAAAATCTTGGGGACAAAGTTTAATTCTAAGCTTTTAATGTAAATAAAATTTGACAATTTTTGGATGATAGCTATGAGAGTTTGCCTTTAGAGACATTACTCCTTCACAACTGTTAATATTCCTGCGCTGTAGGTATGTTACATTTTAAGCAGCTTATTTATGTCAATTTATATGGCTGTAATTCTGGATGACTAACAAACTATTAAAACTACTATAGCAGTCAAAATACCAAGGTGAGTCAACCAGATCGGTCTGACCAGGGGAAAAAAAAACAACTTTCTATATATTCCCTTGGCTCGGCTGACAAAAGAGGGGAGGAGAGCTGGTGGCCTGGAGATTAATACAATTGCCTAGTATGCAGGTTGCCCTGGTTCGAATCCCATAAAGGCTATGGGTAGCTGATGAGAGCTAATAAGCTTGAAATAGCTATTCTAGTCTCCCATTTAACTCTTTAACTCTTTGTCAACAAAAAAGAAATTCGAATTTGTAATGTATTGCAGTAGCGACTTGAGCCTGCTTAACCCCCCTAGTTTGGGGGGGGGCTGCAAGGCAAAACTGATTATAACAGTAGAATTGCAGTATAGCAGTCAAAATACCAAGGTACATCAACCAGACTGGTCTGACTGGAAAAAAAAACTTTTTATATATATGTTTATTTTATTTATGAAATTTTTACACCACCCATCTGACTTAAGTGATTGTTACACACACACATACACACACAGTACATTTCCCAGCCAACTAAGCACAAATTGGCTCCTAAAACCAGCAGAATGGCTCTGTTATTCTTTTGACCCCTATCTCTGTGGAAACAGTCAGGTATTTAAGGCTTTTTAATCAGGGCCATCCATTCCTTGAATGTGTCAGAAACCAGGCACCATAATGGAGAAGGCATGCTTTCTAGGTCCTGATAGATGACAGTCCCTAATTGATGGGATGTGAAATAGGCTCCTCCTGCCTGATCTAACAGGACGATGGGAGTAATGTGGTCTTTCAAATACCCTGGCCCATTCTATATAAGGTTTCACAGGTAACAACCAGTGCTTTGAATTGCACCAACAGGAAATTGGGAGTCAGTGGAGCTTGTAGAGCAAAGGTATAACATGGTACAACAAATCACATCTATAACTACCCAGGTTGCTGCATTCTGAACTAATTGAAGCTTCTGGATGCTCTTCATGGACAGCTCTATGTAAAGCACATTGCAGTAATCCACTTTTGATCATAACCAAAGCCCTGTGTCCTGATCCAGGCAGGGGTGCACTTAATGCACATGAAGGTTCTTCAAAGGCTCCCCTAGAATGGCTGTGACCTGCTCTTTGAACAGGAGTCATGAATCAAGAAGAACCCCCAAGTTACATACTGATTTTATCTGGAGTAGGGCAACTCCATGAAGAATAAATGACTGAAAATTACCAGATCCAGGAGGCCATACTATCCAAAGCCACTCTGACTTGCTAGGGCTGAGTTGAAGCCTGTTTTCCATTGGGATGTCTACAGCTTTCAGGTACTGAGATAGAACCTACAATATTGTTTGGCCACCCAGGAGCAGAGATACAACTGAATATCATCAGCATAATAATACTGTACCTCACCCCGTGCCATTGAAATGACCTGGCTTAGCAGCTTCATATAAATGTTGAATAGGAGTGGGGAGAGAATCAAGCCTGGAGGGGCAAAAAGAGCTGTGGGGCAAAATTTCCTCCTTCCTCAATACAGCTTGGAGTCCACGCAGGACAAAGGAAAAGAGCTAGTATAACATTGTGTCTCCACCTCTTACTTCCTGGAGGCATCAGCAACTTAACAGTCAATGACATTGAAGGCTGCTGAGAGATCAAGGAGAGCACGAATGGATGTGCTGTCCCTGTCCAGCTCCCTCTAGAGATTGTCTAAAGTGCACATTTCAGTTCCCTATCCCAGACTGAAACCCAATTGGAAGGGTTTCCAATAATCCACTTCATCTAGGGCCCTCTGAGCTGCAAGGCAATCACTACACGACTACAGTTACCATAAAACTGTTAAACAGACTGTAAAGTCATTTGAGGTATTTATCCCTCAGCCAGCTCAATCTGTTTGTTTCTATTTTATCTGTTATGTAACATGCTCAGTTGTTGCCTAATGTCAAAATTGTGTGGCTACAACTGGCCCCCAAGTCTTGGCTAGTTATTTCAAACCTACGTGAGAATTTCATTCTACTGTATATTTCTGCAGCTCACACCTATGTATACTTTTCCTCTAGGTCTATTTTTCAGGCTTTTTTCTCTGTTTCCTTTCCTTGGCCTTCTGTGTTTACCATGGCATACCTTCTGTGTTTACCATGGCATATTGATTTCTCAAATGCCTGTGCATTTCCAAGGCTCAGCATGTTTCTTGTTACTGTGTATGCTTTTGTGTTCCCTCCTTTTTAGAAACAGGATAGCACAATACAAGTAGTCCTAATTTATTGATCACAGTTGGGACCAGCAACTTGATTGTTGTGAGGTGGTCACAACCATAGCTATGTTTACCATCATACTTCAGTTTTCTTTTGCTTTATAGATCTGTGAAGGTTGTAAATGTGAAGATTGGTTGAAAATGTAACTATCAGTCACTGTATAAAGCAGTCTCCAAACAAGGACTATAATTGTGGGTGGCTATTGATAAGATTTGGATAGCTCAGCCAATGGTAACTAATGTCTTTATTATAGCTTAGTTTCTGACACTTCTGGCTACCTGCTTCTTTTTGATAAATAGAAGGAGCCAGCACTTATATGAAAATCCCATAGCATACACACATTTTTGTATTTAATATGAAAGGGCCATTAGCTGTTGCACAATAGTTACCTTTCTCATATTGCAGGACTACAGATGTTGAGAAGCATAAAGCTATTTGTTGCATTAACATTTTTCATGGTAACATATTTTGAGTTTAAAGCAAGAAAGCTGTTCTTGGGACATACAGTATATTTGAAGTCTGTGCCACATTCCTCAATGAATGGAAGCATAAACACAGACAATGATGATTGCCTGCTTTCTGTTCTAATTTGGAAATTCTTTTTGATCAACACTGTTGCAAAGGATGTTCTTGGCAGGTTTCCTGGGAACAGATTCCAAAAGTGAACATTGCCTTGTAATTTGAAAGGGAAACATTAGGAGACAAAAGGCAATATTTTTGTTTATCTGTTGCATGCTGTCTCCTACCTTTCTGCAGTTTGAAATAGTGACTTAAATAAAATGTAGGCATAAAGAAGAAAAAAGGTAACTAAATGCAGCTACTAAATGGCAGTTTGTCACATAGTCTAATAAAAGAATTTTGCTCCCCTCTCGGATGAAATATTTTGAAAAGGCTACTCATGGAGACAGTTTCACCAGCCAAAGGGCAATTAGTTGCAGTCATCATTTTGGTAGAGGCCCATTTACTTTTTTTTTGGTGGGGAGATTCCCCGTTTCTCCTTTTCCATTAAGTGGATAAATTCCCTAATTACACATTAAATATATAAACACCCTGAACATCTCTTTTTAAGTACAAGCCACAATGGTTTGGCAAAGGAGATTTTCCGGGAAAGCCAGAATAAGTATTACTGTTGGTGTCAGTAGCAGTTTCTGTCCAGAGCTGAATGGCGCCTTTTGGAAAGAGGCTTTCCCACAACATCCTTTGCTACCTTTGTATCAACATCTGAACATAAGAGCAGTGGGTAGGTCTTTGCCTTGTTAAGCTGTACCATGACAACACACAACAGCGGTGATCTCTGGATACAGCACAATTGACTAGGGCTTACAACTGATTGCAGAAGGAGCTGAGGTCTCTTTGCAAAAGTTTCTATCGGAGCTGGGACCTTGCATTTAGAAGTCTCTAATACAGTGATTCTCAAGTTTGGCAATTTTAAGATCTGTGGACTTCAACTCCAAAAATTTTCCAGCCAATGTTGCTCCAAATGGCTGATTGGGGAATTCTGGGAATTGAAATCCACAGAACTTAAAGTAGAGAAGATTGAAATACACGGCTCTAATGAATATAGGAATATTCCTTGCTTCTGGCAGCTATTTCTGGGGGGGAAAAAGACAACAATACAAAGTCCAAAGAAACTCTGTAACAGTGAAGTCAACCTTTTGTAATGGCTATGAGACCTGAGCTACTAGATTTTGAGACGAAAATACAGATGCCTTTGACCACTACTATCTACATCACATCCTTGTGGGACTGCCTTTCCCCAGTGATTTCTGTCCATAACATCAGGTCTTGTGAAGGAAACATCAACCCTGGGGTCCTAAGAAAGTTGCCCTCTCTGTTATGGTGCCTGTTCCCAAAGATCTTTTAGGAGGCCATGAAATCCTGACTCTTCCTCCAGGAATTGGGTCCTAACTATTTGTTGTGCAGCTGTACCATGACATATGGCATAGAAGAAATTTTAATGAAAGGCCCTCAGCCTGATTTTGTGTTATGTGTGTGTGTGTTTTACAACTGTTGATATTTTTATCATATGTTTGCCATCCATGGTTTCATTGAATAGATAGGCAGCCTTATAAATTGGCATTGGATTTCCAGTAATGATCTTATGTGAAGGTGTCTTCAGGAAGTCTAAGGGAGTGTCCACCTTGGACTTAAAAAATATTAGGTGACAGAAGTGAATTAATCAAATGAGAATGCCTTTCAGCCAGCCACCAAGGCTAATTTAGTGAACCTACATGGAAATGCCTCTGTGGTGAGCTTTGTATTATAATAAAAAGACGTTGAAAAAGAAGCAAGAGATATTGCATTGACGTGCTGAAACCTAGAGTATAGCAAAAACTGGCAACTTCATGTAGCTATAGTTCTCCCAACTGCATGTATTGGAAATGAATTAGAAAATAAATAAATTAATGCACTTCCTATACTGTATCTAAATGGCAAGATAGGGGTAATAAGAAAGCTAGCAGAGATCGACTCATCCATGCCATCACTAGTATTTTGTGTTATTACCACATTCTCTGGATAATGTCCAAGGTTTCTATAAATTATTATATAGAAATCATTTGTTGTTGTTATTTTGTGCATTTAAGCTAGTCTTCTGGTGCTTGTCTGTAGTTTTCTTGGCAAGAAATGGTTTACTGTTGCTTTCTTCCTAGGGCTGAGAGTAAGTGACTGACTCAAAGTCATCAAGCTGGCCTTTTGCCTGAGATGGGAATAGAGCTCATGATTTTCTGGTTTCTGGTCTGCTGCCTTAACAGCTATACCAAATTGGCTGTCATTGAAATCATCGCTTAACAGGCTATTTATGGGGTTGTTATAATAATAATAAAAAAGAAACAAAAGAATAAGTGGGTAAAGGTTCCTAGAGCCTTCACTGACAGCCTTGCTAAGTCTTACTGTTGTGTTCTATGCAATAAATCCATTTGGGTATTTTTTCTGGTTCCTAGCATGAAATATTACAGTGCTGTGATATGAGCTTCTCCGAGTTGGGTCTCTATAATGTGCATCCTTCATCCTCAGCTAACATGGCAACGTTTTGGAGATGATAGGAATTTCAGCACCAAACATCTTATATGTTCAATTTCTTTATAAATAAACTCATTTCAAAAGAGATTAATGATAGTTTGATTCCATTGATGTCTAGGATCCAGTTGATTTTGAATGGAGTTTCTGGATGGAATGGGGCAAAGGATATATACTGTGGCTTCTTTTGGGCCACCTGATGGTATCACTGATATCCAGCATCTATATGGAAAAGGTACATGATTTTGTTTTCTACTAAACATTTTCTCCTCTGCTTTCTACCGAAATTATAATAATCTATAAGTAGAATTACAAAAATCCATATTTAGAGTATAAATGCTTAAATGATATAGTTGTCAGTTTTTGTTATTGCTGTTGTATTTGCATCTTCCCTTTCTTCAGTGATGCTTCAGACTGGTGACTGTGTTGGAAGATGGGATACAAGTGAATCAGGTGCTTTTCCCCTCATTTATATGTTACTCATGTGAAAGGCTTTCTTGTGAATACAGTATTGGTTCCCCTCCAATACTGTTTGTGTTCAGCAAAGATTGAAGAGGATTCAGCGATGCTTCTGGATTCTCCACTGCAACAGGGACTCCAAACAATTGAGGCTCCTGATCATAGGAATAAACCTCCTGGAGTGCAAACCTGAGCTGCTTCAGTCTTTCCTTCAGCATGTAGGACCCCAGAGTCCGGCTGTGTTGCCCTTGAATCATGCTGAGGTCTCTCACATAAAAATATGTGGAGAGGGTTACATTTTATAGGCAAGACAACATGACAAAAGTTTTGACTGATAACCCTCATTTCCTCTTTCTGTCTCCCCTATTACTGTTTTACTTGTTTTATTTATTTGACTATCAGAAGAAATAAATGTGATATATGTAACATCACTGTACAGAGTTTCCCCTAGGTAGTAATCATGATATTATAGTGTTCCTTAGAAGAAATGCTGTATTTTATTTGCATGATGTAAAAATAGGAACTGAGTTTTTTTTAGGAGGAGGAGGCACAAAACATTTTGTTGCCCCTTCTACCCTTGCTATCCTACGCTTTGCTGCCCTTGCTACTCTGCGGCCTGCCCTGCAGTCCTGTCACCCTGCCCTCTGCTGCCCCTGTACTCCACTGTCTCTGCCACCCTGCACTCTACTGCCTTCATCACCTTGTTTTGTTGTCCTCTGTGCTATGCCTTGCATGCATGTGGCTGCCCCTGCTACTTTGTGCTCTGACCTACACCCCTGGTGCCCCCCTATGCCCCCCACCTTGGCTCTTCTTGCCTTTGTGAAGCCAGGCACACCTCATCAGTAGCAGGAAGAAGAAGGCAGGGGTTTGGCAGAACACAGGGCAGGAGTGCATGGCAGAACGGCAGGAATGGTGGAGTAACAGGGTGGAGGATGACTGGGTGGCTAAAAGGAGAGAGATGGGGGTGATAGGCAGATGGGGGGGGCAGTTGAAGCGCACCTTGCAGTTGTAAATGCAGCCTGAATTTTGATCACTGCGAGGCTGCTGCAATGGCTGTAACTTTGAGGACTGGGCATAAGTACCATTTGTTCAGTGCCTTTGTAACTTCAAATGGTCACTGAACAAATGGTTGTTAAACTGTATTCTTATTGACAGTGTAGGACAGCAATCTAAATATTGTAATCTGAATAATATCACATTTTAAAAATAACTTGTGGACAGCTTGTGGGAGGATTACAAGTAACAGGTAAAATGTTGCTATAATTACAGTGCAAGCAATTGTGCAATTATTTTTAAATGAAAATAGTTGTTTTAGTTTGTTGATGTGAAGCCACTGCTGTCAGATAGATTTTTAAATCAACAGTATATACTAGTGGATGATCACTTGACTATGAGCTAGCCATGTGCAGCAGCAACCATAAAAGCTAATACAATCCTGTGTTTTATAAACAGAGGCATAGAATCAAGATCATGCGAGGTATTAGTACCGCTTTATAAAACCCTAATAAGACCACACCTGGAATATTGCAGCCAATTTTAGTCACCATATCACAAAAAAAATGTTTAGAGTTTGGAAAAAATTCAGAGAAGAGCAGTTAAGATGATCAAAGGCCTGGAGACTAAAACATACGAAAAATGGCTGCGGGACTTGGGTTTGGCTAGTCTAAAAAAAAAAAAAAGAAATAAAGGAGACATATTAGCAGCATTCCAGTATTCCAGTATTCCAGTATCTGAGGGGCTGCCAGAAGCAAGAGGGGTCACCAGAGCATCAGAGGGAAGGACGAGAAACAATGGTTGGAAAATGATCAAAGAGAGAAGCAACCTGGAATTAAGGAGAAACTTCCTGACAGTGAGAACAATCAACCAGTGGAACAGCTTGCCTCCAGAAATCATGGGCACTCCATCACTGGAGATTTTTAAGAGACTAGATATTCACCTGTCCGCGACAGTATAGGTCCTGCTTGAGCAGAGGGCTGGACTAGAAGACCTCCAAGGTCCCTTTCAGATCCTATCCTATCCTATCCTATCCTATCCTATCCTATCCTATCCTATCCTATCCTATCCTATCCTATCCTATCCTATCCTATCCTTCCTACTGATCAACTTAATTAAGCAAGGGCTGCGTATATTTTTATTTGTTTTAATAAGAACATTACTTTCAGGTCAGTGTGAAAGAGAGAATTCTTATAGTTCCTCAGTTTCATATGAAAGATTTTTTTAATGAAATGAATAACTTCACTCCTGCAAAATTGACTGGGGTAGTTACATTCAGTGTTTTCAAAGGAAGCATGGAGAAAAGCAAAATGGCTTCTATCTACACTGTTTTTACTTGTCCACAGCAACATGGCATATTATATTACAACACAGACCTGAGAGTTATTCCAGTGTTATGGTATATAGTGTTTGGCTGTTGCTTAGGTTCTTGTTTAATCACACTGCTCTGTGGTTATGGGCCCAAAATAGGATAACGTCAGGCATGCTGGTCTGAGTAGAGGCAAATATGATAAATAAGAGCGAGGCAAGATTTTCTAATGTTAAACCATGCATCTTTCTTTCTATTCTATGTTTTGGCATGTTGTATAACTCACTAAGGAATGTGCCCTAGTTTATGGTAATCATGGAATGCCTATGTAAGACTGGTTTTCCTGGAACAGGTCACATAGATCTGAAGGGACGGACATTCAGCACCTTTCTTTGAAATAGCCCATGAATTTGGAAGAAGGTTAGGTTCCGAAACATATAGCAGTCAATCTGTTGCTCTATCTGCTAAGATAGCCACCTGATAGAGTCGCTCGGTAGAGAGATGGGCAGCATATATAGTTAATAAATAATTACATGGCTATTTATTAGAACTAATAGATAAAACCTACCTCTGTGGCTTGTTGAAAGTGCTTGTGGTCACCTCCTGTTTGATACATTTGACCTAAAGTAACTGTAGAAATATGCTAAAGCCCATATGGTCTTTTCTGACTAAAAGCTCTTTGAATCCCTCTTACCTTCTTCCTGAGAATTGTAGGACTGAAAATAGAATTATTTCTTGTGAAAACTCAGAATTTGGGCTTCACTACCTCCTTTCTGTCTATTAATCCTAGGTCCTTTAAATAGCACTTACTTCAACTTAGATGTACTGCTCATCCTGGGCATCTCATCCCACCATTTTTAGAAAATAGTAATTATCTTCAAGTTGTTCAACAGTGGGAGTAAGTTGGCAGGTTCCCCCACATCTTCCTTCATAGTTCACTTTTAATGAACTCCACACTGAGTAGTGCTGGATGGATGCTGTGCTATAAGCTTATTAAAATTTGGGGGGGGGGTAATTATTGAACTATAACAGTAAAAAAGTCAAGAAAGAAAGAAAAAGAAATCTATGTCATCAGTTTTAGATAGGAGATGAATTTATGAGACACAGGGGAGAACTAATTTTTGCTTGTTCCTAAAGAGCCAGATTTAATGTTTGCAGATGTGTTTTTTTTTTCAGAAAAGCAAAGTTCTTCTTCCCATTTCAAATTTGCATTGGAGAATAATACTTTTATGCACATAGTTTGCTTAATATATTCAAGTTGTTTTAAGAGTCTGTTCTACAGTGTTGTGCTTCATAGTTAGAATGATTTGAATAATGCTTGTCTTCCAAGGCAGACATGTAGAGAAGGCATGCCTGGTTGAGCTTGAATGGGTAGTTGATGTACCCTGAGCAGTATCTGCAGTGATTTTCTCAGCTAAAACTTCTCTTAGAATCCTTTGACTCTACTTGAGGCCAGAGAGGATTTTTTTTTTTTGAATGAGCCTCTCATTTAAGCACAGGGAAACGCAATTTGGTGATGGGACAATCCTTAATTCAAGTAGGTGTGTGTTTGGTGTGTTTGTGTATACATACAGTATATTATTTATTTACTTGTCAACTTGTGTGCCACCTCAGTAATAGGGTGGCTTGAGGCAACTTACACAGTAGGATTAAAACAACAAGAAATTAATAACTAGAAACAATCAAAATCACACAAAGAGCATTTCATGCACATAGATAACAGTATAAACAAATTCTCCACAAACTATCATCAGAAAATAGACTACTCCATCCCAGCCCAGAATATGATAAAAGAGCTAGACTGTTACAGCTCTGTGGAAGCCAACAGAGTCAGGGCTATATGGATTTCAGGGGCATGCTGGTCCCTAGATCTCACAAGATTACAGTGCTTTTAAGCTAAGACTTAGAGTGTCAGTTCTTCTAGATCTTACCAATTAGGCAAAAACAACAGGAGGAGAAGAATCCTACAGGCAACCAGAACCTGAGCCATGAAGAGTTTTATAAGTGAACACCAATTTGAATAGCACTGGAAGCCCACCACTAGCCAGCATACCTTGCAGAATACTGGTATTACATGAGTGAAATGAGCAATCCCATAGCTACATATGTAGCTGCATTTTGGGCCATTTGAAGGTTCTGAGTACTCTCAAGGTGAGTCCCATATAGAGCACATTGCAATCATGTAGATGAGGGGTGTCAAACTCGCAACACCATGTGATGTGTCGCGACGTATCGTGACTTTTTTTCCATTGCCAACAATCACAGGCATCTGGCCTGTGGGTCGGCAGTTTGACACCCCTGATGTAGATCCTTGTGGAATGGAGGAGGTCACTAATTCAGTGAGTCATGTCCTCTTAGAGCAGTGGTTCTCAACGTTTGTGTGACGGCGACCCCTGTCACACAAACGTGCCGCGCGTGCGCAGCCCGCCCCCATGCGCGGTGCGCATGCGTGGCCCACCCCCATGCGTGGCGCACGTACGCGGCGCCGCCCCCTGAGGGGGAAAAATGGCGGATCGCCTTGTTTGGCGACCCCCGAGAAATGGTCGATCGACCCCAAATGGGATCGCGACCCATAGGTTGAGAACCGCTGTCTTAGAGTCTTCATTCTGTTCTGCTTGGTTTCTGTTCAGATCTGCTCTCATTTGCCCCTTTCATAAGGAATGGACCAAACAGATCTGATGAAATTTATATCCATTTCCTCTTTTATATATCCAAACATTAAGATATTTTCAATGTGCCAAAATTCTGTTTTGCTGTCTCCTAAATTAAACAGATGTTGAACCAAAGTTCCTGTTATTTAAGTTAATGTGGCATTTGACATAGACAACCAGGATGAATGCTGCTAAACACTCTTTATGCTGGTTAATTTGATTACTTGTTATTGTATTTTGTAAAGCTGAGTGCTGTGTAAGTATTGAATATACAGTATTTCTTATTTGCTTTTCTTTTGTGGGATATATTTGTATTTTTGTTTGCTTGGTTTAAGGACCTTAATAAAAATCATTCATTTCCTGCTTCAGCCTTAGTTAGCTGTCAGTCATTATTTGATCATATCTCTTAATTTGGGCTAGGCAAAGTCATAATGACAAACACTTGTCATGGTTCCGACTAATCAAACACTTCAGACCCAGTTCACTTTCATCCACTATTCTACAGTATAACAGTAAAAATTATCATCGATATTAATATATTTCAATATGTCCTTATAACTTATCATAATTTTTATAGAGAAAGAAGGTGTTTTGGAACAGGCCTGGGCAGCAAACATGCTGCATTTATTAGGTGCCACTTTTAAAAAGCTTTGCCTTTTCCTGGGCTCTCCTGGCTCTTCAGAGCAAGGGCCAGTATTCCATCAGTGCCTCCTTAATTTAAATGTGAAATTTCGTGGGATTGTGTAGCTAAAAAAGAGATACCAACAACTATGGAAAATGTGTCCATGTCCAAACAAAATTAGTGTTTTGGCTCTGTATCTGATACACAGCACTTCCCCAGTTTTGTTGCAGAAGACCAGACTTCTGTGCAGAAGACCAAAGTTGGTCCTCATTTCAGATGTCATTAAGCCATATGAAAGCTAGGGCACCATCACTGCATTAATCTGCAGTTGAAAAACTTGTTATGGTGCTCATACTTTCCCTGTGAAGGCCAGTAAATGGTAAGATTGAGATAGCAAGCCCATTCCCTGTCAGGCTGGTTTCTAACTCAGTCTGAGTTAGAAAACACTATTTAAATAATTAATTACTTAATTCCATGTACTTTTAAAAACCGATATAGATTCTTTTTCTCTCTGGACAATTACATAAATTGTGTTGCACTTGGAGGGTGGGGTTGATGTCTCGGCATCATACAAACCAGTGTTACAGGAGGGAGCATATAATATGCAGAATTTGTTTTTTCTCAGGGAGAAAAATATATTAAAATAATCCTCAGGGATAAAATGTTGAATTTAGATTTAAGTGATCTTGGTTCATATTACTGTTTTATCCTAAATCACATTGAGTAATCATCTCTTCTCAGCTAAAATTATTTCACAGAGATTTTCTCAAGCTGGAACATGTTGACCGTTCCCTCTGACCCCCCCCCCATATATGGTTTTGAGCTCCTTTGAGAGAGTTGAAAGTATTGGTGATAGATTAAACATTATTCATGCATGACATTTTATCATCTGTTCTCTCTAACATTTCAGTACAAACCTTGGTTTCTGTTAGTGTACGGAATTGCTGCCTGTTGGTTTCTACTGGGATCCAAAGGACTGACTATGATTTTTCTACATATCAGTATCTCATATTTAGTAGCCCAGTTGAAAAATCCAGTGCTTACATGGTTGACGTCTTTGCTTCTGTTGTCAACTCTGCATCTATCTGCCATAGAAGAAGTGAAGGTAATTACAATTGTAATTTTTGTGTGTGTTAAAATAAGTTATTTTGTAAAAGTCTGGGATTTTGAGAAATTTTGAGGAATAATTCTTAGAGGATGTTATAGTATTCTTAGAATGTTTCCTCTTTAGAAATTTAGAAATAAGATATGTATGTATATGTATTAGTGAAGATACAAAGTTGTTATATTTATTTTACAAAAGGAAAACATTGATAAAACTTGATTTTTTTTAAAAAAGCAAGAATCAGATTGATTCTTCAATCAATCATAGCTAAAATGTAAGCATAGAATAATTTAAATATTAAATGGCCAGTGGTTAAAGCTGACATTTCTTATCTGAAGCTGATAGTAAAACATAGTGTGAAGGAGATGAAAATAATCTGAAAAAAAGTTGACATAGAGTAAGCCAGATGGATTTGAAGCAATTCTGAAGTAGTAGCAAAGTCATATGCCAGTTAATACATCTAGTAATCTCAGTAATGTAAATTTCAAATTACTGCAGTACAGTTGGAAGCAACAGTTCTTCTAGATTTTTGTATATGCTTATCTTTTGTAATAGTGATCACTGTAAAACAATGTTTGCTTATTTGAGAATCTGCAGCAGCATGTGTATGTATGCAGAGATATATACATATATGTATGAATGTATATACAAATGTGTATGAATGTATTGTCTGTATAAAAAGAAATAAATATTACTTTACACTGTGGGCCTAAGTTGCTAAGGAAAGGGAGTTTTGGATAATGTAGCACTTTCCTTTTGCTTCCTGGAAGATTCTTTTCCTAAATGCATGGGGTGAATTCCATAATGAGGCTGGCTTAGAATAGATTTAATGAAATAATTGGGCGCTGTGGTGGCGCAGTGGTTATTAATTAGAATGCAGTATTGCAGGCTAATTCTGCTGACTACCAACAGTTTGATCCTGGCTGGCTCAAGGTTGACTCAGCTTTCCATTCTTCTGAGGTCGGTAAAATGAGGACCCAAATTATTGGGGGCAATATGCTGACTCTGTAAACCACTTAGAGATGATTGTAAAGCACTATGAAGTGGATATAAGTCTAAGTCAGTGGTTCTCAACCTTTTTAATGCCGTGACCCCCCAACCGGTCGTAAGTCGAGGACTACTCAAACGGTCGTAAGTCAAGGACTACTCAACTGGTGCAGCACCGTTTGCAGAATGGGACTTTTGGCAGGCTCAGCAGGGCAGAGACAGCCTGGACAATTCCTATTGGCTTTTGAAAGACAATAGAATTAGACTCTATTCAAAGAGTCTATTCTATTGGCTTTCAAAAGCCAATAGAATAAAAGGGAGTAGCACAGCTAAGGAAAAGGGGGAAAAAATGGCGGACTGCTTGTTTGGTGACCCCCGTGAAATGGTCGTTCGACCCCAAATGGGGTCCCGACCCACAGGTTGAGAACCACTGGTCTAAGTGCTATCGCTATAGTGCTATAGTTATGGAATACATTTGTTTATTCCATAAACTTTGTCTAATGCCAATAAAACCCGTAGGAAGTGTTTGGATAATATAAAGCTATTCTGGAGTCTTTCGTTTATAAATCTGTACACATGCAGATCTCAGGTTTCGGACTATGGAATATTACTTTCAATAGCTATGTGACCTTTTACATAATATTCAAATTGGTTTCATTTTTTTCAGAGAGGTTGGTATGCCAGTGAAAATGAGTACTATCTACTAGTTTTCACCCTGATTGTGCGCTGTCTCTATTATACAAGCTTCAGTCTGGAATATTGTTGGGATAGGACTACCGAGCATTCATTTCTTTGGATGTTATCATATACATTCTATTATCCTGTGTTTCACAATGGACCTGTTATCACCTTTGATGAATTTTATACACAGGTAACAACATTTGGATTGTTTTGATGTTCTTGACAATATGTTTTTGTATTGCTTGATGCCACTTTTTAATATCTTACTTCATGAATGAAGTAACCAAAATGAATCTGCACTAAATGATTTCTGTGGTCGTAGGAACCCAGAGTTTACATTAAATAATGGCATGGGCATAGTGTTGATTGGATTATATGGATTTTAAATTAACTTTATAGCAAAACAGAATTAATTGTAAATAGATCAAATGTCTGCATTTATAGAAGAGGGAAAAATACTAAAATACAGAATTGGGATGAGAAATATTGGTTGACAATAGTTCAAATGGAATGAATATTAGGAATGCAATTGATTAAATGTCAAGCATCAGAAAAAAAACCTCCATGATTTTACTCTTCAGAAATAGACCCATAATTTTTAGATGATGATGATGATGATGATGATGATTGACATATGGTACTGTTACATTAGCCAAGAGACTGCAATGCTATTGTAGAGTAGTAGATTGGCTGCCAATTTGTCAGCTCTGTTGTGAGAGACACTCACGCGCTTCCCAAGGTACACCACAGGAGGGGGAGCTGGTTTCACACCAGAAAAAAAGATGAGAAGCTCTTACTGCAGCCTCATCCAAGCTCCCCTCCCTTCCCTGAAGCTGCATCACAAATGGGTGTTGCAATCAGGAAGGTTCAGAGCTGACTACCTATATGGAGCACCAATTCATCTCCCCATGGAGGGGTATATATTTATCTACTCGCATAGAACATGCTTTTGAACTTCTAGGTCAGTGATGGTGAACCTTTTAGAGACCGAATACCCAAAACCCGGCCCTGCCCCCTCTCTGCCCCCTGCTCTGCCTCCCGCCCCCCACCTCCTGCCCTGCCCACAAGGCCACCCACCTATACAGCCTCCCGCAGATCGCCCAGGGGCCCAGCAGTGCCAGGGCAGCCACGCCATCTGCCTGCGCCCTGCAGCATCAACCATGCAATGGGGCGCGAGGGCGGAATCTTGGCCCCACTGCCTGGCTGCCATTCCTTGGCTGCACTGCTCCGCACAGGCCGCGGTTGGGGGCGCCTCTCCTCTGGGGAGCTGCTGGTGAGGAGGGGGTTGCGGGGGGATGCAGGTGCAGGTGCCCACAGAGAGGGCTCTGAGTGCTGCCTCTGGCATGCGTGACATAGATTCACCACCACTGTGCTAGGTGGACTGAAGCTGAGGCGTGATGGAAACTCACTCTGCTATGCAATGCTTGAACTTGAACCGCTGGTGCAGAGACGATTTCCAGCATCATTAAGCCATTGAACCACCACACCTCTTGTAATTTTCAGATCATGAAAAGTAAATTAAAGTAATAATTGGAATTTTTCTGTGTAAGCCCTATGCTATTTTGGAATACTAAATTGAAAATATTACTTTTAAAAATTATGCAGACAAATTCAAACAGGTTCAGAAGATGTATTGTAAAATTGGGTATAGCGGCCTAGAAAAGTCTGCTGTCCCAGGAGCAGGGCTAAATCTATTGTGTATAAGTTCCAGAAATGTTAACTTCAATTGAATATTTAGCTGAATCTTGAGAAGTGTAGCTTCATGGTGGGAGCCAATTATAAAGTATATGAGATGGCTGTCATGGAAGTAGAATATCTGTTGGGAATACGCTAACTCTAGATTTCCTGTGTCGAATAGCTAGATTATTATGCCAGGCCGTTTCCTTTTGATTCTGATTCTGTGAACATGTAAACTGAAGCCTAGGGTGATGTTTAGAATTGGATATTGAGTTTTTGCTATTAGATTTAGCTCAGTTTTTTCAAAAATAATTTCAACCACGTGGGACATGAAAGCTGTCTGTATAGAGCTGAATGCATGTCGGGTGGGGGCCTGGAGAGAAAATCAGAGTTTTAGGCATTCAAAGAGAGACTTTTTAATAGCTCTGGTACAAGCCCCTTTGGGAATTAATGCTAGAAAATTCCTTTTGAATTTATACTAGATGATTATTCTCATTAGCTATTTTAATTGTATTTTTCTTACTTGAAAAATTCATGTTGATAAGATTTTAAATGGATAAGGTTTTAAATATTGGCCTGTTTCCATAATTTATTTTAAATAGAAATAGTCTCTCTGAAGGGAGCTGGGAAAAATAGAGCACTGTTTGCTGTTCTTGTTGATAAAATAGATCTAGATGTTTATATAAAATTTGGAAAAAGTATATTAGCACATATGAAGTTCATTGATCATAGGGAGTTGTTTTGTGTGTTGTAATATGCCTCTCCTAGTTCTCTTACAACTACCCTGCCTTTGGAGAACCCTATTTCTTAGATTCTTAACTTCTCACAAGCCATCACTCTTTTTTAGGTCTGGGTATTGGGGCTGGGTTCATCAGGCTGTTAGTGGTTCTGATCAATCCCTGTATGTTCCCTGGAGTCGGAATGGGACAACTTGCTGCAGCCTACCCGCCACCACTAACTTGCTACTGCCAAGTCACCGCAGGACAACTTCACACAGCAACTTGCTGCGGGGATAACTTGCTGTGGGTGGCTGGAGGGAGACCTGTGCAGGTGAGGAAGCAGGTGGGCAGAGTGCACAGAGCAGCCGGGTGGGTGGTGAGGAACAGTGACGGCTGGGGGCTTCCTATTTTCACACACCCAGCAACCACTACTGCACCAGGCTTGGAGCCCTGTGTGGTAGTGGCAGCGGCTCTAAGCCTGGTGTACTGCTGTGGTGTCCTCACTGCACCGGGCTCACAGCTGCCACTGCTACCACCACTGCACCAGGCTTGCAGCTGTCATCTGTGTTGCCATTGCACTGAGCTCAGAACCATTGCCGATGCCATCTCCTCCCTGCCTCCCACCCTTAACTGCCACCACTGCCATCGCCGGCCTCTTTTGCTCGGAGCCTGGCGTGGCGACAGTGACGGATGTGAAAATGGGGAGCTCCCAGGCACTGCTGTTCATCTACTTGCCTGCCCACCTGGATCTCCCTCCAGCTGCCCATGGTGAGTTGTCCCAGCGATGAGTTGACCATGTAGAGTTGTTCTGTGGTGGCTTGGTGGCAGTAAAGTTGACAGAGTTTTGGAACTACATTGCTTCCTACTTTGCAGTGAAATTAAATATCACAGCTGGTATCTAAAGTTCAGCATTTTAATGTTGGCTATGTAACAGGAAACAGGTGTGTCTACATGCCTTAAGAAGTCTGATTGGCATGCATCATAACTGAATTGACAACATTGTAGGAATTTGTTTTCTGTTTCGCAGTACTTTGAAAATAGTTTCTTTAAAATAGTTGCAGATAGTAAGATGTCATTAAAGATGAATCAGTATGGTGAAAGCATCCGGCAAGCTTGCTGAAAGAAGTACCGTAATAAGGGTCATTAAGTAATCTTCTATTCTTTATGGAGAATAAGCCAATCATGTGTGTAATGATTACATCCTAGCAATGAACAGAGGAAAAATAGAGGGGGAAAAAATCAAGTAAAGAAATTGGAAGTTGGCTGAATGAGGAGTTTCCTCATTCCTTTTTCTGCAACAACTGAGGAAATAGCTTCTTAAAAGGTCTCCAGAATTCTATTTTATATTTATATTTATAATAGAACAAAAACCTACAATAATCTTGTGGAAGGAGGAGATCAGTAATCCTGTTGAGCAAGATATCAGATATATAATCCTATTAAATGATTTCGTAGATGTTGTAAGAAATATAAAATTGATATATGTAAGTCATATACCCTCCACCTTCATCCCAGTTCTGCCTAAATCAGAGATCACCAACCTTTCTCGGTTGGTAGACCGGAGGAAAAGGGAGCGCGAAGCATTTTACACAAGTGCGTGTGCGCATGCACAGGGGGCCATGAGCTTATGTGCTCCACAGATAGGGTGGGGTTAGCACCCACGTGATACTAACCCTGCCCTGTTCTTGCATGGTGCAGTGCCTCATTTCTGCGCCCTGCACCGCAGTGGTGATCATTTTTGCACCTTGCAGCATGGTGGCACCCATCTTTGTCGTGCGGCTACATCCATTTTTGCGCCTTGCAGTGTGGCTGCAGCCTGTTTTTGTGCCCTGCAGCATGGCAGCATCCCATTTTCATGTCCCGAGGCATGGCTATGGCTGGTTTTTGCATGGCGCGGCATCTTGTTTTTGCACCCCGTGGCCACAGCGCTAGCGCAAGTGAGCGAGTGTGTGCACACACGTGCATGCACTGGCCAGCCTGTCCTGGGCCCACAGGTTGTGGACCCCTTGCCTAAATGATCAGAATCATTATATTTTCTTCCCTGATACATCTGAGAACAAAAAGCTTGTTTTAGAAACAATTATCTCAACAGGTGATAAAAGCTTGAATGTTGATACATTCAAATATAATATACTTCCCTTTGGAATGAATTCTACCGGGTATTACAGGTTGAATGAAATGTTACAGAATGATCAAACGTGCTCTGGGAAATTCGTAGGCTGAATTTAAAGAAAGTCATACATGTGAAAGACAATGACCATAATTCACTGGTGATATAAAGTGAGATGTTTATTTAAAAAAATGTGAAAAGTTTTTTTTTTTTGAGGGGTTAGGAGCTTATCCATATAATCCAACAGCTGAATGCTGTATATCATTATCAAACTGCCTGAGGCAAGGGAATTTTTATACTAAAATGGTAGATAAATTCATTCTTTTTATGTAATAATAAAATCATGCTGCAACTCATGATGCCATGCGACTGAGAATTTAAAGTACCCACAGAAATGTTATTTTTTTAAAAAAAGAACTTAAAATGGTAGGTGATTAACATTATTAATTTGAACTGGCAAGTCTTTTTTAAAATCTGGTGTTTGAGATCAGAAAAGGAATCCTTGCATAAGGCTGCACTCCTATTTATAGATCCTCAACTGAAACTAATTCTGCTTACATATGTTTTTCACAAGAGGGCATTAGAAATATATTTTCTTTAAGGAAAGTAATTATGTAATAAACTGCTTCCAATAATGGTTCCACCCATTGTTGGAATTGCCCCCAATTTATTTAATGCAGAAACATTATCACTGGATATGGCTTTGGGGAGATGGTACACATGTTACCTGCCTCCAAGTGGTGCTTGTGGAATACTTTTAAAAGTCGGTAATCTTAAGAGATTACCAATTCTTATGTCAGTGTTCCTCATGAAATGTTTGGTGAGAATGCTAACATCCAGTAAGATTTAGTGTTCTTATAATATTTCCATTATACTGGCACACACATGGTATGCATGTGTAGATGGATCAGTGCTCCAGCTAATGACCATTTGCATCATTTGTGATTACTAATGCTCCCTGGATCAAAGATCAGGACTCAGTGAATTACATTATTTGCAGTATGATGACAACATTAATGTGTAGCTATCAAAAGCCTTGAAGATCTGGCTGTGTCTACTAGTTCTAGACAACCCCCAGGGGTAGTAGGTGGCTTAAGGATGTTCCTTCTGCTTTAACTTTCTAAATTTGCTTTTATTTTTTATTATTGCTTTTATTTATCTTTAAATCTGTTTCTAATGTTGACTTTTAAATAGTTTTATGACTTTTATTTGTAAACTTTCCAGAGTCACTCAGAGTGAGATGGTTGGTGTATAAATTTGATAGATAAATAAAATACCATAGATATGATGTTTACATGACAATCATGACTAGCCTTTCTTCAACAGCATGATCATAAACAATGCTCACAGAGAATTCTGGGAGTTGTCTATCACAGGGGTCCTCAACCTTGGCAACTTTAAGATTTGTGGACTTCAACTCCCAGAATTCCTCAGCCAGCAAAGTTGGCTGAGGAATTCTGGGAGTTGAAGTCCACAAGTTTTAAAGTTGCCAAGGTTGGGGATCCCTGGTCTATCACATCTGGAGGACAGAAGGCTGCTCTATAGAGTGTTGTTTTGGTAGTGTGGAATCAAACACAGGACCCAGAAAGCAGCAATCAAGGCTCCCTGCAGTATCTAGTTATTTAACAATGCGTACTGGAGAAGCTCTCTTCCAAAAGAAAAGTGGGACACACACCCCTATAGACAAATATATGCATGTGTATTATATATTTCAGAAAGGGGAAAGTGATGCATGCATGCATATCTATTTGTAGTACATCTCAGGTTACTTCCTGTCCTTCTGTTATCTACAGAGCACAATGATTGCTTTCTATAGATAACAGAAGGGGAGGAGGTAAATTGAGATGTATTACAAATACATATGTCAGAAGAAACATTTGTATCTTGAGATTCAGCAATTCCTATAGGGATGTTCTGATAAAACCACAGCTGCTATGAGCTGCAAGGACACATTCCGTATGCCTCAATTTGTCTGTTAAACAGTCCTATTCATCTGAAAACTGATTTTCCCTAGAGCAGTGTTTTTGTATGTTTTGTCATTTTAAAAAAATTCTTTAATACCTCCCATATTATAAGTAAATGCATATGTTCTTCAGATTACAAAAATCCAGGACTATCAGCAAGCACAATATATTTTATGTTGTTTACATGTTTTAATTTTCAAACACAAAGACTAAATAAAGATTCTGATTGGAATTAAAAAGGAAAGAAAAAATTGCTTGATACAATAGTCAATTAAAATCCAGTTCTATACAGTATTAATGTTTAATTTATTCTAATGCAGATGAGCAGACAACAATCCTGCAATTGGAAGTCCAATCTATCTATTTTCATCTGGGGAGCCATTCGTATTTTGATTTGGTGGTGGTTGGCAGAATTGATGATTCATCTTATGTATATGCATGCTATCTACAGTAGCATTTCACACCTGGAAGCAGTAACTTACTGGACGTTAGGTGAGTGTATGTCTTTGTGTATAGAACTGATTATTATGTATTTATTAGGTGGCTAATCCTAACTCAGTGTAGGATCTTTGCCCCCAGTGGGCTCACCAATAACATAAGCAACAGAGTGGGTTTCAGTAACAGTTGCATGGGTTTATTGATTCAGAATTCCAAAATAATTACCTTTTTCGAACATTGCTTGGTTTCAGCACAAACAAATTAGAGATATCCACAGACAATTAACATTGTCTTCTCACTAAGGGAAGCAGTAATGTATCTATGTCTTCATTGGGCTGCTAGGAATGAGTTCTACTTGGTTCCCATGCTAGGGAAGCTGCATGCTTAGGTTAGAAAAAGATAAAGTAAGAGAGAAATAACAAAGGGAACATAAGTATTTAATCACCCTCACCAATTTTCATCCATTTATACTCTCACTCTACCAAATATGGTGCTTGTTAAATGTAATTTGCCACTCAAAGAATGGCTCACATGACTACTCAAGTTCTTGTATCATTCCATTGCATAGACAACATGGTCAAGCCACTAGCAGAAGTGCAATAGATTCTCTATTTCCCCTTCTCAACACAGCTTATCATGTTCTATGCTGGAATCCTATAAGGGCTGTATCTTTGATTCTTACTCATATACTATATACTGTACAGTGGTACTCAATTGCTTTGAAACTCATTGAATGTCATAATCAACACATTTTGACCTGAAAATTTTGTCCCAGTACTCATTGTTTGTTTGGTACTTGATACATAAGCGATAACTTGTCATTGTTTTGTGACTCATACATTATTCCTTATGGGAAAAAATGTTTGATATTTATCATTTTTGGTACTCATTCATCATTTTTGGTACTCATTGTGCCTCCCGCAACCAATTAACAATGAGTACCGAAATACATGCTGATAAAGTCAATGCTGATATAGTCAAGTCCATCCATCTTGCTGATGATCATCCTCTTCTACTATTCCATTTTCCCCAGTAGTGAAATCTTATCTAGGTAGCTGGGCTTTTGTAAGTATAGATATGTTATGGCATCTGAATATCTTTTTCAAAGCCTTTGTTGCTACCCTACCAAATGCTAATATTTGGTGAATTTCTTGATTACTGGTCATTTTATTGTCAATCCCAAATGGCAGAAGTTACCCACCACTTCAATATCTTCATTGTCAATTTTAAGGCTGTTTATTGTATCTGCTGTCATTAATTTGGTCTTTTTTATATTTACTCTTAGTCTCATTTTTCCAATGTGTTCCTTGATTTATATTACTTAGAGCTTCCAGATAATTTGCACTTTCAACTATTAAAGTAGCCTCATCTGCATAATGCAGGTTATTGATGATTCTTCCAAATCTAAAATCACACTCATCTTCTTCCAATCCAGCTTCACTTGATACATTCAGCATATGGGTTGAATAAATAAGGGAAGAGTATGTGGCTTTGTTGCATTCCTTTGCTAATCTGGAATCTTCTTTGTCCTGTTCCATCCAGACTGTGCTTCTGGCCTGTGTATACTTTCTCATAGGGTCAGTGAAATGTTCTAGAATTGCCATTTTCCTGAGGATATTCCACAGCTTGATATGTTTGGCACAACTACAGATTTTTCCATAATAAATGAAGCCCATATTGACTTTTTTCTGATATTTTTTAACTATTTCAATTTTCTAGCATCCGTCAGCATTAAACATAATTACTTTGCTAGCATGTGAAATTAAAGATATTGTAGCGCAGTGCAATGTATATAGGTATCAGTTGGATGTTGGAAGTTTGTGTTAGTGTTGAAGAAATCATTGAATGGGTAGAAGTCATTTTCTTGCTTTGTTTTGAATTCCTAGGTCATGCAATCCAATTACATTTTTCTCCTTAATAACTTTGGTATTCTAGTCTCCAGCCATAAATAGCACATCATCTTGCATGTTCTGGTAATTTCAGATTGAATCTGACCGTAAAATTTATCAGTCTCCTCTTTTTCTGTATCAGTGCTTGCTGCAAAAGCTTGGATAATCATATTAAGGTGTTGTCCACAAAGTTTAATTGATAATATTTGTTCCCAAATACTGCCCTTGTTTTATCCTTCCTGAAAACTATGAAAACAATACCATTATTTCATGGTATATTTTCATGCCTTGAGTAGTAAACAGTAAGATAATGTGGTTAAAAAGGTCCAGGTTTTGTCCATTTCACATTGGTAGTGTTCAGTGTGTAGTCAGCCTATTTCATCTTTTATATTGTTGAGCTTTCCCGCATTCACTCTAAGTTTAGCTTCAGATTTTCTTTTCCTACACGACAACTAGACATCCCAAAGGCTTTAATTTAGCCGTGACATAAATATATTAGTACTCTGAAAGATGATTAGCTCTTCCTTAGTATCATGTTGAATGCCATTCAACCTGGGAGGCCCTTCATCCAGTACTATATCATTAATCATTCTATATTTCATCTCCTTGTGGCTTTCTTGGTAAAATACAGAAAGAGTTTACATTGCTTTCTCCAGAATGGTATGAAATGATGCCTTTTCTGTGGTGACATCTCCCCCCAGTATCTTCCTGTAACACTGCTGCCTAGTATACATGCCTACTTGTTTTAGTTATGTAGCTGAGATGACTTGGGAGTACAAATGTGACCAAAGTACTGATACTCTAAATTTTTTCCCCTAAGGAATCTCAATTTGTTGTGAAATAAGTTGAAAATGACACAAGTAAATGGCATCCAACATATTTTAACTCCATAATTAAAAGAAGCAGACACTTTGTTTTGATATATAACTTAACATATTCTTGTAAATAATAAAAAAATGAAAATTGCATGGAAATAATTATGGCACCTCTAACCTACTATTTCATAGCATATTTTTTTGAAGCAGTAACTACAATCGAACACTTTTTGCAGCTCTGAATAAGACTTCTACTCTTGTGAAATGGTAATTTGTCACATCTTTCTTGAACAAATTGCTCCAGTTGCCTTAGATTTGATGTGTTCCTTCTTTTAACTGTGAATTTTAGCTCCTTCCATAGATGTTCTATAGGACTCAGATTAGGATTCATACCAGGCTACTTCAGAAGAGTCCATTGTTTACTTTTCAACCATTCTTGGATTTTCCAAAATGCATTTTTAGGTCAAATATACTGCTGGAGGACCTGAGAGATGCAACTGAGGCACTGGGCATTATGTTTTGCTCTAGAATGCCTTAAAAAATCTTCTGATTTTGTTGTGTCTTGCACAAATTCAAGGCCTCCAATGTAAAAGGCAACCAAGGCAACCAAGCATTATGGAACCTCCTCTATGTTTCATAGCAGGGATGGTGTCCTTTTCTTTAAAAGCTTAATTTTTCCTTCTGTGAACATAGGGCTTACCAAAACACTCTAATTTTGTTTCCTATGTCCAGCAAATACTCTCCCAGAACTGTATTTGTCAACATACCTTTTAGAAAACTCCAATCTTTTTTGTGTCTGTCTTTCAGAAGTGGGGTCTGCCTGGGTCTTTTATCAGGAAAGTCACTTTTAGTCAGACAGTGAAGGATGTTGTGACTTAACATTGTTGTACCTTGATTTTGGAGGTCAGCCAGCTTTTTTTTGAAATTTCCTTGGTTCATTCTCTACCTTTCAAACTATCCTTCTATTTAATCTGGGGTCAATTTTTCTCTAGCAGCTTTGTCCTGGGAGATGGGCTACAGTCCCATGGACCTCAAATTATGGTCACAGGAACATTAAGCTCCTTGGAGATGTTTTACCATGCTTGGCTATCACCATCCTCTTTTCCTCCTTTGACAATTCTCTGCTTTGTTTTCTGTGATCAATGTTCATTGTGCTGCACAAAATGCTCTAGAGAGTACTTTTCTCCATCCAGATAGGCTGAGTGACTGATTATGAGATACCTATGATACCAATTAAATGTTCTGCTTGAGAGATCACTAAAGACCAGTTATATCTTTACTTCTAGGGCAGACATGTCAAACTCGCGATGTCATGTGACATCGTGCGACGTATCAGAGCTTTTTCTCCATTGCCGGCAGTGGGGTGGGCGCGGTTTGCTTGTGATGCATCTGGCCCGTGGGCCGGCAGTTTGACACTCCTGTTCTAGGGGAACCAATAATTAAATCCATGCTATTTTCATTTGCTGATATTTTTTGTAGACGTAAAAAGTAGTCTTGTTTGTTATGTTCATTTCATTAAATTAATTCATTCATCATCACTTTGTGAAAAATGAATCTTTAATAAAAACGAATGCTAGTAATTGATGCTTATAGATTTTGAAATGTGGGCATTTGTTGAGCAGCTGTTATGAAGTAGGCTGTACCTTCCAGTGTACTTGAGAAATTTTGGAATGCTTTTCTAATGCTTATTAGGAATTTGAGAGCCAGTTTGGTGTGTTGGTTAAGGTATCAGCCTAGAAACTGGGAGATTGTGAGTTCTACTCCTGCCTTAGACACAAAACCAGATGAGTAACTTTGGCCAGTCATTTTCTCTCAGCCCTAGGAAGGAGGGAATGGCAAACCTCTTCTGAAAAACCTTGCCAGGAAAACTTCAGCGACTTTTCTAGGCAGTCTCCACAACAGAACCAAAGAAAAAAAAAATTAAGAGTTCAGGATCCTATTTAGCCAATAAAATTACAGTTTAGTTGCTGACATAATTTCTATTTAAAATGCATAAATGATGGGATATGTTACCTTATTAATCTGAAGTAAACGTCAGGGTATTCTTGATAATTTCTTATCCTAAAGAGTAAATTGATGTCTGGGAAAAAGTGGTATAAAGAATTCTGATCCAGCCCTCCCTATTTGAATAAAGGCTGTTTTCAATAGCAACTTCCAGACTGTGGGATATTTTATTTTCTACAATCCATCAGGATCTTTCTATTAGAGCTTTTCTTTTTCTTTTTTTTTGCCAACTGATTTAAGGTTTCCTGTTTGTCTTGCCAAGCAGATGGTTTTTATATGACACATGCTCCTTTTATGTTTTAGCTTCTTCTGATTTGGGACCTGTTACTTTATTTTTTTCATGAGATTCCTTTGTGCTTAATTATTGCAAGCCACTGTGAGTGGTGCTGATATCTTGCCAAAAATAATGTCACATTTTCCAGTTTTAATATACAGTTTTTTACAGTTTCTAAAAGAGATTACATATAAATAATTCTGCTTTCCTCCCCTAAATACTGGACATTCAAATAATTATGGAACTAATCCCGGTGTGTCCCTGGGAGCTAATATAATTAGACAGCAATGTTGTAATTTTGCTTTATCTTTTAATTTATTTTCATAGTACTTATAATAAAGGGTGGAAAATAGGTATTGCTTATTGTCCATAAAAAATAGAGCAAAATCCTCATATTTAGTAAAAGAAAACGCACCTACTTGGAATTGTAAAATGAATTGTACTTTTATTGAATCCCCGTAGTAACTTCTTTATTAGATTTTTAGTTATCATTTATAAGGGGCTTTCTATGAAATATTTGTATTTTGTTTCTGTCTCCCTTTTATCCTTACAATAGTATATTTATCCTGCTTTTTTTTCTGTGAATAGATCAGAAAGTAAATTTACCTACACTAAGATTTGTCTATAGAGTTTCTCAGTCATCCAGGTCATGGCTGTCTCAAAGGTGTTTTTTGCAAAAAGCAACTGAACTGAAGAAGCTTCTTGGATGAGAAGCAAAATGTCTTCAAGAAAAAACAAAGCCCAGTTGCCTTTGGAAAAAGCACCTTTGGGACTACACTAGGATTCTCCCAAGTGAGAAGTGATGCTCAGGACAGGCTACAGCCTTGGCATTCAAGAACAATCTTAATAAATGTATTTGTTTATTAGTAGACAAATTTATAAAAACAGTCTGGATGAAAACCAAATTAAGACAACACAGAGTCATTAAAAAAAAAGGATCTCCTCCATTTCTCTCTCTTTCCTTCCCTGTTTCCAATTTGGGTCTAAGAAAATCTAGCTGATTTCCCAATTTTTGCACAGGTTTTTACATTGTACAGTACATGTGCAGATATGGCAAAAGAAAGTGGAACACTTTAAAACATCATTATCACCACCACTAAACTATGAAGTTACTTAGCCCCACTTAATACAAGTGCATTTATACTTATATTCAGTGGTGGGATTCAAATATGTGAACAACCAGATGCTGCTTCCAGAAGTCCATTCTGGGCCTGGGCAACAAAAAATTATCTTCCAGTTCTACCAAAGTGGTGTGAACTGGCTGAATCCCACCACTGCTTACATTCATTAATTAGACATAATAGGAATAATGGAATAAATCAAAAGATGAGTGGGAGCCTCAGAGATTTTCCTTCAAGAGTTTCTTCAGTGATGAATAAGAGCTCGTGCAAAATACATTGCCAAGATGCTATCAGCTGTTCAGGATACACCAGACTAGGAAATCAAAATCATTCATACTGATACATTTATTATTAAGCTATGGTAACAGAATCTTGCTATTCTGAATGGGCTTTCCCCCTCCCTCCCTCCCTCCCTCCCTCCTTCCATTATGGTGAGGACTAGGGAGGGCTTTATTGGAAGCTGTAGCAGGTCACAATTCTGGCATAGACTCAGATTTTTTTTGTCTGACTATTATCTTCTTTGCAGCTCTTTTTCCTGTTCCTCAGCATGATTCCTTCTGCCCAATACAGAGTAAAGGAACATTTCAGCCTTTAATGGATTTGAAAGAGAATCTTCTGGAATACAGAACTGTTCAAGTTTGTACCAACGCTCTGATTTCAGTGTTGTACTTGCAGCATTGTAGTTGTATCGGGGAGGGGAATCAAAATTCAACCTTACTTTGGGCCATATAAGGTCACTGATGAACTTTCTACCAGCTACTATCTCTTAGCAAAATCTTCTTCATAAAAGCTATTTTGGAAATGCTGCAATAAAATAATCACTGCATTGCTTATTAGTTAATATGTATCTGTATAGAAATCGTGATAAGATAATTATACGGTATATGTATATACACACACACATGCACGTGCACACATACACACACACACACACATGGAGCTTAAGATACTGTATAATGGTTTTACTTTTTCAACTGATATTCAATTATTTTTCAGCAAAGTAAGTTTTTCAGCAGTCAGGATAACTTTAGAAATATAGCTTATGGTAGGCTAATTAAGTCAAAGTACTTTTGACCAGTATGAATAAGATGACACATCTGTTCCCTTACCAGTTTGAAATCATCAATTTGTAGTGATATTCATTTATGATGCCTAGTGACCTCCTTTTTGACATGTTGCACTAAGCAATAAGACAAAAGAACTGTGTTACTGTAAGGAGCGTATGTGTTTGATCTTAATGGATTCTTGCGGGGAAAGAAAGCTTTTAACCAATATGGGCATGAATATTCACAGCCTTCAAAAGAGTTTAAATGTTTTGGGGTTGAAGATATTATTTGGCCTATTAGCTGGCTTAACTAGCCTGTCTGAATGAGAAATCTCTCTTCTAGGCCCACCTTTCACCTCTACAGGTACTGCTCATCTTACAACCATTCATTTTAGTTTCCATTTGAAGTTAAAATGGCACCGAAAAACAGTTTTCACACAACTGTTGCATCATCCAGAGTCATATGATCAAAATTTAGATGCTTGGCAACTGGAATGTATTTATGATGGTTGCAGTATCCCAGAGTCATGGGATTGTCTTTTGCAACCTTCTGACAAGCAAAATCAATGGGGAAGCCAGATTCAGTTAACAACTGTGTTACAGACTTAACTACAATAATTCACTTAATAACTCTGGCAAGAAAGGTTGTAAAATGGGGCAAAACTCACTTAACAACTGCCTTGCTTAGCAACAGAGATTTTGGGCTCAGTTGTGGTTCCAATAAAGCAGGGGTATCAAACTTCCGGCCCGCTGGCCGGTTTCTTCATACCGGAGCCGCGCCCACCCCATTGGCGGCAATGGCGAAAAAGCTCCGAGACGTTGCGAGTTTGACATGCCTGCAATAAAGGAAAAAGCACTGATAATGTTACCTAGTTTGGCGAATGAAATGTCTGCAAGAAAACAACCAAGGTCAGAGAGCACCAAGGACCCTCAATTGTGACTGTAGGTTGATGACACCTGTACTCTCATTCCTTGCCTTTCCCTTTGGGGTGGGGGGAAGAGAAAGAATGGCAGAACAAGTAGAAATCAACCCCACTAAAGTTCAGGAATGCCATCACGATAAGCCCGATTTTACCTGTGCCTTCAAGGGGGAAAGGTGCTGCATGGGTGAAGTACTAATTTCTCCAAGAATTATGTTGCAAGTTTCCCAATCAGAGAGGATGTGAGATGGAACAGAACAGAACATTTGGTCCACTATGCACTGCCATAGATAGCATCTGGGGAAATGAATGACGTCTGGAGGGTAGAGCTTCTTTAAGAGTTTAAAGAGTTAAGCCTTGCTTTGCCCTCTAACATCTCCTGATGTGGAAGCTAAGAGAGAGAATTAGATTTGGTCCTTGGATAAGATCCAAGTCCCTATCTGTGCCTTATATTTAATTCCAGCACCAATATCAAGTTGACAATTATTAATTATTTTTGAAATTTGGCACCATTTGTTCCTGATAGTTTGTCCCAAGCACTAATCTAGCAGCTGTCTTTTCTGCTAGCTTGTACTTTCATAGGCAGCTTCATGCAATATAGTTTTATGGGATTAAAGCATGAATAAACATGCCTCAATCTGAGGGGTCCTTGGTGCTCCCTGAGCTTGCTTGCTTCCTTGCAGACATTTCATTAGCCAAACTAGGTAACATCATCAGTGCTAGTAAGAAGTGCAGTTTGCTGTCAGTTTATATTCTCGCTGCCCTTCCTGGACATCATGATCAGCAGAGACCACAATGGCAAACTAGAAATGCAAGTCTACAGAAAAGCCACCCACAACAACCAGATGCTCCACTACCAAAGCAACAAGCCAACCTCCCACAAGAGAATCTACCCAAACACACTGTAGCAACCTGGAACAGCAGAAAAAGAAATGGAGCATCTATACAACATATTCCAACAAAATGGATATCCGTGCAACTTTATAAAAAAGTCCCTGACCACTCAATCCAATACAGCACAACCAACACAAACCCTAAAAAGAATTACATTTCTATACATCAAGAATATCTCAGAAACCATCAACAGGCTCCTACAACCACATGGAATCAACTTAGCACACAAGCCAACTAAAGCCTTTCAAAACATCCTAAGCAGACCAAAAGAACTAACAACCCCAGAAGAAAAAACAGGAGTCATCTACAACATACAATGTAAGGACTTGCAACAACTGCTATGTAGGACAAACAGGCAGAAGACTGGCAGAATGCATCCACAAACACCAACTAGCAGTCAGAAGACATGATGAAAATTCTTTAATTTCACAACTTATAGACAGATTTAGTAGTTTCAATTGGGAAAATGTGACCACCCAAGATCAAGCCAAGTCCAAAAACACCAGGGAATTTCTAGAAGCCTGGCACTCTGAAAATCAGCCATCAATAGACACAAAGACATTAACAACCTCTATAGACTATGCAAAAGAGACTATCATCCAACCCAAAAAGGAACACCTCTCCACCAGCAGACAGCACCCAGATCACCATAGATTAACTCCAAGGGTAACATCAGGCCAACAATCAAGTTAGCAATCCTCCAATCAAGAAGCTGCCAAAGAGCCTACAGTAAACAGCCCAACCAAAGAATCTCTAAGACCACCCCCACCAACACTCACAGGGCAAGTCACCAGAATATAAACTGACAGCAAACAGCACTCCTTACTAGCACTGATGATGTTACCTAGTTTTGGTAACGAAACATCTGCAAGAAAAGAAGCAAGCTCAGAGAGCACCAAGGACTCTTCATGTCAACCCTGAGCTACAAATATTCTCCTTTATTAATGCCTCAATCTACATTTGTTGTACGTCTAAAAGCGATTAGCACAGCCAGTTGATAGTAATTTGCATTTTTTTAAAATCTACATTAAATGCCATAGCTACAGTAGCCCTTTGGAGTAAGAAAGTATGAATTTGCATTATACTTTGGTCATATTGAGAAAGGGATGATGTATATCATTGCTTGGTGCCTTTTCAAGCATTAAATGGTACTATTCATTTTTATTGTTAAAATTGAAGAATAATCCTTCTTGATTCAGAATTAATATGAAATGCTTTGGCTGATATCTTTAATTTATCGACTAATAACCCAGCAAATTATTTTTAAATTCAGTTTTACAGTTTCTATTTTTTTAATGGAAGATTTTGGTGTCTCTGCATTCATTGTCATTCTAATGAACTATTAACAAAGGAATTAATTTGCTGCCGTTGTTCAAACAATACTGGGCAAGAAGAATTTGGAAATAAGAAAATACAAAGTGTGGCACAAGATGTTTAATGAGATCTAGTGCAGTTCAAGTACTGTGCAAATGCTTTTTTATCTAAGGGCTGTAAATATCCTTAGAGTAAAATATCATGGTTGCTTTATAGAAACAGACCACAGTCATCAGTCTCATCCAATATACTTAAGCTGAGAGGTGTTAGCTGAGAAATGTAGGTGAAACAGAGTGGCCTGCTTCTTCTTTTCCCCATCACTATCTTTTTGTACCTTGTGACCTTCAGTGGGTAGGGCTTAGGAAAATAAAATATGTATTTGTACTATAGCACATAGAGTATTTAAAAATGATGATTTTAAAGTACATTAAGAAAGTTACTTCACACTCTTCTAATTATTGTATTTTGCAAAAAAAAATTTCCTAGCTCTTTGACAGCCCTGACTAAAATGTGTCTTTGAACAGTGTAGGCATGTGAAATATATTTCAGTGTATTTTTTCATGTACTTTTTAGAGTTCTCAATGGATAGTACTCTTTCCCACCTTTGTTAGGCTAATAGCAAAAAACAAAAAAAAATAGTCACACGGTGGTAAATAAAACTTATCAGAGGCTATCTTCTGTTAAGAACATCTAGGAAGGCAATAGAATGGGTTAAACTTATATTTGCAAGAATAAGTTTCCTCTTCCTAGTAAAGCTGGAGTGAATTCAGCCAAACCTGTTGCTTTTCATTGTGGTCTGTCTGGCCTTATTCATTGTGGGTCTCTTAATTCATTTATGTGACTCATGCACCTGGAATTTTCTTAATCTTATGGAATTGTTTAGTAGCAGTTCTGTGTGACTAGGCAGATTGCCAACACATGCCTGTAGCTCCACTTTGACCATAAAATTATCATCCTTGAGCTGATTGTGCTTCTGCTTTATTAAAATTATTTTTAATATCTAGCTACTGGTATATACTTAGGAAGTATTTACATACAAAAGTTTGAGCCATTTTTCTCTGCTTCCTTTAATCATCTTCAAAATTCTTTGATTTGTTTGTCAGGACACCTTCTCCAGCTTCATGGGTATCTTTAAGGGTCAATGTTGCAGGAGCAAACTTTCTTTCCACCATGGATGAGTGTGTCCTGTCTCCACTAGAAAAGGTCACATAATAGACATTTGTAAGCACTGCAGGCACTTAATAAATAGGCTAAATTCAATCATTGTTTTCATTTGCAAACACTCACTGGGGAGCAAGTTCTGAAGACAGATTCTGAAGCTGTTTGTGAGAAACTGTGGAAAGTGGGGGTTGAGGTGTTTGGTTTATGTAAGAAAAGACAACACAGTCCAGATGTGAGAGACACGAGAAAATACATTTCAAAGAGACTCCACTTTAATTTATTCACTATAATTAGGGCTGGGAATCTGATTTTAGTTTTCAAGAATCTTCTTTTGTCACATTAAAGACATGTTCTTGAGATTAATATTCTTGCTTCTCTCTACATCAGTAAAGCCACTTCTTCAGTCTTCCTACCACATCCAAACGTTGTCTGGTAGCTTCTGCATCAATCAGATGAGATTCATTCCCATGTATAGAAGATCTTCAGGTCTCTGCTGGAATAATGGAAATCTTCCATTAAGGGATCAACATCTTTCTTGCCAGATTTTAACCAGAGTAGAAAGATTCCTTTTTATAGCAGGCTTAGCCAAAGATTGCTTACCAATCAAGGACTCTATTTTGCATTGTCTAGCCTTTATCAGACATTTTTCATGCCTATCACCAGCACTGCACAAGTGGACCACTCACAAAATATACCAATGCAGGATTGTGTCCAAAGAGATAAGGCAGATGGAAGCTGATGCTTAAAAGAATTGTCAAAGTCACATTGACCTTGGTTCTTTGTTTGGGATTCCAGAGATCATGGGGTGTATTCAGATAGATTCCATAGAACCTTTTTCTCTGTTGGCAACATTCTTACGAAAATACAAGAACGGACAAGCTGTTGAATGCGAAAGACCAAGAAATCCTGACAGTATGAACTCAGCATTTTTTCTGATTATGTTAAGGTTGGAATCATAACAGATATAAAGAGCATATCAAGAAAAGGCTATAGCTTCATCCCAATAAAAATCAGTTCAGGTAGTCAGTGAATGAAGGCCTGAGCTTAAAAATCTTAAAAATCTGGTGCATAATATTTTAAGCACCATTGAAAATAATGAACTAGAGTAGAATACTATAAAGGAGTTCCAGCTAAGAGCCACTGTATATAAATATGTCCATGCTGTGTCTCACAGCTATGATTTATTCTTGAATATACACTACCATGTTATTTATTCCACAAGTAAGAAACATCTTTAGAATTGTAGAATGTATTTAGAATTAAATTATACTATATGAAATCAATGTCATTTTCTCTCAGCATAAAACATCTGTATCCAAAATTATGCTAAAGGCTTTGTGCACAATAAGATGGTTAGTATATTATGCATTTTATGAAGCCTTCATGTCTCGTCTGCTTCAAAAGATATCCACAAAGTGCTGAGATCATTTCTGAGAAAGAGGAATAACACAATCTTGAGTTCTAAAGTCTCAAAAGCTCCCATTCCTATTTTTTTTACTGTGCTGCTCGCAAAATGTTTAGAACTTTTGAACAGCATTTCAGAATTGTTTAAGTCACTACAAACTAACATAAACATATCTGATGAGCCTTTTCAGACTCTCAATCATTTTCAACATGCCAAAAGTCATCACAACATTTTATGCACATTGAAGCAATAGCATAGGTATGAGACCTGTCTAAGGAATTTTTGAGCCAATATGTCTCAACAGTGAAATTTCAGGATGACCTTTGTAATGATCAAAGACCCTTTGCAGAGAGCCAGTTCAAAACAATTGTGTTCTTCATAACACTGGACAGAGCAATGACAAATAAAACAGATATGTTAGTTTGAATAAAGTAGTTTTTATGTTGTCTGAGCCACAGTCATCCATCCATTCATTCAGTGTCAACAACTGATGATGGTTTGTATGTAACTACAGAAGTTCCTGGTTAAGAAGAATGTTAGTGATTTGTCAAACATTTCTCCTAAGTAATTGCTGTTGTGCTGATCATTACAGAAATTTGATTCTGTTAAGAAAAAGAGGTGGCCGAAAATCATTTATTTCTTTTGTACTATTTTTTACTAGTATCTTCACACATTTCTGGTTAAATACATAATACCTTCAATAATGGAAAACCAAAATAGATACTGGTAAAAATTAGAAAATATTAACATTACTGGTAAATTAACTAATAAGCTGGCTCAATATCTGTTTAAAACGTGGAGTCACATAAGAATCTCTTAATGCTGAATATATTTCCTTTTAGTCCTGTACTAATATATCCTTTATTTTTTCATCATAAACAAAAAAAGTAAGATGTTTGGAAAGGATTATATTATATGAAAGAGTTTTGTAGAACTTCTACTTTTCTAATTAAAGTTGAATTTTGAGAGGTATTAAGAACTGAATTAATTGGACAGAAGGCTTGCAGATTGAGATTTTTTTTAAAAGGCGGGTTAATCAAGGCAATAGATCACTTATAAAATCTGAATGTGTGCTTATTATATATTATGAAAATACAAATGTATATTCTTCAAAAATTTATAAGATGATAATCCACTCAAAAATTGGAAATGTGGAGTTTATGAAAGTGGTATTTGAATTCCATTTTGAGAAAAAATACTAGAAGGAGAATGGAAATGAGTGTGCAAAAATGTATTCTTAGGTTACCCTTAAGTAACTTAACAGGAAATCCACTTAGAGACTTTACATCATTTATCACTTCATTTTGTGCAGTATAGGATTATTGTTTACTTTTTATGTTTTATTGGTTACTATTGTGAGCTGCCCAGGATTTATTGTATATAAGATGAGCGGCCATATGTCTATTAAATAAATAAATAAATTTCAGTGAATGGTTCATACCTAACAAAAATAATATTTTCTGGTAAGAATATAATTCCGAAAAATAAGACATTATTAATACTTTTGGTAATGGCTGCTAATAACTCTAACCCTAAATTTTAAAAAAGAAAACAACTATCCATATGACATAAAAATGCAACAGCTGTGAATGATACAATGTTTGTGAAATAAAATACATGGAAATGGAACCTTGATTTTTCTAAAATGTTGAAAATGAATTGATTCAAATTAGTGAAATGTTACTACTGGGAAATGTTAACATGAAGCAAAAGTATTTTATTTTTAAAGATTACTGAGTCAGTAAATAGTATTTGAAAATATGCCATCTTACAATTATTGGTTTTGTCTTCCCTTTTCTAGCATATAACTAAGAGGCTAAGGTTGTCTAACTAAATTCCATTCTGAAGAGAAGTTCTTGAAAGGCCCAAGTTTAAGTTATCTTATCATGGAGATGAACAATTAGGTTTCGTCTGAACTTTGAAACAGCAGAGAGAGATGGCTTGGATAATGATCCATGCAACCTCCTAAAGTAGCAAAGAACATTTTGTTCTACCCAAACAGCGTTATCCACTAAAGGTCAAAGCAGTAATACCTGCCCAGCCCTAGCATCTGTGATATATCTTTTCTACTCCAGAACTGAAAAGACATTTGACAATAAGAGAGTTAAGTACCATGGTCCTTAAGCAATTTTGGGCAGCAGCTTCCAACTATGTGTTTCTTTCAGGAGGGGAGAATCTGTCCATTTATCTGATTTCTGAAGCTTTTCTGAGCACACACTACAAGTCTATTGTGATCTGTAAAAAAAATAAGGATGTTAGGGCATATTTCCATAATCATCACAGTTAATACATGTAAGCAATTCTCATTCATTCGAAGCACCATGTAGAATTATGTTTGGAAAAGTCTGGTTTATGCATCTCGAAAAGCCATCTAATCATTAGAAATATTATAAGATATTTCATATCCATGCAACAGTGCGTGTTTCATGTATTATTCAGTCTTAAGATCAGTGTTGTATTTGCTACCATTGCCTGAAAGCATTCTGTATGCTTTTAGAAAATGAAGCCTTGGAAAATATTGGGCCTGGTAGAGGGTGGGAAAGATACTACCTAAAATTGCCGAGCACTGTGTTAAAGAAGCTATGTACTTTCTATTCCCTGTTAAGGGTATAACAGTATAACTTACCTTTGGCTAAGGCAGTGTTTCTCAACCTTGACAATTTTAAGGCATGTGGACTTCAACTCCCAGAATTCCACAGCCAGCATTGCTGGCTGTGGAATTCTGGGAGTTGAAGTCCACATGCGTTAAAATTGTCAAGGTTGAGAAACACTGGGCTAAGGTAAGTGGGCTAGAACAGAATACAATACAAATACAATACAAATCTAACTGCTTTATTTTCATGACCTTTATCAAATAATTTCAACAATGTCAACAATATGTTACAAGTGCTGTAGAAGGATGCAAATGGCCGACAATCATACCTGTCATTGCAGTTTGTAGAATATGACATGACTGACGTGTGAAAAAACGCGAGTTACAGTTGTCTGGTTTATGTAAATAGAAGAGGGCTGTGTTGTTCAATTCTATTTTTTAGCTTTTGCTGTAATGAATATTGATAGATGTTGCAAACCAATCTCTAAGACTGCAGGTTACTGTCCTACGAGAATGCACTGAAAAGGGAATTATAGCTGAGTATTTTAAAGACTCTTACATTCAGAAGTTGTGGCATTTATCCTGTCCATTCTCCCCCCCCCCCCGGAATCACCTATCTTTGAAGCAGCACAATATTAAAGGCTAAAAGAAATTTAGGTGCAGAAGGAAAGCAGTATCTGGAATAACACGGAACATATGAAGTATTGACTTAATATTTAGGGCACATGAAGATTTATAGTTTTTGGAGGGTAAATATTTATCTTTCAGATCTATGTATTGATTTACACTGAGATGAAAATCAATATTTACTTATTATACCCATTTCAATCTAGAAATCTTAGCTACATTATGGAAGTGTGCTACTCCTGCATTCTTACAGTTTTTAAACTGCATAACAACGAGTGAGAAAATGCATAGATTAAAAAAACCTATTACAACTTTTCCATTGGTGATTTTAAGATAATATATTGTTCCTTAAATAAAATGTCACCCCTGTTCTAGAAAAAGAGTTTTGAAAAAATCAGTAACTAGGCAAATGAGGGCTGGAGCAACCATTCTATTCAAATGAAAGAATAAATGTTTTCAATTGGAAAGTACAGCACAGTAGATGGAGAAGTCTGGGTCTTCTAGACAGACTTGTGAAATGTGATTCATGTTCCCCCACTTTTTTTCCTAAAGCTAGTAGTTTGCTGTGAGTTGGCTCCCTTATTGTTAAAAGGCAAATGTATTGTGAAATGGGCTATAATTTTCCAAGATGCATGGTAAAAATGACCTGCATTTATCTCCATTTTGTGGAAATCCTATGTGTGAACCTCATCAGTTTCACTATGAATTAGTCAAACTTTCCCAAGTTGGTTGATCTCTCTCTCTAAGAGGTACAATACTGATAGAAGAGAATATTTGTAGCTTAGGGTTGAACTGTGAGCTACTTGGTGCTCTCTGAGCTTGTTATTTATACTCTGAGGTATAGTTTGTGCATATCTGAGGCAGGCAGGGAAAAAAATACATACTGTATGCTTTAATGAAGTGCATTTGTAAAAGCATAATAACAATCTTATGTAGAAAAAAAGAGGAGTATAAATATTACAATGATATACTAAAGTAGACCATTTTTCTCTTGCATTCTTACAGGTGGCCTTGCACTGGCCCAGGTCCTATTTTTTTATGTGAAATACCTTGTACTTTTTGGTGTTCCAGCACTTGTTATTCGCATGGATGGACTCAAGCCTCCCGATTTACCTCGTTGTGTAAGCACCATGTACAGTTTTTCTGGAATGTGGAGGTTAGCTTTATTTGATTCCTGATGTTTATTATGCAAGCCTTTTTTATGAAATAACAGTTGGGTGCCACGGTAGTCTTTGCATATTGCATACAGTAGTCATTACAATTGTCTTCTCTTTTTAGAATAATTTTATATTTTGAAGGGATTTTATTGTGCTTATGATTTTAGTATGTTTAAGTTTGACATTAGCATTTATTTTATATATAGTAACCATTTTATATTGATACTTATAGTGTTATCATGTAATCATTGTTCTATTATTTTGTAATCATTATTTTGTAGTTAATTGCTTGATCAGATGCTTTATATAAATATATTGGAAAAGTAAGGGCTTCATGCTTTCGGTGAAAAGAGCACCTTTAGGTGAAAAGTAAGGGCTTCATGCCTTATATCAGTGGTTCTCAACCTTTCTAATGCCGTGACCCCATAATACAGTTCCCCGTGTTGTGGTGACCCCCAGGGGTGTGGCCAAGTGGGTGTGGCCACCAATAAGAGGGAGTAGGACAGCTAGGGAAAAGGGAAAAAAATGGCGGACAGCGTGGTTTGGTGACCCCCGTGAAATGGTCGTTCGACCCCAAATGGGGTCCCGACCCATAGGTTGAGAACCACTGCCTTATATGAAAAGAGCACAATATGGGGAGGGGAAAAGGAGTTATGGATGGAGCCTAGGTTGCTGTGTATGAGTCATCATCTAGGAATTATTTTTTTGTGCCATCTTATGCCTAGTACCAAGACCTGATCTCTTTATTCTGAAAAGGTATAAAAGGTGGAAGACATCTTTTCTGATTGTTGCCTTCATCTCTCTACCAGCCACGAAGAGAGATGGGGTCACCCAATTCTATTTTGATCAAAATAAAAGTTGTTTGCTTGTTGAAATCTCGGTTCAGGAGTTTCTTTGGCTCTTTTAAATTCCTGAGTAATGCTGGGGCAATTGTGAGGCTAAGTGGAAAACCTTACATCCAATAATCACTGTCACCTAATGCATAGAAAAAGTCAAACCGGCCATTGGGATGTTCTTGACTAACTGACACTGATCTGATAATTATTTCCCTATTCAGTTGTTTCTGAAATATGATTCACTTTCCATTATTGTCCCCTTGAAAAAAGCACTTTGTCTAGAAAATTCATAAAGTCGGTTAAATAACATTTTATTAGGCAATCCCATAGGAACAGTACTGAGGATAATTTCTTCTGTGTCAAGTTAAAAATAATGGTCTCTACATGTAATGAAGTAACTAGAGTCACTTTGAAGGTGTAAACATTGGATTGATTTCAGTGCACTTTTGGATTTCCATTCTTTTAGAAGGTTATTTTTGCTATTGTGGATGACCTATATAATCTACTTTTGCTGTCTAGAGAAAGGGGCTAACCTATGAAATGAACATCTGCTTAGCTATTTAGTCTGCTCTTGATAGTGTGGATTTAGCAGCTATTCCCAGGAATGTTTTATATCATCAACACTGTTTGTCAATTACACTGTCCTCCAGATGGCATCAAGCTTTCCACCATATGTGTATGATTGCTAACCTCCTTGTAATGAGCCTTACGATGGAATTGTTTCTAAAAACTGTTTTAGAGCTTTGGCTGGTACAATGTCAATGAGCTCATTGCAAGATGTCCATAAGGTAACCTAAATTAACATGACAAAAATAGCTTTCATACATAAAATTAAAACCTATTTGTTCCCATATTAATCAGCTGGATATCTTTGGGAAACCCGGAAGCAAAGCAAAGGCATCGGTTTATTGCTTTCTTTATTTTATATAATGTTCTCCATAATGGTTTGATCCTATTTTATAGTCGAATCCCTGTTATTTAGGAAAGAATGAGTTCAGTTACATAATACTCTGTTATCCTGAGATTTGAAGGAAAAGCCAGATCTAGAAACAGTTGTTTCAAGTTAATAGAAAGGAAATTATAGGGAAGTTATTCTAAGTTTCAGGAAACAGTTGAAAGCCTTAGTTTATCATTCCTTAGGAGAGGAAGAAATTGTATATTGTGGTTTAGATTTTACGTCATCATAATGTTAGTGGCTCATGTTTATTTTAAGAGAGTGTTACTATTTGAGCTAATATCAGATTTGTACATTTTATTCTTGGTAACTATTATTATTATTATTTTCTTCATTGTGCCTTTCATACTTTTCTAGTTTATTTTGCTTATTTATTTATAACTGACCTTTATTATTTTTACAAATAACTCATGGTGGTAAACACATACAATAAAGCCAATACAGTGCTAGGCTGCATTAACAGAGGGATAGAATCAAGATCACGTGAAGTGTTAATATCACTTTACAATGCCTTGGTAAGGCCACACTTACTGCATCCAGTTTTGGTTACCACGGTGTAAAAAAGATGTTGAGACTCTAGAAAGAGTACAGAGAAGAGCAACAAAGATGATCAGGGGTCTGAGGCTAAAACAATTAAAGAACGGTTGCTGGTATTGTCTAGTTTAATGAAGAGAAGGACTAGGGGTGACATGATAGCAGTGTTCCAATATCTCAGGGGTTGCCACAAAGAAGAGGGAGTGAAGCTATTCTCCTAAGCACCTGAAGGCAGGACAAGAAGCAACGGATGGAAACTAATCAAGGAGAGAAGCAATCTAGACCTATGGAGAAATTTCCTGATAGTTAGAACAATTAGTCAGTGGAACAACCTGCCTCCAGAAATTGTGAATGCTCCAACACTGGAAGTTTTTAAGAAGAGACTGGACAACCATTTGTCTGAAATGATATAGGGTTTCCAGCCTGAGCAGGGAGTTGGACTATAAGACCTCCAAGGTCCCTTTCAACTCCCCCCCCCCTCCTCCTCCTCCTCCTCCTTCTTCTTCTTTTTCTTCTTCTTTTTCTTTTTCTTCCTCCTCCTCCTCCTCTTCCTCCTCCTCCTCTTCTTTTTCCCCAGAACAACAGTCTTGTGAGGTGAATTGCGCTAAGAGAGAGTGATTGGCCCAAAGTCACCCAGCTAGTTTTCATGGCTAAGGCAGGACTTGAACTCATAGTCTCCCATTTTCTAGCCTGGTGCCTTAATCACCAAAATGCTACTGGGTTGAGCACAAAAATGCTCAACTGGCAAGCTGAGAACGAGAATAAAGAGACTTGACATCTCTTTGAGCTCTTTTTCTTATTTGTTTTCTTTCTATTTTGAACAATGGGAAATAATTTATTTAGACTAGCTCTCAGGCTGGTGCAGATGGCTGTCTGGGTTGGGAGTGTGATGTAGGAGAGTTTTTATTTCCCCTTTCAGTTATCACCATCCAATGTCTAACTAACACTGGATTTTCCTATTTGAGGATGGAATCTTCCCTCTAATCCTGGGTCTCCATGAATCACAGGATTGCTGCCCAAATAAGCCAGTTTTTCAAATTGTATTTGAGCACTTGGCCTTTGCATCCTAGGCAAGAAGAAACTGCATGCATTCAAAGTTCACTACAATTCAAACAAGCTTTTCAATAATTAATCAGCAAATTAAAATCTAGTAACAAATAACCACTTTTCAGTGGGACTGCATGTAGTTCTGATTTAGAAAGAGATGCTATCTGACAGGGATGTGCAATGGAAAGAACAGATGTTTTAAGAATTGCAGAGAAGTGGTACATTTAGATTCCTGTTCACTCTAAAAACATGTTTTTGAATTAGTTTTGAAGCACTGCACAGCCGTGCTAATAAGATGATTAATACTTTAAAATGTAAGTATAAATTATCAAACCTGGAAAGAGTATCCTTATCCTCAAAAATAAATATACTGCCTCAGACCAGACACACTCTCTCTGAGCCCTAAGAATCAGGCAATGGCAAACCACTTCTGAAATCTTGCCAAGAAAACTGTGAGGAACAGTCTAGGTGATCACCATGAGTAAAAAATTGACTCAAAGAAGTTAATAACATAAATTAAAATTACAACTATCTAATGAATATAAAATAATTATTTAATAGCTACCAAAGACCCAGAGTGATTTACAACTGATCTCAATAATAAGGTACCGTACACATTCAGGGGAAATGACATGTTGACAGCAGAAGCATCTTTAAAAGAGCTTCTCATGCAGAACTTAATAACTGGACATATTGTAATGAAAGTAAACACCATATCTCTAGTATCTGTTCAACTTTTTGCATTTTGGATAGTCTGTGACCATATCATATTCAGCCTTGATTATCACTTGCTGTGGTACCTAATATGAACTGAGACATGAAGGAAGGAAAAATTGAATGCTGTGTTTATTCTCTCTTACATAGGAGCTTTGGGATATTAGATGCTGTTCATAAAAAGTAATGAGCATGTTTATGGATTTAAAATAAATTACAACAAGATTCCATGAAAATATGAAATAGTTCATATTTCCATCTATTGCGAGTGGAAAGCTATTATTGAGTCATTCAAAACGATGCTGTTTCAGATAATAATTAATGTAAGTTCGCTGCCTTGAGTTATTTATATAAAATAAAGCAGAATATAAATAAATAAAAACAACCAGTTGCAACCATAATAAAATGTGATTGGGGATGGGGGCACGACTATGTGTCATTACTGAAAAATATTTTTAATAACATGCAGCCATTTCACCCAACTTGACATCAAGTTGCTTGGGAATTTAGGAAACTTTATTTCAGCACATCTGGAGATGTCAGATTGAGGAAAGCAAATTTACAGCTTTGCCAATTTTAATCAGTGGTGAATTCATTGATTGTTAGACTTTTGAGAGTGAGTGGTAAAGATAGCAAAAAACAGTTTTAAAAGCCATGACACGATCCTTTCTGGGATTGGAAAGATTGTTTTCTATTTCATGCTTGGAATTAGGCTAGACTAAGTATTGGAGCTTCATGACAGGGTTTCAAGCTGCTTTACTTCTTTTTCTGTAAGGCCTGGGGACAAGCTGTTTTTAATTCCACTGTGGCATGGTAGCGGGCGTGGGAAGGAGCCATTTCCATTCTGAGCTTAGATCATCCTTCTCTGTTTCCTTTTGTAACCATAGTAAAGGTGATATTGATTTTTTTTTTCTGGGTTCAACTTCTCAATTTCTGCAACTTTCAGAAGATTAAGGATATCTTCTGTCATCCCATACCATTTTTTTCTCCCTATTAATCTGGAAAAAGGGGGAGATTTTGATGGGGAAAATGCCTGGTTGCAGAATGTTGGTAGTTTTTGCAGGAGTCACTCAAAACTATCAATGATGGTGAAATTTAGCAGCTCCAGAAGGTTAAATAATAATGAGCCAAAACAACATGGTATTGTTTCTATTTCCCTTTAAGATTATTATGGGAAAACTAATAAAGGTGAAAATTGTTTTTATCCTTTCATTTTTTCTCCCCCCCTTTTTAAGAAACACATGAAATAATACATTCTGGAAGACAGTATAATTAGAGTTCCCAACAATGTTCCCATTTGAATTAAATTCTTCTTTATGTCATTCTCAATTTATTTATTTATTTATGAGACTTCTATACCGCTTTAAGTGCAAGCACTCTCTAAGTGGTGTATACCAGTAAGCAATGTATTTATATATATTTACATTGCCCCCAACAATCTGGGTCCTCATTTTACCTACCCCGGAAGGATGGAAGGCTGAGTCAACCTTGAGCCGGTGATATTTGAACCGCTGACCTGCTGAACACAGTTCAGCAGAAAGTAATTTCTACCAATCTTTCCTTTGATTGCCCAATAACTAACTGAACTCAGTCCATGAATAGATTAAGTCTTACACTCACTTCTCATGAGCATGAGAGTTTTTCTTCCCTTTGTACAATCCCAACTGGAAATTGCCACCCTGCAGACATAAATTTATTTGGAAGGATGCACATCCAAAGAAACTTTGAGCCGATAGTGGATGATTTATTTAATTATTTATTTGCATGCCTGTAGGGTTAGTAATATTTGAGCTCCATCACTACTTTTATAAAATATTTCTGTGCGCTTTCCCTGCCAGCTATTAATGTATTCATTCTTCTGATGTTATAAATTGAAAAGCAGAACTATAAATTGATATATAACTGGTTTGGCTGGCAGAGCATGAAAGATGATTTCAAAATGTGAGAAGCAAAAGTATGAAACATTTAGCTACACAGAAATCAATCTACCTACCTACTATCTGTCTGCCTGTCTATCATCTTCATCATCATGATCATCATCTCTCTCATCTAAAAGCAACTTTCAACTAGAGTCAGAAAGTAATTTTAACAAAGTTTTAAACAATCAGTTAAGAAATATTTCTTTAGATTAAAAAAGTCAAAAGCATATTAGAATTTTATCTCTGCCCACAAACTTGGATATTCTTATTATCTGATAACAATAAGAGCAACAAAGAAGTTGTACTCTCTGCCCAGTAGTGTCTTCAAATTGGGGTTGATGAGTGTTATACTGATTTATTTATCTTCCCAACTTTACTGCAAAATTCAGAGAAAGATAACTTGGGAGAACTGTTCCTGTGGGTTTATTCTAAATCAGGATATGTAGGCAGTTAAGAATACTGTAAATAAAATAGCATCTCTTATTAACTAAGAGCAATTTGAAGTCACTACTACTAAAATTCCAGAGAATATTGAGGATAAGGTAGTAGGGATATTCATGACATGGAAAACAGCTTCACTTGAGATATTCTGAGTGGCTATATTCCAACAGAATAAAAAACAAAAGAGCTTGAGAAAACATATTTCTTGAGTCTTCTTGGCATAGAAAGCAATGGGAAAATTATTATGAATCTTTTGCTATCTTGTTTATTGTTCATTATCACAGGAGAAGTGTGGTATTCTGTGGTGACTATTACTAGTCAGTCAACTTTAGGTGTTGTTGGGTAAAGAACACCTCAAGAAAATACAGCCAAGAAGATTATTTTGAAACATTTTCTAAAATTTCCAACAGGATAGAAATGAAAGAGATTGAAACCTACACTGTCATTCTCAGCAGAGCATATTAATTTTCAGTTAATTAAACAGATTTCCCTGAGATATTCTCGGCAAACAGAGAAAAAAAGCAAGCCATTTATCTGCCTTCTTTTCACTAACACCTAGTTTGGATTGTTGTCATTAGCCAAGTTAACTCTCTGGCTGCTAGTGACTACAGTTTTCTTGGCAACATTTTTGGAAGTGGTTTGCTAGCATCTTCCTCCTAGAGCTGAGACAGAGATTCTGGCCCCAATTGGTTTTATCTCTAAGGACTAAAAGTCAGCTTTCTCTTACCACTTAACCACTACACCAAACTTATTTTATTAGTTGTTGGATACCTTAAACCAGTGGTGTCAAACTGGACCAGTTGCATCATGTGGAGACTGAGCCCACCCCAGGTCCGGCAATGAGAAAAAAAGTCGTGATGTGTCGCAACACGTCATATGATGCGGTGAGTTTGGCACCTGTGCCTTAAACTATAACAGTACATGGCTAAGCTCCTGGAAAGAACAGAAGAAGCCAAGACAGCCAGTACAAATAATACTATTGGAAAATTGTGGAAATGCTTTTTACTGTCTATAGCTCCCACCCTAAATCCTCAAAAAAAAAAAACCTGTTAAAATTGATGCAATCTTTTCCAGTTACTACTTGGAATGGTCTCCTTGATGTCTACTGAATTCCTTTGTCAAGGATGGAATGATGCAAACAACTCAATGTTACTGTATTTTCCCAGTTACACACAAACTAATACTCTGAGCTCAAGTCACAACATTAAACAGAACAAAATCTCAAACAACATAGGAAAGCAAAAGCAAAGTTCACCAGCAATCCTAAAGCAATAAAGTCTTCAGCTTGAGCATTTTAAATGCCCTCTGTAAGCTGAACACAAAAAGAACAGAAGAATACGTCTCCTCTTTTTTTTTAATGACCAGTTTTCTTCCAGTTCAAGGTAGTCCTCAACTTATAGCCATTCATTTAGTGATGGTTCAAAGTTATATTGGCTTATGACTTATGACTGTTTTTCACATTTATTAACATTGCAACTTCTCCATGGCCATATGATCAAAATTTGTCAACTGGCATATATTTATCACAGTCCCAGGCTCAGTGATCACCATTTGTAACCTTCCCAGCTGGCTTCTGACAAGCAAAGTTGGGGGGGGGGAACACACCAGATTCATTTAACAATTGCATGATTCACTTAATAATAGCAATGATTCACTTAACAACAGTGGCTGAAAAAGTCACAAAACAGGGCGCAACTCACTTAACAACTCACTCAACAACAACAACTTAGCACAACTGAACAAAATTTGGGGCTCAGTTGTGGCCATAAGTTGATAACTTTCTGTATAATGGTTGTTAAGTGCCAGGTGCAAACAACCAGGCCCACAGTATGTTTTGCCTATAATACAGGAATCTCCGTAGTATTGCAGCCTTGGGTACAATTAGATAAGGTTCCAAGGAACCTGGAGACGTTTCTAAGAAAGTCTCTAGCCCTTTTGTGGTTGTGCTGTGAGTCTAGGCAAAATCTGTGCTTCCCAATCCATGACTGAGACAGAGAAAGAGACTGCAAAATTGGATGTTGCCAGGCAGATAAAGTTTTCTCATACAGCTATGCCAGCATTAACTCTTGCTCTGTCAGGATCCCAAAATTTGGATGAAAATGCCCAGACTGGTCAGAAAATGAATGTTTTGTTATTGTTTATTGTCGTATTTGTGAATGAGTGTTAACCCAGGTAGTCATTAAACAAGGATTCAGAGTCTATAATACTCACCAAAACTATTATCAAACCAACTTATTTGCATTTGTACAATCTTTATAATACAAGTAGGCCTTGACTTACAACCATTCATTTAATAATTATATGAAATTACAGTGGCACTGAAAAAAATGACTTTATGACTGTTTTTCAGTCTTATGACTGTTGTAGTATCCCCGTAGTCATGTGATCAAAATTTGGATGCTTGACAACTGGTATATATTTATGACTCTTGTCGTGTCCTGGGGTCACAGGATCATCTTTTGAGAGCTTCCAACAAGCAAATTTAATGGGGAAGCCAGATTCACTTAATGGCCCTGGTACTAACTTAACAATTGTGACAAGAAGATCATAAAATGGGGCAAAATTCAATTAACTGTTTTGCTTAACAATGGAAATTTTGGGCTCAATTGTCATCATAAGTTGAGGACTACCTGTAGCAGGAACATTTTTTTTATTCATAACAGAGCACATACCCAGTCAGCTTTGTAATACTTGCCTGTAAAATAAAATAAAACTCAGCTCAGCCCAGCACATACGCAAATCTTCATTAATAATTGTGATTCCATGAACCACAGGAACTCTACCTTTAAGAATCCCTTTTTAAAGAAACAGTCTTTTGTTTGGCCATGTCATTAATAGCTGTTTGGTTTTCAAAACTCCACCCACTCCTACATTGCCCCCTCCAGTCCTAAAATAGCAGCAGCTGACATGTGACTGGTCTCTGTTACTGTCCTGACTGGAATAACTACATTTTTTTAAAAAAAAGAGCAAACAATCAGTTCAATCACAAACCACAGAACAAAAGGCAATCCCTATTCTATTAGAACAATGGGGTGCTTCTTGGAACACTTGAAATGGTCATTTCAGATCAGAACATTTACACATCTCTGTGAGATAAAAAAAAAACAACAGGCATTTTTACAAGGGAAAAGAGAGGATAATGTTCTTCATAGTATCAAATAAGCAAACTGGGGAAAGTTTATTGTCAACATCGTTGACAGTCTTTATCCTTCTAACCTTTTCACCCCAGTTCCTCTCCTGGGACAGTTCCTGCCACTAAATAACAACAGTCCTTGCTTCTCTATGAAAAACAATGTCTTCAGTATTCATTTTTGGGCAGCTAACTCACATATATTTATTTTTCTCATTTGCTCATTTACTATAGTATGGTGTATCTGAAAAGAATAATTAAATATTATCGGCGCATATGGAACCTGTGTCTGTGTTTCTGCATTATGAAAGTTAGGCAGGAGCGGAATTTCCCCAGGGCTACTGGTGAATTATGGGTCAATTTCAATTATCTAAAAATCTTACTGAGCTTGCCCTCCGCATCTCTTGAGTTATGACTCTTTCATGCTTTTACAGTTAAAATAATGCATCACAGTTATCCATGGGGTTGAGAGAGAGAGCAAAAGAGAGAGGGAGAGAGAGCAAGAGAGAGAGCTTATTTTTTCTTTGTCTTCTGTAGGATTATTGCCATCTATGTTGGAAAGCAGAAACAGTAAAGTATATATTGGATGTGTCAAAGTCAGGCTGTGCGGTTCTTTGGATTTAGTTGAGAAGAAGGGCTTCAGAGTGTGTAGGAGAATGAACACAACAGTTTTCTAATTCAATAAAGCTCCTGTTTCCATCTGTGTGGATGCAGCAGATACCCCTCCATCAATCCTCTGCAGTCCTAGAAGAGGTTATAGTTTTAATAACCTGTAGAAAAGGACCAGTATTTTTATTTCTACATTCCCAAAACTGTCTCTTATCAACTGAATGAGCTCGTAAATGTGCAGAGCAGTAAATGTGTTATCTTCAACCATATTCTAGGGAGCTATTAAAGGAAGGCACCATACCAGTTATGTCATTTCAGCATAAAAGCACATGGTACACATTCAGCTGGAAGAAAAGAACTCAAGACATGTCTACCTACTAAGAGCAATCACCCATCAGTCACTCAAAAAAGAAGTTAATAGGGGAATACATCACCTTGGAGTGCAGCAATTACCTGTACAGCAGCATTTTTCCTCATCCCATTTCCTATGGAAAATCCTCTTCCAAATCTCAAGGTGGCAATGAGAGTTGTGGAATGGGAGAGGAGAATTGTGTGTCTTTCAGATCTGTATGTACTATTGTGGAATGTTGAAGAGCTTGGCTAACTTTGGGATCCATTTGCTCTCTTCTACTCTGACTTCCAGATTCATAACAATGTGAAAAAGAAGTTGTCTTTGTTGTGTTCATTTACAGTGTCCAACTACATGGCAGCACTCAGCTTTCTGATATTAGCCAAGATTAGCTAAGCAGGTTTGAGCCTGGCTAATACTTCTGTACAATGGATAAATAATTGAAACAAACAAACAAACAAAAAAGGTTGCTGTGGCAAAATAATTTTGTTTTTGTTTTTTTTACAAGAAAACCACATGGATCTGTTTGTGAAATCATTAGGAATTAAGTTTGGCTCAAAGGGAGGCTCTACACTGATTTCCCAGTGATTATTCCTATAATGATATTGTGGTTGCTTTTATTATAACATGATCTTGTTTATGCCTATAATGATATTGTGATTGCTTTTATTATAACATGAACTTGGTATAATCCTATTAATATGTTGGGAATGCAGACTTGGTAATGAATCCCAGGCTTAGATTTAAGGACAAGTACTGATTAACATGTTATTCAAACATCTGGAAACAAAGAGGTATTTCTAAAAAGTCACACACATTGATTTGACCATAAGTCATACAAAACAGAATAAAATAATAAAGGGATCAATAGGCTATCACAGATGCAAAAATTCAATTACAACACTAAGATATTGTTTAGTCTGACTGTGTATAAATCCCCAGATTCCATATTTCCAAAATCATTAAAATGTAATAAAGATAGCCTACTTATGTAGGAAACTATACAGGTTTGTGCATTAATATTGAACTGCCATAAACCTCTAAGAAACAATCAACTAAGATATGTAATGGAGAGTAATGGTTAAACCTGTGCCTGTTACAGTAGCTGTGGAATATTTTGCTCTGTCTTCAGAATAGAAAGTTAAGATGAACTAGTTTTTTTTATACACATTTTATTGGTTTTTTAAATTTTAACATCAAAGTGCTCAGGAAAAACACCGTGGTGAAAGGGTAATCAATCATAGCAAAAAAAGTCATATATATATAACTAAAATCAATATCTTAAAAATTCCCCCCTCTATTTCCCTCACATGATATAACAAATTTAGTTTAATCTATTTCTTCTTAAAATTCAATCAATCCACAGAATCATCCTTACTATTACATCTACATAAATCACTCCTGCTTTTAAGCTCCACTAATTTCAATTAAGATATTCCAATTAATCTTAAACAAACATATTAATAAAACTTTGGGTATCCCTTCTACAACACACATAATATTCCAAGAATAACATTCTAATATTTTCCACATATATTCCATCTCTTAATTTAATACATCATTAATTAATACCATTTCTTCTCTTATCATAGATCTCTCTAATTCTTCTGCTATTACAAAATATATAATTCTATATAAACAGAGTAAAAAAACAAAAAAAGAGAATCATTTCGACCTGTTAAGTAAAATTTAACTCTCAACCAAATTAACTATCGTATCTAAGACAAACATATTATTACACCAATTATTATCTTACTGCTTTCATTTACTCAATTAGATTGTCAAATCAGTCCAAATCTCTAAAGCCTTTTTGACCCACTGAGCACTGTTGAGGTTGCTACATTTGCAATTCATACAATAATTGGGATCAATATTTATATTCTGTTAGCTGGATAATAGAGGTAATTTAGCTTTTCATTAATCCATTGAGCATCTCTTCAGCCTTTAGTCTGACTGCTTTGATACATTATTACCACAAACCTTAGACAGGAAACATCGTTCCTAAATATCCATATTCCTTAACTTGTTCAATGGCATTTCTGCCAATATGCTGCCTCTCATCCTCAGTGCCTTTCCAAAACCAAGGATTTTTTAAAAATGGTTGGTTGCACAGTAATTATCCAAACTATCTAATAGCCTTTTCAATCTTAGCTGGGTTGGAATGAAGAATCTTGTTGTCTGCATACATTAAAAGTGCAGGCTGTCTGGGACTGGGAATGGTGCTGAGAGAACTACTTCTATCATTAATGCAAAATTTGAACAAAATAGGACCGTCTATACTCTATAGCCTTGTGTGACTCCCCAGGATATACTTATGGGTTCAGATAAAATTAAGCTAGAATCAGTTTAACTTTTAATGAAGTATTTGTATTTAATGCTCAGATCTGATTTCATTCCAAATTCATATTGTCTAACTTTTTCCATAGCATATCTTTATCAATAGAACTAAAAGGCTGCCTTCAGGTCAGTGACTATAGCATACACTTTGCCTTTTTCATAGTTTATATATTTCATAGTTTGTATATTTATATACTGATTGATCTAAAACAAATCCATTATCAATCATGGAATAACTTTTCTTAAACTCAGCATGTTCTTCCAAGAAACCTATCACTTTGATTTCTTCAGTTTATCTATCAGGAATCTAGCATATATTTTTGCCACAATTTTGATAAAACTGAGAAGTCTACAGTTTAAAGGCAGTGACTTACCATCTTTTAAAAAGTTTAGGATGATGCTGTAGGGCTTAGTTTTCTATTCCCTCCTTTTTAACATCTACATAATGCCATTGGATGAGGTCTCTTCATAGTTTAGATGAGGTATCACCCATATTTGGATAATACCCAGTTTTACATCTCCATCCCAGGCTGCTGGAGGGATGATGCCAATGTCCTGACACAGTGGCTATAAGAATGGGGTTATGCAAGAGGCTGCAGCAGGACTGAATGGCTTTGGGTGTTTGGCTCTCCTGGTGCTGTGTTTTTCCACCTTTGGTTCTGAATGGGATGGCGTTGCCTCAGGTAGACCTGGTGTCCTCTTGGACTCATGATTCCTGTCGGGAGAGCAGGTAGCAGTCATCGCTAGGAGAGCCTTTACACAACTTTGGGCTGTGTGCCAATTGTGCTCATTCTTAGACCAGGAGGCCTGGCTCACTTTCACTTATGTCCTCTTAACTCCCATCTGAACTACTGCAATATATTCTACATGGGGCTGTCCTTGAAGAATTCCTGAGCCAGCCATGCTGAGGGAAAAGAGAGAGGTTTCCAAGCTGAGTCATGCTGGCTCAGGAATTCTGGGAGTTGAAGTCCACGAGTCATAAAAGAGCCAAGGTTGCCTACCCCTGTCCTGGACAGACAGCAAGCCAAATGAAAGATGGGGGGGGGAGAGAGGAAAACACTTCATCCTGTTACTTTTGCAAACAGATTTTAAGTGGAAAGAAGGGAATAAAGTGGTAAAAGGAGTTACAGCAAATCCAAGGCTGCTGTAGAAATTTATGCTTGAGTCTTGTACTAAGAATAGGAGTGCTAAGCTTTCTGGAATTGCCAGGACTAATGTGCGCCCTTGATATAATTCCTTTCCATTAGCAATGTAAAATCTTTGCTTTCATTCTTTTCAGTGGACATAGAATATGTTGGTCTACCACGAAAGGCTAGAGTTAGGAAGGAAGCATTGAAAGTGTGTGCTCAGATGTGCAACAGTATAACCATGGACATTTATTTGTTTTGTTTTTTTCAAAATGTTCAGTGGGGAAAGAGAGAAATGCTGGCCCTTCATTTTGTTTTTTCTTTTATTTTAATTGGGGGACATTGACAAGTGTTCTGTCCAGGTTTCCCCTTGTGGAAGAACTGTAAAACTCTGTCTGCTTGCTTTTAAGTTCAGTGAAAGATGGTAAAATGCTGTCCACTTTAAAAAAAAAAAAGCATGAATTTGACAAGTGCCTTGGAGCTCAAGTGACTGAAGAACTATAAAATTGATATACTTTATTTTTCTCGCCACCAGTGCTCAAAAAACATGCTTACAAAAGGGAAAATAATTGGCATTTGCTGTTCTGGCAGGAGGGTGGTGGAAAGCTATTAATCAAAAGTTACAAGGCCAGAATATTTGGCCATCGCTGAAGCCAAAGTGGAGGAAGACATTAAAAATTAGAGAAGGATTTCTTCAAGCACATTCATTTCCAGCCAGTTTATGCATGGGGGACACAAGACTGCAATGAAGAAAAAGCCTTTAGTTTACTGCAACACATTAGTTGACTGGTTCAATTATTTTTTTAATAATACGTTTATTAAAAGTTATAGTTAACAATGATAAAAAACTAATGCAAGCTAAAAAAAGGAAAAATATAGTAAAGAAAAAGAAATATATATATAAAGAAATGGCTTTCCCCTTGTCACAAGAAATTTAAGTACTCTTATTTAATTGTAAACTTTAGTTCCTTCTAGTTTCCTCTTGTGTCCAACCTTCAAACTCCCATTCTATTGTGTTCAAAAGAAAAGCACTTTTCCATGGGAAGAATTATTATGATTAATTCCAAAATCTTATTTCAAATCCATCTGGACCCTTAGTCCATTGTAACTTTCCAAAATCAAACTCTAATCACCCTTTTGCGAAATGTCTATGGTGATTCTTAGTCATCCAGGCCATGGTTGTCCCAAAGGTGCTTTTTAAAGACTCAACTGGACTTTGTTTTTCTTTGAAGACATTTCGCTTCTCATCCAAGAAGCTTCTTTAGCTCTGACTGGATGGTGGGGAAATGGAAGGATTTATATTCCTTGCAGCCAGTTGATCATTTGTATTCTTTTAGAACAGTGTTTCTCAACCTTGACAATTTTAAGGCATGTGGACTTCAACTCCCAGAATTCCACAGCCAGCAATGCTGGCTGTGGAATTCTGGGAGTTGAAGTCCACATGCCTTAAAATTGTCAAGGTTGAGAAACACTGTCTTAGAGAGTTGTTGAGGCCACTTGGAGGTTTATCTGTGTTCCCAGGGTTACCTGAGTGGTGCAAATGGGTGTGAAGCCTTTCAACAGTTCCAAGAAAGACCAATTGCCTCTTGAAAAAGCACCTTTGGAACACCCTTTTGCTGTTTATCTCCCGCCCCCCCATTTTTAAAACATTCTTAAACTTGTATTTAAAATTTCTTTTACTAAGGAAACTCATTCCCTTGTTTCCCAAAGCTCTAAATCTGCCAGAGACTGCTGTTTTTGGTCTCCTTGTGAAGCGTGATTGTCTGCAACACTTGTAGGTGTTCCCAAATCCTCTCCTTGTCTGGAGAGGAATTAGGAAGAATTAGTCTACTAAGTCGCTCATCATTTCATTGCAGTCGTCAGCTTTGCTTTTGGTGGAACTGTTTTCAGTTCTCCGTTTCTTTCCCAGAAGTTCCAAATAATTCATTTATAATGCTAAACACATACAAATAGCTTGGACCCCCTTATTTATATAAGAGGAAAGAGTAACGAATGGACTTAGCTGACTTTAAGGTTAGCCAGAAAATGGCATTTTGCTGCTGGTTAGATTGAAGTTGGAAAAAGCAAAGTATGTGCCAATCAGCTGGTTTTTTCCAGCCCTGAACATGGTGGGAGATAACAGGATTGTTGACATCCTATTGTATAGCTTGCTACTTTTCATGGTCAGTGTTGCAGACAACTGAACAGCATAAAGTTGAGGGGAGTTGTTGGCTTTCAAAGCACAAGGAGATAGGAAATATATTCCTCCACTTTCTTATGTACTGAGCTGAGGTAGGAAGGGTGTGTGTGAGAGAGAGAAGAGAAGAAAGAATAAATTTACAAATCAAGTTAAGAAATTTATTGCTGGCATGTAATCACCCATTTTTTTCTTCAATAAATCACATTTAAGCAAGCTTTGGCTTGGTGCAGTGTGTGAATGAGATTAATGGTTGAATAAAAATGCTTTGTTTGTCTGTTTGTGCAAATGTGTATCAGGTTATGGATTATATGTGCTGCCTGCCCCCTTGCCTACAGCCAGCGCATATAGTCCACAACCTGATACCCTCTGTCCATATCTCTGTGTGAAAAAGACATACAGATGACACTTTGCAAAAAATGGAAACTAACACCATACTTGTGCTGGTCTTTCATTGATGTGCAGTTTATGATCCTAAGTGATTTGTTTCTAGCTGTGATTAGCCTTTTATCTGCCTTGCCTGTGTTCCCTGATATCTAGCAAAAAGGGATTCTTTCACCTTTGAGACATTGTTCAGCCATTGAAATCTGAAAGCAGCGAAGGGGCAGACAAGCTGACATATTCTTTCGTCTTCCACTGTGAGCCAGCTTCTGAAGAGATTTTGGCTTCTTTGTGCTAAATGGATTTTAACTGAGGGCATTAAAATCTTGATGAGCCTGTCAAATAAAAAGAAGCTATTTTTAAAGATAATTTTAATACTGTGACTATGGTTCATCAAATTATTTTACATGCTTTCTCCTCCTACACAGATTAGATCAAATTTAATACATGAATTATTCCTGTAATATAATGTCTGGGAAATTTGCCTATCAATAAAAGAGAATGTTTGTAGCTCAGGGTTGAAATGAAGGGTCCTTGATGCCCTGTGAGTTTGGTTGTTTTCTTGCGGATGTTTCATTCCCAAACTTGGTTTAACATAATCAATATTACCTAGTTTGAATAATGAAACATCTGCAAGAAAACAACCAACTTCAGAGAGCATGAAGGACCTCTCAAATTTCTCTATATTTTGGAAGTGCCCATGGGGTGCTTAGACACCCTAGTGATAAGAAATCATTCCTTCAATTAAAAAAACCCCCTGCTTTTGAATTCTAACCTTAAAAGCCATAATTTACATATTTGAATCAGAGAACGTGTCATAAGAACTGGGTGTTTTCAAACTGGGTTTTTCATCCATAGAAAAAGTATGCAATTTCCATTACTGTTAGAATTATCTATAGTCTACCTTCTATTAATTGCTGTAGTAACGAATTTTTCCCTGTGTCTTATAGAATTGAATGAACTTTTCCCTTCTCCTCTCCTTATATGTTATAATTTTTAAATAGTTTTAAACCTGAAAAAGGACCCAAATTATTGCTGATTTTGCCAATCTCACTTGGAGAACTTTTGACTAAAGAGCAAGATAAAAGTATATACATCCATCCATCCATAAATAAATAAATTTGGTGTTGGAAAGGTAATCTGCAAAAATAACTATTTTATTGGGATAATGAAGGAAAATTTACACAGTAACACATTATATAGTCTTTTAATTCTACAGGAATGGTTGGTTGTCTGGAAAAGAAATGATAGGTGTAGATGATCTTCACATTTAAAATCAATTCATGGCACTTCCCCTTTTCTACTCCTGCACTTAAGTAATACAATCTTTTAATTCAGAGAAAAAGCAACAAAAAGAAACAAATTTTATATAATTAATCCAAAGTGCAAGGAGGGATGTATTCAGAAAAAATCATGAAATTCTTATTTTCTAAAATGTCTGAGAATGACATTAAGATTAAAAATGTTTTACCCATAACTCACTTTTTTTCTCCTCTCTCTCTCTCATACTAGCTGGCTCAGGAATTCTGGGAGTTGAAGTCCATGAGTCATAAAAGAGCCAAGGTTGCCTACCCCTGATCTAGATGATATTTTGCAAGTAAAAGCTTCATACTACGGCTTAGAAATAGACATCCCTTTCTCAGAATAAATAGAAAGGGGTTCTCGGGGTGAAAAAAAGAGGAAAATTTGAAGAGGGTTTCAGAAATCGTTCAGTGGAAGGAATCTTTAGTTCTCTGTGACAGTAAAGATGATACCCCAAAGGCAATATAGTCAGTCAGTCAGTCAAAAAACTAGTGCAGAAAATCAGAATTCTAAGGTTTGCAAGTTCCACAAGAGGTAGAGGCCAAATTTCACTTACCACTCATAGTGAATGTTTTGCCAAATTCTACGCTGTAAGACAAAACTGTTCTTTTATCACATGTTTTTCTTTCCCGAAAGAGGGAAGGAAAGATTCACACTTTCTGATAGGAAAGTAAGAAAATAGTACCACTATAGATAGATGCCTCATCATCTGTTCAAACACTCCTCTAGATGGAAATATTGACTATTGATACTTAAGTTGTTTCTATGACTTCTTAACATTAGAAAACACGGAAACATAAACTCCAAAGTTTAATTGTGTTTCTCTTCAGCTTTGTTTTCATTATTGATTTCTCTTTGAGCTGTCCTTTCAGGTTCTTGAGTCAATTTGCTGTGAAGGAACTTTTACTTGACCCCAGTCCACATTGTTTGTTCAAGCCTTTTAAACCCCTTTTCTTCCTTCATCTCAAGGTCAACCCTGATCTCCTTCAACTATTATTTTCAAATCTCCTGCGTTGTCTCTTGCCTTAGCTGCTCTTGCTTTGTCAGGCTTTCTTCCCTTCAAACCAAAGCCGATTTAGGCATTTAAAACTGAAATTAAGACAAAGTGGGCTTTCTATATACAAGTATATAGAAGTCTGTAATCATACCACATAATGACTTTCTCATGTGGTTGTTCTACATAGGTCCATCTATTTAACATGAATTAGATAAAAAGCACACATGTCTAGGTTTTCCTTTTATAGAAATCCTTAAAATAATGGTACCAGTAGTATTAACTCAAATTCTTGCATATTGATTATTACATTATGAACCTATGAATTGAGGAGTTCTTGGTGATTACTAGCTTCAGTTTCCTCATAAAGAATTACCTTTGCAAAATGATGAGGAAAGGCAGCTTATTGGCTTGCATTCTTCAAAAGATTATTATAATAAGCTAGAAGAAAAACTATGTACATCAGCCATATCCCATTCCTCCTGATTCTTGGTCATGCTTATTTGTGATGATGAAATCCAGGGGGATCTGAAAAGCAGAGCATATTTTGACTACCTCAGTATGAAATTGTTTGCTATGTAAATAAGATTTCCTCTAAAAGATATTCTACCTACCCTTTGCCTTCTCTAATGAATGTGTAGCCCCTTCTTTTCTGACAAAATTGCTTCAGTAAATAAATGATGGAGAAAAATCCTCAGGGGCAGGTTTCAAGTGATATAATCTGGCACCACGGAGTTGTGTCTGCTTTTACCAATTAGAGCCTGAGGTGTAATAAGAATAATATATCCTACATTCTGTTTTGTAAGCTGCCTGGTAAGGCAGTAACAGTGTCAAACTACTCTCAAAATGGCCATGCTGAGAAAAAAGTACTCCTGGTGAAATAAGAACTCCTGGCAAATAACTTCAGGGCATGTGTGATACTGTAGGATAGTGCTTTTCAATATTTTTCATCTCATGTCACATTAACAAGTGTTAAAATTGTCAAGGCACACCATAAGTTTTTAAAGGTCTCATTAAAAAAAAGCCTTTAAGATTTGGCTTAGCATTCAATAATTAAAATAAATTTGTGGGAAATCTGTGCTTGGTGATGTTTCATGATGTCCTTTGTCCAAACGTGGATGGTTGACAAGAATATCCTGAAGTCCTTCTCTAATGTTTGAAGCCACAATCTATTGTTGCTCTTTATTGTATCATAACTAGAAACCAGCCTCACATAGATAAGATGCTGAAAAAGGAAGAAGTGTTTTAATTGCCATCTTTGTGATGACAGAATATTCCTTAGGATGAAAAATTGAGGTAGTCCACTCTTGGTGATGGGAGAGGTGGAGTTGACTTCCCATCCTTTATTTGTGGCTCACAAGTAATGTAGCACCTGTCCAGATCTTTTGTGCCACATAAATGTGCTGTGAGACTACAGTGGTTGAAAATGGCTACCTTAGGATCTGACTTTATACTAATTATTCCTAATTTTTAATATTGTTTTAGGAATTGGAGTAATCAAAAAGATTAACAAACATCCAAAATTAGTTGGGGTTTTTTTGGAAGACAATAGAACCTGAAAAGATCTGAGTAAAGACATTACATACTGTAGGTCTTTTGTTCTCTACCTAGGTTTAGATCAATAGCATAATTTAATATCTATTTATTTTTTAAAGTGTGGTTCCAAGCTCATTTTTCAGTATCAGTGGTTACACCTTCATGTCCCACTAAGCAAAGTTTAAAGTAGGAAAATCTACAGTGAATCTCAGGTTTTAGTCCTTTCTCCATTCATTTTCTTATATGGCTAGAAGAATAATTCAGAAAAATAATTCATTTTTCCTTCTTTTGGCTAATTATAGTTTTCATTTTATCTGAACCAAGAAACTTACTAAGATTAACTGGGCGACCAATGAAAATAAGTTTTCTTTCTCATAATTTGATCATGATATAAAAATTATATAATTATAATATATTATAATATATTTTTCTTTTTTTCTCTTCCCCTTCCTTTTCCTTTTCTTTCTTCCACAGAAGTTTTGATGTTGGATTACATAGGTTCCTTATCAGGTAAGTCAAATGTTTTGTTTTATCAGTCCTGATTAAGGCCTACAGCCCAATGAGTTATTTTTTTTAATCATACTTCCTAGACCTAGATGGTTCTAGTACTGTTAAAGTGATCCAATAATATTTGAGTTTTGTTTTATTGATTTGATTTTACCACTGCCCAACTCTAAATGACTCTGCTAAAGTTATGGAAGGGTTTCTATTTTAACAAATAGGATGTATTAAAACCCAAGATTTTATGAGCAGACCTGGACTCCCTCCAACCTCAAAAATGGTTCTGGTGATATGGAGAATGCTCTGAGTAAACTTTCAAAGTTCTTGACCTTGACTTTTTTCTGGCCCCCAGTTCTGCTAATAGAAGGATTTGTTCAGCAGAAGCATTTCCCCCTCTATGTCAAGAAACATGTAGAACGATTTAGTAGTAGAACTAGAAAACATGACCTGAATGCAAATTGTTTAGCATTCTCTACTAAACAGCAAATTAATTTAGAGATCATGATTTATTTATTTAAACATTATTTGATGCTAAGTATACTATTTCATTAGCAGACTGATAGTGTAAATATAGAAAAGTGATTTGCCATCAATATAAATATAACTTCTCATAGAAGAGAATATACGTAGCTTAGGATTGAACTATAGAATCCTTGGTGCTCTCTGAGCTTGCTTTCTTGCAGACATTTCATTACCCAATTAGGTAACAACATTAATGTATTATGATGTTATCAGTCCATCAGACATTTCATTTGTGTAATGAAATGTCTGCAAGTAGACTGCCAAGTTCAGAATCCATCAAAGACTGCATAGTATCACTTCTCAGTTTTCCAGAAGATGGGGCAAAAAGAAGAATAAGCAATTATGGCCAAATTAGGTTTCTTAGTTCATTTAATATTTATTAGTCAAGAAGTAAAATAAATATGATATGAAAGCATCACCAGGCAACTGGATAACAGTAAAAAATTGGATACATTTTTAATGATATACATAGAAATATTAATATGCTAAGTAAGAAGATACAGATACCTGTGAGAATCCCTGATATTCTGCTGTTTCATTAAACTGCTATATGGGAAGGCATTTTGTTAATGAGAAGAGAGATTGGTGATTTGCAGTCTTGCTTCTGTTCGCATTATTATCATTATACCTTCATGATAATGGGATTTGTGGGAACAGTTTCATCAGGAAAGAAGACACTTCATTGTTCTGATGTGTAAGGGAGGTTGGCATGACTGCAAAATTGTTTTTTTCCACTAGAAATTCATATGCAAATATGCTTTTTAAAAAAATCCCTGAAACAAGTTCTTAAATCTGTAAAGTTATCTGCTCACCTATTGCTTTTTGTAAGCACTAGTTTTCTGTTGTTTGAGGAAAAAAAGAAGTACAAGAAAAAGTGGCAGGTTATATCTTGCTTTTGCACTTTCTTCATCTAGAAAATGATGGCATACTTTATATGCTTTATGATAAGATTATGAAAGCACCTGTTTTATTAGTTTTTCCCCTTTAAATCTAGTTCATATTTAGTTCTCAGGTGTTGTATAATTCTGGGAAGTGTTGTATAATTCTGTAAGTGTATGAGAAAATAAATAAGCTTCAGAATACTATGACAGTTAGCAGATTGTGACTCATCAGAATGATAGTGTCTCTCACTTAAAAAAGGGGGGCAGTATCTGAATGGAATAAAAGTTAAGACTCATGTGGTATCTAGCAAATCTTTGTGCCTATAGCAATCTATTTAAGATCATTTAATTCTTATTTTTCCAGTGTTGTGTACAATTGCCTGCATATAGCCATGGCTTCCTGCTGGCTGTTCACATACACATGCAGATACCTAAACATATCGTCCTAGCCAGCTAATCAGAGAAACTGAAATTTGAAGTAAATTGCATTTTCTATTGGAAAATATTCTCATAGAAGAAACAATGGCTCTTGGACTGGCTTTGGGAGTGATGACTTAAAATAGAGGAGTTCTGGGAAATGGTGGAGGTGTGTAATGGCTAACATGTCACACAATACAAAAAAAAATGTCAAGACTCTGGAAAGAGTGCAGAAATAAATAGGGGGCTGGAGGCTAAAAGATATGAAGAACAGTTACAGGAATTGGGTATGTCTAGTCTAATGGAAAGAAGGAATAAGGGTGACATGTTAGCAGTGCTTCGGTATTTGAGAGGCTGCTATAAAGATGAGGGGGTCAAACTATTCTCCAAAGCACCAAAAGGCAAGACAAGAAACAATGGTTGGAAATTAACCAAGGAGAGAAGCAATCTAGAACTAAGGAGAATTTTCCTAATGGTGAGAGCAATCAACTAATGGAATAGCTTGCCTTCACAAGTTGTGGAGGCTTTCAAAAAGAGTCTGGACAACCATTTGTCTTAAATGTATAGGTCTCCTGCTGGAGCAGGAGTCCTTTCCAGCTCTATTGTTCTAAATAAGATGGATCTACACAACAGTAACTGATGCAAATTGATAGCTTTAAGAAAGCTCATAGATGACAAATAAGCCTAAATGGGACTGCTAAAGGTTTGTTTCATTCTGGGATGTGGATTTGAGGGAAGTCTAAAACTTCCAAAGCACAGTCTGGAGAAATGGAGAAACAAAGAGAGGAGAGGCTTTGAGATCCATTAAAATGCATCAAAGATCCTCAAAAAAACCCTTTACATTGTACAACCATACAGCAAGGCTCAGCTTAAATCCTGGCCCCATAATCAAGTTTTTAAAGCTTTGCATCATATACATGGGGTGTTTGTGATGATGGTAGAGATATGTTGTCTGGGAATGTGAATGTACTTTTGTATGCAGAAATCACTGGGTTGGCTAAGAACCTGAATGGCATTCATTGAATGTTAGGTTACGTAATGCAGTGACATGGAACTGAAAGCCTGTGTATCAAAGACAAATGCAATTGTAAGTGATAGAGTAAATGGACTGCATAATTGCAAGTCACATATAAATGGCAAAAAATAGAGCAAGTACTGTACTTTCCGACATATAAGACGACTTTCTAAAGCATTGAAATTGGCGCCAAAGTTGGGGGTCATCTTATACACCGAGTCGTCTTATACGCCAGAAATTACTGTAGTTTCTGGCGTATAAGACGACTTTCTAGGTATGCAACTTGGTGCCGAAGTCAGGGGTCATCTTATATGCTGGGATGCCTTATATGCCGGAAAATATGGTAGATGAATATGTACACTCCAATAGAGTGTTTATATAGAGGAGGAAATGAAATTTTAAAACATGTAGAATGATAGATGGATAATATGTGGTCTTTTGCAAAGAATGATGAAAGAAGATAAAATGGTTGAATTTAAGAGCCTATTTCCTTCCTTATGGAAATGTAAGAGTTGCAAGTGTCAAGACAAATGTAAACAATGTAATGAAGTGGGAACGGGCTACTTAAGTATGTGATAAACCATGAGAGATAGGATAAAGGATACATGGGTGCTGAAAGACCTTATACTGAATATGAATGTGAATGAACCAAAGGAAAGAAATGTATTGTGGTGGCTTGGTCATATGAAGAGAATGAATGAGGATCAAAACTCAGAACAAACCATTGAAGGAAGAGCAAATAAATAAAGAGGAAAGGGAAGAGTGAGAAAGTCATGGCTATGTGGAGCCAAAGAGATCCTGAAAAAAGGAAGAAATGAAATGTTTAACAAACAAGAGGCAGTGTAAAAAGCAGTGCACTGCTGTAATGGAAACAGAAATGGTTTGCCAGGATAGAAAGATACATGTTGCATGGTGTTGCTAGAAACTAATTTTATCTGTGTTCCTTTTTCTTCCTGCATGCCTTTAATTTTGCTGGTTCACTATTTCATATGCTTTTCTGAGTTTTGCAGAATATGGTTTATATCCAAAAGGGAATAATATTACAGGTATGCACATATTGTATATGCAAGTATGGATTCATGCAACCCTTCAGCTATCTGCCACAATCAATTTCCTCATGCTGATAGCTAACCATCCTTTCCCAGGATGGCAGATGACCACTGCTACTTGATAGGCATTCCTGTGTGTGTGTGTGTGTGTGTGTGTGTTTGAACTTGCTGTTGGGTTTTTATCAGCAAGTTTCTGGAGACAAGTTTATTATAAATATTTTACAATAGATACTTTGGTTTGCTGTGTTCTGCTCTTGCATAAATAATGCATGTTGACAGTTTCCTGGTATGACTGAAGTTCCCAAGGGGTATAAAAAGACTGGTTCCACAAGGTAATTCTGTTAAAATTTTTGAATTATTCATTTTCTTAAACAAAAATCTATCATGCTGTCACATGCAACCTTGTTGTTCCCAGGAACGGGTTTTAATATTTTAGATGATAATTTTGCATCTGTTCACTATTCTGGGTTATGAATCAGAACCATTTCTTCTTAGCTGCAGCATTGCTATGACATGGGTCTTCCCAAATAATTCACGAAGTTCACTTGCTGTGTACTGTATTCTTACATTTACAAGTACTTTAAGAGTCATAAAGTTATGAAATGATGCTTTTTTGCCCATTTGCTGCCTTTATTCTATTTCTTTCCCTTTAAATGTCAAAAGGAAAAGAATAGCAGTTTTCTTAACACAACATTGTCTTTGTTACTAAATACGAATATTATACCTGCAGATAAAGGTATGAGTTAGCCTGTAGAAAAAAAAAAGAAATTATATAGAAAGTTACACTGTTTTTCCTTAGCCATTCAAGCCAGAAGATTCAAAGCCTAGTTATCCTATTTTGACATTCTTTGTGTTTGAGATTGGCACTCCCACTGGGTCCTGCCTATTCCAGTACTATCCAAAGACTAACAGAATTTGAATAATGAGCTATCTGCTAGGGCTAGGTTACTAAATGCTCTGAGTCTGATACTGGCAAAGCTGGTGAAGAAGGAGGTGCTAACCATCAGTAGTGTATATACCTGCCTTGTCAGTAAAAGGACATTGCAGTGAGTTCATATAGTGAAGTATTATGCCCTTTTTGAAATATACAAGCCTTGTTAGAGTAGGCCAAAGACCAACGGAGTTCAAAATTCTATAGAAAATAGCGACTGGGCAGATGCATCCAGAAAGCTGACAAGCAGGACATGACTGGGATAGTCCTCTTCCACTGTGACTCCTCTGGCAAATAGAATTTAATTTTTGCCTCCTTTGTGTATTAAGGGTTAGGGTTATGGTTCTACCCTAATCTTCCATGAATATATCCAGTCCCATTTTAGTACAGTCTGAATTGGCAACCTTTATACACTTGATGACAGTGCATTCCACAGTAGGTGCATGTTATTTCATGAAGTAGTCTAGTTTATAGGTTCTTACGTATTTAGCCTTAGGAAGTAGGAAAATGATCTAATATTAACACTTTATCCACATTCCACATACCATTTAAAATATTTTATTATATCCCTCATGATCTCTCTTCCTTCTGAATTCTTTCTTTCTTTCTTTGGGGAACTGCTGTAACCCCTTAATTATTTTGATTTCCACCCTGCACTGTATATAAGGATTTGCATGTTTGCAACTCCACAATTGAAAAAGAATTCAGTCTCTTGTTAGAGTCACTCAGGCAATCACAATAGGGTGATTTTGGTAGCAACTCTCCCTCTCCTTATTCTTCTCCTTTGTTTGTATTAATTTAAAATTATGGTTTGCTAGCTTAAATCATGGTTTGGTAAAGAGAGAGAGAGAGGGAGAGAGAGAGAGAATTGATGAAACTATGTGAAAAAGTGCTATTTAAGTTAATGGTTTGTTCCTGAACTTTCAAACCATGGCTTTTAGGATTGTGCAAATTCAGAATTTCAGATATAAAATCAGCATTAATATGTACATGGATACCTCTCACATAGAAACTTTGTGCTTTCTTTATTTTCATAGTATCTTTTTCTCTTTCCCCTTTTTTTTGAGTTCAAATCATGGCTTGCTTTTTTGTTTGTAATGGTAAAATGTGGTGCAGTAGCAGAGCAAATTTTGTAGATTGAAAGTTAAAGGTCTCCATACCATTTTTGAGTCTGTAGAATATGCCCTTGCCTCTTGGCTGGTGTAAGCAGTTCAGTAATCCCCTTTGCCAACAACTATATTCCAAGCAGCCTCTTGGTGACTCTGTTGTGTAAGATAAATAGTACTCCCACAGCCTGGATGCCCTTCTGGAAAGTAAAAGGGGAAAATGATTAAATGAAAATATGTTATATAATGACCTCTCAAACCTATAGTGTTGTGATTTGTGGCTATAGAAATCAGCCTCTTTTTCTTCTCCTCCTTAGTTGTGAGAAGGTAGAAGAATGTCAGAAGAGCAAAATTTAAAAAAAAATTAAAAAGGGAAAGAGAGAAGATGTAGAGAGCAAGAGAAGCAACCTTGACTCCATTGCCAAGGCAACATGGACTAAAGCATTTTTAAAGTACAGAATAACAAAATATCATTCAGAAGTGGCTCAGGTTGATGCCTCACTCATTCATTACTATAAGAAGAATCAGGAGAAGGTAACAACAAAATCAGAATTGCAGGATTCTGTTATTATTACCAATTGGAATAAAATTAAGAGCCAGTTTGGTGTGGTGATTAAGGAATCAGCTAGAAACTGGGGGTTTTGAGTTTTAGTTCTGCCATGGGCACAAAACCAGGAAGACCAGTCATTCTCTCAGCTCTAGGAAAGAGACAATAGCAACTGACTTCTGAGAAACCTTGGCAAAAATCTCCAGGGACTAATTCAAGCTGATTTGACCCCATCCTTTTGATATTCCAAAGGACCCTTAAGACATGGTTATGTGATCAGGCCTGGGGCTCCCACTGAACAGAGCCTATCCAGGTGGCTACATTGTTGAGGGACCATTTTTTATTCTTCTGTCCTTCTGGTTTTTATGATATTTGTTAGTATGTTTTTATATTTGTATTTGTTATTTTTATGTCTTCATTTTTTTTATCTATTGTTGTGCTTTACCCACATAATTGGGACCAACAGTAGTCCTATTGTCAAGCCACTAAATGGGAAATCATGTGACCATGACTGTGCTTTTCCTTTTCCCACTTACTTCCCTGCTGTTTGGAATGCTCATTCTGATGCTGGGAGAATTAGCAAGAAAGGAATTAATGTTTCTGTTCATATCCTTGGAGAACTATAAGAACTAAGGAGACACAAAATGAGGATTACACATGAAAAACAATGCATTGGCATTGGTATTTCCCCCCTCCTCACTTGTTTAAACAATCTGTCTGAAAGGGGAAAAAACCTCAAGCAATTTCTGTAAGCAATCTCTCCTATGTCTGACCCATTTTTTCCTCCCCTCCCATTCCCAGAGGAAGGGATTACAAGAGAGTAAGCAGGCAAACAATGGGAATATATTGGCTGTTTGTATAGTATGATCATGGTTCCTAGCCCAGAATGCACTTAGGGCTGCCATCATATTGCTTTTGATGTATATTCCTGATGGTATAGCTGCTTACTCTTTAATCTGTTCCTCTTCAATTTCTCTGCTTTGCAAGGAGAGGGAAAAACAAAAAGGTCAGGGACAGGGCAACTAGTACTGTCTATAATAGCGATCCTGTGGCTGAGAGATGTTGTTGAGATTATTGGTCGTAAAGCTATTTTTTTCAACATTCATAACTTTGGTGCTGAATGAAGCACTTGTAAGCCAGTTGTATATTGTGTAGTGTTCATTTCGTGGTCCACCTAAGAAGGCTGGTTGAACATAAACACATATTTTACCTTTTAAAAACACTGGAGCAGCAAAGTTAAGATTAAGAAAGATATAGATTAAGATTAAGAAAGATATATAAGTTTGCCAAAAGCTTGGCAACTTTTAAGTATAGTATATTTTTAGTAAAGTATTCTTACTTTAACCCTCCCGGTGATCGTGTTTTATTTCTTTTATATATATATTGATTGGCCTACTTGTATGTATCCATGGCTTGTGACTGAAAAACAGTATTGTAATTGTGAGGCAGAGTATTAGTTCAGCTATTATTAATAGTGGGAAGTACCCAAATTGTTGACTTTTTCCTGGAATGTTATAGTAATAGTGGCTAAAGTTAAAAAAACTGTATGGTGCTTCCATGCATTTCTTGACATTTTTAAGCTACCCTTTATTTTTTGGATGCTCTCCTCCCATCACAAAGTAACACGTTTAAGAGTAATGATATGGAGGCAGAGTAGGAGAGATTGCATGTTTTGTGTTATACTTATTTGCCTTATAAACCACTGTAATCTGCTTGGTCTCTCAATGGTTAACAACAAAATTATACATCAAATTAAAATACCCACAGTAAACACAAAATAAAATATTCATGATAAAGAAATACATTAATAAGTAATAATTAATGTGAAAATAAAAATAAACTAAATAAAAAACAGTACCTCAGCAACAAAAATTGAACAGCTGAAACTACCTCATTCAACAAATGTTTTCCAGAAGAACTGTTTTCTGCAGTTTCTGAAAAATAAAGAAGAAACAAATCTGAGCCTCTTCCAAAGAACCAGTGCTCTAAGAAGCAGCATCTCCAATCATCATATTCCTCACTTGCATATAAAATGTTTTTCTTTAAGATCAATACAAGCTCCTATCCTTGGCCTTGGTGTCAAGCCTGTTGAAGTTTGTGAAACCCTGGGAACCAATTCACTGATGACAGCACCAAACCAGATTTTGGTAATGCACATTAAGCTCACCTCTGCATGTATCATAAATAATGGATATAAGTTTTTTTATTACAGATAGAAGTTTATCCCAAATGACTATGCATCAAGAATGCAGTCATGCCTTATAAACTCAGTTCTAAGATTTTATTAATAAGATTTGTCAGTTTGTTAGTTTTAGTTCCCTTAGGGTTTTTTTCATGAAATATTTAAACAAGATGTTTGTTTCCTTGAATATTAAAAAAAGTCCCTGAAATATATATTTATTTTTCAACCTAACTATTAACTCTGTTTGGAGACACGGTTATGGGATATAGCACAGAGAACTTCATAATGTTTTCCACTATTACATAGAGTTGAAGAGTCAGAATATCTGTTGGTTAAAGCTGCAATGAAGCACTGCAGATAGAACCAAAGTCAGAGAAGCCCTAAGAGCATGAACATCTCTTTGAAGACGTGCAGGATAATATTCTTTGTATATTAGTAACATTCCGCCATCCATTCCTAAGTTATCTCTACTTTAATGACATCTGTTAACCTTATCTTTGGGAAACAGAAAGAATGTCACTTTAATATCTAAATATGAGAAATGCTCTTCCTTGACAGTTCAGATAGCTGATCAAAGTGCAATGTAGGTTGTGTACTCTGTGGCTAAATTTCAGGGCTAAATGGGAGATATTCCAAGAAAAAAAAATCCATTGGGATGGATGCACTAGCACTTAGACTTATATACCTTAACAATTGCCAGATGGGTTTTAACAATTGCCTGTTACAAAAAAGGTATTGGATGGTAGGTCTGGAAGCTTAGTGGGCTCTGGAGTAGTTGGTTTTGAACAGAAGACTATCAAAAAAAAAAAAAAAATCCTGGACTGTAGGATAGATGAAATAAAAACAAATCCTGAACAAGAGTACAGTACATTTCTGCATTCTTGCCAAAAGGACATAGTCATGTCTATGAAGTTAGTAGAATATAATTTTAGTTTTTTTACCTATACATTCTTGGGAGTACATCCTACTGAACTTGATTTAATTGACTTTCAAATAAGTATCACATTGTTAAATATTTGCAATTATCATGAGTCATTATAGTTTATATTCACTTAGTTGCTGTTGTATCTAAAGGTTTATTGACAATTCTAAAAGGCATATAGCTAAAATTACTTATTGCTTTTTACCAACTAGAGGGGAGAATGTTTTACAGATGGAAGACAGGGGAAAATGTCTATGGAAATTCTCAGTCGTCCAGATCATGGTTGTTCCAAAGGTGCTTTTTCAAGAGGCAATTGGACTTTCTTGTTTTTATTTAAAGATGTTTCACTTCTCATCCAAAAAGCTTCTTCAGCTCTGACTGGATGGTGAGGAATGGAAGGATTTATATTCCTTGCAGAATATATTCCTTGCTGGTCATTTGCATTCTTTTAGAGAGTCGTTGAGGCCACTTGGAGGTTTATCCATGTATTTAGTGTCACTTGTGTAGTACAAATGGGTGTGGAGCCTTCTTGGAACTGATGAAAGGGTTCCAAGAAGGCTCCACATCCATTTGCATTACTTAGCCTCCCAAGAAGGCTCCACACCCATTTGCACTACTCCATACCCATTTGCACTATTCCATACCCATTTGCACTACTGAGGAGACAAATAAATCTCCAAGTGGCCTCAACAACTCTAAAAGAATGCAAATGACCAGCTGTCTGCAAGGAATATAAATCTTTCCATTCCCACCATCCGGTCAGAACTAGAAGCTTCTTGGATGAGAAGCAAAATGTCTTCAAAGAAAAAGAAGAAAGTCCAGTTGTCTCTTGAAAAAGCACCTTTGGGGGAGAAGGAAATATTTATTTGACATTATTGAAACAAGTAGGTCAGCATGAATCAACTTTTAAAGGGTAAGAAAGGACTATACAACTACTTCCTCAGAGAAATAACTAGGCTGTACAATAGTCTTTGTATATAGGAGATCTTGAAAGAATGTTTTAGTCTGGTTACATTTCAGCTTCTTGAACATTATTTTACATTTAAAATGAGGACAAACGAAACCAGAAAAAAAATCATTAAAAACAGAGAAAAACAGAGAACATTTTGGTTCTAGACCTTAAATCATCCTATATGATCCTTGAATGCCATTACCATGTTCACATATTGTCTGTGTTGTTTCTTTTCTTGTCAACATGTCTATGTTTTTTTTAAAATGAATACTATCTAGATCAGTGTTTCTCAACCTTGACAACTTTAAGATGTATGGACTTTTAACCTCCAGGATTCCCAAGCCATCATGCACATAGTTGAAGTCCACACATCTTAAAGTTATCAAGGTTGAGAAACATTCATCTAGATCAGCATAGCTGACACAGGAATTCTGGGAGTTGAAGTCCACAAATCATAAAAGAGCCAAGATTGCCAACCCCTGATTTAGATGATATTTTGCTTCAAATTATGTGGAAGTAAGTTTACTTTATATAATTCATTATGTTAGCAAACTTTTTTTTTGGCAAAATTAAAGATATATGAGCATAGCTTTTGAAATGATAAATAATACCTGGGTCTCATGGTAGAAAAGATAATAGTATTATTTTTTGGAAGTCATCTAGCTCCTCTTATACAGATGGTGAGGTCAATGTCACTTAAAAATAGTATCAGTTCCAAATAAATTATTTTCAAATTCTTGCCTGTGTAGTGCCTTTTTTGTCTTTCATTTTATTTCACAGTCCTCCATTTCTTATTTGACTGACTGGAAGGCAGCTTACATTTCCAAACAATTAGGATTCAATTGGCACAAAGCTCATTACTGTGCTGTCAAAGCCAGGCAATTGGTTTCCCAATTATTCCATAAGCAGAGACGTGTATGTTTTCTGTGGGCTTTAAAAAACTGTTGTTCATACTTGCATTATTATCAGTTTGAGACAGTTAGATTTGGGCATGAGGAAAAAGGAAATGTAAAAGAAAGTATCACATTCCACAATAATTTTGGTATACTTCTGTGTTTATGTGTCTATCTACCTATCTGGAAGTTGTTCTGTATCTATTTGTTAATAATTGCAGTATAGTCTTGTTCCCTTTTCTCCATTATAATCTATGTTCTGTGCTTTACGTGTGACCTTTTTAATTATTTCTTGCTGTATTTTATTATTTTATCATGGCAATAAAATCTCAAGAAACTCTTGTATTTGCAGTCCTATTTATTGCTTATCTCATGAGAAATCAGAGATGGTGCTTTGTGAGGCTCAATTCGTGCCTTAGCATTATTAGCAGCATGCTGACAAATGGAGATATTCAGATTAAGGTATTCCATCATCAGCCAATCCAGTTTTCTTGCAGATTTTCCTTTGGCAGCAAAGTATCTCTTGTTCTCTCTTCATAGGAAAAGCTTATTACATTTCTTTGTTCCAGTATTAAGTTAAAGTTCTGAAATGGAAAGATTTCTTCAGCCATTTCATAGGGCAAAATTGGTTCATGAAATCCAGAAGATTTGAAGGCTAGTGAGAGTAGCAGGATAGCATCCTATAGCTGGTAGCAATGACATGTTCTCTTTTTCTCTAGATTTAATAAGCCTAGTTTTCTTAATTTCTGCTGTCCACGGTACTGAAGATTTCTTAATAGTCACCATCAATAGTATGGCAGTTTAGTGGTTTGAATGTTGGACTTAAATCATTGGCGAAACAGTCTCCTAGTTCAACCTAGCTCACAAGGTTGCTCTGGGGATAAAATTAGGACAAGTCCCTGTGTTACTTGGGTTTTGCATTCATAGGCAAAAAGTGGGGTAAAAGCACCTTGGAATCATTGTGATCACAAAGGCCAACTATTATGCCCTACTAAGGCATATAATAAAATAAATTTATAATTTATCATAAATTGAATTTATGAATCAGAATAGAGCCAACTTGCCTTTGAGCAACAACAATTCTAAAACTGGTGGATAAATGATAAATATGTAGATTGTCGTATTATCTTTATCATGTAGTATGTGTGAGATAACTTCAGCCATGCAATACATTTGTTGTCACTAGAGGGACACCTTGTATTAATATTTTGGGGAAGTGTTTAATAGGTTTTCACAGCTGCATCACGGAGAGACATTCAATACTCAAAGCCTTGCTTTTCTCATGCAACTCCGTGTTTTGCAACATTTTACTTTTAACATACATGAAAATTAACAACATTCTATGCCAGTTTATTGTGCTACCTGAGTCATACCTAGAATTAGATTTATATAACCATAAAACATAGCTGAGGTGTATTATGCCTGCACTCTTCCCAGTTTACCTGCTTCTTCTGTATATATAGATTATAGATGGTGAAGAATTTACTACCAATAAGCTAATTACAAGGTCTTCCTCCTGATATACTTCTAATTGTCGTTGTTTGCAGAGGCTGAAGAAAAATATTTATTTTTTTGTTTTCATTTTACATATAACCAGTGTATCCTTTGTTTCATTCCTCCCAATAGACATGCAAACTGTCTTCTGATTTGATTAAATTCATTTAAGCATTTTTATTGTTTTTTAAGCAACTTGATTCCTTCCCTGTGGATATTTTTCAAAATCAATTTTCAGAATACAGGAAAACAAACTGAAACATTAGAAGTGAAGAGAAAGAATAAAATGATTTAATCTATGTATATTTCAATCAGCACAACAGTATGTTTGAATGATGGATTATCAGCGTACCAGAGGAAGAATGTCAGTGCTTATCTTCTCAACTGTACAATTTCTTGGGAGACTGAATCAGTGCTAAATGTGTAACTGCATGTGTGAACTGCCTCGGAGGTACAAAAAGTGGTATATATTTGAAGTAAATGGCTTTGGGCTATGCCTAAATTCACATCTCTTCTTTCTTCTGAGGCAATCATAAAAGTTACTTCCATATTTCTGGGAATTAGATGCTGTGAGAATATTTTATAGATATAGGTAACAGCTGAGCATCTAAAATTAATCAGTACTTCCACAGAGACTGTTCCACTTCATAAAATTAAGATCATGAAGTCTTTTCTTTGATGAAGTTGCTTCGAGCTTATGGAAGCATGACAGAAACCAAATATTGTCTTTTTTCTTTCTTTTTGAATTACAAGAAGAGATTTGAGAGCAGTGTGACAGGCAGAAATTCAGCTGGTCTGGTTTTCGTTGATATAACAATTCAGTGAACAATCCTCTGCTTATCTCAGTCCTCCTTGCTTTAGTGCTGAGTCATAGTAACCTTTATGGATTAAAAACACATACGTAAGAATGTGACAAAAACCAGTACATTAAATTTATTTTGGTATTATTACATTTTGAAATAAAAAATGTAGAATTATATTTAGAGTTTTCTCATAATGGGTAAGCACGGGTTCAATTATAATATCTGCTAGCAAAAATCAGAATGTATAATTTACATATGAAACAAAAAAAATTCTCATAGCTTTTGTTGAAATTGAACACTTAAATTTTTAGTTGCTATTGAATAATATTTTGCCACTATAGATCAGTGTCATTTGTCTTCAGTTAATGGCACATCTGTAATATTTGAAAGTACACTGAATATTAATATTTTTTTTCTATAGCTCATGGCTACATTTCTCATAATGTAAGTCATCATAGTATTTTGCACCAGGAAGATAGATTCAAAGACCCACTCAACCATGAAGCACATAAGATATCCTAGGGACCAGTCATCACCTTTCCCTCTTTGTGATATCTTCCGTGTCTTGGGTTTCTGGAGAATGAATGTCATGGGTGAAGCCAGGAAGCTAGTGATGTATAGGATGGAGCTGTCATGAGCTTTGCTAGCATGCACTAGCAGAGTTGGAAAAAATTGATTCAGCTTGTTCCCAATTTTATATCAATTGAGAAATAAAAGATCTAATTTATTTCTATAGAAAGAAACTTAGTTTTTACTAAAACCACTGACCATATTATTGCTAGTCTACAACTTTAAATTATTGCTAGTTACATTTGCAGACTCTGTTTTCTATGTACAGCAAAACCCAAGTTATTTCTCTCCCAGAATTTTTTTGCATGAAATTCCATTCTGGAAGTTATAATTGCAACATATCTGAGGCATCTGAAAGAGGAAGGCCAAATTAAGATGTATTGTTCTGATACAGGATATGAGAATGATAAGTATGAGCATTGAGGAGATTATTCTTTGTGCCATTATTAAAAACCTTCAAAAAACAGAAATAGCAAAATGCACTAAATAGCTTCAAGGTGGTTATTATGGACAAATAACAGGGATTATCAGCATAAATATTAACTATTTACATTAGACAGTTACTAAATAGACAAAAAAAAACCTCTCAGAAAGAAATTTGTATAGCTAGTTCAGTTGTTAAGATAATTAATTCAGAAACTGTGCTGTAAAAAATTGTTATATTCATAATCAAACTTGTCATGCTGTTCCATGCAATTGATTAATGGATGGTTGGATTATTTATGTGCCTTCAAATTATTTTTGACTCTTAGTAACCATATTGTTAGGTTTTCTCCATGATGATTTGTCCCTAACCTGGTCTTTTGGATCTTCCAGTGGTCTGCTTATTGCCACTGTAACAGAGTGTATCCACTTTTATCCTCTTCTTCTCTTTCCTTCCACTTTTTCCAGCATTAGAACCTTCTCTAGAGAGCTGGGTCTTCCTGTCATGTATCTGAAGTAGGATAATTTGAGCCTGGTCATTTGTGCCTTGAATAAGAACCCTGGTTTGATTTGTTCCATAATTTTTGGTTTCTTTTCTTGGCTGATCATGCTATTCTTGGAAATCTTCTTCAACACTAAAGTTCAAAAGCTGCATTATTCTTCCTATCCTGCTTTTAAAGTATTTCAAGATATTTATATTGTGAAAATATCCTTATTAAAAAAATTGAGTGGCTACCCTTTCCTAATATAGTAGTAATTTTAATCCATTGAAATCCAAATACTTTATTTTAAATTATATTACTACATTGAGATAGAACTCGGGGTGGGTGCTGCTGGATGAGGGAGATTGCATGAAGGTGTGGGAATGGCTGGGGAGGTGCACAGGGAGGCTCAGGCAGGGTGACTGAGGGGTTGTAGGCAGTGGTGGGATTCAAATATATGAACAACCGGTTCTTTATGTGGATGCTGCTTCCAGAAGTCCATTCTAGGCCTGGGCAATAAAAAATTAGCTACTGGTTCTGCCGAAGTGGTACGCAGCGGCTGAATCCCACCACTGGTTGTAGGTAATGGGGAAGAGCAGCATTCCTCAAACTTAGGCTCTTGAGATGGGTTGGGCCTTCAGGAGTTATTTTCACTGGAAATTTGGGAAGTTGTAATCCCCATATATCTGGAATAAGCTTGATGGGGAAAGGAGCTGACTTTGGGAGTTTAGATAGGTTTTAGGATCTTGGGCCTTGGTTTGGGCTGATAATTCTAGATGTAACATTTATCTTAATTTTGCCATAGTGTACACCATAATTTTAGTCTAATAAATTTCAACTCCCTCATAATCTGTATTGGAGAACTAGGGAACCCCATGGAACAGATTCAGAAACTGCATGGAATTATATGGGGAAAAGAGAGTATTAAGGTGACCAACTGTCCTCCTTTAGGGAGGACAGTCCTCCTTTTGTAAATTCTGTCCTCCCTTGAAAAGTGTCCTCCTATATGTCCTCCTTTTCGATATTTGAAGACTAATCTGAAGGGCTTTTTTTTCCTCATAGAACGCTCAGAATGGCGTTCCGGCATCTTTTTTTGATGGTTTTTTTTTCAACTTTTGCATGAGCTGTGCTACTCCCCCTATTGGCTTTCGAAAGCCAATAGGAATTGCTGGTGAGCGCGCCAAAACACCCGGCTGGCAAACTTTGCACATGCAGGTTGTCTGTATTATTGTTGCAATGAATAAAATGTTTCTTTTATTTACGATATTTTTTTCTTCAATTTATTTGTGTCCTCCTTTTCATTGTAAAAAAGTTGGTCACCTTAAGATTATGCTTATTTCATCAAAGCAAACTGCTTTCCTTGCTGGAAATAATACAGTTGGATCTCACCCACACCCTGGATGATTATCTTCCTACTGTACATTTGAGAAATTCTGTGATTATTTGTCAACACACAGTTTAATTGACAGACTATTGATTTAACAAAAATCAATTGGTATAACAAAAGTGCATTGTTTAAAGCAACAAGTGATTTTAGTTAATCATGCATTGTCATATTCTATATTTTTGTAAATGGATTGACTAAGGCAGCCTTCATGTTCACAACTGAATAAGCAATGCTAATAAGATTACTTGAGCCAGCTTTTCATTTAATTTTACATACTAGAAATCAGTGTGTTACCTACCACAGGAAATAATATTAATTTCTATTTCTTGGGAAAATTTTATTTGCCAAGTGCCATTATATTATTGAGCCATTGTAAATACTAGGAAAAGTTAAGCTATCTCTCTCCTCATTTACTTTCAAATTTCTGCTTATGATTTTGGAAAAATATTGATCTAATCATATATCTATTTCAGTGTCTACGTATTTATGTCTGTATTTATATTATCTATATCTACCTATCAAACAAGACCAGTACTGAAAATAAGAATAGTATACAGATGGCAACTTTTTCACAGAATAAAATGCCCTCATAGGTAGAGTCCTTTTTAATGTTCAGATTTTGTAGACAAAAATAATCTTTTGTTTGGCCCTTCTTTTTTGGATTTCTCATTTTGTAAAGCTGCTTCTCCCCAAGTTTTGAAATATTGAATATATATTATACTATAATTTTAAAATATTATATTTTTATAATATTAATTTTCTAGAATTCTAAGGCATTATATAAGTGTTAGGTTTAAATAAAGCTGTTAAGTCTGCAGGCATGATTTATGGATCGTGTTCATTTGAATATGCTTATAAATTTTTGTTTTTAAATTAAGAAATAACTTTCCTACAACATGTGATTGCTAGCCAATCTTTCTAGAAAAGTATAACAAATTTGCTTCTATTTAAATTGTTCACCCTTTATCACCACTTTCAAGTAAAATAATTTTTGATGCATTCAATCTTTTCCTTTGAATTAAAGTGAATATTTAATTCAGAGAGAGAGAGAGAGAGAGAGCACTTTTGCTACAAGATCACTCCTGGATTTTCCAGGTGCTAAGGAAGGACCTTACTTGAATAATTACATCAGCTTCATTGGTTGGGACTGAGCCAATCATTAGAGATTGTTTCAGAAGTTGCTCCATTGCCTGTTTAGGCCTGACACATGCCTGGCACAAGGCAAAAGCTTCATCCTGGTTGATTTCTTTGCCAGTTTGCAAATTCATCCCCAATTTTGCCAAGCAAAATGATTTGGAAAATTATGTCATTTGACACATCTCCCAATTTTTGAGCGGTTCTGTAAATGAATGAAAGGTGCTGCTTGCTTGCTTTCGTTAAAGACATGACAGAGATTTTGCATGCACCATCACTTTTTTTTTCTTCATAAAACATTTATGTATAATTTGAATTTCAGTTCATTGCTTCTGTGACTTTTGGGGCTGTTGCTGCAAAACTAAAGGATATTAATTAAATATTGATGTAAAGCACCTGGCATCTTGGAATTATATACTTGCCAATGTCAGAAACACATTCATGCCTTGGCAGCTGTACCTAACAGCTAGAAATTAGTGGGGCATATTGGAAGAAACTTCTGAACCTATTGGAACTGTATAATACTACCTGTCATTCACTACTCTTAGCAGAGCACTCTAATAGTTATGGAATGTTTATTTGTGGATATTGTTTTCTTCCTGACGAAAAGAGGTTTCAAGATATTGAATCTTTTTGTTGTTTTTTGTTGTTATTGATTTGTGATCCAGCTAATAGTCTTTGCCGTACAAAATATGGAGGCAGCTCCTTTTAAGAGGTGCTTTAATAGTGCAATATATTTATTATAAATGTACAGAATTTAAGAAAGATGCAGATCATAATCATGATCAGCAACCATATTTTAAAAAGTGGCATATAGATGATTACAACTAATCCTCGACTTTCAATAGTTTGTTTAGTGACCAAAGTTACAATGCCACTAAAAAAAAGTGACTTATGACCATTTTTCATGCTTATGGCTTGAGAAGCATCCCCTTGGTCACATGATCAAAGTTCAGACGCTTGGCAACTGGCTCATACTTATGACGGCTAAAGTGTCCCAGGGTCATGTGCCCACCTTTTGCAACCTTCTGACAAGTAAAATGAGTTGGGAAGCCAGATTAACTTAACAACCATATTACTAACTTAACGACTGCAGTGATTTCCCTAACAATTATGGTATGAAAGATCATAAAATGGGGTAAAACTCATTTAACAACTGGCTTCCTTAGCAATAGAAATTTTAGGGTCAGTTGTGGTCATAAGTCGAGGACTACCTATAGTAAGTGTTGATAGTTTAATATTAAAAACTCATATTTATTGATAAAAGATGTCAACAATTTTAGGTGTATTTTTATGGGAAGACTGCTGTGATGGATATGGTCCATTACAAAACACCAATTTAATTAACTGACATGGGGCAGAGAGCACTTTTTTGCTCTTCCATATAGATGCATGTATAACACATCTAGAAAATTATAAAAGAAGACTTAATTGTATATCTCTTTTGCACAGACAGAATTATCTATTATGGGAGATTCAGGGCAGATATATTGTGTTCCTTTCACTTATAAAAATAGATGTTTTACCACACTAAAGTAAGATAGATTGAAAAGAGTGATCTATCTCTACAAAGAACTTAATATCTCGAACAACTAAGGCTACAGATGGGAAAATCTGTTTTTTCTAAATTCATTTTTTTCATCTCCATTTAGCTTCTAAATTAGTGTGTGTTTTTTGTCAGCACAAAAATCAGTATGTTTTCTCACATGCATTTCTATAGTAAGTACATTTTAATTAAATTTCTTCGTAAAATGCACCTTAATAGTATTTTTCCTACATCTTTCTTCTTAATATAATGGATTTCCTAAACCTCTTAATAAATACTCTGTTTGCACAATCTTGAGTTAATTGCATTATAAAGTATCTTCAAGTTTCCAGAAGGGTTAATTAACATTTCAAAAGAGCAAATATTTTTCCCTCTCTGTTTAAACTTGTTTCCAATTCAGAAGTGCCTAATTTAAAAAAAAACAAATATATTAGCTCAGATTCAGATGTATTTTTGAAGAAAAATCTTGGGAGACTTCTAGAAACAGAAATTAGAAGTTCTTTTATCAGTTTTCCCTATAGTGCCCTCATCACCTACTCTGATCTGCAGTTTTTGCAACTCCTTAGAGAATATTATTAGAATCTTCTATTCCATGAATGGGTAGTTCATTTTCAAAACCCAAGATCATCATCATCATCATCATCATCATCCCTTCTCCTCCTTCCTCTCCCTAACTTCAAAAGGTTCCAAACATCCATGGTAACTAGAAACTCTGCAAAGCTCCTTAAGAACCCATCTGGCTTCTGAGCTACTGTAAACTTATCTACCCAAATCCAGCACTTCTACAGAGAAAGTTCTTGAAAGCTAGTACAATGAATTAAGTAAGAGAAAAGAAACACATACAAAAATTGCTTTCTTTAAAGATTTGAACATAAATACCTGAAGGCAGTTGGACTAATGTAATAATCTCCCTCTTCTTGATTAGTTTTTTAAAGCTGTGCAACCCTAAAATGTATAATGATTGCTGTTCTGAGCTCTTTATTTTTGTCACTAGTTCTGAATACTTGTCAGAGGCAGATGAATTGAGTTAAAGATGCCAATGTTAGAACTTTCTACACCACAAATCCAGTGCATTCCTCAGCTTCCAGATGATTTGCATTTTTAGATAGTCAGACCAGCAGCATCTTTTAATCCAGCTTCACAAACAATTATTACATGACCATAAGAATAGAGTACTGTTTGGTTAACTAAAGAGGCAATTTTTAAAAAATTGTTGCAGGAGAGGAGAAGCATGGGGCAAATTGATCTTTCTTTCTCTCACCTCTTCCTGTGAATTCTAGTCAATTCAAAGGCTAAGGGAGGCAAAGAGAGATATCCAATGGTTTATTATCTAATAAAAAGTTTTCCCCGAAAGAGTTTTCCCCGAATTTTGAAATCCATTTTGATTTCTGCTTACTTGGTCTTCAGCAGTAGCAAGTTACTTATCTATTCAAACTCTAAACTGTGCTCTCATAGTTTTAACAAATGCTTAATTCACTTAAAAGCTCTGAAAGTGTTTGTATACAGTATGTATTATTTTCATTCTGTCTCACATGATATCTGATAGTAGAATCTCTGCGTTGGAAATATTTATATGATTGAGCTATACTTATTACTAATACAGTCCTATTAAAACATCTAATCTAAGATTTGGCTTAGATTAACAATTTTCACTTGTATGCATAGTCACAGTTTTGTTGACCTGGATGAATACGATTAATCCTTTCATATCTTGCATAGGCTCATTGCCCTTCATTTGTCCTAAAATCAGAAATAGTTTGAATTAGCTTGTAAAGAGTGCATCAACACTTCCTTGCATTCTAGCAGTACTGTAGCCATGTTCTAATACAGCGGTTCTCAACCTATGGGTCGCGACCCCATTTGGGGTCGATGGACCATTTTTGGGGGGTCGCCAAAGAAGGCGATCCGCCATTTTCTCCCCTCAGGGGGCAGCGCCGTGCATGCACGCCGCGCATGCGCACCACGCATGGGGACCGTGCCATGCATGCACGTCGCGCATGGGGGCGCCACCCCCATGCGCGCAGCGCCGCACATGCGCAGAACGGGGTCGCCGTCACACAAATGTTGAGAACCACTGTTCTAATATTATCTTAATATGTTCAGTGGCTCACATAGACAATATACCATCTAAAACAAATACCCTACAAAAGCAAAAGCATAACAGTGCTAGAATACGAAGGAAATTAAAAATGGTAAAATCACATGAGAAGGCTTTTATGTGAGTTGGCAACCTTAAGTGTCTGTCCACAAAGAAAACAATTGTAGGCAAATTAGACTTTATGATATCAATAGTTGTATTGTAAGCAAGGAGAGTATTGCTTTATTTGCATCTTCAGCCTGGTAGGAGAGAACAGGGACTGCTCTCCAACTCTTCATGGGGGATTGAAAGTGTCAACTAAAGAACATTAAAAGTACACAAAGATGCATTTGGTAATGATGACTGATAGGAAAAACAATTAAAGTTTAGCGAAATTACAAGCTTGCACAATACTTCATAATGAGCTTCTTTGAAAGAATGATGAATTGTGAAATTATAGTTATTAAATAACAAAGTTTAAAAGTACAAACAAATTTTTCCAAGAATTATGATGTTATGCTATTGCTGATGTCATTCATCCTTCCTGAAGACATTGAAAGAGGTTGTTGAATGTGTAAGTTTTCATTTAATGTCATTCTTAACTTTTTCAGAAATTAAGTTTTTAACACAGCAGGGATTTGAAGAGTAATATTCACATAATCTGTCCAATTCAGTAATGGGTATCTAGTGAGTTAAAATTATGATGTGCTGTTTAATTGGAACAGCTTGCTGGCAGGAGATAAGATCAGTGATGGGATTCAGATATGTGAACAACCAGTTCTCTGTGTGGATGTCACTTCTGGAAGTCCATTCTGGGCCTGGGCAACCAAAAATTAGCTACCAGTTCTGCTGAACTGGTGCGAACCAGCTGAATCCCACCACTGGGATTTTAAGATGACTTAAAAAGCTGCCCAGTTTTGAAAAGGAAGCAGTGTAGTTGTTTGGTATAGGCCAGGGTGGGCAACCTTGGCTTTTTTATGACTCATGGACTTCAACTCCCAGAATTCCTGAGCCAGCATGGGGGAACTATAGCCTCTTCATGACTCATGGACTTCAACTCCCAGAATTCCTGAGCCAGCATGGGGGAACTATAGCCTCTTCATGACTCGTGGACTTCAGCTCCCAGAATTCCTGAGCCAGCTTGGCTCAGCTTTGAAACTCTTCCTTCCCCCTCAGCATGGCTCAGGAATTCTGGGAGTTGAAGTCCACGAGTCATAAAAGAGCCAAGGTTGCCTATCCCTGGTATAGGCAATCGGGACAAATTCTAGTCTCATTTTCAATTAACACTTTAAAATGCTTATTATTTTTGTGTCCCTAAAACAGGCATTACAATTACATTTTAAATTGGCATCATGGTTTTTATTTAGATAAATACAAATATGTAGGTTTTATACACATTATGTGAAGACCTGGCTCCTTAGAGAAGGCTCTAATCCCAGGAAAGGTGGCCAGAAAGAGAAATGGGTGACCAGCAGCAAAGTTGGTGGACTTGGTTACAGAGGCTATGAGGGCATCATTGGAAGACCAATGGAAGGTTAGGGACAAATCATCATGGAGAAAATCAGTAAGAGTGAACATGTAGAGTGGATGACACATAATTAGTCAAAGAATATGTGGGTATGGGTATATATATGTGTACATTTATACAGAAAGTGATAAAACAATATACATTATGAATCATTATAGTTCAATTACTGTATTTACCATACCATTTTTTACAATATCACACATACTCTGTCATCACAACACTTGGAAGAATTGGCTTGTATTTTTAAATGTTAGCAGTCATAATATTAGATTTCAAAATAAATTTGTCCTTTCAGTGAAGTTCGTATGAAGAATACATATACTGTATGTGTGTGTTTAATAGGAAATATAAATTTACAAGTATATACACTATAATTATGACTAGTATGATTTTTATAAATAAATAAAAAATATGAACAGAATTATATCATATCTCCCAAAAAGGTTCAATGTAATATGTGGAATTATATTGCAAATATTGTGACTCTGATTTGCTGAATTTATGTGTGAACCTACTTTAGCTTCTAGACTATATCATGTATATACCATTTGTTGACAGAAAAATGTGCATTGTTTTGATAACTTGGGTAAGAACTATTAAGTTTAAATCTGTAGCTAGGTTTACTCAATTAACTCTGCACAAGTTATGCAAAATTTGCTTTCAGTGTCTTTAGACTGGATCCAGTCCTTTATCAGTCTTTATTTTCAGTGTAATGGCATTTATCATGTGGCTCTTGGCAGTAATTTACCCACCTCCCCCTAAGGATTCACCTCTACATTTTTAAACAAAATAAAATTAAGCCTGCACAATTAACCAACTACTTATATTAGACAGTAAAAAGTCTGAAAATGGATCCTTTTTCCTCTGAGAAGTCACTAGTCAATGACATATAAACTGGACTATAATTGAAAATACAGTTTTTAATTAAAGCTGTCATTTTTAGCCTATTCCCAGGTATAGTTTCATCAGTGCACTAATAGCAGTGCTGTTCTCTGATGTTAAGCAGGCTAATTCTTGCTATCGTTAGAATATGTTTTTCATGGAAAATAATGAACATGAATGATCATTTAAGAACCAAGATTGTTTCTGAGGGATTTACTCTACTAGCTAGCGCTTGCAGCATTAAAAACTTCCATTAACCTTAGCGGGCTTGAAATCCCTATACTGATGCAAAAATGCATAACATTTAGCATATTTACTTTTCAAATATGTAATCATACTTCAAGAAGGAGCTGTCCTTCCTAAGTTTGAGAAAAAATTAACTGGATCATCAGTGGGAGAGCTTGATGTTCATACTTTATTTTTGACTCAGGAGTAGGAACACAACATAACAAAATTTATTACAGCTAAGTAACCAGTAGAAAGAGAAAAATACAGCAAAATATCCATTTACATACAGCATAGATAATTTATGTAGATTTAAGATAGCAAAATTTTTTTAGACATAAAATCTGATGAGCTGATTTAGTTAACTAAAGCCATAAAACATTCTTTATAAAAGATATATACTCTGTTTGCTACTTTACAGTCTTTGGGTGCATATATGAATAAAATAGAAGAAATAAAATGGAGGAAGTAAACAACTTTATAGTATATAACATTAAAGTGAGACAAAAGATAGCATTTTGCCTTGGTAAGCTTGCTGTATGGCTTCAGAACAAAACTTGCAACTTGTGGTGCATTATTAACGGGTAAAGAAAAAGTTCTGTAGACTGCCCTTTATACCTTTTAATATAGGGAGTTTTACTTCAGTGCCTGACTTGCTCACAGAATAGGCAGCTTAGAAACATGTGAGCTATTGATTCTACTTCCCACTTTCCACACTGACAGAGTCTTTCTAGGTATAGAATCTTATTATATCTGCCTCCCAGTACTGTGGAGGGAAAAATACTAATATATGGCCTTGAAAAGATATATCTACAATTGTTTAAAAAAGGATTTTGTAAATAATTGACCTGAGCACCATTACAATATGTAGGCAACCATTTATGCCAATGTCTTCATGGATATCTTTCTTGCTGCTGACCAGACTATCTGCTCCGCTTTTAAAAAACTATTTTCATGAATGAAGGCAAATATACGTGTCCCAGGATAATATTGCAGGATCCAGTCTGGGTCAGGGACGAGGGCCAGAGATTTAGTGTGCTGAGCTTTCAGACTCATACTGGAGCCCATCCTCAGGAAACTTCTCTATACCAGAATATGTGCTTTGGACTATTCTATGTGTAGTATTTATGTGGTGCCTGGTTGTGTGTGGCTTTTTATTTGTTGATTTGTTGATATTGATGGCTGGCTATTAAGTCCTTGGCTGTTTTTTCCTTGTGCTACCAAGTGCTCGGCTCCTAAGTATCTTGTAAGCTGGTGGTAAATCAGCACTCCTGTTGACAGACAAAGGCCCCTTTCCCAGGCTTCAATCATTTCCCTGGCTAACTTTGTACCTGCTCAGCCAACAATCTTAGTAGCTGCAAAATTGAATGTAAGTTCTTTTCATTGCAATGTGAGGTTACCAATGAGACTGGATCTCCTTATATGGCCACTCGCTTGCAATCTGATGGTTAGCTTCCTCCCCATCTGTCCTACATGTCATGGGCAATCCATGCAGGGGATCTGGTAGATTACTTTAGAAGTATCTCCCATCTCCAAGCGATCTTTGCAATGCATGATTTGTCCTCTTATGGTAGCTTCTGGGCGGTGTGTGATGCCCACTTGCAGATCTTGGAAGCTGTGTTCCACTGCTTCCGAAATGTTTTTGATGTTTGGTAGGGTGTTTCATATAGTTGGACTTGTATCTTCTTTCTGTAAATATAAATATGGTTAATTTCCTACTCTAAAAAAAAAGGAGTGTGCATTGCAAATACAGTAGTCTTGTGTCACTATTTCACTCTTTTTAACTTTCCCTGTATCCTATAGTCATTGTGCTACATAGTTATCCCACTTTTGCCATTCTTCTTGCCAATTTGTTTTAAGACTAAGAAAATGTAGAATGCCATGTTATCAGGATCCTTGATTAGTTACAGAAAGAGAAAACTCTTAATTCTGCATTTTCATAATCTAGTCCAAATCTGAAGTATATATACCGCACTAATGAAAAAATAATATTTTTAAAAATCCATTTAAAAACTGTTTGAATTATTTGTAATAAAAGAGATTGTGTAATTTCTAGGACTTGGATAAAAGAATTAATTTTCGTTGGAATATTCATGCAAAGGATGCTGTAGAGAAGAGGGAGAGAGGTGTTGGAAAACAGGCAGAAATTACCAGCAAACAAGAAAAAGTGGCTGCTGAGTGTAAATCTTCATTGAAAATAAGAAAGTATACTTAAAAAGAACTTTTCTCATAAAAACAAAGATTGGATTTTACCTCCACTTTTCCAAACAAGAAACAAATAGTTCACAGATCAGTTGTGGGTCCACTGAAAATGATATAAGGCATGAATTTGGTGGCACATCTTCTGCAGGAAAAAATGTTTTTACATTTGTTAAAAATGTTATGATCCTCTCTGCCTGAGAAACTACAGTGGATAGCAAATATAATTAGTCAAGACAAAACTTTATCATTAATAAAAACAAGCAACTCTTGGAAAGCTTGTATCTTCCAGGTTTTCAATGAAGTCCTAATTACTTCTATTTTTAATTTCTCTGGCAGGTATATTTACGTCCCAATGGGAGGATCTCATTGCAGCATGTTTAAGATGGTGCTTTCGACTGCCATCACATTTGCTTTTGTAAGCTACTGGCATGGAAGCCACAGCTATCTTTGGTCCTGGGCTGTGCTTAATTGGCTTGGAGTAACAACTGAAAATGGAGTGAAGAGGATTGTTTCTTTTCCAATTGTCCATAATTTTATTGTAAGTTAATTCTTTTTCATGTTTCTAGAAATCATATCTGAGTTTGGGATTAAATCTGAAGTGTGTTTTCTGAAAGCATCCTGACCAGCTTAAATGCTTTTTAGAACTGCTTTTCTCCTAACCAAAAATGAAACTATGGAACTAGCACTGTAATGGAGGAAGCAATTACATAAAGTGATATGTGTTCTGTATAATTTTTGATTGTCATTTGCAAAGGAACTACGTGGTGTAGGACCAGTCTTGCCTTTAGCAACTGCCAGTTTCTACAGTCATTGGGCAGTCTAGGGCTTGAATAGGGAACTAGTTTAGGATGGCTCAGTGGTTAAGACACTGAGCTTGTCAGCTGGAAAGCTGACAGCTCAAGTTTGAGACCCAAGCTTCGTGTGACGGTCCTATCCTCGCTCCAGTTCCTGCCAACCTAGCAATTGTAAAGCATACAAATGCAAGTAGATAAATAGGTGCCACTTCGGTGGGAAGGTAACAGCACTCCATGACATCATGCTGGTCACATGACTATGGATATGTCTTCGGACAGCACTGGCTCAATGGCCTTGAAATGGAGATGAGCACCAGCCCCTATAATTGGCAATGATTACCGGAGTAAAATGCTTTACGTTTTTACCAGCGTCTACAAGAGCAGAAAGTTCTACTTTCTGCCCAGAATCTGAAGTAACAATAATAGAAATAATTAAATATGCTTGCTTACTTAATGTTCTTGGTTCTCTTCAAATGGTGGATGGCCTCCTTTTGGAGCTCTGGAGAGGGGAGAATGGTGAGGTTTTCCTCAGCCGCTGTCTGGGAGTGAACTAGTCATTTGCAGGCTTTGTATTCCATTGATTTACAAGTTCTGCATCTTATTATTGTGACTATCACTGCTGTTTTTATTGGGCATGATCTAGCTATGTGTCCACGGGCCCCACAGTAATAGCATAGTCCATGCTCCCTTTTTCTTTGGTTCTCCCCCTGGCTGTTCTCCCATGCTAGATTGGGTTTCTCCCTTATCTGAATTCTTCCAGCTGGCCATCCATACTTACACAATGTAGAAAAAGCTCATCCAGGGTATTTTGGGTTCCTTGCCTCACAAGCTTGTCTGTCAGTTCATTAACCAGCCTTTCTCTGAAGTGCTCAATTAGTGCTAAGTTATTCTACTCTACATCACTAGTGAATAACTTAAAACTCTGAAATATATGCTCCTACTCTCCTCTGTCCCAGCTTGAACTTCCAACTTGAACTTGTTCAATAAGCATCCATAGTTATGATGGTAATGAAAAAGTAGCTGTACAACTAATCCTTGCATTTATGACCTTCATAGGTCTGTAAAGCAAAGGAAAACTAAAGTAAGATCATAACTTTCACTTAATAACTGAGTTACCAGTCCCAATTGTAATCACTAAATGAAGAGTAGTACCTGTAGTAGTTTGAATGAGAAGAATGTGAATGAAAAGTTCTGTTTGCAGTAATGCTGACCCTGTCAAACTATTAAAGGGAGTGGTTTTGGGCGGGGGGAGGATGTTGGAAGAAACAAGACAGGATATAAGAACCTCCTAATCTCCTTAGAAGTAATTGGAGGACATGGAAAATGGTTACACTTTAGTTGCCTGAGTTTTTGGCTTTGTCATATTGCTCATATGATTCTAGGCAACCACAATCAGCCTATTGAATGTGGAGAGGGCTGATTCTATCAGTCATGCTACATGACCACAGCCATTGAGAAAGACCAGGAATAATAAATTATAGCAACAATTTATTTTGCTCTTGAAATGTTTGAAAAGTTGTAAAACGGATCTCTGTTTAATAATTTTTAAACTTGTAGATACTGCTTAATGGTGTAGGTGATCAATCAGCATCTTTGGCTTGTGAAAGAAACAAGGAGCAAGTGTTAATGGAAAATCTGATGGCTGGCAGGTTAGGCCTTCGTTCTTATTCTCCTATTTCTCTGCGGTGAACTGCTTAATCCTGGCTTAGAATTGAAGAAGAAACAGTCGCATGGTGCTACAAGCAGTAATTCCCTGGATAGTGGCTGAAAAACTGGAGATGAGGTGAAGCTAGAGTGAAGTGGGAATTAGCAAAGGAATACATCACTGTAAAATATCAAGCAGCCTAGGAAGAGTACCCACAAATGACACCCAAAGGAATTCAGTGCTATTTTTGCATTTCTTTTTTTCCCCAGCAGAATCAAGAAATAACTATTCTTTTTTCACCAATAGCCACTCTGTTGCCAAAACAATCTATGAGAATTTAGGTTCCACAATTAATCATTGGAAAAATCTGCCTCCAGAAGTTGTGGATGCTCCAACACTGGGAGTTTTTAAGAAGAGGCTGGACAGCCATTTGTCTGAAATGGTATAGGGTTTCCTGCCTGAGCAGGGGGTTGGACTAGATGACCTCAAAGGTCCCTTCCAACTTTATTATTATTATTATTATTATTATTATTGTTGTTGTTGTTGTTGTTGTTGTTGTTGTTGTTGTTGTTATTGATCATCGCATAGTCAGCCAGATGTTCAGGCTGGATTTGGCATTTTTGTCTACCTATCAAGTCCTTACCAAGGAGCTGGGATAGGCAGATGTGGATGTTTGATGGTATTACAGGTATCATCGCAAGATGGAAGCAGTTACTAGTAAGCTGCCTTTTGCAATTGACTAATGGAGAATTTGACTAATGGTATTCAAGTGGTGCTCCAATTGTTTTGGAATTGCACCCAAGGCGCCTATTACTACTACTACTACTACTACTACTACTACTACTACTACTATTACTACTACTACTACTACTACTATTATTATTATTATTATTATTATTATTATTATTATTATTTAGAGAAGTCTACCAGATTTTCAGCAAGCATGGTAAAGGGTTGCAGTGGGAAAGTGCTCCTTTTATGCCCACTGACAGAAGAAATTCTGTAATTGACAAGTTGCCTTCAACAAGTTATGTAAAAAGTGAGCAACACGCAAAGCTGCATGAAAATGAGTTATGTAAGGCTGAAATTCATCTCAGCTAAAAATACTCTAATGGTAAACTTCATGTTTCTGTTTTAGAGGGAAAAAAGCTATGCCTTTGTCTTATAATAGATACAGATGCAGGAATTGGCTGATTTTGGGATCAGAAAAAAAATTATAGGGAAAGCTTACATTGTAAGCATGCAAATAGGGTCTCTTCTGCACCCTTTCAAACTACTTTTGAAAGCAGTTACACCAGTACCAAATTAACAGAAAGTTTTTAAATATATCATTACTATTATAATATGCCTTTAATCAACTTGATAGTTTATTATCTACTGTATATTCCGGCGTATAAGGCAACTGGGAGATAAGACGACCCCCAACTTTTGAGAAGATTTTCAGGGTTTAGAAAGTCGTCTTATACGCCAGAAAATACAGTACAATATTGAATTTCTGTTTATAGATGAGCACAATAGGAGCTCCATTCCTTTGCTGCTAGAAAGCTTTGTCCTGTTAGTGCTTATTTCTGTAAAAATAAAATAGGGCTGGCCACTAGGGGGCAGATTGGTTTTAAATTCAGAGAACAGCTACCCATATATTCCGGCATATAAGATGACCCCCGACTTTTGAGAAGATTTTCAGGGTTTAGAAAGTCGTCTTATACACCGGAAAATACGGTAAGTATGTTTGGTTAAACCAGTGGTTCTCAACCTGTGGGTCGGGACCCCATTTGGGGTCGAATGACCATTTCACGGGGGTCGCCAAACCATGCTGTCCACCATTTTTTTCCCTTTTCCCTAGCTGTCCTAACCCCTCTTATTGGTGGCCACACCCACTTGGGGGTCACCACAACATGGGAAACTGTATAAGAGGGTCACGGCATTAGAAAGGTTGAGAATCACTGGGTTAAACAAAGAAAGATGTATCAAAACTTCACAGAATACTTTGGTTATGGTAAAATAATTTGCTGCACTTATATGTCGGTGAAGATACAGCTGCTTACCCTTTATCTCTTGTTTCCTGTATGAAATTCATGACATATATCATTTCAATTCAATCCTTTTTTTTTCTCCCGTCAACAGTTTTGTACTGTAATGCATTGTTATGTTGTATTATAAAATGCATTGTCCTTCAAGCTGACTTCAACTCATGGTGATTTTTTGGACAGATGCATGTACTTTTCTTGGCAAAAATGTATGTGTGGTTTACTATTGCCTTCTTCTGAAATGTTGTTTGAGATCTGATGATAGCCTATAGTCATGGGAATCCTCCAATCCAATTTCTAAACAGGTCCTATGTGCTTAGCTTTTTGAGATACACCCTGAGATACACCCATTATGCTAGTAAAGTAATATGTTCAAAAGTAAGATTTGAATATGGTACTATCTTATCAGAGGACCTTTTTGTCAAAAGCCCACCTAGAATTGATTGTTCTAGTGCAGTGGTGGCGAACCTATGGCACGCGTACCAGAGGCGGCAGTCAGAGCCCTCTCTGTGGGCACGTGCATCATGCTCCGGAGATGGCAACCATCCCTCTTAAACCAGCCCCCTGCTAACTTGCTCAGGTCCGACATGGCTGGATGCATCCCAGCCCGGCTGGTTTCCCTCACCCCATCCCATCCCTCTTGGCCTTGCATGCTCTTTTTCCCAGACATGACCCTGCATCACCTCCTTAGCTGTCGGCCGTCCATCCAGCTGAGAGACAGCTTCTCTGAACTGCTGGCAGTGGGCTGCGGAGCCCCAGAGTGCACCAGTCGAGGGGCCGGCAGGCTGTGGCTGCTGACAGACACTGTCAGCCCCCATGCGCTCGCTGGCCTGTGTGCGGAGGCTGATGGTGTCAGGCAGCAGCCACTCCAGCCCCTGCCTCGCCTTGCTCTGCACAGTGGCACCCCCGCCCTGCCTCGCCTCACCTCATCTCATGTGCAGGATGAGCCTCCTGCCTACTGTCCCACCTGACAGAGACCCTCTGGATCTCCCCCAACCCTGCCCAGTCCCCACAGGCATCCTTCCCCATGAGCAACATTGAGGTGGCCATGCCCACCTTGGCCACACCCACCCAGTCTGCCATGACCACCACAGCCATGCCCACCCAGTGGGCCACACCCCCCAGCACCCGGTGATACATAAGTGGGTTTTGGGTTGCAGTTTGGGCACTCAGTCTCTAAAAGGTTCGCCATCACTGTTCTAGTTTAAGTATTTATGCTAATGATTGATAGCCCTCTCTTCTACAAAGTTCATGCTCATCAAAATGGCAGCTTTTGCAGCCCAACAGATGATTAAGATGCTAAATATCTTTCAGTATTTCGTTTGCTTTCTCTGCATTGGGCTTGATCATCCAAAAGGCAATATTTGTAGTACAGGTAATCCAAGACATACGATCACAATGGAGCCCAAAATTTCTGTTGCTAAGTGAAACAGTTGTTAAACTTTTGCCCCATTTTACGACCTTTATGGCCACAGTTGTTAAGTGAATCACTGCAGTTGTTAACTTAGTGACACTGTTGTTAAGTTTATCTGGCTTCTCCATTTATTTTGCTTGGCAAAAGGTGGCAAAAGGTGATCACACGATCCCAGTTCACTTCGACCGTCATAAATATGAGTCAGTTGCCAAGCATCTGAATTTTGTTCACATGGCCATGAGGATGATGCAACGGTTGCAAGTGTGAAAAGTGTTCACAAGTCACTTTTTTCAGTGCCATTGTAACATGTTGTAAGTCGAGGACTACTTATAGATTGAATTTTAACAAACCTCCCACCAAAATGAACAGAGAGGTTGTAGACTCTGAAAAATGCAGAGAGTTTTATTTTTGCTCTATGATCAATTATCCCTAATTACTGGTCAATTACTACTTCTTCTCTGGTAACCTAGGCAGAACTAATATTCAAATATTGCAAAAATGTTTATGTTTGTCATGTATGAAACATGGAATCCTAGAAGTTATGTTAAAGGGTATCTTTATGAATTAATTTAAAATGTCCTGCCCTAACTTCATGTCACATTCAAACACATTTTTCTTTTTACAATTTGTTAAAAAAATTACTGTAATTAGCATTACTACTGATATATCAATGTTGTTATAAATATCTGTTCAGGATTTGGAAGAAAAATCAGCATGTGTATTTGAAATGTGACAGCTGGAGAAACTCAGCTAAATTTAGCACAGTGATTGAGAAAATCATGATGTTACAGTTCTTGTGCAAAGCAAAAGCAGGTAGGACTGATGTTGTTGCACAACTGAGATTTTTATGGTCACAATATTTTGCCAGTACATGGAAAGCCAGGTGGCCTTGTACTGATGTAGATTGCTATCCATATACTAATTAATTGCTCTATAAAGAAGCAGAAACAAAAAAACATTTAATTTAAGAACTGGCCATCTCAGCAGAACTAAGGTTCCAGTTATGCAATTAGTGTCTATAGTGAGGCATCCTTGGATGAATGAACGGCCGTATCCTTAAGTCACTGATGTGGCAAGATACTGCACAGCTATCCTGTGTAAACTGGACTGCTTCTCTCTTCTTGGCTAGGATGCAGCAATAGCTGATAATGTTGTTGTTGTTGTTGTTAATTGCGAAGTCGTGTCCGACCCATCGCAACCCCATGGACAATGTTCCTCCAGGTCTTCCTGTCCTCTACCATCTTCTGGAGTCCATTTAAGTTCACACCTACTGCTTCAGTGACTCCATCCAGCCATCTCATTCTCTGTCGTCCCCTTCTTCTATTGCCCTCAATCTTTCCCAGCATTAGGCCCTTCTCCAGTGAGTCCTTCCTTCTCATTAGGTGGCCAAAGTATTTGAGTTTCAACTTCAGGATCTGGCCTTCTAAAGAGTAGTCGGGGTTGATCTCTTCTAGGACTGACCGGTTTGAACGCCTTGCAATCCAAGGGACTCGCAGGAATCTTCTCCAGCACCATAGTTCAAAGGCCTCAATTCTTTGGCGCTCAGCCTTTCTTATGGTCCAACTTTCACAGCCATACATTGCAACTGGGAAAACCATGGCCTTGACTATACGCACTTTTGTTGGCAGGGTGATGTCTCTGCTTTTTAGTATGCTGTCTAAATTTGCCATAGCTTTCCTCCCCAGGAGCAAGTGTCTTTTAATTTCTTGGCTGCAGTCCCCATCTGAGGTGATCTTGGAACCCAGAAAAATAAAATCTGTCACTACCTCCATTTCTTCCCCATCTATTTGCCAGGAATTAAGAGGGCCGGATGCCATGATTTTGGTTTTCTTAATGTTGAGTTTCAAGCCAACTTTTGCACTCTCCTTCTTCACCCGCATCAAGAGGCTCTTTAGTTCCTCTTCACTTTCTGCCATTAGCGTGGTATCATCTGCATATCTTAGGTTGTTGATATTTCTCCCGGCAATCTTAATTCCAACTTTTGATTCATCTAGCCCTGCCTTTCTCATGATGTGCTCTGCATATAAGTTAAATAGGCAGGGCGACAGTATACAGCCTTGCCGGACTCCTTTTCCAATTTTGAACCAATCAGTGGTTCTGTGTCCAGTTCTCACTGTTGCTTCTTGACCCAGCATATAGGTTTCTCAAGAGACAAATAAGATGGTCTGGTATTCCTATCTCTTTAAGAACTTGCCACAATTTGTTGTGATCCACACAATCAAAGGCTTTAGCATAGTCAATGAAGCAGAAGTAGATGTTTTTGTGGAACTCCCTAGCTTTCTCCATGATCCAGCGTATGTTGGCAATTTGATTTCTAGTTCCTCTGCCTCTTCGAAATCCTGCCTGTACTTCTGGTAGTTCTCGATCCACATACTGCTGGAGTCTAGCTTGTAGGATTTTAAGCATAACTTTACTAGCATGTGAAATGAGTGCAATGGTGCGATAGTTTGAACATTCTTTGACATTGCCTTTCTTTGGAATTGGAATGTAAACTGACCTTTTCCAATCCTGTGGCCACTGTTGAGTTTTCCAAATTTGCTGGCAAATTGAGTGTAGCACTTTTACTGCATCGTCTTTTAAGATTTTGAATAGCTCAGCTGGAATACTGTCACCTCCACTAGCTTTGTTGTTGCTCAGATTTTCTAAGGCCCATTTCACTTCACATTCTAGGATGTCTGGTTCGAGGTCAGTGACCATCTCATTGTGGTTATCTGGGATGTTAAGCTCATTCTTGTATAGTTCTTCTGTGTAGTTTTGCCATCTCTTCTTAATCTCTTCTGCCTCTGTTAGGTCCTGCCATTTTGGTCCTTTATCATGCCCATCTTTGCATGAAACGTTCCCTTCATATCTCCAATTTTCTTGAAGAGATCTCTGGTCCTCCCTATTCTGTTGTTTTCTTCTATTTCTTTGCACTGTTCATTTAAGAAGGCATTCTTATCTCTTCTAGCTACTCTCTGGAATTCTGCATTCAATTGGGTGTATCTTTCTCTTTCTCCTTTGCCTTTCGCTTCCCTTCTTTCCTCAGCTATTTGCAAAGCTTCCTCAGACAGCCATTTTGCTTTCTTGCATTTCTTTTTCTTTGGGATGGTTTTAGTTGCTACCTCTTGTACAATGTTGCGAACTTCCATCCATAGTTCTTCAGGCACTCTGTCTATCAGATCTAATTCCTTAAATCTATTTGTCACCTCTACTGTATATTCATTAGGAATATGATTTAGTTCATACCTGAGTGGCCTAGTGCTTTTCCCTACTTTTTTAAATTTAAGCCTAAATTTTGCAACGAGAAGCTCATGATCTGAGCCACAGTCAGCTCCTGGTCTTGTTTTTACTGACTGTATAGAGCTTCTCCATCTTTGGCTGCAGAGCACATAGTCAATCTGATTTCTATGTTGACTGTCTGGTGATGTCCATGTGTAGAGCCGTCTCTTGGGTTGTTGGAAAAGAGTGTTTGTTATGACCATCGTATTCTCTTGACAAAATTCTATTAGCCTGTGCCCTGCTTCATTTTGTACTCCAAGGCCAAACTTGCCTGTTATTCCGGTTATCTTTTGGCTTCCTACCTTAGCATTCCAATCCCCCATGATGATAAGGACATCATTTTTTGGTGTTAATTCTATAAGGTGCTGTAGGGCTTCATAGAACCGGTCAATTTCATCTTCTTCAGCACCAGTGGTTGGGGCATAGATATGGATTATTGTGATATTGAATGGTTTGCCTTGGATTCGAATTGAGATCATTCTGTCATTTTGGGGATTGTATTCCAGTATTGCTTTTCCTATTCTTTTATTGACTATGAAGGCTACTCCATTTCTTCTGAGGGATTCTTGCCCATAGTAGTATATCTGATGGTCATCTGAGTTAAATTCACCCATTCCTGTCTATTTTAGTTCGCTGATTCCTAATATGTCGATGTTCAGTCTTGTCATCTCTTTTTTGACTACGTCTAGCTTGCCTTGATTCATGGATCTTACATTCCAGGTTCCTATGGAGAAAAAATCTTTATTATAAAACACAAAATGTGGATCACATTTTGTCAGCTGATAATAAGTGCCTGGATTTGTCTTCTCTTTCCCTTGTTAGTGGTTGCTAGATATCACAAAATATTCTTACATGGGAATAACCAATATCCCCAAATATGGGATCATAACAATACAAGGCATAGGAGACAGAAAGATGAATTTCTATCTGATGAAAGATAATGTGTAGTTTTCACTCACAAGAGTACCATAGTCCGGTTGCCATTCATTTTTTACCTTAGAATTTGATATTAAAACAACATAAGAAATCCTACTTTTCCCCCAGAGGCTGCCTTTTCTGCTGTTCATGGAGTTCCTGGAAAACTATGAAAGGAATTTGTATTCTGTCATATCATTAAGCATAGCCCTTTTGAGCCCTTTCTCAGAAATTGGCAGATGATATATGCAGGATCTTTTCTACCAGCCAGGCACATCCGTTGCTTAAATTTCAGGTTGCATTCAGTTTGTTTTCATGAAAAGGCTCCATAGCCAAATATTCGCTACCATTTCTCATCCAAGCGTTGCCGAGTTATGCTGTAGATAGACTTCCAAGAACTGCGGACATTCCACATTTCAAAGCAAATTGTTATACTCATGTGTTTCTTTTCTATGAGATCCTAAGCCTTCCATTTTCATCACCGTTTAAAACATCAATATGCTTATTTTTATTTAAAACAGCTATTTGTGCTCTTTGCCATTTTTAAATGTTTAAGAGCACGTTTGCTGTCATATAAACTTTTCATCATCAAGGCAATTATTAAAATTGGCCAAAGTTAAATTATCTTTTAATATTTAAACATGAATAAATAGTTATTACTGCTTATGGCACTAAGACTACAGACTGGGACCTCTCATAATGCCAGTTCTGTAAAGCTTAGCTTCTATTGCCTCTCTCTCAACAAAGAATATAAACATGCATATTACAACCTAATTAAACAGATAATCCATCCAACAGCATAAAAATCATGTCTATTAAGGGGGCCAAATCCACCCTACCCCCAAATTCTGGGAATATATCTAGGTTTTGGGGGCTTGTGGGGTGCCCTGGGGATGGGGGCCACAAGAATTTCTGCAAGGACAGAGAAGGAAGGTTTCCTAGGTTCTGTTAGATGGCATTGTTTCATCGGGGGGGGGGAGGGTCCAGAGCATATCAACTTGGCCAGTTCTTCCCAAGCAAGTTATAGTGAATATTTCACTATTTGACTCTTGCTATCAAAACTATGTAGTAGATTAGAAACAGGCTTATGTATTCCTAAAATTCAAAATGAATTTATATTTAATAATCAATATATATTATCAAGACATATTTGAGATCTATAGCACATCAGATATGAACATTTGACGATAATTGTATACAGGGCTATCTTCTATCAAATAAGAAGTTAATAATCAATTAAAACTGTAATGCATTCAGTTCGGTGAAAGAAAAATAAAGCAAGTATTGGAAAAGTGTCAGGAGAAACAGGAGAAATTTCAAATGGTGATTCCCTTACACAGTTGTTCGGCTATAGTAGTGGTGGTGAACCTCTGGCACTGGTGCCAGAGGCGGCACTCGGAGCCCTCTTTGCCATTGCCCCAGCCTTGCATCCCCCCATGACCCCTTCATCAGCAGCCCCCCCGGAGGAGAGCCGCCCCCAAGCGTGGCCCACACAGAGCAGCGCAGCCAAGGACATGGTAGCCTGGCAGCATAGACAAGACTCTGCCCTCACACCCCATCGTGCACAGTTGATGCTGCAGGGCACGGGGAGAGGGCGTGGCCACCATGGCGCTGCTGGGATGCCTTGGTGATTTGCGGTGGGCCCTGGAGGAGGTGAGTGGCCCTGCGGGCAGGCAGGGTGGGGGCAGGGGTAGAGGGTGGAGCAGGGGCATGGCCAGTTTTGGGGCACTCGATCTCTAAAAGGTTCACTATCACTGGGCTATAGTCTCACCGGCTCAAGGTTGACTCATCCTTCCATCCTTCTGAGGTTGGTAAAATGAGGACCCAGATTGTTGGGGGCAATAGGCTGGTTCTGTAAACCGTTTAGAGAGGGCTGTAAAACACTGTGAAGCGGTATATAAGGTTAAGTGCTACTTCTGTAGGAGAACGCAGAAAAGCAAAATAAGACTTTTGCTGTCAGAAAGAAAGCTACAATATTGTAAGCTTCCTGTCAAAGAGGAAAAAACCCCATGTAGAGCGCTCGCTCTCTCTCTCTCTCTCTCTCTCTCTCTCTCTCTCTCTCTCTCTCTCTCCCTCTCTCCTTCTCCCTCTCTCTCTCTCACACACACACAATGGTTGATTTGGATTAATGACTATTCAACCTAATCTAAACACAATTTTCAGAACTAGCAGCATTTAAATACAATTCACAAACCCAGTGTACTTTGTGGATTAAAGTTTTTCACCTGAAAATTATTTTTGGAATGTTTTAACTCTCTGCCCCCACCCTTGTAATATTTAATCTGGCAACAACAAATAGATTTCAGTTAATCCAGCATTAAAATTGTATGGGCTTTTATTTTAAGCTGTCTTTTAATTTTTATCTTTTTAGAACCGGGTTTTATCCCCAAGTGGAATTCGTCGGTTACATGCAGTAATGGCAGCTGTATCCACCACATTCTTGATTTTTTCCAATCTCATTTTTCTTGGTGGAAATGATGTTGGCAGAATTTATTGGAACAAGATCTTCAAAGAAGGCAAGTTAAGTGAATTTGAATTTTTCTTTAAAAATTATTAAAAATTCCTGCATGGATATACATTGTTGGTATATATTAATCTTGATACTACAACAACAACAATTTGGCTTGTTGGCTTTCAAACTGATCATTGTTTTTATTTTGTTTTATTTGAGATGCATTTTCTACCAAAACTATATTTAGATCCTGATGGTAAGAATAATAATAAACATTGCTTTGTGTAATTTTAATCTAATTTAGTGAATTTATCAAACTGCAAATTATTTGTCAGTATTAGCATGGAGTGAGGTAAAATTTACGTTTTTCATCAGTAAAGGATATATTAAGATAAGAGTTATGTTTTATATAATTAAACTGAAGATTGTAAGAGAGTTTTTATAGTCTTTTGAAATTATAACACTGAATAGTCAGAAAGCCATGCAGAGTAGGCTGTACTGCAATTAGGAGCATATGAGAACACAACAGCAACACTTATGCAGCCGTGTTAGTAGGCACATCTTTTCTTAGGATTTCTTAGTTGCCCCCTTGCAAACAGATGCAGAGTTTGTGTTTCCACGTGCACCACCACACTTTGTTTTTGAAATAAAGCATTGCCCAGCCAAATATACAATATTCAGATTGTTTACATTCCTGTATATCATAATTCCTTATTTTATTTACAATATTTTACTCTTTTGTAATTTCAGTATATAATGAATTTTATTACCAGTTTTAAAAAGTTGTGGAGTTGTTTAGAATTTTTATTCCAATGAATAACAATTGTTGATGCTGAATAAAACCTTAAGTGGGTTTATATGTGATATGTGCTTGGCATATGCAGTTGATACCCATTTAACTGATAGAAAATGTACACTCACTTTCTTCGGTTCAAGGCTTCGAGATAACAGGGCTACAATTCCCACTGTGTTCAGCCGTCATGACAGCTCCATATATTCCTGTTGAAGCTACACTGAAAACTATTAGATTAATTTAGTGCATTTATGGAGATGTCTCTGTATCTGTTATTCCAAGAAACTAAATCTGTCCCCTTGTTGTCCTTCAGGAAGACCCTAAATATTTCCAGTCCAATATATCTTTGTGGTACTTACATTTTTCTGAAAAATGTTTGAATCTCAGCACAATTATGACTTTTCATTTGAGCACTTTTATTTCCTTCGGGCAATTCATTTTAACATTCAACAATAGATATGTGTTTTCCATGTAATTAGGCACATAATTTTGAATGACAATCTGTGTGAACCCAAGAATGGCCTGTATGGTGGCGGTCCCCAACCCCCAGTCCATGGCATGCCAGCAATCGGTCTGCACAAACAAGCAAAGCCCTATTCACGGGATGCAAGCACCATACAAAACCACGCACCTCTCTCCATGGAACCAGTCCCTGGCGCCCAAAAGGTTGGGGATCTCTGCTATATGGAATCAAATATACAGTTTTTCCTGACATGAAGAGGGTCTACCTCTGTTGGAAGTCAAGTAGGATAGTTTTATCTCTTTCAGTCCCAAATTAGGCTTGAACTTCTGAGAAATTTCATCAGGCCTATCAAGCCTGGCTTTGCTTTTACAAAATTTATCTGTTAATTTTGACTTTAAGCCTATTTTGAGTATAGGTAGAATAGATGCAGTTAGTGAATTGGTTGAGAGCAATTATTATTCCTTGCAAGAACTTGAAAATAAAGTTAATTGCATGATCCAACAATTCCCGTTATTTACTTTCTGCTATGAATGCTTACCTTTCTATATATGTGTGAAACCAGTACTGGATGAATATACTGTTCTAGTTATGTATTGCTTGATTCTCCTATATGGCATTTGAGAAGTTTTAATGCAAACTAATCTGCTGCTTGGTTCTCATTAAGATTAAGATTTTTAAATTTTATTTCTTAGTTTTACAAATAACTCAAAGTGACAAACATAGCTAATACTCCTTCATCTTCATATTTTCCTCACACCAACAACCCTGAAAGATGTGTTGGGCTGAGAGAGACTACCTGGCCCAAAATGTCCCACCCAGCTTTCATGCCTTATGCAGGACTAGAACTCACAGGTCTCCTAGTTTCTAGGCGAGCACTTTTACCACTAGACCAAACTAGCTCTTATAATTTTCATTGATTTTAATTATTAAATTTATTCATTATGTAATAATAATATAATAATGTAATTATTATTTAATAATTTAAATCAGTTCTTGTAATGTTATAATGTAGTTCTTACTTGTTTAAACATGAGAATTAAGGTAATATTTGGAATAAATAAAATATTTTGTAAACACTAATTAATTAATATTAAAATACAGTTGGAATGGTTTTCTTCCAAAGGGAAGGCTTTTACAGCCTTTTGAGAGAAGCACTTCCACATATATGCATTTCTTACAATTTTTGTCAGGGTTATTTTATAAGTTATAGTTTTATAAAAAAAACAAGCAGAATAGTCTTTGGAGTGAATGTGACATGGACATACACTGGAAAGAAAATAGTGTATCCCTTGATCTTTGAAACTTGTTTTGATTCTTTGTATAAAAATAGAAAGCTAGTCATTTTCATGGTAAAATAAGAATAATATTTTTAAAATAATTTACAAGCTATTTTTAGAAGTAAGACATGAAAGCATGATTTGCTCTGAGATTACCAGAGTGTCTTGGTTGCTCAGACTTCTGTTGAATGAAATTATTTTGGACAGGCATTGCATTTACAACTGATCTGGAAGACTGCAATTTTAAATCAAGGAAAGCTGTGTAGATTTATAAGCATGTACCCTAATCTATATTTATAGATTCTCAGTATGCAGTGGGATTTGTTGATCTGAAGTCTGCAAAAGTTCTGGAATAGCTGCTTTCAATTTTTACCTCAGATCTGGCTTCCTTGTTCCATGAAGCCTTGTAGCTAAAAACTACTATGTGTACAAGAAAGGAAATAAAATGAACTCCTTTGAATTAGAATGTTAATTAGCCATCTATTGTTTTCATTGAGTAAATTGTGGTGAGGGAAGCTTTGAGATCGTCCTATTTAATTCTAGGAGCTGGAGTGGGTTATATTGGAGTGCAAGTACCATCATCCCCCAACATAAGTCATGCAGTTAAGGAGTATGGATGTTGACATTTGACAACTGCTGGGGCATCGTAATCCATGATATACAGATTTGGTTTATATTATTTACCATTAATTATAATTATTTAGAATTGTAACATCTAATGAGATAGACTGGTGCAATAGTATTCATAAGATCAGTAAGAAACCTCCAGTGTTCTACTTAGTGTTTTCAATAAGTATTTCTGCTACTATCATTAGTTCTGCTCTACTTCAGATTTTCTTTTATCTGAACCAATTTTTAAAAGATAAGAAATAAAACATCAATAACCATGATGATCAAATAAGACATTTCAAGGGCTATCATTGTGGAAATGACTGTCCCGACTCTCCCATACATTAGAAAGAATATGACAGCAGCTTCCAGGAGGTAGATGTTAGCATTAGTAAAATTGAAAGCTGTTGTCAGTTAACATGTACATATTTTTGTTTTTGGTTTGAAAGCACCATTAGGAATTGTCATTTGAAATCTACACATGGATACTTTCACATAACTGTATAAAAGTGAAAGTATTAGATATATTCATACTAATTATTGTGCTGAGGAATAGCAGTAAAAAGCCATTAAGAAAATTCCAAGTATGGTTTATATAAAAGCTAGCATTTTCCTTTTAAGCTTGTTAAGTTAAAAGGAGTAATAAATTATACATTCAGCTGATGTGAATGAAGAATATAAAGTTCTGAAAAGATCTGATCATGGACAAATAGCTGAGCTAAGTAAATACCTGCCACTGGATGAAATCAGAATTAAAATTGAACATGGGTAATATGTAAATCAAACTGCAGAAATCAGATCTTCTAAACAGCAGAAAACTGTTCCGCGAATACTTACAATTATCAGAGATGACTAACTAACTTTAGGTAGAACTTCCCAATAATTCTCACAGGGAATGAATGATTTTTAGTCAAGTGACTTGAGAGTGAAGGGCTTGTACACAAATAGGATTTTCTTTAACATTATTTATTTAGACATTTTTTCTCTAAAGAATTCAGGTGTAAATTTTGGGTACACTTAATAGGACAGATTCTTAAGTGGTGTGTTGATACAATTCATTACTTTATGGGGAACTTTTATCTAAGGGTTTTTCAACAGCTAAGAGGAATGTAATTTCATTAATGTCTAAAATATTTAAACTGTTTGAAATGGATTTGCCAAGTAAAAGATAATCCCCATTAAGCGGGGGGGGGGGGAAACACACCTTGCAATGGTGGACCATCATATGATAATGCATAAATATAGAAGATCTGAAAAATATTCAGTTCTTGATATATACGTCTGTCAAATCATGTTGAATTCAGTAGACTTATGGATCATTTTGTTAATATTATATTCTACTATCACTCTGAGACAAGAGCGTGGTAGCAGAACATTGATGAGCGCATAATTCAATCATGGATTGTTGCAAGCAATTTAGCTCCTAAGAATTTTGAAATCATATTTCATTTGGACATCTTATGTATGCTTAATACTTTTCAACAGTATCTATTCATGGGTAATTTTTCTACACTATATAATTTATGTTTACTCCTTATGTTTATAAGGAGTAATCAAAGTACATTAGATGTGCTACTTGCAAGGCTGTCTTCTTGCATAGTCTTAAACAACACATTAACTCAAAGCTTCTTTCTATGCAATTGTTTATCAGGGTAACTGGGCCAGAACTAATTTATGTATTCAAGAATGACAAATTTATTCCTGCAACGCTGATATAAAATAAAATTTGAAGATGCTTTAGATGCAGGGTGACAATTTTTGACCAGTGAAGATGGATTAGCATTCTACTACAAAGGAAGGTGGGCAATAGCTTAAGAGCAATGGAAATACGTTTCTAATAAGGAATTGTGGACTTTGCCATCAGTAGTTCATCTTCATCTTCATTTTATGAAGCTTTGTAACTGATTGTGTGTGTGTGTGTGTGTGTGTGTGTGTGTGTGTGTAATATTTTGGATATGATTCATATTTATCCAGAGTCTGTTGAAACTGCAGTGCAACCACCTTCTCCGCTCTACAAAGGGAAGATTGGAAACCAGATGAAAACTGTTCAAACTGGTTGGGCCGAGTGATTTCCCTTTAGTAGGCAGCACACCATCATCACCTTAAGAGTTGGCAAAACCACACCTTAACTCAAGGAAGAATTAATCATTACCAAAACCCTCTCCCTGGAAACCTTGACCAACCAGGAGTGAATGGATCTAATACAGAGGCAGCTGAACCAACAGCTGTAAGAGCCTCAGGTCCTCAGATTTAACAGGACCAAATTCGTCCCAGTGGCCTCCAACTATTTGGGCACAAGGGACTGGTTCCGTGGAGAGTTTTTTTCTGTGGACTACAGGGGGCACGGTTTCATGTTCATTTATTCCATAGATAGGGCTTTACTTGTTTGCACTGACCGGTTTCTGGCATGCTGCAGACCAGTGCCAGTCCAGAGACCAGGGGTTAGGGACTCTGATATAATACTTAGCTCTCATAGCTATCACTTTTTTTGCTTCAAAGATGGAGTCCAGTGCAAAGTGAATCTGAGCAACTTTATTTGTTGTATTATAGAATTACTCTCTCCAGGAAGAGTCCATATTACCTGAATTGGGTCTGCCAGATGGCAGATGCTATAAGGGTGGAGAAATAATTATGTTTAGTTGTAAATGCCCTTCATGTCATGGGTTCAGGTTAGTTGAGGGACCATTTCACCCCACTGGGATTGGCCTACACCACTCGTGCTGGTAGAGGAGGAATGCTGCGGGTTCTGTCAGCCCAATTATTCTGGCTAGTGGGGTTCAGGAGGACAGCCTTCTCTGCTGTTGATCCTGTTCTCTGGAACATCTTGCCCCTGGTGTGAAATTGACCCCAACCGTCCTAAATTTTTGTAAAGGCCTAAGACATGGCTCTGCCAATTGGCTTGAGGCCCCAGTGCGGGAACAACACAATGGAGGTTGATGATTGAATAGAATAACAGAGTTGGAAGGGACCTTGGAGATCTTTCAGGACAACCCCCTGCTCAGGCAGGAAACCCTATACCATTTCAGACAAATGATTGTCAAATCTCTTCTTAAAAACTTCCAGTGTTGGAGTATTCACAACTTCTGGAGGCAGGTTGTTCCACTGATTAATTGTATTAACTATCAGGAAAATAATCCTTAGTTCTAGATTGCTTCTGTCCCTGATTAGTTTCCATCCATTGCTTCTTGTCCTGCTCTCAGGCACTTTGGAGAATAGCCTGACTCCCTCTTCTTTGTGGCAACCCCTGAGATATTGGAACACTGCTATTATGTCACCCTAATCCTTGTTTTCATTAAACTAGACATACCGAATTCCAGCAACTGTTCTTTATATGTTATAGCCTCCACTCCCCTGATCATCTTTGTTGCTCTTCTCTGCATTCTTTCTACAGTCTCAACGTCTTTTTTACATCATGGTGACCAAAACTGGGTGCAGTATTCCAAGTGTGGAATTGAGTGATAGTAGATCCCACCCACCCCCACTCTGCCCCCGCTTTCCTCATGTGTCCTTGATTTTAATATCTGATTTTAACTTTTTATGTTTTATGTAACTGTAAGCTGCCTAGAGTTATCCTTTGGGGGATGAGCAGCCAATAAATTTTATAAATAAATAAACATGTAAAAAGTACTCTATAACAGGGATTCTAGCCTATGGCACTCGAGGTATCTCTTCACCCACTTCATCTCTCTTAACTCTAGATCCATGGTATAGAGAGATCACTCAGGTGTAATCCAATCCAAAGCCTCAACTACCCTCCCTTTCCAGATGGCCACCAGGACTTCCTTTTTGCAGGAAACAGAATTAACTTTCATCCCATTTTCCTAATTTTCTTTGTTTCTTTACAGTCAACCATAATTGTGGGGACACTGAGCCTGTCCAGTTCTCATTTGTGTACTCTGCCTTTTCCCTCACCACTAATGTAAACATTGAATTTCCTCAAATCTGGTCATGAATGGTGCCATTTTGATTGCATTTCTATAACACAGGATGATAATAATCAGTTTGTCTCTCCCTTGATGTAACTTTGGATCTGAGTTATTGTCAGGGTGCCACTGAAGCCTCCTAGGACATGCTATCTAGGGAACTTTCTGAGGTTTGTGGGCAACATCTGTTGGTTTCTTTAAATAACAGTTTAGAAGTTATACAGAGGAACAGAAAATCAATGTTAGCTTAGCTCTGTTCACCTCTTGAAAGAAAAGAATTGGAGGGGAATCGAAGTTACCTTAAATGAAAATTATTTTTTCTTGGGTTTTTTCTTGTGATGTTCTTAATATTCAGGATATATAGGAAAAAATGTGTTGAATCCATAGCTGACACTACGCTGACCTTGGGTTGTTTTTTTTTTTTTAGAAAAACATTTCCAAAATGTTTTGTTCATTTCTCAGGTAGATTCTAAAATGTTCATTCTGAGGCAGATACTGAGCCACCGTCTATAAAACCCAATTGTCAATTTCCCAAAACTTAACTTGCTTTACCAGAATCATGTGATAAAGGTACTATTGGGAGAAGCAGAATTTGTCTTTTATGAACTTCTTTTTTATCTGTTTCCTAAAAAGGAATTATTAAATGGCTGTTGCTGAGTTGATATTCATCTGAACACAAGGTTGTTCTGTTGTTTGGAGAAATTTTAAGTTAATTGTTTTTGGTTCTGCTGCAGAAAATACATTGATAAGTCAATAGGGAAGCCAGATTTATTTAACAATCGTATTACTAAATTAACTAACTGATTCACTTCTGTGCAGTGGTGGGATTCAAATAAGTGAACAACCGATTCTCTATGTGGATGCCACTTCTGGAAGTCCATTCTGGGCCTGGACAACAAAATATTAGCTACCGGTTCTGCCGAACTAGTGCGAACTGGCTGAATCCCACCACTGCTTCTGTAGCAAGAAAGGTGGTAAAATGGGGCAAAAATCATTTAACAATTGTCTTCCTAACAATGGACAGTTTGGGCTCCTAAGTCGAAGACTACCTGACAAAAGTAGCTTACCAGTGACATAGCATATAAATTTAATAAATAAATAAAAATAATTGGATTATCTTAGTAATAGTCACATCTTACAAAACCTTGTGATTTGTTTTTATAATACAAAGAGTCAAGCATTTAGGCTTAACAAACATAGGAAAGATTATAGTTAAAAGAAAATCCTTTTTAGATGATGCAGCTGAAGTACAAAATAATTTTTGTGAGTTGGAGAGGCACATAATCTTCGTTCCTTTTATTTGACTGTTCATAATGACAAAATAATTCTTGAGAGAATTATATTCATTTCAAAATGAAATACTTTTTCCTGAAAACAAATTTATCTACATAGGGATAGACAAACTATCCCTGGACTGGAACATCTATAAGCGTCAGCACCATAACCTGTAGACAAATTTTATGGATGAAATTTTCTCAGAGACTGGGAGGGCAATTTCATTTGACCATTCTTTAAGTTTCACCTGCATCTCATGACCAATTTTTTTTAAAAAAAATAATAAATTGTCAACTGTAAAGATTCCTACAAGTTGTGCTCAACTCCTATTGACTTTATGGATGTACCATCATAGTTTCTTGGCAGCAACACAGAAGGTGATTTGCTATTATCTTCTTCCAGAATATTTTTCAATAATATTAGCGTTAATGGTTTCCAACATAATTACAATCCAGATCTGACTATGTCCTATCTTGTCAGAGAAATTGTCAAGCTTGACTCCTAGTTGCTATAGTTTACTTGTGTTTACTTGTCAAGCTTGACTCCTAGTTGCTATAGTTTACTAGTAGGTTGCCACTATCTTCTTTTTGGCATTGTTTCAACTTCCCTGTCTAGCTACCAGTACCAGAATTCCCCTGTGATTTTCCCCATTCAGATACTCACCAGGACCAATTCTGCTTGACTTCTGAAGTTTGTCTAAATGCTGCCATCTGCTGAGGATGAACATGTATATGTGCACACTTTTTTCATCTCCACAATCTTCTATCATCTTCTCCCTCCACATCTCTTTCACTTTCCCACTTAAAAAAAGAAACAAAATGAAATTGTTATTATGCTTTTTCTGGAATATATTTTTGGATAAAACCCAAACTTGGAGATGAAGTAATGGCAATTATAAATTTGGACTAAATGAAAATTGTCTTTCTCAGAAAATTATTTTCTTAATTTGGTACTAAAGTGTTATTAACACAAATACTACTAAAATGCAGTAATTTGCAATGCCTGAGTATTTAATTTATCATACAAAGTAATGCCTCTATTAGGAATTGGGCATCATTACAGGAAAAAAAACCTATAATTTTGAATTTATATCGTGTACTTCTACAGACAAAATTTGACAATTTTAGAAAAGAAGCAGATTGATATGAAAGAAAATAATGTGCTCCAGATTGTTTTTTTTATTAAAAGTTTTACAAATTTAATACATTATAACCCAAACCCCTCCCACCCCTTCCCTCCCTCCCCACTTCCCAGAGCTGATTACAGGGTGAAAAACAAACAAACATAATCTAACTAACATAACCCGACTATACTATCAATCAAATCCATAACACACTTTAACTCTTTTTCAAAACAAGTATTAACAAATTAAAAACAAAAATAATAATATAATTAAACCATAATACTAAAAATAATATAAATTCAACCATATTGAACTATTAAAAATAATCTAAAATCTACTCATAAGCAAGATAATACCTTTCAGTCTCATATTTCTTTTGAATATAATTAATCCATCTTCTCCAAACCGAAATATATTTTTCTTGTGAATGGTCCTTCAAATAGGCTGTGATTTTCACCATTTCTGCTAAATTAGACACCTTAATTATCCATTCTTCCATAGGAGGCAAAGAGTTTTTCTTCCAATATTGCCCCACAAGTAATCTTGCAGCTGTTATAAGATTCAGCATCAAATCAATTTCTTTGACATCAAAATCTACAATAATACCCAGCAAAAATAATTGCAGAGTAAACTTTATCTTTCTCTTTAAAATCTTTTGAATATTCCACCAAATCTTAATCCAAAAAGCTTTTATATCTCTACAAGTCCACCAAATATGAAAATAGGTTGCGTCTAAGCTTCCACATCTCCAACATTTGGGCTGTAAATACGGGACAACTTTTGGGGATCCAAATGTTTTATAAAACATTTTATAAAAATTTTCTCTTAAATTTTGCGCTTGGATAAATTTTACATTTCTAACCCAAATTGTCTCCCATGTATCCAATAAAATCGGCTCTTGAATATTTTGAGCCCATTTAACCATACAATCTTTAACTAACTCCGTTTCAGAATCCAATTCTATTAAAACATTATAAATTCTCTTTATATGAGCTCGAGTTTGGTCTTTAATCTGTTTTACCAAATTCACATCCTCTAAAGTAATACCAACTTTTTGATCTATACTCCACCTCACTAACAATTGATTATACTGAAACCAAGAGTGTACAGTGTGCTCCAGATTGTTGAGCCTTGGCTTTAAAAGTAAACATCATCATCTTGAATTTTAGTTATTGGCAAACAAGTATCTAAAGTATTTTTTTCAAAATTAATGTTGACATAACTCTGTTAGTCAGAAATTCTAGTAGCTGAATACTTTATGAATTTAAGGTTCCCAACTCTTTCCAAAGACAGCATCAGTAAATTTCCAAAGCATATATCCCTCTATTGAAAAAGGCCATAAACTATTAACTAATGAAATAAATACTTTATACAACAAAAGCCATTAGTGTAGATGTTTGATAAATGGTAAGAGAACACCTGTCTGACCTTGATGAATATAAATCACTGGGACCTGATGAACTACATCGCAGAGTTCTGAAGTAGCTGGCAGATGTTATTTCAGAACCATTGTATCATATCTTTAAAAAATCTTGGAGCACTGGGGAACTACCAGAGGATTGGAAAAGAGCTGATGTGGTTCCCATCTTCAAAAAAGGGGGGAAAAACAGACCCAGGAAATTACAGACCAATCAGCCTAACATCAATACCTGGGAAGATACTGGAAAAAATAATAAAAAAATAGATCTGTGAACATTCAGAAACAAATAAAGTTATAATTAGTAGCTAGCACGGGTTTGTTAAAAACAGATTGTACTAAACCAATCTTATTTCATTCTTTGACAAAGTGACTAAATTAGTAGGCCCGCAAAATGCTGTGGTCATAGTATATTTAGACTTCAGCAAGGCATTTGACAAAATAGACCACAACCTGCTTCTTTTCTAAGCTAGAAAAATGTGGGATAGACAGCATCATCACCAGATGGATTTGTAACTGTCTGACAAACCATACTCAATGAGTAGTTCTTACTGATACTACATCTACATGGAGGGAAGTAAGCAGTGGGGTACCACAAGGTCCCATCTTAGGCCCAGTACTCTTCAATATCGTCATAAATGACTTAGATGAGGGAATAGAAGGGGAACTCATCAAATTTGCAGATGAGACTAAGCTGGCAGGAATAGCCAACACCCCAGAAGATAAACTCAGAATCCCAAAAGATCTTGACAGACTTGAACAATGGGCCCTATCCAACAAAATGATATTTAATGTGCAGAAAAGCAAGATTTTACACCTGGGCAGAAAAAACCAAAGGTACAAGTACAGATTAGGCAAAACCTGGCTCAAAAACAGTAACTGTGAGAGGGACCTTGGACAATCACTTAAATATGAGCCAGCAGTGTGCAGCAGCAGCCAAAAAACCTAATAGGATCCTTGATTGTATAAACAGAGGCATAGTATCACAATCACTTGAAGTATTAGTACCGCTTTATAAATTCTTACTAAGACCACACCTGGAATATTGCATCCAGTGTTGTTCACCACATTACAAAAAAGATGTTGAGACTTTTGAAAAAGTGCAAAGAAGAGTAACTGTTAAAGGCCGGGAAACTAAAACATATGAAGAACAGTTGCAGGATTTGGGAATGGCCAGTCTAGAGATAAAAAAGGACTAGGGGGAAAAGCAGTATTCCAGTATTTGCGAGGCTGCCACAAGGAGGAGAGGGTCAATTTATTTTCCAAAGCACCAGAAGGCAAGGCAAGAAACAATGGATGGAAACTAATCAAGGAGAGAAGCAACCTGGAATTAAGGAGAAACTTCGTAACAGTGAGGACAATTAACCATTGGAACAGCTTGCTTTCAGATGTGGGTGCTTCATCACTCAAGGTTTTTTAAGAAGAGACTGGACAGCCACTTGTCTGAAATGATATAGGGTCTCCTGCTCAGCAGGGTGCTGGACTAGAAGACCTCCAAGGTCCCTTCCAGCTCTATTCTGATTTGAGTAACCTCAGGCAAATTGGCCTCCAGAAAGAATTCTATCTTTCTAAAGAGTCTGGTTGTGTCAGCATCTGTAGCAGGGCTCAACTTCATCTTAAAGACTTTTACACCACCCAAAATTACCTGTTTGACACTTGTATAATCTCAGTAGACTCTGATGATAAAAGACAAGTTGAATTACCTGTTGATGGCTACCTCACTCAAAATCCCTGGATTTCAAAACCCCTGGTTATATAAACATTTTGGAGATACAAGGAAATTGGAGGCAATATTGCAATATCTTCCATTTTGTGAGATTTCATCATGATAGCATAATTAATAATAATAATAATAATCAAAAGCTTCTGAATTAGTTGGCTGTCACATCTCCTTGTTGCTTGATTCCCATCTTATAATAGCCAGTATTACCATGGAGAGTTGCCAGATGGTATTTTCACATTACAGAAGAAAACCTGAACAAATACTCACTGCTGTTCTGGTCTATTGTTTTCTTCCAATTTCTGATGAAATCCCTTGTGATAAGGAGGCATATGCCCCAAAATTAAGCCCTCATGAACAAAACATTTTGCTGCCCTAGAGGTACTCATTTTGTTTTAAACAGTGAACAATGCAGCATGCATCCCTTTCTGCACATGGTAACTATTTTCTGAATTATTTTTGATTAATTATTTTGTAAAATAATATTAAAAATTAAAATGATAGTAATATGCATGAAAAATATTCATTTCGGTTTTGAAGACTGACCCCACTGGCTTCTCTTATCAGCTTTCTCTTTTTATTTACAGTATTGAGTAACTGATGGGGCAGTGCGTGGCTCAGTGGTTCAGACGCTGGGCTTATTGGCTGGAAAGCCAGCAGTCCAAGTTTGACACCCAAACGCCATGCAACAAGGTGAGCTCCTGTTACTTGCCCCATCTCCTGACAACCAGCAGTTCAACAGCATGCAAATGCAAGTAGATAAATAAATACCACTTCGTTGGGAAGGTAACAGCATTCCGTGAAATCATGCTGACCACATGACCACAGAAATGTCTTTGGACAGCCCTGGCTCAATGGTCTTAAAACAGAGAAGAGCACTGCCCCCTATAGTTAGCAACGATGAGCGGAGTAAAATCTGCCGGGACTCCTTTACCTTAGTTTATGGAGTAGCTGACGTATGTCTCTGAAAGAAACCATGGAGAAGAGATAGTGAGGCTTAAAGTGGCTTTTTTTCCTGAAATCTTGAATTAAAAGATGACCATGCACAATAAATGATACCAAATGTTCTGTGGAGAAATAGGGAAGCATCTAGTGCTCATTTTAAAAAGCTTTTTCCTGTTAAGAAATGAATAAGATGCTAAGCACTCCCGGCAGTGTTTGCATGAAGATTTAATGTAGGCTCTGACCTTGTTATAGCAACTCATAAGGTTACTTTCAGTTCCAGGGCATGAATAGGAGAAGCACCTTGTACTGTAGTTGTGAGTAGATATAATCCAGAGAGCTGGCTTTTATCTCCCAAAATATAAATGCTTTGGGTGGTATGAATGTATCCTGGGAATCGCTCCATTTAGCCAGGAGCTGCCCAATGATAATGGTGTCTTTGTTTATCTCTGTTTCACAAGCTCCCCATCTGGGACTAGGGAGTTCATGAGCTTGAGTCAATAATAGCTTTTCTGATCTTGAATGACGTAGATTATTTGTTATGATACAAAGTAGTTAGAAATCAGAGAATTTCTTCAGGGCTAGTACATAAGAAGGTGATGTGTACTTATATACTTATATACTTACCACCTGACCAAAGTGTGATCAAAATTATTTTATCACATGTTTTCCTCTGACTATTTCCATACCAGGATAGAATGTCCCAAGCAGGAGAGATTCTTCTAGCTTAGTTTATAAGGACTAAAACTATCTTTCAAATATCCTTGTTACAGCTGCCTACAGATAACATCTCAAACAAAAGATCATTTCTGTAATTTGGTATGTAGGTTTCATGGGGTCTGCAAACACTAGTTGTTTTGCAGCAATAGTTGGCTGATCCTAGAATAGAATAGAGCTGGAAGGGACCATGGAGGTCTTCTAGTCAAGCAGGAAACCTATACCATTTCAGACAAGTGACTGTCCAGCCTCTTCTTCAAAAGCTCCAGTGATAGAGTGCCCATGATTTCTGAAGGCAAGCTGTTCCACTGATTAATTGTCCTCACTGTTAGGAAGTTTCTCCTTAATTCCAGATTGCTCTCTCTTTGGTCAGTTTCAAACCATTGTTTCTTGTCCTGCGCTCTGGTGCTTTGGAGAATAGTTTGATGCCCTCTTCTTTGTGGTAGCCCCTCAAATACTGGAATACTGCTAATCATGTTGCCCCTGTTTCTTCTTTTCTTTAGACTAGCTAAACCCAAGTCCTGCAGCCATTCTTCATATGTTTTAGTCTCCAAGCCTTTAATCATATCTCGATGGCTTCTCTGATTATTCTGTTATTAAAATGTTCACTTTTGGCAATAGTTCTGGTATTTTTAAAGTCAATTTCATGTCCTGTGGCTTTAAGGTGTTGGACCAGGGAAGATGTTGGTTCCTCTTTTTGACTGAGTTCTTATGTTCTTCAATGCGTGCACTTATTCTTCTGTTGGTTTGTCCGATGTATGTGGTGGGACAAGTGGTGCATGGGATTTCGTATACTCCTTGATTTTCTAATTCAATTTTATCTTTGGGGTTTCTAAGGATGGTGGATATTTTTCTGTTTGTGCCGAATGCTGTTTTGATGTTGTGTTTATGGAGGATCTTACTGATTCTGTCTGTGGTGCCTTTTATGTATGGGAGGAGGGCTTTGCCGTTTTCTTGTTCTTTGTCTTGGATTTTAGTGGGGGTTTCTTTTTGGATTAGGTTTGTAATCTTATTTCTATGGAATCCATTGGGTGTTAGTACATTGGTGAGAGTGTGTAGTTCAGTTTTTAGGTGTTGATCGTCAGCTAAGTGTTTTGTTCTGGAGATGAGTGTCTTGGCTACAGAGTTGATCTGTGCTGGGTGGTGGTGTGAGAGAGCGTGCTGATAGCGGTTTGTGTGTGTTTTCTTCTGGTAGATGGTGTGTCCTAGGGAGCCATTGGATTTCTTGTAGACTAAGACATCCAGGAAGGGAAGTTGGTTGTTAGCTTCTGTTTCCATGGTGAACTGTATTTTGGGGTGTAGGCTGTTGAGGTGTGTGAGGAAGTTGTCCAGTTTTTCTTTCCCATGTGGCCAGATTATGAAGGTGTCGTCTACGTATCTGAGCCAGAGTTTGGGTTTGTGATCCGATTTTTCTAGAGCTTGGGTTTCAAAGTGTTCCATGTAGAGGTTGGCAATGACAGGTGAGAGGGGTGATCCCATGGGTGCTCCTTCTGTTTGTTTGTATTTTTGTCCATTATAGATGAAGTATGTGTTGGATAGGCAGTGGTTGGTCAGATCTAAGATGTGTTTGGGGGGGTTATATTTGTTTTTGAATAGCTGTCAAGGCTTCTTTGATAGGCACTTGGGTGAAGAGGGATATGACATCGAAGCTCACTAGTAGGTCGCTGGGCTGTAAGTTTTGTTTCTTTATGATCTCTATAAACTGGAATGAGTTTTTTACGTGTGAGGTGATGGATTCTGCATAGGGCTGTAGTTGTTTGGCGAGAAATTTGGCTAGGTTTTGTAGAGGTGAGCCTATGGAGCTGACTATAGGTCTGAGTGGGGTTCCTTCCTTGTGTATCTTGGGGAGACCATAGAGTTTGGGGCATCTGGATGATTTCTCTCTGGGAATGATTCTTTGCTGGATCTCTTCGCTAATGGGGGAGGCTTTTATTTTGGATCTGGTGGTTTTTTCCAGGTAGGTGGTGGGATCTGTATTTAGGGGTTTGTATGTGGAGTCTTGGAGTAGGTTGGTTAATTTGGTTTGGTAGTCAGATGTGTTCATAACCACCGTGGCGTTGCCCTTGTCTGCTGGTAGGATTATTATGCTGGTGTCTTCTTTCAGGTTACGTAGTGCTGTCTGTTCTTCTTTGGGTAAGTTGCTTTTGGGTGGCTTGCTGGTGCAGAGGATGTTGGTGATTTCGAGTCTGATTCTGTTAGCGTCGTCGGGGTTTGATTTTGGTCAGGCTGGTTTCAACTCCACATATGATGGTTTCAGTGGGGATGTGTTTGGGAGCGACTGCAAAGTTGAATCCTTTGGAAAGGACATTGGTTTCAGCTTTGGTGAGGATCCTATCTGAGATGTTATGCACTGTTGTTTCATGTGTGGCTGTGAGGGAGGAGGGGTGTGTTTCTGGCGTTCTTGTAGTCTTCGGAGTTTGTTGGTGTGTGTATCTGTCTTGAGGATGGTCTGTGTTTCGGCTCTCCAGACGGCAAGTTGTTTGGATTTGTCCCAAAGTGCGGGGTGGATCTTGTTGCTGAGTTTGAGGTGGAGTGTGAGGAGATCTTTGTTAATTCGGTCTAGGAGGAATCTTAGGAGGACACCACACAGGATGTAACCACCACACATCCACGCAAAAAACAAACCCAAAGCCACACCGATGATGAGGCACGACCACAAACCAGAAGCCAGACCACAGCTGCATCATTAGCCACTTTAAACCCCTCCAATCCATACATGAAGCAAACTGACACCCTCCATGAAAATGATGCACGACCACAAACGCGAAGCCAAAAAATAGCAAGGCAGCCCAAAATCTTAAACCCCTCTGCAACTCAGACTAACCTGAGCACAACCAAACAGAACACTCCCCCAGCCAATCAGAGCACAGCCAACCCCCCAGCCAATCAGAGCATAGCCAACCCCCCAGCCAATCAGAGCACAGCCAAGCCCCTAACCAATCAGAACACACCTCCACCCAATCAGAACACAGTCAAGCTCCCACCCAATCAGTTCATACCCCCACTGGCAGTTAAAAGGAAGAAACAGCTAAGACCACACATTGCTGCTCGAAGCACGAAGCTGAAAACACCAGGCTGAAGATGACGAATGGGACTTCGTCGAAACGTCGCCAAGACACTTCCAATTTTACGCGGGAGAAAACCCAAACAACCACAGACCTACATATATGTGTGTGTGTGTGTGTGTGTGTGTGTGTGTGTGTGTGTGTTTTCTGAGGTTTCGTGTGCATTTGGTATGTAGGTCTTTGGTGTTCGGGTTTACTCCCGCTGTGTAAAATTGGAAGTGTCTTGGCGACGGTTCGACGAAGTCCCATTCGTCATCTTCAGGCTGGTGTTTTCAGCTTCGTGCTTTGAGCAGCAATGTGTGGTCTTAGCTGTTTCTTCCTTTTAACTGCCAGTGGGGGTATGAACTGATTGGGTGGAGGTGTGTTCTGAATGGTTAGGGGCTTGGCTGTGCTCTCATTGGCTGGGGGAGTGCTCTGTTTGGTTGTGCTCAGGTTAGTCTGAGTTGCAGAGGGGTTTAAGATTTTGGGCTGCCTTGCTATTTTTTGGCTTCTCGTTCGTGGTCGTGCCTCCTCTTCATGGAGGGTGTCAGTTTGCTTCATGTATGGATTGGAGGGGTTTAAAGTGGCTAATGATGCAGCTGTGGTCTGGCTTCTGGTTTGTGGTCGTGCCTCTTCATCGGTGTGGCTTTGGGTTTGCTTTTTGCGTGGATGTGTGGTGGTGACATCCTGTGTGGTTTTTGTGAGTGTGGGTATGGTATCATTTTTTGTGTTAGGGAGTCGTTTGTCAATAAGGGTGGGTTTCCAAATGGCTGGTAGGCGGGAGGTATCATCTCGCTTGTTCATGCTGTGTGGGCGTTTTTCTATCTCGATGGCGTCTCTGATTATTCTGTTATTAAAATGTTCACTTTTGGCAATGGTTCTGGTATTTTTAAAGTCAATTTCATGTCCTGTGGCTTTAAGGGTTGGACCAGGGAAGATGTTGGTTCCTCTTTTTTGACTGAGTTCTTATGTTCTTCAATGCGTGCACTTATTCTTCTGTTGGTTTGTCCGATGTATGTGGTGGGACAAGTGGGGCATGGGATTTCGTATACTCCTTGATTTTCTAATTCAATTTTATCTTTGGGGTTTCTAAGGATGGTGGATATTTTTCTGTTTGTGCAGAATGCTGTTTTGATGTTGTGTTTATAGAGGATCTTACTGATTCTGTCTGTGGTGCCTTTTATGTATGGGAGGAGGGCTTTGCCGTTTTCTTGTTTTTTGTCTTGGATTTTGGTGGGGGTTTCTTTTTGGATTAGGTTTGTAATCTTATTTCTATGGAATCCATTGGATGTTAGTAAATTGGTGAGAGTGTGTAGTTCGGGTTTTAGGTGTTGTTCGTCAGCTAAGCGTTTTGTTTTGGAGATGAGTGTCTTGGCTACAGAGTTGATCTGTGCTGGGTGGTGGTGTGAGAGAGCGTGAAGATAGCGGTTTGTGTGTGTTTTCTTCTGGTAGATGGTGTGTCCTAGGGAGCCATTGGATTTCTTGTAGACTAAGACATCCAGGAAGGGAAGTTGGTGGTTAGTTTCTGTTTCCATGGTGAACTGTATTTTGGGGTGTAGGCTGTTGAGGTGTGTGAGGAAGTTGTCCAGTTTTTCTTTCCCATGTGGCCAGATTATGAAGGTGTCGTCTAAGTATCTGAGCCAGAGTTTGGGTTTGTGATCCGATTTTTCTAGAGCTTGGGTTTCAAAGTGTTCCATGTGTTATGAGGTGGCAATGGACAGTTGGAGAGAGGGTCGATCACCATGGGTGATCTTCGGTTTGTTTGACTATTTTTGTTCCATCATAGAGAAGTATGTGTTTGGATAGGCAGTTGGTATGGGTCAGATCTAGATGTGTTTGGGGGGGTTATATTTGTTTTGAATAGCTGTCAAGGCTTCTTTGATAGGCACTTGGGTGAAGAGGGATATGACATCGAAGCTCACTAGTAGGTCGCTGGGCTGTAAGTTTTGTTTCTTTATGATCTCTATAAAATGGAATGAGTTTTTTACGTGTGAGGTAATGGATTCTGCATAGGGCTGTAGTTGTTTGGCGAGAAATTTGGCTAGGTTTTGTAGAGGTGAGCCTATGGAGCTGACTATAGGTCTGAGTGGGGTTCCTTCTTTGTGTATCTTGGGGAGACCATAGAGTTTAGGGCATCTGGATGATTTCTCTCTGGGAATGATTCTTTGCTGGATCTCTTAGCTAATGGGGGAGGCTTTTATTTTGGATCTGGTGGTTTTTTCCAGGTAGGTGGTGGGATCTGTATTTAGGGGTTTGTATGTGGAGTCTTGGAGTAGGTTGGTTAATTTGGTTTGGTATTCAGATGTGTTCATAAACACCGTGGCGTTGCCTTGTCTGGCTGGTAGGATTAATTAGCTTGTGATCCTTCTTTAGATTTAAGAGTAATTCTTTATTATTGTATTATTTAGTATACTTTTTTTACGGTAGTGCTGTCTGTTCCTCTTTGGGTAAGTTGCTTTTGGGTGGCTTGCTGGTGAAGAGGATGTTGGTGATTTCGAGTCTGATTCTGTTGGCGTCGTCGGGGTTGATTTTAGTCAGGCTGGTTTCAACTCCACATATAATGGTTTCAGTGGGGATGTGTTTGGGAGCGACTGCAAAGTTGAATCCTTTGGAAAGGACATTGGTTTCGGCTTTGGTGAGGATCCTATCTGAGATGTTATGCACTGTCTGATTCATGTGTGGCTGTGAGGGAGGAGGGGTTTGTTTCTGGCGTTCTTGTAGTCTTCGGAGTTTGTTGGTGTGTGTATCTGTCTTGAGGGTGGTCTGTGTTTCGGCTCTCCAGACGGCAAGTTGTTTGGATTTTTCCCAAAGTGCGGGGTGGCTCTTGTTGCTGAGTTTGAGGTGGAGTGTGAGGAGATCTTGTAATTTCGGTCTAGAGGAATCTTTTTGTGTGAAGTTCATTTTGTTGGGCCAATTTTGTCTTTTCAGGATCCGTATGGGTGGGACGCTCCCAGAGTTGGAGTGGAATTTCAGTTGGCAACACTGTGGGGATTCGATTTGTGATCTCGGCAGTTGCGTAGGGAATGCGATCACCTCGAGGGTCGCATAAAATGGAAGCTCTTGGACTTCAAGTTTTTTTAGGTCCTGTCAGATGGTGGATTTCCTCCCGTAGCGGTTCAATATTGTTTTCCTGAGGTTTTTATTTCGGCGGGTATTTTGTATGTAGGTCTTTGGTTGTTCGGGTTTTCTCACACACACGTCAAAATTGGAATGCTGTGGACACCTTGGCGATGTTTCGACGAAGTCCCATTCGTCATCTTCAGGCTGGTGCTTTCAGCTTCGTGCTTTGAGCAGCAATGTGTGGTCTTAGCTGGTTATTCCTTGTAACTGCCAGTGGGGGTATGAACTGATTGGGTGGGAGCTTGGCTGTGTTCTGATTGGGTGGAGGTGTGTTCTGATGGGTTAGGGGCATGGCTGTGCTCTGATTGGCTGGGGGGTTGGCTGTGCTCTGATTTGGCATGGAGGGGGAGTTAGGCTAGTGCTCTGATCTGGCTGGTGGATCCACATCCCTTAGTGTTCTGTTTGGTTGTGCTCAGGTTAGTCTGAGTTGCAGAGGGGTTTGAGATTTTGGGCTGCCTTGCTATTTTTTGGCTTCGCGTTCGTGGTCGTGCTTCCTCTTCATGGAGGGTGTAAGTTTGCTTCATGTATGGATTGGAGGGGTTTAAAGTGGCTAATGATGCAGCTGTGGTCTGGCTTCTGGTTTGTGGTCGTGCCTCATAGTCAGTGTGGCTTTGGGTTTGTTTTTTGCGTGGATGTTTGGTGGTGACCTCCTGTGTGGTTTTTGTGAGTGTGGGTCTGGTATCAATTTTTGTGTTAGGGAGTCGTTTGTCAATGATGGCGGGTTTCCAAATGGCTGGTAGGCGGGACAGGGTATCATCTCGCTGTTGCATGCCTGTGTGTGGGGGGTTTTTCTATCTCGATGGATTCTACTGATTATTATTGTTATTCAAAATGTTCACTTTGGGCATGGTTTCTGAGTATTTCTTAAATCAATATCATGTCCTGTAGCTTGTTAAGGTGTTGGACCAGGGAAGATGTTGGTTCCTCTTTTTTGATTGAGTTCTTATGTTCTTCCATGCGTGCACTTATTCTTCTGTTGGTTTGTCCGATGTATGTGGTGGGACAAGTGGTGCATGGGATTTCGTATACTCCTTGATTTTCTAATTCAATTTTATCTTTGGGGTTTCTAAGGATGGTGGATATTTTTCTGTTTGAGCAGAATGCTGTTTTGATGTTGTGTTTATGGAGGATCTTACTGATTCTGTCTGTGGTGCCTTTTATGTATGGGAGGAGGGCTTTGCCGTTTTCTTGTTCTTTGTCTTGGATTTTAGTGGCGGGTTTCTTTTGGATTGTAGAGTGTTTGTTTAATATTATTTCTATGGAATCCATTAGGATGTTAGATACATTGGTGAGAGTGTGTAGTTCGGGTGTCTTAGGTGTAGTGTTCGATCAGTAAGCGTTTTGTTCTGGAGATGAGTGTCTGGGCTACAGAGTTGATCTGTGCTGGGTGGTGGTGTGAGAGAGCGTGCAGATAGCGGTTTGTGTGTGTTTTCTTCTGGTAGATGGTGTGTCCTAGGGAGCCATTGGATTTCTTGTAGACTAAGACATCCAGGAAGGGAAGTTGGTTGTTAGTTTCTGTTTCCATGGTGAACGGTATTTTGGGGTGTAGGCTGTTGAGGTGTGTGAGGACGTTGTCCAGTTTTTCTTTCCCATGTGGCCAGATTATGAAGGTGTCGTCTACGTATCTGAGCCAGAGTTTGGGTTTGTGATCAGATTTTTCTAGAGCTTGGGTTTCAAAGTGTTCCATGTAGAGGTTGGCAATGACAGGTGAGAGGGGTGATCCCATGGGTGCTCCTTCTGTTTGTTTGTATTTTTGTCATTATAGATGAAGTATGTGTTGGATAGGCAGTGGTTGGTCAGATCTAAGATGTGTTTGGGGGGGTTATATTTGTTTTGGATAGCTGTAAAGGCTTCTTTGATAGGCACTTGTGTGAAGAGGGATATGACATCGAAGCTCACTAGTAGGTCGCTGGGCTGTAAGTTTTGTTTCTTTATGATCTCTATAAACTGGAATGAGTTTTTTACGTGTGAGGTAATGGATTCTTCATAGGGCTGTAGTTGTTTGGCGAGAAATTTGGCTAGGTTTTGTAGAGGTGAGCCTATGGAGCTGACTATAGGTCTGAGTGGGGTTCCTTCTTTGTGTATCTTGGGGAGACCATAGAGTTGGGGCATCTGGATGATTTCTCTCTGGGAATGATTCTTTGCTGGATCTCTTCGCTAATGGGGGAAGCTTTTATTTTGGATCTGGTGGTTTTTTCCAGGTAGGTGGTGGGATCTGTATTTAGGGTTTGTATGTGGAGTCTTGGAGTAGGTTGGTTAATTTGGTTTGGTAGTCAGATGTGTTCATAACCACCGTGGCGTTGCCCTTGTCTGCTGGTAGGATTATTATGCTGGTGTCTTCTTTAAGGATACGTAGTGCTGTCTGTTCCTCGTTGGGTAAGTTGCTTTTGGGTGGCTTGCTGGTGCAGAGGATGTTGGTGATTTCGAGTCTGATTCTGTTGGCGTCGTCGGGGTTGATTTTAGTCAGGCTGGTTTCAACTCCACATATAATGGTTTCAGTGGGGATGTGTTTGGGAGCGACTGCAAAGTTGAATCCTTTGGAAAGGACATTGGTTTCGGCTTTGGTGAGGATCCTATTTGAGATGTTATGCACTGTCTGCTTCATGTGTGGCTGTGAGGGAGGAGGGGTTTGTTTCTGGCGTTCTTGTAGTCTTCGGAGTTTGTTGGTGTGTGTATCTGTCTTGAGGGTGGTCTGTGTTTCGGCTCTCCAGACGGCAAGTTGTTTGGATTTGTCCCAAAGTGCGGGGTGGATCTTGTTGCTGAGTTTGAGGTGGAGTGTGAGGAGATCTTTGTTATAAAAGCCTCCCCCATTAGCGAAGAGATCCAGCAAAGAATCATTCCCAGAGAGAAATCATCCAGATGCCCCAAACTCTATGGTCTCCCCAAGATACACAAGGAAGTAACCCCACTCAGACCTATAGTCAGCTCCATAGGCTCACCTCTACAAAACCTAGCCAAATTTCTCGCCAAACAACTACAGCCCTATGCAGAATCCATTACCTCACACGTAAAAAACTCATTCCAGTTTATAGAGATCATAAAGAAACAAAACTTACAGCCCAGCGACCTACTAGTGAGCTTCGATGTCATATCCCTCTTCACACAAGTGCCTATCAAAGAAGCCTTGACAGCTATCCAAAACAAATATAACCCCCCAAACACATCTTAGATCTGACCAACCACTGCCTATCCAACACATACTTCATCTATAATGGACAAAAATACAAACAAACAGAAGGAGCACCCATGGGATCCTCCTCTCACCTGTCATTGCCAACCTCTACATGGAACACTTTGAAACCCAAGCTCTAGAAAATCTGATCACAAACCCAAACTCTGGCTCAGATACGTAGACGACACCTTCATAATCTGGCCACATGGGAAAGAAAAACTGGACAACTTCCTCACACACCTCAACAGCCTACACCCCAAAATACAGTTCACCATGGAAACAGAAGCTAACAACCAACTTCCCTTCCTGGATGTCTTAGTCTACAAGAAATCCAATGGCTCCCTAGGACACACCATCTACCAGAAGAAAACACACACAAACCGCTATCTGCACGCTCTCTCACACCACCACCCAGCACAGATCAACTCTGTAGCCAAGACACTCATCTCCAGAACAAAACGCTTAGCTGACGAACAACACCTAAAACCCGAACTACACACTCTCACCAATGTACTAACATCCAATGGATTCCATAGAAATAAGATTACAAACCTAATCCAAAAAGAAACCCCCACTAAAATCCAAGACAAAGAACAAGAAAACGGCAAAGCCATCCTCCCATACATAAAAGGCATCACAGACAGAATCAGTAAGATCCTCCATAAACACAACATCAAAACAGCATTCTGCACAAACAGAAAAATATCCACCATCCTTAGAAACCCCAAAGATAAAATTGAATTAGAAAATCAAGGAGTATACGAAATCCCATGCACCACTTGTCCCACCACATACATCGGACAAACCAACAGAAGAATAAGTGCACGCATTGAAGAACATAAGAACTCAATCAAAAAAGAGGACCCAACATCTTCCCTGGTCCAACACCTTAAAGCTACAGGACATGAAATTGACTTTAAAAATACCAGAACCATTGCCAAAAGTGAACATTTTAATAACAGAAATCAGAGAAGCCATCGAGATAGAAAAACGCCCACACAGCATGAACAAGCGAGATGATACCTCCCGCCTACCAGCCATTTGGAAACCCGCCCTTATTGACAAACGACTCCCTAACACAAAAATGATACCAGACCCACACTCACAAAAACCACACAGGAGGTCACCACCAAACATCCACGCAAAAACAAACCAAAGCCACACTGACTATGAGGCACGACCACAAACCAGAAGCCAGACCACAGCTGCATCATTAGCCACTTTAAACCCCCAATCCATACATGAAGCAAACTGACACCCTCCATGAAGAGGAAGCACGACCACGAACGCGAAGCCAAGGAAAATAGCAAGGCAGCCCAAAATCTTAAACCCCTCTGCAACTCAGACTAACCTGAGCACAACCAAACAGAAACTCCCCCAGCCAATCCACAGCCAGCCAATCAGAGCACAGCCAAGCCCCTAACCAATCAGAACACACCTCCACCCAATCAGAACACAGCCAAGCTCCCACCCAATCAGTTCATACCCCCACTGGCAGTTAAAAGGAAGAAACAGCTAAGACCACACATTGCTCCTAGAAGCACGAAGCCGAAAACACCAGCCTGAAGATGACAAATGGGACTTTGTCGAAACATCGCCAAGACACTTCCAATTTTACGCGGGAGCCACAGTTTTATACCTGATTTTATATTTCATGGGTTATGAGAAAAATACCAATCGATAGGCTTGGGGTGTTGGCCTCCCAAGAGGTCTAGGACATGGGTCCCCAACCTCCGGTCCATGGACCGGTACCGGGCCGCAGCATGCCAGCAACCGGTCCACACAAACAAGCAAAGCCCCATCCGTGGGATGCACACAAAACCACCCCCCTCCGGTCCATGGAAAAACCTCTCTTTGGTTGTTCGGGTTTTCTCCCCTAAAAATTGGAAGTGTCTTGGCGACGTTTCGCCGAAGTCCCATTCGGGGGGATCAGGCTCCACTTTTCAGCTGGCGTGCCTTTCTCCTCCTCCTCTCTCACTGCTTTCTTCCATTCATGGTGGGTGAATCAGGCTAGGCTGGGGTGGGTGTCCAGAGCAGGAGGTTTCCTGGAAGGGGAGTGAGGGAAGCTGTTTTTCTTCCCACACGTGACCACAGGCATCCACAGGAAAAGGCACAAAAGAAAGCTGGAGAAACTAGCTGAAAAGACAGTGGCCGCCGTCCTGGGAAAACACGTTTAGCAAATGAGGTAACTGATAAGCCCGTTTTTCTGGGAGGCAGCCCTGCAACTGAGCCAACTCTCCTTGTTTTCATGGCCTGGCAGAGGAGAGAGATCAGCAACTTTGAGTACCTCATGCACCTGAACTCCCTGGCGGGACGGACCCACAGTGACCTCATGCAGTACCCCGTGTTTCCCTGGGTCCTTGCAGACTACCATTCCCAGGTGAGCCCCTTCCCGGTCAGGCGACTGCATCAGGGCTTGGTTGACCGAGAACGTCCCTAGAACAACATAGCAGTCCATAGAAAGTGCGCCTGGTGTGCCACTGGAACCCCTCCCCCGCTGGGCCGATAGGTAAAGCGATGTTGCATTTGCATCCCAGGCTCTGGACCTGGCCAATCACAACACCTTCCGTGACCTCTCCAAGCCCATGGGGGCACAGACAGAAGAGAGGAAAGAGAAATTCATCCAGCGCTTCAAAGAAGTGGAGAAGACTGAAGGTACAGACCTCATTTCCAGCATCACCATGCTGTACCCCAAATCCCTGCTCCCCCCAACCCCCTTGTCTTTTTGGCAAGAAGGTCTGGAACAAACTGGAAGCAGCAGGAAGGTTGTTCTCACAAAACTGAGCGGAGATTAGGAGCTGGATAGAACGGGGTGGGGTGGGGGTGGGGTGAGCAAGTGCAGCCCACTAGAACTGACTGGTCCGGCATCTTCCTGAGCCATCGGTCAGCCCTGATCAGGGGCCTGCTTTGGTTAAAGACGTGAATGAAAACTTGCTTGATAAGACACATTATTACACATTTCAGGGATTGCTTGATTTTGAAGAAATCAAGACAAATTGATATATCCAGAAATGAAGTCCATAAACTGTGGATTTTTCCTGTTTGTAGGTAACCTCTCGGCTCAGAGCCACTACTGCACCCACTACTCCTCCGCCATGATTGTGGCTTCCTACCTGGTCCGCCTGGAGCCCTTCACAGAAACCTTCCGATCTTTGCAGGTGGGATGAACTTTGCACGGGGTGGGGTCTTCCAAACACAGGGGTGGGTGGGTGAGTGGGTGGGGTGGCACCCGTGGCAAAGGCTCTGATGAAATTGGGAGCTTTTCAGCCGCACGAGCCCCCCCCCCCCAGTGGGACTCTGTCCTGGTGCTTCTGGTAGCAAATGGATGCGTGCAGCAGGGAGGATTGCAAGGAGCTATGCAAGCCTAAAGAAACTTGGAAGCCAGGCGGAAAAGCTATAGCCGAGAGTTGCCTTCTAAGGTAGCTGAGAACTCAATGGCCTAGCAAGAAAGTTATTTATGCAATAGGCTCAGTCTTCACCATTAACTCTTAATTTCTCTGTCCCCCCTCCCACTGTTTCTTTCATTCGTCTTTTTCCTGTTGCCTACTAGTAAAAAGTACCCTGCACAAAACACAAAACAGCCTAAAGCAATTAAACAGTAGTAAGATTTAAATTCACCTTCCATGTAGTATGAAAAGTCAGTCTGGTGCTCTTTCAAAAGGAGTCCTTGCTTTGGAAACTGCATTAAGGCTGCAGGAGTCTCTGTGGAAGTCAGGGGTCCAATTTTCATTGCCAAAATAGCCGTGGAGCACAAGGAGTGGCGGGTGGGGGTGTGAGGTGTCGGTGTGGATGTGGAAATTTCCCTGCAGCTTCATAAAGTACCTGACAGGAACCGGGCAGCTTCTCCTGTCCCTCACCACTAGTCGTCAACTAGATGAGAGCATCAGGAAAGGAAAAGGAGAATTAACTCAAAATGGTAAGAACGACCGACCACTAAGAATGGAGGTCAGCTTCTTCATTAACAGGAGAGGAATGAGGAGGGCACATCATGAAGGCCCAGCAGAGACAAACGCTCTGGGCACCGTCATCCCTCAGTTATGGAGAGCCAAGAATGAGCCCTTCCTTTGATCTGGGTCTTCTGAATCAGCCAAGGTCAAGGTCAGGCAAACTCTTGCGCCAGTTTCAATTGGTAACTGCTACTGGCACGGTCGTCTGGCAGCATTTCGTTTCTGTGAGGAGGGTGAGAGCTTCCAAAAGTAAATGAATGAATGAATAAATGGAATAGTTCACTCCAGCACTATACGTGCAAGTAAAGTATCATTGAAAAAGCCCTAGCAGTGCTTAAACTCACAGCAGAAATATGAAACTATGTTATGAACGAAGTGCTACTGTTAAATATACTTTGCTAAGCGTGAAGCGATGCCTCGGTGCCTAACAGAGGCAGGACACCGGACAAAAGATACGGAAGGAATCTGTGACCTTGATCTGCAAATCCCTCCTAGTCCTAGAGGCAGACTTGCCTAACAAAGGGACATTGTACAGTAACATGAGCTAAAGGAAAAGCCTCCATTGTCCCTTATTGTTATGGAAAAAAGTAAAAAAAAATCTTTTAAAACATTAAAAACGGTGACAGCGAGAAAGAAAACAGAAATGGATTGTAGGAGAGGTGAGAGTTGCAAACGAAGCAAACAGGAATAAGGTTCATGCATTGCAGGAACAATTCTCTGGGCTGGAGAATATTCTGAGTTTCATAACTCACCATGAAGGGAGCTTTATCCAGCGGTGATCTTAAAAATATGTTACGTTTCCCCTTTAGCAGGCAGTCAGAACCTTTGCCGCCTCTTAAGTTCTGCAGGTTCAGAGAACAAATTTGGCTCCCAGGCCTTGCACCCAGGACCCCAGAGAAGAGCCGGGGGGGGGGGGAGGTTCCTGCATGGACTAATTAGCCACCCCTCCTTTCCTGTGCAACCTGGGCATCCTGAGAGAAAGAAAGCCCACTAATTCTGATACAAGTATATGCAAATACAGTTATTAATATAAGAAATACTGCAAATCAGTTATTGCTTTCTTTATAAATAAAACAGGCGTGCGTTTTAGAGATATTACTTTCTCCAAAATGCATTAGATAGCTGCAAAAAATTACATTTTTCTGGATGGTAATATCTTTAACCAGATTTGAGGCGCTAACAACATTTCCTATGTAGATATTATTTTTATTTAATACAGATAACCTTTTTATTACAAATCACATCGTCTCTCTAGAGATTACCATCAGATCTCATAAAAACGGAAAAAGCAGATGAAAAGGTGTCAGTCACATACTCTGTCCAGAGTGTCCTCTATCTATGCAGATCAAAGCCAGGGAGCCCCGAAGAGGTTTCGGAGAGAGCTCGTTAGCTGGCGCTTTCTGCAGAGCTGACTCGTCTAGTTTTAACTGGAAAATGGTTCCGGGGGCCGCTAAGGCTGCCTCTGAGTGATGAACTCCTCTGCAACAATGACTTTGCAACACACCCGCCAACCTGCTCACGGTTCCTTGTCCTCCCTTGCACAATCCCACTGGTGTAGATTTACTCACAGGATGGGGCAGAGAGTAGTGCAATTAGGGAGAAGGAGGCGAACCCTTACTTTTTGGGGTAACACCCCCTCCCCCCGTGGATTATCAGAGGAGCACCCTGGGAACATGATTTGCTTCACTTTGGGGGGGGGAGGGCAGTTTTGTGCAAATGTTTTGGCATCACTGATGAGACTGTAAGTTTCAAGAAATCCTTAAGCGGAAAGCAGCTGATGCAACAACCTTCTGCCTGGACAGAGTTAAGGATGGCCTCACTGTGGGAACCTGTAATTGTTTGCAGATTCAAAATAATGAAACTGAGTATGGAAGGTGCAACAATCTGAGCCACCTTCCAGTCAATACTTCGTATCATTCTTTTGGGGGAAAAAAATAACAGCTTGCAAATGTTTCCTCCACCCAGCTAAGAGTCTTCCTTGCAAAACTCTTCTCTCTGGGAAATGTTACCCCTGCTCCCTGCCTGTTGCGTCCCTTTGAGATCCGTGCTCAGGTCTGAGGACTCTGAAGTCCATTTCAAGCCCTTTCCCCCTTCTTTCCTCTAAAGCATTTTCTGCAGAGTTTGGAGACACATTTTAGACAATTGCCTTCTTGAAACATCCAAACTCTTTTCAGCTTCAGTTCCTTTGCTGAGGAAATATTACCTTTGAGGTTATGCCGAAACTTAGAGAAGCCACATGCTTGCGTTCACCTGTACAATATTTTCTGTGCACATCAGCACCGCCACACTCTCCGGAAGCACCCTAGAGATCCCTTCGTGATTAATGGCTGGCAAGGAATCCGTTTCCCCACGTGCTTCACTCCTTTTCCTCCTAACGTGCCTTGCAGGGTGACGTCCAAACATTTCAAAATGCTTTGTTCTGACTCTTCAAACCATTTTGAAATGTTTTGTCATAATCACGGCTTGCAGTTCTGGTGGATGCTGATTCCCGGAGGCCTGTGGCCTAAAGCTGTGGTTGGTGGCATGGCTTCTCTTCTTTTCTCCCCCTCCTCTCAACAGGGAGGGGACCTGGATGTTGCAGATCGCATGTTCCACAGCGTGAGGAACACCTGGGAGTCAGCCTCAAGAGACAACATGACGGATGTCCGGGAACTGATACCTGAATTCTTTTACCTCCCTGAATTTTTAACAAACCACAACCACATTGACTTTGGTGAGTAGGCGTACGCTGCGTTGGATTTCCGGTTAGAATCATAGGCTCTCCACAGTCTCAGAATGATTGAGACGGATTTGCCTCTTGAGTGAAAGAACCAAAATTAAAGCCTTCTAGATGAACCTATGCTCAAACGTGCAAATAAACGTTGGAATGTTGAGCTGGCTGGATGTCCCATTAAAAACTAGTCTTTTTTCATTTTTATAGTTCTAATTGCAGCCAAAGTGCTCCTGCCTCAGCACCCCTCCCTTCTAAAACACCCTGGAGGAATTTGTCCATGGCTAAATCTATTTTTCCTTATCAACAGATTCTGTCTAGACAAAAACTGGACAGATCACAGCGGTTATCAACTCAGCAGTTAAATCTGCTTGAAGTCCACGCCACAAGATTTGGACCTGGGATGATCACTAAGGATCTTGCTCCATTGTTGCCTTCCAATTTTTTTTTTACTTGTTGCCAGCAGCTTCTCCCACCAAATCCCAGCTGTCCTCTGACGAGGGCTTCTTAAACTATACCCTCTTTGTGTGGATTCTTCTGTACCACCAGAGCGTCTCCTCTTCTGTCCCTTGCAGGATGCTTGCAGGACGGGACCCGGCTGAACGACGTGGACCTGCCACCTTGGGCGGGAGGAAACCCTCACTGGTTTATTAGGCTGCACAGGCAGGTCTGTACGGAGAGGCGGTTTGGTGGAATCAGGACCACAAAGTCAGAGATAATATTCACAACATACGTTTTAGTCTAAAATAAAGGTAAAGAGAAATTTCTGAAAAGAAATAGGATTCCCTTTTTGCAGCCGTTACTCATAGCCTTTGTATTTTGAAGTGGACATTATACATGAGGCCACTGTGATGAACCAGACATGTAGGCTTCTTACAGCCCCCCCAGCCCCCTCCCTTGTGAGAAGGGATAGGATGCCTTCCTGCCGTCCAGGTAACTGAGTGGCTTCCGTTGGGTTTCAGGCCCTGGAAAGCGACTACGTCAGCAGCCACCTCCACCACTGGATCGACCTGATCTTCGGCTTCAAGCAGCAGGGCTCGGCTGCCGTGAAGGCCACGAACGTCTTCCACCCCTATTTCTACAGCGATCAAGTACAAATGGACAACATTGGTGACCCTCTCATCAAGAGCACCATCCTGGGATTTGTCAGCAATTTTGGACAGATCCCAAAGCAGGTACGATACAAACACGGGCAGGGTGCCATTGAGCAATCAAGGACATAGAATTAGCAGGAAATGAAATTATTTTCATCTCATGTTGAGATTTGTTGTTATGGGATTTCTTGAAAAATTAACCTGGTTGCCAAAAGAAAGTTGAATTTTGGTGTTTTCAGGCATCACTCAGCCACCACTGAAGCAATATAAAACTTATCTTTATTAATATAATATTAATTTATCCAACGATGACTCTAGAAGATGATACAAGTCAGGGTGCAGATCCCGTTTTTGTCTTCATTCATGTGCTAACTTTTCTGATACCCTCTGAGTTTAATATCATTTTAATATATTTTGTTTTGTTTTGATAACTTGGAAATCATATATCAGGTTTTCTTCATCTAATCAGTAATCAAAGTTATTAAGTACTATTATTTAATTGCTTAGCTCACTCGTTGGACTTGAATCATTTTTCCTCCCAAGTTTGTAAAGGGCTTTTCATGTGAACGTTTACATCTCACTCTGCAAATCACAATGTAAGGAGGAGGAATGGTTGCTCTCCTCCTCGCTGGCCTTCCTGAAGGAAAGCAGGGATCCCTCCCTCGTTCTCATCAGCGCCTGAAGCAGGGTGTTCCCTCCCTGTGACACAATATACTTTTACTATTTTATTCATGTACAGCTTTAATGTCTGCTTTATTATGCTAATACTGTGCTTACTGTAACTTTTTCAGAGATTTTTGGTTGCTACCATAACTCTTTGCATTGAAAAGTAAAAAGTAATTTCTAAGGAAACAAATATTTTAAAGATATACAGTGGAGCTCCTGATGCATGTGTATGTTACTTTACGGAATCCATTGATTTGATGTAATTTGTTTATTTATGGTTCTTTTTCATTCTCAGCTTTTTACGAAACCGCATCCCTCCAGAAATGCTGTGAGCCTGAGGAAACATTCAGTGGGGAAAGACAGCTTCCTCTTTCCTTCTCCGGCTCTCTCTGTCAGTAATCTGTATAATCTGAAACTGACATCAATTATTCCCAAAGGTATAGACTGGATAAACAGTGCACAAAGAGCATTATAACTTCTAGATCGGGGCACTTTTCTTTTGGCATTTAGAGCGGTTCAGCTCTAAGAGGGGAACTGGGGGAGAAAGAGCATTCTAGACATCGGATGGCACAAAACTTTCTGGAACAAATTCAAGTAGCAGATTTTTTTTCCCTCTGTAAAATGTGTTCTAAAATTATTTTCTTTCTCTTCCATAGAGGCACCTCAAGGACCTGTTGGTCATATTGTATGTACAGAAAAGGGGATTTTGGCTGTGGAGAAGAAAAGTATTTTGCTTCCTCCACTGTGGAGTAAAATATTTTCCTGGGGATTCAGTGACTTCACCTGCTGTCTGGCTGATTCTGGATCAGACAAGGTAATAATGAACTACAGATTGCTACCTGTTGGGTAGTGCATGACAAGCCACTCCCGCCCACCAAACCTGAGACAGGTGGCCAGTCGGGGCGTGACACACCTCCGGCCACTGTGTGGACGGCGCTCTTGGCGACCTCCTCTTGGTGGGGAAGCCAGATGGCCTGGAACCCCAACCTTGTTTAAAAAGAGAAGCTTGCGTGAAATGCCGAAAGGAAGACAAGTTACAGCACTGCTAGATGAGTGGGAAAATCTCCTTCCCTCCTTCAGCAGCAGATAAGATGGATGCATTTTTCCACTTAATAAGCGGTATGAAATGTTCTGAGTATATTTTGGAATGTACTCATTATTATGAATTCATTAGTGTTTTGATATTGTCAGTTGTTTGTTGGTTTTTCACTGGTGTTCGTGACTTGGACAAAGAAGCCAGTCTCAGTGGAGGCTGCAGGAAGAAGGCACAGACTTTATATTCAAAAATAATTTGGTAGACCGCATTTTATGGAAAAAAACTGGCAAAAAACAGTATTAAATTGTTTCAAAATTCATATTTGCTCTTCAACTATTTTTGTATTTAATTTTTTAAGCCCAAAAGTATCTTTTACTTAACTCATTTAAAATTCCAGAGTAAGTAAGCATATAAGTAAGCGTGGGCTTCACTCTTCCCTTGTGCTCTTCTCTGCTTCCGTCCTGCCTTGCTGGCTGCTTGGTCCAAGCAGAGGCCGACCGTCCTGGAGGCCCCAGCTGACTGGGGTGACTGTCTCTGCGCTGTGTCTCCCACCCCCGGCACCCTCATCACCTCTGGAAGCAGCTCCGTGGTTTGTGTCTGGGATCTCTGCAGGAGCACGGCGGGAGCCACGGCTTTACTTCTGAAACAGGTAGGTTCCCCCCCCCCAGTTCCTCTTCTGAAGCCGAATGGAGCTGCTGGGGTAGAGAGTCTGGGGCAAGAGCCGCCCACAGGGGCTTAGCAGGAAGCAGAGCAGGAGATTTCTTCTCCCTCCTCCGTATCCCCCTTTCTCACCTTGTTCCTTATCAGGAGTGAAGAGGAAGAAAAATGGGTGGAGAAAAGAGAGAAATTAGCAGGATTAGTTCTGATTTAGGGACAGGGTTCACGTAACCATTAGTCCCCAGCCAGGAAAAGATAAAAGAACTGTTCTGACTAATGAATTAGCTCATTTTGAGGGTCATGATACAATAAATAGTACAATGTTGAATTTTAAGATATGTAAATTCTAGTAGAAACATAGTACGTGGAGTGTAATATTGATCTGTTGCAATCATTTGATGTTTCTCAAAATTATGAAGATTGCTGTCTATGGGAGCTCTTTGTCATGTGAAGGAGACAGTTGGGAATGTCAGCAGAAACAAAATTTGTGCGGAGGAGGCAGTGGGAACGGTGGGCCTCAGAGGCGCTTATAGTAAAAAGAGAAGAGAAAGGGAGAAAGATTAACAGGTGGTGAATGTGGACTGAGCAGAGGAATGGCTGATTTGTGGGTACTGAAGTATTTGGGTCATAGGGAGAGATTGAATGATCCAACCATTAAAAAAAGAAGAAGACATAAATGGGTTAACTGGACTTGATGAGATGTACAAGAAGAGAGAGGTAAAAGGAATAAATGGGAGAATATGAATAGTCTGTTAAAGCAGAAAGATGTGGAGTGGTTAATTATTTAGTTAGATTGCCTTATCTTGTCTTTTGCCTTTAATTTATTTTGCTTATCTTTATATAATATTGCTCATTCTGAAAAGAAAAAGCATGATGGGTGCGTATATATGCATGTTTTATTGCTTTTACTAATTGTATTTGATTACCCTGAAATCTATTGATCTGAAGAATGAACTTTGAAATAAATGCATATAACCGCCAGGACAGCTTCTAACAGCCTTCTCTTCCATGAAACTATCTGATCCCCCTTGGATGCCATTGAACGGCTATACCGGACTGCAGGTCCTGATCTTATTTATTTAATTATCCAGGCACAATGGCCTGACCAGGTGGGAGAGGAAAGAGGGCAGGGGAGCCTCCGTGAAGGAGGGGAGCAGCCCTCCCACGATTCCTTTGGCTCGCAGCATTCTTGGCTGCAGCCGGGCCAAGAGGGCAAGGCTGGCTGGCCCAGCCCAGCTGTCCTTATCAGGGGCCACTTTCCCAGGCCCCTGCTGCGCTTCCTGAAGACCCTCCGGGGGCCGCTCAGATGTCATCGGCTGGGCCTTCAGTAGCGGCCAAAGATGATTTCCTGGGACTTTCTGTGCCCACCGATCAGTGCAGAGGTTGCCCTTCGCAGGATGAAGAAGGGTGGTGTTAACTAAGGAGGGACGGGCGTTATATAAACCATGTCTGTGTCTGTGTGCGTGTCCTTGTGCATCAGGGAGGATTTCTTTATTTCATTCCTTTGACTTACATAGCCACTCATCTCACTTTTACGTGACTCCAGGCGGCTTTCAGTGACGGGAGGGCTGCATCTGGGTTTCTCAGCATGGCGCCTGGAAGGGCCGGCAACCTTGCAGACCCTCCCATGCCTCTCCTCCTCAGACCTCTTGACCTTCTGCAGAAACGGTTGCACATGATTAAAACACGGGATGCTGGCTTGCCCTAAAGCAGAGGGCCGGCTTCTACATAATGTTGGCCATCTTTAAATGAGCCCCCAAAACAAACAATAGTCTGGGAGTGGACCCTCCGCCCAGAACAGGGGCAAAGGCAGGCAAAGGGCAGAAGGAAGCCACTTGTAGGGATTAAATAAGGGGTTGGTGGCATTGGAATACATGGTGGGAAGTGACCCCGTCCTCCATGGCAGCCCTTTTGTTATGGGGAGCCCCCCCCCAGCATTTCTTTCCTCGAAGCACCCACAGCCCCTTCTCCAAATTCCAGAGAGGCCCATCAGTGCAAACAGTTTTGCCTTCCTGGATCAGAATATTTTTACCGCTCCCTTCCAAGGAACCGGGCACAGCGTAAACCAGGCCCCGGTGGGACGACAGTCAAGGGCCAGGAGTTTGTCCCCTGCCTGCTTCGGCCTGCGCCCGCTTAGCCTGCCCTGATTTTCCTGCCCTTGGAGTTCGTTGGCTGCCCCAAATATTAACCCTTTGGAGACACGGAGAAAAGTTTTCTTGTTTCCTCCGACACACGCATAATTTGTTGTATCTTTACCCCTCCCGCCACCTTTTCCATCTTTCAGTGAGTAGCCTAGAGCAGCTGCCCTCCGCTCTCCCCAGCTCTGAGATGCAGTGACAGAACAGGAACAGGAATCGCAACCATAGTCATGCCAGAAGTTGGCAGACAGCGATGTCGGCAATTTAATTCTGCATTCTCACCGTTGACTGATGTGTTTTAGTACTATAGGTCTGAGAGAAGGCTTCATTATTCAATATCTTTCTTTTTAAAAAACGGTGTGGCTCTAACATTCCCCGGCTTGGTTGCAAAGTTCAAGTTCTGCTGCTCGGATATTAAAGGGGCAATCCTACTTCTCTGCTTTTATTTCAAGCCCTTTTGGAATTGCGTTGCCTTCCTATCCAGGGGTGTGTGTGTGTGTCACAAAAGGAGGAGATTGTGCCCTGGTGCCTTATGTCCCTTCCCAAGGGGCTCTCCTCCCACCGAGTCCCCTCCCTGGCCGGCAGGCCTAAGAGGAAGGCTGCACTGCGCTCTCTCTCTCTCTCCCTCTCTCCCTCTCTCTCTCTGTGTGTGTGTGTATGTGTGCGTGTTGTACTCATTGCTTGCTTTGCTCCCCAGCCTCTCTATGGACACACCCAGCCGGTGACCTGCTTGGCCGCCTCCACGGCCTACGGCCTCCTGCTGAGTGGCTCTGTGGACGGATCCTGCATCTTCTGGGACCTGAACCGGTTGACGTGCCTCACCCGGCTTCCTGCCCACGAGGCCGGCCTCTCGGCGGTTGCCATCAATGATTCAACGGTGAGGCCTTCATTTATCATCGTTCTTCTGACAAATCCATGAACATTTCATGATGACTTAATGGGTGCTCTTCTCTGTGAGAAACCATCCTGAGGCGCGACAGATTGATTTTTTTTCTTTTTACCGAGGTTTTTAACAGGATCCTTAATGTTGAAAGAGGGCACTAAAAGCAGCCTCTGAGTCAGAGCAGCCAAAGAGGAGGAGGAAGAGGAGGAGGAGGGGGAGGAGGAGGAGGAGGAGCAGCAGCAGCAGCAGCAGCAGCAGGAGGAGGGCTGCTAGCTCTGGGAGCTTTCAGCTTTCAAGAGATTTTGCCCTCCGGTGTGTTTGGTTACATGCAACCCTCCAGACTCCGTTGCTGGATGCCATATTGGTGAAATAGCAGAAGCTTCTCCCCCCCTCCCCCCAAACCACCCAGGGTTATCTCATGTTGTCTGCATCGGCCAGGTTCATCTTGTGAGACAAAAGTCCTCTCCTGGCTTGCTGGTTTCTCAAAGGGATGTGCCGGTTGATGCAGGGAAACGTACTTGCAGGGAACGGATTAGGATCAGGTGAAGATCAAGGCAGAGGAAGAGGCTTTGGAGCTGGGAATGAGCAGAAAGGAGAGGGCCACTGTTCCACCCACCCACCCAGCCATGCATCCATGCATCCGACCATGGACTGAACCTCTCACTCCCTATCCACACTGATTGGAGAAAGGAGACAAACCAGCCCAGAACTGCGCCACCAGCCCCCAACTCCAAGCCCCACAGCCAGCCCCAGAGGACACTCTAGTCAATGGCATCGAAGGCCACTGAGAGGTCAAGGATGGTTGCGCTACCCCCATCCTGCTCTCGCCAGGCTGCAGCCGAGGCTGTTTCTGTCCCCTGGCTGAATCCTGTCTGGAAGGGATTCAGGATTTCATCCAGGGCCCTCTGAAGCAGCCATGCACCCGCTTTCTCTGCCATCTTCCCTAAAAGGGGAAGGAGGGAGACTGGGCAGACGTCGTTCCATGGCCCAGTTCATTTTGAGCTTTTGCTGTTGTGATAATCTCTCCTCCGTTCCGTGTAACCCGCCTGGGCTGCTCTGTGTGGCCGAGCCCACTTTCCTGCCTGGCCCATGCTGGCTGTCTAATCTTACTTGTGCGATGGGAAGGGCGTTGGCCTAAACTGCACTTGGGACGGTTTTGTAGGGCGAAGTGGCTTCGTGTGCCGGAATGACCCTGTACCTTTGGACGGTCAACGGGCAGCCCCTGGCCAGAGGACAGGCTCCCTTAAGGCCCGGAGGGATCATCTCCTGCTGCTGCTTCTTTGACGTGAAGGACTGGGACGTGCAGAGCCTCCTGGTCACGGGGGACACGGATGGCTGCGTGCAGGTAGGACTCTCCAAGAGGGGGGGAGCACACCTCCTCCAGGGACGTCCTGCTTCACGTCCCAGTGGGGGCAGAGGGAGCCACCCTAGGGGGTACAGCAGAGGCAGGCTCTACAGAACCTCCGCAGAGGCGGATTGGGGACAGGAGCTCCTGCGGACGGGTTCCCTGGCGCTCGTCTCTGCTCGGGCTAGCCCGGTGTCCTGAAGACAAAGATGAACCAGAGAAGCTGTTCCCAACAGTTGGCAGAAAATGGATGAAGTAGCCCCCTCCTTCACACCCCACCTCTCCCCCCCCCCAGTGGGCGAGCTGTGCCGGAGGGAGCAGGCGGCTGGGTCCGGTGGGGCTCCCACAGCCAGATGGGGGGGGCTCTTTCCTTTTCCTGGACTATTGTTTCAAAATACGGGTGTCGAGGGCTGCAGAAACCTGAAATCCGGGCTGCAAAAGGAAGGCCCTCAAGGAAAAAAAACGAACTTCTTTTAAGGTCCCTTTGCTGCCCTCCCATCTCTCAGGCGGTCCTCGGCCCACCACCCTAATTGGGACCAGAGTTTCTATTACTAAGCAAGGTGGCCATTAAGTGAGTCCCACTTATTTTACAGCTTTTTGGTCATGGTTGTTAAGTGAATCACTGCAGTCGTAAAATAAATTACTCAGTCATTAAGCGAATCCATCTCCCCCCCCCCATTGACTTGGCTTGTTGGAAGCCAGCTGGGAAGACGTGAATGGCGACCAGAAAGGCCCCCTCCAGGGGTGCCCCGGTGGCCATAAACATGGTGGTCGTGTGGCTGTGGGGATGGAGCAATGGTCGTAAGTATGAGGACTGGGTGTAAATCACTTTTTTCAATGCTGTTCAAACAGTCACTGAACAAATGGCGGCACTGCCTGGATGCTTTTAGCTAATTCAGCCCTTTTGCCCGTTCTTCTCTCCTCTCTCTTGCCTGGCAGTGTTTAAGACTAGAGGAGGGAAGCTCCCCGTTCCCCCAACTGGAGCAATTCACAAACAAACCGTTGTCCGAGAATTGACTGACCTATTAAAAAGTTTATGGAATCGGCTTCGTTGGGGGGCACTTTTCACTGGTTTTCCCGGATGTTTCAGGTCTGGAAGCTTGAAGGAGCTTCGCCTGGGAGCCTCAGAGAGGAGACGGTGGAAGAAGCTGGCAAGCAGGGTAAGGGCAAAAACCAGGCCTGCAACCAGCCAGCAGGGGGCTCCCTCTGCCAAGTTTTAGTCCTAGCCCTGCAGCTCAAGAGAAAGGCAGAATCCGGCTTGTCTTCCATGGGAGGAAGGCTCCCCCCCCCCCCCCCCGCTTGTCTTTACCCCCTCAGTCACGGGCAGCCAGCGCAGACGCCGAACAAGCAGAGCAACGGCTTGCTGGATTTAGGCCTCTGTATATTTAATGTGCATGTGTGTACCTGACACATATGTAATGCTATTTTGGGAGATTATTGTACATACACCAGCAAGTGTTTTCCCTCCCCTCGCAAGCCAAATTTACACACATCACAAGAATGAATATAGGGTCAATTGGAGATTACTTTTATGGTCATGGAAAAAAATCTATCTGTGTGATTGCTAAGAGTTGCCACGATTACTGGACCGCTCCTCCTCTTCGTATTTGTGGCACAAGTGCAGCACTTGTTTATAATACAACTCCACTTCCTCAGTTGTGCGGCTGGGACCCTGTCTTGCGTCACTCCAGAGGTCACACGTTCTTAGCAGGATCCCGGGAGGTCAGGGTGCATCTCTGGATAGCAAGCAGGCCTCATCCCAGCAGCCTCCGCTCCCTCAAAGCAATTTGCTCTTGAGGTATTTGCAGCAGCAGCAGCTGCCACCAGATATTCCCCCGTTTGTTTTGCAACACTGGAAAAAATGATTAACCCAAAACAGGAGCGTAAAAATAAAGCTGAAGTAACCACGATCGAATTGCATTATTTGCACAGTATTCTTGGCATTTAATTACTGATTGTACAAGGAACAGACTTGGGCACGTTGGCAATAACCAGGACTTTAGGCAATTTGTTTTAACTGGGCAATTATGGGCTGCATTATATCCTGACCGCAGGGTATTCTGGGAGATCTTATTAAGCCCCGAAACAGTCAACACCGACGAACGATTCTGCTGAACTAGGCATGCGATTTAGAAAGCAATAACGCACAAACCCAATTTAGCCACAATTGATGCACCCGCACGTCAGCACGTGGAACTATCCGGGAGGCTGGAAGTGCGGCTGGGCCCGGCCCTTCTCGACTGGCAGGCGGGCGGGCGGGCTAAAGAGGTGGTTCCCCGGTGAACGGGTGGCAGACGGCGGACCCGCCTTCCCGTCTCCGCTTCAGCTTTCCCTTTTTCTCCTCCCTCCCTCCCTCTCCCCCCCCCCGGCAGGCGGCAGAGCGGGGAGAGCGGCGCTTGTCCTCCGCCGAGAGCGGCTGCTTCGCACCAGCCCCGCCGAGGGAGCCGCCCGGCCCGACGCGCCCATCACCGCCCTGGCAACCGCCAGGTAAGCGCCGCTTGGACTGCGGCATCCGGCCAGCTCGCTAGAGGGCGCCCGAGCCGCACGCGCGTCTGGGCCGCCGTTTCCGACAAGCGGGGCGGCGGAACAAGTAGAAGCGCTGCATCCTCCATTAAGGACCCGCGAGAGCTGCGTATCTGCTTACCTCTTGCCAAATAAGTATTTTCAAGCTGGACTGGATTAGACTCAGGATATATGATAAGCATTGAGGAACAGGGTCATCCTGCGGAAGGGAAAGATTACAATCTAAAGGTTATTTCTGTTAGTCTTTCTTCCAAAGCTGTTCCAGGGAATTTCATATATATAAATATATATGAAATCCCCTGGAACAGCTTTGGACAGGGATAGCATCCTCCTCCAGAATTATTTCCTGCAGAATCATCCAGTGTGATCTCAGAGTTCTCAACCATATTGCTCCTAAAACTCTTTTCCCCCCCCCTCCTATCTTTACTTCCTTCCTAGAAATTATTCCAAGCTTCTGGCTGGCAATGAAGACGGGAAGGTCTGCTGTTGGTCAGTGGATGAATAGAAGAAAGAAGTACGAACTGGTCTCTTAAACAACTGTGGAAGTGTGTAACTGCGGGATTCACCTACATGTGACCTGCCCTTGATTAGAAGAGGTGGAGCGCTCTTGAATTGAGGAAAAATGTGAATCCCAGCAAAAGCGCCTTCCGGCAGATCCCTCAGCTGAGCAAAGGATGGGGTGGGATCGGTCTCCTCTTGGTTGTGAGGACCTGAAATGATTCGCTGAGGTGGGGCAGACGGGAGAAAATTTCAGGAATATTTGGCCCCAAAGTCTCCCTCTGTTGCCTTGCAAGGCTGAGGTGGCAAAGTCCACCCTGGGCGGTTTAAGAAGGGCCCAGACTGGATCCGTGGGGAGATTTCTCAGATTATGAAGAGGGGCGAAAATTCTCCTCTCTTGGAAAGGCTCCTCCTGCCATCGCCAGTCCAAGGAACAAATCTGTGGAAATGTTTGGCGTGTCTTTCAACTAGTATTATTATCTAAATATTATCAGATAATTCTGGGTGTTATTTATTATCAATCTTTCTGCTTTCCTGAAACTTTAGCAGTGGGGGATTAAGCGTCACAGTATTCATCCTGATATCTGAATTCCTGGCAGTTTCTTTTGTCTCTCCTTTAAAAAAAAAAAAAAAAAGTGCCAGACAGCCACAGATGTTGACTGGGACCTGCTGAGTGCGAAGGAATTAAAGTTTCCCACTTGGCCTCTTTTTCTTCTCTGACTAACTGCAACCAGGGTGGCTGCTCTGCTTGTCCGTGGGCCGGCCTGGGTGGACGCCCGTCTCCCGGGCCAGAAGCAGAATCCAAACTGAAACGCACCAGAACTGCTCTGGAGAAAGATGAGAGGGGAAACGCCCTCTCGGGATTCGGGGGTCACCTGTGCTTTGCTCTTGACGTTTCAGTTTTTCTGCCCAGCCAGACCTAGTTCAGCTCCCAGGGACAGAGAGCTACACCTGTGTTTAGGACTTGGTGTGATTTCTAACAAGTCGATAAATGTCTTGTGCTCTGGTGCATTTCCTCGGGATGTTCTCGGTAGAGACTGTGTGTGTGATTGCTATTTTTGCTAAGGAAAATAAACGTTGTTCACGGACTCTGAGTGACTTGTCAGCAAAGAAGGGGGAGCGGCAACTGTTCATTCCAATATTCCGCAGTATAGAAAATCCAAGGCCGCTCGTTCTGCACAAGGACTCAGAGGCCCAGGAAAGAGGCCATGCTGTGGCCTCACTTAGAGTGACAATCAAATAAGCATCACATTAGGTATTGTTTTTTGTTTTTTTATCTCTGGCACCTTGTCCAGATTCCGGCTGTGGCCAGGAGACATCTCTGCAGACAGGGATGCCACGGGTTGCCTCTCCTGTCCGTCCTGGGTTCCAGCTGCATTCTTGTATTATGTCGGTTCCACAACTGCCCCAAGGCCGGGCCTTCTTGCTGGATCTCCCTAGAGCCCTGCCGAGGCCCTGGGTCATGAGGGGAGACCGCCGTGTCCCTGAGATCCCCCTCAACTCCGTCTCCCCATGGAGAGCCAGGAGGCTAAAAGTCACAGCTGCAAATCGATCCCTGCTTTCCTGGCCCGTCTTCTTCAGGCTGACCGAGTTGAGTAGGCAGCCGCCAACCGACCTGCATTGTTCAACAGCTGCACGAGGGTTGTTTAGTATCTCAGCCTGGAAATTTCAGTCGGGGGGGGGGGTGCTGGCCTGTGAGTGGAATACAGAGTGGCTACTTTGCCTCTCTCTATATACAAACATTTCTGTGTGTCACGGCCTGAGCTGTGATAAGTGGGAGTCAGGCTGGTGGAAATCTACTCAAGCCTGCCTAATTGTCCCAAACACAATGGTTCACTAGAGTGGAAAATAGTTTTCATCTATCTAAGTGAAGAAGATAATGACCTTTTAAATAACAGGAGCAATTTTATCTCAATACCGCAATTACTGTGAACTCTCAAAATGTCAAAGTGCTGGGCACTTTCAAAATAACTTAATTTAGACATTTATAGCTCTTAGACACTGCTAGTTTCTTATCTAACCTAATTATGGGTTGTTCAGGAAATGGCAAAGCATCCTAATTAATGTTATTTTTTATAGAGATAGATAGGAACGGCCTTTGGCTGCCTCCCGCTCTGCAGGCGAGAGCAGAGCTGCCTTCCTTTGCCTGCTGTTTTTTCAGCCCCGCCACTAAGCGGGCAGCTGAACTGAGTAGTTGAAAGACATGCACAGATTCCCCAAAAAAACAGGCTTTGGTGTCTGCAAGAAGAGAGCCGCCTTCTGTCCGTTTGTCCTCGTGGCAACTGGATCCCCTCCCTGCCAAATAGCGAAGTGCCAAGTGCAGGCGCCAGCCGTGGCCACATCCGACTGATGAACTGGACTTGAAAAGGAGAGCTGGAAGGAAGGAACCAAATTCACGTTAAAGACGTCTTCCGCCTTGCATCTGAAAGGTAAATGGTGCTAAGTGCATTGCCCAGCGCCTCTGAGGAACACCTCTCTGGTTAAGGGTGCAAGGAGGGAGCCTGTTGCTGCACATGGGGCACCCTGGTGGGGAAATTGGGGCCCTGCTCTGCACAGAACAGGTTGTGTGGTGGTTGTGGTTGTTGATGTCTCCTCAATAGCGGGATCAGTTTGAATCCCAGCTGTCGATCTCTCGGAGCAAACCAGCTTGTGTTGGGGGCTGTCCGTGCATTGAGGCTAACCGTCTTCCTGTCTGAGGCGGCCTGCTGAGTTGATGAAGTCAGGCTTGCTGGTCTGGGCAATCTCCTCCTCTGGAGCTGCTCTCTGAATTCACGGCTTCCCTAGCTACGCGCCCAGCTCTACCCGTGTTTGACTCACGCATTGCGCAATATTTATACTGACTTAGTGTTTTGTTTTGCCATCATGCTGTCTGAATGGGGGTACTTGGTTTCACTAGTTTACCATGGACAACGTATTTATGGTTTGGGTTGAGAAGGTTTTCTGTGCCTGCCGAATTCCTTACAGGTTGTTGGCCCTTAGGGAGTCCACCTCTGAGAATACCGGACAGAACCGATTCCTCGTGTTTTTAGCAAATAACAAGAAACATTTCTTTGAATGCAGCTCCTGTGGCCACTCACCCGATTTCAGAAGCCCTTATCACCCGGCCAACTGTCGATTGGTGTCCACTATTCCATATTTAGACAAGCTGGCGAAGATGGTGGTGTAGAAAAACAAGTAACATTTGCATAAAACAGATTATTACCATGAATCTTTCTATAGGTTTTACACCCACATTTTGCACCGGTGTGGCTTTGGCCCTACGATGGATGACCTTTACTGGGAAGGAGATAGGAAATGTGGCCCTGTTGAGATTTCTAGAGTTTGGATTGGCCTCCAGTATGTTGGCCTTCTTTTCTTGCTGGAAATCGTAAAAAGTGTGGGAGGCGCAACTTAACAGCCTCACCTCTCTGGGATGGGGCTCCTCTTAGCTGAAGCACAGCCGTTTGTCTCCCTTTTATTTAACATCTGTAGGACTTTGCTGGGGAGGCCGCTCCACCTGCACAGAGCCGGTTGCCTCAATCTAGAGACGATCCTCAGCTGGGCTTCTTTCCCGTGAGCTCAGAATTTGATATCTCCGAAGCCTCGTGGCATCTTCAGACTGTCCGGGGCTGCCTGTGCGAGAATGATCAGGGGTGATTTTATAAGACATCCACTCAGCTGTCACTCAGCCTGTGACACAGATACAGACTCTTCAGAATGTGATGTTGCATAAAGCCGTTGTAGTTTGACCGATGGACCTGGGAGTTGCCTTGGTTTCTGCCGCTGTGGCCTTGGCTTGATCTGATCAGTCACTTCCTCAGTGCTGAAAAGTTCTCCCCCCCCTTCTCTTCTCCCTCAGGCTGGCCTTTATGTGAGCAAAAATACTCAGTCTTTTTTGCATTATTTTCATAGCTCCTTTTCTCCATAATAAATGGTTAGGACCAACAATCTGAGAGGACAGGTCCAATTTATCATTAGGTCTCTTGCTGAATCCTATCCTTGCTCTTATGGTGTGGACTCTTATATTATAAATACTATATTTATACACATTTTGAATATGTGTATAACTATATCAAGATCGACAGGTAAAATAAACTCCACATTTAACTGGGTGAATTCTGAATCATGTTTCATAAGATACGAGCTTACTGTAAGTTAATAGAGGCAACCCTTAAGGAGAATATTATTACAGTTATCTAATAAATGAATAAATACACTTACATTGACCTCAAAATGGCTCCCACACCTAATGAACCTATTAGACAGTTGCACAACAGAGTAGTTTTTATGCCAGGGATGTGTCCTGTCTCCCACAGTGTGCGCACAAATGCACACACACACACACACACACACACACACGTAACTGCTCATACTGATGTGATTGAGAATGTTTGCAGATGGCGGTAAATTTTAATGTGGAAGAACAGGCTGTATTTAGCAGTAAAAGGTGTCCGTGGCTGAACTCTCTAAACTGCGGGATACACAACATTAACAATAAGGGCCTGATTGGGAGCAGCTCAATGGAGCTGCCCTTCTTCCTGTCTCAGCACCAGTCCGCTCTTTTCCAATGACAGCACAAGGATGGGCAGAAATAGCACAACTCAGCAACTTCGCCAGTGGCTGAGCTGTCCTAGAGGAGCCCCTCTCTCCCCATCCTAGTCTGGAAAGGCTGCTTAAAAATGCTGCTGTCCACATCTGTGCAATGTGGGGTTCAGAAGGTGTGGAGGGTCAGGAATTCCCATTTAGAGACGGGGCCGGTCATCCCACTGCCTGACGGGAGGAGGGAGACTGACCATCTGCCCCAGGTCTGGGCTTTAATGGAGCCAGGGGGCTCTGCATGGCAGGGGGGACTGCAGCTCCCAGGGGCCATCTTCCCCTCCCCGTGGGGGGCTTGATGGGTCTCTCCTGACTGACAGCGCAGGGGTGCCATGCTGATGTCAGGTGTACCTCGCAGGGGATTGGTTGAATCCTCTTTTTCTGCCCCCTCCCACTTCAGTATGGGATTGGCTGATGGGAAAAACACCCACCAGTGACTGGCCCAATTCTGCTGATGGTAAAACAGCAGAAATGGGCCAATTTCTATACACACACACACACACATACACAACGTACATCTGACTCTTTCCTGCATTGCTCCTCTCCGTCCAGCCTCTGATGAAGGAATTGACATGGTGCAAGGCAAAGATGAGGGCTGGGCTGCCAGAGTGTTCCCCAAAAGAGCAAAACATCTGTTTTATACAAGGCAATGTTGTGATGCTCAGAGAAACCTGAACAATGTAGTTCTTCTATGTAAGAGTCATAGCATTAGTGGAAATAAGCACTATTGTATTATTGTATCATCTTACTAAACTCTGATCTTGTCAAATTGTTGAGTTGATTAGGTGATGCTCTGCTGGGCAATGCGCACCAATAAAGAGTTGATTGCTTGATGGTCCAATTATACCACGCATGGCGTTACTTATCTTCCTGCAGCTCCATCTAGCCCATCATCCACAACTTGTCTTTTCCCCTTCCTAGGCCAGGATGCATTTCAAAACAAAATCTGGGCCACAACTTCTTGCCCTGTTTATTTGCAAAGAATCTGCCTGAAGACTGCAAGGACAGCAGAAATATCTTGCTAGCCTCACAGATATTGTTAATTAAATTGTTGAAGTTGGATCATTGTTTGCTGACCTTTAAAATTAGTAAACACAGTATAGTCTGGCACCAGGTAAACCATACCAATAGTTGGATCCCTATCAACTTTAAAAAAAAAAAAAAAACCTAAAAAGTGACCAAAAAAAATCTGTTTGCGGGCATGAGAGGTAACATTTGTAAATAGTGATTTGCAAGCTGAAAGTTGAAGGAAAAAAAAGTGTTGTCTTGAAAGACCTGGCTGGGATTTGGTCAAGGTTAGCAAGAATTAGGCTTCCCAAAATACATTAAATATTCTGTTTGGTCAAAGAGTTCGTCCAGCCAAGCTTGATGAAATTGAATCTGCAAAACATGTAATTACATTACTGAAAATTTTGTAAAGAGAAAAATTTCTCTGAAAGTATTCCTAAATTAACTCTGAGACCAGCTTTTAATTCTTTGCTTGCATGGGTTTAGCTTAGAGACTGCTATGGAAGCTATTGGCATTTTAAATATCACTAATCCCAGATATCTTATGGGTTTTTTAAAACTACATCTTTACCTGTATTTGTTATTTTCTGTTTTAAGTAATAAACATGTGACTAATTACTACTACTTTCGTACTTTTTGAGATTAGTCAAAAGAATGACTATTTTGGAAGGATAATTCTACACAGCAGTAAGGTGGATGAATTCAAGTCACTTTAGGAGGCCTGAAGGACCATATTTGAAACAGATGATCAGGTAGGAAATCTCTGTGGTTGTTAAATCTCACTTGATGGCCCATCCATCCATCCATCCATCCATCCATCCATCCATCCACGATTTGCAAGATTGAATTTCATGTGTAATGTAGTGTCCACGATATAGATGTCACTACTGAAATTATATATTTTGACAGAAGGAAAAGAACATCCTTTTCTGGAATTAATCTTATGATATATGCTTACAGGTTCCCTTTTTTCATAATTTTCGTTCTGCATGGATTGTGAATAAGTTGTTAATTTTTAGGGCAGTTCCATACAACCAGGTTTTCCCTCCACACCTCCATCCGGCTGATTCCATTTTGAAATCTGTCTGACAGTGATCAGATAAAATGTTCCTGAAATTGATCTGTGCTGATTGACTATTTCCAGCAGCAGGATGCGACCACTGCAGGCAGGTTTGCATGGTGTGTGTGTGAACAGAGAACCAGGACAGAGACATCAGCATTTTCGTTCTTTTGCCAAGAGCTGAACATGCAGTCTTGTCAGTCAAGCCACATTTTGTTGCTTGTGTCTTTTCAAGTTCATCTCCAAAATGCATTACTTCCTCCTCCTGACAAATATTCACAAATAAATTCACTCCAGCAATTCAGCTGCTTTTTTAGTTAACATCTTGCATCTTGTCCTTTTTGAACAGAAACTATTCCATTTTCCTTTTATTTGGAGTACAGTGTAACTAAAGAAGGCCGTTTTGTATTCTGTGTAGCCAAAGGAGGCCATTTTGTATTCTTAGCATCCTTTCAGCTCATTCAATTTTTGCTCAGCATCACCAGCTCCAAACTGTTTCCCTTTCTCTAAGTTACTTCTGCTGCCTTATCTGGTTCTCCTCACTGGCTCTGCAATTTAACATTTGTTTTCTTGGGCATCCCACCCTCTTTCAGATCCTTGTCTCCTCGCTTCTGGCATGGAATTTGACTTCAATATCCATTTCTTTGAAGTCCAAGGAAACCAGCATTGTGTCATCACTCCCCCCTCCCATTTCCTCCATTAAGGTGGTTGAGTTTGCCAAACAAATTACTGTGCAAGGCTAGAAGAATACATATGGACAGAAACTGACCTGAAAAATGGATGGTTGTTAAGGGCCATTTGCCAAGATTTGGTCTCTTTTCCACAAAGGGAGAAGACTTTGGACTTATTTAGTCAAATTTCTGGTTGTTATTTGTGAAATTTTCCAGCATATTTTTTTCTCTTTAGTTTGATATAGTCATCATCATAAAAATTCTTAAAGTTGTGTTGAACTATACATCAAGTATTTGGAAGTGTGGGTCTACTGAATGGAATGGAATAGAATAGAACAGAACAGAATCTGGAAGGGACCTAGTCCAGCGCCCAGCCCAAGCAGGAGGACTTATACCATCTCAGACAAGTGACTGTCTAGACCAGGGGTAGGCAACCTCGACTCTTTTATGACTCATGGACAGCATAGCTGACTCAGGAATTCTGTGAGTTGAAGTCCATGAGTCATAAAAGAGGTGAGGTTGCCTACCCCTGCCCTAGCCTCTGTGCAAGGGCTGTAGCTTAAAAACTGACTCTGTCCACCCTACTTTAATTGAAAATACATGTCCACTTCCCACATAGAAGCTTGTCTTGTATCAACGCAGAGGAAAAATGGACTATTCTCTTTCTGACAACCAATGCAATTATGTTTTTTTAAAAATACCAAGGGCTGCAGAGTGCCAGGTGGCAAAACACATTGAGTTTTGGATGGATGGATGGAGTTTGAAGGTCAGTTTCAGAAGCCCTGGGAAGTCAGCTAGGATGTTCCTGGCCACCTGCTAGGAGGGTCTGTCGAGGCCGAAGGAAACCAGGAGGGGCCCCGAGGCCCAGGCCGGCAGCTCTGCTGGGCCCGGCGTGTGTGTGTGTGTCTGTCGATGGGCCTGACCGAGAGCTGGAGCCCCCGGGACAGGATGGCTGCTTTGAGAGAAGGGCAGCTTCTCTTCGGGGTGTGAGCCGCACCACTGGGCGGGGGGGGGGGGGCAGGGGAGAAAAGCCCCCACTCACGTGGGAAGGTACCCAGGAGGCCATCCAGCGCAACTGCCTGCCTTCTGCAGGACTCTGCTACAATTTCATGCAACAAAGAAATCAGCCTTTTTTTAAAATGGAAAAATTTATTTATTCAAAAATACATTTTCATGGTCTTAATAACATAGAAAAGGGACCAATGTACACTTCTTACATGCATACATTTTTTTTAAAAAAAATCCTGGGTCTGTTTTATAGTCATATTGATCAACTTCAACTCAGAGCTGTTTCCCAGCCAATAAAATAGTTCATATCCCCACGATCAAGTTCTGATGTAAAGGCACAGTTTAACTTCCAGTTTTCTATTTATTCTTATTCCTCCAGTTTTTCAAAATGTTTGTCATGCCAATCATCCAAAGGAAAGATTTTATTTTTTTCCTGTTGGTTCCTGAGAACGTTGTTACTCGCCTAAAAAAATTCCCCTGAAATCTTTCAAAACAAAATGTTTCCACAGCCTTAAAATCTCCTCCAACTAAAAAGGGAAAGAAGCGCCACTAAAAGGACGGTGCCTAAATGCTTGTTGGGAGCAAAGAAGGAACTCAACGAGCCCCCACCCCCCCCCACCCCAGGTCAACCGGCTCCGTCTTGGTTGCATCATTTACACCTTGTTCTCCTCAAAGAGGATCTGAGCGTAGACGGTGGCGGAAGAAACGCCTTTGGCCTCCTGGGGAGGCTTCAGCAGCTCCAGTTCGGCGTAGGTCAGGCTCTCCTCCCGGCCCTTCAGCTGCAGAATAAGGAGAGAGGAGCCTGAATCCAACAGGCCGAGGGAGGCACCGGTCGCCCTTCGGCTCGGCAAGGATGAACCAAAGGCAGACCAGAAGTGAGATTGTAACCCCAAAATGCGCCCCAAACAGGCTTTCCCCGTGAGAAGTGGAACCAGGTACTGCAACGCCAGGCAGGCTGAAGAAACGAGAAGTGCTGGGAATGCAACACTAGATGATCTCCTGGCCATATATTCACCTGAAATATATTACCTAAACGGCACATCCTGGTTGCTTTAGCGGCCTCACAGCAGCCTGAGTTTAAGAGATACTTTGCTTCAATGGAAGCCAGCCATTCAAATGTATAGTAAATATACTAAAGTATTACAAAGTGAAATATGGTATAGTTATATGTTTTAATCTGTGAAAGGAACAATATATCCACTTTTAGAAAATCAATGCTTCCTGGGATTTAAAAAATATGAAATATGCTTATGGTTTAAAAATATTAATTCAGATCTATTGGACTCCTGAATGTTCAGAATCATAAAATCTTAGGGCTGAAAGGAACATTGGAGGTCTGCTAGTCTACCCCCCCCCCAGCCCAAGGCAAGTGATCTTATAACATACCGGACAAATAGCTGTCCAATCTTTCTTGAAAACCCCCCGAGATGGTTTAAAAAGGTCTTGTTATGTCAAAAATGTAAGAAATTTGAAGGATCTTAACTCACCCAACTGGGTTTGTTCTGTTCTTTATTTAATTAATGTATCTGCCATCCATCTCCCCATCAAGCTTAGTATAATTTGGGAAGAAATACTGTATTTTAAGATCCCGATATCCTGTTACAGTATACTCCTAAAATATGGAATTTTCCATCATCTTAAGACCTTTGGCTGAAACTGAAGAGAACCTCACTTTTCTGAGGAGAGGATCAGGTCATGCGCTGGTTCTCTATTTCTGGAAGGTCTCCATACGGTGCAGATTGAATAAATAGATACTGGATAGGAATGCAACAATAACTAGCATTTCTTCACCTAGTTTCGTAGTGGGAAACCTTTGGTGTAAAGCAGTTGAGAAATTTGTAAAACAGAGTATTCTTTGTTTTGAAAAATATTATATTGAAATCTAATTTTAAAAGCCTATTTGTGGGAGGAGCATCACTTATTTCTCTATGCTTGTTAAATATTGTAGCAATTTATGCCAATTGCGTAATGATAGGATATAAACCATTCAAATGTCATTGTGAGTAAAAATAAAATCAATAATGTCTTCTGAATTTTCCATTTTATTCAGGATGCGGGGGAGAAAAAAATATTCAACCAGCACCTTGGCTCTCCTTGAAATGGTATAATCTCCCAAAAAAATGCCCGTGTCAGGGGGGCTACAGACCTTCTCCCGAGGAGACCCTCTCCCCTGCCCTCAGCAAGGCTCCTCGTTTTATGCCCTCCCATTCACTCCAGGTGGGGTCCCTCTCCCTGCAGTCTGAAACACATGGCGCTGGGGGGGGGGGGGCCCACTGGCTGCCTCCGTGGGGAAGAGGCCCCGAGTGGAAGAAATGGCCCTGAAAGATGCCCGGGTGGCCTGTGAAGCCCAGCTGTGGAGCCTGGAGCCAATTAGCCAATGTAACCTTCACCCTCGGAGGCATCTCTGCTTCACATCCAATAAAGCTGGCCTTTAGTTATAATTCTCATTCAAAATCCAGCCGAACCACGATGATTTCTGAAATGGCACAGCAACACCCAGCTCATGTAAATTTTAGAGCTAAGATTTATGAAATTACATTGTCCAGGTGTATTATTATGTTATCTGGAAATTGCATTGTTTTCTTGGGTAGATTATATCCTTATTCCTTCTTTATTCTATTAAGTTTGGATATGAAAAATAACCCTCGATTCCTCCAATACAGGTCACTGGGCAGCCCCGGCTGATGTGTTACTTTCATACATTTTTATGATGTTCCTATAGTAAACATAATTTAATAAAGCCAAAACACACTAAATAAATAATTGCATCTAGAAAAGCAATAAAAGCAAATAAAATTAGTACTTTCATAAGTGGAAAAGGTACTTCAATTACTGCTACAAGCAACGGCGCACCATAAAATGTGTAGAATAATTTCCCTTATGCATATTTCCAGTATGTAATAATTTGATTGAAAATATGAAGAAACACACAGGAGGTTCAGAATCGTTCTCAACTACGTATAATAACTGAACATAGAAGATATGGTTTTCCAAAGGCCATTTCCAAAGCAGAAACCTGAGGCTGTGCCCCATTCTGCTTCTTGGGTTATCACTGACAAGTTTGAGTAGCTTAAAAAGGAGTTTCAAATATCAACAATAAGGAAATCTTACATGCGTCGTACGTACTTTCAAACCCTGAATATCTCCAATTGTGGGGCATTCGGCCTATTCAACTAAAAGCAAAATAGTGGGCCAAGAAAATATTGCTGACAATTTAAGGCACTGTGGGATTTAACAGGAATTTAAGAAGAAAAGTCTACTTCCTGCTTTGAACAGGGTGTTGCAAAAAGACAGCAATACAGTAAAATGCAGCCCTTATGGACACGGCTGTAAAATAGCATGATGATTTACAACATAAACTGTAGCTGAGGCGGCAGAGGGATGGCATTACAAAGCACATCTGCAGCTGGAAACACACCATCTAGAGATGCAAAGAAGAATAGCTAAAATAATTTCCATCCCTTCCTCTTCCCCTCAGTAAACGTAGTACTACCAACAACCACCGAGACCTCTGGGTATTTTGCAGTAAAATTCCTTCTTTCTCCTTCCTTCCTTCCCATCCGTCCGTCCATCCATCCATCCATCCATCCATCCATCCATCCATCCATCCATCTCTCACTAATTTTGTTTTGGAGATGTTTTTTTAAACTTTACATTCTGATAGAAAAATACATTTTGAAAGATCCTCATAACTGCAGTCACAGCTGTGGGGAGCAGGGGTTGAACTGAGTCCCCATTCTCTGAAACAATCAAATGATCACCTCAATTTTGTAACTTCCCAATGTCTCTCATTGATAGTAACAGAAAGCTGGGAGCTAGGCTGCTGCATTTCTGCTGGAATAAGGATCAGGGAGAGAAACTGTACAATTTTATGCTACGCGAAACAAGACTATCCGCAGAGAATTCCTAAGAAGAAAAGTCCCTCTATAAAAGGAGCAACCTTCACTTGTACAATGAGGGGTGATGAAGGGATGAAGTGCCTCATGGTGAATTTCTACCATTTATTCCAGAGCCTACCTCTGGGCTCACAGGCAGGGCCATTTTTCCATCTCTCCCAGACTTGCTCCTCGAAAACGTACTGCAAAAATGAAAAGAAATGGGAGGCTTTCCCATGACACGCAGTCCCCCTCCAGCCAGAACAGCGATGGGACCCAGGAAAAGCGGGAAGCTTCCAAACCTCCTTCAGAGGAAAGGGAGGCAAAAACTTTAGGGAAGTTCTCAGCCCAATCATGAGGGCCCAAGCGGGCCCCACAGCCACAGAGAGAGGGCCGAGTTGTGACCAGGGGCCACTTGGGCTCTACGGCACAAGCAGTTGCCTTCTGAATGGTTAGAGCAACACTGATCACAAAAAGTGGAGAACCTTGACATAGCCAAAGTTATAGAAACCAAGAAAATCAATCTGTAAATAAGAAATTTTAAATACGTGCTACCATAAGTTTAAAAGGAGCCCAAAGCACAGAAAGGGTCCAAGAGGAACCTCCATATTCCAAGTGGACTGTGCCATTTTGTCTCCTTGGTGAAACCCTTCCTGGCGCATCAGCAGCGGTTGGAGACCAGCAACATGGTGTCAGCCGACAAGGCGGCCGCCTCTAGATCAGAGACCTCAGTCTGCCTAAAAGGGGGCGAGTGCGTTTGGGGTAAAACTGGGCTGTGGGTGTGATGAAAGTGCAGCAGAGCTGATTGGTGTAGTATTTCATGTTAGCAGGGAATGTTGTGCAGATACACTATGACCAAGGAGCTGGCAAACCAGTCTGCTCTTTCCTTCTCTTACTGAAAAGTCATTTTTCCTCCAGCTCCGAAAAAGGGGTCCCTCCTCTCCACTTGGCCAGAGGTCCCTCGATATCTTCAGAGGACTACCTCAATTGTTGGAATTGCTATTGCTATTAGACGTTCGATGGTTGCCGTGTTTCTCTGTAAAGGTAAAGCAATACCTCTGAAAGGAGGGCCTGGCAGGTCACAGGTTGCCTTATTTTACTGAGAGAGTCACTCAGGCTCTTCCAACCCAACTTACCTCAACAGGATGCTATGAAAATGAAACGGATGCCGATGCTTGTGTAAGAGAAAGCAATAAAATGTGTACAGTGCAGGGCCTTAAACTCTTTTGGTGAAAAACGGAGCTACCAGGAGCAATCCAGTTCTGCAGGAGCTGCCATGGACCCTGAGAGTCGAAGAAAGGAAGCCTCGCCTGCGGATCCTAACCTCAAACCCTCCCGAGAGGGAACGGAACGGAAGAGAACGAGGGAACCAAATTCACACACCGGATAACCGACAGCAAGGACAGAGCTCTACAGGGCTACTCACCAAGGTAAGCTTCCTTTGTGGTTTCAGAAGTTTAGGCTTTGAGAAGGCGTGGGATATCGGTGCTGTAAAAATAAGGCCAGATAATTTCCCTCTTGCTGTCATGTGAATACAGGTAAGAGTGAAATGCACAAAGAAGAGCATCTGCCACTCAATCAGCACCCCTGCAGCTGGCCAGCATGCCCCTCGGGGTGCCCTGTGCATCTCCTGAGATGCCTCCGGACCCCATGCGCTTCCTTGGCAGCCCAGGGCCTCTTCTTCCCACCCAGGGCTGTGGCTTTGGTGTGTTCTTGGGATTGTGTACTCCACTGAGGGCACTTTAGAAGTCATATGAAAATAAGGAATAAAAGTTATGGGAGATGGGAAAAAGGAGCAGGGCACCCCCTTACCTACAATAAAGGAATTAGGATACAACGTAAGGGTTGGAAGGGATCTCGGGAGACCATCCAGCCCAACCTCCCGCCAGTGCAGAAATCCTCTTTCCCAGCATGCCTTGGGGCAAAGGGCCACCTGCTTAAATAGTCCAGCGAAGGAGCTCTCCTTCCTTTCGGAAGCCGCAGCTCCCCAGGGTCAAAGGGCTCGTAACCTCACAACTACCTTTGGCAGGAACTGCTGGCGGTGCCTCTGTCGCCCTCGGGCCTCTCCTCTGGGCGGGGGCGCCTGGAGACCCGGCTGCCTTGCTGGCACTCCCGGACTCCTGCAAGCTGGAAAACGAGAGAGAGAGAGAGAGAGAGAGAGAGAGAGAGAGAGAGAGACGAAGGAAATAGGTTAAATGGGCTCACAGAAGTGTACATTCCTCCTTCATGGATTTTGTGGCATTGATTCAAAGGCTCTCAAAACAATTTCCAGAACTTAAAATGTATTTTTCTCAAGCTAGGAGGACAACTAAAGTCAGTGACATTTTTGTAGAAAAATTAAAGGTTGTAGCTCTCAAAAAGAAGCTTCTTCTCCTACCTTTTCTGAGGACATTTCACCAAGTAACGTTTCACTGTGAAAAAATTATAGAAATAAGAAAAACAGAAATTAAAAAAAAATGTATCGCTGTGTATAGTAATTTTCACTTGCATGTGATTTCCGAAGGAGTGAGGACCATTTTGTTGGCTTTGTTCACTTTTTAAAACTTCTCAGTTTTCTGTGCAAATCTTAGGAAGTTCTCGATTTATACACAGTTTTGTGTATTTCAAAATATTTTTCAAATTTAGACACCACCCATTTGGCCATAGTCAAAGGGAAATGTACAGAGCATTCAATGGAATAAAACAAATTAAAATGCAGAATTAGTAAATTCGGTGACAATATATTTAAACTAAACTTACAGATGAATTACAGAAACCTTTTGCACTGGCAAGGGACTCACCGTGGGGTCGCTTCCTGTGGCTCAAGATCTGGCAGAGGAGGACCAGGCCGAAGAGGAGGATGCTCAGGATCCCCGCTGAGCACATCAGCACCGCGTAGACCGAGAGGTCTGGGGAGGCGGGGGGGGGGAGAGGGAGGGAAAAAGGAAAAGAGTCAGGCCCGACCCCTCCCCCCCTCCAAAGAGGGTGGAGGTTGAGTGGTAGGGCCCCTATTGACTGCCTCTGCTCCCAGGGTCCCATTGCCCTAAGCGTGCCCCAATTTCTGCTCTGGCTTATGCAAAATGTGGAGTCAGTTGACCAATTTTATGATTTGTATCTTTCCATATATGCAAAATCTGCTAATATTTTACATGGCTGAGTTTTAATATGTCCTCAATTTTGATTGCAAAAAATGTTACTGTATTTACTTGATTTTATCTGGTTGTTTTGTTCTGTTTACCCATGTATTCCAGGGAGAAACAATTCTCTGATCCAAATGCTGCAGGTAAGTCAGTGTATTAAGCTGAGACAAGAAAGAGGAAAGTAGCAATCTGTTTATATAACTGTAGATTTTACAGTTTAAGATTCTTGTGTGTGTGTTTGTGTGTCTGTATTGTAGCTTTGATCTATCTTTTCCAAAAGTCCACTTAGCTTAGTCCATTTAACTTTTTAAAAAATTTTCATATTTTAAACATGTATTCCCTTACCAATATAATTTCTTGTCTTTTTATTTTTAAACTTTTAAAAGTAAATGTGTCTCAGTTTATCAGTTTATTGATTTTTTTACCCATTTTTTCTTCTTGCTTTTTAGACAAGCAGTTTTTATATCCAGTTGTTGTCTTTAATGGCCTTTTGGAATGTTAATGGCCAAAGAAGTTTAAGAGGAAAAGGATCTTTTTCAAATGGAGTGATACAACATCTGAATTTCCTAGAAGTAACTCATAATCTTCCTGATAAGTTTTTTTAAAATTAAGATAAATATACAATTGCGGTAACTGAAAATCAGCTAGAATAATGATTATGAATAATAAATTCTCAAATTTGATTACATCAGATACTATTTTAAAATATTATTATGCTCCAATTAAGGGCAAACCAGAAGTTTTACATATGGTAATGCTGAAAAGTTTCTTCTTCACACAAATGTAGCTTTGGATCATTTTTTTCAATAAATAAATAAATAAGCACAATGTTTTTAACTAATTTGTTTAATTGGTTTCTCTTTACCAAGTTTTAGGACGTGTAGAGAAAAGATAATGTTGTATTTCATATTGATGCAAAAATATTAAAAATTCAAAAAGGTTCACAACTTTTAAACACTAAAAGTATTATACCTGTCTTTTAAGAATGAATCATGAAATTATGACGTGATTTTAATCAAGTTTTGAATCCTTTGCTTGGCCAATCAAACAATGAAATGTAATTCAAGCTTATTTACTGGAATTTTCTGGCTAAAGTAACATTCAAATCTATCAAAGTATTATTTTTCAAACTCCGTATCAGATCTACTCTCAATGAAATAATTCTAATATAATTAGAGTTGTTTCAAAATGAGATGGGCAGCAAATAATAAAATAAAATATAAAATAAATAATAAAATTTCTATTGTTATATCTGAACATGTTCCAATACATTTACTTCCCCAAAAAATGTTCTACTGGTCCAAAATAATATTTAAATAGATAATTATCAAAAGGTTGTCTAAATCAGGTGGAAAAAAAATCAGGGTTTTAATTCAATTATTGTTTGGGACACCTTTAATGAACATATTCATGGCTGGATTATTGTATAATGCAGTGGTGGCGAACCTATGGCACGGGTGCCAGAGTCAGCACTTGGACCCCTCTCTGTGGACACACGTGCTGTTGCCCCAGCCTCACCTCCCCCCACCACCCCCTCCTCTCCAGCAGCCCCCCTGGAGAAGAGTCACCCACGAGCGTGGCCCATGCGGAGCAGTGCAGCCAAGGACATGGCAGTCAGGCAGTGTAGACAAGACTCTGCCCTCACACCCCATTGTGCACAGTTGATGCTGCAGGGCACGGACAGAGGGTGTGACCACCATAGCGCTGCGGGGCTGCCTGGCCCTGGAGGCAGTGAGTGGCCCTGCGGGCAGGCGGGGCAAGGGATGGGGGGTGGTGGAGCGGGGGCAGGGCAGGGGGTTGAGTAGGGGCGGGGCCAGTTTTTGGGCAGTTTTGGTCTCTAAAAGGTTCGCCATCACTGGTATAATGCTTCGCAGAAATAAGAGGAAAAAAGTCTGAAAAAATGATGAGCTTTTGAACACCTCAAAAATAATTTCTAGCAATTTCAAGCATCTCTTCCTCGTGGAATTTAGATTACACTTTTCTACATATATAGGCACACTATAAAATCAATATAAAATGAAAACCATGGCAAAGAGGAAGGACCGGGCGGTGGGGTCCTCCTTGCTCGCAGCAGGCTCAGTTTCTTCACTTTTTAAACATTTGTCCCTGACACATAAACACTATTCCTGCTCACGCTGGAAATGGGAGAGGCAAAAAAGAGACAGGTGTCCAACAGGAAATGTAGTGGCTAAAAGCACCCATGTCAAAGATCCTCCAGCCACAGAAAGTGTTGCCCTCGTCCCACTAGCAATTCACACGTTCATCTAAACTTTGGGGAACGTATCTTGGTTTTTTAAATTAAGGTTGCACAAAACCATGTGATCTGTGAAGAATAACAAAAAGGGAAAATTGTACTTACCTTCAAAAAATGCCCACGTTTTGTGTTTTTCTTCATCCAAAAAATGGGATGGAAGTACTGAAAAACAAAGAAGGAAGTGATCACCTGCAGAAAATAGTTTTTCATCTAAAAAACAAATCTATCAACTTTCACTTAATTTGGAAACTCTTTAGAGATTATAATTCTGCCATATTTTAAATCTGTGTCTCTTGTAACGCAAGGTTTTAAAACATTATATTCTTTTTTAGCTAGTTATAAGGTTAAAGAGAGACGTCTTCAGATGTGTCAGAACATCTTTCTAATTCCTCTTATTCTGACTAATAATTCAGTTTGGCTGTTTTTGTCACTTTCTGGTTTGACTTGTATAAATAACCATTAATTCCAATTTAATGACACTTGTACAAACAATAGTGGAATGTTTTTTTTCTACTTTTTCCAATATTTTGTAAATTCTCCTGCAATTTTATATTTTGTAATATTCTTCTAATCTATTCCTTTTTTCCTTCCTTTGTCCCCTCTATTTCTTTTTTCAATTTTTCAGTTCTCTTACATTAAAAAAATGTCACAGTAGAACCTGAAATGTTTCCATAAATATTAAAGAGAATCCATAAAGCATAACCAAAAATAACAATTAAAAATAATCAAGGAGGCTAACCAACTAATCAAGAAACTAATTAAGAAATGAATCAAGGAGAGAAGCAACCTGGAACTAAGGAGAAATTTCCGGACAATGAGAACAATCAAGGAGTAGAATGGCTCAGCCTCCAGAAACTGTGGATGCTCCATCGGTGGAGCTTTTCCAGAAGAGAGTGGACAGACACTTGTCCAGAATGGAAGAGGGTCTCCTGCCTTGAGCAGGGATTCAGACTAGAAGACCTCCAAGGTCCCTTCCAGCTCTGAGATTCTCTTTAAATCCATTTAAAGGGGGGTGGGGGATGTGGAAGGGTATCTGATAGAGGGTGGCAGGGTGTTTTCATGAGTACTGTTTGAAACTGATTTGAAGAACTGGAGAAATCCATTTGGCACACTACAAATTTTATCTCCTTTTAAAAATCCCAAACAACGCTGCAGATCCTGGGTGGCTTTTTCCTGCTGCTCATCGCCTGGGTCCTGGGCAGGCCTGCAGGCGGGGATGGGGGGATTCTCCCCCCCAGAAGTCCACCAAATTCCTGAAAGATAAGCAGGCAAGTAAATGGGGAGTAGCAGCCTGAGGATACCTTTGGCAGCAAGAAAGGAGAGCCAGGGTGTCCTGGGGATCGTCCACCAGCGAGAGAGAGAGAGAGAGAGAGAGAGAGAGAGAGAGAGAGAGACAGAGAGAGAGAGAGAGAGGGAGGGAGGGAGGGAGGGAGGGGGAGGAGAGGGAGGGAGGGAGGGAGAGAAATGATATGTCATGTGAAAACCCGTGACATGAAAAAGCACCAAAGTTACCGCTCCTCCACATATAGTCATACCCTGTTTTTTAAAAATGAAGCTGGGAACCCACCAGCGATGGCAGAGCAAGACAGAGACAGAGGGTGGCCGAGCTGGACTTAGAGAAGGGAGAGGAAGGTGACCACATATATTATTTCAGATGCGAAGCATGTAATTTTCCTCCTCCCCATTCTTATAATTGCTTCCATCATCCTGAAATTAATGGAAGAAAACATTAGTCATCTCTGAAAAAACAAACTTTATACAGTTTTGCATTTTAAGTCCTTTTAAGTTCCATCTGAGGAATAAAGTGCCATTTCCACCTGAGGCCGAATGTCCTTGGCTGGCCTTCAGTGTGGATCTGAAGCGTCTGACCACAAGGCTCAGCGCATTCACCACACAACAGGTCAGGCTCTTCCTGTCAGACTTTGACACACATCTAGGCAAAACTGGAAAGGATTTTTATTGAAATACAACTATTAGGGAAGTTCAGATATGTAGGCACCTATTTTTCTTTTGTATTTGTGATGTTTCACAAATTCTCTCTGTATTCTATTTTTTGCCAGATGTGGATTGTGGTAAGCACATATCCCAGTGATGGCAAACCTTTTAGAGACTGAGTGCCCAAACTGCAACCCAAAACCCACTTACGCATCGTCGAGTGCTGGGTGGGTGTGGCCCATTGGGTGGGCGTGGCTGTGGTGGTAACGGCAGACTGGGTGGGACTAAAAAGTTTAATCAATCAATTTCAACTTTGCAAGATGTTTTTTTTTTCTACAAGAAGTTGAAATTGACTGATTGAAACTTTTTTTTTTTGCACACGGCGACGGAGGCCTAAAGCGAAAAGCTTTTATAAAACCCAGCTGAAGGCCGAGGACTGGGGTGATGGCGTGCGGGCCCACTGACATATCCAATCTATATTTATTTTTCTGGCTCACAATGAATATGAGCACATACATCAATACATCTTTTTTTTAATGAGTCTACAACTGCAATCCATTTTTTCCCCTCCATTTGTTAAAATATTATCTGTGTGCATGGATGTCAATCACTTTGCACAACAATCTGTTTGTTCTCTTTTCTGTTTAAAATTTCAGGAGAAAATAAAGCAAAAGGTTGCCCATTCTAGGTCAACCAAGATGAAAACGCTGTTTATGGCTTGACAACTGGAAAAGACGATCCATCCATATCCCTTTAATGAAGATGGGACTCAGCAATGTGGTCACAGGCAAGGTGGTCACATCACAACCATTGTATAGTTTATCTTTATTGATTAATCAGTTGGCCACATCAAGCCATCCCTTTGTAAATATGTGGACGTCAACCCACGTCCCAACCCACGTCCCAACAACAGGCGAAATGTCTTCCAAGAAAAAAACAAGAAAGTCCAATTGCCTCCTGAAAAAGGATCTTTGGGATCTTCAACAATAATTCTGCTACAACCATCTTGCCTGTTTCAAAGTCTTGCAGATGCCTCCAAAGAGAAAGCTCAAAACATGTGTACTCAATTACACAACTTCTTCACACAATCATTTTTTTGCTATGGTTTCATAAAGAGGAAAAGAACCACACAATGAGGGGGGAAAAGGTGAGGTAGATTCAGAAATGGCAGACCAGGAGGTCGGAGGGCTCACATCGGGTGATCACGAGAACAGCAAGATCACTGGAAGATCTGCACTTATACTTTATTGACTACAGAGAAGCCTCTGGCTGTGCAAAAGAGGCCAAACTGGGGGACACACCAAGGCCAAAGCTGACCAGAGGACATCTGAATAGCCTTCTGGCGCATCTTCATAACCCGACAGAGCCTCCCAAGAGAAGGTCCTCTTTGGAGAAGAGAAGAAAGTGGTTCAAAATGGAAGGGGAGGGACACGAAGATGCACAATGCCCACAGTTGCTTTTTATGAGATAGGAGGACATATGAAAATCATAAGTAAATAAAAATAGTTTCCTCATTAACCGTTTAACATGTGTAGTGAACACCTAAGAAGGGAAAGACTGCAAGTAAAGACACCAGGAATAAAAGTTTGAAGTTGTAACAACCCGATCTATTCAAGGGACACAACTTCATTAGCCGAACATTAGGAGCTCTTAGAAATGCTAGTTGTGAACGTAAAAAATGGAAATGAAAGTCTGGGCTAGTATAAGTAGCCGTCGGCTTACAACAGTTCATTTGGTGACTGTTCAAAGTTACGACGATACTGAAAAAAAGTGACTTAGGACTGTTTTTCATAGTTACGACCTTTGCAGCATCCCCACGACTATGTGATCAAAATTCAGATGCTGATAACCCTGTTACTAACTTATCGACTGCGGTATTTCGCTTAACAACTGTGGCAAGAAAGGTCATAAAATGGGGCAAAACCCACTTAAGAAAAATTTTGGCCTCAGTTCTGCTCGTAAGCCGAGGGCTGCTTGTGTCAGATACTGAGAAGACGAAGAAGGTGAAGTCAATCGTGTCCGGGGAACTTACAGTTTGGCAAGGAAGAAGGGAACGTGGAAGGCAACTTTGCTTTCCTGGGCTCAGGAGTGGACAAGAGAGGGGCAGTTTGGTGGGGAAGTAAAGAGGAGGCTGAAGGCGTTTTAGGTGAGACCCCCCCCGTCCCGCCCCGATGGCTGAGATTTGTGGCATTCAGTACTGAGCCTTCGGGTGGGGTGTGTGTGTGTGTGTTTGTGTGTCTCGGCAGGGCGAAGGCCTCCAACAGCTGCAAAAGCTGGACAAGGAGGAAGAGTCAGAGGGGGGAAAATCTCAGCTGCCTTGGAACTACGGATCTTCCCACCACGGATTCTTATCCTCCCGCCTCCATTGCAGCAAATAAATAAATAAATAAATAAATCCTACACACATTCCTCATCTACAACTCTTAGGTTTCAGGGAGTTTCTTTTCCAGGCTTCCAAATTCCAGTAGTATAGAAAGAGAGCAAATACTGGCAACAGCTGTTATCAGAGACGCTGATGACAATGGCAATTTGTGCAATGAATCCATCCGTCCCTTTTTCTAAGCTGTGGAGCTCCTGGCACACTCATTTTTAGTCGTGGGGAAGCTGTTGGTGCTATTTTGATTCTTTATGTAGCTATGCCAATTTTATGATTGCATATTTGAGCTTTATAACGTTTAACCTCTGTTTTGGAAATAATCTAGAGAGCTACACATTTAAAATGAGGTAAATAATTTGCTGTTTATTTTCCTGTAGCAAAGGCCAAGAAAACGCCTCTCTTTCAGGGTTGGTAACCCTGCTTCTCTGGCTCCTGACTGGATCTGGGGAGTCCTGAGCCAGAAGGCCCCTGGGGAAACTGAGGCCTGTAGACTCAACCAGTCTGGGAAGATAAAAAAAAAACACCTCAAAGGAATGGCGAACCCAGTGGGAAACTTGAGAGAAAATGCACCTAGAATGTGCAAGCCTCAAGCATGGCTAAGAGACGTGGAAAATATTTTCCCTTAAACTGTTTTTCCTTCTGTGGACAGATGCTGGCTAAGCGCTCTCTTCCAATCTCCCCATTTAAGTGAGATTCAGAGCCCTGGGAGGCTGCATTTCCGTTTTTAAAAGACTAGGAAGATCATCCACGCAGCATTTCTCTTCGGTTGTCCCAGCGCCAAGCCAGCCTGGATCCGCCCACAGAGGTTCCACTTCCAGCCGCTGCTGCAGCTGCACCAGCGTCCTGGGCCCAATTCTGCCTGGCAAGGGAGACTGGGCTGCTCCCTCCCTGGGTGGGCAGGCGGGGGGGAGGGGGGCTCACTCTCTTGCTCAGGAGAAGATGTGAACTTTCCATGGCAGTCTCAGAAGAAGCCCGAGAAAGGCGGGCAGGCCTGCTCCACGTGGCATCGCCAGAGGTTGGACTGGGGTCTCTTCCCACCCCAGCAGCCCGAATTACAGAGTCAGATCAGCTCAGAGTCCGAGGATAGAACAACTTCTTCTCTAGAACAACTAAGACTAAAAGACCCATCTTCCACAGCTGGATTTTCCTGATCTGCTGCTGAAGGAGACCCCTCCCCTTCTCTTTCGGACCCCCTAAGGGCATCATTTGGGTCACCATGAAATCCAGCCACGGCTCTCCCCATCCACCCATCCATGAAGCCCCCCATCCTTATTTCTGATGCCACTGGACTCCTTGGGCCTGATTCGGAGCGGGGAACCCGGCTGGGGGGCCACACACCCCTCCCATGATACGCTGCACCGTCCTTGCACAGAGGAGCTCAGCTGGCTGGCCCAGCTCAGGCGGAAAGAGGCTGCTGACATCTGCAGTTCTGCCAGGGAGCAGCTATATTTACCACTGGTCTTTAAAATGCTTTGCTCTGGGAAAATGAGAGTTCACGTGGCCCGGCTGGTTGGGGGTTCTGCGTATTTTTACAGGCAAGTCGCCACCAGCAACACGCCAACACTGAGTTGGCTTTGCCAGTGTTGCTCACACTGCTGGGAAGTTCAGGTGTAAATTGAAAATGCAGAAAGTGTCCTGTGGCTCTGTTGAGTTCCCTCTAAACAAATGCAGGTCTTTCTTTCTTTCTTTCTCTTTCTTTCTTTCTTTCTTTCTTTCTTTCTTTCTTTCTCTTTCTTTCTTCCTTCCTTCCTTCCTTCTTCCTTCCTTCCTCTTTCTTTTTTTCTTTCCTCCCTCCCTCCCTCCCTCCCCTCTATTTCTCTCTCCCTCTTTCTCTAATAGGAACCTATTTTGCTTTTCTTTCTGATCCTACTCTGCTAAATCAGAAATCAAGTTTCAAAAAATCAACATATCCCTTCATGGGCTTTTTGTGCTTTTTTTTTAAGTATTTCTTACTGGTACTTTTGAAATCATCTCCAAAGAAAAAAGAAAAGAAAAACTTTGATATATCAATAGCAACCAGCAACTTACTACCAGACCTCCTTTTGTAGCCCTGGGATAAAAAACTAGGAAATTGGGGTTTGTTCTGGGTTTCTATGATTTCCTATAGTCCAGAACACTGAAAACATTTTTTGTTCTGTTCCATACAGGATGGGAATCACCCCATGTGCTCGGGAGGGGGGAGGGGTTTTCGCGGGTGTTTGTATGTAGGTCTTTGGTTATTCGGGTTTATATATATATTGGATGATAATTGTCTTCAACCAAAATGGTCAAATCTGAGGTCTTGTTGGGCTTACCTCTTTGTGGGGTACAGCAGGAAGAACAGCTAGACAACAATCCTACATAGACTGCAAAAAAATACCCCCAAACAACAACAAAAAAAACCCACTGTTATTTTCTCACCTTGGACTTCAGTGGAGGCACTACCGTTGGACCACGAAGTCCACTTGTTCCTTTGCTTGCCAATCTCCTGAACTTTGCAAATATAGTGTCCTTGTTCGGCTTGCTGGATATTCAGGATCAAAAACGTGTACATCGTCCTGTGTTTCTCCTCCATAAGATGAAGCCTTCGCTTATAGAAGTGGCTTGTGTAATTTCCATAGTACTGGACGACCCCATACTTGGTCATTTTGATCATCAGGTATTCCTGGGCAGAGGGGAGAGCAAAAATCCATCGGACAGCCAAAAGGTTTTCTCTTCGCCTTTTCTGAGAAACATGGCAGAATAAAGTAACATTATCTCCAACCACATGCCGGGTTCTGGGTCCCGGAGAGACGGTCACATTCAGAGCTTCACAAATATCTACAAAGCGAAAAACAAACAAATGCATCTCAGGAGCTGTGGGCAACATTGTATCATTCTTTTTAGGACTTCTCTTAACTGATACGTAACAAAATTATAGCTCTTTTTAAAAACAAGCAATTGAAAAATTCCTTTATGTTATGGGTTATCAGAGAAAAACAGACTCCACTCATACAGACATATTTATCCCAAAATCTTTGCATTTTTTTCTATGCATTCGTATTTTACCATTCTGAACTTTCTTGAGCTTTTAAAAATTCTTCCACTGTATTTATGCCTAGTTAACTTCAACTTACAGCAGTGTCCAATGACTTTAAGATATGTGGGTTTCAACTCCCAGAATTATGCAGTTGTTGGTAACTTAGGATTCTGCACTCATTTAAGTTTTAAGCACTTCTCAAAGATAGCCATAAGAAGAGAGCTTAAGTTTGGCACGGAGAACAATTGCTTGGTCTACTTTGGTGTAGTGGCTAAGGCGCTGCCCTAGAGACGAGGGGTCTGTGAGTTCTAGTTTTAATCTTGCCTTGGACATGAAAACTGTCTGGGTCTATTATGTGCGTGTGCCACTTTAAGTTACTTATAAAATAATAAAGGTGGGATAAAAATCAAGTAAACAAACCAAGTTATGGATAGCTATTGCCAGGCCTAACCAGCTTAAGAATAGTCACAACCGGCCCACTAGATACGCAAGCAGGCCCATTAGCTGCTAGCTGCTTGCAGGGAAACAGAAGCCAAAGGCCAAGCTAGGCAGCAGCAGCTCTCCTCCCCCCCAGTCAGCATGGAGGAGACCTGACACACAAGGCCAGAAGTGCCACATCCACGGACTCTTCCCCCTCCCCCTCCCCTAAAAAGTGGAGGTGCTTGAAGCTCTGAAAGTTGCCCAACAGCTCCAAGTCAAGTTGCAATTCCCCCATCTAGACTTCTGGGTATATAAATGATTAACCGCTTCCAGTTTTCATTCTGGCCAAAAGCCTGCAGGTAACGGGGCCCAGATAATCAACACACTCTGATGTGCCTGGAATTATATAGGGTCTCCATTGCTTTAGATGAAAATGGCCCATTTCCTGTATTTCTGGCGGTCAAGAAGAGAACTTACTTGAAGAGTAACCTGTTCTGAAGCAAGGAGGGGACAGGCAATTTCATCCACCAACATAGGCAAAAGTGCTAGGCTTCCACACACACAACACCTTTGGGGGCAGCAAGAGGGGCAGGATCCAGAGCAGGTCCTGCCCCCAAACCGGAGCCCAGATCTAGAGCTGCACTCTGGGCTGCTTCCTCCACAGGCCAGCATCTTCAGCGAATCCCTTCTCTCTTCTTCTGACATCGGAACGCAAGAAAAAGCTATGCTGGCCTAAGTGGGGGGGGGGGCTCCACTGATTCAGACCCAGAGTTTCCCCCCATCTGCTCCCCAACTGTCCCCTCTCCTCCTCCTCCTCCTCCTCCTGCTTTCCCGTGAAAACAAGGGCTGGGCTGGCTCTGGAAAGGGAAGGGGACCCCGAGGAACCGTAACCTTCGCCCGCCGGCCCATCGCTCCAGTCCGGAGAGAAGCAAGCGAACGCGGCTCCGCGGCGGCTCTCGCGTCGGGAGCCCCGGGACAGAAGTCTGGCTTTCGACGAGCCCCTCCGCCTACAGCCCCGGCCCTTCGCTGGCTTTGCCTTTAAAAGTTCTCTTCTTTTAAATAGCCTTTTTTCCCGCCCGGCGGCGGCTCCGGTCCCTTCGCAGACGGGGCTCCCAGGTCGGAGTCCGCTACGTTGAGATTTTCCGAGCAGGCCGAGTCAGCGTCGGCGCTTCACTGCGGCCGGTTATTTGTTCACGCTTTCAAATTCCCGCTCTCCGTTTTGGAGGCTCCCAACGGCCTTCCCTGCGCCCCTCCGGAGAGGCGGGTCCCGCCAGGCACACGGCCGGGGGAACGGGCGCCCTCCACGGCCAGCCCGCGCGGATCGGAGCCCCCCGGAGCTCCAGGCTCAGCCGCGCCCCGCCGCCCTTCCCCTCCCCGAAGGCCGCGAGGGGGCTCCGGGGGCCCCTCCCCGAAGGAAGGGAGGCGCCCTCGCCCTTCCCCGAAGCGCCGCCGCCGCTGCAACGGGCGGGGCGGAGGCGAGCGCTGCTCCCGCGGGGAAGACGCTCCGAGGGCCGGGCCCCGCGCCCTCCCCGTCGGGCGCCGTTCGGCCAGGACCGCCGCGGGCCTCCCGCCCCCCCCTCGCTTACCTGCCCAGGGCGGCCCGGCCAGCAGCGCCAGCAGCGCCAGCAGCCGCATCGCGCGGGACGGGCGGCGGGACGGGCGGCCGGGGGCTGGGCGGGCGCCCGACCGGCTCTCGCGACGAAGCCGCTTCCCTCCCCGGCCGCCTCCCCGGAAGAGCCCGCTCGCCCGCCCGCCGCCGACGGCCACGACGCCGCGCTCTCGCCGAAGGCGGGCCGGGCGGAGGGCGGGCGGGCCGAGCAGGCAGGCAGGCAGGCAGGCGCCGCCTTCCGAGCCTCCCCCGGGCCGGGTGGGGGGGCGGCGGGCGGCGCTCCTACCCGCGCAGCGGCCTCCCGCGTCCCGGCGCAGAAGCCGAGGCGGCTCCGCGAAGGCCGGCCGCGCCGTCGAAGCTTTCCGAGCCGGCGGGGCTCCTCCGCGTTTGGGTCCCTCCCGAGAAGGCCGATTGGCCGAGCGATAGCCAATGGGGCGCCGGCCCCAGCCCGGCCCGGGTCGCTCCCTTCCAGGGGCTCCTGCGAGGGCCGTGTCGGTCCCGCCGCCCTCCGAGGGCAAGGGCGAAGAGCGGCGGCCGGGGGTCCGCCGGAGGGGGGAGCTCCTTTGGGCCCGGCTCCTCGGACGCCCGGAGCCTTCGAGCCTCTCCGCCCTCCGGGCCCGATCCCGGGGGGGTTTCTCGGAGGGAAAGGATGCCCCCCCCCCGCTCGCGTCCGAACCGGAGTCCTCCTTAATTGGACGCCGCTGCAGCCCAGCAGAGGCCGAGAGGCAGGTGGCCCCTCCCTAGACGGGGCTCCGGGAGCCTCTGGAAAGAGAGCCGCCGGGTTGCGCTTGGAGGCCCCGGAGCCTCGCCCGGTCCGGGAGAGACTGGAGGTGTGAATGTGTGTCTGGGGGGCGCCTAGCTTGACTAAATGCAGGAAGCTTCACTGTTGCTCTGATTCACTCGGTCCATCCTCACTATGGATGGAGACGAGCAGAGCCATTCCTGGCTTGTGTGAACCTTCTTCAACTCCTGCCAACTTGGTTTTTGTGACGCCCACTGCAGACCCCCCTCTCTAGCCCTTCCCTCGCCTTTCACAATTTCCTGGGATGCCACTTTTCTTCGTGGACAAAATTGAACCCCAATAGTTTATTTCCCCTTTTCTTTGTCTCCTGTTAGCATGTTACCTTCTTTGCTGAGCAGCTGGTATATGAGTTATTTGGGGATAGATTCTGCATTTTTCTTACAAAATATGAAGTTGGACTGAATGGCCTGCATAAAGCTGTCTGAACAATGTTATGTGCAGAAGAAACACGTTTTTTTCCTTATAGAACGTACCGTATGTGACGGTTAAAGGGTCGACTGGGCCCAGAGACACCAAATTCCATCTTGGTTGGTTTGGGGCCAGTCTCTCTCTCTCTCTCTCTCTCTCTCTCTCTCTCTCTCTCTCTCTCTCCCTCTCCCTCTCTCGGCACAATTTATTCCCCTCATTTGAGAAGGAATAAAATGCAGGTTGAGCCACACGTCTCCTGCCTGGAGTGGTCAGAGAAGAGATGCCCTGAACGGAGAGGCCGTTTTCCACGGCTGTCCAAAGAAGGCCATCGGTCAGTATGGCAGAGCTTTTGGTTGTGCCCAGAGGCTTCTCCTCGGCACGTCTCATGTTCATTGACTGGAGATTATCACACACCATGTGCTGATGACAAGAGCTGGGAAGCTTTGCTGCTTTCTTTAAAAATCTGGCTTTAAAATAAGTTATCCAGGGCTGCTTCAGAGTAGGGAAGCACTATAGAAAGAAAGAATTGGAGTAAAAATAGTAATCAGAAAGTTTGTTTCAGCAACTGCACAAACACATGTGTTTCTCATCACGGCAAGAGGCCTGCTCTGTGTAGAACTGGGCTCTTTCCAGCCTTCTGTTGAAAGCTGGCAGGAGAGCCTATTCACTCCGTACTTAAATGACTGACTCACCAAATTATGCAGGATGCCATTAGATGTGGGAGACGCTTTTCTCAGGCTGGACCAAATCCATCTGGAAGAGAGAACAAAGGGGGGGGGATGCCAGGGAAGCCCAGGGGGAGGAGTTCGGGTCACCCTGCCTGCTTTTGTCCTGAACCTACAAATAATAATAATAGTAGTAAAGTTGGAAGGGACCTTGGAGGTCATCTAGTCCAACCCCCTACTCAGGCAGGAAACCCTACACCATTTCGGACAAGTGGCTGTCCAGTCTCTTCTTAAAAACTTCCAGTGTTGGAGCATTTACTGCTTCTGGAGGCAGGTTGTTCCACTGATTAATTGTTCTCACTGTCAGGAAGTTTCTCCTTAGTTCTAGGTTGCTTCTCTCCTTGATTAGTTTCTACCCGTTGCTTCTTGTCCTGCCTTCAGGTGCTTTGGAAAATAGCTTATTTCCCTCTTCTTTATGGCAGCCCCTGAGATATTGGAATACTGCTATCATGTCCCCCCTTGTCCTTCTCTTCGTTAAACTAGACATACACAATTCTAGCAACCGTTCCTTATATGTTTTAGCCTCCAGTCCCCTAAATAAAAGTAGAATGACGAGGGCGAAGGAAAGCAAAGGTAGTACTAATAACAACAGGCACCCTGGCTGAAACCCCAGAACAACTGGATCGCCACTTGAACGGCCTTGACAAATTCCCCATCGGTCCATTGCAAAAAGCGGCTTTACATCCTGGGACGGATGGGCTCTTCCTCTCCGGGGTCCTTGGGAAGGGCGCGATGGGCAGAGAGGAAAGCCAAATCCGGTCTGAGCATCTGGCTGACTGTGGACCGACCATGGAATAGATTCACTGTGGGAGCCCCATTTCCAAGGGCTCTGCAAAGATGCAATAATACCCAATGAACTGACTGCGGTCCTTTAAAATGAGACAAATATTTTAGAAATTTTGGTTCCCCAGTCAGAAGATGCAGATTTAAAATTGGTTTCATTCAAAAAGCATTCCCCTTCGCTTATTCTTCAAGCGCCTCTTTGGAGGCCCTCATAGTCTCTGTTCTAGTAGAGCCTCACCTTGGTTTGTCACAGGTTTTATTATGGTTAAAAAAGACCCTTTCCTACGCTAATTAACTAAGACTAACTAATTACGCTAACTAACCTTCAGTATATTGAAATTGCTGTCAAACAAAAGAGGAGCCAGACTTCCGGTTCCGGAACGTGGTGACACCGGTTGTGCCTGGAAACTTGTCTCCAGGCCGTCCGGAGTTTCCTTCGCTGGTAGACCCCCTAGGGGGTCGAAAGCTACCTTGGAGGGCGACCACCGAGGAGGAGGCTGGCTGATAGATAGGGGAGGGTGGCAGCTTCCCCCGAATCTCCAGCTTCTCCTTAGGGCCGACAGAGCAAAGATCGGCCTGTAAGATGGCCGATCACCCTGCTGCACCAGCCGAAAGTCACATTGTCATATAAGCGTTAACGACCCACCATGGATGATCCGGGTGAGATCCCTTTTGTTCCTCTCCATCGCCCTGCTGCTTTGGCCTGTAGAAGCTATTTGTGCTATCATTTCCCTGTCTGGAGAAAGCGGCTTTAGTAATCGTGGGAACAAACACGTTTTACAAAAAGGACAGAAAAAACAAATAAATATTCATTTAAAGACTATACTCTATTCCTACTTACATTGTGCTGTAGAAAAAACTTTTTTGTGTGTTTTTTGGAGCGGTATTATATCGGCAGAATATTTCTTTTTCTATTCTCCCTTTAAGTTTAAAGGATAGAAAAAAAGAAAAAAAAACCTGGTGTTTGAAGAAGTTTTTTTATCTCACTGAGGACACCTACTGGTCAAAAGTTAATATTGGATTGTTGTTTATTTGGAGATAAGAGAGAACTTTGGCCTTCAAACTGTTTTTCAAGAAAAAAGATAATTTGAGCTAGCTGTGTGATCTGTGGGGGTGGATAATGTTCAACTGTAACCTTCACTAAAAAGGAAAAGGACACTTCTTCAACTATTGCTAAAATGGAGAAGCCCCAATCACACTTAAATTGTAAACTTATACTGGAAAAGATCTATGAGGCTAAAGAAGAAATATGTACTACAATAAAAGAGGCTACTACAGAACTAAGAGCCAGAATCTCTACTTTAAAACTTAAAACTGACTCCCAGACTACACTTGACTACTCTACAAAACAGATTATACAAGAAGAGGTTTTAACTGAGGATAAGGAGAATCTTATTTAGCCTTACAAGCAAGACCAGGAAAAGTAAAGACCAAACTTTGGACTTCTGAAGCAACGAGGCTTTATGGACAAGAGAAACAGAGGATTAAATCAGAGATCAAGATGGTCGGTATCGAATCAAGTGATACTACAAGCAACAAAAAGAGACCTATTATCTGGAAGGGAAGTCCTGTTATGGAAACCTACCTGGCAAAAGAGGAAAGCTAGAATAAGATTGAAAAATGAAATTTAAAATTTCTTAAATTGGATTAAAGGCAACCTAGAACTATGGACTGAGATTTTGAGTTTGAAGTAAAAAGATGTCTTAGAGTTGGAGTGAATCAATAATTAATTGAATGTTAATTAAATAAGACGACTTGTTGGTCCTATAACATGTGAAATTTAAACTTTACTTAAAGGATTGAAATGATTTAAGGTTTGATATTAATTTGTTAATTCAAAGAGATTGATTAAGTGAAGGATTAGATATCTATAGAATAGTTTGATAAATACATAGACATTTAGATGTGTCTAGGATAGATTAATATTTTGTTTAAAAACAAGATATCTTTCTATATAAGGGATTAAAGACAGTTTAGAATATTAGGAATGTTCCTTTTAGAATGTTAGGTTTATTTCTATGAAAATTATGATGTAATGGAATGATGAAAATTGAAGAGCTGTTTCAGATTTGAAGTGAACTAATAGTTAATTGAAATTTAATAAGATACGATTTTCTGATGATATGGATGTTATTAGTCATGATAATTAATTGGAGATTTGAATTTTATTTAATAGAATGACATGATTTAAGGTATGATATTATTTTTTTTAGCTTGAAGAGATAGATCAATTGATAGATAGGTACAGGATAGATTAATATTTTACTCTAAATAAGGGAGAGTAATGGAAGAAGAAACAAATAAGATTTTGATAAAATTAAGAAAGTAGAACATATGTGGAAGGGATATTTGAATTGAAAATGTTTTTATTTAAAGTTAATTTGATTATGGTAGCAATTGATGAAGCTTAAAAACAGGTTCAGGTTGAATAAATTTAAGCTAGAATTGGATATTCTAAATATACTATGCTAATTGAGGGGAAAAGAGAGGGAATATTTGACGTATTGATTATATTATGTATATATGTCTTGTTTTAAGATGTTTGATTACCCCAACACCACGGTGTGTCCTGAATATGTTGCTTTAAGAACGTTAAAAAACCAATAAAATTTGGGTTTTTTTTTTTAAAAAGAGGAGCCAGGAAGCCCTTCCAAAGTCAAAGGAAAAGAAAGTGGTGAAAAAAGGGCAGGGCCCCGTTATCAGCCGCTAAGCTCAAAGCGTCTCCCTGGTCCTCTGTTTGTTTGTGCCTCCAGATCCCAGTTTGACTGCAATTTCCCTGTCAAGATTTTTCCAAAGTAATAGTAGTGGTAGTAGTAGTAGTAATAATAATAACAACAACAAAAACAACAACAACAATAATAAAAAAGTTGGAAGGGAACTTGGAGGTCTTCTCGTCCAACCCCATTCAGGCAGGAAACCCTATACTATTTCAGACAAATGGCTGTCCAGTCTCTTCTTAAAAACCTCCAGTGTTGGAGCATTCACCGCTTCTGGAGGCAGTTTGTTCCACTGATTAATTATTCTGTCAGGAAATTTCTCCTTAGTTCCAGGTTGCTTCTCTCCTTGATTAGTTTCCATCCATTGCTTCTTGTCCTGCCTTCAGGTGCTTTGGAGAATAGCTTGACTCCCTCTTCTTGGGGGCAGCCCCTTAGATATTGGAACAGCGCTATCACCCCTTGTCCTTCTCTTCATTAACTAGACATACCCAATTCCAGCAACCATTCTTTGTATGTTTTAGCCTCCAGTTCCCTAATCACCTTTGTTGCTCTTTTCTACACTCTTTCTAGAGTCTCAACATCTTTTTACATGGTGGTGACCACCTATCCTGTTCCTTTGCATTTGTTTTTTTCTTGCCTAAATGTAGAACCTTACTTTTTTCAACACTGAATTTCATTTTGTTAGATAGCGCCCAATGTTCAAGTCTGTCCAGATCCTCCTGTATCCTAAGCCTGTCTTCTGGAGTGTTGGCTATTCCTGCCAGCTTGGTGTCGTCTGCAAATTTGATGAATTCCCCATCTATCCCCTCGTCCAAATCATAGATGAAGATGTTGAAGAGCACTGGGCCCAGAACAGAGGCATGGGGCACCCCACTACTCATTTCCCTCCATGTAGGTGCGGCTCCATTGAGGACCACATGCTGAGTGCACAAAAATGATTTGCCGTTGCCTCCTTCCTGGGGCTGGAAGGCTGGGGCTGGCCCAAGGCTCACCCAGCTGGCTTTGTGCCTCCCCATCTGCCACTTTCTAGCCCAATCGCCCTCACTGCTGGCTGCCGGAGCCTCAGCCGGGCTCTGCTTTCCTAGTCGCGGGCCGAAAGGAGGAAGGCGACGTTCAGCTGTTTATTTCTGCAGAAACGGAGACCCCTAATTTGGGGACAGGGATCAAATGCCCTGAGTTGAAATTAGCTCGGAGCTTTGTACAAAATGGTTCTTTGTCTTTTACAGCTGGTCAATCTATGTGATTTCTTTCACGAGGTTAGTGTTTACATGTATATTTGTCCTTTCTGATACAAGATTACATGTGTTGTATTTAGCACAAGATAGCCAACCTAATCCTATCACTGTCAGGAGTTTCTTGCTGCAGGTCTCTGGATGGTTTGTCAGTTTCGCAAGGAAGCCGGCCAAGAGACAGGGAGATTAGACAGTCTGCTGGCTAATTTAATCAATTCTAACTTTTGGTGACTTGTTTCTACACAATCTGATCAATTCCTGGATGATTTGGTGTTGAAACATTATTTGAGACCTTTTCTTATAAATGGGATTCCTTTCCTGCAGAAGTTATCGCTTTTGCTGCTGATCCTCTAGGATTTAAAGGGGACTGTCCCTATTTGAAAGGGAAATTACTTTATATTCTTCTTCATTTTATATTCTTAAGCTGTCATCAAGCTGTCATCGGCACACCACAACTGGGTCTCTCGGAGTTCTTGGGGGTTAATGGTGTCCTTAAGGTAGAGGTTTCGATTCAGCCCCCAAAACGCCTACCAAGTCCTGGGAGAGCAATTCCCAGGGCATTTTCCTAAGGAAATCAGCAGCAGCCCCCGGCTGACTCTTGAAACATTTTTCCTGACTGGGTCCCAGGTCCACATCTGATTCCATGGGTGAAACCCTGGAGAGGCCCAGGAGGAGACTTGGTCATCTCAGAATGACCAAGGAGATTGTTGGGCTTCACCCACCAACAGCCCCAGTTCCAGCCTGGGGGTCAGGTGCCCCCTCTGGGCAGCTCCCTGGAGCGGTCACTGTCCAGAGGTGGGGGAGGCAAGGGGGCACTGTGGCACCTCTTCTTTTTAATTTCCACACATCCACCCCTTAATCCAGGGCAGCCCTCTGAGTCTGGACTCATAACGTCACTTACGCCACAGGCCAAGCAGTTCCAGAAACCTCGTATGAATATGAATGCATTTCCAATGAATTTCCTAGCACGCTCATGCCTGTCTCTCAGGTGGAATGGAAAAGGACACCGAGAGCTTTGGCCAACTTCTGCTCAAAGGAAAAACTAGGAATAAAGTGTCAGAAAACCCAAAGTATCTGCCTAAAAACATCCTAACATTCATAATTAGCAAATTAATGAGAATGCTATGGAGCAAGTGTGTGCTTATAAATGCCTTGGAGGGCTGTTCCAGATTTTGGAGAAGGTTTTTATATCTGGCAAGCGATGCTCGGTGTAACTCCTCGGCTATTCTGATATTTTTCCCATTGGAAAGGAGTCTGCTTTATCCCTGCAGCTTGCAAGATTTTCCTGGCCAAGGTCATTGCCCATCTTCTCTACCAAGTTTGTACTTTTACAGGACTTGTTAGCCTCGTTCAGCTATAAGTCTTTCGGTCTCGAAGTTGTTTGGTCTTCAAGGCATTCAGTCCCAAGAAGCAGGAGTTAAAAATTCTGTCCTTTTGCTTAGAGTCCACCGTAGTCTTCATCAATGCCAAAGTCTGGTGGTGTTTTTTTCTTAACAGTGGACTAAATTTATCTTTTTCCTCAGTGTTTCACATCCCTGGGGTTCTCAGAGACCATATTAAGGCAACCTGATTAAAATAAACTTCATTCTCTAAGACTCTCTCTAGAAAGCTTTTGCCCATGAGGGCTTAATTACACCAGAGGTACAGCATCCTTAAATGGTGTATGTGGTACCTAAGCCTGGTTGATACCTGGGGGGGGGAGATTGGGGGTGTTGTGGTGGGTGTCAAGAGCACAGACAGGCAAGCAAAGGCCACAAGTCACAGATTGGGGGGGGGATACATAGTACAGAGGGCAGGCAGCTGGGGGATGGTGTGTGCTATGGAATACTTGACCGCTGGAATGCATGCACGTAAATATACCCAGATTCAAGAAGAGAGCAAACGCACACCTCTGTCGACGCAAGCCATTACTTCACAACACGTACCAGATGTGGCCAATGGTGGGAAAGAGGCTGGAAGGAATTTCAGACACTCTGCTCTGTGCCCTTCCCTTAACTCACAATGTTCCTGTTCAAAATAGAATTTTGAAACCTTTTCTGGCCATGTATCAAACAGGACTTCTCCTCTCAGATCTCTTGGGACGTCAGCGAAGAAGTCCCGTCTGCCATCTTGAAACTGCAGCCTCAAAATCGCTGCCTAGCTTGATCTCTGCTATCATCCGTTTCTTCATGTATCTGCCAGTATTTACCAAAAGCCCCACAGACTCTGCTGGACAGAGAACTTCTCCCTGAGGATGGGGGCTCCGGCACCCTCAGTCTGGAAGCTCGCAAGGCCATACCTCTGGTCCGGGTGACCGACCCAGATCGGATCCTGCAGCATTATCCTGGGACATGTCGATTTACCCATCTCTCTGTCCAGCAGCATCCATGGTGTGTGTGTGTGTGTGTGTGTGTGTGTGTGTGTGAGAGAGAGAGAGAGAGAGAGAGAGAAAGAGAGAGAAAGAGAGAGAGAGAGAGAGAGAGAGGCATCAGCAGCATTGCAGGATTGTGACATAAGCTCATCCTTTTTCTACGCATGTTGCAACAGTGCCCGCTTGTCCTTCCTAGCGGTGTTTTCCTCGTCCTGACAGAAATGGCAGGATCCCCTAGCAGTGGCTGTTTCTGCTTTATTTTTCCTCCATGGAAAGGAAGGAACACGTACATGTAGAAGTGGGTGGGGGTCTTTTAATTTTGTGTGTATGTGTGCCTACATCTTCTCTCAACTTCCAAAATGGAAACCTTAATGAAAATGCAGGCATAGAAAGAAAATTATTAATAGGCAGAGTTTAGTCTTCACTACAAGCACTCAGAATTACTTACTAGCATAACTTTAGTAATTTAATATTAGTTAGCCTATGCTACTAATAAGCTACCATATAATTGAACTGGGAATCTGTGCAACTTAATCTAATGCAGCACCTCACTTTTCAGAGTTAACTGTGATGCAGACAAAAAGAATCTCGAGGGGACCCCCCCCCACATTCCACGCATTTCCTTTGGCAAAAGGAACTTGCTTCGGTCCTGAAGGGCTCCTTTGCACAGAGCTCCACTTGGCCTCGCGCAGGGCCCTTCCCGTTGTTCCCCGGAGGGTCCTGCGCTTGTGACTGGGGAAGGCAAGGCGCTCTGAAGGCTGCCTTTGGCCCTCCAGGACTTCTGTAGCTCAGGCCTGACTGCAGGAGAGTCAACGCCACCCTACTGGTCAGCGCTTGCCAAGGTCGTGGCCTCCTCCTCCTCAGAGGGGGAGGGCAGGGAAGAGCAGCTGCAGGCCGCTTGTTTCTAGGAATGGCTGTGCCAGACGGCACTGGTCGAACTCTGCTGAAGTGGCCGGCCAAAGAGCCTGCAGGCACCTTCAGGTCGGGTCAGGGTCAGGATGCTCTCTACTTCGGGGCCCGTGAGGAAAGAGGTCTCCAGGCAGGATGGGGTACCTTTAGAACTGACTGCCCCTCCCAGCATATGCAAAGGAGAAGGGCACAGATTTGCTCAACTGTTTCCTTGGCCTCAGTTTATACAGCGGATGGATGGGTGGATGGATGGATGGATGGATGGATTGGGGAGCACTATTGCCTTGTTGTTTCTCTTTTCTATGCTCCAAACCAAAATGTTTTCTCAATTTTGCCAGCTCCAACAGTGCTGGGCAGCCTGTCTGCTGCACTTCATATGGTGGCACCTAAGACCTCAGTTTCCAACATTAGTCTGCATTGTGGCAAGTTCTGCACGAACAGTTCCATGGTGGATCGTCCAAAACTGCTGTTTAAAGCCTGTTCAGCAAGTTCCGCATCCTGGACGAACAAGTTGATCTGGCATGCATGATCAAAAGCTGTTTGAGTAAAGATGAGCATCTGTAAATTCTGTCCAGGTGAATCCCCAAGTGGTCAAGGAGGTTCCGTTGGCAGGAACGCTATATGGGAAGCAGGAGTCACTGCAGGATGTTATAAAAAAGGCCTCACTCTGATACGATTAAGCCAAGCTTGGAGCTCCCGTTTCAGTGCTTCCCAAATCAAAGGAGGTCCTGGGTGCTCCACGGCCCTTTTTGCTATTAGTCTAAAGCGCGACACCATCAGAATTGTGAGTGCATTTTCAGTTCTTGCTTACTTTTACCCAAATATGGTAGCAATTATGCCTGAGCTGTAGCTTTAATCATAAGGACTTTCTAGGATAGCAAAATTAAAGACTTGTTAAAAATACCATCCTAACCAAATTTCAATTCCGCTACAAGAGTTGTATCTAAGCTTCCCTGGCCAAGTGTCAGCCTGAAGCCCCTCTGCTAGCAGCCACGTGAAAGGCCACGTTAGTCAGGGCGCCCTCTCTGCCTGCTCTTGTGTGAACTTCAGCCAAGCCCCCCTTTCAGCCCTGGATGACCTGGCTCTCCCCCATCTGGCCCCTGACGGTCAATGTCTTCTTTTCTGATCATCCTCACTCGGCTGGAGAGTTTCTGTTTTTTTCTCTTAAACTTTGTGTTCGATCTCCGCTTCCTGTAAAACTGTCTTGAGGTTTGTGCCTGAGAATTCCAAGGATATACAATAGGAGGCACGTATGTCTAACAGCCATGCACACCAGACCTCTCCTGTAATCAGACTAAGGGCCGAAAAGACACAGGATGAACTGAGAAGACAACAAGCCGCCATTTTGGTCTTTCGCGTGAGCTGTAGGAAGAGCACATTTGTGCTTCTGTATGTGCGTTGATCTATGGCGTCCCTTCACCTCTTGGAAGGTGGCTATTGTGTCTCCCTGTGGCCTCTCTTCCTCAGGCTAAACAGACCCAGTCTCATTAATTGCTCTTCATGGGACTCTGCCTCCGAGCCCCTTAGCCTCCTTTTGGTTCTCCCCTGCCCCCTTTCCAAGTCCTCCGTGTCCCTCAAGTGTGGTCCAACACACGGTGGGAATGTGGATGACGGGCAAGCAATTGAGGGTGCCACTCCTGGCCCTTGACCTTTCCTCGAGGATCCCAAAGACTTCTCAACACCTCACGGGAGGCCTGAATTGCTGCCTGTTTGCACAGATTTTAAAAAGGTCACAAAATAATGAGATCTCAATACTGCTCTTCCCATGATGTTGCCACCAGGCCTCCTTCAAACCTTGGCTGGAGATTAGCAAAGAAAGAACGGACGTCTCCTCCTTGCCATGAAAACAGACCCATGTTTTATGGAAAACAAATTCTGTCAAGAGCAATAGCACGGTCCTCATTTTACTGACCTCGGAAGGACGGAAGGCTGAGTCCACCTCCGGCCAGTCAGGACTGAGGGAATCGAACTCCTGCCATCCATCGTGAGTGGAGTCAGCCTGCGATGCTGCATTGTGACCACTGCGCTGCCCCCACAGCTCTGATCGATAGTCGATAGTCACATTCCCCTATTCTGAAGGAAGCCCCCAAGGCAGAGAACTTCCTGGCTCCCAGCCCTGTGGCCGGTCACCCCCTGAGCGCAGCCTTCGTTTACCTTATCATCGCAAGAAGACTTTTAACTTCTTGGGTACAGCTGGGAGGAGGACTATGTCCCCTGCCTTGGGCAAAAGGGACACCAGGAAGTTTCAGAAGCCTCTAATTTCAGCTGCCATGAAACTTCATACGTTGCAGTAATAAAAGGAACTATAAACCTACCTCATCATTAAAGCTAAGCAAACAACTCCTCCTTGGAACATCATGTGCAAATACTGGGGTGACTAATAAAGCCGGAAGAGCATGGGGGCACTTAAAGAGCAGCTTTTCTGTCTCCACAGTTTCTCTCTCAACTTTGGAAGCATATTTTTATTAAGTGCATGTAAGAGGATGATCTTAAACATCAAGAAGAGAGTGCATAATAATTGTGTGTTCCTCTAATGCTCTCCGAAGGCCTATTCAGAGTCCATTCTGGAAGACAACAATATATCACAAAGTTCTACAAAGTTCCTCCTAATGAACACATGCCAATTTGAGAGCAAGAATTCTGGCCTCAAAAGACAATATAACCACTGCTCTTAGTCTCTGGGTACTTCGCTACTTTATTTCAGAGCGATTCAAAATCTAATTAAATTTCTAAACTCTAATGAAATTACAGTAGAAAAATCATTTAGGACTATATTATGCACAATTACTCATGGCTGAAAATTACTGCTGGCCTCTTTCACCAAGAGAAGGTCCCTAGGGAGAGGCCGGCTGTTCTGACCACAAATAAATCCAGCGCCATTCGCTCGAATTTACAAAGTGAAGGTAAAAACTAGAATTAATTGCAAATATATATCCTGCTGCTGGCGAGAGGCTGGGGAGTTGAGCTGCACAAAGGTTCAAGGAGCAGAGCAACCCTAGAACCAAGCAATAATGGACCTTTCCACCAACGGAAGGAATGAAGACGTTTGAATTTTGTCTTTGTTCCTTTAGTACACAAAGAGCGTAACTGGGAGAGGAGGCAAAAGCAAATGGAAAGGCATCTTCCAGCCAGGGCAAAGTTTACATTAATATCAGGACCAGTTTTAGGACTAAGCCTCGTGATTGCACATTATTCCACAAAAATGTATTATAAGGGGGAAATGAGCAAAGAGATAGAGATCTGCACCTAAATATGCAGCTCAGAGCTCATGATTTACTTTATGAACTCTCTCCTTGTGACCAAGATTGGATACCTCTATTTATTTGTCTAATGTTATCCATGTACGTCACATGGAGAAGCTCCTGGGCACACACTAACGTGATCGCCCATAGAGGCGCAAGAGACTGTAGTGACCGGCTGTGCCTCTGGTCAACGCTTGACCAGCTGTGACCATTCCTGGACAGGGATCTATGCAGTGGTATGAGCTCTTCTCTCAGATCAGTTGCCGCTTGTTGGGGTGGGGGTGGGTCAGGTCCAAGGAACGGGGTGGGTGGGCAGAAAAGGGTTAAGTCTCCCGGCTATAGTCACACAGCAGAAAAAACACCATCTCCCATTGGTGGCAGCAGACACGCCTCCCCGCTGAGTCTCCACACCTGAAGTCTCGGTCAGCCAGGAAATCCACTCTGCACTCCACAGAACCTTTGCACCCCTGACCCCTCGTGTGGTCTCAGTTTTAAAAACAAAATGCCAGGGGTCTGGCCAGCTTACCCAATAAAATACTTTTCTCTGCATAGTATTATTTAAAATTCCCAGATTTTTTTTCATAATTTAAACAGCTACTATGGGAAGCACAAGGAAAGCACACATGTGACTGCAGCCTCTTTGTCACTTCTGCTGCGTCAGTGTTCCTCCATCTATTACTGGGCTCTGATCAAACCAGTGACTTAATAGGCTTTGTCAGGAAATGGGCAAGCGACTCACACTTCACACTTTAGTGCTTCCACTCAGGTCATGTGTCAAGTTCCATTTGGGTGAGTCCCGCCTGCCTTTGGATCTGGCCCACACACAGGGGGCGAAAGACGCCAGTTGCTTTTCACACCTTACATGGGGTGCCCAGGACGCAGGAGGCTGGGTCCCCTCTGGGGGGCGCTCTTTAGGGACTGCAGTCCTGGAACAATCATAGAGTTGGTATTTTGGTCAATGATGTTTGTTTATGAATAAGCATAACTTGGGTTACACAAGCTGCCTTTTGTCCAACAATGAGCCAAACAATTAGTCAAAAACAGGATGTGGGACCCAAAGGGCCTTTGCAGTAAATGTAAAGGAAAGGGAATACAAACTTATCAAATGGGAAACCTTGTGAATGTCACAAAACAGAAGGAGGATTAGAAGTTAAAGAATGCTGTGATATAGTTGAAAAAACCCGAGAGATCCAGAGAGCACTGGGCGGTGGGTCCCCCTCCCCTTCTAGCCTACTCCTTGTCAGCTGGGATCAGTGTGATTACAGCTGCCTGGATTTAGATCAGGTTTCCTCTATTCAAGGTCAGTCCCCAGAAGACAGTTGCCCCATTTGGGGCGCTGGCTCTGCAGTCTGTAACCTGAGCGCTTCCCTGGTCGGTGGGAAGAGCCGCCCTCCGGCCTTGGCTGGGGAAGCCTCTTTCCCTCTCAGAAGGAAGGAAGGAAGGAAGGAAGGAAAGAAGGAAGGAAGGAAGGAAGGAAGGAAGGAAGGAAGGAAGGAAGGAAGGAAGGAAGGAAGGAGGTGGAAACTGGATGGTCTTTTGTCTCACTTCAGCCTCCAACACTCTCAGCCAGGTGGTAAATATCAAGCGACTGACCTTGGATCAGGCTGTGTCCATGTATGGTTCTGACGTGCAGAACTGGGAACACCGAAGGAGGGGCATTTCCCCCCTGACCCACCCCTGAGTCTCACGGGCAAGATTTTAAATGCTTTTCCTTTCAGGAGCAACACAAAACATGGGGAGGAAAGAGATTGTTTTGGAAATACATCAGTTGCTGAAGGGGAAGAGAAACCAACAGAGTGAGGACCCATCGCTTCTACCCAATGCTTTAATTGCTCTGTTCCTTTGGGCCCCCTTTTCTTGCACTGACACACACTTCATGGCCTGGGGAACGTCTTAGGGAGCAGGGCTGTTGTTGCCGGGGGGGGGGCAGGACTGAGGCAACCAGGAGGAGTTGCACCCCATACCTGTTCACTCTTCCAAGGGCTATGCCAGGTACCAATCCTCTTTCTCCTTAGCCTGTCCCCTCTGCCCGCTTTCTGCCTCTCCAGCCAGATGTTTATAAACATCTGGACCCAGGCAGCATTTTACCTGGTTTGCTCATTTCTCTGGCACCTCAAACCATCAAGTCATCGGTGCTGCCCCTTCCATTCTCTGGAAGGTCAGCATTTGCCTGAGGCACATCCATAAAATCTTTGATTCTTCCCCCCCCCCCGCCGCCCCAACCCCCGAACGACTCCTTAAGGATGAGAGCACCTGGGCCATGGACAGGGCGATTCTATGGAGGTTGTGATAGAGACAACAGTTAACTGCCATTTTGAAGACTCCAAACTCTGAGTTTGTCTGCAGAATGAAAATGCCTTTTGAAGCCCCTCCAGGGTGAAGCAGCCCATCGTGGCACCATTGGAGGTTGTTGTGAGGGGGACTGGGGTCCAGCAGGTGGGGCAGCCTAACCCTAACCCTGTCCATTTACAGGTCAACCTCATTCTGCATCACTGACATTTGTTTTCAACAAATGTGGGCAGCATTGCGGGGGGGGGGGGCAAATGTCTGGCAGTAAAGCAGGAGGTGCTGCCCTCTCGGCCGCTTTGATGAGGCGGCTTGTGGGGATCTGGACACCTGGCCAGCAGGAGGAGCTGCCGCTGACCAGTGCAGGGACGAAGGCCAGGCCCTGGCCCACACCCTCTGCAGTCGGGCATGGTGCTCCCACACGGTTCCCTCCAAATGTCTGAAAAGCCGCCGTGCCCATCTAGAATCCGAGGGCCCACCTGATCCTGCCAGGGCCGAGTGGAGGGGCAGGAGAGTGACTCTACCCTTGGGGGCAGCGGCTGCCGCTCCTTCTTGCCCCCCAAAGGCGTCTCCTCAACAGGAGCAGCCTGGGCAGGACCCTCCCAGGGAAGGTGGCCGGAAAGGGGGACCCCCGCCTACCCTAAGCCTCTTTGTTTTCTCCAGCCCCCCCCCCAGGGTCATCCTCAGGGCTGCAAAGAGGCTGTTGGGCTGAGCAGGGTTGTCTCAGCCGCTGTTGCCGCTGCCCCCTCGCCGGGACTTCTTAGGGCAGGTCTTCTAGAGGGGGGGAACCGTCCAAATGGCCAGCTTGGGACTGTTGGTGGAGCGAAGGTCTCTGTGGTCAGATTGAGTGTCCTGTTGTGCGTACCCAAAAAAATCAACTCAAGTGGGGTGGGGTTGGAAGCTGCGCATGTCGTCCGCATGAGAAGAGCAAAGCCCTGGGAAGGGCCTGGGCTTAATTTCTTTTAAATCAAGTTGGTTACATTATTTCGTTTGCAGTTCTACTCCGAGGGCTAAAATAAAGTTTTATAAAGGCCCTCTAATCCTGCATTTCCAATAGTCAAATCTCTGTTGAGTTCTTCTTCATAGCTCGAGGTTTAATTAGTTTTCATTGCAATATTAATGACTTGCATAACCCATTGTAGCATTCCTTTTGCACAGCTGGAATTCTCTTATTTAGCATTCTCTTCCTACAAGGGAATAAGAAAGAAAGATCTTGCTTTTCCCTACATTGTTTCACAAATATGCATTAAAATCACTTTTTTTAGCATTCTAGCAAAGCTTCTGTGACAGAAATCTTGCAAAACAAAGAAAAGTTTTAAAACACTCACGCCACCTCTTTGAAGATAATAGTACGTACCGTTCTTTATTAATTAAATACTGCTCATATAGGAAGCTAATATTTGCAATACATGGACAGGGATAAAAATAAAGCTGTCTTTCATAAAAACACATAACTGGCTAGCAGTAAAATGCCATTGGCTTTAGCCTTTGAGGCAAGTCTGCAATCTTTTAAAATAATTGTTTCAGATCTCCACTAAACCTTAAAGTACCTCATCATGTTGTAATATATTGAATCTTGTGGTTTGCTCCTGCCATTCTACTTCCAAAACTCTCTAGGCAAAAGTTTCTGCTGATGAATGTAGACGGCTGGTGCTTTTGCCTTTCATAGATTCGATCTTGATGGGGGAACTTGATGATGTGACCTACTCTTGAATAAACCTGGATAAGATGCAACCATAAAAGCATCGATTCTACAGACTGCCTGGGAGCAAAAGACACACAGGTGTCTATTCCAAAGTCCAGAAAAGCTTCGTCAAGGGGAATTTCATTATTTGGAGGACCACAAAATCTGGATACATTACTGAAGTTTCCACCATAGTGCTGAAAATCACACACGTGAACTAAAGGGGGAAAAAACAGACACTGAACCTGCAGCATAAAGATTGCAGGACCCAGAGAAGTCCAAGTAATTTTATAAAAAAAACTAAGAAGCAGAGTGGCCAGTGACAGATATTTCGGGCGGTCAGAAAAGGGCCTCCCCTGGACCAGGCTGGGCTGGGCCCTCCTCCGTCGCAGGCAGCAGTAGAAGGAAGGACTCAGCCCCCCCCCCTCTGTTCCTAGGACCCCAGGAACTCTTGAGGAAATTCAAGAGGGGCGAATTCCCGGGATCAGGTCAACAGATCAAGACTGATGAATTCCTGACAGTTTGAGCAAGTCATACTCCCCTTTGGCCCTGCATAGGAATAATTTTTAATCTGAATTTTAAATTAAAAATAGAGGCATTTAAATGAAGCAAACTTATCCTGGTCTGTTATCCCTACTAGGGATCTTCTGAAGTCAAATGGTTTTTCTCCTGTGGTTTAGTTACAGACAGGAGCCATAAAGCAAAGAGGGACCATGCTGACAGTGTGTGTGTGTGTGTGTGTGTGTGTGTGTGTGTGTGTGTGTGTGTGTGGCGGGGGGGGGGGAATCTCCAGAGGCTGCTGTGAATTTCCCCCAGACCAGCTGCAGAGCAGAAGAGCAAAATGAATCCGGCTGGCGGAGCAGATTGCTCAACTGTTAGCTAGAAGTGAGGCTTTGCAGATGCTTATTGCACTAGTCTAAGATTTAGAAGAAAGATTGAAACTGCTGATTGTTCCAGAAACAAATTATTTTGGAGCACTCTTCCTTTTCCAAAATAAAAAGAGAGATTATTTTGCAAAAATTGTTATTACTTCTTATATCTTATTAACGAAGTCTCTTTCCAGCTCAGCTTAACTTGGGGTGGTTTTATGGAGACGGCCAAGTAGCTTTAAATCAGTGGTTCTCAATCCTTCTAATGCCGCGACCCCATAATACAGTTCCCCATGTTGTGGTGACCCCCAACCACTTATACATCACTGGGTGCCAGGGGCATGGCCAAGGAAAAGGGGAAAAAAATGGCTGACAGCCTTGTTTGGCGACCCCCGTGAAATGGTCGTTCGACCCCAAATGGGGTCCCGACCCACAGGTTGAGAACCACTGCTTTAAATAATGGATTTTAGGAAAAAGAAATGTTGGATGCTGGAAGAATTTGGGACACATGAAAGGAATTATTTATACACAATGTGCTATTATAGGATCCAAAGACCTCAGTATCCTTGTTGATCACAAGTTAAACACAAGCTAAAGCGTGATGCAGCGGGTTTTATTTTTTTAAAAAAAATCAAATAAAATATTGGGGTCCAGTGTCCAGATCATTGGAAATAATTGTTGCTTTCTGCTTCTCTCTACCCAACATACCTTTTCTGATGTGCAGATGGGAGCTGAAACATCCCGCTCATTTAATAAGGAAATCTTACAGGGGAGACTTAGCCTCCCATTGGGGAAATCTAAAAATAATGCTTAAAAAGGTAATGGTAAAAAAGGTAAAAGATGAATGCTAAAATTCTAAAAGCAACGCTTAAAAAGGAGCAGACTTGGCTTGAAATGCTCCCTGACAGAGTTAAAATGCTACACTCCAAAGTGTGTGGGGTGTGTGTGTAGAACTGCACACTACAGGGGGGGGGGGGAGGAAACTACCTCTCCTTCATCTCTGCCACAAGGGTGGACATTCTTGCAAAGTTGTCACTCATGGCTGCCTGCCTGCCTCTGACCAGGGACACAGATGGGTGCGTCCATCATGACAATCCGCACAGGGTTGGCTTGACAAGTGGACCCTGGGAAAATATCCAGCGTGTTTGGTTCCAATTTTAGCCTCCCTGTCCCTGGCTGCGGCTGAAGGCCGGAGGGAGAAGGCAAAAGTCGTGTTTGGAGCCTCTGTACATGAGGACGGCTGCCTCTGTCTGCAGGCCGCCCTGGATGGGATGTTCCACGGAGGAAGAATCCACAGCTTAGAAGTAAAACTGTAATTTGCTCATTTTAAATTATTTTTATCACACGGTGTAACATGGTTTCCAAAATGTTAAATCTCCTGTGTGTTATTTCTGTTGTGTAGCACACATGCACACCACATTGATACACACAATCTTTTGTGTTTTCTAGCAAAGCAATCGCAAGAGAGCCAGTCTGGAGCAGTGGTTAAGGCACCAGGCTAGGAGCCAGGAGGCCGGGGGGTCTCATCCCACCTCAGGCATCAGAGCCATCTGGGTGGGCTTGGGCCAGCCACTCTCTCTCAGCCCTAGGAAGCAGGCAATGGCAAACCAATTCTGGAAAACCTTGCTGAGAAAATTGCAGAGACACTGGCTCAAAGGCACACATGTACATAAACACATTTTTTAAAGGTTTGCCCATTATGAAAGATTATTTTCTATGGAGAAAAATTACAATACTTTGGATTGTAAGAAATAACACAAGATTTGCTGAGATCGAATGGAAAGCTTAAGGGTGTCATTTTCTTAAACCATTGATAACATGGCTTGTTTCGGGTTTCAGTTTGGCTTTGATTTTTGTCTACTACATCAGTCACAATTATGGAAAGGGCAACATTTTGATCCGTGTTTCTGCTCTCCTTTAGGCCAACAATGTGTGTATTGTGATGTATCATGTTCACTGTAAAGAATTTCTGCGCTCTAATTTGTTTCCATCTGGCTGAAGTCCTTGGCTAAAGCTTAATTGTTCTCTCCTTTTGTACCAAGCAGCTGAATAAAAATCCCAAGGAATTCAATATCTTGCAGCCTGTCCACAGTGAAACCAGCTCATAATTATCAGGGTCACTGTCTTAAAACAAACCAGAGTTTGTTGTAAGTGTTTTAGTAAAGAGAAAGACAAACAGCCCGAAGGAATTCCAGAAACAGCCCAGAAGCCGAGTGCCCGCCCGGAATTCAGGGGAATAACTCCCTCATGGAATGCCCAGGCCAGGTCAGGAGGGGGGTCCAGGGCGAGCCTCCCGCAACGACTGCTGGAAGAAGCGGAGGCTTGTGGAGAGCGCCCAAGCTGGGACCGAAGCTCCTGGGACCGTCTGCACAGGGCTCCTCCTGAGGACTAGGCCCTTATTCCCCACGGGATCGCTCTCTGCACTGGCCCTTCAGCCAGATCTAGGCCTCTGCGGTACGGAGTTGAAGGGGGCGGCTTTCCTGGAGCTTTTCCTGAATTGGGGCTCAGAGGGATTTTGCGTCACCCTCTCCCCCCTCCCGCTGACCCCCTGCACCACGCCATGGGATGAGGTCATCGGTTGGCTGATGATGCTAAACTGTGTATCTTGACTCCTGGCTGACCAGCTGATGGGGTCAAGGTTGCCGGGAGGTTGTGGGGTCTGGATGGAGAAGAAGGGGACTGTCCAGCTCTACTTCTGAATGGGGAGAACAGGCGGCCCCTGTAGCCAGAGAGACCTCGGAGCAGAGTAATCTGGTACCCTAACTGCACCCACAGTATTCCTGGGCAGGGGGGGAGGGGGGCCTGGAATCTCACTCATCGCTCACGCCTTGGCTATGTCACGTATGGACTACTGCAATGCGCTGTACGTGTGGCTGCCCTTGAAGACTGTTTTGAAGCTTCAGCTGGTCCAGAAAGTGGTAATGGCATTTAAGGGCACCTGCTAGGGTATGTTCATGTAATGCCTCCGCTCTGCAAACTGCACAATAAGCTCCTGGGTGCAATTTGTGGGGGATTATCACCTACGAAGCTGTAAATGCCAGAGGGCCTATTATCCGAGGGTCTCTGGGTTCTCCTGTTGCTTCTGCTCCGATCCCACAGTCAGCACCCCCGGATCCCACCCAATAAACATCACCTGGTGGGACCCAGGAAGCCTCGATTTGGGTCTCATGGAAGCACCCCGATATTTCAGCCAACCCCGTTTTCCTTTCATTGAGTCTTGAAGTCCTGGCTCTTTCTCCAGACTCCAGGCCACCGTGGGATGTGGGGTTCCTTGGGTGGTGGTGGTGGGGAGGCTTTTATGTCTGTTCCACTAAGACGACCCTCTTCCTTTTCTGTCTTCTTGTCTTCTATCTCTCCGGCTTTACATTTATACGTCAACCAGAGGTGAGTTTTGAAACATAAATTATGGTATAAACAAACATGCTATGAAACCTGCAGAAAATTATTGCCAGTGTCATTATGGCAGGAATAATTTTACTTTCCAAGTCAATGGGTCACGAGAGGAATATCAGGGAAGATTCCTCTAATGGCTCCTGATGGGATTAGCCTTGAAAGCATCACCTTCATTGCTTGGCACCTTTGCTCTTGGTGATGGAGCAAGAGGGACCTTCCTCGGCTTGACCCAAAAGACCAGCTGTTCAGGAGGAAAGCCACCATTCTGGCTTGCCTCTGACACCATGGGATATTCTGAACTTTTCACTGGCCACTTTTTCTTTCTCGGCTCGTGTGAACAAGCTCAGTGCCAGAGTCCTGGGCGGCTTCCCAGACCGGCTGGCCCAGCAAAGGCAGAGCCGTGGGAAAAGCACACCGCTTGTTAGTCCAGTTGCCTTGAGGGCCACTGGTAGTTTGTCACTGGGTCTTTAAAAAGATGCTTACGTCAGCATCACATTCCAGGGTTGTCACGTTCACACTACCGTATTTCTTTTTTTAAAGAATAGCATAATTGCTTGTGGGATGCCTGTGGTTGAGGTTGAGGGGAGCCAAGCTGCTTTGCTTCAAAAGCTTGGCCCGATGCCTCTGAAACGTTCAGGGCAAGGAAGGATCTTCTCACGATCTGTACAGAGAAGCGATCCTGGTCTCACCTTGGCTGAAGGGTGAGATCGCTTAGCCCTCCCGATGCTCAATCAACAGCACGATAAGCCTGTTGAGTCTGTCATCTGCCACAGTCTTTATCTTCTTAGGAGCTGAAAAGTATCGTGGCTCTCAAAAGGGAGATTCTCAGGGGTGTCCCAGGCTGGCCCTGATCCTTTGGCACAAATCTGCTCAGGAGCAGCAGAGAAGTAGATTCCGGGTCCTGCCTCACCCCCCCCCCCAGTGCAGAACAAAGAGCTGCCCCTCAGGACTTCCCAGGGGTGGCCGGGCCATGGCGGACTCCCCCGTTCTCTGTCCAGGGAGTCTCTGCTTATGTACTGGCACCCAGTTTTGCCCTGCAAGTTATGCACCTGAGTGATGGCCGAGAGAGAGCAAAATGTGATGATGATGGCGATGATAACACGTCTTTTGCCCTTTGAGGCGCAGCCACGATCTCCTTGCTGGACCAATAGCGACAGAACCGATGTTTTTGAGACAGGTCTCTGGGACACAGCATTGATGCTAACGTTCTTCAAGGATCAAAATATTTTTTCATTCCACCTGAGAAAAAAATCTACCTAAGCCACCAAGAGTCATATTGATTGTGGCAGGACAGAAGTGCAGGCATTAGCAAAATACTGTAAATAATAAAATAAAATAGAGAAGGTATCAAGCTTTTGCGAGATCAGGATTTTTCTCTACATTAATCCTTTGTCTATCCAGCAGATTCACTTTCTCCATCTGAAGCAAATATACAGGTAAATACAAAATTAAATTGAATCATTCAACAGCATCTACCGCAAGGCTCGGGTTGTATACCTGTGCAGTTTCACGTGTGGAGTCACCTGAGCCTTGGGAAGGCTTGCTTGGCTCTCTTGGGCCTCAGGAGGGCAGAATTTTTGAGCCCGTGGTTCCACCTGAGTAAGAGAGCCGTGTAAAAACACGGAAGAGGAACAGTTAAGTCCTTGCCTGCTTTCAGAAGCAGACTCCGCTTGCTGGAGTGTAATTCTGACCGTGCGAGGATCTGGTCAGCCACTCGGACTCTCTAGGCCCGAGGATAAGACTGCCCAAGGCCGTCTGCTGATTCTGCATGCTTCTGCGGAAGTGATTTGGGCTGAAAACCAGCAGCTTTTGTTTTCGAATGAAACCACATCTGCCCTCTTCAAAGTTTTGATGCTGCTGGATCCTCTTTCAGCAGTTGTTATTTTTCTCCGTGTCATGAACGCTGGAGGCACATGACCAACCCTACAGGACTCGGCCCAAGGCCACGTGATCCCGTGCAGGAATGTCCCCTCGTTACTCAGAGGGAGAGGGGCTTCCCTTCTGCCCCCAATTCACAGCTTCCCTGACTGTGTATCTCCCTACAAATCATCTCTGCAATTCTTTATAAGAAAGCCAGACTCGGTGACACGCACTGCACTGCCAGTTAACTATCTTATTGTATTATTAAAACTGGAACTCGGTGTTTACTTGTCTGGGTCACAGCCGTTTTGCTGCTATTGGCTCCCAGAGCAGGTGGGGGGTGGGAGGGGGGCCCTCCCCTGCGCCTGTCTGGCCCGGTGATGAAATGTGCTATTTATGAAAGGTCACCACGATGACGACCACGCGCACAAGTCATGGGCACCTCTTTGGCCATTATTTTTTCAGTGCTGACTTTTGTTCAAACCTTTCCAAACGGTGGCTAACGGTATGAAAATGCAGGGATTATAATCTGAATCGGCCCCTGGGACCCGGCCAGTCAGCGAACCTCGTCTTCTCTCCCTCGGTCTTGTTTGAAGGGCTGCCAGCAGCCCAGCCGGAGGTAAAAATAGCCCATGAGAGGCTGCCTGTCACTCGACACTGCGTGGTTCTTCTCCTACGTAGCTTTCTTCCCTTCCTCCGCTCTGGGCTTCTCCTCGCCTGGGACAGATCTAAGTGGGTTCGGCTGACTTTGGGTTTCTCGCCCAGCTCCTTTTTGCCTCTTTGGGCAGACCTTGGCAGGGAAAAAGGGCTTGGCTCCTGCAACTTTTACCATCGCAGCTCTCCTTCCTGCTCAAAAGAAAGAGCCCACACCAAGGATGTGAGTTACAGGAAGTGCCGTTGTTAAGCAAACTAGGGAGAAATTGGACGTGCCTGGGAAAACTGGATTGGCTGAAGGCAGCACCATGTTCCCCGGTCCCCGATTTTGAGAAGGCCGGACACCAAAGGTAAGACAGAACAAGGCCCTGCGTGGACGCTGCAAGTGGGTTGAGTGGCTGCGCTCGCAAGAATACTGCAAAAACCTATAATGGAGTACGAAACATAAGCCATCTTGTGTGTTTTTATGTAGGACTATACCTCTGAATTATCCTTATCTATAATTCCACTCTCTAAACAGCACGGAAACTTAAATTTTCCATACCCATTTTTTCTTCCAATTAACCCAAGTATTGATAAATAGATCTATGCCTAGTCATTTGGGATCTTGGAGATCAGGAGAACCTATTTCTCAAAAGCACGTATAGAACCGACTGTTCAGTTTATTAAAATATATTTTATTTAGTGTTCTGTCCCAAATGTTATTTATCTCTGAGGTTGAGGGACCTATTTGACCCATATTTTGTCAGAATAGAAACTTAGTTTCATTTAAGTACTCTAATTCACTAATAATGTGAAGGAAAAAAATATGAGACTGTTAATTATCACATATCAGTAAAAGTGTCCTCAATAGGTTGAATTTCTCAAATCCGATTGTCAGTTGTTTTATTTAATTATGTCCTGAAACTGGTTAATCTAGACGTAAATGAGCAATTTCTCGTGGTTTTGAAAAATGCTCTGTGAAACATTATACACATTAATATTGTTCACAAACGTGGGTATATAAAAGATACTTGTATACTGCCATGTGAATGGCTTAATTTTGTTTAGGACAAAATAAATTAACTGGAAATGGAGATGCCTTATTTTCTTGCGACTGTAGCTCCACTTACTAAATAGATCACTTGGGTTTTTTTCTCAGTTCACTGTATCTAACCCACCACAGGCCCTTCTTCTCAGACCAGAGCCCCACTGAGTCCTTTATCCTTGCTTGCCCAACACATCAGCCATAAATCCATGGGGCCTCAAGCAAGCCCTCCCTTCTTCTGGGCGGATTCCTCCAGTGAGCTCTGCCACCCGTCCCCAGTTCAGATCAGCAGGGGAAGCATCTCTTGAAAGCCACGAGACACAATGCCCACAAACTCCCGTTGCTCCTCAGATGGGACCCTCTGTGGGTGCTCAGTGGGGAGGAAACTCCAGGCTGATCCCAAGAACAATATTAATTTATTATTAGATGAACATTATTTTTTCCTCAATAAACTTTTATCATGATTTATTCCCTGCATTTATGGCATGTTTAAGAATATCTACAAATGGACTTGATGTCATTGTGTAGAATAAGAGCAAACAAAATGCCACAAAACTAGCTGACAAACCACCAGCCAAGAGGGAGCGCAGTCGACCGAAGGTGAAAGTCAGGGTAGCAACGGAGGAGGAAAGTCCAGCTCTATTCCATTCTATCCTTGAAGTGTGAGCCACACTCAAGAAACCGAATCCATAAATGCTGCTCCTGTCTCCCGCTGCAGTTTATTAGTCTCCCGTGTGAGTATCTGCTTCGGCTGGTGCTAATTACAGCTGAGCTGAGGTCTGCAGAGAAGGAAACACGTTTACTGGCAGAATCCTGTGATCTTATGAGCCGCAAAGCCCGGCCCATTCGCGGCTTAGATTAATGAGTAGAGCAGATTGCTCCAAGCAGATTGCCCCAACTTTTATGCCTTTATGCTATTTGTGTCTTTGTGCGTATGGTCTTCCACCATTCCTCACAGGTAGTTCAGTCGGCATCAAAATGATGCTGTCACCATCTGCAAAGTCAGTGGGTCAAAGACAAAATAATGGCTAATCCAGGAACGGAGAACTTCCAGCTTGCAGGCTGACTGTGACCAACCAGGCACCTTGCAGTGTGGCCTCCATCCAAATCACCTCCTTCTTAGCCATTTTAAGGAGCAGTGAGAGTCTTTCCCAGGGCTTCACTCCGCCTCCATGGCCAATTCTCTTCCGAGAGAGAGAGAGAGAGAGAGAGAGAGAGAGAGAGAGAGAGAGAGAGAGAAATGCCGAAAAGTAGAACCTAGAACAAGAGGGTTGAAGGGACCTTGGAGGGCTGGTGCTCCAACCCCCTGCTTGAGCAGGAGCCCTTCCTCCACCCGAAACAAGTGGCCGTCCAGTCTCTTCTTGAAAACCTCCAGTGATGGAGGACCCACATCTTCTGGAGGCATCTTCTGTTCCAATGGTGGATTGTTCTGTGTCAGGAAGTTTCTCCTTGGTTCTAGGTTGCTTCTCTCCTTTGACGATCTTCCATCCTTTCCCTTCTTGTCCTGCCTTCAGGTGCTTTGGAGAATAGGACCCCCCTCTTCATTGTGACAGCCCCTAAAGTACTGGAAGACTGCTATCGTGTGATTCCTAATCCTTCTCTTAGGCTTAGACTAGACATACCTAGTTCCCACAACCATTCATCATATGATTTAGCCTCCAGATCCCTGATCAGTTTTGTTGCTCTTCTCTGCACTCTTTCTAGGGACTCTGCATCTTTTTTTTTGTAACCAGAACTGATAACCAGAAGCGGACACAGTATTCCAAGTGTGGCCTCCCAAGTGCAGTATGAACCAGGATTAACACTTCTTGTGATCTTGATACTATCCCTCTGTTGATGCCGAGGTGGCGTAGCAGTTAGAGTGCAGTACTGCAGGCCACTTTAGCTGACTGTGTTCAGCAGGTCAGCGGTTCAAATCTCACCGGCTCAAGGTTGACTCAGCCTTCCATCCTTCCGAGGTAGGTAAAATGAGGACCCGGATTGTTGGGGGCAATGTAAACAAATATATATATATATATATATATATATATATATATATATATATATATATATATATATATATATACATTGCTCACTGGTGTACACCGCTTAGAGAGTGCTTGCACTTAAAGCAGTATATAAGTCTCATAAATAAATAAATAAATAAATAAATAAATAAATAAATGCAGCCCAGGACTGTGTTGGCTTTTTTGGCAGCTGCAGCACATTGCTGGCTCATATGTAAGTGGTGATCCACAAGGACGCCTAGATCTCTCTCAGTCACTACCGTTGAGGAAATCCTTGAAGTATCTGTTCCTGTATTATTCATGAAGGAGGTATCAATCCTATTTTTTTGTAAATGGGGAAGATAAAGGATGGATAAGCTCCAACAATTCAAAAATGCCAGGCCGCCTCAAAGCAACCCTTCCCTCAGGGGTGTCCACACCAAGCTTTCAAAATACCAGGGTGGAATGAGGCCGGCTGTGGAGGACTTCCTGACCTGCTGAGGAACGATGAATGGCTGCTCCTGTTTGTCTCTTTCCATGAGAAAGTGACCCCATGCGGAGTAAGACGAGGGAGGGAGGGAGGGTGGCAGGTGCTGAACCCGGCACCATCCACAAATCTGAGACCAATCTCCCGGGGCCCAAATTTAAACACTGCAAACTGGGCTTGGGGCTGTTGCTGGGGCTTTTTGTTTGTTTGTGCTGGCACCCTAAGGATATCTAGTCTACAGAGGTGGGCATACAAATCTTTAAGTTTGGCTAACACAGGAGAAAACCAAGTAAAGGTTTATAACAGCAATAAATGAAAAGAGTAGGACTGAGACAAATAAAAAGTACTGAATAAAATATTTTAATTGCCTCTCATCCCCCAAGGCCATATACAATTTTAAGAACCATCTCAAAACTACCAATTTAAAGCAGAACAGAACAATCTTAAAATACCAAGGAGCTGGCTTTAGGAACAAAAGAAGTTTTGCAGCCCACCTGCTGGGCCAAAGAGGACCGAGTTTAGCTCCCTAGATGGGGAATATCAGGACTCCGGTGGAGAACCCCTGGGGCCACCCAGTGGCTGCCCTCAGGGGTGAGGTGGGGCCCTCCTCGGAGGAGGACCACCAATCCAGGGAGCAGGAAGGGAGTCCTGGTTTCACAGAGCGAACAAACTTGCTTGGATTCGCGTTGGATCTTGGCGAATTGCTTGCAGCCAATAAATTATGTTCTACTGGACTTGAGATATTCTGCCTCAAGGTGTTTTGCCTCCTGTCCCAAATTACAAAGCTGCGTTCCATACATCCAACAGCATGTAACTTTCCTGGTTCTCTATTGGATCCTCTTTTCTTTGTGATTCCCCAGTTTCTCATCATCTTTCTACATCTTTCTTGCATGCAATTCTACAAAACAGAGAAGCATCTGCACTTTTCCCAGAAGCTTCTACTGGTCCTTCTCCCCACTCATCCTGGTTTGCTCGCTTTCTTAAAACGCAGCAGGGCACAGCTTTGCTCATCCCCAGAACCAAGGTGGCCCCCTTTTCCAACCATCCTTTCCCCTCAGCTCTGGCTCTCCAGGCGTTTCTCCTTTCTGGATGGAAGCCCAGAGAGCAGATTAAGGTTAGTCACATATCGTGCACGACTGAAAGTTGGAATGTACTCATTCCTCTGTGTAACTTTTCACACACGCACAAAGACTTCGGATTCTTAACTGTTGGCGATGATTATAGCCGGAACGAAAGAGGATATTATAACTGTGTCAAATGTTTCTTTTGGGGCTATGTTATTTTCCAACACAGTTTCTATCTATTAAGTAAATTTTCAGTTTATATTTTCATTTTTTATCATAAATCTCTAGAGCATAAAGTGCAAGGAGTAAATTGTAAGTTGTGTTACGGGCCATGCTTACAATTAAACCATTGTTTATTCAATTAACTCAATACTCAACATCTACAAGACCCCTTAAGTCATAAATGACCAAGAGGGCTGAGTTTTTATATAAACTAAGATAAAACATGTCTGGCTATTTTGTGGTTCAGGGTGTCCTATGAATGTAGGCACAGGTCTGAACCATATCAAGAATCCGAGTTTCTTATCTGCTTCCTGGGAAGAACCTCCTGACTCAGGTTGCGTACTTTCATCTCCACTGTGCCAGAGGCTCCTGCAGAGAGAACCAGAGTTTGCAAGGTGACACTGCAGGCCCTTCTCACAGGCATGTTGGCTTGTCACGTTGGAGCTTGTCACAGACCACATTGCAGGAAGTTGTTATTGTGACTCAGGTCTGTTGACCTCTCCATTTTTTCTGACCAAGCCATGGACTCTTCTTTTTAATCCTATGATTGATAAGCAAAAATGGTGAGGAAGCCATTTATTATTCTTTTCAACCCAAGAGAATGATGGGAAAAAATTACACAACGGGACTCAGGACTCTCCCCATCAGCAGAATTGCTGTCAGAAAGCTGAACAGAATGGGAGCAATTTTTCTCTGCTTAAATTGCCCCCCCTCAAAACCAAGGAGTTTGAAAACATGCTTGTTGAGGACGCTGAAGATCCCCACGGGAGAAGCCGTTGAACTCTCCTGCTCTAAGCCTCCTTCCTCCGTGCCACTCTGTGCTCAGCATACACCACACACAAAAACACAAGCACAACGCAGAGAGAGAAATGGACACGTGCACACAGAGAGGCATTGTGTAAGCCTCTACCGCAGCTTCACAGGAAACGCACCTGCACATACCCTGATGGTGGACTTGGGAGAAAAGCCCACCTGCACACAGACACAACCTCTTATTCTACAATACAGAAGAAAATGTAGGATGCCTCCCGTGGCCACGGATGGGGGGGGGAAGTCCGGAGGCCACGCTTTGCACCTCTCCCCATCTCCCCATCTCCTTTCGGAGGGCGATTGCTTGCTGACGATCTCTCTGCTCTTTGTCCCCTATCCTGAAGGCAGCTGGAACTGGCTTTTTTCCCACTTGGCTAATGGATTGTCAGTTAAAATATCACCATTTTTGCCCACATTGGCCAGAACTGCTGGGGGATCGATAAAAAGAGCACAACTGCCACAAATTCAGCCAGCATTGAGGAACTGCATTGAACAGCAACAGGTTCATTAGAATTATAAATAAAACTTCATGGATTAGAGTTTATTTAACTGAATGCCAGGCCTAGAACACGGCTGGGCCTAAAATCAGGAATGAATAAGACCCTGGAAGAGAGCATCTGTAATTCCCAATAGAGTCCGTGGGGCTCTCCGACTTTGGTTCTTTGCTTGCAGACGTTTCATGACCCAACTGGGTAACATCACCAGTGCACTTTGGGTCTGTGCGCCTGAGCGCAAGGAGCGTCCTTGGGGCCTTGGCCCGTTCTACGTCCTCTACTTCATTTTTTGGCCTTTTCTTAAGTTAGGCAGTCATTTCCTTTGGTTCTTCTCCATTGTTTAATCTCACCATTTTTATAGTCTTCTGTTTCTACCTTTATCCCTTTATTTCTTTGTCATGGGATTCCGTGACAGCCCCGAGGGTGAGGCTGGAGCCGTCTTACGGCCCAGGCTCCTTCCATTTTTGTCTATCGAGTTCTCCCCTCTGCTCTTCTGTGCTTTCTCCAGTTGCCCTCTCTCCACGCGGCGCCATTTTCATTCTCCTGGTGACACTTAAACAGCTTCTACATCAGGACTGAACTAATACCAAGGCTATAATAAACGGAGTCCATTGACCTTCTGATATGTGCAATCCCCCCCCCCAACTGTTTCTTTTAGCAACTTAGTGATTGCTTTGCTTAATGACCTAATTGCCATCCTTTGGTTGCTGAGCGAGGACTATCAGAATTATAAAGTACTGCGCTGGTGTCAACCATTCCCCAAATGCCTAGATTATCAACTTTTCGTTTAATTCATTACAATTAATTACAAGAAATCCATTCTAATATTATTTTTTTTTTGCATCTTGTCTTATTCTGATTCTCTTTCTCTCTCTCTTGAAGTAACTACCAGCCTCTTGATCTATTGTAAATTCTTCCTCCTTCTGCTTTCCGCCCAGGTGAGCTCTTCTGCCCCGCTCCAGGCCTGGAGCCCACCCGGAGGGACCGTCCTCGTTCGAGGGCAGGGAAACAGCCTCAGGAGGAAGGGACGGAAAGCTGCCCCTGCGGAGGGTTAGAGTTCTTCTGGGGGGGGGTGCTCCCCCTCCTCCCGCCAAAGGGGCCGGCGGGGGTGCCGGAGTCTCTCGTCCCACCAGGAGGGCCGCTCATTCATCACCCGCAGGGACGACCCCCCCCCCCGGGGTCAAGCGCGGCGCCTCGGACGGGATCGGGCTCCGCGTTTTTCCGCCTCCGCGGGCTGCCGGTCCCGGGCCCTTCCGAGACCGTCTCTCTCTCCGGCAGCCGCCCAGTCCTGGCTTCCCTCGCCTGGCCCGCCCACCGCCTCGGCTCTCCCCCCAGCTTGGAGGACTCAGAGGGACCTTGGAGGTGGTCTAGTCCGGTCCCCGAGCTTTCCAACCTTCCCCAGAAGGCAGGGGCCAGTTAAGCCGGAGCCCCCCGCGGCCAGAACGGCCCCCGCCCTTCCCCCCCAGAGAGGCAGAAAGGGGGGGGGCGCCCCTGCTCCCGACGTCTCCGCCGACCCCCCTCCCCTTTCCAAGCAGGACCAATTTCGGCGGCGGAGAGAGGGGCGGGGGCTTCACTTATCCAGTTTATCCGAAGGGGAGCCCCCCGCCCACAGGGCCCCCTTGCTGGAGGGGAGGGGAGAGGCTGCTCCTGGCAAGAGCCGAGTAGTCCTCGGGTGCCGTCTGTCCTGCGTGGCGCTTCGGCCTCGTCCCCTTCCCCGCCTCGTCCCCGCCTTTCTGCTCCGTCGCGATCCGGCCGCTCTCTGCCTTCCTCCCCTCCCCTCCGCCCCTCCCTCTCCAAAAGGCTCTTTCGTTCCCCCCCCTCCCCCCAGTCCTTGGGTGCGTCTGGCTGGGCGGGAGGGGGCGCGAAAGACGCAGGGCGCCTCCCCCCCCCTTTGCCCTTCAGCCTCCTTTGCTCAGGCCGGCCTTTCTCAGCCTTGGTGACTTTGGGACACGCGCACCTCCGTTCCCAGAAGGGCCGGCTGGGGAATGCTGGGAATTGAAGGGCCCGCATCTCAAAAGTTGCGGAGGATGAGCAGCCTTGGCCACACCGGGAGAGAAAGGGAAGCCCACCAGCGACGGCGGGGACGCGCTTTGCGATCTACACGCAGGTCAGGGAGGCAGATGGGCTGCCGTCCAAGAGATCTGCAGAAAAGGGCCCCTTTTCTTCATCGACCCCCCCCCCTTCTGCCCCCTCTGGCTTTCTAGCCAACCGCTCCTCCTTTCCACACTCGGGGGGGAAAAAAAAGACTTTTGTTGCTCCAGGGTGGGCTACTTAAATGCAAGTCACACCAGCTAAAAAAGTTTGACAGTTGCATGACCCAGCTGTAACTTGAAGACCTATTAGGAAAGGGAGGGAGAGCCATGCTGCGGCCTCTTAATCGGGAGTCTGACTCAGTTAAGTTTAGGAAATCCAAGTAAATGTTGGATATCTTGAAACTTCCATCACCTGGCAAAAGGAACTTTATGGACGGAGGGAGGGAAAGAGGGAAATATGAACCGGGCTTGAGGAGGGAAACTGGGGCTCAGAGCTGGGCGATGGCAGGGCAAGGCTGCCATCCTTGCTTCTAAAGAACAGCAGAGCTGCCACCGCCCTCCCTCCCTCCCTCCGTGTGCTTTGCCTTGCTCTCGGCTGCAGGGAAGCGTTCCTTATTCCTGTTAAAATGTGGAGTTCCTTTTCGGGACAGTAAGGGACACCATTTGTTTTTACTGGGGACCTTGACAACTGGGCCATGGTTGGTGTCTCTATCCTGCAGGCCTCCAGAAAACCATTTTTGCTCAAAATTGCCCAAAATATGAAGTGACCCTACTACCAGCTACATGGAGAAAAAGGAAAGTGATGCTTGTAAACTGCTGCTGTATTGTGCAAACCGGCCTGCGTCTGCAGATAGTCTCGTTTCCCCTGACCAGAGAAAGTTGCTGGCCATGAGCTGGGATGTTGGCCATCAGGCCCACTGAGGAGAATTTGCTCGTGGGACATTATTACGGTGTATGTAATAAGTTAGGGAAAGCAGACCGAGCAGGACCCGGGGGGGGGGGAATCCTTTCAATCTCTTTAAAATTGCTCTACTCAGGTCAGGTGACTGGGAAGAAAGAGAGAGGGGTGGAAAGAGCAGGCAAGGTGCTGAGCCACTGCCAAGGGGGTCTCCCCCCCCCACAGGGGATGCATGAGGGGTTAGGGTGGTGTTCTTCCTCCACAACCCCCAGCCCTGCGTAAGGAGGCAGGGAGCAAATAGTCCCCAGTTCCTCAAGGGAAATTTCTCTCATCATTAAGGATTTATTTTCATTTTGCCAGGTGAGAGTCAACAATTGAAATACAGCAGACAAAAGGCAGTGTGACATTCAGAAATTACAAATTGATCTGTTTTAAAAGTATTACATTTTCTGGCAGGACAAGAATAGAGATTCCGCTGTGTACAGTCTGATGGGGCGGATCTCCACCCGCCGCCACCCCCCCCCCATGTTCTGTCTTGGGCCGCTCCTAAGTCAGAACTCTCTGGTCTGTCTCCAGGCTATTTACCTGAAAGGAGTTACAGCGGCCAGCGTTTAAGGGTCAAGTGGAGGGGAGATTTATTTTTACCCAGCCGCAACCCCAGCCAAGGTGTCTGTCAGATGCAGCCCACACCTCCAACCGGGGAGGGCTGTGCCCACAGTGGATGTAGGTTGTCGCTGAGAGATACACGGATCCCTGTCCCGGCTGTATCATCGCCAGCAGCCTTGCCGAGGTGCTGCAGGACTGACCTTCTACTCTATGTGGAGGGTGTATCAGGTGTTAGAAAAATAATTATAGCACACGAAGCATAACTTCCATCAACCACTCTTCATGTGTTCACCAAGTGAAGGTACCCAAAATGGCTAAGCAAGAAGTTTTCAAGTCTCCTGTTTTGATTAGCAAGAGTCAGCTAGATTCATGTCATATTCAGCTAGTCAGCACTTCCCATTTTTATTCAAAAATGTATTAGAAAAACAAAAATGTCATAGTGATTACATTGGGTGTGGAAGAACCAGGTGCAAACTGCTTCACTTTTTGATCTCAAACAGGTGGTTCCAAAGAAACCTCCATACCTGAAGGATGTGAAAGGCAAACATTTCAAATGTGTGCACAAATATAGTTAATGTAAGAATTGTAGCACAGAAGACATTGTAGATTTATGCATTCGGGAGCAGAGACGAGACTTCCCTGCCCTTGGTGAGATTCCACCCATCCCTGGACAGATTTAAGGGTTTCTGATGTTTCACTACATGCTCTGCTATCCAGCAGTTTCATTGTCTGAATTGGAGGAACTGGTCTCGGAGACGGGGTTCAGGGTCACTATTCCGGAACCATGGACTAAGATGCTTTGTAGTTCTGGTCCGGACAGGCTTAAGATACAGAAGGATCTGGACAGACTTGAACACTGGGCACTAACTAACAAAATAAAATTCAATGGTGAAAAAAGCAAGGTTCTACATTTAGGCGAGAAAAACCAAATGCACAGGTATAGTGTAGGGGGTACCTCGCTCAAGAGTAGCAACTGTGAGAGGGATCTCGGAGTCCTAGTAGACAATCTCTTAAATAGGAGCCAGCCGTGTGCTGCAGCTGCCAAAAAGACCAACACAGTGCTAGGCTGCATTAACAGAGGGATAGAATCAAGATCACGTGAAGTATTAATACCACTCTACAATGCCTTGGTAAGGCCACACTTGGAATACTGTATCCAGTTTTGGTCACCACGATGTAAAAAAGATGTTGAGACTCTAGAAAGAGTACAGAGAAGAGCAACAAAGATGCTTAGGGGACTGGAGGCTAAAACATATAAGGAACGGTTGCGAGAATTGGGTATGTCTAGTTTAACGAAGAGAAGGACAAGGGGGGACATGATAGCAGTATTCCAATATCTCAGGGGCTGCCATAAAGAAGAGGGAATTAAGCTATTTTCCAAAACACCTGAAGACAGGACAAGAAGCAACGGGTGGAAACTAATCAAGGAGAGAAGCACCCTAGAACTAAGGAGAAACTTCCTGACAGTGAGAACAATTAATCAGTGGAACAGCTTGCCTCCAGAAGCAGTAAATGCTCCAACACTGGAAGTTTTTAAGAAGAGACTGGACAGCCATTTGTCCGAAATGGTGTAGGGTTTTCTGCCTGAGCAGGGGGTTGGACTAGATGACCTCCAAGGTCCCTTCCAACTTTACTACTACTACTACTACTACTACTACTACTACTACTATTAAACTCAATGAGAACAATTTTAAAACAATATTTATTGTCCAGGAATTCTTAGCTGAAACTTACTGTGCAGAAGATAGGTCTGGTCGTTAGGGTATTGTTCATTCCCATAGGTAAAGGGATAATGGATTCCTCCATCCTGCGTAAAAGTTACATGCTGGCACAGAGCTTCTAGCCTTGCCACCAGGAATCCATGCAGAGAGATGATACAATGGCACAAAGCCAGGAAGTCTTGCAATAACTTTAAACTCCCCCCACTTAACTAGATAAGCTATAGTATTAACTAACAACTGAAACTACATTACCCATAAGCCATCTCTTAAGGAAACAGTGTTTAACACTTTAAATGCTATATGTTCTCTCAATGATACAACATTAACCCTGTAAATGCCAAATACTCTAACACAGTTCTTAAGCTAACTGACTGGTCCAGCACAGTCACACTTGGTCCAGTCTCCCCTGGAGCTGCTACGCGGTCACGGCAACTGTGACTTTCGGCTATTATTATCTGCACCTGGTCTTTTACCTGGGAAACCTCTGTTGAGAGATCAGAACTCATTCTCTGTCATGGATGGATCACCATCTGGTTAGGTTAAAAGGTTGGCTCAACCCTAACCTTTTCCCACAGGGGCCCTGGCTTCGTTTTGGGATTGGGTCTTTTGGAACCGGTGGAGTTTCAGAATTTTCTAGTGGGTTGGTTTCTATTGTGCCAAACTCCCCTTTGAGGCTTTGGGGCCAGGCTGGGAGGTCCAGCTTCCCCATGCTCCCACCCTCCTTTGCTGCAGGGTAAGCTCTGTCAGCTTGTCAAGCTCACAGGTCGCTGGTTTACTGAGCAAGTTCAGGCACTGAAACTGGCTGGCAGATGCCTGAAGTGCTGGAGGCAAAAGTCCAAGGTGGATGTGGCTGAGCCCCCCCCCCCCCCCGTGGAAAGTCTACACTGGGGAACAGAGAGCAGGAAAAAAAGGGGGGGAGGGAGTGGGAGCTGGTCTTCGTCCCTGTTACATCTGCTGAAAATTACTTTTGGGAAGTATTCCGAGTGGTTGGGGCTTGAATGTTCCATGAGCCTCGAGTGGACAAGACGCTTAAGTAGTCAAAAAGATGCTGAGATCTTGGGAAAAGTGCAGAGAAGAGCCAAAAGGTGATCAAGGCTGAACTGTGCGATGCCCGGTTAAGGGAACCCTGTGTGTCTGGCCTACCGAAGGGAAGAATGTGGAGGGACATGATACAGCTTTCCAATACCTGAAGGGCTGTCAGAGAGAAAGGGGGGTCCATCTCTTCTCCAAAGCCCCTGAGGGCAGGACAAGAAGCAGAGAGCCTACCTGGTCCTAAACAGAAATTTCCTGGCAGAGACAACAATCAAGATTTGGCACACGATTCTCCAAAAAGAAATCTTAACGGAGATACATTTCCAAATCAACTGTATGATATTTTCAGTACCTGCTTACTGTGAGTGTACTTAGAAAGAAAACTTTAGTTCAACTCAGAGATGACGAGAAGACCTTGACAGTTTTGAGAAGGACATTTCTGTTCCCAAAGCAAAATTACAATGTCTCTATTGGGGCTGTTTACCAATATTGTATTGATTTATTTGTTAGATTTATATTCTGCCTGTCCTTCAGGACCTCAATATTTCCCCACAACAACCTCCCCATTGAGGGAATTTGGACTGACAGAGAACGTGATTGGTCAAAGAGCTGCTGCCGGGTGGACTTTGTGACAATTGTTCTGGAGAGCATCTCTGCTTCTTTTTCTCCAGGGCTGTGAATGAAAGGATCTGCTTTTATGTATCCTCCTGTGTATTCTTGACTATAAGCCCTCCTAAGCTTTAAAGTGGTTGGCTGTCACACACGGTGTCTTGTTACATTTGGCGCAGAAACAAGATCCATCCAGGACCCTCTTCCACAGCCCTGGGGTAAATCAGTTTGTGAAGGATGGTCTCAACTTGATCACCCAGGCCCCAAATTCTAAATTCAACCGAGATGCTCTCTTATTTCTATTCCAGTCATTTGCCTCCAACTTCCACATGAACAAGAGGCAAAGAAGGTTGATGCGCCCATATTTACTTTCAGTAAGATTTTTTTTTCTTAGATCGGTATTTTGGATGTGCAGAAGCCTGGGAAGAGCTGGACTGCTTTAGTGAATTTAGGGAATCCGAATTAATAAGGTCTCTTCACACAGCAGCCATTGCTAGTAATTATTCCTGCACCAACGGCATGCATGCATGTCATGGACTCTTATCAAGAAAAGTGACTTGGGGGTGAGTCCCGCACAGGCAAGTATCTCAGAAGCATCGGAAACAAAAATCTGGGATTAAGATGGGCCAAGAAGTTACACCGCAATTTTCGTTTCGCTGTTTGTACAGTCACAGGCGTTTCTTTCATGGTTTCTGTAGAAGCAGAATTCACTGCAATCAACCAGGAACTGTAATAAACTTCATTAAGAGATCCAAAAGGAAGGCAAAGCGGAGGAAGGCTGTCTGGCCCTTGGCCAGGAAAAGGAGGCTGCCTAACGAAGGATGGAGCTTTGATGCCATGACCCTTCACCTTTGTTACCTAGAGATGGACATCTATCAATCCCCCAACATTTAGTAGCTACAAAGGGAGATGCCTCCAGGTGTCCTGTGAAACCACCATTGTCCTTTCATGGTGGAACAGACACACAGCCTGCGGAACCCCGTTCAGCTTTCCCAGGGGACGCACAGTCAGATTTGCCTAACCCAACCCAGTACTGCCTAGGATGGTCCCCATATCTGAGCTGCCCACCCGCCCACACTCTGTTTCCAAAACTGAAAGAGCTCTGCAATCTGATCAGCAGCCCCCGGGGCATCGTTTGTGCAGTAGATGCGGTTGGTATTGAGAGTCTAAGCCAGTGGTTCTCAACCTTTCTAATGCCGCGACCCCATAATACAATTCTCCATGTTGTGGTGACCCCCAACCACTTATACATCACCGGGTGCCAGGGGCATGGCCAAAGAAAAGGGGGAAAAAATGGCGGACAGTCTTGTTTGGCGACCCCCGTGAAATGGTCATTCGACCCCAAATGGGGTCCCGACCCACAGGTTGAGAACCACTGGTCTAAGCTGTGCTCTGAACTGGCCTATGCTGGTCTACGGCCATGACTTGAGATTGCTGTGGTGGTGGTGGGGGGGGGGCTGCTGTTTGGAACATGGGACAACCCTGGGCACAAAGCCTAGTTTGCAGGGGGATCTCTTGCATGCACAATGAGTCTTCTGAACTTCTCACTCCTGATGTCGCTGTGGCTTCCTTTTACTAGTTTGGAAACTAAAAATCTTCTAAAAGTACAGAACAACTCTTCTGAGTCCCTGGTTTCTTTTCTGTTATTTCTCTTCCTCCTTCCTTCTTCCCTCCCTCTTCTTCCTCCTCTTTTAAAAAAAGAATAAGTTAATTACAGGGAGATTCATAAGACTCCCAGGAGAGGCAATTGCCGTGCAGGTTGTCTCCAGTCTCTGGTCTTAGTTCTCATTGAGCAATGCGTGGCTCCAACACTATACATCCACACATTACTTTAGTGTCACTTTCCCAACCTTTGCCAGGGCCAGAGCTTCTGAGAGGAGAGCACTGCTGGGTAGAAAGCTCTGGCTTTGGCAACCACGTGTAGAGGCTGAGGAACCGATCCAGGCCACAGCAAGAGACGTGGCTGCATCTTCTGAGGCTTCCTGTGGCGGCCATGTTGCTTTGCAAAACAGCTTTGGGGAGTTGATGGGACTTTTATGCGAAACTGGCATCCTTTGAGGAGCTGTGTCTTTAAAAAAGAAGCTCAGACACATTGACAACTCAAGAAAATAGAATTGTTGCTGGCAATCAAAGCAGGATGAGAACAATAATGAACATATGTTTAATAATGAGCCTTATTTCCTACAACTTCATTTATTTCTTTTCCTTGTTTATTCATTCACAGACTGAAATAATCTACAAAACATAATGAAATATGTAGCGTGGAAAGGCTTTCCCAAAAAATAATTTCCACTCATCCTGACTGGTGAGCATCAAAGGGGCAATCAGAATATGAGAAGATCAAAACTTCTGTAGTGTCTGTTAACGCAACAGGTAAGAACAACCTGGGCACAAACATAACATTGCCTAAGGCTTACTTCATTAAAATCAAACGATGTTAACAAATGATGCTGTAACCTAAAAAGTCACATGAATTTCCCCAACTTCAAATGTATCTGAAAGTTGTCCGTAAAGAAAGACTGAACCTAAAACAAATGCTCAGTGGTCGTGCTGAAAGTGTGGGAAATTAAAGCATCTTTTCCAACCGGTCAATAATTTAAGACTGAAGGATTCCTTCCTAAAAGGAAATTGCATTTAATTTACATTTGAGGATGTAAATTGATTTATAAGGCAAAGGAATAAAACTAGGAGGAGCATATCAGACTTGGAGCGGAATTCATCTTCGAGGCCAAAGACCGGGCATCACACGTGTCGCCACGACTCCTTGAAGCATGGCCCCAAAAGCCGGCGAGACAACCTGCTCAGGAAGTCTCAGAGGATACTTTTTACAAAGCCAAGGTAGTAGCCCACCCAGAGAATTCTTCCTTCCTTCCCCTCTCCCCCCCCACCCCGTCTGTTCAAATTCTTCTTCCAGTTCAGCATCACCAGATGTCTCCTGCCCCTGGTTTTGTCTCCCCGTCCCCTTGGCCATGCCTGATTTTATACACCCCAGGTTCATCCCCACCCAGGTCCAAGCTAAAGAGGGCGTCCTTTTCTCGTGGGGAAATTGTTTGACCCCCTGACTGTTTTGCTAGGCCTCTGCTGCACCTTTTCCTGCTCTATTATATCCTTTTTCAACGATGGCCACTGTATACAATATTTCCCGTATAAATGTGCTATGCGTTAAATTGGAATTTCCATCTAACTAAAAACTAGTATTAAGTATTTTGGAGTAAATTGATTGAGGAAGGGGTGACCTCTTAGGCCCAGGTACATCTGGATGAAACTGTTTCTGAGCCAATTTCAAGCAAGGTTTTGTTCAGGATGAAATGATTGTTTTGGCAGATGATTCGCATGGGAAAACAGATAGTTCTTCTGAACTTCTCAGCAGCTTTCGGTGCCCTGTCATCTTTCCAGGTCAGTTGCCGGAGTGATTAGGTTGAGTCACTCTTCTGCAGGAGTTCTGGCCCTTCCTGCTGGGACTTCCCCAGAAGGTGGTGCCAGAGGTCCACTGTTCAACGTCCTGGTCCTTGTCTTCTTCTGTGCTCCATCACCAGCTGCCCAGGGAGGTAATTCCGAACTTAGAGTAGGAAGCCATATCTGCTTATGACCCTGAGCTCTGCTGCTCCCTGCTGCCCAGCTCTGAAGACACCGTCAGTACCTTTCAATGTTTCCTGATCTCAGTAAGGAGCGATAATTAATTGGAGGAGTACGAGTCAGGTTAAATCAAGGCAAGTCTGAGGTCACTGCACTTTGGGCCTGAGGTGAAGTTTCTTCCGGATGGGGTTGCATTTGCCCAGAAAGACTCCAAAACCTTGGGAGCCTTCCTGGATCCCCTGCTGGCACCGGGTTTGAAGCGGTTTGCACCCGGGCCTTTACATAAACTATAAGCCCTACAGCGGGACTCCAAGTACAAGACGCGGCAAAAAGTGCAAACGCCAGGCTCCTGAATGGAAGGAACAAGGGACAGGAATTGTAGGAGGCCTGCAGTGAAAGATCGGCACTGGGTACCAACTTCTACCTGGCCAATTTAAGATGCTGGTTTTGTCCTCTAAAGGGCTCGGGGGCTGCTCATTTGGGCAGAAGCCACTCTTGCTATGAACCTCCCTGGTTAGATCATTGGGAGAGGTTGGAGAGAGGCTCCTTGCCGGAAGCTCAAGTGTCACGGAGGAGGGCCTTGCCCTACATCACTCCCGGCTGTGGGAAGGTGCTCCCTATGGAGGAAGTTTCGCCCCTATTTATCCAAAATGTGGCAATATTTTTGGGACCAAGCTTTTAATTGTTAATTCATTTAATGATTTATTTAACTGCATTCATTTTGGTTTTTTTAAATACTCTGCATTTTTACTGTTGTGAGCTACTTTTGGTATTTGGAATAAGCAGAAATGCAGGCTATCATTTTTAAAAATAATTTTTGAAATGTGTTTAAAGCCACACAGTAAGGGGTGCATGCATATTCTTAACCAGATTCCTCCAGGAGGTAGAGGTGCTGGAACGACCCCGTCTGCCCTCTCCACAAAAGTTCACTTCTCTCCAGTCCAACCTACTGTGTCTTCTGTAGTTAAGAGGAGATACGACTCAGAGAAAATAAATGAAAATGTCACCTTGGCAAAGTCCTTTTAAATTCAGACTAAAAGGGAAAAACAGGAGGCATATGTAAGCATTCATATTCTCAACCCCATTTCCTGTAGCCAGAAAAGTCATTTCTTGTGAAACATTCTCTGCAGTGCCAGTATCCAATAAAAATGTTTTATAAGTAACAATTACAGATTATTCTCTTGTTGCAGCAATGCTATCACTTTATGCACCAGATCTATCACCAACTTTTAATTAACCTGATTAAGGAAATAAAAACAGCTAGGAAATGGTAATGACAGATGATTTCAATAGCGTATTCAATCCTTGTAAATGTGCTATATTATTGCAAGAAATATTAAAACCACTTGAAAGCCTTAGAATGGCAGTGAGTTTCTTACAGTACTAGTATTTTGAAGGAAAAATAAGGTATAAACAGATTGATAAAAGGAATGATATAAGTAAAAGAACAGTGGTTAGTAAGCACATATGTATAGTTAATGATAGATAAAGAACAATATTGATTTAATTGGTTTTATAGAAGCAAAAAAAATCTAAAACAAAAATATTTTGAAAATAGGGAGAAACAAGGTAACTAGGGCAGTTTTAAGACTTGTTGACTTCAACCCCCAGGACTCCCCAGTCAGTCAGCATTTCTGTCCTTACTAAAGCTGAAACCAAAGCTGGCCAGAAGAGAGAAGGCCGGCCTTTTGCTCTTTCCATTACAAAATAATCATTAATTTGCCAGGCAGCTAAAAACATTGAAGTGGAATCAAGCTGGTAACGTTCTGAAAATATTTTTACAATGATTTATATATGTATTTGTTGTTTTATTAAAGTCACTCAGAGTCACTTTTTGTGAGATAGGTGACCATATAAATGTGATTAACAAATAAAATAGATATAGAGACAGAGACAGACCTATATTTTAATGTTTGCTCTTTCCTACAAGCATAGGTGCTTCTGCATCTATCTCTCTGTGTCTGCTTTCATCTGGCCAGTATAGTTTAAATTGTTTATATCTTCTAAAACTGTAATTCATAGGAATTAAAATCACAATTTAATAGATTTGAACAAAAAACCAATGCGAAATTCACATCTTTATGAACCTTATTGCCAATAGGCATGATGTTTGATTTTTTTGTATACTTGGCATATTTTCCATATAACTATACAATTTCAACAAATATAATATTTAAGAAGCACCCAAATACCACATGAATATAGGGACAATTTGTATTCCAGTTCAGGCCAGTGCTTTTCCTGGGTATCACCAGTTTATCTTATTAATCACTCCGGGGGCTCTAGCACCAATTAAATATTAAAGGAGATAATGGAGATTCGTGATGCATCCCATGTTGCAGGGTGGGCTTGTTTTTTTTTATTTATTTTGCTTTTATAAAAGAGAACAAAGGAAAAAGAATAACAAAAGGAAAGAGAAAGGAAAGCAAGAGAAAGAAAACAGTGCAATAAAAATTATGCAGGTAGTGACTTCTTGTGCATGAAAATAATTTTTGTATAACAATTTCAATAAAGGATGAGCATATTTACTTATTTATTTATTTATGAGACTTACATACCGCTTTAAGTGCAAGCACTCTCTAAGCGGTGTACACCAGTAAGCAATGTACATATATATATTTACATTGCCCCCAACAATCTTGGTCCTCATTTTACCTACCTCGGAAGGATGGAAGGCTGAGTCAACCTTGAGCCGGTGAGATTTGAACCGCTGACCTGCTGAACACAGTCAGCTAAAGTGGCCTGCAGTACTGCACTCTTAACTGCTGCGCCATCTCGGCTCATTTTCAGCCGAGGTGGCGCAGCAGTATAGTAACTGTAATTATATATATATATATATATATTTGTTTTCTGAGGTTTTCGCGGGTGTTTGTATGTAGGTCTTTGGTTGTTCGGGTTTTCTCCCGCGTAAAATTGGAAGTGTCTTGGCGACGTTTCGACGAAGTCCCATTCGTCATCTTCAGGCTGGTGTTTTCAGCACCCGAACAACCAAAGATATATATATATATATATATATATATATATATATATATATATATATACATACATACATACATACATATACATATACATACATATACATATACATATACATATATACATATATATAATATATATATATATATATATATATATATATATATATATAATCTACCTCTGTAACCAACTCATTTGTAAGTCAAAGTGACATCAGGTTTTCGATCCACTGAGGAACCGGGGCCATAGTTTTATCTTTTATCTTTCCGGTGTTGAAGGCTAACCAGGAGGACACCGAAGACCCCTTCCTGTTGCAAAACAGCACAGCCCTGAGAGCTGTCTCGTTTCGAAAATATTAAACCTGATATCCGAGGCAAATTCATACGTGTAATAACTTTTCCCCAAAATTTTTGGACATTGCAAAAAATATGTTTTCATGAAGTGTTATTCTCTTTGCATCTCCCATATCATTCCTTTTTAATCAATGTAATACATAATACAAATAAACAAACATCTGGAAAAATAACAGCAGATCAGTAATTTCACACATGCACTCTTGCCCGAGGTCTGGAGGAAGAGCCACGTTTTAAGAATCACTTAACGGTGTGTTTGTGTGACACTGTTAAAACAACAGGACACAGATAGGCTGATCTCTCCTGATCGTGTGGGATAGCACAAACTACAGAGGAGTGGGATAATCCCCAGATAATCAACCCCTAAACTGGGGAAGGCTGTATAGATGATCACCAGTGCCTTAAATTGGGCCCAGGAGTCTACCAGTAAGAGCCGTGCGGTTTCCAAAGCAGAGGTGTTAGGTTGGCCTAGCACGGCACAGCCATTTCCTGCTGCTCGTCTCCCACGTGGTCAAGGGCAGCCTCAGCAACTGCAGTCTACTGCAAGGCTCCAAATGTGAGGTGACCAAAGAGCTATGTCCTAAGAGTTATGGGCACAGTTGGTACGCTAGACGAATTTGTTGAAGGCCTTCTTGGCCACATCTGCCAACTGTTCATCAAGCAGGAATCCCCAAAGACCTCCAGATGTACATCAGTTCTAAAGGGGGAAATACGACCCTTTTGAAGGCTAAATGGGGAACAGGTCTAGATCCAGGTGGCCTACATCCCTATGGCCACTTGACCTTGTAAAGGTTGACCTTGACCCTGTTCTTCCAGACACTAAGTCAAGACCTTGATGGCACCACTTGGCCGGCCTGCTGTCAAGATGAACAATGGGTATAATCAATGTACTGACCCCAAATTGACAAATGACCTTGCCTGGTAACCTCGTTTGGTGTGAAATGAAGTCCAGTGAGAGCCTTTGAGGAGTTAGGCCACCCTGCCTCCCTCAAGGCTGGTGGTATCACCCCCTTCTCTTAGCAAAGCAGATATTGCTGGCTGGACCCAACAGGAGATTGGCCTTCACCAGCCAGGAAAAGCAGAGTAAGCAGGTAGCGCCTAGCAGATTTCAGTGTCCTGTCCACTCCAGGAATTACAGTTTCAAACTTGTCCCAGGCAGCCACACAAGATCTTGCTTTTATTCACCTGGGAAGACTTGCCAGGTTAGAGCCCAACTGCTAGCAAGTCCAAGGAACTTATTCAGAATACACAATTAAGGACAGAACATTTCTTTATGCAAGAAAAACAAATTGAGGTGCAAAACTTCACAGACTCATGAATGGAGGTTTTTATCATACACAGAGCACGTCAATCACAAAGAAAATAACTTTTGCCAAAGAAAGAGGTCAAGCATCCAGGGGGAAATTAGACATTCAGAGGAGACGTGACATCGTCACTGTTCAGTCGTGATGCGGTTCCTATTACCGAATGCGTAGCATAACATTACAAATAGAAATCTGCAAAGGCCCTCCAGGGCTCTGCGCCCTGCTGGGGTTCTCCCCATGGCTGAGCTAAATGAGAAAGAGACCCCGCAAGGCCATGCCAGGTAGACTGCTAACAATACAGCTCAGATTTTCAGAGGGGAAAAGAAAATTCGGGTTTTTTAAAAGAATTTCTGGAGAAAGAGGAGAGTCACGAAAGCTTCAGCACAGTTTTAAAAAACTCTTGATCTTTCTTAATTATTTTTCTGGGGGCTGTTCTAGTTCAAAAATATTTTAATATATATAATATATAAATATTTTAATGCAAAGTAATTCTAGAATATCAGATTAAATTGGGGATCAGTGGGAATTAAACAGAAAAGGGTTATGTGCAATTGCGTTGTATTGTAATACAATAATGTAAACTTATATATGTTTAATTTGCAGACTGGAAAGCTCCACTTTGTGCTTCCTTATGAGAAATGAATATAAAATTGCAGCTCATTGAAGAAAAGTTAACCCCAAGTTGTGAAAAATGCTTGAGAAACGGTAGCCCCGAAGGTCAACCACCCATTTCATTAATGACTCATATGGACCATGCAGGGGAGTAAGAAACACGGGGATGGACAGAGTGATTCCTCCAGCATTGGGAGTCTGCTGGATGACACTGACAGAGAAGTGTGCAGCCTCACCGACCGAGCTTTCAAAAGTCTGTGCGTGGCTGAGCTTCAAACCCCTTACACAGAAGCAGACCCCATAGGGCCATCTGGCATCTCCCACCAGTTCTCTAGCAAATTCTTTCACGGTCCCTGGAATTCTGCCGTCAAGAAAAACACCACCTTCCACAGGCAACTGTCAGAAAAGGAGCGTGCAACATTCCTACTTTCAAAAGTTTCTACTAACTGCAAAACTCACGAAGACAAGAAGTGTTCTCTAATCAGCCCAAGCATAAGAAGAAAACTAGACTTGCCCCTGACTGATCTGCACAACTGTACACATATCTCAAAAGTGTCTTCTTTGATAAAGACCTTTAATAAGGTTGACAACCAGGTCTCACTACTGATAGCCAAGCAGCCGGCAAGCAGTGGTTGGACAGGGTGTCCGTTAATTTGTGGAGACGAAACGGCTTTCTGGAGTGACAGAACAATTGTAAACATCCAAACGGGGATCTCTGAACTTCCAGACCCGCGTCCAAGTGTAGCAGGCCCCAGCAATCAGCGCAAAGGACACAGCAAAATAGACCTGGCCTGTCTGAGGCTGCCTGTTTCTCAGCTTTCTCAGGCAAAGGCTTCGAATGTACCCAAGTTCAGCATCTCTGACAAGATGATGAAAACCAGAACTGGGAAAGCGAAAGAACTAGCCAGAAAAAGTAGCTTTCTCCACAGCGAAAATAGCGCTTTTGAGTCGTGGAATGCACACCATAAAAAACGAATTGAAATAGGAGAGAGGATGCCCAAAGATGGCAGCCTCGGTTACTTTGAGGAAACGCCTTTCTTTAAGAAGCCTTGCGCTTCTGAGCCAAAAGCGATGGGTGCCTTCATGATGGAAGAAAACGTCTCCAATGATCCTTCACCAAAGTCTCTCTCCAAGGCCTCCTTGCCTTCGGTGCCTCTGGAAGGGGTATGTTTTCCCTCACCGGCTGATGCAGAAAGTGCTGTTGCCCAACAGCTGTTGCCCCAGGTACTTGCACCTGTGTACGAGAGTCCTTCTCCAGCCTCCCTGACTTCTAGCACGCTTTTCCCACCAAGAATGGGCCCCCCATTTCCAGTGTCCAAGGTGCCAGCCTCCCCGCCCTCTTTCCCTCAGACCTCTCTCCCTCCAGAAGCAGCATTCCAGCCCACCGAAGCGCAGGAAATACTGACACCGCCACCGCCACATGTTTCTATATTAGCAGAGAAAACCACCAAGCCAGACTTTGCACTTAGGGTAGGAAGTGGCTGCCCTCCACCCTGGAGGAAACAAAAGGCTACTCTTAGTAGAATGAAACTGGCAGAAGTCAGAGCAGCCGAAGTGTTAGAGATAAAAGATTCCCTGTACAGAAAGTCACCCGAGGTCGCTCCTTTGGCCAAAACATCTGCAGCTGAGTCACCTGTGGTTTTGTCTGACTCTTCCTTTGGCATCTCGGCCCTGCTGGCTCCGGCCCTACACCTGAAGCCGAAGAACGAAGGACCACCGGGAAACCGGCTATTAGTGGTGACTCCATTCGTATTGGAAGCTGCAGCAACGAAAGAAGCTGAGGAGAGGGCCTTTTACTCTCAGAATGATTACAAGTCTAAAGCACCACGTTTACTGTTTAACCTGAAGGACATCCGAAAACGCGTGAAGAGCACTTACAGCCCCTCGCCTCTCCCAAGAGGCCTGGAGGACAAAAACAAGCTAAAAGGCCAGGCCCACCTGAAAGCAGATGTTATGGCAACCAGTGTGTTGGATTATAGCAATAAAGACATACTTGGTGGTGTTGATAAAGTTAATATATTTGAACAAATGGACTACATTCAGGAAAAGGACAATTTCACCAGTTTAAATGAGAATTTTATCAGTGATGATGTAATGTTGAGCTTATCAAAGTCAAGGGCAGGTATTTTAAAGTATCAAAATAAGAATCATTTGCAGCAAAGTAATTCAGTATACCCAGAGGGCATTGAGGTGATTTCTGTGCACGAACACAATAAAACTCAGCCTGCTTCTTCATCCAAACCTTTCCTGACAGAGGTGGCAGCCGTACAGCAGGAGGACAGGCAGGAACATAAATATGAAAAAGTCACTTTGGGTCAAGATGCTGATGAATCAACTAAAAATCTGTTTTATCCAGCTGAAGGAAACAGAAGCAACAACGGAACCCAGGCCTGCTCCTCGACTGAAAATGGCCCCCAGGGCAGAAGAAGCCCCGGCCCTTCTGAACAACCGGTTTTTACCATGGCAGGCCAGCCTTTCCACGGGACGCCCTGTTCTCTGATGCAGCTCTTCCAGAAAGCCTGTCTTCAAGAAAGCCAGAGAAGGCAGAATGGCGTGGATGGAGAAGAGCAGCAGGGCCGCCAAGAGAGAGAGAAAGCCAAGACAAAGGATCTGCATGACCACCTGCTCAGCAACTGTGGTTCTGCTGTGGATGAAACAGACAAGGGGAAGGATGAACATGAGGATGTCCCGCAAGAGGTGGCGTTGGAGGAGAAGGAAGAAGACGGCTGGAGAAGCACCGACTGCAAGGCGGAAAGCAAGGCTGGAGAGCCCCTCACGCCAGCCATGTCAAGCCTGTTGAAGCCCACTCTGTTCACGATTAAAGACAACACATTTAAGTCGCCCCCTGTGACCAGAGCAATCAAGCTGCCTCTGCTCAGGTCTTTGTCCTGTGAGGGAGCCGCTCCGAACGCCCTGGAGAGCCCCAAGAATGCCAAGACAGACAGAGAGGGGGAGGGGGAGGGGGAGGGGGAGGAGGAGGAGGAAGGATGGGGGTCTATTCAAGGGAACAGGGGCTCTCAGGTAGCTGACAAAAGCAGTCTAACCGCAAATTATAGCTTTAGTGAAGGATTAGATCATTTTTCTATGATGGCAGATTCTGAAGAAACCGATTGTTTATCAGTGTTATCGGAGAAAGAATTAAAAAGCCCCGAGAAATTAGCTATTTCCAAAGAGGAGATCAGAATTAGGAAGTTGAGGCCCAGTTCTGCCATTCAGCCAAACCTGGACTTTGAGAGTGAGCCAAGACAAAGTGAGGAAAGGTCCCCTACAAGAGAAAGGACATTTTATACGAAGAGCCGTGCCTTCTCTAGGCAAAGGGGTGGTCCTTGCATTAAAAAAATAATAAGTCAAGAGGTAAACTCTCCCACAGTAACAGAAAATCATGCTTGTTCTCCTGTTTCCAGTGATGCCTTTGGAGGCACATCTTCTTTGTTGAGTAATTCAGCCGGTTCTACCATACAAAGTCTAAGGTCAGATACTGTGGTGCCATCAGCTTCCACAGGTCCATTGTCAGATATATCTGCAGACTTAAACATATCGCACACTGAAAAAGTAGCAAATTTCCCACTACACAAAGCAATAGGAAGTATAGATAAACCTTCCACAACACCCACACTTGATCCAGAACAAACGTATCAGCTCCCGGGAGATCCTGACAGCCCTTTGGGGGCGAATGAAAGACTCCAGCTGATGAGTCAGATGGGAAGGACAGCAGCCAAACCCCCAACGGTGCCCCCCAAGACAGAAAAGGCATTGCGGAGGGCAAAGAAGCTGGCAAGTAGGAGGAAAAAGATGGAAGCTCAACAGAAAAAGCTTCAGGAGGAAACTTTGCCCCAGAATGAAGATGCTTCATGCCTGACACCAGCCCCATCTCTGCGGCCCCTCGTCTGCCCTGACTCTCCCTTGACTGCCCCAAAAGGTGGTCCGATAAAGCATCGGCCTTTGCTCTCGTCGAGTCCCTCCCCCTCTTTGCCTGCCACTCAGCGAAAGCTGCTTCAGGATCCGGATTCAGGGGAATACTTTATGGTAGATTTGCCTCTTCAGTTAAAGACGCTCTATGATCCGGAGAGCGGTAGATATGTCCAGGTGTCCGCTCCTTCCTCCAAAAGGAACTTGTCTCGAACACCTTCTTCAGAAGTCTCCTTTCCCACCTGTGCCTGGGGTCCCAGCACTCTCCCACCCAGGGTGGCTTCTGTTCCCACCCTCCCATCATCCACTACGCTTCCCGGAGTGTTTGTGAAGGCCTCAGGTGAGCCACTGAGGGTCTCCTGCCCAGGGCCTTTGGAGGGTCTGCTCTGCCCAGACCCACCCCTGCCCAATATTCACAGCCAGAGTGCCGATGGGTCCCCCTCAAACTCCGAAAAGGGTAGAGGCTCCCCTGCCCCTCCGACAGGGGAGGGTACGAAGGCTTCGGCCAAAGAGTTTGCGGTTGAAGGTGCACCGCCAGAGTCTTTGCTGTAGCTTTAGAAGAATTGCTAGGCATACCTGAAAGCACAAAAGGTGAGGATTGCCACTTGCACAGCAATTATAACAAAATAACGTCACTTTCTGGCCTTTTTGTTAGATCAAGTGTAGAATAAGAAAATATACTAATGCGAATTCACTTTTTTATTTACTCTGAAGAATTCTAATCTATTCCGTACATCGGATGTACAACACAGAAATACTTTGACCTGACTGTCTACGGGCTGGGTGGGAGCGATCTGTATTTGTACCTCACGGCTCGGTTCCTCACGATCAAAAACGTAATTCTGAGTTCAAACATCAGGTTTTATATGGTCTGAAGAGAAACGAGTATAACGTCAGGTTTTGAAACTGGGTGGATTGAACTGGGTCAGATTGATATATTTGAAATGAAATGTGCCCACATTTCACAGTTCTATTTTCTATTGCTTATTTTGTGGGCAACACAGCGGAGAAGAAACTAGCATTTTTTTTTAAAAAAAACCCTGTACATTTGTGAAACTACTAAAAAAAAAGGCCTGCCAAGGCCTGGATCCAGCTAACCTCTGTGTTCCCTCCCTGTGAATGGCCAGTGGTCAGCCACCCTATAGGAGGACACGAGATGGTCAACCTGCCCCGATGAAGCTGAAAATTAAGGGGGGAAAAGAGCAGAGGTGGGGTACCCCTGTAGCCCTGGGCCCCCTTACTAGCCTCCAGGGGCCATTGACAAAAATCAGTTGTGAGGTTTCTGGCTGTTTTGAGACAGGAAATCCACAGCTTCCATTATATCACGTTGAAATAGACTTTATGCAAATAGAATCCACTAATTCTATTATGTCACTTTAATATAGACTTTATGAAAACTCACACACGGACACAGGAAAATTCTAGAACTGCCCATTTCACATCACCATCTTGTGAACTGGGCCTTAAGTATTTTTCTCCAAAGAATCCCCTCCTTTAAATCTCTAAAGATTTTGGATTTAGTTTTCTGCCAGTGGTAAACTAGTAAGATGGAAAGCAGTCTGGAGAACACTGATCTGTTCCCTCCTCCAAGTGTCCTTGTTTAAATTCCTTACATAATCAACCAACCTAGTTTCCCCCCCAAAGACGGAGATGAGATACGTCACAGGAAACAGGATTGGAAGGCTGAAACTGTCAAACTTCTGCCACTTCCCTTTTGGCCTCCTTCCTACACCCAGATCAGGAAAATGGGCTTCCAAGACTCTAGACGTCTTCTGCAGTTGGACTGCATCGTCCCTTTGGGCATGGAGGTCACAACTTAAGTCAGGTGTTGCGGTGAGCTCCACATTATGATCATTCAGAGATTCAGGCCAAATTTCTGGGATGTTTTGCCTTCAAACAAGAGAAATGTTGAATTGAAGCAAAGAGCAGTTTTTGTAGCATTGACTGTCCCAATGAAAGTCTTGTTTGTACCTATGAAGCATTTCTTTCCTGGATGAGATTCCTCAGGGGCAGAAAGCAAGGCTCCTCAAATATTATTTCGGTTTGCTTATACGCCTAACTGAAATGGCTAGTGCTCTCCAGACAAGGGTTTCTTGGACAGGAATAAGCGCGAATCTTACCAGCCACACATTCTGTAGTTCAGGAGCCTGGGGGCAAGGGAGGGTCAGCACTACAAAAACTGCTATTTCCCTTCTGTTGTTTGAAAGAAGAACATCCCAGGAATATGATTGCCAACAAAGCAAAGCTCTATAGATCATTATTTTTAGCCCTTTGAATAACTATTGCCTGTTAAGAAAACATTAAGTTGCGAGAGCTCTGTGTGTGCACGTGTGTCTTATTTTAAGCCATTTTTTTCAGTCACCATGCAATAGTCTGAAGGGAAGGGCAAAAGGACAAGCTGGTCTGAAAGGCTTCATGGCCTCAGAGGGAGAATGGGGAGACGCTGCAGGAGATCAATCGGGACTTTTCACAAACAGAGCAATGTTATGTTCGGTTGCCCCCCCCCTTTTTTTTGGACTAATCTTGCCTGATGAAAAACTCTTGGATTTCAAAAGCTTGCAAATTTTATAACACTTCAGTAAGCCAAATAAAAGTATTGCCTCCACTGATTTTGGATTTTCATTTCTCATGCCCAGTATGGCTACTACTTTTTAAAACTATCATTAAAACATATTTTATTTTTAGGAGTTTTGTCATTTCTGGAAACAGCAAAATAGACTTTAAACCGAAGATACAGAACAGATACAGGCAATATTCATCCTGCCTCCGGCCGACAACCCAGAAGTAACCCAGAAGGAAGACGTGGGTGGTGGCCCATAAGGCAGGGCTGGGGGGGAGGGGCGTTTCTCCACCATCACTGCCGCCGTGGCCACCCTTCACCGCCTTCTTCTTGGAGAAGCCGGGGCAGGGCCAAGGGGAAGGGGGGGCGATGCTCGGCTTTCTTGGCCAAGGGAGCCAACATTACCCGAAGGCCATTTCGGTGGCCACGTGGCCAGCATGGCTAGATGCCACAGGCGCACGGAGTGCTGCTCCCCTCCCACCAAAGTGGAACCTGTTTATCTACTCGCGTTTGCATGCTTTCAAATTACTTCCCGTTATCTGAGTGAAGATGAAAGTCAGGTTGGTATATAGAGGTCGAGGCCAGAAACCAGCAGAGGGATCTGGTTGTCTCGGCATACCACGCCCTGTAGCGCCATCCCGAGGGGAGGAGTTGAAACAGTTTACGTCCGGGATGTGAGGGGTCTGCAGGGGTCCTCTCAGCCTCCTTCTGACTATGGAAGGCAGGCATTCTTTTGCATTTCATTTCATTTACAATTATTGAAAATAATTTTAGTATGTTAGCATATCCTTTGTCAAACCTAGCTAAAAAGCAGTTCAGATAAAGCTGTATGATTGCCAATATGCATTTGAAGCCTTAAAAAAAATACCCTCTACCACGTTCCACTTTTAAATACATTCCCAAATATGGGAATATCTTCTCCTTTCAAACAATAAAGGTTAGGAATAATTTTAGGGCCAGGGTAGTCTAGTAACTGAGTGGATACAGATAATTTATAGGAGTAAGTGAACCTGTTTCAAACCCATTTTAGTTATAAAAGCAGTGCTTCTTTTCTAAAAAAAAAAAAAACAAAAGGTGCCGGAACTCACACATGTCATACAACCCGCCTTGCCTACCCTACAAGGTTCCATCCAAAAAAGGTGCCAGAACTCCGTTCTGGGCGTTCTATGAGAAAAAAAGCCCTGTATAAAAGTCAATTTGTTCTAAGTTAGTCAGTGTCTGTGCTGTTCTGTATCTTTCCCATATTCCAGCCAGTTATGTTATGTTGGAGATTTAAAGAACTTCTAAACTTGCAAAGATGTATAGCTGAGCAAATGAAAGGGGGGAAAAGAGAACAAGGTGAAGATACTATAGTGCCATTTATAAATCCTTATTATAATCTGCAATTATAATTTAATGTTATATTATATGTAATATAAACTGAATTTGCACAGTGCATAAACCCAAAATCTGGTTTCTTGATTTAGTGGGATCTCTCAAACAGGGCAGTTATAGCTTAGCGTGTTTTTAACTCCAGCAAATTGTGATTTATTCTTTCAACCCTGGTTAGCCAAGCTCAGCATGGTATGAACTCAGCCCTGATGTGGAGTGTCTCTTCCGGAAGGCAGATCTGCTCTTCAGCCGGAGGTTCCGTCTTCTTTTTCAGCCTCCAAAGCGCTGAGGCTCCGTGGGCTACAGCTGCATTTAAGAGAGGAAAGCTCTGGTGGGAAGCAGAATGCTGAAATTTAATAAAGAATAATTCATAGGCAGAAGGATTAACAGGGAAACAAGTTAATGACAAAGCAAATCTAACTTAATTAGAAAAGAAAGTTAGGCGAGTGGAACCAACAATTAAATATGTAACTCCCTTCTGTACCTGTTGGGATCACCGGGTCAAACTGCATGTTGCATTATCTGCAGGGCCGGCTGCTGACTTGAGCCCTTTGGGCTCTGCCCAGGAAGCGTCTCCACCAGCAAGCCTTAAACTCCCCTTTGCGCTCCTGCTCCGTCTCCAGGGTGGAGGTGAAAAGGCCCCCCCTTTGGCAAAACCCCTCACCGGTCTGTTATCTAGCAGCAAGTTGAACATTTAAGTTCTGAGAGCTTCTGACTTCAGGCATTGATTGTATCTAATTCCAGCACCAGCACGGACTAAGTAGAATCTTAATACGACTCAAATACTTTTCTGAATCCTGGACTTATTAATTTATTAATGAGAAGGAGATTTGTATGAGAGAGAGATAGAGATAGAGAGAGAGAGAGAGAGAGAGAGAGAGAGAGAGAGAGAGAGAGAGAGAGAGAGAGAGATCAGATCAGGAAATCAGAAGAAATAAATTAATAGAATTGAGGGTGCATCATTTGCATATTAAAGAAATCAAATCCCTGTTTCTGATCCTGCCAGCCAAGAGGCATGCAATAGCCGAAACCTTGAACCAAGAGCATTCCCTCGCTGCAATCTCGCTTCTCCATATTAATAAATCAGCAACATTTCTTCTTAGGAAAGCCGAAGGAGCTTGCAGAAGAGACTTACTGGATGCAGCCAGGAGACGGCTGTTGGGGATGCTTCCGTGTATTTTTATGCGTTTACTGTGGGTGCAGGGCCTTTGGGGGTCTTTCTACCAGAAGTAGAGGAAAGCAACTGTTTTTAGCTAGGACCCACCTAACAGCAGTCAAGTGAACCACCCCCCCCCCCACGTCCCGTCTTTGTAACTGTCACACACCCACAAACATGCAAACATACAAACCCCGCTTAGTTTAGTCACAGACAAGTTTTCTTTGGTTAATGTTTCTAGGATCCCACAGAAGAAAGATGGAAAATAAATCACCGCCTGAGATCTTGAAGAATTAGTGTCAATTACAGCAAAGAGCCGAGGACTGGGTGAATCAATTTGAAGCAGGAAATTCATTCGGGCAGAGTGAAGATTTTCCAACTCGCCTTCTTAGATTAATAGTTTGTCAGAAGACTGAAACTCAAATATGCCTTGTATCAATTTATCATTGGTATTTCTCCTCTCCTTGTGAAACCTCTCCTTCCCGGGAACGCAGCCGAGATTCTGCCCGAGTCCCGTCCTTTTCGTGGTTTGGGTCAGTGGTACTTTCAGAATTACACCGGAGCGGCTCTGAAGGACTGTGGCGCCCGGCTGTGGGTCTGTACACTTGCACACACATGTGCACTTGCACCTATATGAAATCAGTCAGATCAGGGATGAACAGTGAGAAAAACAGACTTACAAATAATACAGAATGATCTTTGGAGTCTTTTTCTTCTGAATGTCCTTTTTTTTTATTAAAGCAACAGAAAATACATCATGCAGAGTATTTCATATTATTATACAGCGAATCTGCCAGGCAGCTTTTCCAGCCACATCAGACAGACTTTGTGATGGCCTCCAGTTTTGCACAGTCACTAGAGTGTCGCACCATGAATTATTAAATCAGTGCTTTGTGGTAATACATAATTTCTTATCAATTATTCATGCTAATGTGTGTGTAGTTTACTTAATTGTGTTATTGACGATCAAAAGTAATTTCCTGAAAATCCTCAAGGACAGAAAATTTAATCAGCATAACTACTTTTCAGATGCAATGCTGTTAAGTGTTCTTAATTTGCTCAACAGTTCACTTATTTATGTACCTTTCTGGTGGAAAAATGGGTTTAATCAAACCATTAGAATGAAGAGTTCATATACGTAACGGGCAAATTCACCTGAGTGATCGGTAATTATGCTGCAATGGAAGTGAAATTGCTTCTGTTTGGCAAATGGTTTTGATGGTGGAACTTTTGGAAAGAAAAGGATTAAAAAAAAAACCCATCTCGCGATGGTGATTGGATGATGGCAGAAAAAGGCCGGGTTCCCTCTCCCCCCCCCCACAGTTCACAGGGGGGGGGGCTTCGTTGTCAGGAAGAGCTGCTGCTCTCAGGGCCCCTCAGATAAATGCAGCCTGGCTGGAGGTGAAGAGGGGCTGGATCTAATGCGGGGGGGGGGGGTGAGGGGGGAGGGAGGGGGGAGCCGTGTTTCCTACCACTGCCTGTTCTCTTTTGGGAATACGAGTGAATCAAAGAGATCAACAGAAAGGTCAATCTGGATCAAGTGTACAGAGAATAAACAATCCTTTTGCAGTTTGGGGAGGGGGAGGTAGGCGGGATCACTGGCCTCTCCCTTCCTCTGGACAAAGACAGCACCGCAGGGCTGTTTGTCATCATTGTAAAGAAGACAGCTCAGAACGACGCTTCTGCCTTGTTCTGGAGAAAGGCTCTGGGCACGTGATTGCTACATATTCATACATTCTCCCAGTCACCAAACTATTTGAAGAAATGCAGGTATCCTGTCAGTTGGGGAAACATCTCTGTTATTTATAGAGTCTCTTCATCTCTGGCTCATATATTCAGGGCCATTTTAGTTCAATGAGGCCTACTTTCGCTTCTGGCACCGCAACCAGCCACGGGAGTTAGAAGGGTGCCGGGTGTATCTGCGATGGGGAGCTGTGGTGTTAAGCCGCCATAGGCAGAGGCACAGGCCCCGGGGGAGCTGCTCCAAACACCCGCCAGTCCTTGCCAGGGCGGAAGAGAAGGCACGCCTTCACATTAATGGATGACTCCTACAAAAAGGGTGTGTGGTTTCAGAAGACTTCCAGAGAGGAATCGGGACAATGCAGGATCTGATCTAGAAAAATTGCAACACCACAGGATCTAATTAATTACAATCATGAATCAAACTTTGGTTGAAGGTGATTGTTCCAGTGGCTTTTCTTCCTCTGCAGACAAGAAGGATGTTTTTGTCTTAAGCCTCTCAGTTGTCAAAGCAAGAATATACAGTATTTGCTGTATATATCTCGAGACAGAACAGATACGTTACTGTGAAATTTACAGTTTGCTGCAGCAAGAATCAGAATAAATTGAAAAAGGGTTCTTGATACGGGAAGCACACAGACTAAGAAAGCAAAGCAAGGCCTCTTCGTCAAAGAGGTGATCCGAGAACTGATTCATGTGCAAAACACTTTTGATTATAATCCTATAGCCACTTACCTAGAAGGAAACTCCACCGAATTCAGTGAAACTTATTTCTGAAAAGATGTTTACGGAATTGCACTGCCAATGACCCAAAATTAGATATAATTTACAGTCTGGCCTAAGGTGTTTGTTTTTCCAAATGATGCAAGCTTAAAAAAAATGTCCCTGTACCCATAAAATCTTTCAGAAAGATTACACTATACATGTAAGGGCTGGGATCATCACCCAAATGTTCATTAGCTGGACCCTTACTAGATGCCACGGCTGATGCCCTTGTGGTTCTAAAGGAAGGGAGATGGTTTCATGAAGCTGTCTCTGATTCCTATAATGCAGATTCGGTATGTTCCCTCTCTCCTGGGCCTGGACAGTAATTCGGTATCATTGGTATAATAAAGCTAAGCCTATTAGCAGGTACGTGATTTTGGCTTCCTTTTCTGCACATTACAGATCATTGCCCAAGTGCCTGGGTCAATCAGCACATCCAAGCCTCCTAAACCATGCTTATAATGTCCTCATAATCTCAGGTTCTGCCATGTGAAATGCCAGCGTGTTTCTATGCAGTTTTCCTTAATGAAGAGGCTCCCGGGCGCTACATGAAGAGGAGGCGTTGGAAAACGTCCTTCTGTCTTCCTCCACAGGGAAGATCCCCTGATCTAATTCCTCTTTCAGACGAGCTAATGGCAGAAGGTGCCGACAGATTTAGTGAGAACGGTAAGGAACCTGAGGGGAGGGAAGCTACCGATCAGAGATGGCCAAAACAAGTGAGCGCCCACGTCTTGCTAATTTGCAGCGACTGAGTCTTCCCCTGAGGAGCTGGACTTCATTTGGCTTTGGAGGGCGCGAGGGATCCCCATGGCCTGGACGGTGGGCTCTCAAACACTCTTCTCGCTTTCCTTGTGCTCCATGGTCAAAGGGGGCTTGTTGTCCAAGACATTCTCAGAGGCTGACTTCGGCCCAGAGGCCGGGCTGGGGCTGGGGCTGCCACCAGGGGCCAGAAGGTTGGCAGACTGCAGGACTGCTTCCGAGTGCTCCCGGGCCTTCATGCGCAGGGCTGCCACGCTAGCCGTGCGATTGCTCTGACAGCCATAGGTGGGGAGGAAGGAGAGGCCCACGTGGTCAGGGACGCAGCAGGAGCACAAGGGGCCACCTGAGGGGGGGGAGAGAGAAAGGTGAGCAGACAAAACCATCAGCTGCCAGAAGGATCACGAGCGAGAGCGGGAGCGGACTCAGCCTGTAACGCCCATTTCTAGATACGAGCCAGAAGAAGCAGCAGCAGAACCTTGTCCAGTTCTAGACCATTTTAAATAGAGAAACGCACCAGGTGAATCCCTGACAGAAGTTGTGGCTCCAATGGAAGGGGAAATATTTGCAAAGCAGGAGCAGAATCCACTGCTATCAAGGACGTTTTGGAGCACCTCTTTGGCCATGGACTGTCTAGCAGAACCCCTGAGCTCTGGATTACAGCTGCCATTCGGAGTTTCTGAGCTGGGAATCAGATTTTGCTCCCTTGACTCCATGTCCTAGGCATAATCAACACACAGCACCAAGCAGCGGGACTTTCCATCACTCCAAAACCTTTGCCTAAAATAAGGAAGACCTTACTGGCCACACAATCTGGCTCAGTCCTGGATCTATTTCTTCTTGCTTGATGCAGAACTTGAAAGCCTACGTGCTCTTTGGCTACAGATTAAGGCAAGGGAAACAAGGTGAAAACACATCCAGAAACAGTTAGGAAATGTTAATTTAAAATCAATAACAACAAGTATTCATAATAAACCACAGTGTGTCTTAAGTTCATGATTCTCTCTGCTGAATTTCATTAGGAGAGAAGTAAGTAGTAAGAAGTAAGTAAGTAAATTTCTCACCATAGGGAGAAATTCCCTAACAGGAGAGCAATCAACCAGTGGACCAGTTTGCCTCCAGAAGTTGTGGGTGCTCCAACACTGGAGGCTTTCTAAAAGAGAGTGGGCAGCCACTAGTCTGAAATGGCACGGGGTCCCCTGCTCAAGCAGGGGGTTGGACTAGAAGACCTCCAAGGTCCATTCCAACTCTGTCAGTCTGAGTTGCTGTTTCAGCTCCCCAACTATCCAGCTTCCACAGGGATAGCAAAAGGGCAGGAAGGGGGGTGACTTGCACGAGATCCCCCAGTCCAGAAGGGCAGAGGGAGAGGACGGGGATGTACCGTATCTAACTCCCAGCCCTATTTTGGACACGCCAAAGATTCCTTTGCTGAAATTTGGTTTCATGAATAATGGCAGCGCAAATGTTCATTTAGCATTTCTTTCTCCCTCAGAATAGTAAACAGGTGAATTATGCCTCTAACTGGCCTAACGCATGTATTTTACTTTAAAACAAATAACTACATAAATAAACAACTGGAAAAGGGAGGGCTGACATCTCTATCTCCCGGGGAAGCATTACCACCAGGCACCAACTGCACTAAGAGGGTAAATGAACATGTGTAAATGTACACGGTACATAGAGAAGTCACCGTCCCCTGACACAACAGGAGCAGTTCTGAAGGACTCGTGGCACAAGCAGGAGGTGGTGGGCAGGCCGGGGTCTCTTCTAGCAATAACTTTTTCATTTTTAAGTAGAACTACATACTGGGGATCCCTTAACAGACATTTGTACCCATTACGATGGAACTCATAAATCTTGCTTGGTGAATTGAAACCCCTTTTGTGGGACTGAGGAGAGAGACGTGAGTTTTAAGGAGGCCTCATAAAAACCTTTCCAGAGTCCCTGAGAGAATCCCCAAGACCAGGAGTCTGTGCCGGGTGGAGTCTCGTCTGGTAGGGACTGAATTACCAAAAAGCTTTTGGTCTCCGGAGAAGAACAGCGGCTCAGACTCCCCCACGGGCGTAACTCCACAACAACAGGGCCAAGGTGGGTTGTGGCTGATTTCATGCCCAGAGGCCCCTTTGTCTTCAGTCCTGGCCTCCCTTTCACCACTGACCGGCTGGGGAACAAAGTCAGCCTCCAACCTTGGGAAAGTGGTCACAAGCAAATGATTTTGCCCTGCTGCCTCTCTAAGATTAGTCCCAGAGTAAGATTAAGTTACACAAAATGGAGGGTTCAGTTTACGTAGGGTTGAACAAGAGAGAGGTTCTCCTACAGCTTCACTGTGGTGTGCCAATAGATCTCCTTATACAACTTCCAGTCCTGGAAGTGCCAATACTGGAGTCTTTCAGCATCTCTTTTACTGTTCCTCAGATGTCCCTTCAGTCTCTATCAGCAAACTATTCTCTGCTATAATTCAAAGGTTAAGCAATTTGTGTTGGAGCTCATGTAGCCGGCCACTAAATCTAGTGGGAGAATTACGTGGCCTTCTTTTTTTCTTTTAATGAGATGCTTTGGGAATCGCTGAGCTTGGGTGTTCCTGCGGATTACGAGGGGGAGTGAATGGATATGGCATCAAGGGATGTGCCGGGGGGGGGGGTGGTGGAGGGCCATACCTGTCCTCCATCTTACTTTGAAGGAACCTGCCTTTGGCACAGCCCAGGGACGTCTAGGAGTTAAAAAGTGAAGATGGCGGTCACAGTAGGGAACTGAAGCTCCTGCTTCTTGCCATGGCACATGTAAAGGGGCGGGCCTTCAATCATCTGGTTGTGGCTGTCATCTTGACCCAAAGGTGCTTTTTCCAAAAGGCAACTGGACTTTTTTGTTTTTTTGTTTTCCTTTGAAAATGTTTCGCTTCAGGGTTTTGCTAGTAGCTACAATTTCCCCAATCTGAAACATGAAAAATGTACATGGGCACCTATGACAAATGAGCGAGTGTAGGAAGTGAAAGGCCAAATTACCATTACGGAGGAAAAGAGGCGCTGGACCTGAGTTTGGGAACCAGCCTCCATGGTTCTGTGGTTTATACCAGCCACAGTTCTTGAGCTACGCTCCAGATTCAATCCTAGACACATTGTGCTGAGCCATGGCAACGCTGGGAGAGTCTGTCAACCCCTCCTCAGAGGTCTCCCAACCGAGTCTTCCTGCATGCAAAGCAAAAAGCCTCCTCCTCCTCCTCCTCCTCCATCTTCAAAACAATGGGGAAGACTCTGGTGGGCTCAGCGGTGGATCTGGGGGGGGGTTTCCTCTGGCCTTTGTCTTCTGCCCAAACAGAACTGCATATACTGGGTGGGGAATTGTCCATTATTTTAATTTCACATTGTTGATCAGCTACTTCTTTTCTATGAGCTAGCCCAGCAAACTTTTGTATTAATGCACAAACACTCTTGGGACTAAATGCTCTTGTAACTGCAGATTTTGTGTCTGGTTGCACATTTAATTAAAAAAGACCTGTTAATATCATCACAGAAACAGTATTCTGAAGATTCTGGTGCCTGAGTAGCACAAACCAGATCTACTCAGACAGACAGACTGAATCTTCAGCAATCAGAGTATTTAGGACATTTTGTCTGAATCTTGTTTTAAATAACAAATTGGATGGATGAAAAGAAATGGATACTTAATCTTGGTGGCCAGCTAAAGGAGACCAAATAAGAGGAATGGAACCATTGCTGGGGTCTAGATGTCCTCTGGGCTCCAGCATTAAGGAAACGATGAACCTTAGAGGCACTGAGGTGAAGAAGAGCAGAGTGTGGGGAGGTTCACAGGTGGTCTGGCCAGGTTGGGCCTTACCTAACATCCTGTTTGGATTAAGATCACGCTCTCCTTAGAGGGCTGCTTTCTGATACCTCTAATTGCACCTTTGCTTGGTTCCACTTCCATCAGAGGTACGTTTGCTAAGGTGGACTTTCTTTTCTTTTCATCAATGCATTTTAATTCTTTAACTGATTTGTTTAATTCTCTTTTATCTTCATTTTTGCTCCTGCTAGTTTCTGTGAGCATCCGAATACACCCAATACAATACTTTCCCTGGCTTGAGCAGCTTTTGGTCCGAGCTCACCCCTCAATTCTGCTCTGTAGGAAAAGTACTAGGGACTCAGCATCCTCACAATGCAATATGTCACAATTGAGGGGATCCTAAAAAACAGGGAGGGGTCCCTTTCAATGCAGGAGGATAGGAGAACAAGAAAAAGAAAAACAGCTGCCTAGGGACGCCCAGATTTTCTTTAAAATCCTCTGCTACTACAACCATCAACTTGAACTGCTGTTTTCCTTCCCCCAAACCCAACCTCTCAGTGTGGATGACACACATCTGGGCTACATCATCACCAGGACGCCCCGTATCGCCCATCCTCTCCTCCCCTGGGCACAGGAGCACCGGGCGCCTTTCCGGTTGGCGGATAATATTTCAGCTGCTTTCCATACTTTCTGCTTTCTGCCCTGTGCAAAGGAGGGCACTAATGAGGCCTTTTATTTACATGCATTTGATACCCTCAAGAGTTGATTTCTGATTATAAAGCATGTTAATTGATTTGTTGCATCACTTCAGAAAATTGTGAACATGGGACAAAAAAAATAAGAAAATCATTAAAGAAAATCAAATTCTACTACGTGTTAATAAGCAATGCCTGTATTTCATTTTTAAGTCCGGTGGGTTACCAAACCAATGTAATAAGCGCAGCCCAATGGCCCTGCCCTGACTAATAAGGTTCCACCACCGTAATGGAAGCACACCTGAAGGAACCCCCCCACGCAAAATACGTACTTTGGTGAGAATAACAGCACAACTTCATTCTGTTACTATTGCCCTATAACAGATGGACTCACGGCTATTGACCACCACCCATCACGGCCTTGATCCATTGAGACTTTCACATAAACTTTGCTTTACTAAATTAAGAGGAGATTAGACCACCAGCTGTAGTCATATCCTTGTCCCATGCAGCATTCCTTGATATTAATTAGGCAACGGTGCTGGCAGTTTGGTTCCTCTGGCCAGTATGTTCCACAGAAAACAACCAAAATCCAATTTTATCCCAAATATCCTCACACTGTTCCTAAAACAGAGCGCCAGGACCTCTAATCCAGAGATTACTTTGCAAGCCAGCATGCCATTTCCCATTTCCCTCCTCCCCAACTAAGAGGTACACCTCATAAGCAGGTAGATCTTCTATCAAACTTCTCAGCACACCCTGGAACACTTGCAACAAAATGTACTTGCAGGCCCAGTCTCTTAACTGGGCCTTTGCTCATCCATTCCAAGAATCTGCCATCTCCTATATTCTAAATTACAAATACACAATTAGTTTTCCATTAGGTTAGAGCAAATTCTGCAAAATTGATCTGGAGCACCTACTGTTGCTGTATTACATCATGCTTGAAAGGCAGAGCTTGGACATAAATACTTAATGTAATAAATACAGTCTGAAATATTTGATCCACTTGACAGTTTAATTGATCTGCGACAGACAGACTGACAGGAAAAATTAAATTAGTCCTGCCTCATTTCTGCCAAAAGCACATTTTGACTCCAGGTACTTGAATTATAGCTCGGTTCACAAAGGATCCCATTTATACAGTTGCCACTCAAGGAAAACGGGAGCAGCCTGGGCAGTTCAGCTTTGGATTTTAAGAGGCAGCTCACCCTTGCCCCATTTCTTCTTCCCAAGAGTTTGGGGCAGGGATGCAAAACTACCGGTGCAAGACAAGACAACCCCTTTCTGGCTCCCAAAACCCACACGTGGGAAGGCTTGGGGCTACTTCAAGGGGCAAGGGGGGGCTAAAAGAGGTGAGTTTTTAAAAGGGGGTATAATGAATTTTGGATCCCAGCCTCCACACGGTTCAAGAACCAATGGAATTTCTGCACTTCTGGGATAAGGGGCGATGGGAGTGGCCAGTCCTTCTGTGTTTACAATTTCCATATGACGCACCAAGAGGCCGGAAGCAAACTGGTTCCCATGGGTTTCGTTGGGATTCCTAGTTAACCAAGCGCTGCCTTGTTCCCTGAGACCAACGGTGTGGGGCTGAATCCCAGTTGAGCCCGGCTGCTTCCCAACAGTGCAAAAAAAAAAAAAAAAAATCCCCATTCAACTCCAGTTGCTCTTCCTTGTACTTATCACTCCGATGCTACACACACATGGAAAAAGCTGGAGGGCTTGCCGCTCACTTTATCGCGCACAGACTGGACGCTTAATTCCAAAATTCCTCATTTCCTTTTCTGATATCGGCCCAGTTCCATCTCCACACATTGTACATTCTGAAAGTTCCCTGTGATGTTTCCTTCTGGTCATGAGGAAAAACTCAGTTTCCCAAATCTGACTTCTCACCCAAGATTGCCTCTTATTCCACCCAAGTGGGATATTTTCTGAAAGGCTAAATTAGGCCCAACTCCGCTGCCCTTCACCCAACCTTCCCTGGCTCAGGATCCAGGGCTCCCAGGGGCTCAGCCACTCAAAAGTCAGGAGCTTAATCAAAACCATTTTTTTTTTTAAAGATTTTCACCATTCTCTGATTCCTGGATTTCTTGTTTCATTTCCACCAATGGCCAGCATTGAGGGTGAAATGAAATGCAAATCGGGTTTTTAAATCACTTGGGATATTATGGGAGGAATTAAAACTGCAAAATGACAATATATTCACTTAAACCCCTTCCTTAATTTGCAGTTTGGCCCTGAAGCCTTGGTTGCGTCTACAATTCCTAAAGTATCACCAATAGGGAAACATCTTTTAGTCATGTCCAAACCTTTTATAATATAAATTATTATTACAATTGATATTATTTATCTTTTAAAACTTTGGAATAAGCAGGTAAAATATTGTATTCAAGTAAATTAATGACAATATGCTTTTAAAACATGAAGTATATGTTTTAGGATTTTACAATACGACTAGCTCAACTAGAGCTTCTTTTCCACGTCTACTGGACTTTTCAGAGAAGGTCTGAAATGTACCATTTTGTAGAAGGGCAACACGGATGAGGGAATACTTAAACATATGATATCAGGATTGAAACAGGATGTTCAAAATCAAAGCAACCATATACTGGCTTAGCGTGATGTATGAAACCATCTTGTGGCTTACTATTTTTATAATTTGCTTCCATTAACGGTAGGATTAGCTCGCTATGGTAATTGACTTTTTTTTTGCTAAACAAAAAGATGAGCCCTCACACTTCATAAAATACTGTTTCTTTAAACTGACTCCACTTCCCTTTCTATATCTCCTGAACACACATAAAACAGATCAAGCCTCTGATACAAAGATTTAGGAGCAGCCCTGATTGAAAAAAATGGATCCATTCAGAACTACGCCTCCACAACGATCAAAAATAGAATGAAGATACAAGGATGGCTTTGAATCAACTAGCAAGGAATTTGAATCAAAAGCATCTGGAATTCCTACGAATTCATGAAACAACTTCCAATATTTTCTTTCTCTGAAGACATAAATTTGCCTTCAAGGAGGTGTTAGCGGGGAAATGATAAAAACGCCAGCCAGAAGAAAATGCCCTGCTTGGTTTTGCCTGCACAAAATGACTGGGAGCCCCCCCCCCCATTTGGTTCCTGGCTGTAAAGAGTTGGATGAGTTGACAAATTCTATTAATCCAGAGTAATTTACAGCTCAGCCCTTTCTCTGCCTCAGAAGCACCACAATTAAGGGTCCAGCAGCCCTTCTGCCACCCGAGCAGCTCAAAAGCCCTGACTGGTCCTGATCGATCCCGTGGCTGCTTTGATGTATAATGCAAAAGCTGCTTTCCCATCAATGGCGGAGGAGGAGGAGGAGGAGGAGGAGGAGGAGGAGGAGGAGGAGGAGGAGGAGGAGGCTGCTCTACCCTGGCAGGAGCAGCCACATAAAAGAGAGGGAACAGCCGCCATGAGGGGGTGAGGGAAGGGGGACAGGGACGACAGTGCAAATCATGCCCTGAGCAAGGAATTCTGCTTTTCCCTCCAGTTTGCTCCAGGTGAGGAGAGAGAGAGACTCTCTGAGAGCTGAAAAACCAAAGGTTCCTGTTGGCCTCCACTAATGATTTTGCAATTAATGAATTGTCTCTGTCCATTAAGGAAGTGCACTGGGCACTTGCTTTTAAGCCTGCTAATTTATACTGGTCAGTCCATGTCTCTACCTAGTGCATAAATAAAACAAGAGGTGTGAGGCAACATTTCTCAATCTCAGCAACTTCAAGATGTGTGGAGCTGAAGCCTGCTGGCCGGGGAACACACATCTTCATGGGGAGGCTGCAGTTGGGAAATCTTGATATGATTTGCCCTTTAAGCAGCAACAGCCACTCTGCTTGGAAGAGTACGGGGGGGGGAGAGGGGGGGGTGCTGTCTATTGCCTTGTGAAGAAAAACAAAAGCTTCGGATCCACGCATCCGTTCCAGCCTGCTTCTAGGCCACGCTGTTCCTTTCCAGGGCAAGCAACGTTACACAGGGGATACAAAGGAATGCCAACTGTTAGGACAAGGAGATGGAAGGTCTCAGCTATGAAAGGGAACGTTGCAAAGTCTTGCTGACCCCCGGCCAGCATCCTTCCCTGGGCCTTCCATACTTCTCAGTCCACGCAGGGTCCTTCCTTCCACAAGGCGTAGACACCGTTTGATACACTCTCTCAACCTTCCCCTTCCTATATTCCTTTTGCAATTCAGTTCCAATTCAAGTTTTCTACGGGATCAAACCAGTTCATGCTGGGCCCTAACTTCTGCATTTCACTGGCATTCCTTCTGCCATTTTGCAACAGCGAAAAAGGAACACACACTTAAAATAAGGACAAACCTTTGTGCGGTCACACTTGCCATCTTGATTTTGTTGACTGCCCCACCCCACTTCCTCAGATGCCCCTGAAATGGCAGCCCTGGGCCACGGGGCTGGTCTCAGAAGCTAAGCAGGGCTGGGTTAATTCCTGCTTGGAAGAGAAACCCTCGCTGGGTGTGGTCACCAAGGGATGAGGGCCTCTCGTCTCCTCAAAGGGAAAAAAACCCCTTTCAATAAAGCCTGTGGCTAAGTAAGTAAAGGATTGCAGTTTTAGTGTCCATTATTAAATCTTCGGTTTGCATTCTATAGTGAGGGAAGCCCCAGGGGCCTCTGCATAGAAAAATAGCAGATGGTTAAAGGATTAAGCAGGACACACACACACACACACACACACACACACACACACGCACGCACATGCACACACACACACACACACACACACACACACGCTCCCAACTGCCCACTCCCAGAACAGTGGAGCTTTTAAAACAAGATTAAATACACTCCTGGACAGGTATGACTCTCAGGCCTGTGCATGGCCCAATGACCAATGCTGGTGGCGTTCACCTGACGCCTCTCCCCTCCCCTTCTGGGTCTCAGTCAGTCCCTTGGAAGCAAAATGCTGGGATTAGGTGAGCAGGACAGACCGTAGCAGGATTTGCTTAGCCCAGCTCTTTCAAAATTCTGGGGATGCACAAATGAGCTCTTTTCTACTCTAGAAACACATCGCTTGCAGCCCGAGGTTGCATTAAAAGAAATATGGTTATTTTTCTCCTGCCGGGATCCCTGCAATGGGAACATCACCACCTGGCATTGCTTCTCAGTGTTAATCTGCCTCTCAGTTAAAACAAGAAGGATTTTTTGACATAAATATTAATATAAATAAATATTAAAATAAATATTTGAGAAATTATAACCCTTTTACACATTACTTCCATCGGTTCAAAATAAGCATCTCCACCATCAAAAATGATATGTACACCACTCTGACCTCTGTCTGTAAAAGGGGCAAGATACCTTCGGTTCCCACTAAGGAATTTCTTGCTGGAAAATAAATGGAGGCCAACTCCCAAAGTCAAAGAACTCCCAAAGCTCTTTCTGAATATTCAACATTTGAGCCAGGCTCTGGCTTCTCCTCTGCCTTGTCTGCAGGCTTCCATCTTCCCCGTGGCCGTGGAGACAAAAAAGGCCCAGGGCACGGGCGGCCCCCACAATTCCCTGGCGAAGCATCACTCAGCTTAAGCAGGTAAATGCAAATGTATCTGCAATTTTGCAGCATCATTTTATCTATATTTACATTTTAAAAACACAACACTTGTTCAATATGCACCAATTTCAGAGAAGTTTGGCTAAAAGTACAGTCTGGATCCCTCTCTCCATTCTTTCTTTTCTTTATTCCAGTGCCTGCATAACAACATTGGATAACAACAATCCTACAAAACCAGTGTACACCCTGCCTGGTACCAAATGCTGCACTCCCTGCCTCTTTTTGCAAGAGTGCAGCTGCTACTTAACGGCTGGCGCAACCTGTACTCTGCCAGAGGCCCCACAAATCACAGTGTGAATATAATGCTGGGATTTACTTGTGCATATAAAATTATATTTAAAAAAACCCACACCCTGTTCTAGTTTTCTTTTAATTTATTCACCCAGAAAAAAAAAGAAAAGAAAAAAACTTGAGGAGCTAGAAGCAGTCTGAACTCCTAGTGCTGCTGGCATCTCTCCTTCAGCTGCTTTCTCTCTCTCTCTCTCTCTCTCTTTCTCTCTCTCTCTCTGCAGTGACTCTAATAGAGCCTACTGACGGTCAGAGGGAGCCAGCACTGCTGCTGCTCGTAAGAGTTACAGACCTGGAACTTGGTGCTTGGACTCCGATCCCCAGAGTGCACCAAGCCAAGACTGGAGGCCAGAGACAGAGTTTCCTGGATGAGGCTCCCTACTCACATCCTTGGAGTCAGTCTGAATCCCATCCTCTGAACCAGACTGATTCGGTTCCGATGGCCCTGCCCTGAAGCCAGGGCAACTGGACCAGGCTGATCTACACTGATCCAGCAATGTCCAGTTTGATCTGACACTTTGACTCCATTTGTCGTTTCAGTTCAGGCGTTCCAATGAAAGCAAATCTCTGAATCAGAATATTTATGCCTTGTGGAGGCGTTGTATAACAGAGCATAAACCCACAAGTGACTTTAACGCAAACAACTACCAGGCTGATTTGACTTTAGCCGTGCCTTTAATCTAAGCTTTAAGTAACACACCAATGTTTAGCAATGATAAAATTGTTGATATCATAGCTTGATATAAACTTACAGAAGTAAGGAAGACTTCTTCAAGTGGATAAGAGAACATGTTAATCCAGAGGATATTTAATTTAGTCTATAGCACTCTGTGAACATTTTATACTGAAATGTACTGAAGTGGGAAAACCTGATGGTGAACCAATTGTGCTTAGACAAGAGCGAAGCCTCTGGGCAAAAGGTCAAAGGAAAGACGGAGCTGACTCTCACCGGAAGGAGGCATCTGTGGCTAAAGGGGGCCTCTTCCCAAGAGCAAACAGGGCTCCTATCTCCACCTATCCTATGTGCAAAGGGAGATGAAAACGAACAAGGCAAGCCAGGAAAATCAGACCTGCAGAGCTGTCCACTAGGTACAACAACAACCAGAAAAAGTCCAAAGGCCGGCCGTGGCTCCGGTCACCTTGTCACGGCTGCCCAGGCCTGGAGCGGCCCCACAAGCCTCTGGCTCTACATCGCAGCTCACAGCTCAGGCCCGCAAAGTCATTCAGATTGCCCCATCCTGTTGAAACACAATAAGGGCCACGAGGTGAGGGCATCCCCAGGTCAAAGGCCCCACGGCACTGGCCAGGCTGAAAGGGGGAAACAGTCGGTGGGAGGAGCAGTGGGCCGGAGGCCTTCGAGGGAGGGCAGCTTTCAGGCCCCCCCCCCCAGCCAGCAGGACAGCCAGCTCCAGCTCCATTGAAGGCAATCAGGGAGGAAAAAAACCTCCAAGGCTATGAATTTTTTGGGTCCTTCACAGGAAGTGACCCTTTCTGCCACTTTTTGAACAAAAATGTCAATTTGTTCCATTGACCAAACAAGAGGAAAACCTCTCCTGATTAAAATGAGCTGAAAGCTCACTCCAGCCTCCCTCGACAAGGCAGCTGATGGGCTTCTCCCCCGTCCAGGCATTTCCCTGTCCTGCCTGGGGTGGGGTGGGGCCACAGTCCCTGCTCAACGTTGCTGCGGCAGAGAAGCTGTATCTTTTGCAGCCCATCCTTCGGCCGCAAAGGACATTTTCCTTCATTCAATAAACTGCAACATTCTTGTGAAACATCAGAATGGGAGGAAACATTTTCCTATCAAAAACCATCACTTTTCTCTCTTTCTCCCAGTATATTTTCTTTCACGTTCTCTCTATTTTATTTTCCTTTTCTTACTCTCTTTCTAGTTTGTAGCTTCCTTTCATTTTTTTCCTCCTATTCATAAGGGACAACACAAGGAAAGACTGGGGGGAGTGGGTGGGGCCTTCTCCTACGGTCTGACACCAGCCATAAAAGCCCCCTAAAGCCACTAAAAAAGTATCCAGAGGTGATGGAGACTGAGGACTTTTGGACGGATCTATTACACAAACCTGCTAGGGGGAGAGGCAAGGAAGCAGGTACGTTCTAAGATGGAAATAAAGCTCCCTAGGAAATCCCTCAGGGCAAACTTGCCAACGTTAAATTGTGGGAATGTCAATTCCCAGAATTTCCCAGCCAGCCTATGCATATTCTGGAAGTTGAAGTCCCCACGTCTCAAAGTTGCCACGGCTGAGAAACGCTGCTTTAGTCAAAAGGGTGATTTTTCAGACAGCTTAAAGAGAGGCTAGAAAGAGGCAGGGGAAAGACGTCCACCAGAAACAGGGCAAGGACTACATTCGTTCTGTGGCAGGATACAGTGTGAGGTTTTACTGAATCAAGGCTCTCGTTGATGGGACGGCCCTCTGCCTTCCTGTGGTTCCCTCTGCCCATTCAGCTTTGCCCAAAAAGAGGGCAGGCAGCCGGGCGCAGGGAAAGCAGCTCTGCCAGAGAACTTTCATCACAAAGATGCATCTTGGACATGCAGGACGTTTGCCTTGGGACAGAATTTGCCTGGAATAGTGTAGGGGAGGAGGGGGAGCAGGGGACCCTACGCCCCAAGGCCCCTTCCAACTCTTGGTCACTCTGAGGTGGGACATGAACCCCCAGGACGGAGGTGGCAGAGGTTAGTGGCCTGGTCGGTCTTTTCAATCCAGCACTGACATTTGTCCTTCCCCAGCAGCACATTTTAAGTAATAGTCTGAGGATCCTAAACCCGGTGGGGCACCCAGATTGTCTCCCCCCCCCAAGACTTCATAGGGCTTCTCCTTCTCAGCTCAGGGTGTCCCCAGCTGCCTCTCAGATCAGGCCTCTGTTTCCAAGAACCCGTTTCTCTCTGCAGGCACTTAGCCAAATATAGCAACAGCACAAATGTTGACTCAGAAGGAATTGTTCCATTGATTTTAATTGTATCTCCTCCCAAGTAAGATTGCATCTTAAAAAATTAATAAAATTTAATTTCATTTAGAGTTAGGTCCCAAACATGCAATAATAAAATTGAACATTTAACCATGCAGTCCGAACATAATGTTTAAAAACACGGGCTCTGCCAAGAGAGCCCAGCCAGCTCCGTGGCACTCAGTGAGTGAAGCCCAGCTCAACTGAGTGCCGGCCGGCGATTGCCGGAGAAGACGCTGCACACACGGGGTCTCTTACCTTTGAGGGAGGCCACTTGTGACAAGGCTTGGGCATACGTCGCTGAGTTGAGGAGGGCCCCTGGTAGACAGGAAGGGAAGAAAGATCCAGAAGGACCAACTGCTCTGCTGAGGCTGTAGTGGGGGAGGGGAGAGGGGGGATGACAAGCAAGCAATTCAGGAACGGATCGATGCACTGTCGTCTCAGCATTATCCGCCTTCAGGAACATCAAGAGTCTGAGAAATGGTTGCCTGCCTGGGGACGAATGTTGACCGTCACACCATTTTGAACACCTGTTCCAAAGCAGCCACCTGCCAGTTTGTGTTGGAGCCTCATTCAAGGTGCTGGGGTTGACCTTTAAATACCAAATGGCCCGGAACTGGAGTGCCTCCATTAGATCTCCCCCTTGGGCTTCACGGTCAACCATTAAGTTCTTCTCCAGGTCCCATTACCTCAGACAGGCAAGTCCGCTTCTTCGAGAGGATGGAAACTTACCAATTCCATTAAGCTTTTGGAAGATGATTTGCTAATTCCTCTTCTTTGGATTGCCTGTTGCTACTAATCTAGTGCTTAGTTTTTCAACCTATTTCTATTTTTGCAGGGGGATCTACAAAGAGGCGCTCTCTTTCTCCAGAGGGTGGGATATGGAGTAATGGATTGAATTTACAAGATGGCAGATCCCATCCTGAAACGTCCCAAAGAGCAGTTTAACCGTAGCAGGGAGGAGCTAGAGCAGGGGTCTCCAAACTTGGCAACGTTAAGACTTGTGGACTTCAACTCCCAGAATTCCACAGTCAGTTCTGTGTCAACTCTGAAAGATGCAATTATCCCTTTCATTCTGATCTCTTTGGTCATTAGCTGTAAAACCACCATTTTTACATTAGGACAACTACATGAGGCTTTGTGGCAGCTCTTGGCATCCAAGCACCCTATATGCTCTGGCATCTTCCCACGGGGCATAAAGTATCCACCCAATTTGTCCATTTGGAGTTCTCTTGGTGAGCCAGATAGGAAGCCTGCCAGATGTGGCAAAGGCGCACAAACACAAAAAGATAGACAAAGAAACGGGCAAAAATTGGGACAGAAGTTGTGAGAAAGGGCAGAAGCATCTGACTTAAGAAGTGCGGTTGGCAAGGAAAATAAGGAAACAGCTGGCTGTTGTCAGGAAGTGAGGAACAGCAACAACAACAAAATTAAACTTTAAAAGACATTACAGAAATAAGGACTAGTCCTGCCACCCACTTTCCACCCATGGAGGAACATGGGAAAGGTGAGAAAATACGACGGTGTGCAAACTTAAGGGACTTCAACACCATCGCAAACCGTCTTATGGGAAAGCTAGGAGAGAAGCCATCCCTGGTGCTTGGAGAACGAGCCCGGAAGCCCTCTTCAGAGCACAACTCCCGGATCTTCACCCCACTTCTCATTCCATTTATATCTAGATCTCTCTCTGCCTCAGTGCTGTCCTAGGCATCGCTGCGTGCCCTTAGTCACTCTCGTGTTCCATAGAAGCATGAAAGCTCTTTTCACTTTCTTCTATGTTTCCGGGAGCAAAGAATCCCCAAGCTGAGCAGACCATAATAGTTCTATCTTCATTAACGTTATCTACTTAGTACGACCTTGTGCTGGAGCCATCTGAACATTTTCTTCGGTGTTATAGGACATTCCTTCTTTTAAATCAACACAACATCAATTTATTCCCCTTAGTTGGTGCCTCTGTTAGATTTAATTTGATGTTTGGAAGACTAGAAGCACCTGGGACAGCTCCCTCCCTCCCTCCCTCCCTCCCTCGGCCTTTCTGCCTCAGCCCCCTGCCCAGGGGCCTGTAATTAGCCAAATCCTTATCGCAGGAGGAGCTGGAAGCCGAAGCTTACCTCTGCTGAAGGTCCAGGCTCTCTTTCTTATTCCTAGGTTGATCAACGGGGGAGGGGGAGCTTAAATTTCTTCCAGGGGGTGTCAGTTCTGTCACAGCCTCCTTAGAACCTTCTTGATCAGAAGATCCTCTCTCTGTTTTCCTCCATTTAGCTCTTCTGTTCTGGAACCAGACCTGGGTCAGGTGGGAGAGAAGCACTGAGGAGCCTTGCGTGAACATTAAAAAAAAGAAAAGAAAAGAAATCCTACACGTGGATTTGTCTTCTTTTGACAGTCTTCTAAAAAAGCTGAGGTTCTAGGAAACGACCATGTTCATGTGCCAGTAGTCTGAAGACTAATAGTCTTCAAAGAATAGGAGAAAATAAATGGTATATATGCATAGATGTATGCGTATGAATGTACATGTATCTAGTTGTGCAATTGTAAGGCCGCCATAACTACAAATTTATTAAAAATGTCTGCAAAAAGTAGGCTTAAATGTAGTTTGAATCCTTCGCACACTGTCCATTCTACTTCAAAGAACCACTCCTGCAAATCGGAATGTGCTTATTTTAAACTGGGAGTTTGGTTTAACTTGTGCCGTTATTGTGCTTATTAGTGGCAATTGGGCTTTCTTAGCTATGGGGCGAGGAAACCCACCATTTAAAAGACGATTACAGTGTGCTGAGTATCATTGTTCTTATTATCACTCAATTTTTATTTAGCCTGTTTTTAATTGCATGTATCAGCAAAGGCTGCATAATGATTTTATCTGCATTCCAAATTTAGGAATTAAATGCAAAGCCAATTGCAGACACTTCCTTGTGCCTTAATTGAATGAAGGTCACAGCTATAACAACACTTAATTGAGCTATTTTTCATTATCATATTTTAATGACTTTGCAATGACAGTTTGCCGGCTTCTGAAGAAAGAGCCTGATGAAGCCGTTTATTTTCGTATTTAGTTTTTGTTTGACAACATCATCTTCGATTAAGGCCGGGCCTTTCAGCACATTAATCACATTTGAATGAGCGGAGGGCAGCCGTGTAAGCAGAGCTTCTTCTCCGGGGGTCCCAGCATGAAAGCAGAGCCCCGACTCTATTGTCTGCCCGCACAAGGCTCGACAACGAGGCTAAACGTTATCATTGTCACCACCCCTATCTCGCCCTTGCACCTTTCAGGGAGAAGTTATGATCTTCCGAATGCTCCATAATTGTCCCATTTATCTCAATTTGCAGCTCAGTCTTTAGGCACCAATTGCTAAAATGGTGGGAGGGAAAACTCCAAACCGACGTAGCTCCCACGTACTGGCAGAAGGGAGATTTCAGTGTCCAAATAATAATAATAATAACCACTTTAATTTCCCAGCACATGACCAGTGATTCATGTTCAGATTTAATAATCACGGTTGCGTAATCTGATTATGGAAGAAATAATTTGTTTACAATCCCCAATTTACTGCAGTGAATTCCATTATCTCTGCTCAGCCATTGGGTTTTAAGAGATACTAACATGGCCCAGGGGAAGGAGAGGCACGCTATTATATTTCCTACAATTAGCTCTTTGCATAATCTCAACCCCGAGCACCCACATAAAAAGGACACAGAAGCAGCAGGCAGGAAAAGCCCCATAAATAACATATGTGAGCATTAAGAAAAGCTTGGCTCTTGCTAAACAAGAGGCCCCGGGGTGTGTGTGTGTGTGTGTGTGTGTGTGTGTGTGTGTGTGTGTGTGTGTGTGTGCGCGCGCGCGCGCGTGCGCAGATGTGGAACTATTGGGCACCTGGTCCCCTCCTCCGAGGTCCGCTGGCCCAGGGCGGCGTCCTCGCCGAGGGAAAAGGCGCGGCCAGAGGGGCGTCCAGGGCAGGGAGCTCCCTTTGAAACGGGGCTCTGCCTCTTCGAGCTCCGCGGTCGGAAAGGAGAGCGCCGAGTCACCCCTTTCCGCCTCCCAAAGAAACGGAGCCGCTTCTCCCGGGGAATCCCTCCCGCGTCCGGCACCGAAGGGGCTCGCGGGCTTCGTCTCGGGAGCCGCCGGGTGGAAGCGGCGGCCCAGACTCCAGAACCGGCCCTGGGCTGCAGTTCCCTGCCCGCCTTCCCCGAAGGCAGAAGCTCCCTGGGGGCGCCCAGAGGCAACGGCGCACCTGTGGCCTCGTCCCCGGGGGGGGCTCCGCTCCGCCCACCTGCAGGCAGGAGCCGCCGCCGCCGCCGCCCCTCCCCCGGGCCTTGCTTGGCCGAGCCTTGGAAAGCCCCCCGGCCCCTCTGTTCCCCCCCCCCGATGCCCTGGGAGCCCCGGCCGCCCTTCCTCCCGGGGCCTGAAGGGAAGCCTGGAGAGCATCCCGGCCTGCGGGGGTTGCCCCGGACGCCGCCTCGCCTGGACCGGCCTGAAAGCGCTCCCGGCGGGAGGGAGCCGCTGGGCCGAGGGAGGCTTCTCGGAAGGACCCGCGCCCTTCTCTCCGCCGGCTATCCGCAGGGCTCCTGGACGCGTCCGGGAGAAGAAGGCGGCGCCTCCTCCGCGGCCAAAGGCTCCGTGTGAAAGGAGCTGCCCGTTGACACGTTTTGCTCACTGTGGTTCTGTTTTAGCGCGTTTCCTTCCTTCCGAGAGCCAGAAAGGGGGAAAACCGAGGAAAGGCCTGGCGGAGTTGCTGCAGAGAGGGCTTCCGATTCTCTCCATCTTCTGGGAAGGAAAAACCCCCACGCGCCCCTCCCCCCAAAGGGCCCAGGGAAGCGGGGGCGCCCGGACGCGCGAGCTTGGGGAAGAAACGGAGCCGCTCTTCCGGCTAAAGCTCGCTCGGGACCAAGCAAACCCAACGGAGCCTCGCTTGACCCACAACGACGTGTCCCCCTTTCAGTCAGGCCGAGCCGAAGCGTTCGTTTCCGTCAGCCGCTTTCACCGGACGGCAGCCTCGCCTGAAGGAAGAGCCGCGGGAGCCTCCGCCCCTCCTTCCCCGGGGGCGCCCCGCCCGCCCCTTCCCCTCCCCCCTCCCGCCCCTTCCCCTCCCCCCTCCCGCGACCCTCCCGTGCACGGAAATGGATGGGCGCTGATGTAATTTAGTACCTCGGAGACACGGACAAATTAGTGTAGAACATTATCACTGGTTAATTATGAATGACCGATTAATCAACCTAATCTAATATTCCACATTATGTTGATGTTATTAAAGTGCATCATGAAAATGACAGATCGGCTTCATTTATTTCCTTTGGCCAAATGTGCAAATGGATCCTGCCCGCGGGCGGCGCGAGGCCAAGGCAGGAGGGCGCGAGGGGAAAAGGGGCCGAAGCGGGAGGGGGAACGGGCGAATCACCGGGCCGCCGCCCTCTCCTTTACCTGCACGCGGGCCTCGGTCAGGTTGATCTTCATGGCCAGCTCTTCCCTGGTGAAGACGTCCGGGTAGTGAGTCTGGGCGAACACTGCCTCCAGCGCCTCCAGCTGCGGGGAGACAAGCAGCGACGTCGGGCGGGGGTCCCGGGCCACATCCCCGCCCGACCCCGGCCCACGGCGCCCCCTCCCCCCGCGGGGAAGGACGGTTTCCTTCAGGCGGAGCGGGCCGGTACCTGCTGGAGCGTGAAGGTGGTCCGGTTCCGACGCTGCTTCCGACGGAGAAAGCCGTCCTCGAAGTCCGCCGTGGAGGGCCCGCCGAAGGCCGTGGCACCTGAGCCGGGAGAAAGGCCCGCTCAGAGGGACGGCCGAGGCTGGCGCCGCCGCCTTCTCACGGCAGCCCCCGGGGGCCCCGACCGGGCTCCGAGGCTCGCAAGAGAGCGGAACGCCTCGGCCCCGAGCGGGGAAGCCTCGCCTTTCGCGGTTCAGGTCCCGGTGAAGGAGCCGGACCCAGAGAAAGGCGGCCGCGAGCGGAACTCGGGCCGCTCCGACGGGCAAGGCGCGCTTGGCGCGTCGGGGAAGGGGCGGGCAGAGATGAAATCGGCCGGGAAAGAAGCCGGAGCTCCGCGATTCTTTCCCGGCAGGGCGGGTTCGCTTTCTTGCCAGACGGGCTGCGCTCCAGCCGAGAGGGGGGCCGCGCTCCTGGGTAAGGGGAGCCCGCCCGCCTGAGGGGCCGGGGGGGGCGAGGTGCCGGGCTGGGCTCACTGGGGCGACGGCCAAGACCCCCTTGCCCCGCTGAGCCGCGGCACTTGAGCCCGGTTGGGAGCGTCCAAGCCAGAGCCGCTCCCTTCCGTCCCCCGGGCGGGAGAAAGCGACCTGGCCCCGACGAGCGATCCGATGGGCGGAGGGGAACTCCCCTCTGGGGGCCTGACTCTGGCCCGAGTTCAGGCAAAAGGCCCCGGTTGACACCCGGAGATGCCGCGGGCTGGCACGGCGCAACGAAGGCGGCCGCCCCGTCGCCCAGGGCTTCCCCCCAGAGCCCGTCTGGGCACCCCCGTTACGGCCTCCGCGGGACTGTCCCGGGTTCCCACCGGCTTCCTCTCCCGTCTCCTCCAGGCGCCCGCGAACCGCGCAGGGGCCGGACTGGTTTCGCCTCGTCCGGGGCTACCGCTGCCCAAAGGCCTCCCCGCCTCCTCCTAAGGCGCCGCTCCTCGGGCCTGCCGCGGCCGCAGGTGCCCAGGGATCCCCGGTCTGCCTTCCGGCCCCGTTTGCAGAGGAGCGGGGCCTGCAAAGGAGGCCCGTTCGGGGCGAAGCAGGCGCGGCCCAAAGGCGTCCTGCGGGGAAGGAAAGCCTGGCCGAGCGGCCCGCTTAGACGGCCGGGCCGGCGCCCCTCCTGCGCTGCCCTGCGCTGGCCACGCTCGCGTTTGCCCAGCCGGCCCAGGCTCCGCTCGCTCGCCCAGGTCTAGCCGGAGGGAGCCGCCGGGCTGGGCCGGAAGGGAAGAAACCGCAGGCCTCGATCCAGGCCCGGCGCCCCCTTCTTCCCGGGCGCTCGCCCGCTGGGACTCCGCCGTCTCCGAGGGACGGAAGCGCGCTTTGCCGCCTCCCAGGCCAAACCTCTCCGCGGAAGCTGAGCCGCTCTGGAGACGGGGCGCTTAGAGGCGGCGCCGCCGTTGCTCGTCCCGGCCCCTTCCCCGAGACCCCGCCGGGCTTTCGTGCCGGCGAGCGTCGGAGGCGCAGGCGCTCGGGACGGGGTGGCCGGGCCCCAGGATAAGCCCTGCCTGCCCTTGGCCTCCCGCCCCCGCCGGTGTTTAGAGCTGGAAATACGTTTACATCTGATCCATCTGCCGGAATAGAAAGGCCGGCGGGGGGGGGGAGGCGGAGGGGTCGCCTTTCTCCCGCGGGAAGCCTCCCTCCCCTCTTCGGGCCCGGCGCCTTCCCGGCCTGCTCCAGCAGGGGAGATTTATGTCGCCCCCGGGCCAGCCGCCCCCGACGCCGCCTCCCGACCAGAGGCGAAGGGGAGCATCTGGGCGGCAGGAGGCGGCGAGAGCCTCCGGGCCTGGCCTGGCCTCCCAGCGCCCGCGCGCGCCTCTCCGACTGCGGCGGGAAGCAGGTGGCCCGCTCGCTGCCAGACACGCGCGATTCCGGGCCGGAGCGGCAGGCGACTCCCGTTCGGTCCCGCTTCCCCAACGGCCAGGCCGCCCGCTCGCTTCTCCCCGGCGGCCGCGCCCAAGCCTCAGGCCGAGGTCGGGAGCCTCCTGCGCGCGGATCAGCTCCGCGCTCCTCCCGCGGCCGTCAGAGAGCCAAGGCGCAGCCCCGGAGCGCTTCGCCCGCCCGCCCGCCCGCCCGCCCGCCGAAGAAAGTTGCGCGCCTACTTACGGTGGCGACTGCTCGCGAACACTCACCCTCCAGCGGCGGGGGACAGTGGAAGTAGAACATGCCGGGCCCGGGCTGGGCGCTGCAGGCGGCGGCGGAAGCGGCGGCTGAGGCGGCGGCGGCCGAACGGGCTGGAACTGCGGGACAAACGAGGGAGGTTGGCCAGACGGGAGGGCGCCGCTTCTCGCGGGCCGGGCTCGCTCGCCCAGGCGGACCCCGCCGGCAGCAGAGGGCGACCCGTTCCCCGCTCCTGCTCGCCTCCGCCAGGCCCTCGTTCCGGGAAAAGTCGCCCGGCCGCCGAAGCGGGGCAAAGGGACGCGGAGAGGGAAGACCCGGCCTTCCTCGCCCCGACGGCCAAACAGGCGCGGGCGGCCCCGGGCGGGGCTCCTCCGGGGATCGGCTGCCCCGAGCGGAGCGCTCCGAGGCGCCGCCCATCCGGCTTCAGCCCTCCCAGCCGGAGACTCTCCCGGGCGGGAGTTCCCGCGGCCGGGCGGAGCGCTTCCTTCCCTCGCAAAGCCCGCACCCCCCCCCCGCAGCCGCGCCCCGGGCCTCGTGGGCGGACGGGGCCTCCCCTGCCGCGGCCCGGGAAAGGGCGCCCGGCTCCGGCGGCGGCGGCGCCGGATGAGGCAGCCGAGGCCCTACTAACCGGCGCGGCGGCAGCTGCCGGCGTCGGGGCAGCCGCGGGCCTTGGCGGAGCCGCGCCAACGGGCAGCTGTCTTTGCGAAGCTCTCTCCAGCCCGCTCAGCCTCCCCGCGCTGCCTTTTATAATCTCACGCGTAATTGGCCTTAATCGGATTATTGCCGGCGCTGCACGGAGCGAGGAACTTGGATAGGTCTGCCGGGCCTTCCCGATGACCCACGTGGTGCGTGGCGGGGGGAACCGACGTCATCTCTCAGTCAGCACCCCGAGCGCCGGCCGTAGGAGGGGCGGAGAGGGGGGAGGCCGACTCCGCCGCCCCGTCCTCGCCCAGGCCCTTCGACGCGCACGAGGCTCCGGGGCCCGCGGGTCCCTCCCTCCCGGCCCGCCCCCGCCCCTTCGCCGACGGGGGCCGGCCTTGGCGCTCGGGCTCGGCTGGCGCGCTCTTCCCCGGGAGCGCTAATGGGCCATTCGGTGGGCTTTCCAGGAGGCGCCTCGCCTTTCCGCGGCGAGGTTTGATTTTGTTCGCAGCGAGGGGTCTCCGGATTGAAGCTCGCTTCCCGTCTGCGAATGGGAGGCGGCGGGGCCCTCCGCAATTACTTTTAAAACGCATTGGAGACTCGGCGGCGAGAGAGGCGGCTCAGCCCCGAAGCCTGGCTGGAAATGAGGCTCGGAAGCCTCCAGCTGAACGCGTGAATTCGGGGGGCGCCGGATTGGATGAGAAGACATCAAACGGAGGAGAGGGGAACGGGGTGGGGAGCGTAATGGGCTCCGTAATAGCGGCACACCAAGATAATGGGCTGCTGGTGGACCCTTCCCCCCCCCGCCCTATTAAGCGCTTCCCTGGCGTAAAGCCTTTACGACGTGAAAGGGGGATCTAATGATATTTGGGTTATTAAATGCGTGTAATTAATTTATGCACCACTGAAAATAAAGTTGATTTTTTGACCCTCTCAAGATGCATTAGACGATGCAAGTCAAACAACTGTTGATAAATGTATCTGACTATTCTCTTCGATTGGGAACAATCCCCTTTCGGAAAAGTTGGAAAAGCGAGGCGTGTCGCAAAAACTGGGATTTCTGGAAAAAAAAAAGAGTATAATTTGCCAGTACAGGGCGAGAGAGGCATTGGAGAAGCAAGATTTAACACTTCGGAGCCTTGGAAATGAAAAAGAAGCTCTTCCTGCAACTATCTTAATCCGCGGAGCCCCCCCCCAGACCTAGACGTGAAAAGCCCCCCCCCCCACTTTGGCCAGAACTGCTCCTCCTGGATGGGGGTCTCGCTCCTCGCGGTTTCCTGCAAAAACTGAACGGGAAAAGCGACTTTGCTCTTCACTCGCCAGCCGGACAAGGAGCAGGAGGTTTAGGGCTGAGCTGACCTCTCGGGATCGCCACCGCCAGAACTGGGGGGGGGCGGGGTGGTCAGAGTGGATCCCGTTTGGCTCGGCAAAGCCCGGGGCGGGGAGAGACGCTCCCTTCCCTTCTCTGGCCGGGGAGGACGGAGGGGGGGCGCTCTTCGGGCGGGCCCCCTTCAAGAGGGAGGCGAGGAAAAGCCTCGCTCGCCTCCTCGGCCGCTTCCCCGACTCGCTTCCGCCCTTCGCGGCTCGCCGCTGGGCGAGGCTGCCGGTTCAGCGGATTCAGCACCACGGACAGAGGCCTCGGCGGCGGCCTCCAGGCCGAAGCAAGCCTGGCGCCTCCCTGCCTCGGGGGTCCCGGCCCTTGCCCGGCGCCCTTGAGGCCCTTCCTCGTTCGAGGAGTTGCGGGACAAAACCGCCCCGGAGGAAGCTTCCGCTGGACCCGACGCCGCTCAAGCGCCTTTCGGGCGGCCCCCGCCGCGTCTGCTAAACTGTGACAATCCGGGCGGGGCGGGGGGCGTGGAGAGCGGGGGCTCCTTCCCCCAGCCCCGGTCCGGGCATCCGCAGCCCCGCTCTCCGCACAGGCCGCTGGGCCCAGGGACCGGGGCAGCTCACGGTCCAGTAGTGGGGGAGGAGGGGGCATTTCGGACCTCTGGACGGCCGCATCCCTCGTGGACAGCCCACCCCGGGAAGGTGGCCGGAGCCGCTCCCTGCCTGGGCTACCGGGCTAATACTGACCCCTGCGCTGGGTGGGGGAGGGGAGGCGAGAGAGGCGGGGGGGGAAGACGACCGAAAGGCCTGGCCTTTGTTGGGGCGCAGCTGCCCTTTACTGGTACCGGTAGAAGGCGGGGCACGCGTGGGAAGGGGGCGGGAGAATGGACCCCTTGCCTTGGGCGCTACAAAGTGGCCCAGCCCGAAGCCCGGGAGCGCCCTTGCGTTGGGGATGATTGAGAGACTTCCCGAGGGAGGGGGGCGCTCCGGTCCCAGAAGTCGCAAGCTAACCCCCCCCCCAAAGTCCCCACGCCTCATTCTGAGACCGGCCACTTCTCCCGCTCGCTGACTCGGTCTCCGGCCAGTCGAGTTTGGCGCAGCGGCGGAGACGCTGATGGTTTATGACGGCTGTTAATTCGGAGCTTTCATTGCGGCTTTTATTTCCCTATTATTTGGCAGCGTCGTTGACCGCCAGAACAAGTAACGAAGAGTTTATATTTTATCTTGATCCGTGCGCAGTAAAATATACTTTCCAATTAGTCAAATTTGCAGATTTGTCCCGCTTGGACTCGCTTATAATTTATCACAGAAAGACGTTCTTTCTTTCTCCGAAGACCAAGGTGACTGCTCTTCTTTTTCTCTAACCTTTTTTCACACTTGATGTTCACCAGACTCATAATGTTAATTGGCTTCATATACGGATCATCAGTTTAATGAAGGAATCGATCCTATGTTTCATTCTTTATGACCCTCTGCCTTAACAGCCCGGGCTTCAATGACGGATGGAACAAGTCCCCAAATTAAAACGCGTCCAAGGCGGTCTGGAGGGCTCCGGGGTGGCGGCAGGAAGGGAAGGGAAGGAGCGGGAACCCCAGCAGCCCCACTCCCAACGCAGCCGGGCCAGGGCGGCGGTGGTGCTTCCTGGGTGCCCTGGATGGCGGCTGGAGAGAGGCGGAGGGGCTGCGCGGCACTTCCTCCCTCCCTCCCTCCCTCCCTCCCTCTCCCCCGGAAAGAGCCTCTGGGCCTTCAGCCACGAGGAGGAGGAGGAGGAGGAGGAGGAGGAGGAGAAACTGCAAGCACCAGCCCACAACATCCCTTAGTTACATGTTGAAGTAGGGAGGATGACTTCCTTTTTAATCTCAGCCAACAGATGCCGAAAGGTCAGAGAGAGTAACTGGAGTATGTCAACGGTATTGAGCATCCCCATAACAGAACGAAACCACTGAAATAAAAATGCCCCCCCCCCCGCTCTTGGTTAGTGTCTTAGCTGCTGCTAACTTTCAGAACAAGCGCAGTCTGGACTGGGGCCTCCCTCCCTCGCAGGCCCTCCTGGGAGGACAGGGACCAAACCGTTTCCCCAGTTTCAGACAAAGCACATCTGTTTAAAATGCCACTGGCAGTTTCAGTCTGGTCCTTCTTTGCTTTTGGCACCCTCGGCCCCTTGGGAAGAAAGGCAGCAGGCAGACAAAATATTTGCTCCCTTACTGAGTTAGCGACGAGCCTTTTCACATCTCCAAGTAGCATTTATTTGGATATTATATTACATCTATTTATTTAGATATAAAATTTTGGGAAGATGTAGGAATGCACATAAGTCCTTACCCAGCAGAAGAAATCTAAGTCACAATGAGAGCAAGGGAGCCTCAGTAGTGGAAGATTAATTTATCGTTGTAAACTCCCACACCCCATTATTTTCTTCAAATGGTCCAGAGTAAGACATATATATTAAAGAAAGTATGGAGGAGAAGGCATTGCAGCTAGACTGGAAGACAATCTCAAGACCCTCCTCAACTATGGATTCCACTTTGGGCCAATTATTCCCTCTCGACAAGCCCATCTCACCTGATGGTTACTGATGATGGTGGTGAATTGGGCAAAAAAGAAGAAAAAAACAAGGCTGCAATCCTATTCAACTTCACTTGAGAGTACATCTGATCAAATAGAGAGAGATCTTTTCTGAGTAACATGCCTAAGCTGTGCACATTTGCTATAGAGCAAATCTGGAAGGACTCAGGCTCCAGGGCTGCCCTCCAAACACCCTTACAAGAGAATCCATGGAAATTACTTCCGAATGGAGGGGAGACTTGCCAACCAGGCCACCTCCAAATATAGTTATCAAATTATAATACCTATGAAGACAGAAGGAGGAATTATTCAAAAGATAATTGAAGAGCAATCATACTGAGTACATTTAACTTTTATGAAATGTGAACAAAATGGAATTTAACTGTCGTCCTGGCTCACTACTTTTTTGGCATATGACCTGGAAAAAAAATTGCAAATCCTAAAACAGGGGCACTTTTAGGATCAAGACAATGAATGCTGTAAGCCTCATAAATAGTGCAGTGGGTCAACTAATGTTTGTCAAATAAATTTAGCTATGAATTTCAGTGTCACAAAGACAACTCAGTTTAAGATCTAGAAATCGCACTCTTCCTAACATTAAGAGCAATTAATGGGAGACATTAGTGCTACAGATACATGCATAGAGAAAGAAAATGGTCCCCACAATATAAAAAAGATGTGGAGACTCTACAAAGAGTGCAGAGAAGAGCAAGAAAGTTGATCAAGGGACTGGAGGCTAAAAGATACAAAGAACAGTTGCAGGAATTGGGTAGGTCTAGTCTAGAGAAAAGAAGGTCTAGGGACAAGGGGCTGCCACAAAGAAGAGGAGGATCAAGCTATTCTCCAAAGCGCCTGAAGGCAGGACAAGAAGCAACGGATGGAAACTCATCAAGGAGAGAAGCAACCTAGAACTAAGGAGAAACTTCCTGACAGTGAGAACAATTAACCAGTGGAACAACCTGCCTCCAGAAGCAGTGAATGCTCCGTCACTGAAGATTTTTAAGAACAGACTGGACAGCCACTTGGCTGAAATGGTCTGAGCAGGAGGGTGGACTAGAACAGGGCTTTTCAAGAAGTTGTGGGTGCTCCACTACGGAAGACTTTTAAGAACAGACTGGATAGCCACTTGGCTGAAATGGCATACGGTTCCCTGCCTGAGTAGGGGGTTGGACTAGATGACCTCCAAGGCCCCTTCCAACTCTGTGATTCTGTTTTGTTAAAATTAAGCAATATTAATACCCTTCTCATCAAGAGGAAGAAGCCAGCTGCCAAGTCAGGAATGACCTTCTCCTCTGGCAGCTGACGACCTTCCTCCTTACCCAATCCAGTTCTCCAAGATCCTGATTTATTGCTACATTAATGATGCATCCACGTTTTGGATATCGAGTTTAGTTTATTTCTTGTATAGTTAGGAAATGTTTATTGGATTATTTTTATTAGGATGATGTAGTTAAAAGATTTTTTGACTATTACTTTATATCAAAAAGAACTCTAATTTGGGGGGAAAATGGACCATAAAATGGATTACAAAAAACATGCCTTTATATAAAAGAAAATAAAAATAATGGAATCTTGATCAAATAAGCCATTAGGAGACAAATGGGCAGCATTGCAATGATTTCTGCGGGGGGGAGGGGGGAGAGGGAGGGAGGGCCTGAAGAGCAGAGCAGTGGGAAATGTGCAAATATAAGAAGAAAAAGAAAGTTGGAGCAAGAGGAGGAGGCAGAGAAGCCAATCCCAGGGAGGACTGTTGTGATGTCTTTTCAGCAAGGGGCCTTGGCCAGGGTCATGCACTGCACCCACCCAGAAGGGAAAACAACGGGGCTCAAGGAGAAGCTTCTTGGATGAGAAGCGAAATGTCTTCAAAGAAAACAAGAAAGTCCAGTTGCCATGTCGTGCTTTGGATTGACGTGCTGAGGGCTCGAGTCCTGGAGCCAGGAGGATCCTGACATTCTGGCTATTGAACTGAACTCCCCTTTAGGAACTCAAAGTCCATCGTCCACAGCAAAAGACTCTCCAATCTTGGCTTGAAATGAAAGCTTTTCTCAATATTCATTTCGTTCCATTATTCTTTTTCCTCCCTCTGGGTTAATGGGGATCATTTTTGGCCTTTGTCTGTAGGGATTCAGTGATCCCAGTCACCCCCATCCTGTCTCTCCGTCTTCTCTTATCAAGGCAAAAGATCCTCATTTCTTCTTTCTCTCTGATCCTCTGCCATCATCACCCTTCTTTAAATCTGTTTCACTTTCTGTGAATCTTTCTTAAAGGATCTTGATGTCTCAGGAGATCACAGGTGATTATTGATCTCTTCATGCAAGAAATAAAAACTTCTCTGCAGACAGAAAGACTCTAAAGTGGCATTTCTGGATCTCAGCAACTTAGAGATGGGTGGACTCCAAGTGGGAGCTGGTCTTGGAGTGGCTGAGGTTGGAGAACGTGGTTCCAAAGCTGCCTTTCTCGGCTGGGACTTCAGGGGCCCCTGGAGAGCTTCTGCGAGAGGCTACTAACGCTTCCACGAGAGATCGTGATTAAAATAAGCAACATCTTTTCTGAACTCCGTACACTGCACACTGCCAGCGCTCACCGCAGCTTATTCATCATGCTGATATGCCGTGAGCTGTAGATATAGTAAAATAAAGGGATTGTCAGACGCATGGAAAGTGTGAACTCCAAATGGTAAAATTTCACTAAATATTCATAACAACCGGTTCATATGTTGGTTATTTGTATCAGCTACTAGATTGCGATAAAACATAGGAAATGGTCCAACGGGGGCCCAGATATTCCATTCTCTCTCTGAAGTAAGAGAGAGGGTGGAAATATCCCATCGGTGGAGGCACAAGGCTGCTATGGCCGGCTCCAAGCGGCTTCCGTCCAATTTTGATCCACGCACCAGTTTTGAGCCTTCTTTGTGCTGATAATGCTGTTGTTCTCCCGGTGCCCCAGGTCAGCAGGCACTGGAGCCTTTGCCCATTACACTGACCAGTTAAAAAGAGAGAGAAAAAAAAGAAAGAAGCCAGGACCGGTTGTGTTCATGTAATGTGGTACTAACATTCTGCATGACTGGAAAAACCAGCAGTGCCCAAACTGAGCAGGCAAAGTCTTCAGGCTTGACAGTCTTCCGCCAACGGAGCCCCCAAACGGGCAGCCTTTCAGTAGGGGTGCAAAGGCCACCAAACGCCACCATCAGACTCACCAGTCACACCCAGGTTGCGGAGATGAAATGCAGTGAATGCGTCCTTGCAGAATGGGAGCCGTTCGAAGCCGAGGCTAGAGGCCTCCCCTCGCAGGCGGCAGCCTGACCTGCGGGAGAAGCAGACCCCCAGCCGGTCGAAGGGCCCGGGGGAGGGCGGGAATTCTCGGCTGCCTGGCCAGAGACCCCTCGGGGGCTGCCAGCGGCAGCAAGACTTCCCCGAGGCCCCCCAGCCGAGGCTGCCCCGGGACGACCCACTGCCTTCCTCTTGAATAAGTAAGCTGTTGGTAATGGGGTTTATTTAAATGAATCAAACCAAAGTATAACTAAACCAGGATAATTATGATTATTCTGTGCCACTTGTAGTCACTAAAGAAAGATAGCACAGGTAGAGTCCTCGACTTATGACAGTTCATATAGTAACCGTTTAAAGTTATGATAACGCTGAAAAAAAGTGTCTTAGGACCTTTTTTTTACAGTTACGACCTTTGCAGCATCTCCAGGATCACGTGATCAAAATTCGGCCACTTGGCATCTGGCTCGTACTTATGACGGTCCCAGCAGCGTCCCTGGGGGGGTCACGTGACCCCCCTTTGCAACCTTCTGACGAGCAGAGTCAATCAGGAGGCCAGATTCACTTAACAACTGTATTGTTAACTTCACAACTGCAGTGATTCATTGAACAAACGCGACAAGAAAGGTTGTAAAATGGGGCAAAATTCACTTAACAACCATCTTCCCCAGCGACAAAAAATTTCGGCTCAGTTGTGGTCGTAACCCGAGGGCTGCCTGTGCTGTACAGAAATGGAAGGAGCTTCATTTCACTTCATCGAGCAGAGCAGCTTCTACCAAAATGCCACCCTCTGCTAAACAGGCTTTTTAAAAAAAAAAAAAAAAAAAAAAATTATCTTCAGTCCAGCCTAAAGTTAATAAATAACAAAACACATTGGACAAACTTACATATATTTTTTTAAATCAGCTAGTTGCAAAAGGGAACACCTTCTTCTCAACTTACAGTCATTTCTAGAGATTTTTCATCTGAGGAATATGGTGATAATTATCCTCGCCGAATTTTATCCTGGCCAGCGACTGAAGTAGGTGCTCTCCATTCTTCTTGGGAAACTCTCTGCTTTTGTTCTGGCAACTGACTTTATTTCGCTTTTATAAGAATAATTCACCTACGTGGGAGCAGATGGTGAATGGAGAAAATAAGGAACTGAAGGAGAAAGAGATTCCATTAGACATTTATTCCACGGTGATAATCCTACCAAGGAAAACGGATTAAAAGCCGTGCTAAATCAACTAACCGCTTTTGCTGTCAGTTGGACCAAAAAGAGAAGGTTTCTCATACAGGAACGGTTCCAGAATATGAGAAAGACGGAAAGAGAGAGCTGCTAACGAAGTTGAATGCCAGGTCAAGACACTGGATTGTTGTTTAGAAGGAAGCTACTGGGCCAGCCCCACCTGGGGCAGCCTTAGAGGGCCTTTGTGCAGCTCTACAGGCTCCATAAGGGAGGGAGAGGGGCTTTCCTGGAGTCTGCCTCCCTTTCATTAGCCAAAACAAAATGGAAGTTTCTAACGGGTGAACCGACCGGAGTTAGTCCAAGACACACATTAGTGGCCTGTCGGTGCATCAGAAAGCATCTCTCACCTTCCCTTCCAATTTCCCCACAGCACCTTCAGTTTTCTAAGACTTTGGCTCTCTTCTTCCTTTTGGGTCATAGAACATAGAATAACAGACTCAGAAGGGACCTCAGAGGCCTTCTAGTCCAACCCCCTGCTCAAGTAGGAGACTCTATACAGACAAATAGTTGTCCAGTCTCTTTCTGAAAGCTTTCAGCAATGGAGCGCCCACAACTTCTGAAGGTAAGCTGTTCCAATGGTTGGTTGCTCTTACCGTTAGGGTGTTCTATCTCAATTTTAAAAATGCATTTCCTCTTTAATTTTTCCTATCTGCACTTCCCTAAAACGTTCCGAACTGGTTCCTTCCCATTTGCAGAAGTTTGTTTCTTGGAACTTGGCTGTGAATTAATCACCTTACTTTGTTTTGTTCTTTGGGCCACACGCTCAGCCTGCTGAAACTTAGAAATAGCTGGAGCGGGGTAAATTTAGGTGGAATGTTTTTCACCCCCCCCCCCATTATTATGGACTTCATTTCCTTATACAGTTGAGGATAAACAATTCCAATATATTTTGTTTTAATTATTGGTGTTAATGGGGCATAATGAGATGACGCTGTGTGGTGCATGGAAAACTGATAATTTACAGTGTGGCGTTGAAGGCTGGAACTTGGCCGTGAATATTTTGCCTGGAGTGGGTAAGCAAGTGCTTGTATAATAATATTATATTTATAATCAATTGGCACTGTGTCTTAATTGCACCTATTTCCCCCACTCCTCACTTTGCAATGGACACTGAAGTACCCTGTAAAAAAAAAAACACCCTAGAAGGGCAACGCGGGTGGCAGGGATGGCACTGCGCTGCAGAGGGGATGTTTTTGCCAAAACAGGTATTTATCAGCTTTGTAATTTAGTACTATAGTTTTAACCTGAATTAAAACTATAGTAACATGAAGCCAGAGCTGCCATATTCGGTGTCGTGGTATCACTCTCAAATGATTAAAAAATCTAATTTTTATGACATAAAAGATTGGAAAACAACATTCAGAGAGCCGCACATATAAAGCGGTTGTGTTGTGTTGGTTTATGGAGGGGGGCATCGCTTTATGCCCCCTGATGTGCTTCAGAGACAATAATAATAATAGAACAATTCAGGGAAGTGCTGAAGATTTGAATTCAGGGGGAGATGCCGTTGGAGATCTTGAACATGAGCAGAGTGTTGAGTCATTTTCACCCCGTTAAAATACTAATAAGAAAAATGAATGCAGTTGCCTTGGATGCAAAGTATGGATGAAGCCAATGAATGGCATTGTTGCTATCAACGAACGGCACAAGACATGGATAGTTTTTCATATGGAATGTTCGTGTAGCCTTACGGTGGAGTCAGGTGTTTCTGGACGCATTTCAGTACCTGGACTCACCTGAGCGGTGACAAGGGCTGTATCAGACTACTTTGCTTAATTGCAAGATGTAGCAGATGCTCCTGCTGCAGAAAAAAAAATGTAACTAGTAGACAACATCAAGAGTGTTTGGGCTTTGACACAGAAACACGTCATGATTTTGTGAAGTTCTTGAAGTTCTTCTCTTAATATTTTCTCCTGAAACCCCCCCCCTCCCGAAAGGCAATGCGCAGATTAGCTGGTTGGAAGACAGACGAGGGGAGGAGTCCACAAAAGGATCATTCAGCGTAATAATAATTATACATGTGGTGCTCCTGATGCACTGAGAAAGCAGAATGGTTCACCTAATGCTTAAGCTTTTAGGAAAAAGCAACTTTGGAGGAAGTCCTAGTCTGTAATTAAATATTGGAAGACATGAATTTGCTCCAATCTGAATCTAATTGTTGATTGTTGATCATCAATCTAATCCAATTTAACCATTCAAATCAATTAGGAAAATCGAGGCATTTCATTTGATTCTTTGATTCAAAGAACTGACAAACGTTGACTGACTCTTCCCAATCACTGACTCAGACTGGGGCATCTCCTTTAATGCAGCCTTCAATTCAACGGTCCAATTCAATTAGGAGAGTAGATTCTATCTGGAACTTCAACCAAATTGGTTTCAAATTGAATCTCGGAATTAAAGCTTCTCGCAGTCCTAGTCAATATAGGCAGTGTTTGTTGCAAGATTTTGAAAGTTATTATTTTTTACTCTCTGGAAATGCCACTCACACCCCAACTCCGTCTAGTGCTGAGTTTCAGCATTTCACAAAAACTTAAATTACATCAAGAGTATGTCAGGGGCAGCAATTCTGTGGCTGAGGCAGGCAGAACTGGGGTGGGAGAAATTTTTTTTTTTACTTGACTCCGTCTCTCCGGCCTTTTCCTTTTCTTGAAACCCACCAACAAATTCCTGTTACAAACCAGCCCTGTGCCTCTCAGCACTTTCATCCACCTTTAATCTCCTCCTCCTCCTCTTACTTGTGAAGCAAGATCGCAGTGAGCCCTGTTATTGCCACCTACTGGAACAAAACCCACAAGGCTACTTAATTATAAAATATCACAAATTGTGAATGCCGTTCCTCAAGCCACCAAACCCCACCCGCCTAAGACCCCTTCCTGAGGTCTCTGGCCACGACAAATAATTCCCACGGAAGGAGCCCTCGGACTGCACTTCAAACCGTCCTTCCTCGGACAAACTTCGGCCACACCAAAAGGCCAGCAGGCCTTGCTCTGCCACGCTCTCTGATCCGCAGGGACCGCGCGGTCTTAATGCGAGTCTCTTTTCCAAATGTTGCAATTTGGTTGAAGAGGGCCTGATCCTGGGGGCCAAAGAGCCAGAAATCAGAGACCTCCTCCGAGAAGTCCCGCCTGTTGTGGTCTGCGACATTTTATCTGAAGTTTCAAACACCGCAGGGGACACGCAGGAAAAGGTGTACCGGCTCCTGGGAGGGCTAAGGCCTGCCTGGGCTGCGTAGCTTTTTTTGCATGTTCCCATGCGCATCTCCACCGGGACTGGAATCCAGCAGAATTAAAGCCAAGGTGTGTGCAGCTAGTCCTCAACTTACAAGCATTTGGTTAACAACCGTTATTATTTGAAATTACAGTGGGCTCTGAAAAAAGTGACTTACAACCGGTCCTCGCCCTTACAACGGTTCCAGCGTACTGGGGGTCCCGGGGTCAGAGTCTGGGTGCTGGATGCGTATCCTATGGGGGTGGCAGGCAGGTACCCGGGGGGGGGGGGGGTAGAGGCCATTTGTGACCTTCCCAGCCGTCTTCCACTGACAATGAACTAGAATTCACTTAAGAACCACAGCGATTCGCTTAACAACCGTGGGGGAAAAGGTTGTAAGACTGGGTGTGACTTGCTTAACAACAGAAATTCTGGCCTTGCTGTGGTCGTAATGCGAGGGTTACTTGCACAGTCATAAACCCATTTTCAGAGACCAGACTACAAGTCCAGCTCTACAGCCACTCCGACCCCACAGGAACGACCCCCCCCCAAGTCCAGGGTGGGTTTTGCACCCTCCGGGCAGAGGTTTGCACCCTCCTGGTCAGCCTGGTGGGCGAGAAGAGCCTCGGGTCGCCAGCCCACCCCCCTTTCCCCCGCCTTCTCTCCTGCCTTGGCTGTGTAAATGGACGCTTGTCGCGCAGGCTTGTCCTTAATTACATTCAGCCCCATGGATGCCAATCACAAATCATCCTTGATTAAACACGGCCCCATTGTTAATTGCACATTATCCTTGATTAGACACTGTATATTCACACTGTGGACTCACGTCCGGCTCTCGGTCGACCAGCTCCAGATCCTTTTCACGTAGGCCACTGAGCGAGGCGTCCCTGTCCTAAGTCTCTGCTTTGGATTCTCCTTCGTGGAGGACCGCAGAACTTTTTCCCACCGAATTTAATCGTGTTATTTGTGCCCAGTGTTTTTAACCGATTGAAGGAATTTTGACTACTTCTGTCTTGCATCAGACCGGATGTTGTGTCAGCTGCAAATTCTTTATTCCTTCGTCCCAGCCACTAGTGAAAATCTGGATCAGGGCCAGGCTGAAGAGCAGGCCCTCCTCCGGCAGGCCTCCTTGGGCCCAAGAGATGCTGTTTGATGAGCGTGCTGTTTTTGTTTTTATAAATAAGGAACTTATTCAGACTTAAATGTGTGTCTGTGTGTGCCGAGAAGGAGAATCCTATCAGTCAGTTGTTAGTGCTTGAATGTAAATGTTATGGAGGCTTCATGAATCACCAGATGCCAGCTGAAAAGACGAGATTCTTGCAATGACAGGGACTGACAATTGGTGGCGGTCACTTTAAACCTCTGGATGGCTGCAACACACCATAATACTGTGTTTCTTGTTTCTGAAAGTCCTGTGTCACATTCAGAAAGTTGAGAGGGAGAGAGAAACATTTATTCTTGGGGAAGGCAGGGCAGGGCGAAGGCAGGCACCCACTCTCCGGGCTAAGACCTGGCCCTGCCAACTAGCCTTGGGGGGGGGGGGGTCCAAGAGCACCAGGCATCTCTTGGGGGGGAGGGGGATGAGAGCGGTTACTTGTGGGCTAAAGGCACTCCCTTTGCCCTTTGCCCTGGATTCTAACCTGGTTTTTAACTATAGCTTATATAAAATTGTACTATTTTATCTGTAGTGTAAATAAATAAGAATGGAAAGGAAGATCCGAAAGGAAAGTGAAGGAGGGAACGTTCGGGAGGCGCATCACTCCGTCTTCCTCAGCTGAACGCCTGCAAACGCTGCCACAAGATGGGAAGACGTTTTGCTGAACACCCTTGTCTGTCAAAGTCTCTGCTAAGACTTGGCTAAGTCTTTTCTTAATGAAATCCTTGCTGGTTCTCAAATCCCGGCGGCTTCATTAAGATGAAAGGGATGGGAACAGCCTGTAACAAAACCGCTCTCCTCTCCATCCCGGGTAGTTTAACTGGTAGCGTTCACAGCAGTGCTAAAACTGCCCGGCCTCATTTTATCCATGCGGCCTGGATAAACGCAAGTGGGCTGGCTGCCTACAGAAGGACAGCCCTCTCCTCTTCCTTTCCTACTTCCTTAGCAGGCGTTCTGGAATTTTCTCTGGGTGGGGGAAAAACGTATCAAGATAATGGAGGAGAAAATTCCTACAAGTCTTAATACGAAAGAGGCTGAGGGGAAATCAGAATTAAAGAGAACTGAGGCTTGTTGTATTTTATGGGTTTACAGCTTAAACTACTGCACTGAATGAGAACTCTGTTGTCCTATAGAAAGCAACGTAATTATTTTTTAAGGTTCCCTCTTGTAAAGGCTACCGCTTGAAAAAAAAACAATCCTTCTAAATAAAACTTTATGATATTATTTATAATAGTACTGTATCAACATGCTGATGGGGCCCGGCTTATCAGCTCCACCTTGAGCCGTCAAAGTGTCGCTGTGGCCGTCCTGCATGGGGCAGAACAGGATTTTGGGTTCTAGAACCCCGTTTCTGAGGATTCTCCATCTCCTGTTCTGGAGGGGGTGGCCTTACAGGACAAGTGTGCGATTTGGGGGTCCTGCCTGAGACGGGCACCAGCTGTGAGCAGGAGAGCCTTTGCCCAGCTCCGTGTTGCGTGCCTGCCCTGTGGATCCCCATCGCCCCGGAGGTAAGTTTGGTCCTGACCCTGCTGGCCTTTCACAAAGCCCGGAAGACACGGCTGTGTTTCTGGGCTTGAGAGTTGGAGCACCTGCTAGAATTAGCGAAATAATTTTTGTTGAAATATCTGTATTGTATCTGTACTGAATTCTTTGAAAACCTCAGTTGCCAACTGTCTATTTTGTTGTTTTAACTCTTGCAGGCTGCCCGCTTATAGTTCGAGACGTGCAGCCGTGCAGAATGAATGAATCAGTGGCGAGTACAGCTATAGGAAAAGGCTTCTGCAAGCAGAGGCGTCCACCACACGAGAGATGGCAGCCGTTCTTCCCTGCTGCTCGACAGGCCTTTTCAATCCTCTGAGCAGAATCGGGAGCTTGAATAATTAAGAGTTCACAACTGAGACTGTGGGAAAAGGGCCAAGGGGAAGGTGGCCAGAAACTACTACGGGCCCTTGGCCAGAAACTACTACGGGCAGAACAGATCCATTCTACCCAGCAGACAAGGTTTTCTACTGCTTTCTACAACTTGGTACGATTGTGTTCATTTTGCAACCAGGACGAACTCTTCTTGAGAATAAATATCTATAGATTCATCCCTCTAGCAGGTAAGTAGCTCCAAAATGTTGAGAAGTCTGCCGTTATTACAATTTCACAACCAAACCAGGTGACCTGACATAGGAATTTTCACTTAACGGGATGCTGGTGTTTCTCAGCTCCGAAGACAATTCTTCCTTAAGACTGTTGATGGACATGGCTAATCCCTTTAATGTTATCTGAGGTGTTATTCATTTAGGCACCCAGCTCAGACCTTCTGATTTTTATTGCATCATTCACCAGAAAGCTTGCTAGGAAACCATTTTAAGATCCACTTGAACTCTCCGTTCAATCAAGGAAAGCGTCCAGCTGGCCTCTTCTACTCCTGTCCTGTCAGGCTGGCGGCACCCTGTGTGCAGGGCAGGGCGCCCAAGAGCCTCCTCAGACACGACGCTCGGCCGAAAAGCCTCAGCAGGGAGTCTTGGGGGGGGGGGCAGCCCCGATCATGTAAATTCTGGTTTGAGTTTCCAGAGCCCTTCGCCACTCGGCCTCCTATGGAAAGTGCAGAGGTTTCTCAGAAGCTCCCGGAAGATGCAGGACTGCTCCGTGGTCAGCTTGGAGCCAAATTCCTGCAGAATTTCCCGAGTGCTGGCCTGGCCCTGCAGCTGAGCCTGGAAAGCCAGGAAGTTCCGGATATCCGAGAGCAGCTCGTCCTGCTCGGTGGCTGTGGGGGCCCCGCGGATCGTGTGCTGAAAACTCCCCTCGGCCGGATCCTCTCTCTGCTGGGATCCAGTCAGGTGGTTCCTCTCCTTCATTCTAGCCAGCAGCGAAGAGGAGTCCAAGGCGCTCGGAGAGGCCTCTGCTGCCCCTGCTTCCCCGTCCAAGGGAGAGATGCCACGGGCCTGCTCCCCTCCTCTCTCTCTCTCGCCCTCCTGCGAAAACACACAAAAATGGTGGGAGGAATTCTCGTATCATAGAACTTAAAACCGTTAAAAGTTGTTTTTTTTTCCTGATTTGTGCAATGCCTGAATCCAAACAGCAGGGCAACCCCCTTTATAACCCAGGACAAGCACACGCTGCAAAACTGCAATTTTATGCACGCTTTCGTAGATATAGTCTTCAATGAACACAAATGAACTGAACTGAGTAGATGCCAGTCGTTCTGCAGGTCCCTCCCTCCCTCCCTCCCACAAACGGGTGAGCTGCTTAGAGCAGAGCTCTTCCGGGCCTTCCTCGGCTGATGCGGATCTGAAGGGGAATCCACTCATTTGGCCAAGTGGAGAACATTATGACCTCCAAACAATGAGAATAGTTTTACGATGGAAGTAATTACCAGAGGAGTTGTGTTCATCCTTCTATGAAAAAAAGACCCCTGAATTGGTGGGGTCTTGAAATAGTGAGTCAATTTGATTCCTTGATTGAAAACCAGACTGAAGAATTTGCCTTTTCCGTTCTTTCTTCCTCCCCATCTATATATTCCACTTAGAGGTACGCCTTTAAGGTGTGATTTGGATTTGATAAGGCATTCTAGGTTAAACCCCCAGGTAGGTCTTGCATCAGACCCCACTAGGAAAGCTCCCCGTGTCTACACAGGGAGGACCCTGGAGATGGAAAACCATCTCTGGCTCTTGAAACCTGCTTCGAAAAGGTGGCCAGGACCTATTTCTTCTCCCTTCTGGAACATGTTTTGGGGATCTTTTAAACCTGCATGACTAGAACTGAGGCCCAAGCGTCATGTGAAAAAAAAAAGAACACACCTCCTGTTGATACTGATAGCAAAGACAAGAAAATGAAGAAGTTGCCATCCATGAGATGTAGCCACATTTATCAAAAGGCGCCTCTAACGTGCCACCTCCCTGTGGAAGTCAAAAGGGGGCCATGCAAACTAAGATCAACAGTGGGACTTGTAATCAGCAGGACAGGCTCAGCTGCTTTTGCATGCAAGATGTGACTGTCTGTCAAGAGAACTGGGCTTCTTACGTTCACTATGAGCTGCTCATGTTTCAACTTGCACTTTTTTCCTGAAGCTTCATAGGAAGAAGATGGTATCACGAAATTTGGGTTCCTCTTCTGTCCAAATCTGCTTCTGAAATTAACCAGAAACATATTCTTCACAAACTGATCTCATGGCATCACAAGGAGATACATTTACATTAGACTGATAATATACTGTATAAAATATAGGAAGATTGATCCCATGCACACCTCCTGCAGACCTCTACCCACAAACTACGTCTATTAACTTGTCTCTTCCTTTTTGTCCACTTCCTGAGTGCCATTTTTCTATCTCATTCCCATGCAGAAATATACAACATTTTATCAATGGTTGTGGGAATTGAGTCTGTCTAGCCTAACGAAGAGAAGAACTAGGGGTGACATGATAGCAATCTTCCAATATCTGAGGGGCTTCCACAGAGAGGAGGGGATCCACCAATTCTCCAAAGCATCTGAGGGCAGAACAAGAAGCAGCGGATGGAAACTAACCAAGGAAAGGAGCCAACGAAGGAGGAATTTCCTGACTGTGAGAACAATTAACCAGGGGAACCGCTTGCCTCCAGAAGCTGTGGGTGCTCCACCACTGGAGGTTTTTAAGAAGAGACTGGACAGCCATTGGTCTCAAATGGTACGGGGTCTCCCGTTTCAGCAGGGGGTTGGACTAGAGGACACCAAGGTCCCTTCTAACGCTGATATTTTGTTATTCTGTAACTTCTACATAACATTCATTTGGAACTGGGAATATTTAAGCTTTTGGCAAGCCAGTGTTCTCATGTCCTATGAACATAGTCAAGAAATAAGAAGACATTATCTACCTCAAAAAAAAAATGAACGAATGGTTATTTTTATTACGGTCACTGACCAGAATTTATCTCATAAAATAATGTAAAGATAAACGAGATTAGGGAAATTTCTCTCGCCTAACAGCCAAGGAGCATCAAGGTAGCTTGTCCTTCAATATTTTAGGTGGCATCAGTAGATTTTTTCCAAGCTTCCTTTTTAGATACTGAAGCTCTATAGCTATTTCGTAATGGCTAAAATACAGAATCTGCGCACTTCAGCAAGACGCATGGATTCTCAACAGGGCCGGCTATTCACTTTCTCTCTGAAAAAGTTATGCACCTGGATGCAGCAGATCAACAAATAAGATTACACTGTGAGAGAGACCGACTCTCCGGTCCATGAAGCGGAGTGCCGTCGTAGTGGACGCGGAGGGAGGAGGGCCAGCAGGCTTACTTTAACCCGGCTGGGGTGTCATCCGTCCGCGTGGAAGCAGCTCCCCGGTATCGTTGTCGAGAAATCTTCAGGGCTCGGAGGGCGTCTTGAGCGACACGGCTGGCCTCGGCTTCCACCAACACATAGTCTGGACTGGAAGCTTCCATGATGGCATCATGCTTCATCACGCTGTGTATTCCTGGGAGAGGAAGGAGTTAGGAGTCAGAACCCCCATCTCCCCCCTTCCCTTCGCCTGGGCGCGAGCAGGAGGCGCTCTGCCCGTGAGACTCAACCGCTGGCCTAGAAGTGCCAGGCCATAGCCGACCCGCTTCAACTGGCTTCCTCGCTTCTAGACAAGGGGGCCCTGCCCATAGACTGCCAAAAATAAAACCAGTAACTGTCCCAGGACAAAATGTGGAGAATGCCACAATCTGTCCCGGCCAGTATCTCCTTGGCTGGGGAATTCTGGGAGTTGAAGTCCAGGCTTCTTCAGGTGGCCAAGGCTGAGAAACACTGAGACGCACAACGAACCCTGATGCACGGGTGGGTGCATGGCTGACTTTCTTGCCTTGACCGATTCGCTATTCTGGAGAGGATATTAGTTTCTCTGGGTGGGTTGGAGAGAGATGTCAAGTGGGGCAGTTCGATATTTGCATTAATGCTAGCTAATTTAAATCAATCCCACCGTCCAGGGCCAGATCGATCGCCCTCTAGGCTCCCAAAGAAACCGGTAGAGGTGATTCCACAACTGCTGCCTGGAATTGTGTAATTTTTGAGAACTCAGGGAGGATGTGTGAAGCCCCGGGAGAGGGGAGGGGGGCCAAGGCCCTCTCCCTCTTCAAGAGGGGGGTGAAGAGGGAGGGGGAGCTGCCCATCTGTGGTCCATATTGGCCAAGGTTCTCCTGAAGATTAAAAAGCAGGGTTTCTTCTGTGATTCAAACAATCAAGTGGGGTTTATGAAAGCTAGACCTGGATCAGGTGACTTTCAGCTGGTGGTGGATGTGACTGCTTGAATGAATAAGGAAGACCCAGTTGCCTCACGCAGAAAAACATCCTGATAAACCCTACAGGATAAGTTGGCATGTGCTACAATCACTTCATTGGATTTCCTAAAGGATTTATAAAACGAGTCCAGATCTTGCATGTAACCCCGAAATCTAAAGCAAAGGTTAATGGTTTCATCTACTTTCGCTCTATCAATACATTAAACAAGGATGTCCACTTTCTCCTTTGATTTTTAATATACAGTATGTGTTTTAGAACCCTCAGTCCTTGCGACTGGACACGATCGGGGGTGGGGGGGGGGTAGGAGGAAGGAGAGCCGTAGTTTCTCCTTTCCAGCTCCTGAGTGAAAGGCAGAAAGTAATAAACAAACGTGCACAAACTCATCCAGACTGTAATTATTTCCCTGCTGTGTCTGTATCTATCAGCAACTATTTTTATGGAAAAATAAACTGAAATAAATTATTTGGATCTCTGTCACATTTGGAATTATTTTTAAACAAAATAGCACAACGGAAGAAAGTTACCTGATTTTTTGAAAAGCTTCTCCAAAACGTAATCATCGCTTTTCTTTGGCTCTCGCAGTCCCGCTTCACAATCTTCTTTCTGGTACTTTCTCTGCTTCACCAGGTGAGGAATTGGCACCCCCTCGAATCTGGCACCCCGAGAACCTTTGGGCCTCTTCCGTTTGCCCTTGCGAGGCCCCGGGGTGGAGGTTGGCTCCCCGGGCCGACGGCCGCCCTGCTGTCCCCCGGAGCCTGGCCTCTCCCGGCCCTTCCCCTCCTCCGATGTGCCTCCTCCTCCTCGGCCCGGCCTCTCCCCCAGCCCCGAGGGCTCCTCTCCTGTCCCCAGGAGCAAATCCGCACTGGCAGTGGGAATGTGGGCAGGGTCTTTTGGAAGAGGACAAGGGGACAGCGCTGAGCTTCCCTCGACCAACGACTCCCCTGCTGCAAGGGGCGCATTTTCATGTTTTCTTGCCAAGAAGGAATTGGACTGCCCGGAGGTCGGCTTTGCATGGGGCCTTCTGGAAAATCCAGAACCGTTGGCGTTGCGACGCTTCAACGGCCGCTTCGGTGCTGGAATATCAGAGCCGGTTCCTGAAAGGCATCACACAAACAGTCACCGTCTGCTCACGCCTCTCCCTGCACGTGTTATTAGGCGAGCGCACCTGCCCTGGTGCAACACACCTGCAAAGAGGGCGCTGGTCTCTGTCCCCTGGGCTCCGTCCGGGGCGCTCAGGGTGAAGAGCTCGTAGAGGTCATTGGACTTGAAGAAACGCCTCTGCTTTGGGTCTTTCAGGATTCTGTTCGTTAGAAACTGTTTGAATATTTGCCTGGGAAAGCAACATTTTGTGATCAGGGACACACATGTTCTCTGTTCAAAACTTGACACATTTTTCCTGCTATATCTATTCTCTCTCTCTCACACACACATGGACAATTCCACTACAGACATGTAAAAGATCTCAGGAACTTAGAACACTTCTTGCTATGCTTAAATTCAGAATTACGCTCCATTTTTAATAACCGTCTTTTGTCTACTGCAACTGTAACTCAAAAGGGTTCCGCGGTTGCAATCAAACCATCAACTGCAATAAGTGTTTCGTCCTCCCTGCCAAGGACAGAGGGGGGCCTGGGCCACGCAACCCAAAGAGGAGAAGCGGCTGGATCCAGATTCTCAAACCGACACCCGGCAGAAAGAAGGGCAGCAGAGGAGCCCAGCAGCCGCCTCGCACCGACCTGTGGTAGATCTTTTCTTCAATGGTCCCTGCAGTGAGAAGCCGGTACACAGTCACATCTCGGGTCTGGCCGATCCTCCACGCGCGTTCCCGGGCCTAGAACACGGACACCAGCTTGGCAAGGCCCCCTTCAGAGGGCAAAGAAGGACCAGGCAGGGTTGCTGCTAGGGTGAACACGGCTCCCAGGGCTCCAAACGCTCGTCCCCACTTTCCAGGGGTGGCCCTCCAACAGTTGGGAAGCGTGCTTTCCAGCTAAACCCTCGGGGTTCTTTTATTTCCCCTTGACTACGGGAAGGTGGGGCTGTTCAAAATCATTTAATGGCTCAATGAAAACACGCTTTTGTTAAAGGTACGGTTCTTCTCCAGTGACCCACCTGAGTGTCTGTGCTGGGATTCCAGTCAGGGTCATAGATGATCACCCGGTCGGCCCCTGTCAGGTTAATCCCAAGCCCACCAACTCGAGTAGTCAGGAGAAAGACAAAGATGGACGCATCCTGCAAAGATTTTCAAGACACAGCATCCCTAGGAAACGTCCTTCGAAGATCCATCACACCCTCCGCCTTTCAAGGAGTGGAGCGCAAGCGGGAGGCGAGTCTCGCGTTTCTTTTCAAGCTTAGGGATGCGGGCATCGATGTTTCCACGCTATGTAATTTTATTGCCCATTATTTCAATCACGGATTGGATAAGACAAACCTCAACAAAAAGGGGCAGAAGCCTCCGATACAGAGGATGACCAAGAAGAGAAAACCCAGAGCCTTACCTGGAACAGGCCCCCATATATGGGGAATTTTGAGCATAAAGTGTTTGGAATACGGTACTAGCAAATCTTACAACTCTGGGCATTTGCCGCTAACTGGTTCGGATCGGTTGGGGTTAACTCTGATCAAACGTATACGCAGCTTACGCCGAGGCCTCACCGCAAATTCCTCACCTCATTGAATCTGGCAATAAGAGGCTGCCTGGAGGCCACTGTGGTGGTGCCATCCATTTTGAGGTAGGAGTAGTTCCTTTGCTTCAAAAACACTTCCAGGATGTGCAGCATCTGCAGCATGGAAGGGAAAACCCCCCACAGGGGTCTCTCATTACGGCCTTTAGCAGCACCCAGGATGGGAAGCAGCTCTGGCCTGCCTCAAACAGAGGGCAGCTCCATGAAGCCAAGTGCCTTTTTGCACAAAAGAGGCCTCCAGCCACGCAGCTATCCCAATGCACTTACACCGTGGCCAATCCTGAGTTCCAAACCTGCCAGCCGTCTCGTCTCTTGACACTGACCTGCCTGGACTGGGTGAAGAGCAGCAGCCGGTGGCCCTGCCGGTGCCAGATTTTCAGCAGAGACTCCACGACGATCAGCTTCCCAGAACGCTTCCAGAATCCAAACTGGTCTTCTTCGCTCAAGTCTTCCTCGGGGGTCCCCTTCAGGATCTTAGGTCCACCAGAAAAGATATCTGGATGGTTGCAGATTTTTCTCAGGGCTATCAGTCCAGGGAAAATCTGCATAGGAAACACAGCCGAGCAAAGCCCTATTATGGAGCCCTATCTGACTGACAGAGGGGTTATACATCCATTTACAAATAATGATTCCGAAAACAGTTCTGATCAGAGCCCCAGGAGACAGGTGGGGTTTATCTGCTGAGTGCCATATCAGTATCAAAACTCTGCCCACAGAAGGGCATATATGTCCCCCAAGTAACACCTGAAAGGCAAAGTCAGTGGGCAAATCCCGACTCCTGCAGAAGCTCTGAGTAAGTTCTGTACACAAAACACACGACACACACCCTGAGATTATGAAATGTGCCTTGCAGGTTTGTTAAAAAAAATAATTAATACGTGACAAAATTCTGTATACTTTAAAGTACTACCTGAATGTTATCTAAGAAAACGAGTCCTCCAGGAAAAATGCAGGTAGAAACTTATACATTTTATAGAGAAACCGACCATTGAAGACAACATAATGAAAGAGACTGAGAAACAGATAAAAGTTTTAAAAGGTAGCGAAGACGCAAACGATCTTGATGGAAATGTGTGTACTGGAAGTAAATGAAAAAGAGCAAACAAGGTGTGCCTGGATGGCTCCTCCAAGGTCATCCAGTTGGCCTTCATGCCCCAGGCAGGAAGAGAGCCGGACCTGGGAAGGAGGAACTCCGGTGTCCGGCTGGAGCCTGAAGCCCTGGAACGAGCTGGCCTAATGCAGAGTAATTAGCTGCAGCTGGCAATTCTCTCTTGCTCACGGCTCCCACCTTCTCCCACTTCAGAAGAACTTCCCAATGTGGACCAGCTGCTTTGGGGGGGAACACGATCCTCATGTTGCAAAGATGGCACCATCTTAGATTCAGTCGGCCTCTGAATTAACAGCCATCCTGTCTGTCTTGCTGATTATCAGGGTTAACCTGTTTCTCCCCCCCGGATCCTCACGGCCTCCAGGTAGCACATTAAGACGCCTGTCCCATAATCGGTTCAGTTTGGAGGGAGATGGGCAGCTGGGCATCACTCTCGTATTAATGGCAGTGTGTCCCATATTGTCTGGTGACCTTTCCTACACCTACACACACACACACACACACACACACACACACACACACACACACACACACATCTTGGAACTCAACCTTTCCTGCCCTGGCTACTGAGTGGACTGTCCACTCAGGAAGGAGTGACATCTCCTTCCTTCCTTCCTTCCTTAGAGACTGAGAGGGACCCTTCGAAGCCCTTCAAAGAGGTTAAGGGGGCAGGAAGGTCGGGTGTCCAAATCCCGCTGTGGGTCGCTGGTGAGAGCAACCCGTGCCATTCATGTCCCAGGTCCAGGCCTGAACCCCGAATGAAGAGGACAGAAAGGTCAGACAGCGAACAGTGTTAGTTTAAATTAGTTCCATTTACTTTTTCTTCAAGCTCCGGCCTTTAATTTGTTCTACTGCAAATGGCAATAACATCAACACTTTTCTTTGGGTAACCTCTTAAATTGGTTACTTTACTGCATTTTACCTGCATTTCTCTGTTGAGAATCTGATAGACTTCTTTGGAATCAATAAATGTTTTGTAAAGTTGTTGCTGTTCAGCCGTCAAGCGACAAAATAATACCTAAACAGAGACATTGAAGAAATTACTATACTCACATCGTACTATAAGCCAACATGGACTTAAAGCAATAAAACGACAAACGCTAATCCTCTCCCAGAGTTTACAAATTGTGGCTTTCGTGACTGGGATCAGCGTCTCCGTGGTGCCAATCTCCGAACGCCTCGGCTGGCCTGCCAGAACTCACAATATGTCAGGCCCGACTTGCAGGAGGGAATCCCACTTTGTCTGCAAGCATAACTTTTAATTAATTCCAATTTGTGAGATGAGTTCCCCTGTCTGTGGATATCCGAGTGCTTTACCCACAAAATGTGGCAATCTCCTGCCAAGAGATGTCACTCTCAAATTCCACCACCCTCTTCTCAGTCTTCAGGGCACCAGAATTTTAATTGTAACCTTTGTTTTTAAACTTAACTAACTCAAGTGTTCACTGGAATACAAAAGAAGGTTATAAATTGAACAGATTTCTGCTCTCCTAAGGTAACTGTCCATAAAGCTTTCACCACACATTCTAAATTTTTTCAGATATCTGGCAGCAGATTGTAAACATAAAAGAGAATTTAAATGAGTGAAAATGGTATATCAGAAAATTGTTTTTTATGTTTTATGAAGTAGGCTATCTAGAGAACCCACTGAGACGAGCAATTATGGAAATCAAACAAACACTCTATTTTCAGATTTCTTGGGAGGCACCTGCAAAATAATACAGGCCATATAATAAATAATAGTGCTATACACTGTAATTCAGTGTCAGCTGCAAATGCAGCTCAGTATGTTTATGAGGGTCAAAAGATCACTGGGATCTTCTTTGATAAAGGCTTATTTCCGGAATCCTTCCAAGGTCAGTAAAATGAGGACCCAGATTGTTGGGGGGGGGGGGCAGGGAGGCGTAGCGGCAATATGCTGACCCTGTAAACTGCTCAGAGAAGGGCTGCAAAGTGACCTTGAAGGAGGTATATGAGCCTAAGTGCTCTTACTATTTACTTGAACAAGGAGCAATTGGTCTGTAAGGGATCTGATCTGAATTTACTCCCAGCTTGAAGTTTAAGGAGTAACGTTTTATTTGGCTAGGCCAGACCTTCCTTAAGGTCATTCCGTGGCTCCAAAAGTGGCATCTGACCAGAGGGAACCAAAGGAGTGGTTGTGTCCACAGGCACTTTTCTCCTCCCAGGAATGGGTTACTCAAAGCCTCTCTTCACGTAAACAGGGAAACTGCACAAAATTAAACTGTACCTGCTCATTTTTATCCGGCAAGGAGAGGGTCATCTGAACATCGGCCTTCATTCTGCGCAGCAGGTAAGGGTTAATCGTGTCCCGTAAGATACAGGCACACTTGTACGCGGTTTTCACCTGGGCGGGGGGGGGGGGAGAAAGGCACCAGTGACTTTACTGAAAGTATTTCTCATACTTCTTTTATTCCAGCATGGAAATGATGGGGAAATAAGGATAAAAGAAAAAGTGAAGGATAATAAAAAAAAGCAGGAGAGGTATTTAAGGAAGTGACTTCCAGGCTTCTTTTTAGGAGTTACGAACACCACAACTGCCACCTCCATCTCCCCCCCCCTCCGTGTGGCATATCATAGTTCCCTGCTTGCCATAAACAAAAGGTTTTAATCAATAAAACCCAAAATCAGCAGTTCATTCTGATGCATTTTCAGCCAATAAACCGAGAGAGGGTCTCCAAAGGGGACCCTTGATAGACCTTTCAGTGGGACACCCCCCCCTCCCGATCGTTACCTGGACCGGGGAGGCGTTGGAGTACCCCCCCATGGTTATGGGGACCGAGAACTGCTCCAGGAAGACAGGGAGGGTCCCCAATTTCCCTGGGAACACAAAATCAAAGAGGGACCACAGCTCCTTCAGGTGGTTTTGCAGAGGTGACCCGGACAATATGATCCGATGAGGGGTGGAGAACTGCAACAGGGAGAAAAGAAATTGTGATTCCTGAAACAAAAGACACAATTCTGCTGGAATGATGGATGCGGTGTCTTCGAAAGGGCTGCTGAAGATTAAAACCATCGCAGCAGCTGGGCAGAATGGGATTCCACCTAACAGGGCCGTTCTTTCTGAGATCCTGGTTACTTTCCCAAACGCTCCCAATCCCACGGCCTCCTACGCAATTTCACGCACGGCAGGTAGTTTTCTCTTAATTTATATTAAAAAACTCCTTATAAACAAAACCACATAAGAATCAGTATGGTTGATATTTAGAGCTACCAGATTCAAAGCATTATTTTGATGTTATTTAATTAAACCATTTCCTAAAATTCAAATAATATGTAAAGATACAGAGTGAGTTTATCACTGAATTCCCTCTGAATAAACCAAGATATTCCTTGGAGAGGCTGGGAAAGTCAGTGGGTCTCTTCTTCTCCCCTTCCCTGAACCATCCTCTTTTTAAACACGATGATAAATGGATTCAATGCAAAGAGTAGTGTCATAAAGGATTTTACAGAAGTAGAGATAAGGACAGAACGCCTGTTGTTGCTGAATGTACTTTGAAAAACTTTAGTTACAAAGATTACTAGAACTCATTAATTACACTCATTAACCTCACTGGGGAAATGAACACACCCACTTCAATTAAAATCAAAGGAAGTTATGCTCTACGTATTCTTTACCTCTAAATTATATGCACAGACATCAAGGCATTACATTGGGCCTCGCTTGGACATCATTCAACGGAACAGAGGTCTCAAATCCCTCAATCCAAGCAAGGTACACCATACTTCCCATTTTTTTTTTTTTTTTTTACAGAATCCTACCTGTTTGCATGCCAGTGTAACTGCAGCCTTGGGGTTCCGGATTTTATGTCCCTCGTCCAGAATCACATAATGCCAGTTGTGCTTCTGAAGGTTGTCTTGCAACAAGCGGATGTAGGAATAGGAGGTTATCAAGATTCCATTGCAGGCCACAATTTCACGTATCAGCTTCACCTGCAAAAACATTTGTTTTAAAATCATTAAACAGCGAAGGGTCCACGACCACCTGCCTAAAGGCAGAGCCCCCCTTTTCTCCCCACTGAACTGCGTTTTGTTGGACAGGGCCCAAGGCTCAAGCCTTCCAAGATCCTTCTGAATCCTGGGCCTCTCTCTCAAAGTGTTGGCAATCCCCCCAGCCTGGGGTCACTGGCCAGTCTGGCGAGCTCTCCTTCCAGCCCCTCATCGAGACCATTTCCGAAGGTGTTGAAGAGCACCAGGCCCAAGACAGAGGCCGGAGGTACCCCACGGCCTGCTTCCCTCCTCGTCTCTTACGGAAAGATGCTCTCCCGTCTCTTTGCATCCCAGCCCCGTCCCCGTCCCCTTTCGAGCCAGAACTGCCGTCTCACTTTACTCGTGCCAGGCGCTCACGAGGAGAACCTGAGTCTGGAGAGGCCCTTGGGAGGCACCCCTGGCCCTAGGAGGAGGGAGAGGGGCGCTCAAGATTTGTACCCAGCAGGCTCCCCATGGGGCCGCATTACATTCGACTGCGGTTGGGGGATGGAACGCCACTGAGCCAGGGCAGAGCTGATGGTTTTCACAACACAACTGAAAGAAGTACAGAGAAAAGCCAGCAAGCGGAGGACGACGGAGGAGTCGACTCAAGAACACGCCTGGGGCATTTTACAGCTGTTCAGCGTGGTGCGTCTCTTCTGTCAAGTGCTGGGCAGATGGCCTTATGTGGCAGACGCTGGTGAAGAAGAAGCCCACAAAGGAAAGGCTTCTGGGAAAGCAGGAATCTCAATTTACAAGTAATTCTCAGGCCCAGAAGAAAACCAGAGCTATCAGTGGAGCAGAAAACGATCCATTTGTGATGCCCAATTTAAGACAACTATAATTTTGCATTAACTTATTGGCCAGTTAAAGACAAATTGTACCTCTACAGACACACAAATGTATACAATGCGCACACAGACGGCACTTTTCACACATGACCGCTGCCATCATTGTACATTTTATGTTTGCTAACCTTAAGCGAAGGGGGCCAGAAATATGGGGAGAAGGGAATTAATGCTGCCCAACTTCGAGTACTGTTTCTGTCGTGGGCTGGGCCGGTTTTCCTCCCTGCAGCTTGCTTGCTGCATCCCACGGAATTCAGTGGGAGCTTCTACTGTGCAGCGGCACAAAAAATAAAATTGGAAATTGGCCCTCAGACGATTGTTTTGATTCCAGCTTGTGGTAAAACTGCAGGTGTTCCAAATATATCTACAATTATGGAAACACACAGTTTACAAGAGAGAAGTCAAGGAATAGAGTCGATTTCAAGAAAATTACCCTTATTAGTGCAGCTAAGTATTCTTTACTTCTTATAATCTTTTTGGCTGTGTAAACAGGAACATTAAGACCCTGATCAGCAATTCCCAAAACAGATAGGTTTATAAATACATCCAAGCTACTTATTTGCTTTAACAGGAATGCCTTCTGTTTCCTTCAAATCTTTTCTTTCCTATTCTCAAAGCAGTGCAAGTTGGTTTCCGTTTTAGCAAATAAGGTTACAAGAGATAAACAAAATAGTCCTCCAAAGCACCTGAAGGCAGGCATAAGAAGCCACTAATCCAGGAGAGAACCAGCCTAGAACCTAGAACTAAAAGGAGGAATTTCCTGACAGTGAGAACAATCAATCAATGGAACCGCTTGCCTCCAAAAGTTGTGGGTGTGCAGACACTGGATGTTTTTAAGAAGAGATTGGATAACCATTTGTCTGAAATGGTATAGGGTTTCCTGCCTGAGCAGTGGGTTGGACTAGAAGACCTCCAAGGTCCCTTCCAACTATTCTATTCTATTCTATTCTATTCTATTCTATTTACTCTACTCTTAACCTGATTTCAACCCCAATTTTCAGACAGAGGAATATACAGATCTGGGAAACCATTGCTAAACATAAAAATGGCTGAAAACATAGATACCACTAAATGTATGGGCTGGGAGGGTTTCTAAAGACCATCCAGTCTAACCCTTTCAATGATGGCACCCACTACTAAGTCATCCTTAAAACAGGACCTCCAGCCATTTAAACACCATACTTGCATCTTCTGCTATTATTACCCTTGAAGGCAAAGTAGGACAATTTGCAGTGTGCATCCCCAAACATTTTTAATAAAAAATATCTTATTTGCAGAAATCCTCCTGACTGTTGGGCGGGCCCCAAGTCAGCTTCCAGTCAGCTTTATCTACCCATCGCTGGGCAGCATGGCAGCACCGGCTCTGTGAGTTAAGGCCTTTCCGGGGGAGGACACCGGAGGGCCAGTGAGCCAAGCGAGCCCGGCCAGCTCCCCCTCGGTGGCGTTTCTGACAGCCAGTCTCCTCAGGGAACGAAGGCGGGCCCTCTCCCACCCTTCCTGTTCTCCTGTCCCGGTCTCTGGCAGAACCCCACCAAGAGCTCTGCTCAGAACTAAGAACAAACCATCTGAGGCAATTTCAAATTAAAAGCTTGTAAATGCATAACCTCTCCTAGATTTTGCAATTAATAGGGTACGTCTGCAATTATCCTGACTCGGAGAAGCGGCTGCAACATTGTCATTAAAGGATGTTCTGCGAAAGCACTGCTGTTCTCACAGAGAGGCTCAGGAGAGCAAACCCTCCTAGAGGGCAATCAGTGCGCAGGTAGAAAACAACAGTCATAAATCACACTGTCAGCAGCGCCAGGCGGGCAGGCGGTGGAGAGAAGGGGAGCAGCCACACCGGCCGGGGAAGGCCGCTCACGGCAGGCGCAGCATAGCAGAGCCCCACAGCTCGGGTTTTACCCAAGCTGTAATTAATTAAAATTTCCTTCAAGCCAAAACTTTATTAAACAAGGAGTTGTGCTGACAATGAAGGAAAACACGGGGAGGCCATTCATCACGGCCACTTCTCCACTTCAGCTTAAGGTGATGTAAAATTCGCTTTTAAATACTGAAAAGGAAGAGGCTCCAGGGGGTTCACGGGGGAAGGGGGGGCTATCCAAGGCCTTCCCGGCCTGTGTTTCCCCCTTTCAGCCTCTCCTTTCAGGGGGGCTCAATTCTGCCAAGTTAATTTCTTTATTCCACACCGTTCCACAACTGGGTGCCCATCAGAAATACGCACCTTGGGAGGGAAGGGAGGCCCCGCCAAGGAAAAGGGGAGAAAGGCCCGGCTGGACCCCCCTCCTGCCAAAACCTTCGGTGTCCTTCACACTGCTTAGAAAGAGCCTGGGGGGGGGGGGATGGCCTGGCTGAGCCTTTGCTGAGCTGGTAGACTTGCAGGCACACATTTCACAGGACGGCTGGAGGGGCGGGAACACCTGGGCCCTGGCCTGGCTGGCGGAATGGAGCATTTCAGGGTTCAGCCTCTGTGCAGGTTCCGCATGAAACGGGCGGTCCTTGAGTTACGACTGTACGTGAGTCCGGCATTAAGGTCATAAAGTCATGGCGGTTGTTAAGAGGCTGTGACCACATCACCCTGCCTGATTTTAGGACCTTTTTCCAGCAATTGTTAATTGGATGTGGCGGTTGTTAAACAAACACCTTATAAACTATGATTGTTGTTGGGTTTTTTCTGTTTGTTTTTTGTTTTTTGCCAGAAACCAGCAAAAGAAAATACCAGCAAAAGAAACCAGCAAAAGACCTGGTGGAAATCGGGGTCGCATGGCCATGAGAAGCTGCAAAGGCTTGTAAATGTGGGCCCACTGCCAAGCACCCCAAATGCAATTGTGTGACTGCAGTGTGTGTGTGTGTGTGTGTGTGTGGCCATCAGCACCCTGGAACTGGTTTCTAAGTGTCTCTTAGGAGGTTCATCATAAGCGATCGATCATTAAGTGATGACTACCATTATAATTCTGGCTATTATTAACGCACCGGATGTGCAGGGATCGATGTCCATACATGCACCTAAAGCTATAAGAGGCATAAGAAAATACTGCAGTAGAGGAATAATTTGGACGTCTGGACCTACAAATATCTAACAGGTGATAATCCCAGTTGAGATACTCTGTACATCTGCTTGACCAATTGGGTTAATTTTTTAATATTATTACCTCGATCTGTTTTAGTTTCAACACAACTTTTTAGAAGTTTTGTTGAACATCTTGTTCTTGCATTCCCTTCACAAATGCCCTTTTTCGCCAGACATCTCAAGGACGGCTTAATAAGGGAGCTCCGCAAATGCCTCCACCCAGGGATTATGGGAAAGTTACAAAGAGCGGCCAAAAGAGAGGGCCTCACTGACCAAGGCTTGAAGCAAAGGAGCCAAAGTCCGAGACTGTGGAAAGGCACTGCCCAACGACCCTGGCTTTTTGTGCAGCTTCTGAAGGCTGTGAAACTGACACCAAACAGTCAAGCGTCCTGACAAAGCCCCCTCTGGAGAAGTGACCAGGGAAGGAAGCGGGAGACTTGTAGAAGCTCTTTCTGATAGCCTGACTTACACCCGGGCGGTGAGCTCTTCAATACGGCCTGCCTCATGGGACCCGGCACACGGCCATCTGGGTCTTAAAGCAGCCCACGCGTAAAGCCAACCCCGCCTCCAGGTCAGAGGGCTGTGACTGTACACACTCCCCCTTTGGAAAAAGAAGAAACCGCTAAATGACTGCTTATGGGTAATATGCACAAGCAGCCTTCACGAATAATGATACAATATTTGAAATAAATGAGAACTGCTCCTATATGGGACTACGTAATAAAGGCAAGGAGAGCTTGGAAGGCTGAAGTCACAGAATAATGAAAAAGCAGGTACCTTTTTATTAGCGTAAGAGCCCGTCTCGTGCAAAACTGCCACCCTAAATGGCGGCCACCAGGTGTGGAACTCCTTCACCCACTGATGCATGACGGTGGCTGGGCACACAACCACCGTGGGGCCCAGCCCTGTGTACCTGGAGCAGACGGGAGGAGCGCAAGGGTTAAAAAGGGCCCCAGCTCAAAGATGAAATGACCGCTTCTGTACTGTAGGAAACGATTGCCTTATCAAATTTATCAGAAATAAAGAGCGTTCCTATCATACTTCTTTTCACTAAACATTTTAGGGGAAAGAAACATTAGTGAAAATACCCGACGCCCGTCCTTTCAGAAAGTTGCTAAAACGTTTGAACTGTATACTGAAAGTCATTGCGCATTCCTAAAGTTAAAGCAAAATTGAATTTTGTTTTCACAGACCGCAGCTGCCTAGTCAGGTCTTGGAACAGACACGTTTAAGTACGGCACGCACTTACCAGGAAGACTTTTTCCTAGGCACATCCAATGATAATCTCAAAGGTGCTTTTTTCTTCAAAAGGCAACTGGGCTGTTTTTTTTCCCCTGAGGAAGAAGAAGAGAACGTTTTGCTTCTCATCCAAGAAGCTTCATCAGTTCTTCATCAGAACTGATGAAGCTTCTTGGATGAGAAATAAAACTTTTTGTTCTTCTTCCATCGGTTCGTCTCCAGGATGAACGAGCACAAAGGAATTGGGATCAGAGGCAGGCCTCAAGGGAACCCACCAGCCCTTCCACTAGACTAGCAGGGTTCCCTTTTCAGAAACTGAGGGTTTCCACCCCCCCGCCCCCCCCCCGAATTGCTGGATACACCTATTGTGTGGGGGGGGGGGCACTGAGATTTAAGGATGAAAAAGTGCAGGAAATTATACCCTGTCCATCCAGTGCAAGCAAAACAAGTTTCAGGGCCTGTAAAAGCTCTGGGATTGGAGGTTCCCGGCTTTTTAAGATAAATTTCTCCTCTCAAAACTTGCTGCAATTTTTTAAATTCCACGCCAAGATATGATGCTCGTAATTTGGCAAAATACTAAATGTGTAGTTAGACTATGACACAACAATCACTTTTTCTCCTCCTGGGTGGAAATGAGGGCTTCTATTGATGCAAATTATAATTGAGTTTGTTCTTTTTTTCCTTATCCATGTCACATCAGATACTGTTTGTGGCCCACAACTGCAGCTTCCTTGCCGAGCCCTCCATCCTCCCTGCAACACATCTGAACTGGATTCCTTTTCTGTAGCAGCAGCATCAATACCGTAGAAGAGCTTCCCTCTAGAGATTAAGTTCAATCCCTCTTTCTTATTTTTTTGGGAAACCATGAAGACCAAAATGTTTCAGACGGCCTTCTCCTGATTTGAGGTTTGCTATCTTAATCTTCAATGTTTTTACTGTTTATTGCCAATGTAATCAACGCAGCACCTGCTGACTTTGCATTGGTATCCTTTGGTTTCCTCAGTCATCAATCAGGTGTCGTGTCCCCCTGGCCTTTTCCAAAGCCAGCTTGAACCCGACCCAGGGGTGGGCAACTACGGCGACTTCAACTCCCAGAATTCCTCAGCCCCCAGTGGAGTTTATCTTGTCACAAGGCAAGAAACTGGGCTAGTAAAGCACAGAAAACTTCTTTGGGCAACTATCTACAGAAGTTGGCTGGTCTGCAGTGCCCAGTGCACGCTATACGTTCCCTCCCCCCCCCCGGGAAATCCTCTTCCATGAATTATTAATGCCAGTGTCTCTCGTGGCGCCCGCCCTTCGTCCTTCAGGAGGACGGAAACGGGGGAGAGGAGGGGCAGGAGGACACCAGCAGCACGGGACCGATCAGCAACAAACCTGATCTAGAAGGCTCCTTATTATTACTCATTTGATTTTACGTTCAAATTTCTGCCTAGAGAACAAACACATTTCTGCTTCGAGGCCCGGCTACTAAAAAAACCAAACTGTTAAGCTGATAAAAAGTTAAAATCCCTAATCCAACCTGAAAAGTCCTGGCTAATCACGAAGGCCCGGTTTCCTTCCCTAGAGGCAGAAAGAGCTGGGCCAAGACCAGCCTGCGAGGAAGGGGGGCCACTCCCAGGAATTTCCTAGCGCCACCCATCTCGCAAGCAGGCCGTCAGTTCTACAGGAATTTGACACTATATTTTGCATTCGTTCAAGCTGGCATTATCAAATATATTCTACCTTCTCACCTGGAGCATGCCTAACTACACGCATCAATATCATAAACACAGAGCCGCTCTTTACATGTAAAACTGCAATATGACTTCCAAAGGGGTTACAACCAGGCGAAGAGTCCATAGGATGTAAACTATTAATGTGGCCAGCAATCCGTGGGCATTATTGGCCCTTAGTATCTGGTGAGGCTCAGCTACAAAACGAAGCATCAATGCCTGGAATTCATTAAGAGTGTTACATGTTTAATTTTTCCTGCCCTCCAGCTCCACTGTCTCATAAAAAAAATGCTTTGACGTTCCCCAGTAAGAATTAAAGAAATATTGTAATTGAAATATCATTAATAATGAATGTGTTTCTTCTCTATGGCAATACATCCAATGAAATATTAATGGGGTTTCACAGACTGACGGTCTGGAGAAAGAGCACTTGCCTGTAATTTGTGCCGCGCGTCCTGATCCTGCTGTAGCTGAGGCCTGCCAAGAAGACAATTATCTGGGCGGTCTTGCCCAGGCCCATCTCGTCTCCCAGGATCCCCCCCACCTGCTGGCAGTGCAGCTCCCACAGCCACCTCACACCTGTCTGCTGGTACCTGCAAGGAGGGAAGCCGGAGGAGAGAGAGCAAACGTGAGAGACCGTTGGAAGACGGGTCAGCTGGACATCACGACCTGCCTTTTCCTAGCGCAGCATCCGCGTGAGTCTGGCAGGCGGGCCGCAGTGGCCAGCTAAAAGGGCTCTGAATTACACACAGGCTTTTCTTTAAAGGGCGATTTCACGTTTAATATGAGTGACCCTTCAAGGGCTTCCTGTCTTTCATCGGACCCGCAGGGACCATGTTTTTAGCAGCCTGCTCGGTTTGGGGGAGGTGCTGAAACACAACAGCGTTTGACTTCCTAGCAGCCACACGGTCTGTTCAAAGGAAGGGACAACGGGTAAAAGGGTTTCTTCAAATTAAGATGATGTTTTATTAATTGCACTTCGATGGCAAGCGGATGGCTGGGTTCCAGACAGACCACATGTTTTTGATGAAAGGGGGTTACAAACAGGTGGCAGGGATGGAGGGGATCACATAGACTGGGCTGAGTTTTTCCGCTTTTCCTCAGGGGTTTTGGGGGGCATTAATATTTTCTTATTTTAGGTGCAGTAAATTCTAATTTACAAAGTAAGTTCCCTTTTACCCATTTCTTGCATCAAAATGACAGGAAATCAACAAACAGTTAAGAGATAGAAGGGGGGGGGAAGAGAGAGAGTGTGTGTCAAATGACAATTTGAGGCCCAGGGTGTCCAACCATGTGCTAAAACATCACATGGTTTATGAACAAAATTGAGTCCACATTTTGCTGAGTCATATTGTGGTTTATTTGGCCTTAGCTAAGCTTACGTCCAGGCCCTGCAGTATATATATAAACCACAATTTAGGGCTTAACATGTTGTGCAATTCCAGGCAAGTGTGGATTACCAGCAATCATGGTTAGGAAATCAAGGTTTACCATCCATGAAGCTTCTCCTTGGAGGCTTGGGGTAAAAAGAACACTGAAATAAGTGTTGACACAAGTTCCAAGTCAATTCAGCTGAATTAAAATAGGCAGAAGCAGGAGGCCCCTACTTGGTAAATAAATTTTAAGGGAAGATTTACCAAACAGAGGCAATTCTCCAGATTAAAGCAAGTAAATAATTCCAAACCCATGACCAAAACAATCAATTAATCAACTGAAGTTTGAAAACAGAGATCTATTTCATATTTACTTAAAATACGTTCCCCTCCCGCCCCTCAGTGGCTCTTGTGTTAAAAGGGATTGTGGCGCTGACAATCTTTGCCCTCGGGCTCAACAGTGAGAGCCCATGACACACACACACACACACACACACACACACACACACACACACACACACACAGAGCGAAAGAGGGGGAAACGTGAGCCAGGCGCAGTGTGTCAAGTGGCGTTTCTCACAAGGACCACCTGGAATGGGAGCCCTTCAGGTGGGGGCTGGGGGGAAACCATATGGATTTCTAGCAGGAGGGAAGCAGGCAGCCAGGAGGGAGAGTGAGGTTCCACGAATTCTGCCCTGCCCATCAAGAACAATTTGTGGGAACAAGGACAAGAGCTCTGAAAGTCTCATCTGACGACTCTGAAGGGCAACTGTGGTGAGTACGTCTCATGGCTTGCTGGGACGGTCAACAGAAGGTCAGGAGGGCCCCGATCCCTGAAAGCGCTAGGGCAGGGCAGAGGGATCTGCAGCCGCTCACTCCAGCCAGGGACCTAACATGGTCCGCTTTGGTTTCTTGTAACTTTCTCTCACCCACCAGTACTCTTTTCCACAACAAATACAGTCCAGGCTGCAGTAAATAAACAAAAGAGCACTTCCGTATATTTTGCAAAACGAAACATTTCTTTACCAGAAAAAATAAGGGCTGGTGGACCTGCAAATTAAACACACTGATTATAAATCTTAATAGGACGACTTTACATATGACAGCAACTTTCACCCATTATCTGAGGTGTGATTTATTTGTGCCTGCACCCTCTTTCAGGGGCAGTCTTCGCTGAAGCGACTTCCAAAATTCTGCTTCGCACCGCAAAGGTTTGGGGAAAGAAAAGTTTAAAATACCTTTGATGATACTCAAGGATCACCTTCCTCATGTGGGAAAAACTCTGGTGTTGCACACATCGTTTCCTAAGAAAGACCAGTCCAATAATCTAATCCCGACAGGCTGGTCAATAACAGCACAGCCTTCATTTATGAAAGAACGAAGGAGAGACAGCAGCTAAGTTATCTTCCCCTCCCCCCCCCAATATTCCTTGACAATATGTTGATGGAAGATTCTCAGTCATCCAGCTGGAGTTGTCTGAAGGTGGAGCAGTCGTGGCCACTGGAGTCGTTTTGTTTTGTTACTAGTTTGAGAGACGTTTTGCTGCCCATCCAAGGAGCTTCCCTCCTGCAAGGCATTTGGGGGGGGGGGGATCTTCCCTGAGGTCGGTGTGGCAGAGGGTCTCCAACGACTCTCTCTGCCTAACTGGCTTGCGCTGACCGAGGAAGCTGCCTGGATGAGCAGAAAAAAGCCTCTCAAACCAACAACAAAATTAGTCCGGTTGCAACGACTCCACCTTCAGCCATTCCTTGGCAACCTATAAAATGAAGTCCCACTCTTCAAACCCCTAACATTTTAAAGTGCTTTCCCCATTTCTGAATTTCCCATGTTCTGATATTTCTCTCTTCTCAAACATACTTCAGACCACGGGCCACTATTGTTAAATACGGCCAAGCTAACCAGAGCGGTTGTGCTCGACAGAGGGGACCCACAGCTGCAACCACCGGGGACAGCGAGCTCTTCTAGAACCCCATTTCCAGTCCTTCAAGATTCCCCCAAAATTATTCTGGCCCTAGGAAAGAAGCAAGAGGTTTTTAAAATAAAGCTTCTGAGAACAAGTTTTAGTATACCTACTTGTATAGCTTCTTGAAGAGGGAACCTGGAACTTTAAAACCCTCCAGAAATTCCTCATCGCTTTCGTCAGACTCTTCGCCCTGGCTCCGGCGCCCTTTTCGGTCTTTCAGCTGCTCTCTGTGCCACCTCCTGAAATCACGGTAAGAATTCACCACATCACTACTAAAGTCAGAGAACCTGATCCTTTAGGCAGCTCACGGGGAAGAAAAAGTAAACGGGAAAAGGGTTATTTTATGTAATCATCATCATCACCATCTGTTCCCAGAGCACAGCAGGCTTGCTCTGGAAATGGACAAACGTTTAAGCCAAACAAATCAACATTTACAATATCCAGACCCACAATAAGCAGCAGCCTAGAGGTTAACCATGAAGCCCAGTAACGGAAGGACACCGCTGGGGAATCCATGCCACCACAGGACCATCTTTCCTTGAAGGAAAAGGAACTGGAGCTAAATATTCTGCATCAATCGATGTTCAGGCTCAGAGGCCTTTTAGCCAGGCGAGACAGAACGTGGCCAACACCGACCCACCCGATGCGAAGGGTTGGGGGCTTTCCCCATAACAGCCTGCCTGTCCCATTCCCATCCCTGCCACCCTCCCATTCATCCCAACTTCATGCCCGAGGCATTTTGCTCTCCAGAGCGGATCAGGCATATAGATTTAAATTTATAATGGCGTATAAATTTAACAAATAAATAGTAGCCATGCTGCCTGAACCACTCTGGGCAGCGTGACTATTTATTTATTAAATTTAAATGCCATTATGTACTACTAAATGTCTGCTGAATTAAGTTAGTGCCAATGACAGAAAACACTTTTAACTCCTTCAGCCCGACCTCACAGTCTGGTCATTTAAGTGAACAGGGCCCCGATCACGTTGAGAATGGCGATCTGAGGTGGGCCGAGGAAGCAAAATGGGCCCTGGGACGTCCGTGCCTCACGTGGGTTTTTGACTCAGTCTTAAGACCTGGCAGCTACGTGACAAACCCGTGGAGTTTCCCTGGCAGTGTTTTCAGACGTGGCGTGCCATTGCCTTCTCCCTAGGGCCGGGAGACTGGCCCCAGCTGACTTGCATCCCTAAAGCAGGACTAAAACTCCTGTGGCCCCATCCTGGTCCAGCGCCTTAACTATTGTACGCCAAGTGAGTTCTCTGGGAGAAACCTACTTTGAACTAACACTGTCTCATAATACAAAAGTACTATGTATAAGAGAGTTTTGCCCTTACATGAGGAACAAGAAATAATTTCTCATAAAAATTCAAATTAATTTATTCAGTGGAAACTAGGTATTTGGTGAAAGAGCAGACTGATTTCCTAGTTTTACTCATAACATGCATAAATTCTAATTAAAAAAAAAACCAAGTTCCACACTCTCCAGAGAATGAGGAGAGAGGGTGCCCTCTGGTGCATCAGAGACACATCTCCACCTCACTCTCCATGTACAGTCTGAACCGGCCTGGGGCCAGAACGAAGGGAACATAGAGAGCAATTTCTTCCAAGACAAAAGGAGAACGTTTGCAGGGAGACAAAAAGCAAACAGAAATCTTGGGGGGGGGGGGTTTCTGCTTTGAAATTTTGAGTTGCTTTTTTTAATGACTGAAAATGTAACATATGGGGGGGGGGTATTTCAAAATACACGTTTGTCCTCTTTTCAAGACCATGGCGTGTCCAAAGGGTGACTCTGCGCTTGTGGGGAAGGCGACCCTCTTTCGGAGGGGAGCCCACGAGGGCCTAGCTGGGAATCGGACCGGCCGCCCCTCCTGTGAATCCCTGCCCAGGGAGGCTCAGATTCAGAGGATGGGCGGGAGAAATCCATCAAGGCAAAAGCAAAACGAAGCCCCCCCCCCCCACAGGCTCCCCTTCTCCTAGCTCAGGGGTACGCCACCTTGGCTCTTTTATGACTCGTGGACTTCAACTCCCAGAACTCCTGAGCCAGCACACCATAGCTGGCTCAGGAATTCTGGGAATTGAAGTCCACAGTCATAAAAGAGCCAAGTTGCCTACCCCTGTCCTAGCTGAAATGCACAGGAGGGGGAAGGGGAAGCAAAGGGCTGCTTTGGCAAGCCCTCCCTCTCCCAGCCTTCCCAAAGGCCTTGATAACTGAGTTCCTCCCTCAAGCCCTGGGCTGAGATGGCCCTGGAGCTCAGGGAACAGGGATTATTAGTCGCTGGGGCTTGTGGCCGTGGGATGTCTGTGAGCCACCCAGAGTTATGACGCATGTAAACCGAGTAATTCATAGGATGACATTTATTTATTTTGCATCCCCCCCCCGTGTTCCCTGAGACTCCCTAACTTAAGAGAGCTGAACACCTTCTTCATAAACACAAGGCCCACCAGGGACAAGCAAGGAGAGCTCTCTGCACACGTCTTTGGGCCCCCCTGCTCCTCCCGGCCATCGCAGGGCTGGGGGCTTTTCAAGGGCTTTAAGAGGCAGCATCAGAACTTATTTCAAACCCTGGCCGGTTCTCGCCAGCCAAAAGAAGAGCCAAAGGGAGGGGCAGGCTTTTGGCCTAGGCCGGGGGTCTGAACTGAGCCACTGGGTTAAGAACTGTTTCTCTGTGTAAATAAGCAAAAAGGTTTAGCTCAGTTAATTACGTTATGAATATATATATACATACACATACATACATACATACATACATACACACACACACACACACACACACATTTACTAAGGACTTCACACTTTATAACATCTTAGAGGTTTGAAGCACCAGGATCTCAAATCTGACTACTTTCTAATGAAGCATCATTTTTTTAACTTCACGTTCTTGTTTGAAGAGGAACTAAAGAGCCTCTTGATGCGGGTGAAGAAGAAGAGTGCAAAAGTTGACTTGAAACTCAACATTAAGAAAACCAAAATCACGGCATCCGGCCCTCTCAATTCCTGGCAAATAGATGGGGAAGAAATGGAGGTAGTGACAGATTTTATTTTTCTGGGCTCCAAGATCACCTCAGATGGGGACTGCAGCCAAGAAATTAAAAGATGCTTGCTCCTGGGGAGGAAAGCTATGGCAAATCTAGACAGCATACTAAAAAGCAGAGACATCACCCTGCCAACAAAAGTGTGTATAGTCCAGGCCATGGTTTTCCCAGTTGCAATGTATGGCTGTGAAAGTTGGACCATAAGAAAGGCTGAGCGCAAAAGAATTGAGGCCTTTGAACTCTGGGGCTGGAGAAGACTCCTGCGAGTCCCCTGGACTGCAAGGCGATCCAACCGGTTGGTCCTAGAGGAGATCAACCCCGGCTGCTCTTTAGAAGGCCAGATCCTGAAGTTGAAACTCGAATACTTTGGCCACCTAATGAGAAGGAAGGACTCACTGGAGAAGGGCCTAATGCTGGGAAAGATTGAGGGCAATAGAAGAAGGGGACAACAGAGAATGAGGTGGTTGGATGGAGTCACTGAAGCAGTAGGTGTGAACTTAAATGGACTTCAGAAGATGGTAGAGGACAGGAAGACCTGGAGGAACGTTGTCCATGGGTCGCGATGGGTCGGACACGACTTCGCTATTAACAACAACAACAACAACTATCATTTCTATTTTTTACTTTATCAAAACAGCACTTTATTTGGGTATTGATCAACCCTTTCTTATGGAAAATTCTGTGACAACTGCTGCATTTAATTCAGGCAAAGAGAAATACTCTTCAATCAATAGTTTTTTTTCTAACTGTAAAATATTGCATAATTGTGTACAATAAGTTTTAAACTCAAAATGTCCTTTTAGGTTCAAGAATTCTCCCAAATCTCACCAGAAGTTGAAACACATTTAAGTTTGGAACACTCCTGGACGGAACAGCATAATTTCAGTATAATTGGATGATTTCTTTGGACTCAAAACGGCTGTTTTAAATTTATTTATTGGCCTTACAGATCATTACAATCAACGGACTGAGCACTGTACAATTGTACAAGTCCACAATTTAAGTTAAAATTTATAATTATTATAACCAAAACCATACATGATAAATCAATCATTCATATGCTAGGAATCAAAAATTCCAAAACCACAATTAAAACTAATTAATCATTACTGAAGCTGATTCCTTCCTACTTTTATAATGCTTTCAATAATCATCTTCTGTGTCTAACCTTCACAGCTGTCTATTTTCATGTGATTAGACACCTGGCAATAAACAAGACAAAGCGTATTATTTAGTCAAATTGCTATAAAAGGATAGAATTAAGCAGAATTATATTTTTAATGTACTGCAAGAACAAGAGAAAGACGAACTAGTTGATGTTTCAAAATATACCCAGGAATCAAGCTGGGTTTATATATAGTTTATGTTGCTAGAAGACAATACTTTTTTATTTCAAAAAGACAAGAATCCCTTAATGATCATTATCATTTTGGAAACCGAGAGAACGATTTAGTCTTCGGATCTGTTTATGATTTCCACTAGGTCGGTCTAATTGCTGCTTCCTTGGCAGTTGAGATGATGCTATCAAAATTACACGACTTAACAAACAAACAAACAAAAAATGACTAAAAATTAGGAATGAAAGCCTATTTGGATTCCTACTCCAAATCTGAGTTTTATGAAGCTGTTGGTCTTTTGGATTACCCAGCTCTTAAAATGCAACATTTAGGTGCCTCTTGAAGCATTGTGTTTCTTTTAAAAGAGGTTCAAAAGAACTTTAAAAGGAGATAGTCCTTTGTGAGTAGAGAGGCTAGGATACTAGTGTATCCATTCAACACACAAATTTCCTACTACTTAAAAAAGAGGCTCTTCTTCCAACCAGCACATGTTTGGGCATCATCCATCTTCTTCCAAAAACAGAAGAGGGCTTAGCCAAGCGGCAAACTTCTGTCCAGCCAGCCCCTCAGCGGCTCTCTTGACCGTGGCCACAGGGCAAAGGGAAAACTTTGTCCAGGGCGCAGTAAGGACTCCGGCCTTGAGCCATGGGCTGGACTGGAAGACTTCCATCCCTAGGAGTCTATATTCGATATTTGGCAAATCATAAAACAGGCAGTCCCCACATCAGACCTACCGCAGGCTGACACCAGTGGCTACCCTGACACGTGGCGACAGAAACCGCCCCACCCCCAGCCCCCTCCTGGCCACGGCAGGACGGGTCTGTCGCAGGGCCACGTGGGAGCCCTTTCTCCTCCTTGCTTGTCTCCCACCTGTCTCCCTGGAACCACGGTTTTTTAATTGGCCTCGTGCTTCAGATGTTCAGGGGAGACACCCAGCTGGCTGTCAAGCTTCACCATCGTAATATTTTAATCATGATGAAGAACCGTCTCCCTCCCCAGCACAATCCTGAAAGCTTCTCTGTGGGAAGCAAAATTCATTCTCCTTCTTTCTTCTGAAGGAAGTGGGATTCCCCACACAGCCTCGAGAAGGGCTCAACCCAAGCCCACCCGGCTTCCATCCGGTTGTTTTCATCAACTATAATCAAGAAATAAAATGCAAGCAGGAGGAAATGCTATTTGGCTGGCAATTTCACTCCGGTTTTAATCACCTAGGAGCATTTCCCTTAACGGGGTTCATCGGGGGGGGGGTTTGTAGCACAACGGCAGCCGTGTGGACAGATGCCGGCTGACAGCCAGAACAGCCGTGTGAGAGTCTACGACACTTCAGATGTAATGTTCCCCCAGCAATTATAGTTACTGATATCTAAAATTCATTTAGGCTTTTATTGTAACTTCAGCAACTGCAGGAAACGTATGACTTTACAAAGGATGAATTGCTACAGTCTTAATGTTATTAAAAAAAATTTGCTGGAATGGATTTAAAATGTGGATCGTATTAAAACTTTCAATCAAAACAAATTACTCTTGATGAAATACTGAATTAAAAATGATTTAATATTAAGCTAGCTTAATGAAAAAAGCTAACTTTTAATAAAATAACAAATATTTTACATTTAATGTATGTATTAATTCCTTGCAAAATCTCTCAAAAAGACTTTTGATTTATTATTTGTTATTTTAGAAGGAATATTGAACTAAAAGTTTAAAATATTAAACTTCATATTTTGATTTTTTTTTTTTTTAAAAAAAAAAAAAGTCTAGAGCATAACCTTTCAATTATCTATCAAGCTGGACTTAAATTCCAAGGTTGTGAGCTCCAATAACCTTCTAATAACTGGAACCACACAACTGAAATAAGTATTCAAAGAACTTTGGAGTCTCTGAACAAATAAAGGCAAGAATGGAAGAGGAAAAAGCACATAAAAATGGCTAACTTTGTCTATCCAAGATGGGCAGTTCTTTTATAATATCAAATTTGTAACCACCAGATGACAATTATGCCTTTGCATTTACTACAAACGTTCAACTAATTACACTTTTGAGACAGAAGCATCCACTAAAAATATAATACTTTGGTCTATCCTGAAATAGAGAGACTGGAGAGAAAAGGATTACAAGAGAGTAACAGGCACACAATCTCTTTAAGGCATTTTTCCTCTGCCTCATTAGTTTTTTCTCTCCCCCCCCCCCGAGATTGGAGATGAAAGAATTACAAGAGAGTAAGCAGGCACACCCTGGGGAATATGTATCAAAAGGAATGTGGTAGCCTCGGCTGTTTACTGGGATTACTCAGGGCAGGGAGCTGCAAGGGTACTAGGAAAATGATGCTAGAGTGCCTTCCTTCAATCCATATTCCCCACTGCACAGTAGTTCCTTCCTTTCCAGTGACTGCATTAATTCCCTTATTATAATCATCATCCCAGGGTTGGGGAGAGCATTCCCTGGGGCGGGGGAGTGGGAAAACAAAAAGAAAGCTGAAATAAAATTGCAAGCAGAGTTGTGTTGGCATGATTCCCCACTTGGCAACTGTGTCGCCAGTCCCAGCTGTGGTTGCTAAACCCTGTAATTTAACCCATAATCTGGACCTTCCACAGTATAAATATGTGTTTTGCACTGACCTTAACCTCTGCTTGTAGTAGTCTTCATTGCCATCATCGTTGTATCTCTTTATTCTCCGCTTCTTAGTAACGCCCACTTCTCCTTCTCCTTCGTCTCCTTCAGAAGAGCTTGGGAAGAACTCCTCATCCGTCCCATGCTGGCTTTCCTGCTTCAGGGAGTCTTCCCAGGAGACGGGATTCACATCGTCACCCTCCTCCTCCTCCCCAGAGGCCTCCCAGCCCTCCTGCTCTCCCCAGGGGAGCTTGGCTTTGGCCGGCAGCCGGGGAGCCTGCTGCTGCTGCTGAGGGCTGCCACCTTTGGATGGGCCCTCTTTCCTCTGGCCCTTGGCCACAGAGACGGGGGATTTGGCCCGAGGACCCTGCAAGGGCGCTCCGGGCCGGCCTCCCTTGCGGGACGGGGCTTTCTTCCTCTCCAGCAAGAGCTCTGCTTGATCTGCCAGGAGCTTTTCAAAACCCGAAGTTTCATTCAGCATCACCCTGCGAGGCTTCCCCCTCTCTGGCTTCTGAGGCATCTTCGTCCCAAAGGGAGTCATCTGGCCGGTTCGGATCAGCTTCTCCCATTCCGCCTCTTCCTGCGCTGACCTCAGCATCCTCCCCAGGAACGAAGGGCCGGGAGCTGAAAGAGACACTTCTCATTTTAAAGACCTGCGTCGGAATTTCCTCTCCCTAGCGACAATAATCAGGGCAAGGGAGGGTCGTGAGTGCAATCGCTGTCCGTGCTGGAAAAGCCATCCACGTGAAGCAGAGCAAGAACCATCCTCCCATCATCCCGGGAAAGAGGTTGGGAAATAACGGATGTGAATTACCAAAAGGCAAACTCCGGCTAAAAAGTGTCTATCGACCAGAAAAGTCTAGGAGGGCAACTAATCACCCAGGGAGGACTACAGATTTCCTTCCCTCCCTGTCTCTGCTCTGCTCTGCTCTGCTCTGCCGGGGCTGGCTAACCCTTTGCCCGTGACATTTCAAACTCTACGTAAGAGGCCTAAGCGGCCCTTTCCCACCGTGGGCTTAGAAGTTTTTCAGACAGATTGTTCTGCCCAACAACCCTCCTGGTGTTCAAACCTTCAGTTTTATTTTAACTGTTAAAAGGCAAAGCCGTATTTTCTCTGCAAGTCTCCAGTGGGTGTTTATGTATTTCAATATACATAGATAACCACCAATACTCAAAAGATAAACATTGCTCCATTAAAACAATGTTATTCTACTTTGCATAATGGTAACTGCTGACAGATAGTATTGTGATGAAAAATATATTTCAATCATGCTTTTTGTCAACTTAAACAATTTTCTACAGCTCAGCTCATTTGATTAACACTTGCAATTTATTAAGACCAATGTTCTAGTCTCCAGAGGAAACAGCTTCCCTTCTGAGCCATCCCAAGATTGACTTTCATTTGTGAAAAATTCCCACATGCGTACTCAGAGGCCCCATTTTGCAGGTGTGCAAAATTAAAACAGTGCTAAATCTCTCTAAAGAACCATCCGCTGAAATATATTCGCGCATTCATTTGCACTCAACTACCAAACTTTCATTTAAAGCCAGCATGTACCAACACGGCCTCCAAACTCATCCCTGGATTCCTCAGTCTCGCCTTCTTCCACTGCAGCAGCAGCTCTTCCATTGTCATCAGGACCTGCTTCTTCACCAGCATTCTGAAGGTGCTTTTGCTTCGTTTTCATTTTTTTAAACTCTTGCTCCTGAAATGATTAAAAAATTAGTACGAGCCGAGTGGGGGAAAGCCTCTTTCTACACACGGCAAGTCTGCTACGGGTCTGTATGTCAGCAATGGAAAATATACAGTAACATGTACGGGGAAAAGCTACTCTCCCTACCTATGTTTCTGGCCCCGTAGGCAGATTTAAGGCAAGACGCTTTCAATGTTCTTCGTTCAACAGAGTTCCCCATTCACTACTACGGGCAGCATTTTCAAATGGCTGTGAAATCCAGTGGTTTGTTTTTTTTAAAATACATATACATTTACTATGTACAATGCAAAAACATACGATTAGATAAACCTGAATATTCACATTTTAATAGGAGAATTCTTCTCATATTAGAGGTTGAAAGCCACTCATACTTTTGCTTTAAGGACACAAGGAAATCCTTCCCCTCCTACCCACTTTTTAGGATTTCTTTTTTTAATCATATTTTTTATTAAAAGCTTTCACTATAGCAATAAAAGCTAACGCAAGCTAAAAAGAAAAATAGATTAACATGTCAAGAAAGAAAGAAAAAAACCCTAAGAAAGCCACCTCCACCTTTTTCCTGACAAGTATAAACGGTTTCACTACCTCTTCCCCTCCTCCTCTTAATTAACAGATATAAAACCCGTTTTGTAGGATTTTTCCCCAGGCTGTCTATTGCGGCTTTTTTTTCTCAGAATAGCCTTCCTGATCTTTCACTCCTTCTAGGCGCTTCTGAGCATGGACCGGCACCGCGGCATCTTCCTTGATGCAGCTGACCAAGCGTCCAGTCTTTTAACCTAGGGGTCGGCCAGGTACTCATGAAGACAGAGCATATATGACTTTACACTACTACAACTTGCGAAGGACTTTATGCACAACGACTGAAGAACTAGAACAAGAAACATTTAGAAAAATCGCTTCTCAATGGAAATGTTAAGGATCGGATGAACAAGGCTTTATCACTTCTTTTCACCAGGGCGTATTCTAAGCATTTAGTTAACCCCAAAACCAGGTAATAGCTGCTGATTTTGTGAGGATTTCAGAATTAGAAACAATCTGCCACCAATTATTATTTACCAGTAAGTGATACTATGTATACAAAATTAAAATTTCAAATGCATTTCCACAAGTATTGTAATGGATCATTATAACAGCAAAAAATAATTAAAACAAATGTCATAAACAAGCAGTAAATTGTCCATTACTTTGTTGCAGTTTTGTTCTTTCCCAGAATCCGGTTTTCTACTATTATCCTTATTAGCAGCAGTCTGAGGTCTAATTTGCTCCATATGGTTTGTAGCAGATGGTTTTGGAGAGGATGTACACGGCCTGAAAATAAAATACAACTACATTAAAATAATTGGATTAAAAAGTGGATCATAAATATATTAATAAGGTATACAAACATGCTTTTATTTCTGTGGAGCAACAATCTGCCTTACCATGTTGATAATGGAGCTCTTGTAGCGAGACCAGAGGGTGATCTGCAAACTTCAGCTTACAAAATATTTATTATCACCCTGAATTCAATGCAACTTATCCAAATCAGCAATTTCACCTTAATATTTTCACAATGTTAGGCAAAACGAACTGGAATTATTGTATTCTTAGTATTTGCTTACCAGGGAGGTGGCATTTTATGGTCTGAAATCATTATTTTCTCTAGGGTGGAAAAAGGCTGAAACGATGCCAGGAGTCAGCGACTGAATCCACCACAGGCCGATTAGCAGCACAGACGCCTCCCCCCCCCCCGTCTGCAAAGTTTCAGAAGACATTACCCAGTGATGAAGCAGAGGCTTTGCTCTCCAAGGCAGCTGCTTCGTTCCAAGCATCCTGTCCGGTTCCGACCGAGAGCAACCCCTCCCCCCCAGACACACAGTAAAACCTCCTTTCACCTACCCCACATCCTCCCACTCCGCCTGGCCGTCTGTTTCAGCAGCAGCAGCAGCATCCTGGGCTGGGCCCACGTTAGCGGCTTCGCTGATTGCCTTGTCTATCTGCCGAAGGACTCCGTGCTCCAAGACCTCTTGGTCGTAGACCTCGATTCCCAGGCCTCGGAGCTCAAGCGCCTGGTCCCTGAGGGCCACCGACCGAATCTGCTGCCGGTCAATGAGCAGCGTGGGCCCCTTTCGGAGCGTCCCCAAAGAAGCCCCCGTCGACGACGCGTTGCTCTCTGAGGCGTGCCCCTTCCCGCGGTCTTCCAGGTGGTCTTCATGGACCGCCCAATCACCCCCCGGCTTATTCGCGTCATCTGCTCGGCTGTTACTGGCATTGCTGCTGCTGCCGTCACCCACTTTCTGGGCTCGAAGGCTTCCTTCCGGCGGGAGCTTCTGGGCAGGCATCCTCTGTTCAAAGGCAAAAGGAAAAAAGACAGGTTAGGATTTTGCATTTCGAGCAGAATCTCTAGAACACAGAGTAGCAGAGTTGGAAGGGACCTCCGAGGTCTTCGCCCAACCTTCTGCTCGAGCAGGAGACCCTGGACCATTTCAGATAAACGGTTGTCCAGCCTCTTCATGGAAACCTCCCGTGATGGAGCACCCACAACTTCTGAAGGCAAGTTTAATTGCTCTCACGGTTAGGAAACTCCTCCTTAGTTCTAGGTTACTTCTCTCCTGGGTTAGTTTCCATCCATTGTTCCTCGTCTTGCCTTACTTGGAAAATAGTTAGACCCCCTTATCTTTGTAGGAGCCCCTCAAATATTAAAACACTGCTCTAATTTTGAATTTTCATGGAACAAGCCAAAAATCAGCAAAAGTAGTACATTTACAACTTCAAAACCTAATCTAACCTCCAATTTCATCCAACAGCCACTACAGCATCATATTGGGAAGGTTTACAATCTCAGTATATACCACTGTTCTGCAGCCTTAAACATCAACACACTAGCACCTGCTCTTACAGAATTGCTAAGAGAACTTAATATTTGGCATATTTGATGTAAAGGAGAAAACTGTCATCCAGTTAATTTTATTTTAAAATAAATAATATACCATGATACACAATTAACTCCAGAAACATTATTCACTAGGGAGCAAATTGCCTCAAGCAATGATGAATTTGAGACGCCAGGCCAGGAATGAGAATCTGGTTATGTTGTTAACCTCTGGACTACAGACCTAATGTACACAAATGACTAAAGTTGTAATGTGAGAAACAAGCACTCCGTATTTGTTATTTCAGAAATTTGCCTATAAATGCACAGAAAGGATAATGTCACAAGATTCCTCATACTGAACACTGTTTCCCCTTCTTAAAAAATAGAGCATTGCCCTTCAAAGTGAGCATTTATTTCAGAATGTCTCCAGGATACAATAACCCATTCTCCCCTGCCCCTTTGCCATGTTTGCAATTACAGAATAGCAGCACCTTGGCCCTTTTGCCCAACCCGCTCTTAAAATACCTGTACCTGTGCTGCAGAACCAGGTGCGTTTGCCCTGCATGAAAGTCTCCCGGTGGGTGTGTGTGTGTTGGCTTGTTGGGCAAGTCTGCACAGATTCCTTGGTGGCACCAACGTAGGCGTGGAGCATCCCAGCCTTCTCCTCCTCTGGAATTGTTTCTTCTCCTCTTCCTCCCTCGCCTCCAGCCCAGGCCCTGACAGGCAGTGCCCCTTCCACAAGAGACCCCTCCAACTAACGACCCAGCTTAATCCTACCCATTACTCTGCCAGGGTGGCGGGGATGATGGTGATGAGATTTTTACCCCACCTTTACTTAGTTCGACTCAAAGTTGCCCAAAGTCTTTTAAAAATTAGCACTAACTAAAAAGCCCCATTGTAGAAGAAGCATCCTTATCAGATGGCGAAGAGGACAGGCTATAAATCTGATAGATAAATAAATAATTACTATTGTTAGATTCTGGTCAACTCAAGGAGACGACCACGGCTAACCCTGCACAACAGCCCTGCGAGGCGGGCCCACTTTCCAGCCCGGCACCTCAAGGGCCCCAAATGCGGCGTGGCTCGCTTGCTAGAGCTACCTGCCCTCCTCTTGCGCCTCCTGCCTCTCTCCGCCGCAGGGCCAGGGGCGGCCGGGCAGACTCCCGAAGGAAGACCCGCTTGGACGGTCGCCACTCGGGCACCGAAGCGGGAGGCGAGCCGACGATCGAGGCGGCCAAGAAAGCGGCACCTACGGAGCAGCTGAAGAGCCCCGGGTCGGAGCGAAGGGGAACCCGGGGAAGGTCCTCCGCGACGCTCCGCTCGGGGTGAGGAGGAGGAGGAGGAGGAAGAAGAAACGGCGAGGCCTACGCGATCCCAGGGCCGCTTTCAACCAGCCGCGGCACCCGGCAGGACTCTGCGCATGCGCCCCTTGGCTCCTCGACTTCCGGCGGGCCACGCGCTCCAGCCACAAAACGACCAGAGCGCCTGCGCGAAGGCCGCCGAGTTCCGGTTTGCGGGTGGGCCATTGGCTGGGCCCGGGCTCCGCCTACCGGTGGGCGGGGCCGTAGAAGGCGCCTGGGGAGCCGCTCTTTCCCTTCCGGGTTTTCCCGGCTGAGCGGCGCTCAGGGCCGGCGTTGGCGGCGGCTCTCGGGCGGGGGGGGGGGCTGGGCTCCGAGGGCCCGCCCGGTTGGAAGGTCGTTATCGGACTCCTCTCCCTCCACGCGCAGGGCCGCTCTCCCCCCACGGCGCCCCTCCCCATTGACCCGCGTGGAGGGAGAGCGGCCCGGATTCTCCCACCGGGGGAGAGGAAGGAGGGGTTGCCGGGCAACGAAGTGCCCGCGGCAGAAGCGGGGTCGGCGGGGCTCCGATCCTCGAGCAGCGCGGCTCTCTCGCGCCAGCCCCTCCGGGCTCTGGGAAAAGCCGGGCGCGCTTCGGAGGCGGCCCGGCCTCCCCGTCAAAGCGAGGCCTCCGCGGGTTGGAGGTGGACGCGGTTTCAATGAAAGCCGGGCGACCTCCGTCCTTAGGAGCGTCATCGGCCGCCCCCTTCTCGGGAAAGCGTCCTAGACGGTCCCATTCGAGGCCAGAACCGCGTCGGAAGAAGGAGAGGAGCCCAGAGAGCCGCGCCGCTCTTGGAGACTGGAAGAGCCCGAGGCTGCCTTTTGGTGGGGCCGGGGAGGCGGTCAAGGCAACGCCCCGAAGAGCTGCCCGTTGAGGATGGCTAGCAGGGCATTTTCCTGGCACGGTTGGGGGGAAGACGGGATCGCGTCTGTTCGTGGAAGAGGTGGGCCGGCACAGCCTCCTTTTACCCGAAGGTGTAGAGCAGGGGGCCTTCCAACTTGGCCCTTCCATGACTTGTGGATTTCAACTCCCAGAATTCCTCAGCCAGGCACCTTGAAGTCCACAAGCCATAGCGGGCAAGTGGGAAGATCCCTGGTGTATAACAGCATAGTGTAAATAATAATAATAAATTTGGAAGGGACCTTGGAGGTCATCAAGTCCAACCCCCTTCTCAGGCAGGAAACTCTATACTACCATTCTGGACAAATGGCTGTCCAGTCTCTTCTTAAAAACCTCCAGTGTTGGAGCATTCACCGCTTCTGGAGGCAGGTTGTTTCACTGGTTAATTCTTCTCACTGTCAGGAAGTTTCTCTTTAGTTCCAGGTTGCTTCTCTCCTTGATGAGTTTCCATCCCTTGCTTTTTCTTGTCCTGCCTTCAGGCGCTTTGGAGAATAGCTTGACTCCCTCTTCTTTGGGGCAGCCCCTGAGATACTGGAAGACTGCTATCATGTCCCCCCTCGTCCTTCTCTTCATTAAACTAGACATACCCAATTCCAGAAACCGTTCCTTATATGCTTTAGCCTCCAATCCCCTAATCATCTTTGTTGCTCTTCTCTCTCTACTTTTTCCAGAGTCTCAACATCTTTTTTACATCGTGACCAAAACTGGATGCAGGATTGAAGCGGGCTTTTGTCTTTACCGGCCCGAACTCTGTATCCAGTTCAGTCGGAAGTACTTCTGTAGGAAGAAACCACGTCCAGGTTCCTTTCCTGAAACAGTTCAGAGAAATTTGCAGTGGGGGCTGCTGACAGGATTTCTGAGCTGGTGCTTATGAAACCCTGCAGATCTCTGCATTATTGCCGTAGATTTTTGCTTAGAGAAAAGAAGATTTCTCAAGGTGCTTTTTAAGACTTCCTGATTTATGCTGGCAAGTTGTTAATCAGTCTACGGCAGCATAAATAAAATTAAAGAGTTTAATTAAAACTAATGAACGAGCGAACAGAGAATAGATAGCATGTTCCGCAGTCAGAATCCTGATGTTCTCAATAATTAAAGTGTCACAGAAAAGCGATGGCTTAAAAATGTCAAAAATATAGAAGAAAGAAAAGTTTAAAAAAAAAAACAGGCCTGCCATTTCAGAACAGCTTGAGAGTTTATGTAAGCCCAGTAAATATAAAATTCCATTAGGATATCCAGACAAGCTGCATTCCTTCAAATGTACTTTAGGTAATTCTTTTGTTCTTCCTTGTCTATTCATTTTCTTGATTTCCATCTGGAGATGTTTCTTTTGGGTCACCCTAACGCATTATTGTTGCATAAGTATAATAGAGCTCAGAGTTTGTGGGGGTCTGATGGCACGCCTGGGATTTAGGACAATGTTATGGAGGCTCCCAGTCACAATTGAGGGAAATAATGCAGCTCATGGATGGACACGTACGATCACCGAGCAAGGCTGAAGATTGAAATTACTGAGGTTCGGCTACGGATGAAGCTAACCACGGGCTCGACCCCGGCATCCTCCAGTCAGCGTCTGTAACAGACTGTAAACCATTAGAAGTCTTTGGAGTCTGGCCGTACAGAGGAGTAAATAAATATCATAAACGTCACAGGTCATTGAGTTATAATGAAAGCAAGACGGGACTTCTAGTCACATACAGTCAGTCCTCAACTTACGACCACAATTGAGTCCAAAATTTATATTGCTAAGAGAGAAATTTGTTAAGTGAGTTTTGCCCCATTTTACAGCTTTTCTTGCTACATTTGTTAAGTGAATCACTGCAGTTGTTAAGTTAATGGTTGTTAATTGAATCTGGTTTCCCAGTTGACTTTGTCAGAAGGTCACAAAAGAGGTTCATGTGACCCCAGGATGCTGCGACCGTCATAAATAGGAGTCAGTTGCCAAGCATCCAAATGCCAAGCAGCTGTCGTAAGTGTGAAAAATGGTCGCAAGTGACTTTTTTCAATGCTTTTGTAACTTCGAACGGTCTCCAAGTGAACTAACTGTTATATACAGAGCTAAAATGAGATCGGTTTCAGGCTCCTGCCTGCCTAGTCTACCGTAACCAACACCTTGGACACAGACATTTTATTTATAGCACAGATTTTATTTGTGGTAGAAACAGAAACCTCAGCAACTACAGACGCAGGAGCCATTTAAGTGCTTTGTGGTGAAGAAATTCCCTGCAGGACAGGTACAAGCAAACGCAAACTGATGCTTTCTACACAAATGGTTATAAATAAAAGCCAAAATTTTGTCAAACTGATCGTGTAAATGTAACATATAGGCCCCTTGGTATCATTTAAAGGAAATTAATGTGGGAGGCCGAAGAGATGGCGTCTGCAGTATGCAATGCTCGGGAGAGTTGCTGTGATTTTTTTCTAGTACAGAAATAAAGATTCTTGCAAAACCTTAAGGGGGAAATGAGACATATATGTAAGTAAGATTAATCTGTAATGCTGACGTCTGTCACCAGTCATCTTTTACAGTATGTTGCAGCCGCTTGAATTTGTACAACTGCCTAGCCAGCATACTTGTTCCTGTCTTCAGTCTTGGCGAACATCTTAATACTTAAGAACTACAAAGTAAATCCAAATGAAGGAAGTATTATTTTGGCCTTTGATCACAACCAAATGAGGAAATAAGAGAGGTAGTTTCCTTGATTACATTATTGGAATTCCATAAAGACCTGAAGGACACGGTAATACCATTGCTTAGTATTTCACTAAACCAGCACAAATTCGTCATCCCTTTCAGATGACCCCAGAGGACGTAGGTTAGGGTTTTGCTACAAAAAACATTACAGGAAATAGTAGTAGTTCACGAATATGAATCCCAGGTGTTAGAGGCTCACTATAAACCTCTTAATTACAGCCTCGATCAACTCTGAAGATAGATCTGCATCAAGTCATGGGAAAGGAGGCGTAAGACAGCTAAAAACCGCAAGCCATAACATTAAACACTTGGCTGTCAACATCCAGAAGTAACAAAACGTGATTCTCGCAAACTGTTTGGCTAACTGAAGGTCCCAACAAGCAGCAAAATTAAACGACGTTTCCTCTGTATTCCTTCACTAAACTTTCACATTCATTCTACTGACAAAATAAATCCACCATACCACTTCAAGTGCTAATTAATTTAGGTTATTTTTGGCCTACCCAGTAGCCAAAGGAGTAAACTGTTGGGAACTCGGTGACAGCAGACGTTCCTTCAGGATAGCTATCAACTCACCTGGAAAAAAAAGCATTTCCATCCAGATAGGACTGCCCCCACCTCTCTTAAACTACAAATTGTGTGAGAATGCAGGGGTATACGAATTCAACCCCCATTTTGTACATAGGGCACTGATCCATGTCCCAGTAGCCATGGAGGGTCCAGGACCATGGGAGGGCCCAGCTTCCCCTCTGGCCCTGCCCTGCCTTTGGGGTGCCTGGAAAGAGGGAGTGAAACCAAGCCCAGAAACGGCAGCCGGGCCCTTTCCTGCTCCAGCTACTGTTCAGGCAATTCCAGGGGTTGAGGCAACACCTGGAAGGGGTGGGGCCTGCCCACCCCAGCCTAAAAGAGCCCAGAGGCCCTAAGATGGCACCATGTGGTTGCTGAAATACACAAAGGGTCACCCAACCCAAGAGAGCCCCTTTTTGTTCCCTGCTTAAGCAGGAACCATTTCAACCTGGGAACTGCTGGAGACAAACCTTAGGGGAATTGGGGGTGAGAGGATGGCAATGTCGTGAGGACCTGGCTGGAAAAAAAGAGGTTGTGGGACTCCACTTACGCTCTGGTGAGGTGCAAATACAGAATAACGGCTCCAGAAATAAAAGTTTCATTCTGCCTCGCAACATCAAGTTGTTCTTTAGATGGTTTATGCAGATGTAAACGCTGATATCTCAGGAGTGATATATCTCTTAGCACATACATCCCTTCTCTAATGACATTTGCAGATGAAGACAAAATTCTTCAGGGGCATTTCTTTTCTCCTTCAGCCATAACTCAGTGTGGTTTCCTAGGAAACGAAAGAAAGTAAAATTATTAATTTTTTTTGGAGCAAACCCAAATGATTAAAGCAAAGCTGACACAGAATGCATACAATCCATCGTGTGTATCCTTTTTACTTCCTTCACACATCTCCGAAAAGCCAATGTAGCAATCGGGGACTGCTGAGTGGGTGGGCGATGGGGTCTCCAGCCTTACGGTCTTGGGGGACTCCTATCTGCTGCCCTGCTCTCAGCAAGTGACTCTGACGATTGGCAGGTTCCAATAAACGGCAAGCCTTCTAGAGGTGCTTAATCTTCCTAACTTCCCTTTTAACCCCCTCTAATTAGTCCCTTCACTTTCTAGGCTCTTTATGAAATTAACAAGGTAATCATACACTTGTTTACCTAAAAGAAAGACCCTGTTCTGTTTGGTAAGTGGAGAGGATGGCACTGATAGGAAAGAGGGAGAGAGAAATCAATGGCAACTGCTATAATATTGCTCAAGCATAAATCTACTTGGCAGAGATGCAAGGGAATAGAAATTTCAAATATCCTAGCAAATGAGCGGAGATATACGTGAGATTATTAGCACCACATCAATAAAATTTCAGTATTTTATGTTACAGAAATATATAGACAATCATATGATTCATTATGTAATTTTTAAAATATAATCAACATTCAGCCAGTCACAGTGTGGTGCCAAAATAGCAATAATGAGGACAAGCTTTATAGAATTTCGGTGAAGGCCAGGCCATGCTATGGGGATGTAGCCCCTTCTCACTACTTGGAAAATAGCCTGTTGGAGTACTTGCATCCCTCCTGTGGACGTGGGAAGAGCAAGTAGAACATAGAACGACAGAATTGGAAAAGGGGCCTTGGAGGCCTTCTAGTCCAACCCCCTGCACAGGCAGGAGACCCTAGACCATTCAAGACCAATGGCTGTTCAGACAGATGTGGGAAGAAAATGGCCAGCAGCATCAGGGGTTAAACTCAACCCACAGGTGGTTTCCAAGGTAGTTTCAGATTAACAGATTCAGTGCCTCAGGTAACATCCACAAACACACTTTTCTTGAGAATTTGAACTTGAGCACAAGCCTTAAGTCCCTCTTAACTATGTATAGGCGCACCACCTATGTTTGCCACTAGATGGGGGCCTCCTCTCAGTTGTCAACTGCATCCCTAATCAAGCGCAGGTTATTGTAACTTTCTAATCTAAGCAGATCTCTGAATAGGTGCCCCAGCTGCTCCTTTCATACTCCAGCAGGAGGAAGGAGCCAAAAGAGGACCAGCGGTTGTAGAAGACCCGGTTCTCCTGAGCAGGGAAGAACTGCCTGGTGGGCTAAAAGAGTGGCGGGACAGTCCCGTCTTGAAATGGAGCATCTGTAGATATAGAGAGGAAGTATACATGTATACGAAATAGAGTTAGATGCACCCTGGATTCATAAAAGCTAACTTATTTAATAAAAGCTGATCAAGAAAAGATTGGACATCCCTTTGTCCAGGGCGCTCTAATGTCTCCTGCCTGGGATTAGAAGACCCCCGTGGCCCTTCCAGCCTTGGGACTCTTTCATTCTAAGATCTGTGATATGGATTTTGCTAAGGACGGGCCCTCCCCCGTTTGCAAAATGATTTGAGACTCACCCTTCCACTTCTCCTTTGTTCTTTCTGAACCACGAAGGGGAAGGGGGGGGGGTGAAGAAAAATATCCACTTTGCTTAAATCTGAAACAGTCCCATCAGGCAGAGGGGGGGGGAGCTGTTTTTCATGGAAACATAGAAAACTGACAGCAGGAAAAGGCCCAGCGATCCATCAGATCTGCCCTTTGGGTTTTTTGTTTGTTTTTGTTTTTTTAATTTTTAATTTAATTTTATTTATTTTTATTTTTTTCACCTCTCGCATTTCAGCAGGCAGCAGGACAAAACCCCCAGACCTCCAGAGATCAGGTGCTTGAAAGTCTAGTACTGAATATTTGGGATTATAGTTGAATAGCTAAGAGAGTGAATATTAATTAACCCATTCTTAGCGTTTCCTGCTACACAGCTGACTGGGTGGTGCTGACTAATTAATTCAAGTGGACGTTTTGGGGGTTAAAATTCAACCCGCCGGCTGAGCTGACTGGGCTATTCGGCTCTGTTCTTGTTGTTCTCATAAGCCCCAGACTCCTGCCCCTGTTCTGGTTCAGAGCATCCCAGGAAGAAGGTTACTGGATCATGTTCCATTAGCAGGAATATAAAGGGAAACTAAGAGCAGGAAGCTCAGAGGTTTTTCTAAAAGCAAGGCACATTTTTTTAAAAAAACACAACATTGAAGAAAAGCAGAAGGAATGAAGGAAGCCCAGGATGGGGAGCTGCATGAAGAATTCACATTCAAAGCTCCTGTAGAAACTCGCGGAAAGTGGCAAAGTCAAATCAAGTGCAGGGTTCATGGCTCCTAGTCTTTTAAACTAATATTGATGCTTTTATTGTTTTTACAATATTTTATTATTGTAATTATAATTGTTTTCATGGCCTGTTTCTACTGTACACTGCCCAGAGCCACACCTATGAGATGGGCTGCTATGCAGATGTGATGAATGAATACATAAATTAGAATAACAGAATCTTGAATGTCCATGTAAGATTCTCTCTGTCCCATATTGGCTCTAAGCAAAATCAAGGTCTTGTTCAGGAGAAAGTCTTACATTTGTCGACCTTTTCTGAACGAACAGTCACTAAGCGAACTGTTGTAAGTCGAGGACTACCTGTACTTTATCACTTTTTTCCTTTTTTTTTTTGGTCATCAAGTTTTTTATCCCTTGCTAGGCGGCTGGTGGTACTCGGATATTGCCATATTCTAAGAGTGGTACAATGGGTGAAAAGGTTGAAAAGCCCTGACTTAGACTGAATTAAGGTTTAAAAATGCAGGTCAGCGTGTTTGGATGAGAGACGGCCTAGTGTTACAAGGGGTGGTCTGTGGATGCTAAAGATAGCCTGGGGTGGGTCCCTCCCTGACTGATGCTTTCAGTCTGGGATTTTCATTCCGAGGTCTTCATTCTTCCAATGTCTGGTTTCTGTCTCTCTCTCTTTCTCTCTTTCTCTCTTTCTCTCTTTCTCTCTTTCTCTCTCTCTCTCTCTCTCTCTCTCTCTCTCTCTCACACACACACACACACACACACACTTTCTTTTTCTGTCTTGTCCAATAAAGAGCTCCAGAGTGTGTCAAAGCTTGCACTACACTTTTAGACAGCTTGTGTGGTACTAGTTAAAATATTACCAGGTAACAGAATAAGGATTATCTTGCACCGCTGGGCAAGGGTGACACCCCAAGGATAAAGCCCTCCGTCACTGACTGATTTACATGCCGCCCTCTACTAAAACTGGATGAAGAGCCAGCAGGAGTCTCAGCCCGGCTTGATCTAGAACAGTGTTACCCTTTTTTACCTAAGAACTGAATAAATTATTGTGGTATCTGCAGGCTTCTGTTGCATTGCAATAATCTTACATTGTAATAAGTAAAAAAATAGTAAATAAGCAATTAAGTAAAAATACATCAAAATAATAAATCTGATCACTGACTTAAATGTTAATCCTCATCAGAACCAAATTAGAATTGAACTAGATGACCTCCAAAGTCCCTTCCAACATCATCATCATCTTTATTATTATTATCATCATTATTATTGTTATTATTATTATTTCAGGAACATTCTGAAACCATTCTAAAGGTACAAGGAATTTCATCTTTTCATTTGTTCCATTTGGGGGGGGGAAAATAGAGCCCAATATTTTTAAACCCTGTAAATGTAACAGCTCGTCAGATTATATCCTGTCACGCTTAGCCCAAGGGCTGGAGTTGACAAGGAAGCCACTGACCTAGGATGAAATGGAAATCTAATTTGTGAGAGGAAGATGCTGAATTATACGAAAGTACTAAAGAATCACAGAAGAATTCCTTCATGCCAGAGTTCTGCCTCATTTGTGCATCTTTGGGCTCTTTAATGCTTGCTTTGTTTCGGCTGACTCTCACTTTTGGCTGTTATTTTACGTGATTGTAATTATTCAGGGGGGTTTTTTAAGAGAAAAGGGATTATTAGCTGGCTGGTCCTGCCTTCCCACTGTACATTGCACAAACTGTAAATGCCTTGAGTCTCTATGTGAGGTTTCCAGCCTTCCTAACAGCTCTTCGGTTGGTCACAAAAGAAACATCTGAAATTCATAATGTGAAATTAATAGCATGTGTTTCACTAAGGCAACTGGTGACCTTTCCCTTACTTTATATGAATATTCGTCCTACCCAAATTGAAGTCTTTAAAATGTTTTCTTCACAATACAACTTTAGAGGAGAGAAAAGCTGAAATATGAGGAGCAGTGCTGATTCAAACGGTAACCAGCAGCCACTCTGCATGATAACCAAGGAAGGTTCACAATTAAGGGAGAATACAGGAAAACAACGAGATTTTTGACTAATCTAAGCATGAAAAGCATCAGTGAATGAAGGGAGTTTTGACACTTGCAACAGCAATTATGTAATTGCTATTTTATCAATAACTACACTGTTTAAAGTTAATTATTATTCTCCAAATCACCTGAAGGCGGGACAAGAAACAATGAATGGAAGCTGATCAAGGAGAGAAGCAACCTAGAACTAAGGAGAAATTTACTGACAGTTGGAACAATTAACCAGTGGAACAACCTGCCTCCAGAAGCGGTGAATGCTCCGTCACTGAAGATTTTTAAGAACAGACTGGACAGCCACTTGGCTGAAATGGCCTGAGCAGGAGGGTGGACTAGAACAGGGCTTTTCAACCTTTTCACCCATTGTACCACTTTTAGGATATGGCAATATCCGAGTACCACCAGATGCCTAGCAAGGTGTCAAAGACTTGGTGACCAAAAAAAAAAGAAAAAAAGAAAAAAAAAGGAAAAAAGTGATGAAGTACAGGTAGTCCTCGACTTACAACAGTTCGCTTAGTGACTGTTCAAAGTTACAATGGCACTGAAGAAAGTGCCCCCCAAGCCACAGCCGAGCAAGACACCTGCCTGCCCACCCGGCGGCGCTCTTCCTCCTGTCTGAGGTTTCCATTGTTGTGAGCGTTTCTGTTGGGGATTGGCAGCGGGGGTGGGGTGGGGGGTGTTTGGTTTTTATTCCCCCCGTCTGCTGGGTGGTTGCAGCAGGTTTTGGTCACTTCACATGACCCTGGGACACTGTGACCGTCATAAATATGAATCAGTTGCCAAGCCTCTGAATGTAAATCACAAGACCCTGGAGATGCTGCAACATTCCAGCTGATTGTTGCTTCTTCTGGGCTCAGCAGAAGCACCAGGATCAGTGCTGCTTTCCAGCTGGAGCCTGGCGCTGATCCTGGTGCTTCTGCTGAGCCCTGACAGCCCTGCAGCTCCAGCCATCTCTCGCTCAGGCATGTGCGGTGCTGCCCCCGGTTCAGCTCATTCCCCTCCCTCGCTACCACTTTTCTAGGATGGTCGCGTACCCCCTGCCAGGTGCCAATGTACCACAGGTGGTACCCATACCACTGGTTGAAAAGCCCTGGACTAGAAGACCTCCAAGGTCCCTTCCAGCTCTGCTATTCTGTTATTATTTATTTATCCTGTATACCAATGGCCACTGAAGGAGGCTTTGATAAGATACCTTAGTGTTATAGGTGGATAAGTAGAAAATATTTGTCTTTTTGCTTCTGGCTCTGATAAAGCTTTGGATTTGGCTGAAATACCTCCATTATGTGAGAAAGTATATCCTGAAAAAACAAAAGCTAGCCACACATGGAAAGCTCAAAAATAAAAACAGAAAGATCCACTTGCCTATTCTTCTACTGCTCTCTACTTAATGAATTATATAAATCTGTCGTAGCCCTGTCTCGATGCTACAGCGACCCTCTCCTACAGACTCCCAAAGCTGGATGGGCCTTGGGGGTCTTCTAGTAGTGACCAGCCCGACCCCCTGCTTGAGCAGGAGACCCTAGCCCTGCCATTCCAGACAAGTGGCAGCCTTGAATGCTCCTTGGTGATCCCACTTGTACATATCTGGTATAATCAGAATTTGGAAAAGAGTTTTTTTTTTTTAAATTAGTGGAAAAAGAAATCACATGAAGCAGTTTGAATAATGGGCAAAACCACTGAAAGGATAGTTAGCTCTAAGCTTGCACTGGCCCCTGAACAAAAGAAGTTACTATTCTTGGGCTCCCAAACCAGTCCGGAGCCTTATCAGCTCACAGAAAGGAGACCCTTTGGGGGGGGGGAGCTGGCAGGATTCTCCATCGGGAAGAACATTGACCAAAGTATGGAAATGGGAAACGGAAGCAAGAGACAGCAGGTGTGTTCCTCTTTGTTACTGTTGTGGTAATTGTTAATTCCTTATTTCATAGGAACATACAGTAGTTGCTAAGTAAAACACAAATAATGCCTTAGCTACATTCTTTTTTCCTGACATATCCCCATCATGGCTCCACCTTGCCCTCAGCTGAGTCAGCTGTCAGCCATCCTGAGCTGTACCAGCACTGAAGTAGCATTTTCCCACCGTGTTTCAAGGGCAGCTTCAAGATTCATAAAATCAGGATTTATTACTTTGGAAGTGAGTCCGTGATTCAGTAGATGAAAAAAGAGGCAATGTGGACAGAGATCAGCAGTGGAGGGAGAGAAATTTATGGGAATATATGTTTTTGCCAACTTATATCAAACTTATATACAATATGTTTTAGGTAGGGAACAGTTTAACACCATTACACAGAAAGAAGTTATTCTGTAGCCTTGGAAATGAGAAATAGTTCTTATGCATTTTGAGAATAAGCAGAGTTTGAGTCTTCAAGAAAGGAAAACAGAAATACTGTTGAATATTCATTTGTTTGTTTGTGCAATTTATTTATTGCCTCAGTCTTTATAGACTCTAGACTTCAGGTGAATAGGAAGCAAAACAATAACCCCACAGGAAGCATGCAATTCAGAGGGTTAATGAGAAGATTCATGATGGTTGTAACAAATTACAGTATGGGAAACCTTAGCACCGTGATGGCGAACCTATGGCACCCGAGCCACAGATGGCACGCAGAGCCCTCTCTATGGGCACCTGCACCGTTGCCCCAGTCCTAGGCCTTCAGCTGGATTTTCTAAAACCTTTTCGCTTTAGGCCTCCGCCCCTGTGTGCAAAAAAAAAAAAAAAAAAGGTTCAATCAATCAATCAATCTGGGGGAAAAAAAGATCTCACAAAGTTGGAATTGATTGATTGAACTTTTTAGTCCCACCCAGTCCGCCATTACCACTACAGCTATGCACACCCAATGGGCCACACCAACCCAATGGGCCACGGCCACCAGGCACATGACAATACACAAGTGGGTTTTGGGTTACATTTTCGGTACTCAGTCTCTAAAAGGTTCGCCATCACTGCCCTAAGTGGAATTTTCCTCCAATGGAATTTTCCCAAATATTTTACCAGGAAACATAGATAGGGCAGCCGAGAAAAGTAAGTGCCCTCCTAACCATACCCAAGCACTCCGAGTTTGTTGGCGATGTCCATTTTGCTCTCCGAGTTCATGGTGACCTAACCCTAACCCTAAGTGGAATTTTCCTCCAATGGGATTTTCCCATGTATTTTACCAGGATACATAGATAGGACAGCCTGGAAAACTCAATGGCTTCCTAACCATACCCAAGCACTCTGAATTTGTTGGCGGTGTCCATTTTGCTCTCCAAGTTGATGGTGACCTAACCCTAACCCTAAGTGGGATATTCCTCCAATGGGATTTTCCCATATATTTTACCAGGAAACATAGGACAGCCTAGAAAAGTCAAGGCCTTCCTAACCATACCCAAGCACTCTGAATTTGTTGGCGGTGTCCATTTTGCTCTCCGAGTTGATGGTGACCTAAACCTAACCCTAAGTGGGATTTTCCTCCAATGGGATTTTCCCATGTTTTTTACCAGGAAACATAGATAGAACAGCCTAGAAAAGTAATTGCTCTCCTAACCAGACCCAAGCACTCTCAGTTTGTTGGCGATGTCCATTTTGCTCTCCGAGTTCATGGTGACCTAACCCTAACCCTAAGTGGGATTTTCCTCCAATGGGATTTTCCCATGTTTTTTACCAGGAAACATAGATAGAACAGCCTAGAAAAGTCAGTGCCCTCCTAACCATAGCCAAGCACTCTGAGTTTGTTGGCTATGTCCATTTTGCTCTCTGAGTCCATGGTGACCTAACCCTAACCCTAAGTGAGATTTTCCTGCAATGGAATTTTCCAGTGTATTTTACCAGGAAACATAGATAGGGCAGCCTAGAAAAGTAAGTGCCCTCCTAACCATACCCAAGCACTCTGAGTTTGTTGGCGGTGTCCATTTTGCTCTCCGAGTTGATGGTGACCTAATCCTAACCCTAAGTGGAATTTTCCTCCAATGGGATTTTCCCATGTATTTTACCAGGATACATAGATAGGACAGCCGGGAAAAGTCAATGCGTTCCTAACCATACCCAAGAACTCCGAATTTGTTGATGATGTCCATTTTGCCCTATGAGTTCATAGTGGCCTAACCCTAACCCTAAGTGGAATTTTCCTCATGGGATTTTCCCATGTATTTTGCCAGGAAACATAGATAGAGCAGCCTGGAAAACTCAATGGCTTCCTAACCATACCCAAGCACTCTGAATTTGTTGGCGGTGTCCATTTTGCTCTCCGAGTTGATGGTGACCTAACCCTAAGTGGAATTTTCCTCCCTTGGGATTTTCCCATGTATTTTGCCAGGAAACATGGATAGGGCAGCCTAGAAAAGTAAGTGCCCTCCTAACCATACCCAAGCACTCTGAGTTTGTTGGCGATGTCCATTTTGCTCTCCGAGTTGATGGTGACCTAACCCTAACCCTAAGTGGGATTTTCTTCCAATGGGATTTTCCCATGTATTTTGCCAGGAAACATAGATAGGGCAGCCTAGAAAAGTAAGTGCCTTCCTAACCCTAGCCAAGCACTCTGAGTTTGTTGGCAATGTCCATTTTGCTCTCCGAGTTCACGGTGACCTAACCCTAACCCTAAGTGGGATTTTCCTCCAATGGGATTTTCCCATGTATTTTGCCAGGAACAATAGATAGGGCAGCCTAGAAAAGTAAGTGCCCTCCTAACCATACGCACGCACTCTGAGTTTGTTGGCGATGTCCATTTTGCTCTCTGAGTTCATGGTGACCTAACCCTAACCCTAAGTGGGATTTTCCTCCAATGGAATTTTCCAGTGTATTTTACCAGGAAACATAGATAGGGCAGCCTACAAAAGTAAGTGCCCTCCTAACCATACCCAAGCACTCTGAGTTTGTTGGCGATGTCCATTTTGCTCTCCAAGTTGATGGTGACCTAACCCTAACCCTAAGTGGGATTTTCCTCCAATAGGATTTTCCTATGTATTTTGCCAGGAAAAATAGATAGGGCAGCCTAGAAAAGTAAGTGCCCTCCTAACCATACCCAAGCATTCTGAGTTTATTGGCGATGTCCATTTTGCTCTCCGAGTTGATGGTGACCTAACCCTAACCCTAAGTGGAATTTTCCTCCAATGGGATTTTCCCATGTATTTTACCAGGATACATAGATAGGACAGCCTGGAAAACTCAATGGCTTCCTAACCATACCCAAGCACTCTGAATTTGTTGGCGGTGTCCATTTTGCTCTCCAAGTTGATGGTGACCTAACCCTAACCCTAAGTGGGATATTCCTCCAATGGGATTTTCCCATATATTTTACCAGGAAACATAGATAGGACAGCCTGGAAAAGTCAATGCGTTCCTAACCATACCCAAGAACTCCGAATTTGTTGATGATGTCCATTTTGCCCTATGAGTTCATAGTGGCCTAACCCTAACCCTAAGTGGAATTTTCCTCATGGGATTTTCCCATGTATTTTGCCAGGAAACATAGATAGAGCAGCCTGGAAAACTCAATGGCTTCCTAACCATACCCAAGCACTCTGAATTTGTTGGCGGTGTCCATTTTGCTCTCCGAGTTGATGGTGACCTAACCCTAAGTGGAATTTTCCTCCCTTGGGATTTTCCCATGTACTTTGCCAGGAAACATGGATAGGGCAGCCTAGAAAAGTAAGTGCCCTCCTAACCATACCCAAGCACTCTGAGTTTGTTGGCGATGTCCATTTTGCTCTCCGAGTTGATGGTGACCTAACCCTAACCCTAAGTGGGATTTTCTTCCAATGGGATTTTCCCATGTATATTGCCAGGAAACATAGATAGGGCAGCCTAGAAAAGTAAGTGCCCTCCTAACCCTAGCCAAGCACTCTGAGTTTGTTGGCAATGTCCATTTTGCTCTCTGAGTTCATGGTGACCTAACCCTAACCCTCAGTGGGATTTTCCTCCAATGGAATTTTCCAGTGTATTTTACCAGGAAACATAGATAGGGCAGCCTACAAAAGTAAGTGCCCTCCTAACCATACCCAAGCACTCTGATTTTGTTGGCGATGTCCATTTTGCTCTCCAAGTTGATGGTGACCTAACCCTAACCCTAAGTGGGATATTCCTCCAATGGGATTTTCCCATATATTTTACCAGGAAACATAGGACAGCCTAGAAAAGTCAAGGCCTTCCTAACCATACCCAAGCACTCTGAATTTGTTGGCGGTGTCCATTTTGCTCTCCGAGTTGATGGTGACCTAAACCTAACCCTAAGTGGGATTTTCCTCCAATGGGATTTTCCCATGTTTTTTACCAGGAAACATAGATAGAACAGCCTAGAAAAGTAATTGCTCTCCTAACCATACCCAAGCACTCTCAGTTTGTTGGCGATGTCCATTTTGCTCTCCGAGTTCATGGTGACCTAACCCTAACCCTAAGTGGGATTTTCCTCCAATGGGATTTTCCCATGTTTTTTACCAGGAAACATAGATAGAACAGCCTAGAAAATTCAGTGCCCTCCTAACCATAGCCAAGCACTCTGAGTTTGTTGGCAATGTCCATTTTGCTCTCTGAGTCCATGGTGACCTAACCCTAACCCTAAGTGAGATTTTCCTGCAATGGAATTTTCCAGTGTATTTTACCAGGAAACATAGATAGGGCAGCCTAGAAAAGTAAGTGCCCTCCTAACCATACCCAAGCACTCTGAGTTTGTTGGCGGTGTCCATTTTGCTCTCCGAGTTGATGGTGACCTAATCCTAACCCTAAGTGGAATTTTCCTCCAATGGGATTTTCCCATGTATTTTACCAGGATACATAGATAGGACAGCCGGGAAAAGTCAATGCGTTCCTAACCATACCCAAGAACTCCGAATTTGTTGATGATGTCCATTTTGCCCTATGAGTTCATAGTGGCCTAACCCTAACCCTAAGTGGAATTTTCCTCATGGGATTTTCCCATGTATTTTGCCAGGAAACATAGATAGAGCAGCCTGGAAAACTCAATGGCTTCCTAACCATACCCAAGCACTCTGAATTTGTTGGCGGTGTCCATTTTGCTCTCCGAGTTGATGGTGACCTAACCCTAAGTGGAATTTTCCTCCCTTGGGATTTTCCCATGTATTTTGCCAGGAAACATGGATAGGGCAGCCTAGAAAAGTAAGTGCCCTCCTAACCATACCCAAGCACTCTGAGTTTGTTGGCGATGTCCATTTTGCTCTCCGAGTTGATGGTGACCTAACCCTAACCCTAAGTGGGATTTTCTTCCAATGGGATTTTCCCATGTATTTTGCCAGGAAACATAGATAGGGCAGCCTAGAAAAGTAAGTGCCTTCCTAACCCTAGCCAAGCACTCTGAGTTTGTTGGCAATGTCCATTTTGCTCTCCGAGTTCACGGTGACCTAACCCTAACCCTAAGTGGGATTTTCCTCCAATGGGATTTTCCCATGTATTTTGCCAGGAACAATAGATAGGGCAGCCTAGAAAAGTAAGTGCCCTCCTAACCATACGCACGCACTCTGAGTTTGTTGGCGATGTCCATTTTGCTCTCTGAGTTCATGGTGACCTAACCCTAACCCTAAGTGGGATTTTCCTCCAATGGAATTTTCCAGTGTATTTTACCAGGAAACATAGATAGGGCAGCCTACAAAAGTAAGTGCCCTCCTAACCAGACCCAAGCACTCTGAGTTTGTTGGCGATGTCCATTTTGCTCTCCAAGTTGATGGTGACCTAACCCTAACCCTAAGTGGGATTTTCCTCCAATAGGATTTTCCTATGTATTTTGCCAGGAAAAATAGATAGGGCAGCCTAGAAAAGTAAGTGCCCTCCTAACCATACCCAAGCATTCTGAGTTTATTGGCGATGTCCATTTTGCTCTCCGAGTTGATGGTGACCTAACCCTAACCCTAAGTGGAATTTTCCTCCAATGGGATTTTCCCATGTATTTTACCAGGATACATAGATAGGACAGCCTGGAAAACTCAATGGCTTCCTAACCATACCCAAGCACTCTGAATTTGTTGGCGGTGTCCATTTTGCTCTCCAAGTTGATGGTGACCTAACCCTAACCCTAAGTGGGATATTCCTCCAATGGGATTTTCCCATATATTTTACCAGGAAACATAGATAGGACAGCCTGGAAAAGTCAATGCGTTCCTAACCATACCCAAGAACTCCGAATTTGTTGATGATGTCCATTTTGCCCTATGAGTTCATAGTGGCCTAACCCTAACCCTAAGTGGAATTTTCCTCATGGGATTTTCCCATGTATTTTGCCAGGAAACATAGATAGAGCAGCCTGGAAAACTCACTGGCTTCCTAACCATACCCAAGCACTCTGAATTTGTTGGCGGTGTCCATTTTGCTCTCCGAGTTGATGGTGACCTAACCCTAAGTGGAATTTTCCTACCTTGGGATTTTCCCATGTATTTTGCCAGGAAACATGGATAGGGCAGCCTAGAAAAGTAATTGCCCTCCTAACCATACCCAAGCACTCTGAGTTTGTTGGCGATGTCCATTTTGCTCTCCGAGTTGATGGTGACCTAACCCTAACCCTAAGTGGGATTTTCCTCCAATGGGATTTTCCATATATTTTACCAGGAAAAACATAGGGGACAGCCTAGAAAATCAATGCCTTCCTCCAAACCAACCCAAAGCACTCTGAATTTGTGGCGGTTGTCCATTTTGCTCTCCGAGTTGATGTGACCTAACCATAACCCTAAGTGGGATTTTCCTGCAATGGGATTTTCCATGTTTTTACCAGGAAAACATAGATAGAACAGCCCTAGAAAAGTAATTGCCTCTCCTAACCATACCCAAGCACTCTGAGTTTGTTGGCGATGTCCATTTTGCTCTCCGAGTTCATGGTGACCTAACCCTAACCCTAAGTGGGATTTTCCTCCAATGGGATTTTCCCATGTTTTTTACCAGGAAACATAGATAGAACAGCCTAGAAAAGTCAGTGCCCTCCTAACCAGAGCCAAGCACTCTGAGTTTGTTGGCAATGTCCATTTTGCTCTCTGAGTCCATGGTGACCTAACCCTAACCCTAAGTGAGATTTTCCTGCAATGGAATTTTCCAGTGTATTTTACCAGGAAACATAGATAGGGCAGCCTAGAAAAGTAAGTGCCCTCCTAACCATACCCAAGCACTCTGAGTTTGTTGGCGGTGTCCATTTTGCTCTCCGAGTTGATGGTGACCTAATCCTAACCCTAAGTGGAATTTTCCTCCAATGGGATTTTCCCATGTATTTTACCAGGATACATAGATAGGACAGCCTGGAAAAGTCAATGCGTTCCTAACCATACCCAAGAACTCCGAATTTGTTGATGATGTCCATTTTGCCCTATGAGTTCATAGTGGCCTAACCCTAACCCTAAGTGGAATTTTCCTCATGGGATTTTCCCATGTATTTTGCCAGAAACATAGATAGAGCAAGCCTGGAAAACTCAATGGTTCCTAAACATACACCCAGCACTCTGAATTTGTTCGGCGGTGTTCCATTTTGCTCTCCGAGTGGATGGTGACTAACCCTAAGTGGAATTTTCCTCCCTGGATTTTCCCATGTATTTTACCAGTAAACATAGATAGGGCAGGCTAGAAAAGTAAGGTCCCTGCTAACCATACCAAGCACTCTGAGTTTGTTGGTGAAGTCCATTTTGCTCTATGAGTTCATGGTGACCTAACCCTAACCCTAAGTGGAATTTTACTCCTATGGGATTTTCCCATGTATTTTACCAGGAAACATAGATAGGGCAGCTAGAAAAGTAAAAGCCCTCCAAACCATACCCAAATACTCTGAGCTTGTTGGCCGTGTCCATTTTGCTCTCCGCGTTCACGGTTGACAATCCCTAACCTAAGTGGGATTTTCTCCAAGGGATTTTCCCAATGTATTTTGCCAGGAACAATAGATAGGGCCAGCCTAGAAAAAGGAAGTGCCCTCCTAACCCTACGCACGCACTCGAGTTTGTTGGCGATGTCCCATTTTGCTCTCTGAGTTCATGGTGGACCAACCCTAAACCATAAAGTGGGATTTTACCTCCAATGGAAATTTTCCAGGGTATTACCAGGAAAAATAGATAGGCCAGCTACAAAAGTAAGTGCATCCTAAACCCATTACCCAAGCACTCTGAGTTTGTTGGCGATGTCCATTTTGCTCTCCTAGTTGATGGTGACCTAACCCTAACCCTAAGTGGGATTTTCCTCCAATAGGATTTTCCTATGTATTTTGCCAGGAAAAATAGATAGGGCAGCCTAGAAAAGTAAGTGCCCTCCTAACCATACCCAAGCATTCTGAGTTTATTGGCGATGTCCATTTTGCTCTCCGAGTTGATGGTGACCTAACCCTAACCCTAAGTGGAATTTTCCTCCAATGGGATTTTCCCATGTATTTTACCAGGATACATAGATAGGACAGCCTGGAAAACTCAATGGCTTCCTAACCATACCCAAGCACTCTGAATTTGTTGGCGGTGTCCATTTTGCTCTCCAAGTTGATGGTGACCTAACCCTAACCCTAAGTGGGATATTCCTCCAATGGGATTTTCCCATATATTTTACCAGGAAACATAGATAGGACAGCCTGGAAAAGTCAATGCGTTCCTAACCATACCCAAGAACTCCGAATTTGTTGATGATGTCCATTTTGCCCTATGAGTTCATAGTGGCCTAACCCTAACCCTAAGTGGAATTTTCCTCATGGGATTTTCCCATGTATTTTGCCAGGAAACATAGATAGAGCAGCCTGGAAAACTCAATGGCTTCCTAACCATACCCAAGCACTCTGAATTTTTTGTCGGTGTCCATTTTGCTCTCCGAGTTGATGGTGACCTAACCCTAAGTGGAATTTTCCTCCCTTGGGATTTTCCCATGTACTTTGCCAGGAAACATGGATAGGGCAGCCTAGAAAAGTAAGTGCCCTCCTAACCATACCCAAGCACTCTGAGTTTGTTGGCGATGTCCATTTTGCTCTCCGAGTTGATGGTGACCTAACCCTAACCCTAAGTGGGATTTTCTTCCAATGGGATTTTCCCATGTATTTTGCCAGGAAACATAGATAGGGCAGCCTAGAAAAGTAAGTGCCCTCCTAACCCTAGCCAAGCACTCTGAGTTTGTTGGCAATGTCCATTTTGCTCTCTGAGTTCATGGTGACCTAACCCTAACCCTAAGTGGGATTTTCCTCCAATGGAATTTTCCAGTGTATTTTACCAGGAAACATAGATAGGGCAGCCTACAAAAGTAAGTGCCCTCCTAACCATACCCAAGCACTCTGAGTTTGTTGGCGATGTCCATTTTGCTCTCCAAGTTGATGGTGACCTAACCCTAACCCTAAGTGGGATATTCCTCCAATGGGATTTTCCCATATATTTTACCAGGAAACATAGATAGGGCAGCCTAGAAAAGTCAATGCCTTCCTAACCATACCCAAGCACTCTGAATTTGTTGGCGGTGTCCATTTTGCTCTCCGAGTTGATGGTGACCTAACCCTAAGTGGAATTTTCCTCCCTTGGGATTTTCCCATGTATTTTGCCAGGAAACATGGATAGGGCAGCCTAGAAAAGTAAGTGCCCTCCTAACTATGCCCAAGCACTCTGAGTTTGTTGGTGATGTCCATTTTGCTCTCCGAGTTCATGGTGACCTAACCCTAACCCTAAGTGAGATTTTCCTGCAATGGAATTTTCCAGTGTATTTTACCAGGAAACATAGATAGGGCAGCCTAGAAAAGTAAGTGCCCTCCTAACCATACCCAATCACTCTGAGTTTGTTGGCGGTGTCCATTTTGCTCTCCGAGTTGATGGTGAATTTTCCTCCAAATTTTCCTATTTTACCCATAGATAGGACAGCCTGGAAAAGTCAATGCGTTCCTAACCATACCCAAGAACTCCGAATTTGTTGATGATGTCCATTTTGCCCTATGAGTTCATAGTGGCCTAACCCTAACCCTAAGTGGAATTTTCCTCATGGGATTTTCCCATGTATTTTGCCAGGAAACATAGATAGAGCAGCCTGGAAAACTCAATGGCTTCCTAACCATACCCAAGCACTCTGAATTTGTTGGCGGTGTCCATTTTGCTGTCCGAGTTGATGGTGACCTAACCCTAAGTGGAATTTTCCTCCCTTGGGATTTTCCCATGTATTTTGCCAGGAAACATGGATAGGGCAGCCTAGAAAAGTAAGTGCCCTCCTAACCATACGCACGCACTCTGAGTTTGTTGGCGATGTCCATTTTGCTCTCCGAGTTCATGGTGACCTAACCCTAACCCTAAGTGGGATTTTCCTCCAATGGGATTTTCCCATGTATTTTACCAGGAAACATAGATAGAACAGCCTAGAAAAGTAAGTGCCCTCCTAACCATACCCAAGCATTCTGGGTTTATTGGCGATGTCCATTTTGCTCTCCAAGTTGATGGTGACCTAACCCTAACCCTAAGTGGGATATTCCTCCAATGGGATTTTCCCATATATTCTACCAGGAAACATAGATAGGGCAGCCTAGAAAAGTCAATGCCTTCCTAACCATACCCAAGCACTCTGAGTTTGTTGGCAATGTCCATTTTGCCCTATGAGTTCGTGGTGGCCTAACCCTAACCCTAAGTTGGATTTTTGTCCAATGGGATTTTCCCATGTTTTTTACCAGGAAACATAGATAGGGCAGCCTAGAAAAGTAAGTGCCCTCCTAACCATACCCAAGAACTCCGAATTTGTTGGTGATGTCCATTTTGCCCTATGAGTTCCTGGTGGCCACCCCTAACCTTAAGTGGAATTTTCCTCCAATGGGATTTTCCCATGTATTTTACCAGGATACATACATACGGCAGCCTAGAAAAGTAAGTGCCCTCCTAACTATACCCAAGCACTCTGAGTTTGTTGGTGATGTCCATTTTGCCCTATGAGTTCGTGGTGGCCTAACCCTAACCCTAAGTGGGATTTTCTTCCAATGGGATTTTCCCATGTATTTTACCAGGAAACATAGAACAGCCTAGAAAAGTAAATGCCCTCCTAACCATATCCAAGCACTCCAAATTTGTTGGCGATGTCCATTTTGCTCTCCGTGTTCATGATGATGTAACCCTAACGTTAAGTCCGTGATGGCAAACCTATGGCACCTATGGCACCCGTATGGCCATGCCCATCTGGCATCCAATGATATATAAGTAGGTTTCAGGTTGCGATTTGGGCACTCGGTCTCTACAAGGTTTGCCAGCACTGCCTCAGAAGATGTGTTCAGAATTTAGAATAGAATAAAATGGAAGGGAAGGGAAGGGAATGGAATGGAATGGAATAGGAGGGAAGGGAAGGGAAGAGTTAAAATGGACCTTTGAGGTCATGTAGTCCAACCCCCTGCTTGGGCAGGAAACCCTATACCATTTCAGACAAATGGTTGTCCAGTCTGTTCTTAAAAACGTCCAGTGTTGGAGCATGCCATAACTTGGTTAAGGGCAGGGCTGAGTTTTTTTCATCTATCATTCTAGCCCATAGGTGACAGTACGGAGGAAAAGAAGAAAACTGAAAACAAATAGTTGAATCCCGAAATGGGGTCTCTGAGAGAGGTTTCGGTTCTACAACTGAGTTATCTAGATCAGAGGTCCCCAACCTTTTGAGCATCAGGGACCGGTTCCATGGAGAGAGCGTTTTCCGCAGACTGGAGGGGGCCTGGTTTCATATACTGCCTGCATCCCACGGATGGGGCTTTGCTTATTTGTGCAGACCAGTTTCTGGTGCCGGTCCACGGACCGGGGGTTGGGGACCCCTGATCTAGATGAACTATCAGAATGCGATGGAGAAGGGTTCAGCTCATAAGGACTATGCAATGTGTTTGGTTAAAACATGACAAATTTGATCAGATGGACTTCAAACTGACTGTGGTGTGCAAATTGGAGATAAAGGGACTTCAGGCAAGAACTTGTACGGTGTTGGGAGTGTTGCTGTAATGGCTCCAACTGAGCCACTCAGTAGAAAAAAGAACATTGTCTCATAAAGTTCATTGTCGTTGTTACCTTTCCATCACTGCTCAGAGCACGGGAAACAAACAAGCTGGGTCTGGACTCAGAGCAGGAATGGAAATACGATTGAACCGGTGTGACTGAGACCCAGTGGGATGGTTTCCATGAACGGAGGATAACAATCCATGTATACAATTTGTTCGAAAGGGACAGACAGAATACGGAGGGAGGAGGGCTTGCAGGGTGTGTTCAAAGTCTCCACACCTGCTCAGAAATCAGACCGAGTGAACTTGACCGTGGTGTGGAGAACATCTGGGTTAGGATAAGCAGAAAAACAAATGGTGTTGATTTTTACTTTCGCCCGCCTGCCCACCCAAGGAGAAGTGGATGAATCTTTCCAAAAGCAAATAAGAGATTCCCTCAAAGAGGCATGAAGAGGTTGGGGACTTTAATTATGCTGACATCTGTTGGGAGACAAACTGCCGAGCGCAGCCATTCCAGAAAGTTCCCGACTTCTCCTAATGACCACTTTCTCCTTCAAAGTGGAAAGAAGAGCCGAGCATCACCAGATGAGAGGAGGGCGAGGCGAGCCTTTGCTGGCACTGCGCTTCTCCCCAGAGCGCCCTCCAACAGGGGAAGGCCGCGATCCTCCCACCCCCCAGTCAAGGTGAGTCTCTAGGCTCCCCACCGCCCAGCGGGAGAGTTCTCCTACCAAGAAAAAAATAACGCAGAGAAAGGTTCCCTTCGACCTCCCTGACACCCGTGTTCCCCACCTTGGCAACATTTAGATGGGTGGACTTCCAGAATTCCCTAGCCAGCATCTGACCCAAGGTGGCTCATTCACTTTCTCAGCCCCTCCCCTCCTGCAGTTCTTTTAATTCTAATAAATCACAGGGGCCCTTCCATCCGAGGTGCCTGACCAGGAGTAACTCAGGACAGCTGATTCCCTTGCTTCTTTTTCCACCTGCTGAAAGTTCATTCTGCTGGGCTTCCTGATTCGGATACCCGGTAGCTGAGACACTTGGCCATCACCAGGGCTTCTCCCTGTCCTTGCTGTGGGAATTGGGACTGATTTTCAACTTTCACTTAGATAAAGACCACAATAGTCTACAGAATTGCTTTCACTGCTGGGAATAACTACAACTCCTTTTTCCACAAAATTGTGTTTTCTTTCTGTCCATGACCCCAGAAACAGCCCCAAGGAGGCAGAAAAAGGATCACCTATAGCATATTATGTGTGAACAAGTCCTCTAAATGCTTTCTGTAAGAGACAAAGTAATAACAATTCACTTTAAAGGTTAATTAAAGGTTGCCAAAGGGGAATGTAAGAATTTTTGGATTAACTTACTTCTATCTTTTTCTTTGTTTTTCTAAAAGTGACTCTGGGTGTACTTCAGTTTTATCACATAAGATTCTATTTACACAAGTGTTTCTGTGCCGCGTGTGTGTGACACTTTCGGTCCCTTGTCTGTGGGATATGAAACTAAAGAGTCTAGAAGTGTTTGACATCAGTGCTGAAGTTTTCACAGATGGGCAAACAATGAGCCTGTTCTTGGCCAGAGAGAAGACCCAAGAACTAGAACTTTCATAAAGAATTATGAGCTCTGCTAATAGTCACGGACATTATAAAAAATGTGTGTTTGCAGCATGAATTCAGATCATTGAGATGTTATTAAAATAGTCCTAGATATCAATGCATTTATTCTACGTTGAAACAAATAAGAACCACTCCTTTTGGAAGAAGGAATTCCATTCATATTGCACATCATAAAGTTAGGAAGGAGAGAAAAAAGTTCTCGCTAACAGACAAGAAAGAGCAGACTGTTTCTTCACCAGAGTCCTCCCATACCCTCCCACAATGGCAGCCCTTGTCCTTCCCTAGCAGAAAGATGACTTTCTGCATCACAGCCCACTGTGGAGAAGGGCATGGACATGGGGGCATCCCTGGTGGGGGCTATCTAGCCCATCCCGTCTATCGTGCAAGTCTGCCTCTGCCCACCTGGAGGACTCTGTCCCGAGAAGGACCCTTGGAATGAGCCTTTGCACGCTACGTCTTTTGGGTGGGAGTCTCCAATTAATATCCTACAAAATTATATGCTCCCTCTTGGTCACCCATGCTTACTGTACTCTATGCCCTACAGAAAATTATGTTTAAAAGAAGAGGAGCCAGATGATGACCATCCTTGGGAAAGTCAGATGTTCATTTCTTGGGAGAAAGACTAGAATCTCTGAAGAAGACAAAGCTGACAAGGGGTCAGCTGTTCAGACTAGTTCAGGTCAGGAAACAGAATCCACAAGGAAACCTGGAACTCTACTTTGTGTAACCTTGAGAGCCTGACAGCCTTTTCCCTCCCTCCCTCCCTCCTTCTTATTTCCCCAGGAGTTAAGGCAGAGTTAGTTTGAGTTTCTTTCTAATGTTTTCTTCCTGCCCTGGACTTAAATCATGTTTTGCTAACTGCAATCATATAGTTTCTCCAAGGTCATCTCTGTGGCTGTTTGCAACAGGGAAGGAGCGGGCAATACTCCTACTTTTAATGCCTCTAAATTCCCAGTGACCTGTGCATACCAAGGCTCTGAAAATGATTAAATTGCCCATTCTAGGAAATATAATCTTGGTGCATAGCTGGGGATCTTCTGTGGCATTTCTTCCAAGGTTCTATAAATCCTTATGGAAGATGGGTGTTGACTGGTGAACATTTGGCCAATTTTGCTGAAGCAAAGAAGTCCAAGGTTTTAGCTTTCTCTTGGGCTGTGGAAATGCTATCGTGGTTCCTTGACTGAAACTCTGGATATTTTTTTCCCAGTTAGGAAGCATGTCTACATAAGGCCCTACTCTGGCTGGACCAGGCGGCTGCCACCGTGGCTAGGAGTTCCAGTCGTTAGTAAGGTAAATTCAGTGGAACCAGCTAAGAGCCAGCCGGTTAGCAATATCAGGGATGGGCCACGATGGGCCCTTTATGGCCGGTGGACTTCAACTCCCACAGTTTCTCAGCCAGCATGGAATACTGAGAGTTGAAGTCCACAAATTGCAAAGGGGCCGTGGTTGCCCATCCTCGATCTACATCGTGGTCTCCTTGGGGCCAGCTGAACGCCTTCTCCAGGTACAGGAGGAAAGAGAGACTGTTTTAAGCTGTTTGTCCTCCCACTGCATCGCTGCTGCCTGTCTTGAGCTAGCTGGCTGCCCTGGGAGGGGGCTAAACCGCCTTCCTGGCTCTGCTCTCTATCGCCAGCATGGCAGAAGCAAAGGGGTCTTACCGCTGCTTACAGTGAAAAGAAAATATGGAATCTATTTTCAGCAACATTATTTTTATTTCCTGGGAAGCTGACAGAGAGGTACTCAGTGTTGGTAACTGATAGCATCTGTTTCTACGTGTGTATCTCCAATGGTGCCAATTTTGCTTCTCCAGATGTTTCCTTCCTGCCAATATTCAGCTGCCTCTGGTCTTTCTGCAATGGCACCCAGGTTGCCTCGGTCGGCTGGGCTGTGCCAGATCTCTGGATCTCTTTTCGTTTTTTTCCCACCCAGGAAATCTCCCCCAATCACAACAGTCCAAACCCGGTGGCAGAACTTCCCATTGTTTTGAAGCCGGAGACACACTTCACAATCGTGGGGGGCCTACAGTGGGCCGAACATGGTCCAAAAGGAGAGAGAAAATGCTAAACCCTTTGTGGGTCCAGCAAAGAAGCTCAAAACCTGGTCCCCTGCCCACCCATGGCACGGCTGCTCTGCCTTCACGGGGTCAGCACACGGCAGCCTCCAGCTCTCCCTCCCCAGCCAGTGTTGGGCAGAGACCCTGGGCCAGGCAAAGTCGACCGCCTCCCCCCCCCATGAGAGCCATTTCTGTCATGGCTTCTGTTCCCTCCCCAGCAGTCCTCTGTCCCTGGGCTCTGCTGCCGGCCCTTCCAGAGGGGAAGGCGGGGGGGGGGCTGCCCAGCGAGATAGGAATCAGAGGTCCTGAGAAGCCAGAGTCCCACAGCCCTCACTGAGGAAGTGCGAGGGAATGGGCACAAAATGAGGGCTGCAGCAGCAACCCTCTGGGGAATGCCGTCCCTCGATGGGCTCCTGGCTCCAAAGGCCCAGGGCAGGAGAAGCAGAAATGGAGAACTTGTGAAGGTGGCCAGGATTTACTCCTGACTTCTGTTTATAGTTGGACTGTTTGTGAGACCTCTGGACTGACCCCTGGCTATTTACAGACTAGCGCACACTTCCTGACTGCAAGCTCTGGCAGAGACATTTTGTCTGGGCAGAACAGCCTCTTTCGGCCACCCACCCCTGCTCAACTCCCCCCCCCCAGGGTTGAGCCTCAAATGAGCAACAGTGGCATCAGGGTAGCCCCAGAGCTTCCTTGGGGGCAGATGGAGCCATGTAGGTCTTTGGATTTGACCTCCTGCCCACGGCTGGAATGGGTAAGACCTCCCCTCCCCTTTTAATGGCCATTTCTGTTGCATGCAGGGCCGGGAACCAGGAATGCAGGCCCTGATGGAGCCCTGCCTCCTCAGAGAAATGCCGGAGATTTTGCATAGCCATATAAGCCCATTCATGCAGAACTGCTCTAGGGAAATGTTAAGCAGTTGGTGGCTTGGGAAAGAAAAGACTAAAAAGCAAGCAAACAAACATTTTTGTATCTGAAGATTGGGGAGGATGGATGGATGGATGGAGTGATGGATGGATGGATGGATGGATGGATGGATGGATGGATGGATGGATGGATGGAGTGATGGAGTGATGGATGATGGAGGGAGAGAGGTATAGTAGATCATCAGAGCAAAAGAGAAAATTCTGAAATAAGGTAGTGTTATTTCAGATGGACCCTGCAGGTGGCAGTATCTAGCCAACTTTGGATGATCTGCCAGAACAGTTTTTTTCAATCTTGGCAGCTTGAGGATATATAGACATCAGGTCCCAAAATTCCCCAGCTAGCAAGGCTGGTTGGGGAATTCTGGGAGTTGAAGTCCACTCATCTTCAAGCTGCCAAGGCTGAGAAACTGATCTAGAAAGACAAGGATCTATGAATAAGAGACCTCCAGGAAACCCCAGGGGAAGAGACAAAACTGGGAAATAGAACAAATGTTCTCGGAGAAGTCATGGCCAACATCTTGAATGTATCCATTAAAACACCAGGACTCCAGCTGGTCTCCAGGGAGGAGTTACTTTTTGGTGAACTTTGTAGTTTGGATCCGAGATTTAAAAGGGATCCGGCCTTTCAAGAGGATGAGGGGGGACCCTGTGTGAAATTGCCATCCAGCCTGACAAAGGATCATTATGCACAAAATATGATTATGCCTGAGTGTGACAAGACAAACAAACAAATCCTCTGAGCTGCTCCGAAATGAACCTCGTTTGAAACAAAAAGTACCATTTAATTGGAATTCAGGGGCAACCTGCCAGTTTGGTAGTGACTCTTCCCTTTTTTATATATATTGGATTTCTTGTAAATCATCTGGTGCGTGGGTGGCTCTGTCTGTGAGTGGATAAAGGAGGCACAGAGAACAACATTCCCCACTGTGCTGATTGCAAAAAACCCTTTCCTCCTCCAGGCTTCGTACTGTGAAAGTAATAAAATGGGGCGAAAGATGCTGTGTGACATCTATAGGACTAGAATCTTCAATTTTAGAATAAAAAGAAGCTGGCAGATGACCCAAGTTGGATAATCCCTCTGCATCTGTAGCCCTCCCCAGTCATAACCCGAATCGGTTTTGCCCCAGGCTGAGAAAGGAATGCTTTAAAAAATGCATCTGATTTGCATTCCACCTTTATTATTAAAAAAAATAGACTCTATTCCAACTCTATGCATGAACAGGACAGACCTGCACCCTGTAACAATAATAGAAGCAGCACTTGGCTTTTGCATCTGTGAATTTGGTCCTTTCTTGCATAGCTGCAGGCCTCATCTTTAATCCATGAGCTGCTTCTGTGGTCTGAGAAGATAACATAAAACAGGACAAATTTCTGTGTGTATCTGACAGTTTGCATTTGTTTGGGGGGCATTGCAGCGCTGACAGTTATATTTTCAGATCTCTTTCTAAAAGATTTCCCAGGATGGAATTTGTCTTTTTTATAGCTGCTGCACAGAGTCAGTCTCTTCTGCTAAATGACCCCATTATCATTTTCCTAGCCTATAAAATTAGGCATTACTTCACTTTTATTTAGAGTCTTTTATGTTAGCCATTTTGTTCTCCCAGTTTCAAGAGATCATTCTGGAACTCTCCTAAACCGTTTGGTTTTTACCATCTGGGATAGTTTAGGATCGTCTGTAAACCTGGCTGGCTCACTGCATCCCCCAAAGTCAAGATGGTTTATGCACAAGTTTAAAAAAACCAGCCCTGGTTCCAGCACTGAAGGATGGGGGGGGGGGCTTGCTAGCTTGCTTCCCTCAGCTGAGAAAAACAGCCACTTGACAGCCCTCTGGTGCCTTCTGGTTTTTAACCAGCTCTTGCTCCGTGCCGAAGAGCAGGTCCCCTAATCCCACGGCCCACAATTTCCTCCGGAGGGTTTGACGAGGAAGACTGGCTGGCAAGGCAGAAGTTCTCTTTGCAAAATCCAGCCTGATTTCTCTTGGGCCATGCTTAGTTCTTCCTCTGATTAGCCTCCCTTTGCCTGGAACAGGCCGGACAGCCTGGTATTTTTGGGATCTCCCCTGGGCCTTTTTTAAACACCCCCCTCCCCTCCTGATCTGAGTAGCCAGCCACCTGTTGTGCCGAGAGGTGAGCAACTTCATATTTGAGTTCTTTGACAGTTCCTGAGCGGATGCCCTCCAGACCAAAGGATCCCGTCTCTGAAGACGTCCTAGAACTCCAATTTTCCACAGTTTTTCCAATTTCTTCCCTACAAAAGACAATACTGGCTCAGGTATCTGTCCTGTGCCTTAATCAGGGAAGTCAGATGCAAAGAATTAATTCTGTTTCTCTGTAAATTCCATATCCTCGTTAAGTAAAGTTCGGATTCCTTGGACATCGAGCAGCTCATTGTTGTTCTGCTTTGGATATAATTTTAAAGTTTCTTATTGTCACCCCATGTGCCTCCCTTTGACCATAAATAATAATTGCAATAGTAAGAAAGACCAAAGAAACTGGATAGTGGACATGGCAGGGCAGAACAGAAGAGAAAGAACTGGAGAAAATCACAAAATGCAAAAACCTGCAAAAGAAGTAAATGTGGCAAAAGAAAGCAAGGATGGGGCCGGTAGAGATCGGCCATCTTGGGTGCCATCCCCAAACATCTGGAGCACCACTTTAAATCGTCCACGTTGACTAAGTCAATCGCAACAAGCAGCTTCCCTTGGGACAGCTGACATCCTGCCACGATGCTGTAAAGACCATGGAACCCCCCAGGTCCCTGGGAAGGGCTAGAGAGGTGGAGAAAAATGCTAACTCCTTTGTAAACATCTGTCTGGCTGTGCAAGGAGCCCTGATGACTCCTCCTCCTCTTCCTCCTCCCCTTTTTTGTCTTGCTTTACACTTTTTAAACAGAATTTGTCTCCTTCCCTAATCTCCTTAGTAGAAAAACTTTCCCATCTTCTCATTCCCTCCCTGAATGCTACAGTTTTCTGGGAATTACTACAACACCACATATTTCTCCCCTGGGAAAGTGGAGTGGAATAGCACCCACCGTTGTGGTTTTAAACCACAGCCGGTGAGATCGCCTGATTGGGCCCATCTGTTTTGGGCTGGTCCTGTCATCCACTCTGGCTGGGTCGTCTGTGGGGCTCCCTCCCTCCCTCCTGCGGAGTTGCTGCTGTCAGGCTCGGTTGGCTGCTTCCTTTCTTGGGCCTGATAATTCTCCATCCTTTCCCACCAGCTGAAGAAGCGACACTCCTTGCTCTGAAGGGGGGATTTTTAAAAAAGAAAAAAAACTTAGGACTTGGACTTACTGAGTATTTCTGAGGCAGGAAATCAAGCACATCCTAAGCACTGCCAGTTGGAAGAGTTGGCTGCGACCTGTTCATTAGCACATTTGTTTATATTTCTTCTTCTTCTTCTTCTTCTTCTTCTTCTTCTTCTTCTTCTTCTTCTTCTTCTTCTTCTTCTTCTTCTTCTTCTTCTTCTTCTTCTTTTCTTCTTCTTCTTCTTCTTCTTCTTCTTCTTCTTCTTCTTCTTCTTCTTCTTCTTCTTCTTCTTCTTCTTCTTCTTCTTCTTCTTCTTCTTCTCTTTGGCCGGTCCAGTTAATTGAATATAAACGTGTAATTTAGAAGGAAAACATTAGAGAATCCTCCTCAATCTCTCCCAGCAAAGAGCAGGGCAAACCCCCCTTAACCCTCCCTGCGCCCTCAGTGGGTTCGCTCTCTGCCACCGGCTACAGTCTCTGCTCCCTGAGCAGGAGGAGTCGCCCACGACGGGCAGGGAGAATGTGGACCTCACTTCATTCCCTTTTCTTCCCTGCAAAACCTGAGCCCCCGTTTCCCAGTCTCTGGGTCACACTCAGGACACCCACTTATTCTCCCCTCTTCCTTCTCTCTGCACTGTTGTTGGATGTAGCGACCACTGAAAATGCAGCGCTTACAAGATCAACCTCCTCCGTATTATTTCTCCTTGCTTAGGAGAATCGCCTGGGATCTTCCCCTCTTCCGCTGCCTTTCTGATCTCTCAGGAAAGCCTCTGCCAGCCTCCTCAGACTCTGGCAAAGGACATTTACTCAGCTGACAGGCCTAGCGGGGTAAAATCCAAGAAGGGTATAAGCCGGTGTGAAATATAAGCTTATGTGCGATGCTTACTCAGCTGGAATTCATTTCCTCTGTGGAAATTTTGAAACGACTATACATTTTCCCCCGACTGCCACCTTCCCCCAACTTCTGAAATAAAATAACTCTACATTTTTGTTTTCCTTGGAGCTCTTTGCTCCCAGCCTCATGTATCTAGTGCTAGGGCTTAATTCTGCTACTCCTGCTATTCACAGAGAGGATTGAGACATAAGAACAGACGAGGGAGGAACGTGTTCCACAGAGCCATAACAAGCACCAGCGAGTGGCACGCAGGACCTGTGTGAAGCCGGGAGACCCTGGAGCTTCGTTCTGGAACCCGGGTCTTCGCCTCACGCGGGGGGGGGGGAGAGAACATGGCCGGCATGTGGGAGTGCACCGGTGGGACCTCTGCCTGTTTCAGTGCTCAGCTGTCATAGAAGGGGCTGCCTGAGCTTTTGGCATTCAGCCCCCCCACACACACACACATACTTGATGCATAAATTGTCCAACAGAGTTGGGTGGGTTTTTTTTTCAGTTTTTGATTGGAGCCGGCCTTTCTGTAATCTGATCCCCTTCATTCAAGCTCTGCTCTTTGGAATTAGAGAAACTGGGTCTCCTTCTTCTACATGACCCCATCCCAAGTAGTTCAAGAATGCTCTCCTTTCTATTAATACAGTAATCCTGTGTTATTAATATAAATTTAATGAATACATAATCTGCAGATGAAACATGTATCACCATCTCTCTCTCTCTCTCTCTCTCTCTCTCTCTCTCTCTGTGTGTGTGTGTGTGTGTGTGTATGTATGTATATATAGGTCTTGGCGTATTCGGGTCTTTTCCCGTGTAAGATTGAGAGTATCTTGGCGACGTTTCAACGAGGTCCCACTCATCATATATATATATATATATTGAGAGAGAGACAGAGAGAGTTATGTATAGATATATATAACAAATGAAATTCAATGGTGAAAAAAGTAAGGTTCTACATTTAGGCAAGAAAAGCCAAACGCACAGGTATAATATAGGGGGTACCTTGCTCCGAGGGATCTCGGAGTCCTAGTGGACAACCACTTCAATGTGAGCCAGCCATGTGTTGCAGCTGCCAAAAAAAGCCAGCGCAATCCTAACAGAGGGATAGAATCAGGATCACGTGAAGCGTTAATACCACTTTACAATGCCTTGGTAAGGCCACACTTATTATTATGTATATCGTTATTTATATAGTACATATATAAAAAATAGTGTTCCCTGGCTGTGTTTTCTGTCAACATCCATCTTCATCTCCTTCCTATGTTTCTCTTGCTACACATGGTTTTTTTGTTGAACAACACTGGGCCAAAATAATTCTGATATTCTGATATTTCATTTCTCTTTCCAGAATATGAAACAGAAAGCCCCACACAAAGGGTCATTAAAGTGTAATGAAAAGGAGAAAGAAAATACATAGGAGACTTCATATAAAGAGCAAAAAAGAATGGCTTTCATAAATACTTCTTCATTCTAGATGGCTGCCTTCAACCCCAGGAGTGACCCAGCTCTGAACAGGAGACTCCAGCCGCTGGTTAAGTGGCCATCAATCTCAGGGGCTCCACCCGTTTGTCTTGGCCGTCCCTCAGCACCAGCCCTGCCCTGTCAAGCCGGGAGAGAGAATTAGGGCGACCAGGCCATAAACCCAGACAGCCGGTTCTGCAGGGTTCCTTCGAGGTAAGAAAAAGCATTTCGACCACCAGTAACTTCCTCCTTTCTCTGTCCTGGAGCTGTGAACTCATTCAAGGGCAATAGGTGACACTTCTATCACGCTGCAGTTGAAATCCTGCTCTTTGGCTCTGTTCCTCCCAGTTTGCTTGAAATCACCCTTTTTTAAATCTTAAATCTTCTGAAAATCTTGCGAAAAAAATTGCAGGAACCGGTCCAGGTCGTCATCAGGTGTCAACACTGACTCAAAGGTATACAAACGCACACAAACCCAGAAAAAAAAAGAGACAAAGTTCTTTTAGAAAGAATAATTTGCAACAGAGCTATTAGCAAACTTTGATACCACAAACCAAATTTATGAATTCTAAACCTTCCATTTCAATTTTATCCCACACCCATTTTAGGAAGAGGCTGCGGTCTCTCTGTGGCCGTCCTTTCCGATTTGGAGTTGACAATTTCCACGAAGGGACTCCCGGCCCCATCCGGCCTGGGTGCTTTGGGCCTCCCCTCGCAAGGGGACCCTCACTGCGTCCGCAGGCGAAGCTGGCTGGGAAAGTGCCCTCTAGCCACTCCAGCGGGACAGCTGCCCAGCATTCGCCACCTTTTGAACTCTGCCTGAGTTTGTGCCTTTGCCCTTTGGCAGTTTATGACCCACAACTTGGCCAGGAGTTGTGAGTAATTAGCAAAGATAACCTGCCTTCAGCCTTCCCTTTCCTGGCCTGGCCTCATGAGAAGCTGGTGGGCTGAACCAATACCAAAATGGCCTTTTTGAACCATATTCAAAATATAATAAATACATTTATTCAATATAATAAATGCTCAGTATAATAAGTCAGATAATGAATGTGGCTCCTTTACAAAACATCACTGTAAGAAAATTCTATACCTTATTGATGCATGGCGAATATAATGGGTTTTGCATATGATGGGGGGGCTGCTCCGAGCTACACAAAATGGCAGCATAACGAAGAGAAACACTTCAAAATGAAGCTTCCTGGAAGATTCATAAGACTCTGATGAAGAGTAATGGGCACATCGGGGAGCATTAGCTTTAAAACATAAGCTGATGAACAATAACAGCATCTGAGTGAGGAAAAATGCGTCAACATCGTGCTGGCAAAAGCCCAACAGCTGTAAGCGCATAGAAAGGGACTTGAGCAAAGTGCCTCCTCCACAGAGACCAGAAAACAAGCCTTCCCCATATTTGGTGTTTGGAACAGCTTGGAGTTTAGCTTGGAGTTGAAACATCGATTGGGCTTAAAGAAGTGTAAATATTTATTTCTTGCGCAAGGAAAAGAAAGTTGCTAGGATTGTGCATCAAAATGCAAAGATGGGATGGTTTGCTCCTTTATTATGCAATTACACAGAAAACTCTGGGGGGGGGGAGAGAGAATGCAGGGGAGACAGTGTAAAATGAAAATGCGCAGTTTCAAAGCCCATCAAGAAAACATGAATCTAATGTGTTCAACAGAGAAAAGCGAAGTGGCATGAGACTGAATAAAAGCACAGAGGAGACATTTTATGTTCAGAGCCTCACAGCTTTTTATAGGCAAAGCTCTCAAACACCTGGCAGACGGAGAGTCAGCATCCCTTCCCCTACAGTGACTAATTCAGGGTAGAAATGGAAAGTAGATCTTTCGATCATTCTAATTCAGGAACAATCAATATGAGAATGATTAACGGGCAACTAAAATGGATCCATTTTTAAAGGCGTTCTTTAAAGGCTCTCAGCTCAGTGTGCTGGACTATGAGAGGAGGCCTAGAGACTGCAACCCACCTCAAAATGGCCACCGCTCTCACTGGGCCTCTTGCCCTTGTCATTGCAGGGGGAGGGGAGGGGGCAAAACAGAAGACCAGACATCGGACTGGACTGATTATTATGTGGCATCAACTCTTGGAGGACACAGAGAGGGGTTTTCTCCATGGTCACCAGTCCCGAACCCCCTTCCTCCCTCCGGTTCTTCCGCTGGGGGCCCCCACTGCTGCTCTCACAGAGTCCCCCCGCTGGCCGTCCTCTTCCTCTCTTTCCTTGCACCTCCCTTGTCAGGAGAGCTTTGCGTACAGGCAGTCCTCCACTTACAACTATAACTGAGCCTGGAATTCCCGTCATAAGTCATTGTGGCTGGAAGCAGAGGAGTCACCTGAATGGGCCTGGGAGGTTTTTTGATCGCTTTTTGCAGTAAAGGAAACACCATTTATCATTAAGCAAATCCATTTTTCCCAATGGGTATTTTTCTACCAGAAATGGGAAAAAAATACCAGAAAAATGGCAAAAAAACCCCCAAACAAACCGCCAATCAGAGTCAAGTGACCACAGGAGACTGCAAATGGCTGCAAAGGTGAGAGCCGATGGTCAGGTGCCCACAATGAGATCACCTGTCCAGAAGGGGGGAGGTTGCCACTGTGGTAACTGTGTGAATAGGCTGTCAGTAGCTCTGGCCAGGTCTGTCATAACTTCAAACGATTGTTAAGTGACCGCTGGTAAGTTGAGAACTATCTGTAATGCATCTGAAGTAGGATACTTTGAGCCTGGTCATTTGCTCCTTGAGTGTCTGGTGGGGCGTTTGTTTGCTTTCTTGACTGTCCCAGTTACTCTCAGGAGTCCCCTCCCAACACAACTCAAATCTTCCCCCTGACCTGCTTCTTCCAAGTCCGTCTCCTTGCAGGGCTACAATAAGCTGAAGCCTTTCAAAGAAAAGGTGGCCGGGAGTCCTTTGCAGAATCCTCCCACCTGCAGTTTGCAGTCCCCATCTGCCTTCCCCCCCCTCACTGGCTCCAAAGGAGGAATTTGGCCGCCTTCCCTGCCCCAAGGCCATCCTCCTCTTCCCACAGAGGGGGCAGCTGAAGCCCAAAGGGGCTCAGCCACAGAGAACACTTTTACAGCCCCTGTTAGCAACCTGTTTCCTTTCCGATGTCCGTAATCTGCTCTCCTTTTTCCAATCCTTAACCTTTCCAATCCTTTTGGGGGGGGAGGTCATCTGCTTCAGCAGGTGAAGCCTTTCCAAAACCTTATTTAACAAGTTCTAACGTGAAGCAGATAAATCATTTTATACGGCCAAGCTGCTTTGCCATGAAAGCTGGAGGCCTCCGCTGCTGGCTGCCTCCCGCTTGCTGGAAGGCCTCCTTCTGCATCCTGGCTGGTGCCACCTGCTGAGCAGCAGCAGCAGCCGCCAGAGGAGGTCGTGAGGCCAGCAGGCTTTCCCACCCATCCCGCTTCACCCTCTTCCATGTCCCTCTCCTTTCCCCTTCGGAGAACTGAGCAGGCCTTCTTGAAGCAGGCCCATCTCCATCCTGGGGGAGGCTGAAAACGTTTCCCTTTGGGGATCCGCCCAGAAATAGGAGCTGCTGGCACCCTGTTTCTCCGCAGTGTGGGGCGATCAGATATGGCCAGATCACAAGAATTGTGGAGCAGAAAGTGGACCTCAGCAAACAAGGGCAAAGGGCCATTCAGTTTTTATTCATGTCCCTTTGAGAAGAAGCTTTGATCACCATACCACCTAAACTGCCGATCCAATCCAACTTTCTCCATATTGTAGAAAAAAACCAAATGCTGACTTTTTGTAAGATTGTAAACAGATTAATATCTGCTGTGTGCATGCCCAACACGGTGTGCTTTGCAGCGGATTGCAGTACATTTGGAACTCATTCCCAAAGAATGTCTATTGGAGGATCACTAAGCGAAGCCCGAAGTCGCAAATTATAGTTATTTAAACAATTACACATTGAAGACCGATTCATCGATCCGTAGGAAAGGCCCCTATGTGGAACCACTTTTCTGGAATGCTCTGGGGTCTTATCGGTCTCGGATCATATTTTGCCCGAAGAAGACGGGCAAAAGACGGGATGCCCTTTGGATGCAGTTTTCTGATATCCAGTGTGGAAAGAGCTGGTTTTTGGGTGCTGGAGCCAGGAAGGGCCTTTCCAGCACGGAGGGATGGAGACACAACCGAGCAGCCAGCCTCGGGTAGCCAGACGTGATAGCCTGGCAAAGGGAAGGGGGTGAAAGGCTTTGCTGCTGGGGGGTCACATTAGGAAAGCCCCCCCCACTGCTGACAGTCTTCTCCAGAAGTGCCCTGAGACCATGGAATGTTCCATCACGGCACGGGGGGGGGGAACGGAGGCTTGACCAGGAGCAAGCCCCAGGCCTCCTGACCCATTAGAGTGCAGAAAACTCAGCCTCAGGATGGGCTTCTTCATCCTTCCTTTCTTCTTATTGGGGATTCCAGCATGATTGATCATTCCGAAGGAATGATTGACACAAAGATAAATTTTAGGGTTTGGGGGGTTTTTTTGGCTTGTTTGTTTGCTGCCAGGCCAGGAAGGACGGGACATCCCATCACTGTGGGGGGAGAGAATAGAGGCTCTCTGGGTCCCTGGGTGTCGCCGGCAGGACCTCTGCGGCCGTTGTGTTCTCCTCCGAAGGAAGGGCCGGGTGGAGGAGGAAGCTATCAGCCAAGGAAGAGGAGGAGGAGGAGGAGGAGGAGGAGGAGGCAGCCCAGAGCAGAGGTTTCCGAGCCTGCCCTGAAGCAAAGTGCTCAGCTTCTGCAAAGGCTGCAGGGGAAGGAAAGCCAAACAATGCACGGAGCTGGTAAAGGCAGCACCACAAGTTTTTAAGTAAACAAAGGAGGTTCTTTTTTTACAGCCCGAGGGCCCCGTTCCTGGATGGGCTGGATGCTGGCCCGAGTCGGTCCAGAGCAGGATTTCCCAATCTTGGCAACTTCCACACGCCTGGACTTCGGCTCCCAGAATTCCCCAGCCAGCATCTAATTTAATCATCTCGCTTAATGGTCTGATTATGGCCGAGGACTTTGGGGAGTCAAAGTCCACACATCTTGGAGCTGCCAAGGTTGAGGAAGGCTGTTCTGGAGAAAGGGGCTTCGCTGGGTTTTCCAGGGAGGGCCGAGAATGGGGGAGGACTCCGGGTTCTTTCCTTGGCAAGGCACAACACCAGCCCTCCCCCCCTCGGCCCCTCCACCACCCGGGGGGCTGGGGGCTCCGCCAGCGTTGAGAGGGTTCTCAGGGATTACGCCATGAAGAGAGCAAGACCGCATTCAAACACTGAAAAACAGCAGCAGCCTTGAGGCTAAATTAATGACCTACCATTATTATTTTTAATGATTTACAGTTACAGTTTAAAACACTGCTTACAGGGACTCCTTTCCCTTTACATTCCACAGATAAATTCAGAAATATCTGAATACACGGAAACACAGTCTGGCCAAATGTTAAGAGGGATGGTTGAAACTCCGGCATCTGTGTGTGAACCCTGCGACGGAGGCTGTGCCCATGTTTTCGAAGTCACGCACTGCTAACTACTTCTAACAACCCAATCTTGGCAACTGCAACATGCCTGGACTTCAACTCCCAGAATTCCCCAGCCAGCATGTAATTTAATCATCTAACTCAGGGCTTTCCAACCTTTTCACCCATTGTACCACTTTTAGGATATGGCAACATCCAAGTACCACCAGGCGCCTAGCAAGGGGTCAAAAACTTGAAAACCAAAAAAAAAGGGGGGGGGAGTGATAAAGTACAGGTAGTCCTCGACTTACAACAGTTTGCTTAGTGACTGTTCGAAGTTACAATGGCACTGAAGAAAGTGCCCCCCAAGCCACAGCCGAGCAAGACACCTGCCTGCCCGCCTGGCCGCACTCTTCCTCCTGTCTGAGGTTTTCATTGTTGTGAGCATTTCTGTTGAGGATTGGCAGTGAGGGTGGGGTGGGGGGGTGTTTGGTTTTTATTCCCCCCATCTGCTGGGTGGTTGCAGCAGGTTTTGGTCACTTCACATGACCCTCGGACACTGTGACCGTCATAAATATGAATCAGTTGCCAAGCCTCTGAATGTAAATCACAAGACCCTGGAGAGGCTGCAACATTCCAGCTGATTGGTGCTTCTTCAGGGCTCAGCAAAAGTGCCAGGATCAGCACTGAGCTCCAGCTGGAGCCTGGCACTGATCCTGGCACTTCCACTGAGCCCTGACAGCCCCAAAGAAGCGCTGATCCTGGCGCTTCCGCTGAGCCCTGACAGCCATGCAGCTCCAGCCATCTCTTGCTCAGGCTTGTGCGGTGCTGCCACCGGTTCAGCTCATTCCCCTCCCCCACTACCACTTTCCTAGGATGGTCGCGTACTCCCTGCCAGGTGCCAATGTAACACAGGTGGTACCCGTACCACTGGTTGAAAAGCCCTGATCTAACTTAATCTAATTATGGCCGAGGAATTTGGGGAGCTGAAGTCCACACATCTTAAAGTCTGTGAAAAAAGAATTCATTTGGAGTCCATGAAATAAGTAGAATACCCTATGTTTCCCCCAAAATAAGACAGAGTCTTATATTAATTTTTGCTCCGAAAGATGCATTGGGGCTTTTTTTCCAGGTAGAGCTTATATTCGGGGAAATACGGTACTAAATGCATCCATCTGGCTGCTGAACTTAATTGGGGCTTATTTTTGGGGTGGTGCTTATATTATAAGCATCCTGAAAAATCATGCTAGGGCTTATTTTCCAGTTGGGTCTTATTTTGTGGAAACACTGTAATAGCTGCCTTTTATAATGGAGTGAAGGCATGGCAGAGCCTGAATTTTAATAGCCAGATTTAGCGTGGGATGAATAGTTGGCGAAAGATATACTGGCATACTGGTTTAATGTGCCCAACTGGAGCGGTATAGTTAGGAGGAAAGGCAGCCAGGCAGGGTCCTTGGTGCCCTCTGAGCTGGGTGGTCTCCTTGCAGACGTTTCATTACCCAAACTAGGTAACATCATCAGTGCCGGTAAAGGGTGGGGTTCTCTCTCAGTTCATCTTCCGGTGGCCGGCCCCATCGGTTGTGGTCTCGGAGGTTCTGGGGGGGGGGGGCTGTATACCGTTAGTTTGTTTGGCAGTTTGGGGTTTTGTTCACTTGCTGACTGTTGGTCTGATGTTAGTCTTGGTGTTAATTTCTGCTCTTTTTGTTCCCTTTTTGGGCAGAGCGATTGTCTCTTTTGCGTAGTCTATAGTTATTGTTAATGAGACAATCCATTCATTGGGAAATAGTCCTGATAAGGCTGCTGCCTGTGGGTGGGTGCCTTTCACGTTCCCTTACTCCAGTGTTCCCAATCAGCACCATATGTGATTCTGCACATCCACTCATTGTACGCACAATTTTACCTGTTTGGCATTCCACGGGACTATTATTTCAGACCCCCTGTGAACGAGAGAGATGTTTACATTCTAAAACGATGTTCAATGCTAAGAATGGGCAATTATGCACTGAAAATATTACACAATGTCGTATTTCTTTTATGACATATAGGAATGGTCTTCCATAAAAATAATTCCTCAGAGACATATGGATTTAGAGACTTTGGAACCTACGGCTTGAAACGGTAAGATGTGAATTAGGAAAACACATTCTGGAGCCCTGAGGTCATTCCGGTCTCATTGTTCCAACTCTTTTTGCAAAGTACCTGATTGCCAGGCCTTTGTTTCCCCACAGGAAGTTTACTCCATCTCTGTCCTTGCTTCGTGGCCTTCACCGTTTATAAAAAGCTGTCCTGCTGAGGGTTACAGTACGATTTCTCAAAGTTAGTATGGCTTCTTAACAATCGGTTCAGTGTTCACGATAGCCCCCATTCTCCGCTCCGGGATGTGGTAGGTGTAGTCAGCATTTTGTACGTGGGTTTCTCTCAGATCTCCCCCCCCCCACAGGGGCTGCATCAACAGAGGGAGGGCATCAAGGTCAAGGGAGGGGATAATACTGGTTTATACCACAACTGGTGAGGCCCTATTCAAAATATGGCACCTAGTTCTGGTCACCACAATACAAAAAGGATTCTCTGGTGTGACATTAAGAAATTAACAACACATGGACTATAGTTTCAACTGGAAAGCTCTGAGCCTCCTAGATGGAGCCAAGTCCAAAAACACCAGAGAATTCCTGGAGGCCTGGCATTCAGACCAATCAGCCATCAATAGGCACATAGAGATAAACAACATCTACACACCATTCAAAAGAGACAATCAAAAAGCCCAAAAGAAAACAAAAACACCGAAACACCTTTTCGTCAGCAATCAGCACCTGGATGACCAGAAATTAATACCAAGTTTAACACTAGACTAACAATCAAGAAGTAAACGATACCCCAACCAAGGAACTACTACCAAAGACAAACAAGCTAACAGTAAACAACATGGTCTATGGAGATTCTCCGTCATCCAGGTCATAGTTGTCCCAGAGATGCTTTTTCAAGAGGCAACAATCCAGCTGCCTCGTGAAAAAGCACCTTTGAGTAAACAAAGGTCTAAGAACTACCAGGACCACTCCTACCAATACAGACAGGGCAAGCCACTGGTATATAAAATGAGAATAACCCCCCTCCCTTCTAGCACTGATGACATTGCTTAGTTTGGTAATAAAATGTCTGCAAGAAAGCAACCAAGCTCAGAGAGCACCGAGGACCCCCGCAGTTCAACCCCGAGCAACAAATATTCTTTTCTATCGGTAATTAATACCACCTCAGATCACTGCTATCAAACCATTAAGAAGGACAATCTGGCTAGGCAGAACCTGGTTCCCAGATGGCTATGGCTTTCTTGGACCCTGTGGGAATGCATGGAATCAAAGGAACGGTGAAAGTGATATGGAAGATTTAGCAATCTTCCATAATTATGGACTGCCAACAGTTCTCTGCAATCTGTTTCTTCTCAACAAATGGGAGAGCAAAAAATTTCCAGAGCAAAACTAGCTGTAATAAAGGGTACAGCAGAGCTCAGCACACGGTGCTGGGCTCCACATCTGCTCATGAGGTCCAGAAGCCTGAATTTGGGGACAGATGGGGAAAGAGCACCTGGGATTGTGGTGGGAAAGCTCGGGTGAGACATCGGTGCCTTCGTGGTGTGTGGGCCGGGGTCTCCGTTTGGGTGTTGAGAGACGGATTGCATGGTCTTCCAATGGGGAAAGAATTGCTGAGCCTGCACAACTGAACAACCTCATCAGTAAACATTTGCTCAGGTTTGGGAGCTCAGCTGTATATTTGCAATTTGCTTCTCATCCATGGTTGCCTTCCTAATAGCAGCATACAGATATGTCAGCCGGCGTGCTGTGCAAATATTTCCCCTTTTTGGCTCTTTGGCCAAACATCTCCAAGAAGCATTAATTCGTCTTGTCAGGAGACTGAACCAATTGGAAGAGGAGCTTCACTGGTTTCATGTAACTGTTAGTAGCTTTGTGGGGTGGGGGAGGGGAGACATCTTACTCCCTCTTGCAGACTGTTATTTTCAAAGATGCCTTCGGATAAAGAGGGGGCAAAGAGAGAAGAAAACTGCTGCGTATATTCAGGGCTGCACAACTTCTTTTGGAAGACTGAAACCATTGTCCAGAAACGAGAACTCTTCTATCAACATAATTTTTGAAGCAAGTTTGCACGTTTGAGCTCCCCTTGAAAAATTCCACCTTTCCCTTCCCACTCAAAGCAACTTTGACAGTTCAGCATTACAAAATGAAATTTAACAGAGACAAGTGCAGAATTGTTCTCTTAAAAAAGAAAAACCAAAGGCTCAGATATACCTGGCTTGCATGTGCAGAACAGACCTCGCAATGGGATTCTGTCTCTTGACCCCAATTGCTGCCTAGATCGCTGATTTGACCCCTAAAAAGAAGGGATCGGCCCAGAGCGCATCACCCTCTCGCGGCCCGGCTGACTCCTTTCAGGAGACCTGCCAGTGAGGCTGGTCAGTCCAGGCACCTTAAAGTTGCCGAGACTGAGGGACACTCAACTAAAGTAAGAGTCCTCCTTGAGTAAGTCCTACAGTGTCAGCAAGGGAGGTAGCAACTTGAACTGTCTTCAAGTAAGCCCTGACAGGGTGGAGATAAAACTTAAATCTTTCAGCAGGTTATATCTAAGTTTGTGTGTTGGATTGTTTTTAAACTCACTGTTTCAAATCAAACAATGTCCAAACAAGCTGCAAAATTTTAGCTCCAGAATAATACACCGAACTGTGAAGATATCATAGAAGACCTGTAGCTCAAGACTGAAGTGTGGAATTATTGTCGCTCTGTGAACTTGGTCCTTTACTTGCGATGTTTCCTTACTCAACTAGGTGGCATCAACATGTGAATGAGTGTGAGATTTGCTCCCTGTTTATATACAACCGCCTGCCCTGCCAGTGTTGTTGGGGGTGTGGTTTCCTTGATTAGAACATTGTTCTCTGCCTGGCTGTTTGTGCCAAAAGGTCAAAGTTATTGGGAAGCAATCAAAGGTTAATTTCAACCAAACTGAAATTTACCTTTGAAGTCTCTTGTGACTTGGGGCCACGTTATTCATGGGAATGCCTCTCCCAGGTGGCATCACCTGTCCAGTTAGATCCAGCAGGAGAGTCGTGCTCCAGGCCCTGCCTGCAAGGAAGTGGACCCAGGAAGAGGGCCTTTCCTTTCCCGGAGCATCTTCTTCCCAAAGGCCAGGCACCTTCTGGAGATGGCTTGGCCTCCAGATGCTGTGGGTGCTCCCATCACCGGAGGCTGTTTAAGAAGAGACTCGTCTGGAATGATGTAGGGCAGGAGGCCCCAACCTCCGGTCCGTGGACCGGCACCAGTCCATGACATGCTAGAAACCGGCCCACACAAACAAGTGAAGCCCCATCTGCAGGATGCAGGCAGCAAGCGAACCCACGGCCCCCTCCAGTCTGTGGGAAAACCTCTCTCCACGGAACCGGTCCCTGGTGCCCAAAAGGTTGGGGGCCGCTGGTGTAGGGTCTCCTGCCTGAGGAGGGGGTTGGACTAGAAGACCTCCAAGGTCCCTTTCAACTTTGTTATTCTGTTCCTATTTCTATGTATTGTAATAGAGATTAGGACAAAGTTATGGAATGTTATAATTTGTGCAATGTAGAATAGCAGAATAGCCTTTGTAATATTGACTTCCCTTGTCGGAAATTGGCAGGAAGCTTTGTCAACGGCCGGCCATCATGGGACCACGGCCGAACGGGCGGCACAGCAGCTGGGCTGGCCCCATGGCAATGGCAGCAGCAGCAACAGCAGCAACACAACATTGCCAGCTTTCAGTCCCAGGAGCATCATGGGTCATCTGCATTCCTTACATTAGCCCATTTTGGGTACCTTGGTTCAAAAAGCGTTGCCCTGTGATACACCATTTTGCCCAATTGAAGGTTACAAACAAATGCACAGGAGAATTTTAATAATACAGAGTTGTGAGTTGAGGACTGTTATACAGGTTTGTGTTTCTCTTCAACAGACGAAACTTCAGGAAACTGGTTCCACTGCAGGAGGACAAGAACCATCGTTGGCCAAGATGTGTTGTGACAGGATCCCAAGAGAAACACATACATCCCTGCAAGATGGACCACGCTGTCCCTGCCCCTCCATCTTCTATCCAGGGAATCCGGGAAGAGTCGCCCCCCTCCAGTCACATCCAGCCCTGGCGGCTTCCCCAGCAGGTCATGCTCAAGGCCACTCCTGGCCTCCCTGCATTCATCAGGATGGAGGGAAGAGTGCCCGTCTGGCCTGCACCGGCTTTTTGTTGGAAAATTAGATAATTTCTTTGAAAGGTACTGCTGGCCTCACAGGAGTCCTCAGCACCATGGGGCCATTTTGACAGAGAACCTCGCGGTGCGCAGAGCAGCAGAAGGAGGGCAAGAAGCCCCGTGGCCCCGCTGATTCCCTCTGCCACGCCAGGCACGAGGAGCGCGGCTCTTCCTCAGCGAAAGAAGCGGCCTCCGCTCCGGTTCACCCCAGGAAGCCGCTACTCAGCCGGGCACACCTGGCCTTTTCCTCTGGTCCTTGCTGGGGGGGGGGCAATCTGTTGTGTTAGTCAGAGCAGCTGGTTTTGCCCCCCTCACCCCCGGCCAGTGGTGGGATTCAGCCGGTTCACACCACTTCGGCAGAACTGGTAGCTAATTTTTTGTTGCTCAGCAAGTCCAGAATGGACTTCCAGAAGCGGCATCCACACAGAGAACCAGTTGTTGACCTATTTGAATCCCACCACTGTCCCGGGGCCGAAGGAGCAAGCAGACGGGGAAGAGAAGAGTGAGAGAGGTTAACCCCCCCCCCTTTTCTTTCTCTTCGGCTCCAGCTGTTTCTGGTTTGCCTGAGAAGAGGGCCTGGGCCGCTGGAGGAAAGAAGCGTCTCTCTGCAGCCGATGCCAGCGGTGGATGGGCAGAGCATAAATATACGCTTACTTGAAATGTTTCTGCAGCTTCCCAGCTTCGCAGATTATAGTTTTGCTTCTGCTGATGAGGTGTGTAACACTTAGACAAGCCTTCCTACGAATTTGAGAATACTTGGGTTGCCAAATACAGTTATTTATTTAGACAATTATATGCCAGATACTCCAAATCTGTGCTTGTAGACAGACTATATCATCCTATGGCGTGTTTTCTTTTGCACGGATACTGCCAAGATTTCTCACAATTGAAGAAATTTCTTGCCAGATTTGACGTCTCAGATTTGCCCCTTAGACTTAGAAATCCTCACGGGAACTGCCTCGTAACTGGATTTATCTCTGATGCCTCCAACTATGTTCTACAGACACTTAATGGAAATAAATCAAATTAGAAGAAAACTCTACAGACTGATACTATTTCTGCAGGTCATACAGGTTTTGATATATGGGTGCCAGTTTCTGCTGAAGGATTTTATTTGGGGAAGTTTTTTGACAGAAACTTTTCAGTCTGTTTGGTGGACCTGTTGCAATTTCAGCCCCCACAATTACACCAGGAGGCAAATTTTGGAGAAGCACAATGTTCAGTGTGAATGCCCAGAGCCCAATTTAGATTAGCATCCAAGAGCAACAAAACATTTACAGCTGACGGAATGTGGATTTTTCAAACATTTTTCAACATTCTAAACATCTCATATTCTCAGCCTTAAAGTCATTGTTTATTATTGTACAGAATCTGAGGTTGGAGGGCATTATTTAGGCTGTCGTGTTCAGCTCCCTTCTCATGGCAGAAATCCACATTGAAGCACCCAAGACAGACGGTTCGCCAACCTCTCTTCAGGCACCCAGTGAAGGAATCTCACCGCCTCCCGTTGTACCTGGGTCCACTGTGATACAGGTAGTCCTCAAGATGCAACAGGTCACTTAATCCTAAACCCTAACCCTAACCCACTCTGTTTAAGAAGAGACCAGACAGCCATTTGTCTGGAATGATATAAGGTCTCCTGCTTGAACAGGGGGTTGGACTAGAAGACCTCTAAGGCCCATTCCAACTTTGTTACTATGTATTCTATTTAGATATAGTTTACTATAAATCAACTGTGAGTTACCCAGATGTTTAATACATTTATTAGAAAAAAAGCAATCAACTGTAGATATTTAATTTATTATTCCACTGATGTCCTTGTCTAGATAATTTGTTTTTAGTGCAAATTCTCTGTAATCAATAGTACCTAAATTTTTATCATTATTGATATTGCTTTCAATCCTGACACCTTCTTGTTTTGTACATTCAAAGCAATATTATGATTCTCATTCTTGTTCACAAAGAGGTATATTTAAAACACAGAATACAAAATGCTTTAAGCAAAGAGCTTCATTTAGAAGCAGCCTCAGCTCACATTGCCTAATAATCTGTTGGTGAGTGAGAGTGCTCAAGGAAAGTCCCCAATAACTGAGACAAATCTATTACAGAAATACCAAGCATTTGAACCAGACTAAGAAAATCAGTTTCATTACTGCAAAACAACCACTTTCTCATTCCCAGAAATGGACTGATTGAGATTATTGTAATCAAATTTCTGGGTCAAAGAGTTGGGGAAGAATAAAGACTTTATAATTGTGTCCTTTTGCCAGGCTGAAAGCCGTTTAAGAGAGTCAGTTTGGTCTGGTGTAGGGGTGTCCAATCTTGGCAATTTTAAGACATGTGGACTTAAACTCCCAGAATTCCCCAGCTAGTCACCCCTTCGAAGAGAATAGCATAGCATAGCATAGCATAGCATAGCATAGCATAGAATAGAATAGAATAGAACTGGAAGGTACTTTGGAGGTCTTCTAGTCCAGCCCCCCACTCGAGCAGAAGAACCTATACCAATGCTGGCGAACCTATGGCACGGGTGCCAGAGGCGGCACTCAGAGCCCTCTCTGTGGGCACGTGCGCCATTGCCCAGTCCTAGGCCTTCAGCTAGATTTTATAAAACCTTTTTGCTTTAGGCCTCCGCCGCCATGTACAAAAAAAAAAGGTTCAATCAATCAGTCAATTTCAACTTCTTGGGGGGGGGAAGATCTTGCAAAGTTGGAATTGATTGATTGAACTTTTTAGTCGCACCCAGTGCAGCAACGCCCACCCAATGGGCACACCCACCCAATGGGCTACACCCACCCAGCACCCGACGATGCATAAATAGGTTTTGGGTTGCAGTTTGGGCATTCAGTCTATAAAAGTTTCGCCATCACTGACCTATACCATCTCAGACAAGTGACTGTCCAGTCTCTTCTTGAAAATCTCCAGTGATGGAGTGCCCACAATTTCTGGTGGCAACTTCTGTTCCACTGGTTAATAGTCCTCACTGTCAGGAAGTTTCTCCTTAATTCCAGGTTGCTTCTCTCTTTGATCAGTTTCCAGCCATTGTTTCTCTTCCTGCCCTCTGGTGCTTTGGAGAATAACGTGACCCCCTCTTCTTTGCGGCAGACCCTCAAATACTGGAATACTGCTATCCTGTCTCCCCTGTTTCTTCTTTTCTTTAGACTGGCCAAATCCAAGTCCCACAGCCGTTCTTCGTAAGTTTTAGTCTCCAGGCCTTTGATCATCCTAGTTGCTTTTCTCTACATTTTTTCCAAAGTCTCAACATCTTTTCTGTAGTATGGTGACAGAAACTGGTTGCAGTATTTCAGGTGTTGATTAATTGATTGATTAATTTGATTAATTCTTCTCATCAGGAAATTTCTCCTTACTTCTGGGTTGTATCTCTCTTTGAACAGCTTCCATCTGTTACTTCTTTTCCTGTCCTCAAGTGCTTTGGAGAATAGGTTGATTCCCCCCCCCCTTTGTGACAGTCCCTGTTTTTTCCTATTATGCCACCCTCCACCCTCTCCTCCTCCACAGGGCAGGCAGCTTAAAGGCAAATGACATTTTAGAATGAAAATACACCCTCCATGCTTTTCCAAAGCTTCCAATATAATTTAAAGGGGGGAGGAGAAGAGGAAGGGAGGGAGGGAGGGAAGGAGATGGATAGATTGGGATTTATGACTCTCAAGATGAGTTCAGATGAAACGGCCAGGGGGGATTGTAAAGTCGCTGGTGACATATTCCAGGCACACAAACCATGCAGCTCTTCTTCGTTGGCTAGAAAGGGACACAATTCATTCATCCTGCAGTTTGGAATTAGGAACATAATGCAAAACTGCCATTTGGGGCCGTTTCACGGCTATTTTCCTGCCAGGATAAAACTGCTGTTAATAAAGTTTCAGCAACTAGTGCCAGCTAATTGTCTTGCAGTAACTCACGGCAGGCATTTGCTCTCGGCTGTTTGGGCCCTTCTTGGGAAGAAGCCGGTTAGGCCCACACTGAGGCCTCTTGCTCTGCCTGGCTAATGCCTACGGGACGATTCAACAGGTGAAGCGGTTCCTAGAAAAGTAATAGAGGAAGTAAAGAAACAGCACCCTGCCTAAACTTCTTGCCTAGAGACCACAGTTCGATTCCTTGCAAGATAAGAAGAAGAATCAACAGCCTTTGAGGTCTGAGGATTAGATCTGATCTGACTAGAGAAATATTGTATTTTTTTAAAAATACACAGTTATTCATATTTGACAATTTAAAAAAGAGAAGAATATCACATGAATATTGATTTATTTGAATGCTTATTAGTAGTATTTTAAGATACTTTAAATATCAATTGTTCGTTTAAATTAGAGGTTTGTTGTATTATTATCTCTGTACTGAAATAAGTTGGAGGACAGTTTTGTTACGAAATTGTCTGATGTATTTTTATTCACTTTTTAACCTGCCCCATCCTCTTTTTTCCCCTTATGTTAGTTTGTATTTTAATGTCTGCTTTTGGAACTTAATAAAGATATTTGTAAAAAAAAAAATAGAAGCAGCTTCAGCTGCGGACTGTTGTGTAATGCAGTTGCCTGAAGCACAGGAGAGCCTCTCGGATGACTTCAGTAGCATGAGAATAGAGTTTATTTTCACTGTTCCAGGCGGCTTTTCTGCCTCCGCCTGTAACCGATCCCATCAATGACCAGTTGCAAAACAGGAGGGATGTCTCTCTCTTACATGCTTACATAAAGGGAGCGTTCCCCAGCATTTCATCAAACGCTTCACTTGAACATCCTAAATCTATTAAACCTGTTCAAGAGGCAGAAGACTAAATCCCCCCACTCGTAGCTCTTCCACGAATAGTAGTCAAAAATATGGATCTGGTATGTAGATGACACTTTTGTCATGTTCTTCGAGAAGAAACATAAAACTATCAGCAACATTTTCAAAGGAATAAAATTCACAAGGGAAGAAGAAAACAACGACACCCAACCCTTCCTGGATATCCTCAGCAGAAGAGGAAATGGCAGCAAATTGGAAACACAACCCTGTCAAAAAGCCACCCACACTAACTAGGAGTTGTGTTACCAAACTAACAGCCTAACCTTCCAGGAGAGAAGCTGTATAAGAACATTATGCAGGAGTACAAAACGCAGTGCAGCAACCCAAAACATCAGGAAAAAAAGAAAGAAAGAAAGAAAGAAAGAAAGAAAGAAAGAAAGAAAGAAAGAAAGAAAGAAAGAAAGAAAGAGGGAGGGAGGGAGGGAGGGAGGGAGGGAGGGAGGGAGGAAGGAAGGAAGGAAGGAAGGAAGGAAGGAAGGAAGGAAGGAAGGAAGGAAGGAAGGAAGGAAGGAAGGAAAAGAGACAGCCTATACAACATCCTCCAACAAAATGGGTGTCCACATAACTTCATCTAAAAGTGCTCGGCTACTGAACCCACAACCAATGCAGGCTATGAAAAGGATAACAAGATCTTGAATCAAAAACATCTCAGAAATCACTAACAGACTGTTACAAGCGCATATGAACACCCCTCAGTAGTCAGAAGATAGGATGAAAACTCCATCATCTCTCAACACAGGAACACACTCAGCTGCAATTTCAGGTGGAAAATGTGGTCATCCTAGACCAGAGTTCCTCAACTTTTCCAGCTTTGTGGACCAGCAAGGGGGGGGGGCAGAGGGAGAGGGGAAGGTTCTGCATGAGTGGCCGGCTAGCACGCACATGCACACGGAGCTCCATTTGCATGAGCGGTGTGTACACACTCACCCGTTACTCACGCAAGTGAGGATGTACATAAATGCGTGCTCACAGGCCATTTCCGCGGCCTGGATGCAACCCCTGACAGTCCACTAGTGGGCGGTGACCTACAGGTTGGGGACCCCTATCCTAGACCAAGATAAATCCAAAAATGCTAAGGCATCCAAAAGCATGGAATTTGAACAATCAGCTATCAATAAACACATAGAAATAAAGCATACTTACAAACTATTCAAAAGAGACAACAAAAATACCAGGACACTTCCCCTCGAGCAGCCAACACTCAAATAAGCAGTGATTAATGCCAGACAAAGAAGCAGAAAACAATACCCCAATCAAGGAATTGCCAAGGAGAAAACCATAACCCCCCCCCCATTAACACTGGCAGGGCAAGCTCTTACGTAGAGACAGGGAGGAATCCCCACACTTCTTAGCACTGATGATGTTACTTAGTTGGGTAGTGAAATATCTCCAAGCAAAGAACCAAGCTCAGAGAGCACCAGGGACTCCACTGATTGATTAGGTGCCACCAAGATGATGTCATCTCTTAGCAACCACATAGATTTTGTCCAGGATTATCTGTCCCCCTACCTTCTATTGTGGCCATGACTGTAGATGAAAACTAGGGAACGAAGGCTCCTTTTTTCACCACAGCATGGCACGACACTCAAAATGTTACAAGGGAGCTCTTTTATCTTTCCTACAGTATTTGGTGCTCCCTACGGATATCTGCTTAATCGAATAGACATTTTGTCATGGTTCCGGCAGATGAAACTCTGCCACAAATTAGCCACAAATTATTTCTTTCAATTAAAAAAAAATCTGCTTAGGAATCAGCCCTACATGATGGACGAAAACTGGAGAGATTCAAGTTGAAATTGCAACTGAGCAAATCACTGGGTGATTTTCCAGCAATGATTGCATTTCAGGTCGGTTGTCAGGGATCCCAAGGAGAGACATTTCACTGTCTGATTTTCGTCAGGCTTTTCCAGGGATGCTACAAGGAATTGATTTAATTCTTGTACACTAAAGAGTAAAGTGTTTCTGGAAAACTGGGGACCTTCTCCAGTAGGGTTGGATGGATGTAGTATGGACGAGAAACAAAGCAGTATACAGATGACCTAACTAAACAAACAGATAAAGTTGGAATTTTGTTAATGTGGACAGTGATTGAAATATTCTAAACATTTTCCCTCAGTCTTTCTCTCTCTCTTGTTTTCCTTAAGAGTGAAATTTTGAGAATTTAATTTGGCCTAAATGACATTTCAGGGATTTCTCTTAACCAGTCCCAAAGCTTACAATCAAAACTCTGGTTTAGTAGGAATTGTTGGGAATTTTCTTGATGTCCAACAATGGTCAAATCCTTTGTTGTTGTAAATTGTTTATTCTGTAACACTGTAAATTGTTTACTTTGTTGAGAATGTTTATTCTGAACTGAAAAAGTAGACTGTAACATTTTCCACCTAGGAAACAAAACTCAAATGCATAAATCTGGGTCAGGAGAATACTGGCTTCAGATTAACACTACTGCAATAGAGAGACCTTGAATAACTGAACATGATCCAGATGTGGCTATAAAAAGGCAAATGCAACAATAAATTCATTCACAGAAATCTAATTCCCAGATCACTGGAGATAATTGCCAACTTTATTCTGAATCCCAAATATTGCATACAGTTCTGTACCGAAAACTTTGTGGAGGATTCAGAAAAATTGCAACAGATTTGGAGAAGGGCTAGAAAGATTACCAGGAACCAAGGAAATAGGCCCTGTGAAGAGAGTTGGAAGGAACTGGGTATGTTTCATCTCAAGAAAAGATGACAGAGAGAGGATGTGGTAGCCTTCTTCAAATCTCTGGAAAGAGGCCCACAGAAGATCAAGACATGGAATAATCCAAGGGGACATAAAATGGATTTAAGTTACAAGGAGGCAAATTCCAACTGAATGTCGGTGGGGGGGAAATCCTGACAGTAGCAACAACGGCCCAAAGACGTAGTGGCCTCCCCTAAGTAGGGTGGACTCCAGCACGGCCCCACCCAATCGGAGTGCTCCGGTTTGGATCCGACAGCCGGTCGGGTCAGGTGTCCTCCACGGCCTCTCCCCATTCTGCGAGAGCCGGATGGTTTTCCTGAGAATGACAGCCATCTGCCTGGGGATACGGGGGGGGGGCCAAGCCTGCAGATCTAGAAGTGCTTCTGAGCTGCACTTTCAGCTTTGTTCAGGGTTTATGGAGATGTTTGTGAAAGAATTAAGTGTTTTTGCCTCTTCTAAACATTATGACAGGCAGGGCTAGCGGACTTATGATACGGCGTTTATTTAAATGGGGGGATTATGCCAAGGGCACACTGAATCAGCTGGGAGAGTTATTCTATACACACATTTTGAGTATTTAAAATCAGACACTTTCAGCCAATGGATAAAATGTCCTGGAAAAGAAGAATTCATGGACATTGATCCCTTAATGCATTTTAAGATTAGCGAAACGACTCTGCTCCGAGCCAGACCGGCAGCTGGCGCTCCAGCTGTGGAACCTGCGAAGCAAAATCTGCTCTAATAGAGGAGTCTGTAGAGGGAAAAGGTGGCTGCCAGAAATACTGAATTATTATTATAGGAGTCCTCGACTTATGGCCACAAATGAGTCCAAAATTTCCATTGCTAAACGAGACAGTTCGTAAGTTTCGCCCCATTTTATGACCTCCCTCGCCACAGTTGTTAAGTGCAATTGTTAAGTTAGACACACGGTTGTTAAGCGAATCCAGCTTCCCCATTGACTTTGAGCATCAGAAGGTCACAAAAGGGGATCACGTGACCCAGGGACACAGCAACCGTCCTAAGTACATTCCAGTTGCCAGGCTTCTGAATGTAGACCACGTGACCACGGGGGTGCCGCAATGGTCGTAAGTGTGAAGTGCGGTTGTAACTTTGAATGTCACTTAAGTGAATGTTGTAAGTCGAGGAGAACCTGTACAATGAGGAAAGGGTGGCTTTTACTTCTGGGGCTGAGTGACAATGGGAGGCCCGGACCTGTTCCCCCCACGTTCTCCGCAAGATGCTTTCTCAGGAGGCAACTGGGCTTCTTGTTTTTTCTTTGAAGACATTTCGCTTCTCATCCAAGAGAAGCTTCTTCAGGTTCTGACTGGATGGTGGGGAATGGAAGGATTTATACTCCCTGCAGACAGCTGGTCCTTTGCCTTCTTTTACAGGGTCTTTGAGGCCACCTGGAGGTTTACCTGTGTCCTCAGGGTCACCTGAGTGGTGCAAATGGGTGTGGAGCCTTCCTGAAACTGCTGAGAGGGCCGTGTTGTAGACTGGAGATAGAGGATGTCATGTCCCTCCCCCTTTTGAGAGAGGGCTGTTCAGTTTTGATCTAGAGGGCCTCTTTGACCCCTCTTTCAAACCAGAGGTCCTCTCTGTCCAAAATGTGGACTTTGCTGTCTTCCAAAGAGTGGCCTTTGTCTTTTAAAAGACATCCAGTCAGAGCTGAAGAAGCTTCTGGATGAGAAGCGAAACGTCTTCAAGGCAAAACCAAGAAAGTCCACTTGCCTCCTGAAAAAGCACCTCTGGGGCAACAGTGGCCTGGATGACCGCAGACGTTCTCCGCAAGAGCAAAGTTGCACAAACATGGTTGGGAGCAACGTGGATCAATGTGACCCATCAGAGATTCAGTTTCTCTCCAGAGAGGCCCCTGAGAGAGGCAGGGGAGACTCTCTGTTGTGGAGGAACCCCAGTGCACCTGGAAGCACTTTCTCACCTTTCCCAGACGTCTCTTTGCTAAAGGGAAAACTTGCAAAGCATTCACCAGACTTTGTTGGCAAAGCTGCTCCGGAGGCATAAGGGTTGGGCCCCCTGAGATGGGCTTTCAGGAATTATTACGTAGGCCGATAATTTGCTTCTGTTCCTTTCCTGCTAGATTATGGGGAGCCTTTGCTCAAAACTAGGCCTGATCGATCTCTCCCGAACGCCTGCTCTCCCTGTAAAGTTGTCTGTGATGTCATTGTAATTCCGGCTATAAAAAAAAGCTAGTTACTAATTCCCCAAATAGAGAAATCCACCTCATTCAGTGGACGTCAAGGGAAGAGTGTTTTACACACAGGAATGAACGTTCTTCAGTGCACATTTAGTTTATCAAATGTTTCTATAAGACAGTTTTATGTACACCTTTTTTTATTTAAAAAGTGCATGTTGTTGGCTCTACTAGATCAGCCCAATTGATTTCTGGGTTCCTGGCAGACACATTGCTTGGTTTGGGGGCCATTGTTTTACAAATTCAACCTGACTGTGGCCTCTCACTTCTTGTTCCAGTTCCAGCATTGGAAATGTCTGCCTAAACAAGGCATGCTTACTTTTTCTAATTTTGTGTGTGTGTGTGTGTGTGTGTGTGTGTGTGTGTGTGTGTATAAAATATTCAATCCACACTTTTACATTTAAATAATAATCATATTTTTTAACAATAGAGGTTAAAACTTCATTTTAAATTCTGTTCTCACAGTTCATATTCTCGTCCAGTTATTTCAAGGATTTAAACTGATATATGAGGCTCTTAAAATGATCCTTATTTTATGTTCTCTTTAGAACTTTATAGTTTTTCACTAAATATTTTAATCTCATCAGATGAGTTTTCCTCTACTTAACAATAGTTAATATTTTTGATCTGGTAGCAGAACACAAATTAGCCAATCTTATTTTAATCTCCATCAGAGGATTATTCTGCTTGCACATTGAGTGCCTCAGTATGTTGGCTAAGCTCAAGCAACTGGGTTTATTCAGAACAGGGGTCTTCAAACTTGGCCCTTTTATGACTTGTGGACTTCAACTCCCAGAATTCCTCAGTCAGCGTGCCTGGCTGAGGAATTCTGGGAGTTGAAGTCTGCAAGTCATAAAAGGGTCAAGTTTGAAGACCCCTGATTTAGAAAATGATGGGTGTGTGTGTTGTGCAAACTCAATCCTTTTAAAATAAAGGCAATAAATCTATGCGGGCTTTACTGGAAATTAGCCCTATTAAAGACCTTAGGATAGACTTCTGAGGGAAGGACTAAGAACACCGTTACCTGAGGCCTCCATTAAAAAGTGTCTGATGACAGAGACGGACAGATCCCCTCCCTTGCCTCATAAAGGTCCCACCATTCTCCCACAGGAGAGCATCAACCGTGCTATTTTTAAAAATATCCCGTTTGATTGGCTGGCATTTAAAATAAATGAGACTGAGCATAAACCTGCATTTTTAGGTGCTTCAGCTTGGGACATTTTATGATCCTGGATTCTGTGAACACAACCCTCCAAAGAGGTAAAATTGCGAGAATTTTGAACTTGATTGTTGGGTTTGCCCCACAGGTTAGGTGAGATGTGATGGTTGATCTTCAAAGAGACCGATAATCTTAGGCAAACCAGCAACAAGGCCACCCTGGAAGAAAGCCCGGTTGTCCCCCCCCCCCAACTATTGTGGGGAGGTTTTTCCTCCCACTAGATCAGGGGTAGGCAACCTTGGCTCCTTTATGACTCGTGGACTTCAACTCCCAGAATTCCTGAGTCAGACATGCTGGCTCAGGAATTCTGATGTTAAATGGGAGGGGGATGGAAGAGGAGAAAGCCCCCCAGCACCTACTCTGGCACCACCTTAAACCTGCAAGGGCAGCTGCTCCTCCAGGCCTTCTTGCCTGGCCAAGGGGCAACCGGACTTAGTAACCTTTTCTCTGGTTGCAGCTCAGCAACAAGAATCGGAGAGTCTGGCAGGCCACCCACCCACCCACCCCGAGAAAACACTCATTCCTCATCCGGAACCCTTCCTCAAGGGCTTGAGCTGAACGGAAACGGGTCTATTTTCCTGACTCTGTGGGGGAAGGGAGGGGCTAGGATGAGGGAGACCCTAACCCTTCTCCTGCACTTCAGCTGCAAGATTTCCGAGTTTGGGTTACCGGTGCAAGCCTCCATCCCTGTCTGTGTCACTGTGTTGTCACTCCCTGTGGCCCTTTGCAAGGTACGACATCCTGTTACCGGTTTCTTTGGTTTTCCCCTGCCTCTACCCTGGCTCCTTCGTTGGACTAAAGGCTGGGTCTACCCCGGCTCTGACTGAAGCCCTGCAATTGAATAAAAGCAAGAAGCGCCTCTGACGTTATACCAGCCACTTAAATATGCAGTGGAAAAGTCTGCCTAAACAAGCCATGTTCACACTATGATTTCTGTGACATAATAAAATCTTAGAGTCTGTGGAGGAGTCACCATGGGCCTCCGCCGATATTCTGGGAAGAATCAACATGGAAGAAATGTGTACATACACAGACCTAAAAGATGCAAAATGTATAAAACAAATTATTTTTATTATTATTTTATTCCACCCTAGTAAAATGTTTCCTTGCAACTGAAAAAAAACCAGTTTCATGTTTCACAATATTAGACTTGGCCTTCGTATAGCAAGAAATATTCCCAGTCCGAAGCCCATGGAATTCCCCCACATTCTTCATATCATAACATGTTCGCCAGTCCTTTGGATGCTGGGATGTCAACAGATCAGCCTGTCCTCTTGGAGAATAAGGAAGACATTACTTACTTCCAGAATGACATTCTGAGGATGCATGCAAACATTAAGCTGCCTAGAATGGCTGGGAGCAAGTAGGCAGCTATATACATTTTCTAAATCAATCAATCAATAAAATAAAATGGGCAACTAGCATGAAGATCTTCTAAAGAAGAGTGCTAAGCATTTCTGACCATACGGATTCCTGGGAGGACTAGTCAGCTCTGACTGAATTAGAAGCCCAGGTCAGGCAGTTCGAATGGTAAATCCTATCTGGGAGTTATCAAATAAACAAGGCTCCTAAGCTTCAAGGATGCACACTAACTGTCTGTAATAATAGCTTCCGTTACACTAAAGCTCAGATTATGGGAGATAAATGAAATTAGTGTGGGCTCTTGTTATAGAAAGGGTAATTAGGATTTCATTGCTGACTCCCATAACTGTAATTTAAGAAGCCAATCGATAGAAATGAACAGAAGGGGGGGGGGAACCTCAGAAAACTGCATGTTAAAAATATCCATTCTTGTTTCAGAAATGCAAATGCAATAACTGAATTAAAATAAGTGGTTAAACAAATTAAAAACAGGGTGCAGTTGGTGTTTAGGCAAAAATGTATTCCAAAATTGCAGTGCTGTCAGAACAGCATGAAGTGACAGAGTTGGAGGACTTAATTTCCCCAACCTCTGCGGGGAGTGAAGTCTGCCAAGAGGGCCCTTTCCAGGAAATTCCTGGCTTGCCTTTGCTGGCAGCCCTTTCCTTCTTTCCTACGAGAGGATCCGTGGCTATTTGTGACCCTCTCCATGCAGGGTGATAAGGAAGGCCACATGGCTGGCCTTCAGAGGTTAAACCGGCTTTTAAAAACTTTCCATATGGCCCAAGAGAAGCCATAATTTATCTCTTGCGAAAGGACATGTTTTCCTTTGGGCAAATAAAAAATAAATTTACAAATTTCAGCAGCAGGAATGAAACCCCAAACCAACATGTTGCACAAGGGAAGCGGGAGCCCCTAGCTACAGATGAGCAAAAGTTCAGCGGGCTTTTTCTGGTTCCAATCCTCAGAACGACGGGGAAAAAAAATATTACTTTATTGCTGTTCTCTGCTGTGGATATAAAATGATAGTGTGGGTCTATTTTTGTCTTCGGTAAAATGTCTTATTTTTCAGGCCCAAATAATCTGGCAACCTGTGTGGGGTAATAAACAAGGAGAACATTTGTAACTGCTGTTACTGCTGCCAGGGCCAATTTTCCAAATCAATCCAGTGAACATGGGTCCTCTGTTCAGCATTTGGGTAGGAAAAATGTATGATTCTTCCTCTTGGGGTCAGAAAAGTCCTCTAATCAGAAACATATTTTGGAATCAGCAATCCTGTTATTTTGACAATATAATTTATAATCCTGGAATATATATACAATGCTACACCGGTTCCCATTTGCCAACCTTCCTCCTCCTTAGGTTGGTACTACCTTAAGAGTGCTATCTAATACTCTGTAATTTTAATTTATTGCAATGTTTCAATTTTGCTGCTTTGTCTGCAAGTATCCTCCAGTTTTCCCCCATCATCTTTTAATTAGTGGCAAACTGACATCTGTTCTATCATTGTCAAAATAGCGCATGTCAGGATAACAAACAAACACTGCTGTCACATCTATCCCAGATCCACGCAATAGTCACAACACAGATTGGCTCTGTTGAGCTGGCCCTTTTCAGAAATCAAAGAAATCAAACCTGGTCTGCAAAAATCCTCAGTTGGCCACAAAAATACAAAAAAGTTTCCATCCTTTATGACCATCTAGCAGACCAAATCTGGCATCCTTAATTCACCATTTCGGGAACAAGAATGACAAAAAAAACAAAGGCTGAACACAAAAAGAGAGCATATTTTCATAGGTTTGAATATGCTTGGATCCCAAGGTTTTGTTCTGAGATCTAATGACGATGAAAACAAATGGTATTGGATCCGGATAGATCCAAGTGAAAGATCCCTGGGGATTCCTATGTAAAGTATTCCATAGTGAAAGAAAAATGGGAGACAAAGGCAGAATAATATCCCCATTATTAGGGAGAATTTTCAACAGGAGATTTTGAAAGGCTGAAGACTTTGCTAAATAGTAGATAAACTGTCATCAAGGAATTTTCAAGCTGACCAAAACTTGAACCTTTCCTAATGAATAGTTGTCTTCTACTGCCTTCTCTCCCTCACACTCAAGAAAATGTCCAAAAGGACATTGTAATCTTAGTATACCTGAAAAGGATTTCCCCCATCCCACCCATTTCTGACCTTATCATGTTCAGAGGGAGCTTCTGTGTCCCTGTGGGGCTGCCCACTCTGGAATCTTCACACATTCTGAAGAATAGGGAAAGAGAGCTTAAAGCTTTGTTTCTTCTGATAGGATAATCACTCGGGTGTCAAATGTCTATAAACAGGCTCTTTAAAATATAGCCACATTCCTATCCTGTTGCCCGTTCAGTGTTTAAACATGAGGATGCTCACAGTTCTTAGGTCTCCAAGCATTTGACAAGAGGTTAAAATGGCCCCTGGGTGCTAGGTGTGTCCTCCAAAATCAGAACTCAGCCCTTCTTCTGGTGTTTGTCCTGAGTGGCCTATTCAGTCATTGTTCAGCTCTCCAAACAGAAAATGATGACGATGGTGAGGAGGAGGAGGAGGAGGAGGAGGAGGAGGAGGAGGAGGAGGAGAATATCCATTCAGATTCTTGGGGATTCTGTGGGCCATGTCTCTCCACATCTGGACTACCAAAGTGGATGGAGTCAGTTACAATGGCAATCAGTGCAATGTGGGAAGACCTGAAGGACCACGTTGGGAAGCGGTCATCATGGAAAAGAATCTGCCTATGCAGTCAATGAGAGTTGACATTGGCTTTAGATGGCACACAATCAATCAATCAATCAATCAATCAATCAATCAATCGGGTTGTTTCCCAGGCACTTCTACTCACTCAAAATACAGCAAAGAAACAGATATAATGCTTATCGGGAGAGATCTCTTGTTAAGAAGTGCTGAAATTAGCCAGTTGTTGAATTAAATCAGTTCAAGAATTGCTCTAAGGGCTCAGGATCTATTTTTTTCAAATGCTGGCTACTCAATGGCCAGTTTGCACTTGTGGGATAACTACAGATCTGAATGTTTCTAAAATAAATAAGCTGGATTGTACTAAGCAGCGTAAGAAATACATTGCAACTAATGAATTTGTTTTGCTTTGTTAAAATAAAAAAGCAATATAACAAAACAAATATTTCAGATACATTTCAAATATTATACAATGTATGGTTTAAATTACTACATGCTACATTGAATGTATGTGTAACTAATGGGAATAAAAGGGGAAAATAAGAAATGAATTCTTTAGCTCACTTGCTACAATGGCTTGAAAATTTTTTGAACATTAATTGCAAGACGTAGAGCTTCCAAAATCAAATGAAAAATAGGACAAAAGGCTTATTGATATATATTAGGACAAAAGTCTAGCTGGGAGTGAAACAGGACATCACCTTTTGCCCTTGCAAAAAGCGCTGAGCCTATTTTCACACGTGAAGAGAACAGGATGAACAAAGATGATTTTATTTGTTCTCCATCCAAGTAACAACTCTGGAAAATCAGGCACTTTGATCATATACTTATCCCGACAATATTGCACTTCTCACTGAGCTCAAGTAAAAGAAATCCACAGTTTTATTTAAGGCTTGCAAGAGGGCCATAGTCCATCCAAGATATAAAATGTTGGGAAACCCAAAATTAATCCAGAGTTGTTGCAACAACCCCAAGAAATCCTAGCTACAAAAACGCTTCTTTCTGCGCTGAACCTGTTTTTAATCTAGAACCAATTACAGTGGGAAGGAGAGGTCACCCTTTGCCGAATTTATTCAAGGGAAGCCCGGTTATCCTTTAGTTGGGGATACTTTGATTTTGATTCCTACCCTGGGTTTGGTGGCCATAATTGGCCTTTCAAATATAAGATCCTATGAAATCCCGCTTGAACAGAGGAATTATCTGAACATAATTGGAAGCACCAGCTAATGACCCGGGGAAAATGTTGCTATCAGAATCTTAGCAAGCACACACGGACTATATCTGAAGAATTTCTAATTTGAAACACCATTTTGTATTCAGGATAGGCCATTTTGATGGCCTTGAAGGGGTTTCACACTTGAAATTGTGTGTTTTGAGTTTGAAACACCCCCAAAATTATCAAGGCAATTATCAAATCTGAAATAACGTACAAACTCAGAATGAATTATTGAAATGATTCAGACTCAAAACGTTTTTACCTCACTATCTGAAACATAAGGAAGACCATCATTTGTGAACTTGAGAAATGTACAGGAGTGATATATAAAGTAAGGTTATGTTTTTAAAAACATAAAATTGTGTAAATGTCTGTTGAAATTCTCTGCCATCCAGCTCATGGGAGGTGCTTTTCAAAAGGCAAATGGACTTTCCTTTGTTTTTCCTTGAAGGCGTTTTGCTTCTCACCCAAGATGCTTCTTCAATTCTGAAGAACTTGGATGAGAAGGAAATACGAGGAAAGTCCAGCTGCCTTTTGAAAGCACTTTGGGGGTAACATCGTGTACTGATGGAGCCGGGTAAATTATATACTTTTTGTATCAATCAACTGAAACTCCTTCAGATCAGAAGGCTCAGGTCCACATTTCTTGAAGAAAGAGGAATAACTTATGGCTGTCAAGAAAACACTCCTGCTGTCCTTGAAAGTAAACTTAGAAAAATAAATCCTCAGCTGTTCATGAAGAGTTATAGTACAGTGCAGAATAAAACTTAAAAAAACATACAATCTCTTTACATAATCCCATAAATATTCCATGCAGAAGATATGGATTTAACCTTAGAAAGGTTTATTTAGGCCGCCAGCCAAATTAAAAGGTTCTCAAAAATAGCCAGCCCAGACTTTGCCTCAATCCTGTAACAGAGTAGTAAAGGGAAGCCTCTTCAATCTCTTTAAGACAATTACCAGATTAAAAAAAGAAAAAGAAATAGTTTAGTCTGGCCATCACCACTTTGACTTCTTCTCCGGGACCCATTTAATACCCAGAATGCAATTCATCTGACTTCGGAGCAGCAGCTTCTGTTTGGGGGGGGGAGCGGTTGAAACAGGCAAGAGGGAGGCTGTTGTGACATCTGAAGGGGGGGGCAGCTGACAGGGGGGGGTTGCAAAGGGCAAGTGAGAGGTGGCAGCTGACCCCATCCTGCTTGTCAATGGGTGAAGGCCCACATAAAAAACAGTGAAATTTGCAATATAAAGTTACACTCACCATCCTGGCTATTTTGACCCATGTTTTCCCACAGGTGTTACTTTTCTGGAGATGAAAAACTCACTGAGAATGATTCCCCCCCCCCCTTAACCTAGAGTCCTACCCTTCCATTCTGGTCTTCAAAGTTTCTTTGAGGAAGTTGTACTTCCTTGTTAAAGACGTTGGACTGAAAATAGAAATTAAGTAATTCTGCCTAGCTGCTATTTATTATTGCTTTGTTGCAATAATATTGCAATAAATTAAATATTGCTTTGTCATTTATTTTTGTTTCATTGATCAGTTGATCTCCTGATGCTTTCCTTTTACTCTGAATGTCTCTGTGGAAGCCTTTTGTGTCGCTCTTAGCCTTTTTCACTCACCTTGATTCGTTTTCAGCCTTGGCTTTTCTGACCTCATTTCTTCAGTCCTCACTGCCCGCCTACCTTCTTCCTGACCTGGCCCGTCTCTCCAATACGTCGGCTTTCTTGTTGTCCAGATCTGCATTAAGCCCATTGTAACTCTGAGCGGTCACTAAGCAAATCGTCACAATTCAGGGATTACTTGTACTTTTGCTTTGTTTCACCACAGTCATTCTACTCCTGTTCGCAGGCCTTTCTATTTCACGATTTTCTCCCATTTTTTTTCTTCTCTTTTGCAGTCTCCAGATGTCTCAGTGTCTACTATCCAGACTTTGTTTTGTCTTTCTTACCAATTGTTACATCTGGAGTATTTTGTGATGCTTTTATTATTATTATTATTATTACATTGAAATGACGATGCCAGGCTGTATAGGAAATGCTTGTTTGGTGCGAGATGTAGAGTTTTTAAAGCACTTTAAATGTGGTAATCTTTATCTGAAAGCTTAAGTTTTAGTTCTCTTATTTCCTATCCAAAATCCCAGGGCTGAATTTCTGCAGTTTGCTACTGAATCCCAGCCCTGAACTCTCAGAGGCATCTAGGATCACCTGTAGCGCAAGAGTGGCTCACTTCTTCCCTGTGGGATGAAACTAAAATAAATGAACTAACCTAAACTTTTCTAAACCATCTGGAAAATTTGGTCCGATGGAGCAATAGGGGGTTTGGTTAATGCCTTGTGTGGAAAAAAAATCTCCGTTTAGGCTAGTCAAATATACAAGCGGGCCATGCTTCTTTAAATGATGATGATGAACTGGGAATTAAATGAAGCTTAGCTTGTGCTACACTAGCTTCTTTTCATGACATATTGAAGCAATCACTTACTTTATTTTTTCATCAGATCAAAATATGTGAATCTGGCCATATCGTGCCAGATGAAAAATATGGAGCAAGACGATGAGTGAAGATGGGCAGATTTTTCTTTTGGCTAAGAGTCAGAAATTGTTTTCAGCTAACGTTTCCCAGGGCAGGAACGCTGAACGTGCCAAGGACTACCTTTCGTTTACTGTAGAGAGGAACAGAAGAGAACATTAAAGCAGGTTAAATGTTAAGCCACGGGAGGGAGGCCATACCAAGCTTAAATTCAAGAGGGACTCTAAGACACGGGTTGAGCTCTTGACTATCTGAAGACACCTGACTGTTGGAAGTGACCGGAGGTCTGGTGTACAACGAAGTTCCTTCTCTGTTCAGGCTGTTTCTGGTAAGCATCGGCCAAGAGAGAGCCGGCCAGAAGAAGCATCGGAGCCGTATTGACAAGGAGCCCATTTCAGCTGCTGAAGATCTGGGCCCATTACCGATGCAGTGAGACATCGGCCAGAAAGGCTGCACCCAAACATCTTCCCCAGCACGTATTTAAAGGAAAATGGTCGCCTTAAGACCAGCAAAGATCTTATGAATTTTCAGCGTGGTTTTCTTGAATCTTCATTTTGGGGCTGGAACTGGAGGTCACACGTGGCTTGAGCTTGTCCAGCTTTCCTCAAGCATACAGAAGACCAGCAAAAGCAAGCCATAGGCAGAGAATAACATCTGGCTTATCTGAGTCCTTCTGACCTGGACCTCTGAGGATTGTAATTTGCTTGAATCCCTTATGGGTCAGGATTAGACAGTTATTCCTAATAGAAAAACTGAATCAATTAATCCCTTGTTTCGAACGCTGGAGAGCAGAATGCGTAGGGAAGTGCCAGAAAAGACCTTAAACTCCTGAGATCTACACTGTTCTTTGTTCCACAAACCCTCCTTGTCTTAGGATGTCTGGGAAAAAAAGCAAACAAAACATCTGCAAGGAAGAGAAAAATAATTTGCCTGGCAAATAGGCAATCTCACCCAGGGTGTCCCGTAAATAGAAGGGCCCTTCTCTTAAAGCAGAATTACAAATCTGAAGCAGCAGATCAAATTACACCTTCCACTATCCGAGGGTTTGGTTGGGAAAACATTCCTGGTGATTGAAATAAGGATTTATTTTCTTCTGAGTAATTCTATCGGCCCACCTTTTGTTGACCTATTTCAACTTTTATTTAAGATTCTCTTGCGATGGATGGCCAGCACGAGAGAATAGGACTCTGTTTCCGTTTATACCAGCAACTAGCTGAGCCGTTCAGAAGTCCGAGTTACAAAGAAGGAAAGGTACGAAGCCACAAGAGAACCTGCCATTGAAACAATAATTAAGAAAAAATCCATGGTTTGATCTCCCTTTGTGGTTTTAGTTTTTCCCTCCTAATTCAATATTGATTTCACAAAGAGGATCTAAATATCACAGCGCGTCCCTCGGTGAAAAGTCCTGACATGTTCCTGTTCCTGGCTGGACCCTCGGCTTTCTTACTTTTTACCACTAAAATTCCTTCAGTGAACTTGAGTTGCTCTTCTACCGAGAAGCCAGAGGTTTTACCACAGAATTCTTAAATTCCCAACAGTTTTGCTATGTCTTGTGGTAAAACACACACACACAACACACACACAGAGAGCCATGGATGCATGTGCACAGAGTGTGACATTTCTTCCTTAGGCTGTAGAGCCTGAATTTCAAAGTATTAATATATATGTTATTGAAATAGGAAGGCATGCAAAGCTTTCTGTCAGTCATAAAGGTCTTTCAAAATTATCTCCTTCTCCTGCCCCCCACTTAAATTAAATTCCTTTGCTGTGTCCTGAGGACCCCTGAGACTCTTTTAGTGTTGAGTCTGTATTTTTATTTTAAATGGCCCTTGCGCCGAGTGCACTTCCTGTGGTTCCACCGTCCAAATTCATTTTCTTACCAATACACGGTTGAGGTGAGACCCTCTTGGATAAACCTGTGTCAGACAACCTTCAGCCAGATCCCACCCTTTTTATGGGGCATGGTAAAGGACGAGGCCCCAGGAAGGGGCTTATTCTGCCTTCCCCACCCACATAATGTCCTCGGGGATTTAATTTCACAGTTCTTAAACAGGGGATGTACACAAAATCTGGGCAGAAATAATAATGCAAGGCTATTTTCCCCCCAAGCACAAAACACAGAGAGTAGAATGTGTATACAGCTGGTTGCAAAAGGACATGAAATCATAGAAACATAAAGTCGTAAGGGGTGTTTGAGCCACTGACATCCACCCCCTCCCTGCTGGGGGGAAAAATCTAAATTAAAGCATCCCTGACAGAAGGCGATCTGGCCCCTGGTGGAGTGCATCAGGAGAAAAGCCCACCACCTTTTTCTGCAATTAATTCCACTGCCAAAGTCCTCTTACTGCTAGGAAGATTTTCTTACAATTTAACTGGAATTTGCATTCGTGTAACTTAAATCCTGATTCAGTGTCCTACAATGGAAGATAAAATAATCTTGCCTTGTTCCTACATGGTCCTGTCTTCAAATGCAAAAGCCCCTGAGTGTGTTTTTATACCCTGGTCTCACCTCCTGCTTATAACTTCCACTATTACCGGTATATGACAACTGAAATCTGGAGAATCTTAGGATTTATCCTCCCCGTAGAAAACTTAAAATAATTTCATGGTCTAGTGAAATGACTGAAAAGAATTAACATGGCAATACCTCCACTTGCTCTTATCAAAGCTGAAGTAATTTTTCATTTTATAAATTTACCTTTCCTCCTAAACTTACTCAGATTTTAGATCATCCATTTAAAGTATCATTGCTGGACAAGAATATTAGATGATATCATATACAGTCAGGAGAATATTTACTAACCTTCAAAATCAGAGTGATGAAGTCTCATTATGGGAAGTTGGAAAAAAAACTTATTCCAAAAAGCATTATTATAGACGCCCAATAACGTAGGAGCTAAGGAAAAAAACCCTATATATATCTTGTACCATTCAGTCCGATGGCCACTGGAACCAGCAGCTTTTCCTGTTTTCATAGGTTTAATAATACCTATTATTTCCTTAAAAGATAACGGTGCAGCAACAGCTCGAGTATCTGTAATGTTTTGGAAGAAACTGCATTATTTTAAAAATTATTAAGTTCTTGTTCAGTAATATTTGATTCAGGCTCATAAAGTTGATAGTGTGTGTGATTTATCAGATGAGGGTCCATTATAGACTTCTCCCTGCATCTTCTTAATGAGAGTAGAAATAATATTACTTTGTTGATGCAGTTTCATTTAGGAAGCTAACAAAGGACCAGATCTTTCACTTCACATGTAAGATCTGTGTTGCATGTAAGACAAAGAATATATCAAATGCATGGAGAGAATTAGACCCCAACTAGACAGCCAAGTCTTAACTTGGTCTCTCAGGTCTTCCAACAGTGCACCTATAACCACTGTAAGTGAGACCATCCACCTTACTACTGGTTGTCTTCTTCTTCTTCCACCTTTCCCAGCATTAGAGCTTCTCCAGAGAACTGGATCTCCACCTAATGTGTCTAGAATAGCCTCATTTGGCCATTTGTGCCTCTAATACAAATTTTGTGTTGATTTGTTTGATGATCCATTGGTTTGTTTTCTTGGCTATCCACAATGTTTTCAGGTGTCTATCCCAACATCAAAGTTGAAAAGCGTCAATACTCCTCCTTTCCTGCTTCTGCAAGCCCAACTTTTCCATAAGGAATATCATGGCTTGCATGATTCTGATTTTTGTGGATATAGTTACATCTCAGCATCTGGAGTCAATAGAAATCCATCACATTTTACATGTCTTATCATATTGAGAATGTCAAATCTGGCAGATCTAAAATGCACTTGCTCAGATGTATTCATGTTGTAATGAGAGTGACACTTGACAATTAGCAGTACCTAGAACCCCTACTTGAATGTTTGGATGACCTAGGACACATTGACAGCCATGGTTATCTTGGTTCTGACATTACTCTCAAACAGAGTAACAGGAGACAGTTCTGTGTTAAAGGTTGCAATATTGTCCTATTCTTAGTATAATCACAGAAAAGTGACTTTGAGCAGATCTCGCCTATTTGAAAAACAGCAGCATCTTTTTGGGGACACAACAGATCTCCAGAACTTCTGAAGGAAACAAAATGGGTCATGATGTGACCCTGTGTGGCAAGAGAAAAAAATGTTCTGAAGAATTCTCTGAACTGAACCACAAAGATGAGGGCAGGGGGTAAAGACCCCTTGTAAAGCACACTTGAACTTTCTACATCTTGGACCCTCCTCATGGACAGCAACCCACCGCAGAGTCAGCTTAAGGTTTCCGCCCTGGGGAACATCCTTGCCAGGCCCTCAATATCCCATCAGGACAATAAACGAAGCCAAGATTTTGGACTCAGGAAACAGTGAAACAATGTCAGATTGTTTGCAAGGCTGTTTGACATTGTGCTGCTGTGCTTGCGGCAGACTGAGTGGAAGCTTCCCAACCTCTTACAAAAGACTTACAAAATCTGGTCCACTCTGGGGAGAGCGAGGATTTTACACCCAGGAGCCGACTGGACTCGGGCTGAGGAACACCTTGACAGCTGCCCTGTCTCCTCACCACTTACTCCTCTATTTTACAGGATACAATTATAATTGTATTTTTAGAGTGACTTCAGCTGCAAAGGCTTCTGCAGTAAGAAACTATATTTACACTCTACATTCAACAAATTAATTTCCTACACGGGCTTCCTCTGAGGAGGAAATAAATTATACACGATGCCCTTAGAAGGGAAAAAATAAGGACAATGCCTTCACGTAAATAATGCCTCCCTCCCTTTTTATATAATGCATAGGAATTTTAACAGAAGGGTTGAGACTCTGAATTATAGCTGTGAGTGTATGAATTATAATGAATGAGTCTGCTACTAGCCCCCTATCAGAAAAAAAATACTTCCTCTGTCTTATTTAAAAAATATAATAAGTCTGGCTTAATTTTACCTCAGGCCTGTACTCAGTCACGTAACCCACAGAACAATGAGAAGTCTTTTCTCAAACTGTTGCCTTCTGACCCCATTCAATTATACACTGAAGGGGAGATCTGGACTTTATTACCTTTGGTATTTCCAATTTGGGCTCCTGAAAATTCAAGATGGATCACAGTTTTCACAACGTATCTTCCTACAACGACAGAAAAAGTTGCCTTTAAATTTTTTCTCACCAAATACAGCACATTTTTATGCTGCCGTTATCAACAAGTCAAGACAGCGAAGGTATCTAAGATATCTCCCCCTCCTCCTATTTCCCCAGAACAGCCACCCCGTGAGGTAAGTGGGACTGAGAGGGACAGGCCCACGGTCGCCCGGCTGCTTTCCATGGCTGAGGAGGGACTGGAACTCGCCCTCTTCTGGTGTCTAGCCTGCTGCCTTCGCCTCTAGGCCAAGCCTGCCTCTCTCTCTTTCTTTCTCTTGAAATGCATCTTGCTAACCCTTAAGAATTTATCCCAAGGACTGAAAGAATTTCCCGACCTTCTGGCTAGACCCGTGTGCCTGAACCTCACAACTTCAAGACATACGTTCTCCTACTCCATGCCAGGCTGCCTGGGGAATTCTGGGAACTGATGTCTACACATCTTAAAGTTGTCGAGGTTGAGAAACACTGGCCTAGATCTACCTTCATTTCCGTTAAAAGAGAACGAGTTCAATGAGTCGGAAAATTACTTATATTGAAATACAATAAATAAGGGAGAACATAAACTAAAATCCTGATCTAGAGCTACCAGATTGGGTTGCAAAAATCAGGCAGCCACTAGATGGCAGCAAAGTCACGTCTGATTTACTCCCAAGTAACCAGACAGGAAAGCAAACTCATGCACTGAGGAAATCGGATTAGGAATAGACATTCTTGATTTATCTATAAAATCCATCTTCTCCAGATAGCTGAATTTATTTCCTGCAAAACACCCATGTGCATAAAGCATAATTCCTTTAATGTTTTCACAGACACTTTGGAAAGCCCTCTAATGAAATGGAAAAATTACTGGGCATTATTTCTCAGGAAGAGTAACCATCTTCATCCCAACAGGTCATCTGCACCTGTGCAAATGGCCCAGCTTCACAGGTTGCTCAGGTGGAGAAGCATTGATCTGGACTACGAGCGAGTGATGGCCTTCCCTCCTTTAGCATGCAACCTTGCATTTGTTCTGAATTCATTCAAGGTCAGCAAGTATTCCCAACCCGGGTCAACACAGTAAAGATGAAGGAGGCCCCCAGGGAGACACAAAGCCCCCCCCTCTCCCCGTGCCTCCCCGGTGTGTCCATGCCTCACCTCATGCCCAGATCAGAGGGGTGGGGCTGCCTCCTCCCTGCCGGAAAATCCAGACCACCATTAAGTCGAGAGAGGAGACTTGCTTACCTGCTACGGTATCTCCTGATCACATCTGGATTTTCCAGCCCAGATGGGGCAGCCTTTGCTTTAACAAAGGTCATCCCCCGTTCAGGATGGCTGTTTTCTTAAGGCATCGTATGACCAGGGCTTTTGCCCAGGGTGCACTAAGAATTTAGGAGGCCTCCCCCAGGATTTGCTTTACTGTCCCATTCCATCCACTTGGGGAGAGGGAGAGAATCTGGAGCCCCCCCCCCCCAGAAGGGGAAATGCTCCTGGCTTAATTCTCTTAGAATCAAATGTCTAAAGAGGTTTTTCTTTTTTTTTTTAAAGGAGACGTTATTGTGGAGGCTGGTAAGCTTCACTTGAGTGGCTGCAAAAGAGAGAAATGTTTTCCATCAAAAGCTTTTGCAATTAGCTTTTTATTTACTTAAGCAATTGCTGTGTTAACCATGTTGTGTTAAGTTTTAACTGATTTATATGTATTTTAATTATGGTTGGCTGCCATCCTGCCTCACTCAGTGTTATCTCTGATGACCTCAGGTTGAAACAATAAACAGAGTGGCTGATTGACAGGGCAGTGCCTGCTCCAGTCGGAGACACCATGGAAGAACAATGCAGGGTGTGTGTGTGTGTGTGTGTGTGTGTGTGTGTGTGTGTGTGTGTGCGTGCTGTGCTGTACTGGACCTCCTCTGGACTGCCCTGTCTGAGTCGGCTGCTGCTTCAGAAGACCTGGCAGTTTCCCTGGGAATTTCCTCCTCTTCCTTATTGGGAAGGAAGAAGGGAAGAGAGAATAATCTACCATAAAGCACCACTAGATGGCAGCAAACAGCTCCGGGGTCCTGTATTTCTGTGCTGCCATCTAATGCATGGCTGGAGTTTTTCAGCCCATATATTGTATGCTAGAAAGAGCTTCAGGTGAGACAAGGTGTGTGCGCCACACCATCCCCTCTCCCTCTTCCTTGTGTCATGGCCCACTTCCCATCTTCTACACGTGCCCTTTCTTGTTTTCTGACCTTCACGAAGCTCTAAGTGTAGCTATGTTGGCTTCTTCTAATGATCCCCATTATTTTCCTTACTGTAATCGCTTCCAATTGTTCTTTTAATAGCTTCTCTCTTTTTTAAAAAACTATTCCTTAGCTTGGACTGTTTTCTCCATTTGTTTCTTCCAAAGAATCCTAATAATTATTGCCATGGGTTTATTGAAATCCATTTCCTTGAGGTCCAGGTGGCTTTTAGTTGGAATTTTTTTGATTGAAGCCACATATAAACTTAAGCAAGTAAATAAATAAATAAAATTTGACTATGTCCAATTTTATTTTCTCCCCATGTGTTGACTCTGCCTTCTGCATTGGTTAAGATCAAGTTAAGAATAGTTGATCCCTTTGCGTCTTCCTCTGCTCTTGGAAGGACTTTCCACGTCTTGTGGGAATATGAGAGATTTTAGAAAGGAATTTGCATTTCCTGAATCTGCATCAATATCTCGGTTAGAGGAAGTGATAAATAACAATATCTGTTTGTGTTTGAATTCTCTTACATGGATTTTGCTCTGTGTGATTTTAATTTTTTTAAAAAATTAAAGCGTTAAAAAAAGACCAACAGTGCATCGTATATCCAGAATGTTATGACATGTCAATATTCTCTCATTCTCATGAATGTGCAAGTCTTGCAAATTTGGGGGATTAAAAAAAATACATGGCCATTTGAGACTGGGGAGGTTGGGGACCTTCCTGGCCCTACTAAAGCATTAATCTAAATGTAAATATTTCCGGCCAGGCATTTGTTGAGTTCCTTCTGATAGCCATGGCCCCTGTGTCTCTATCCCAAAGTTAGGACAGACAGAAATTCATTACATGTCCAATGCAAGACCAACAATTCTATTTGAAAGAGAAAAAGCAAATTTGTATATTTTCAGTTTCAATATTGGATGAACTGAATCGTACTTTTTAAAGTCTTATGAATCCCAAATCACATTTTTTTCCCATGATTTCAGAGAAAAATCTCAAGAGGGGCATTGGAAGAAGCGCAAGCGGGTGATTGCAATGGCTTCAGGCTCCAAGTGTCTCCATCCTCTTGTGCGTGAACCTTTGTTCTACATGTGATCAGGCCTCGTCCATCACCTCTACCTCTACGTCCTGCCCAGCGACATTCCGGTGGGAGAAACCTTTCATTTCTGCTGACCTAAACATTGTGCTGGGAATTAGGCAATTGCCAAACTCTTGTGAGTTGTGAGTGGGGGGTCTTTCATGTGTGTCAACAACAATTATGTGGTTCTAATGGAGACACAGGAGACCTTTAACCGGACACCACATTCTCCCTCTCAGAAATGAATATTTCACAATGTTTATTATCTTGTGACCAAACTGGCACAGGGTGCTGAAATATGGGAAAGTTCCTCCTTCGGCCATTCACATCAGAGGCTCCGGGAGGAAACGGTGAAAATAAGCATTATTTTAAAAGGAAAAGCTTTCGGATTCTGCCCCCTAGAAGACTAACCCAGTGATCATAAGGGCAGCACTAATTACAGGCAACTAATTAATTGCAGACGTAATTAGTAGGGTTAAAATTTAAAAATGAATCTACTGTTCAAGGCAAAAGACCTTAAAAATATGAAATGTCGAGTTATTTGTAAAAGTAGTAGAGGCAGGATGCAAATAAAATAGAGCACAAATGAAACAATAAACCCTGGGCGTGGAGTCTGGGGCTGGCCGCTTTTCTCCCCCCCCCCCCGGGGTGCTGCCTCGGACAGGGACACATGTCCCACCTACCTCTGTGATTACATAGGAAGTCCTTGGCTTACAGCCACGGCTGGCACCAGAATTTCCGTTGCTAAGCAAGGCGGTTGTTAAGTGAGACACACCCTGATGCCATGAGCCTTTCCCCCCCCCCTGGTTGTGGAGCAAATCACCCCGTAGTTCTGGTGGAATGAATCTGGCTTGCCCCGTTGTCTCTGCTTGTCAGGAGCCAGTGGTTGTCATGCGGGCCCTGGGGACCGCCATTGTAAAGATATCCAAATTTTGATCCTGTGACCCTGGGGACACAAGGCAGCCCTTGCGAAAGGGAAAGGACCAGTCATAAGTCAGCTTTTTTCAGTGCCCCTTGTGACTTCGAACCGCTGTTCGTGTATGGCCATAAATCAAGGACCACCTGCGTTCTTCACCAGCCTTCCCACTCCGGCCTGTTGGGGTCCGGGCTCACAATGCGAGACGTGCTTGTGGTTGGCTTGTCAGAGGAGACCTGCTCATTTCCTTGCACTTGAGAAGGCACCCACGAGTTTTGCAGTCCACAGCGGGAGCAGAAGCTATCGTGAACCAGGTTCCTAAAAAGGTGACTTAGCAGGGTTACTACTCGGTGCAAGGAGAAATGTTTTCCTCTACCCTGTATGGGAATGACCTGGAGTTGAATCCAGGATTTTCCCCACTGACCAACTACTCGTTAGGCCAATGTTTCTCAGCCTTAAGACCTTAAGATGCTTAATCCTTAGAGGGCGGAAGGCCCCCATCTTGAAACTGCTGAGGCTGAGAAACCTGCAGCAGAAGCGTTGCTGATGTACGGAAGAGAGTTGCCATCCACTCCCCCGTCATTTAAAGATCTATCTGTGTATCTCCAAGAAGCAAATATAGATGAATAATGCCAGATCCATTTAGGGGACTGATAAAAACATCCAAATGCAGCTGTGCCATTAAAATCAAGATTTTAATCACACGCGGGGAATATGGCTTTAAAATCTGCAGAGAGCAGACCAAGGTCAAGGAGACGGTAGCTGTTCTGAAAACCCTTTTCCCAGGTCCACTTGGGGAAACCCCTTCCCCGGGTTTCCTGAAGTCTCCAAGCCAAAATTGAGGAATTAGGGTGCTTGACTATGGACAGAAACAGAGATCTAGTGGACGTAAGAGAAACTTGATGGATACCAAAAAACTGGGTAGGGGGGATTGAGCCAATGTTCCCCTTAGATCAAAGAGAACACCACATAACATTTTGTGTGCTAGGAAACACTGGAAAAAAAGTGGAGCACTACAGTGGTGGTGTCTAGACCCAAATTAAATTTGTTCTCAGACTCTGCTATCACCGACTGAGCTGCTCCTAATAGTGAAGGTGATCAGATAGAAGGCAGAGTTCTTCTAATAAAGGGAATTTCATTTCGCTTCAGATAGACCAGTGGTGGCAAACCTATGGCACGGGTGCCAGAGACAGCACTCAGAGCCTTCTCTGTGGGCACACGCGCCGTCACCCCAGTCCTAGGCCTTCAGCTGGGTTTTATAAAACCTTTAGCTTTAGGCCTCTGCCATCATGTACAAAAAAAAAAAAGTTCAATCAATCAGTCAATTTCAACTTCTGGCGGGGAAAAAAAAGATCTTGCAAAGTTAGAATTGATTGATTGAACTTTTAAGTCCCACCCAGTCTGTCGTTACCACTGCAGCCATACCCACTCAATGGGCCATGCCCAGCCAATGGGCCACACCCACCCGGCACCCGACGATGCATAAGTGGGTTTTGGGTTGCAGTTTGGTTCGCCATCACTAAGATAGACTGTGCACTCCTGGATAAGACCTAAGTACATGTTTATGTTCACCGGATGTGTTCACGTGGAGCCTGGATAGTCAAGATTGACACTAAATAATGGCTCATTCCAGCTCTATGATTCACTGGCCGTAAGAAACTTTATTGTTCATTTATTCATTTGGGGGGGGATCTCCATCCACCCCCTTTGGAATCAGGGACTGAGGTGTGCAAACGTCTTTAGAGCCTGGTCATCAGCGCATGCAGTGAGCATAAATGTACCTACAAGTCAGGAGACGCAAGGATGACAGGCTTCTCTCCCGTTTGCCCCGCATTAGGTTAGCTTCCTTTGGATCCCAGCCACAGTGTTGCTTGCACAGATCCAGGACAGTCTAGGTTGCAAGGGGAGACAAAGTCACAACAGCCCCTTCTGCCTACACCCATCCCCCCCTACAAAGCCACAGCATCTCTCCCTCTCCCCCCCCCCTCTCTCCTGTCCTCCTCTCTTCCCTCCTCATCCAGCCCTGCTTTGGACACCAACTGCTATTTATTTTTTCCTCATCCGATGAAAAAGCTCAGTTGCAATGCAGGGGAAAAGCCACTATAATGTTCAAAGTTGTGGCCTTCTCAGAAGGACTCTGGGGAGAAAGGAGGCAGATGAAAGAAAGACGAGCGCCTTGTTTATTTGTTCTCCACGAAGGCCTCTGCCAGATTACTGTGGGTTGCCCCTGCTGCACCTTCTCCCGCCAGCCTCCTTCTGCACATGGTCCAGGTTAAACGACAGCCCCGTCCGTCTATCTATTCCTGAGATGTTGCTGTCAGCATTTTGCTGTCCAAACATCTGCAAACTAAAAGCATAAAAAAAAGGCCCCTCCGATGGATTTCAGAAACAATCAGATGTGTAATTCCTTCTTTTCTCCTTTTTTTCCTCAGCTGTGCAAACAGGAGCAAATTGGTCATGCATCTACACTACCTGAGGGAGCAGAGCAGAGCCCAGAACTTAAGGCCCTCTTGGAGAGGATCCAGCTGCCACCAGAGGCCCATCTACAAAGATGGCTGCCTTCTCAACATTGCTCCTAGGTCGGATCTGGTGCAAGGGGAGTCTAGCAAGATGCAACTGCTTTGGGTGAGAATTAAGCATGGGTCGAGGAGCCTTGGGATTGGAGGGTCCTTGTCCAATAGGAAGGCAGAGCCTGGTTCTGATCATCCACATCATGTTGCCAGGGGCAGATTCTGCAGCTGAGCCAGGACCACAAGGTCCCTTGGAATGCCAGAATGTAATAAAGAATTCCCTCGAGAAGGAAACCAAGGGGGAAGAGTAGTTTAAAAACCCACACACCCAGCTCTGAGCCTAGGTAACACAAAATGCGACCCTTGTCATCATTTCCTATACTTGGGTGGGGGCTAACAAGGGTGAATGCGGCTGAATTACAGGTTAGCAAGCTTGAAAGTTTAGACACATATTTACTCTCACTCTATTTTTGAAAGCTTCCATAAGGACACCTCTCTCTTCCCAAACGGTTTGAAGGGAAGATCAATCTCTCCCTCTCTGTGTGAGGAGGAGGAGGAATGTTTATTGAGTCCAAGCCAGAATTGGAGCATCAGCAGAGCACGAAGCTGTACAAGAAATGAAGAAATGAACTGCTTGCGGCTGGCAGAGAAGCTGGTCACAGAAATGCCACGGAATCTGGGGACAAAATGTGTGATACTCTGCTGGGGTTGAATCTTCATCCTGGACACTAAGGGCAGGGAAGAATTCTGGATGAGGAATTTGAGCCTTATTTCTTCAGCGCTTACTAATCCATAGTGATAAGCATTAGCAGCTAGCAAAATCCAGCTAAGTCCTCACCCTTTGAAGTCTTCATTCTTCCCTTTTTAAAAAAGAATGAAGCACTCCACGCCCTCCCTGAACTGGCTTAGGCCCAAGACAGGAAGTCAACCCAAGAAAGCCCCAGCAGAGACGGATGGCGGACAAGGAATGGAACCAGCGGAATGGATACATAGGGCCGACTCAGATAATAATAAAACTTAAACTAGAAAAGACCTAAAAAAGAAACATTTCTAGTACGATGACCTACGACGACCTATTAATCCGGAAGAGTCTGGGCTTTCCTGTTTGTGCTATGCCGGCCTAAGGATCTGCTTCTCACGAGAAGAGCCTCTGAGTGGTGATAAGCCACCGCTTCAGAAAGATCCGGCCCAGATTCAGCAGCAAGCAGAGAGCAAAGTCCCTCCCGGGTTCAGCAGATCCCAGGCGGGTGCTAGAAGAACAGCTCTTCTCGCCGGGACACCGAGACGCGACACTCCGGGCCCGGCTGGGAACTCTCCAGGGTCCTGAGAGCCGAAAGACACGGTTGCATTTGGGCTCGCCTTGCTCTTCAGAATAGTCCTCCTGTCTAGCTCGGGATACTGGTTTATTTTATTTATTTAATTCAGTTTTGAGGTTGCTCAAAATGACTCAGGATGGCCTATGAGTCAAAGAACACAACAGTGTTTTTTCAGCTATCAACGGACTGCTCTGTAGTTAAAATTCTTCTTTTTCCCTTCTTTTTTTAAAAAAACTGGAACATTTGTTCTCCTCAGCTCTCTAGGATTACTCAGTCATGATACATCAAAAATGTATTATTATCTCTCACTGATATTCATGGTTTGGCCAGACCATCTGCTGGCTGCTTCTGTACTCTCGGATGGAATTCGTCTGGTCTTGGAGAAATAATATGAAGCATTTCCTGTCCACATTTCTCCCAAACTCGAGCTTCAAACTCGAGCTCTTTCGTTCGCCCCTTCACAATGTTTGGATGCAACACAGGGGCTGGGCCTTTTTTGCCTTTTGCCTTAATCAATAATCAGATATATGGTTGTTTAAATAAGTGATTTGATAATATAAAATAAGAAGAAAAAGAATCAAAACAATCGTTTCATTAAAAAGGGAAAGGGGAAAAGCAAAACAGCAAAAACTAAAATAAGAACAATAAATATATCAAACTGCGTATAGGCAGATGTGTCTATAAAAATGTTCACGTTAGAAAACGTTGAATCAAAATAGGAGTTGAGTAGCTTTGCTGTTCTGAGGTAAACAGAAGCCAAGGCAGGAAGAGGCTAGTTACTTCGCCAGGAGGAGCCCTTCAGGTGGAAGGCCTAGGTCAGCTTTTGAAGGACCCTAAGATCAGCTGGGGCTGCAACCTCGCCTGGCGCTTCTTCTACCCTGGCTTCATTGGGAGAACTCGGCTCTTCTACCTCTGTAGCTTCGGGGTGGCGAGTTCCTTTCCCAGCATCTGCTGCTCTTAGAGAAGACCTGGATTCCCGACCTCCCTCCCCAAATGTTGCATTTAGTGCACGTCCCCAGCAAGCGTCCTTTCTCAAACTCCAGTGGTTCAACATCTGCCTCAATGGGATGGGTGGATGACCTCAAGGGAGAAGGGAACCAGGTGCTGCCCAGGAAACAGGCAAGAGAAGAGCCCCCCCCCATTCAATGGTCAGAGAAAGAAGCATAGGAAGGGCCCCAGGACCAGGCAGTTACAAGGCATGGTGGGAAGTTTGTACTTCGGACTTGCGAGGCTGTGTTAATGTATCCTTAAAGCAGGTTTAGCTCACCTGCTTGTGTTTCCTGTCAGGTTTACTTGGGAGGGCTGATATTTATTCAAGGTTCCACTTCAGCTGCACAAATAGGGCAACCACTAGATGGCAGCCAAGGGACTTTAAAAAATAACCTTTAAATCTTTGCTGAACTCCTAGTCGTCAATCTATAATAATTTTTTAAAAATGTTCGGTGAGTAAGAGGAGGTAGTATGTTGGGAAAAAGAAAAACAGTACACAGGGGCGATGTGCATGCCAACTGAAAGACTTTTCAACCAATGGTTGATGTTGATGAGAACTGGGGTTTTGGCTAAGTGATCCACCGATTGTGGGTCCCAGAGTGTCACCTTAAAGCTGTACAGACAGCAGCGTAGCGTAGACACCATCCCTGATGTGTAATAAGGACCCGCTCTGGGAGCAGCAAGGTTTAGGGCAGCAGGAGTTTTGACTGTTCCAGGATGGGGACTAAACAGTTGTGTGGATATGATCTCTGGAGTCTAGACCATTTTCGGAAGTGTGGAGTTCAGCTCCCCATACTTCCCACCCATCACTGGCTTCCATCAACTGTGGGAGATGAAGTTGCTAAGTCTGACAAAAAATTGGTCTAGATTTACAACATCAGGGTGACTCAGGGAAATCCTGATCCTCTAAAATGCCCTCAAGAATAGCAGTGAAAAATGTGCTATCCTGTGGCAAATGCAGAATAACACTGTCCTTTGAAGGACAGCTTGTCTGTAGAGATCTGACACAGAGACATAAACGACTTACAGGGCGAGAACACCTAAAACTGAATACAAACTTTATTAAGAAAATTAACAAGTGCTTACATACTTTGCAAAAATATAGTATTTACAAAACAAATAGCATGAAGTAGTTATACATTTTCCTTTCACAATGAAAAGTCTTTTTCACATTATTTTGGGAAAACCTGTGGGCATGCTAACTACACCATTCACTGCTTGCCCTGAAAATGGTCCATGTGGCCAGACTCTCATCCGATCTTCCTTCAAGGTGTGCGAGTTGCTTTTCTCCCACTAGGGAGTCCTTGCTGGTGTGCCTCAAGATGGGGCCGAGACAAGGCACAGGGCTTTGTCCGGTTCTCTTTTTCCTCTCTCTCTCTCACATGCCTCCTTTTCTCTCTCCTAAGCGACAGCAGGTCAGGCACCCCAACCCATCTCTTACCGAGGGATTTTGGAACCGCTGCACGAATGTGGGCCGAGGGGTAACACCAGGAACCTCTCGTAAGCACCACACACCAGCCACAGACTTCCCCCCTTCCCCCCCCCAGTGGATTCAGCATGGGTTCTGCAATCCAGGAATGAGCCAGTTTTTTACCTTATCTAAGCCTTTGCTGAAACCTCCGATCTCTTGCAGTTTCCGTGCCTTTTTTAAAATAAAGTTTCTGAGAAACAAAAATATTGATCACTTTGGAGCATCTGGAATTTGAACCCTAACATCTGTGTGTCCCTAGATGTTTTTTAAATGTTAAATTCATTTAACTCCTTAGTAAAAGCATGTATTAAGAATAGGAAGTATTAATTAGCACTCTCAATATGTAGCATAGCCTCCAAAGGTACTACCTGCCCAGCAAATTCCTTTTATTAATGGAATCTTACACGATCCAAAGTAAGGTTGAATTACTTTGTGTTGAATAGTGTTTCACTTTGCCAAGTGTATTAAGGACAGCAGCAGAATATGCAGAATAATCTTATTATATCCATTAGGGCCGGAAGCATGTAATTGTGCGTGGAATGGCTATAACTAGAAGGTTGCAAGTGTGTATGTGATGCGCACGTGCCTGCAGTGTTAGATATAATTGAACCCCCACCACTCCACAATGATACCCTCCCCCCCCAAAGTCCCACTAGCTAAGTCACTGTTTCTCCACCTTGGCAACTTTAAACTCTTTGGACTTCAACTCCCAGAAGCCCCAGCCAGTCATGTTGGCTGGGGAATTCTGAGAGATGAAGTTCAGAGATCTTAAAGTTGCAAGGTGAAGAAACACTGATTTAAGTCATTGCTGGACAATCTGAAACTGTCTAGATTGCAGTCCGAGTTTATTTTGGGGAGGGGAACCCACAAAAAGTAAACCATACTAGCAAAACATTTTACGATTCTTCCAGCAGTAACAAACTGATGTGTCTCTTCTTTGGTACATTGAATCTGCAGAAGGAAAATACTGGGAAAATATACTTGAAGATGCTGATTAAGACAGATGACCTAGTACTAACTGGAGTTTATCTCTGGCATTTCAATTTGAACATGAAAGTCAATATTTTTGCATTTTAGTTGCATTTAAAGGCCATCAGGGTCCCGATTTCTCTGCTCCCAGAGACAGAATTCCTCAGCCTCCACTCTCTTATGCAGGGCTGCAATTTGTTATTGCTCTTTGGGAGATTAAAAGAGGAAGGAAGAATTAGATGTATCTTTCTGTTCCCTGTGGTATGGATTGCGCACTCGGTTTCTCTTTTAAGTAAAGGAAAATGGCTGTGCGGACATCTTGCTTTATATTTAAAGTAATAAAGGCTGATTTTCAAAAGCTATTTTTTACCACACCACAACTAAAAAAAATTGCTCTGCTACTTGGACCAGGGGCAAACTCCACAAGGTTCACTTGTAAAAATGTTTGTAATCCACAGTATCTTAGTAATGGCTACAATAAAAATCTTTTAAAGTTTTTGATTCATAAAATTTGGTCACATGGCACAGATAGGGTTCCCTGAGAATATTCTACATGCACCCATTCTCTCGATTCTGAATGTGGAGATTGGAAATTCTTTCATGTCTCTCACTCTCTGAAAATTATGTTTTTTCCGTCTTCCTTCATGAAATGTTGGGAGTGTATCTGGACACCTTCCCCGCTGCCTGAAACCTCAGCTGTGACTCTTACACACGCAAAGAGGAGCCATTAACACAACACAGCGTTGGCCATCACACCCCACCCTTCGAACAATTCTCCCCAAATTCTCCCCCCTCCCCCCTTCTCCCCCATGCAAACATATCAAGGGGGTCAGTGCCCAGATTCTGCACAGCAGAAGGGGATTAGTGCTCTGTTTCATACAACTTGCTGCTCTTGAAGTTAGTGATACAAAAATAAAATAAAAAAAATCAAGCAGATCCTGCTACATCAGACAATATTGGCGAAGACAATCTGTGCAAATCAGGGACTCGGGCAACTGTGGAACTCCACCGTTGAGCCCTGGGCTACCGGGGCTCTCTTCTGCGGAGGGGGTGCCTGGGGGAGGGGGGCTGCGTGGGGGGAGGATGTCTCTGGATCCTACGGAGAAGCATCCCGCAGCCAGCGCTGCTCCTCGCTTACATCTTGGCTCTCCTGTTGGTAAAGAAGAGAGGAAGAGTCTGTTAAGCAAGGTGCCCACGGGAGATGTTGGAGCGGAAAGGCCAACTTGGACACACACGGGGCCGATGAACAGGAAAGCAATTTGCCATCCCCGCTTACAAAATATGAAGCTGTGGCTGGCTAAATTGTGTTCACAGCGGAAATCAGGATTAAGCTCCGCTTGGATATTACTGGTATTTAGCCCACTAGTGAAGAAGGAGATGGTGGCTGAGTTCACACAAGACCCTTAAATGATTAAAGAGGTAGCAGATAGATACATGCAGCATGCTGAGTTTGATTACGGTTAGATTAGGTAAAGCCCAGTCCTTTCGGTTAATATATGGGTTAGTTTGGTTAGTTTATTTTTCAGGGCATGATGTGATCTCAGAAATCAAATTAATTCAGTAAACCAGGTTTAACTGTTGTATGAACATAGCTGGTTAGTAGCTCTGTTTTAATGAACCAAGCAACCTCTCCACCTGACACTCCTATTCATGTTGGGAACTTCTTCAGAAAGGGCCTTTGTGTGCCTTTTATTTATTTTAAATTGTTTTCTGCTGCCTTTCAAAACTGGAGGGCTTCTTCACGGAGCCTTCTAGGTCTAGATATGAAGATCCCTTCAGAGCAAAGATGGCCAGTGCACGTTGGGAGTGCAACTTGACAAAATCAAGAGGTCCATCATACCTTCCCGTTTGGTCGAGAGAAGAACCTCCGCTGATCTCGGCTGATATAAAAAACCAAAGATAAGCAGAGGTCAACTTCTTGTATGTTCCAGGCTGTAGACTGGACTAAAAACTCAAAGTAGCATCCCAAAAGTTGAAAGAAAACTACTTCCGTGCCTAGAAGACCATCTAGTTAGGTCCTTGAAACCAATCAGAAGATGTGCTCAATTCAAAGACTTTTTCTACATTACAATGAAATCTTGAAGGACTTCTAGTGTAACAGAACATCTAGTTACGAGACAGAATCAGCACAACACCAGGGACATTTCTGAGAAGAGAGCACAGAACCGAATCTTAGCCATGGCCAAAGTTTTATTTTTAAAGCTTCCTAATTTTAAGTTCTGAAGTGTAAAAGTATACTTTTTTTATTTTAAGTGAGGAAAGCAAAGCTCTTCCTTTGGTGTGATTTGGACTTTGGCGGTATCTGGGTCATTAAAAGAGGAGTATCTGCCTAACCTCCCCCCAAATAAAACAATTGGGGAGTCCAATGTTGAGGAAAACAAAGTTCCAGGGAGGAAGAGATTCCTGTAGCAAGTAGAAGCAAGAAGGCCGTTCTCCGCCCGCGCAGCTGCCTAGCTGCTTTCTAGAAGCCCTCCCGTTGACGTGGCTCCCCTGGGATCCTCCTCCCACTGAGCAACACAACACGGCCCTGCCCCTGGCCCGGCTCTCCTGTGCTAGAGAAAGGCCTGCAAAGCTCAAGCGGAGCCACCTCAGGAGGACTGAGACGAGGCCTCAGTCTGGATCCTTTTATCTTGCTGGTGCCACTTTCCCTTCCTGAGGTAGAAGGGTTGGAGGCGCAACGTAGGCAAAAAAGAGCAGCAAGAGCCATGGCGCCTAGACTTACACACCAGCCCCCTCTGAGCGGCTTACGGAGTCAGCCTCTTGCCCCCCAACAATCTGGGTCCTCATTTTACCGACCTTGGAAGGATGGAAGGCCGAGTCAACATTAAGCCAGTCAGGATCGAACTCCTGGTGACGGGCAGAGAATTAGCTTGCAATGCTGCATTCTAACCACTGCGCCACCACGGCTCTTCACAACGTAAAGAATAACAGTAGAGGAATCATAGAAAGCTAATCTTAACATAACACAACAAAAAGACACAACTCTTCCCCCTCTTTCTCAGTTCAGGGTCAGTGTGTCTGTGATTCACTTGGATATTTGACAGACACCTGTCAGAGAAGAAAGCAAAACTGCACTGAGCAGCAAAGTCCCTTTTATATTAACTCGCCAAAACCTGTCAGCTTTGCTGTAATCTCATTAACCTCTCTGGGAACTGCTGTGACAGGGACGTCTTTAACTGGCTTCTTGTATCGCTATTAACTGTATTTTAAAACATGCAGCTGACTTCCTTGAATTTTTCCAGGCGGAGCATTGTGTGACTTTTATTTTGGACTCAGGGATATATAATCGTGGGGCAAAACAGATGTGCCAGTCATGCTGGGCAGGTGGGGGTGTTAAAGCCAGTGCGGCCCCAGAGGCTGTCAAGTGGATCACAAGGGTAGTTTGGGAGCAGAGACAGGAAAAAAACCGCACTGGAGCCAGCAGGTGCAGGGAGAGCTCTTATCTGGGAGGCTAATTCAGTCCTAAGACTTTGAGATGCCCTTTCCCTCCTGCCACCGCCTCTGTCTTCTGTCTGCTGTCACTCAATGGGGCTGTTCAAAGGGGCTGTTCAGGGCATGAAAGGGCTGGGGGGGGCGTTTAGCACCCACCAGAATCCTGCTGCGACCCTGTTGGGGTCAGCAGCTTCACAAAGGGCTCCTGGCACTGATCACAAAGTCTTCTCGGAAAGATGCCGGTTCCGATGTTTTCAGGATTCACATACCGTAAATGCCTGTGTATAAGACGACTTCCGCGAGCGCTGAAATCGGCGCCAAAGACGGGGGTCGTCTTATACGCCGAGTCGTCTTATACGCCGGAAATACTGGTAGTTTCCGGCGTATAAGATGACGTTCTAGGAATGCGGCCCGGCTATAAAGACGGGGGTCGTCTTATACGCCGGGTCGCCTAATACGCCGGCATATACGGTAGGTTTATTGGCAGCTCCAACTGAACAACACCAGTAGCAACAGCTACGAGGCCAACTGGGAGGCAGTTGTAGAAAAGGTTGTTGCTATTAGCAGCAGGACAACAAACAGTGGCTGTGACTGTTGCAGAGGAGGTAAAGCCATCCCGTGGGGCGCAGGGTGTGTGGAATTGGGGGTGCTTCATGTGTTCCATCTGCATTATTTGGGGCAACAGCGATACTGCTGTGGGTTAACTGGATTTGGGATGGTCCAAAGGGGTTAGATTAGAAGGTCAATTCCAGCCCTCGGATCCCAGGGATAACAAACTGAAATGGAAACCGGTCAGCCCCAATGCAATTCCTTAGGAGACCTTCTGCATTGGGAAGCTATTTAATAACACAACTTAACTAGCTTGGTTTGGATGACTGAGAACTGACTGTGGCACCTTCTTCTAGCTGTGAGCCGCTGAGTCCTTGTTCTTGGCACCCACAGCAGTTGCATGGAAGAGAAGTAAGTAAAGAGGTGAAAGAGATTAGTGAGCAATGAGCTTATTATATCTTAGCAGGAACGTTCAAGACTTCAAAGCGAGTCTTGAACTTCCCCAAACTGCATCCTTGCAACAGCCTGGCAAACACAAGAAGGAAGCTGAGAAGATGAAACAACTGACAACAGCCCATCTAGAAAAAGCATAATTTTTATTATTTAAAAAGCATTTCTAATAAATGTCCATATACAGTTGGGCTTTTACAGTATTAAACTAGCCAGTTTTATTGTTTTAATATACAGTATATAATATATGCAGTACAATGATAGAACGAGTGAAAAATAGATAGGCTATATTAATAGAGTTGTAGATACTCATATTGCAGGTGGCCGTCTATGGGCACCTTTTAAGCTGCCAGTGGATAAACGGCTGCGATGCAGATATATAACATTTGACGGAGAGCAGATAGCATTATTTGGGATTGGCTTGAAATGTGGTTTTAAGCAGAGAGAAAAATAGATCTCCTGGGTGCATGGAGGAAAATTCAAAGGACTTAGTTCGGCAAGGATAGCTATGGGGCCGGCTCTTTTGAAGTCGGGCGTCTACAAAGACCCTAGTATTTCCAGTAAAAACATTCATATATAAGATTGCTGCCAAGAGACTACCCTCGCTGTGTCTGACATGCTTGGGGTCAACTTCTTCCTTGAACTGCTCAAAATGAAAAGTCTGGAAGAAAATATGTTTAACCAGAGACCATCTGAACAGACCCAAAAGCACATTAATAAGAAGCTTCCAGAATTGGCTCTGGTGCAACTTCAGAAGAATGCGCAAAGGGTTGGAAGAAATCCGGTGCATGAAATTCATAGCTCCCCCACCAAGCCCCCGTCCCCCCCCCACAAACGTACACAGACACATTCTCCCGTGCAGACTTAAGGACTCTGTTTCTAAGCTTTCTTTTCCCACAAAATACCTACGTAAGGACATAAAAAGAGCGTTGCAGGCTCATACATGTGATTTAATAGAAATTGTGGCACTAACACAAGGTGAGAATTGGCCCAGTTATTACAACTATCCCAAAGGTTTCCACCAGATCTGCTTCATCTGCTAAAATCAACTTAATCTTACTTTACTTCCATAAAGGTCACTTCTATGAATGTTGTCATACCCCAAATGTCACAGTCACCTTCCAATTATTCCCTAAAACATATTTCTGCTCATCCTCTATGCAACTGGCCTTCAGTGCTTGAGGGTTTCAGGTTGAACTATCTGTGTGGGGAACTTGGGGTGAAATTCCTACGTCACTTGTGGGAATTACTGTGGGGTAACTGACCCAGGCATCTTATCACCTCATCCACTTGAATCTTATCTCTCTGGGCCCCCAAACTGAAAGTCTCTCTTGGTGCCAGGTGAGAAGCAGCCTCCAGAAGCTCAGCTGAGGCCGAGCCCCCCTCTTTGGCCAGCCCTCTTTCACGGGGGGGGGGGCTTTTGTTACAAGTCCTTTGGTGTTGCAGCTTACTTTTGAAAGTATTTCTCCAGGTACTCTTGAATCCACTTCAACTTGGGGTCGATGCAGATCTGTTTAGTGCTGTTTTTCAGTCTTGCACTGCCGAAAAAGATTAAAAAAAATAGAAAGAAAAAAATAAACTCACAAACATAAACCAAACCCGATTTTGTTAGTTCAGCTTTTGTGACAAGGGACAATCAGGACATCTGCTCCTTATAACATTACACAATGAAAGAGGGTTTTTTATTATTATGGTGAAATTAAAACCGTTAAAAGCAATCGCTTTGGCTATTGCACAAACTGACACAAAGCAGTTTGTGTCAGTTTGATACTTGATTGATAGCTGGGCCACCTTCAGACCAAGGTCACCATGGCCTAAAGTTAAGTAGGTCCAAAGCTTTTGAGTTACCTTCAGAAGGCATGCTCTGAGTTACACTGTTTTCATTTTCATTTGGCCAGTTTGGGAATTTTGGGATCTCTCCCAACTTCTCTATGAAAGAAAGCCCCTTGTGCAGAGAGAAGAGTGACAGGAGGCAGTTTTGTGACTGACACATCTAGCTGATAAGCAGAAAATGCCAAAGGAGGGACTGAAAATCATCACACTTTTGGGAGGTGAACTGAAAGAACCAACTCAACACAATCTTGCATTTTTTGGCAGCAACAATATTCGGCATCTCTGCAATGGGAGAATGGACTAAAAACCAGAAATGATAGAGCAATGGAGATTATTTTTATTACTGCATCTCTGAACTCCATCATTTGTACCAAACTGTCTTTAATATACAAGTGTGTCTAAATGTGTAGGACACACAGCAAAAGAGCTTTTCTGATATTTGCTGAACCTCTTCCCCAGAAAAGGCTATTATTATTTGTGAAACTTTCACCCGGGATTTCCTGGTTCCCTCATTACATGAAATACCCCCAAATTCTGGAAACAGGTTGTTCAAGATCCAGACTGTGTCTCACCAATGAACTGACAAGGGAAGTCCTAAGTTGGTTTTTGTTGTTAGGTCACAATTCCTCAATCTACAATGAGTTTTTTATTACATGCGGGAAAATGTTTCCACAAGACACATAATTAGTCTGTCTTCCTTAATCTTTTCTACTCAGCAATCCACGTTCCCAGGCAGAATTCTATTTATAAACAATATAAGCAGAATATAAATCAATTTTTAAATACCACCAGTAGAAAGTGAAAATACAAAATCCGAAACATACTTTCACATATTTCATTCTTTTTCAAGAAAGTCTATTTTTGCATCATTTCATCCACATTTAATAGTAGAGTAGAAAGAAGTTAATTATAAAGCTTCTCTATAAAATCATCCAAGTTGAAGTACTTTTGAGTTATTTTAATTTTTCTTCAAATACACAACTAAACTTATAAATAAACTGTGGCTCTGTCTAGCATAAGGAAAGCATGTAAGGTTTTGCCCTCTCTTCCTGTGTGGTTTTAAATTTTATCTTGTTTATATTAAAGGGATGTTTTAAGGGGAAAGGATAATTGCAAGAGATGAATCCTTCTGGATTTTGAAGACCCAGGATAGAAGGAGGATAAAAAGAAAGCTAAGACTTTTGAACTTTGGTACTGGAGAAAATTGCTGATAAATACCACAGGCAGCCACAAAAGTAAACAAATGGATTGCTGAACAAATCAACTCAAGAGTTCTCACTTGAGACCCAGATGACCAGGCTCAAGTTATCCTACTTTGGTCACCTCCTGTGAAGACAGAGAAGCCCCCAGCACCGGGAAGGGTGGAAGGAAAGGAGACCATCATCAAAATCCCCTGTGGCCACATCACCACCATAGGACCTCTGGGGATGCTGCAATGGCCAGTCGCAAGTCTCACTTTTCAGGACCATCATAAATTTGAACAACCACCAAGCGTGTGGTTGGCAAGCAAGTTGTCTATAGTACAAAGGACATAAAACCACAAAAACAATCCCACTTCAAGGACAAATCCAGCACCAAGAGCAACTTTTTCACTTCTCAACATTCAGAACCTCCGTGCCAGAGCTCAGCCTTGAATGCCCTCTGAAAGACTGCAAAGGGGAGCATCACCATCCGGGTCTCTGGATGAAAAGTCTTCCATGAAGCAGGACCACAGCCAGAAGATCACACCATCAGAAGATCTCATGGAGAGGGAGACCTTCCAGGTGCCCTTATCAGTGAAACAAACTGGATGGGTAACTTTTGCCCGAAGTTGGTGGTCCTACAGAACTCACAATTTAAAAGCAGCACTCTTTTTTTTTTTTTTTTTTTTGCACTGGTGAGCTAAACACTTTGCCTCCTTTTAATCCATGGGAACAAATAATCTTTAAGCCCTTTTTAGTCCAGGGATTGAGGATTGCTAGGAGATCGGTGTTTGCAATCCCTCAGTGCAACAATCTCTGTCTGTCCTTCTCTGCCTGCTACCATTTGCACCGCATCCATCAACAAACCGTATCCTATTCCAACCTCTGTGACTTCCGCCCTCCCTCTCGACACCACAAAGGGTTTTTTAGGCTCCTGTCTTTTCCACCCAGGAATCTTTTTTAAAAAATCCTGAAAACAGGAACTCCTTAGGTGAAATTTAGAAGACCTTATTCTTTCAGAAAGTTCATTCAAACATGTTTGCAGATTTCGATCCATTCTGCCATTAAATCTGCCAAACAAAATTTACAATTTCCTTCGTAAAAGAAGAACAAAACAGGAACTTAGCATCTTGGAAGAATTAATCTGCTCAGAAAAAAATGGCTACTCCTGACAACGTGATCCAGTTCTGTCAAACCAGTAAACAAAACGTAAGTAATGCCTTATTTCCAATTAAGAGCCAATGAGAGGCAGGGACCTGGATTTCAAAATCATAATTAGAGACTAAATTGAATCGAGAGGTAGAAAAAGTCGTTTTCTGAGTTTGTAACTCAGTGTGTGGTAACGTTAAGATGCCAGCTGGGAATCCTGGGAGTTGAAATCCACCCATCTAAAAGTCACCAAAGTTGAGAAGCGCTGGCCTAAACCATCCATAAATTGTAACTTGAGGCATAAAACTCTTAACTGAATAGATGCAACTACTTATGGGTTTGTTTTTATAACTATATCATTTTTATTTCCCTGAAGATCCAAGAGAGTTTACAAGGGACAATTATAAATGAAAAATAAAACAAAATCAAAATATAAGCAGCAATACAATAAAATGGAAAATAGCAGCAACTGCAACTGAATTAAGAAGCCACAACATGAAAGATAATACAAATCAAGTCTTAAGACTCTTCCTGGAGGCCACTAAAAGTAGAAAAAATTACCCACCAGGGGAAAATGGGAGGGGGGGCTGGTAAGTTTCTGAGCAAAACGGGACCGCCGCCAAATGGGAACCATCCAAGGACCCAGGGAAGGGGCTCCCCCTGGGTGGGTGAGGGTCACATCCGGCCCTTTGGCTGCCCACCTGAGGCCAATTGGAAATTAGAAATCAAACATAAATAAGTTCGCCATGCATGCAATACAATTGCTTTTTATTCTGAAGGCAACTGCCATTTCCCTCCCCCCCCATTTGCGTGTGTGCCGGCCTCATGTCCCTCCGCGGCCCTCTTGGTCTGGCCCTTCACAACAGCCCTAGTTTTTCACGCGGGCTCTTGGGAAAAGGAATTGCCCAATTGTTGGTGTAGGGCATTCACATACAGATAAGGCCTCAATTTATGTCCGGGTCACTTAGTGAGATAAGTTACAACAGGCCCCCCTGGAGCGCTTACAGCCTATTTCCAAATCTCCAAAAGTCACCCTCCCCCCCCCACCGGTCATGTGACTGCAGATGGGACCCTGGGCACCCAGAGCCCACCATGAGAGCCGTTTGCAGCATCTCAGAGATGCTGATGTAAAACTATCGAGTTTTACATCAGTTTTGCGCAGAACAAGCATTTACTCGCAGACTTCAGCAACACTGGGGCATAATGAAGAGTAGGTTCCCGTTATGACTGCCGCAAAAAAGGTGATAAAATCGGATCAGTCCCGGGACTGGCCCACTTATGCCCTCGTGACTTATCACTGTAATGGGCAGACTCCATTACAGTCATAAGTCAAGGACTGCCAGCAGCTCCTTAAAGACATCCATACGTCGCATCACGATAGTTTAAAAACAGAAACCAGGACCTCCCCCCCAAAAAACCAGTGACTTTAATCTATTCAGAGAGTTTAGACCTGTGACATCGTGTCCCAGGCGCCCGACGTGTGTCCAGCTTCACCTCTGCCTGGCTGGCAGTGAGTGGTGGTCTCGTCTGAGATCCAGGAAGGACCTTTTCTCATCTGTTTCTTTTTACTTTAATGACCATGGAGGCCTTTGGACAGAACGGAGGATTTTATGGGCAACCCCCCCTGCTCCCTCCCTCTTTCCTATCCCCTTCCCACTCCCTCCTCCAGATAAGGAAGCAAAGTGATTGACAGAAAGGACAAGCAATTTTTCATACTTTTCTAAGTAATGATGATTAGCACAGCAACAGCATGATCGACTTCATGAAATCAGATTCTTAAGGCTGCATTCCAATGTGCCTTAATCAAGTCTTTTTCCTCTTTAAAGAAAAGCTGTTCCATGCAAAAAGCATAAACGAAGCCTTCAGCTGATGCTACCAAGGGTTAACATGTAAAGTGGTTAGACCCAAGAAGCGTCTTTTACTCTTATTTTTACCGTAGACGGAAGCCTGTTGACCACAAAACCTCATCACTGGTCATGAGGGAAAAACGTATGCAAAATAAAATACCAAATTTTCACTGGTACAGTGACCCCAGTTTAGCAATTATTGGCCGTCACTAAGACCCTAATTTTCCCATGTAGTTAATGTAATTTGATGAATTAAACCTAAATTTCTAGACGATGTGAACCGTTTACACTAAGGAGCCACGAGAGGGCAGAAAAACTTCCCATCTCCCTTTCTGATCACTTTTTTTCTGTTTACATTCGGGAAGATCTCATTTGAGTTTCATAAAAAGTGGGAGGATTAGATTTTTATAAAAAGTCGACTCCCAAACTCACTCCAGATCCCAGACTCGACTTCCGCCATTTCAAACGCAAAGACAATTTTTCTAGACCTAACGCCCTCCTCTTTTCCAGCTAGATTAAAATCACATCTTCCTGAAAACACTGAAACTGCAGTTTTGCAACACAAAATAAAAATCATAGCAAGAGTAGTGTTCGTTAAATGTAAACACAGCCTCTACTGAAAATAAACAGAATGACCTCAAATGTCACGATGGCTGTGGGAGGAAAAAAACCTTGCAAATCAGGTCAAGAGTGAAAACTGGCCTACTTTTCTACTCAGATACGAGCTTTGTATCTTTTATTACAGACGAATTAAATGCAACTTCTCAAAATACAGGCGGGGGGGGGGGAGAGCCGGTGTTCTGAAGGACGGTGCTGCTTCAGGGCTCCCGGCTGGCACCAAAGGTGGTGCGGAGGAGAGACTTACTTACATGACCTGGAGGGGGCATCCAGGGACGGTCAAGATCTTCAGGTGTCTGATCTGAGACTTGGCGACGTGGGTCTCGAAATACCTGCAAGGGCACCGGTAAGTCAGGCTGATGGGTTTCCCTGCAGGGCAGAACAAAGGAGAGGCCTCAGATACCCAGCCCAGATACCCAGCACAAACAATCCCGGCCCTTCATTCTTGTTTGTGGTTTCTAAAAGACAAAAGTGAGGTGAGAAATTGGAACATGCATTGGCGGATTTTTTAAAAGGAGCCAGCTAATTGTCCGAGTGACTGGCGGCAATTACCCAAGATAAAGGGGGGAGCTGAGAGGCACTTGGCCTCCCCAGTGTTATTCCTGCTAAATAATTTGACCCCGGGGCCACATGAGAAGACAGACAAAAGAAGAAAGAAATCTCACAGCTACACAAAGCCCCCTCCCTCCTCCCTCCCTCCCTCCCCATATGCAGAGCCACCCTGGGCATGGAGGAAGGGCCAAGCCAGGTGGAGTTTGCAGCCACAAATCTTACGTGGCAGCCAGCAGCAATTAGTGCCAACTCAACTCGGCTCCAGGTACAGGGTGGTTCAGCTCTCTGCCTATTAGCTTTAGGCGCAGCTGTGAAATGTTTGAAGTTTTCTCTCACACACACACACAGAGAGAGAGCACTGGCAGACAAAGCCTGACACCTCAACTCCTGCTTCAGAAACCATCATTAAAGATAGGATGGATACTCTTACAAGATGGTTTCTTTGAACAAGTAATCATTAGGAGCTGCTGCTTCCCTCCTACAGGCACTGGAAGTGTTTTCCTCCCGGTTGCCTCGTGGCAGGAGAGGAGATAACCGGTCCCCCCCCACACACACACACACCTCTTATCGGTCAGAAAACCTCAAAGCTACCAGCAGCACAAAAAAAGCTTAGGAGAACAGAAAGTCTTGCCAATAATGCAATACATAATGAAAGAGTAACATAAAAGCAATAGATAGTATATTGCCACCCAGAAAGCAAGAGAGATTGCTGAGTTTGCAAGCCTCCCCTCATTATCTGGGTGCCCGCTGCCTGCTGCTACGTAAAAGAAGTTGCTACACTGGGTGAGAAGCAGCTGGCTGCGACCCACCATAGAAGCCGTAGGTGCTGGCTGGACAAGCGTGTGACGTAATGTCATTGCACAAATAACACAAATTAGATTGCTCAGATCATGTTGTCTTAAAACATGTCACTTCATTATGGACACTTATGAAGGAATTCACATGGGGACCCTGGAATATTTATTAAAAGGGGTGCAGCAAGTTTATTGTAGAGATGCCTTATAAAATGGAGGAGGAGGAAGAGGAGGAGGGGGGGGGTAAAAACCAAACTAGAGACAAAAACAACAAGCCTTGGCCTTGGTTTCCAAAAACTTTTAACATCCTGACAACTCTCCTCTAAACCTCTCCCGTGAACAAACGGTATGATGGAGTTTAAATGCAACCATTGGTCTATATTAGCAGAAGTGCTGGCCAAAATCAGGGGAGATAACCATTCCATGGTAAATAGCACTGGAAATATTGTGTTCGGCTCTAGGGACCGCTCTTTAAAAAGGAAATGCAGTACATAAAGCAGGTTTGCTAAAGCCCCCTCTGGGTGATAAAAGAGTCTGGGTGTGTTTAATTTGCAAAAAAGAAAGCCCGGAGATCTACAGTTTTCTAAAGGGGGGGGGGTCTGTTTTATGGTGAAACAGGACAGGGACCAATGTATTGAAATTCAAACAGGAATTTAAGAGGAATTATTAGGTCTCCTCAATCAAAAACAAATGTGGAGCAACTTTCTTATAGAAATGTTGAGAATCAGTCTGTTGGATTTGCCCCAATGCTGGAGCTTGCCAAGGTCATTTTGAATTGTGATTTTTTTTCCCCCTCTAAGGTATTAAGCAATCTCCTCCAGTTTGCAATCATCTGCAAATTTGATAAGCATCCTTCTGGTTCCATCTAATATAAAGATGCTTCAATAGAGCTTGGCAAAGGATCAGCCCCACCTGATATACTCCACCAGTCACTGGGCTGCCTAGTGTACATTTATCCATCTCGGACACAAGGATATTATTGGGGGGGGGGAATTGTCCAACCCTTTGCTGAGAACAAGGCATGCCAAATTCCTTGTTTTCCGGGCTCTCCAAACTCTGAACGTAAAAAGAGATAAGGGCTGAGGCACACTGCTCTGTCCTAAAAAGCTTGGCCAGCTTGACTCATCCAGTTTTTAAAGAGTGGAGCCCAGGGGTCCAAGGCCTGCCCAGCCGGCCCCTTCCACCTCTTGGTGAGTGGGTAAAGGGGGGCTGCTCTTCAGCAGGGGATCCCCCTGACTCTTGTCAGCCATGGATGCCCCTTAGTTTGAGAGTAAGCTTGCAACTGTTAGCCCAGCCTACTTTTCAAGGTTATACCGGCGGGGAAACGGGAGGAGGGAGCACTAAATATGCGGTCTTGGGCTGTAACTAAATAATCTTTTTTGGTTCGGAGAGTTGAATTTGCTAAAAGTGGGTTCTTGCCGTGCCTTGATCACTTTTGAGCTACATTTTGCCCTTGTTCAATCACATCAGGAACGGTTTGGTTTCTCTTCCAAGGAAAAATATTTCAGGCACTGCAAATGAAGCGTTAAGCATTTTTGCCTTTTCTCATTTTGTCTTTTATTTCAGACTTTGCTCCAAAAATCCTTCTTGCAGCCAAAAAACAGCCTTACCTCGTTCTGAGTTTTAGTTTTTCTGACTCCAACCTCGGCTGCTGCTATGGGTTCAACCCCTTCTAGTCGTTAGTCATTGTGTCTATTTCCTGCACTTCTCCCCGTTTCTATTAATAGGTTTAAGTATGTTAATTGTGCAAGGAATTTTAAAATTTAAAAGCGAACATATCCAACCTAACATTTTACATTAAAAATTCAGTATTATAAAGACATTAATTGGCTATTGCAAGGGAGATGTGGTCTGGGTGCAGAGATCCCTGGGTGGAACAGATCCGGAGGGGGATTTTAACCGATGCCCTTTGCTCTGCTGCCCCCCAGGCACCCCTCTCCCTTGACCCTCAGCCCTCTGGGCTTAGAGGGGCAGTGCCAAGAAGTAAAAGGAAGGGGACACTCCAAACTGAATTATTTTTAAAACCATAGAGAAGCATTGAGTGTCCATCCAGGTTGAAAAAAATGTATTCTCTCAGTTTGTTCTCTAATACAACTTAGAGACGTGCAAACAATTTTCAAAATTGGAAGAATTTAGCCTTTCGATACATGCAACCGTAAGTGGATTGCTGAAAAATAATATTTGAGAGCCGTGCTTCTCTACTTTAGCAGCATTAAGAACGCTGGACCTCGAATCTCAGAATTCTGGGGGGAGAAATTCAGAGACCTTAAAAGTTGCCAAGGCTGAGAAACACGGCTCTAGAGTGCAACCATTTGTGCAAATCTTCCTCACACCTTCCTTCCAAAGCTCTCCCTCTTTATAGCTCCAAGGGATTCAAAAATTCATATTATGCCCAAAGTCTTTTCCATAAGCATCATGCCAGCTCTGTTCAAGGACAAGCTGAGCTTCATACACAAAAAAAACTTGGATTAATTATAGGTAGAAGCAGCTGTATTTAGTCCTCTTTTCTTACTGATAGATTATCATTCAGCTATTTTTCCTAATGCCTATTTTCCTAATGAAAAGAAAAGCTCCTTTAGAAAAAAAAATGCCTAGAAAAGCACAGCTCATCCATTGTCAGGGAAAGTCTAAAAATAAGGATGTAAGCGCTTGCAACTTAATCATAATTATAGCCTCCGCTGGGTTGGAAATCCTGTGCAATCAGGATTCCTAATTTTGCAGATTACAAAGTTAATCAGACCTTCAACACAGGAAAGACTAAGAGGGAAGGGAAGAAGGCAGGAGAGGTGAGAGAGAGAGAGAAAGAGCAGCGTGTATAAATGCTGCATCTGTGTGTGACCTATTAAAGCAGGTCTGTCTATTTGCAGGATTACACACAGTCATGGTATATGCTGTTCTAGGCCTTCAGAAACACCTTCTTGTGAGTCTTATCTGAAGCACCGCACAATGCTGGCCTTTAGCTTTCTCTCTCCATAGCTAGTAGAAGCTGGAGGTGCAGAATAATTCAGGGAACAGGATGAAGATAAAGTTACTAGATTCCTCTCTACCGTAACAACTTCAGTCCAAGTTGCAATTCTGCAGTTGTGTTCAGCAAAAAAAAAAAAAAAAGAACATTAAAATTTGTTCACCAATGTATACATTTTTGTCACATGTAACATAACATTTCTGAAAGTAGATTTTTTTAAAGGTTGTTTTATGATGTAAACTATCTGCAGACTGAAGTGGCTTATACCGCCCCCATCGTGCCTCCGTTCCTCAGTCTTGTGCTTTTTACTCCAGCTTAGTTAGGCGGCGAGAGGCAGGGGGCCTCCCCACACGGGAGCCTCTTTGAGGCTGAGCACCTTCACCTGCGCGTCCTCCTCTGTGCAACTGGAAAGTGGAAGCCCACTAAGGAGGTTTCTTCTCTACAAAGGGCAGATCTAAACTCCAGAGCTGATTGATCCTCCACATTAGACCACAAATTTGATTCGTCCTGCTAAAAATATTTTCTCCCAAACATCTAAAAGCTTCCCTCCACTTTCTGTAGGTCTAAGTTGAACCTCATTTCTTGGGAACACAAATGCAGATGGAGAGTAATTTACGGAAGGAGTCTGACTTGGGAAGGAGCGTGCGGCTTCGAAATAACTTCATCCTGATTTTTAACCCAGACTGCAGTTTAGAACAGGGAACGCAAGGAAATGTTGCGGATCTTGCCCTGCAGCTGTGCGGGCTGAACTGAAGTCCCTTTGAAGACCCTGTGGACTGAAACAGGCCGCAGCGTTTCAGAAATGAACCTGCCGCGTGTGCACGGTCAGCCATCAGAAATCAGTACAGAAAGAAGAACCGGAGAGCTGAACCACCTTTTGACCTGGGAGCAAGTCTCCTCTAGAGCAGTGTTTCTCAACCTTGACCATTTTAAGGCATGTGGACTTCAACTCCCAGAATTCTACAGCCAGCTGGCTGTGGAATTCTGGGAGTTGAAGTCCACATGCCTTAAAATGGTCAAGGTTGAGAAACACTGCTCTAGAGCAAGGGAAAGGGCAAGGAAAGGGGAGGGAAAGAAAAAGGAATAAAAGCGGAGGGGGTCCTTAGCACCTCTCCTATCGGCTGAACAGAAAGCAACTGCAGGGGAAAACACACCTGCACTGGAAACACCCAGTGTGTCTCCTTGAGGGGGGGGGAGAGAGGGTGATTCTCCCGTCCCAGATCTGGCTACTCCTCCCAGAAGACCCCCACCCAAAAGAGGCCTGTGACTTGCCTGCCTCCCATCCTAGCAGAGACCCAGAGGAAAATTCTCTGGAGGGGAGGGGGCAGCAGGCAGAAAGCCTCCGCACCAGAGCAGCTTTCACTTTCTGAAAGAGAAGAGCCCGGCCATTCTCTCTCTCTCTCTCTCACACACACACACACACACACAGAGGGGGGGGGCAGGGGCCCTCCGCACCCCGCGGCAGAAGCGCTGGCGGCGTCCAGAGGCGGAGAGGAGGCGGCCAACCCTCCCCAGGGCGACTCTGCCCGATGCCACCAGGTCCGCGGACGGGCTCCGAGCTTTGATCCTGGCGGGGGGGGCAGGGGGGAGAAATCCAAAGGCTGCTAAGCGGGCTTGGCGGGAAGCAAGTTCCGCTGGATTCCGGGGAAAGCCTCGAAGGAATCCAGGGATCCCGTCACTCTCTTGAAAAGCGAGAGGGCGGCGGCGGCGGCGGAGCTTCCCGGGGGGGGGGGCAGTCGGGAGGTCCCCGGAGAGGCCGGACCCTGGACGGCCCGCCTAGAGGCGAGGGAAGGCCGGCCAGGCATCTCCCGAGAGCCCCGAAGGCTGAAGGGGGGAAGGGGCGTCTTCCTTCCCTCCAGAGAGACCCCTCCGGCCCGACTGCAGCGTCTCTGCGGCCCCCCTCAGGCTCCCACTTTGGACGGAGCGCCGGCTGACCGGACCCCCTTCCGAGGGCGCCGAGCACCCGGAGCCTCTCCCGCTTCGGGGTTCGGCAAGCCCGCCGGAGCAGCCTGGGCCGGCCGTGCCTTCCGCCTCCCTCGGGCTGAGCCTCCGGGCTCCGCCGGCCCCGCGGAAGGAAGCGCCGGGCGGCGCCTCGCTCCCTCCCTGCCTCCCTCGCGCGCTGCCGGCTCCGACAGGCGCCCCGCGCTCTGCCCCGCTCGCCCCGCCAGCCGCGGCCGCCCCGGCGCGGAGGGGACCCCGCGCGCCTCCCGGGGGCGTCCGGAGCCGGGCGCGCGTGGCCGGGCGGGCCGGGGCCAACTCACCGTGCGGGCCCTGGAGGGCGGCGAGCAGGAGCAGGAGCAACAGGGCGAGTCCTTGGCGGGGCATGGCTGGCTCTCCGTCTGCGCTCGGCGAGGCGACCCTTTCTGGCCGGCCCCCCGCCGCCCGCCCGCTATAGAGACTGCGGGGCGGAGGGGAGGGGGCTCGGGGGCGGGGCTCGGGGGCGGGGGCCAGGCCTCCGGAGGGGCTGGGAGGGAGCCGAGCCCCCCCCCGCTCCCCCCGCCCCCCCAGGAGCCCGGAGCCGGGCGGGGTTGGGCCGGGCTGATGCCCCCCCGAAGCCCCCTCCCCCTCGGCTGCTGCCGGCGGTGCCGGGCGGCGTCTCTCCGGGGCCCGTCCCGCCCGCCTTGAACTTCGGGGGGCTTCTTGCGTCCCGGGGCCCGGGCGGGAGGAGGCCCGACGGTCAGCCGGGAGGGGCTGCGTGGAGCCGGCTCCTTCTTCTCTCGGCCGCCCGGGCCGCCCGGTCCCCGGTCAGGGGCCCCTCCGCTCTGGGGAGCGGGGGCCGGGCGGGTTGGAAGGGGAAGCCGGGGTTTGGGGGGGGCTTTGCAACCCGGGCTCTCCGACGGGCTCGCGTCGGCTGCCCCGTCCGGGAAGCGGAGTTGCAGCTGCTGCGCCCGGGGGCTTCGGCTGCCGCCGCTCGAGGTGGCGAGGGGCCCCGTTCGGCCCTGGTCTCCCTTCCCCGGCCCCACCGCCGGCCCCGGGCTCGGTCTGCCGGAGCAGCCCCTCGCCGCCCCCGACGCTGCCGTAACGAGAGCCGGGAGGGCGATTCTCCCGGAGCACAGCCGGAGCGCCCTCTGGACGATGCGCTTCTGGCACTGGGCTCCCACCTGGACGGAGGGCTTTGCACCGGTTCCCACCTTCCTCCCCTTTAAGGACTTCAACTCCCAGAATTCTCCAGCCGCTGGATAGCTGGGGAATTCTGGGAGGCCGCCCATCCTCCGGCGGCCAAGGCTGAGAAACGCTGGTTGGAAGGACGCTGGGCTATTTCAGCAGAGGAGAGAATAATAGTCTGGTCCAAAGGCCGCTCTTCGGAGGAGAAAACTCCGGAGAAGGAAAGGCCTCCGGAACAGAAGCGATGCTGATGCTTCCCACCCATCCAGGTGAACGACGCCCCCTCCCCCCCCCAGTCAAGGCAAAAGAGTGGTGGGAGCTTCTTTCAGAAGGGAGCTGCAGCCAACCCGCCCCCCCCTCCCCAGCACACCACAGCTGCAGGAGAGAAAGAGAAAGGCCGAAAGGAAATGACCCAGGTCCTGAAGCATCCCAGCAGACCAGGGAGTCCTAAGGATTTCACTGTAATTGTTCGGGGAGGAAATCTTGACCACTTTCAAAAAAACCAGCCCAGAATTGCAGCCTTTGGGAAGAAAAAGTCCCCCATGCACAGTTGACCGCTTTAATCCGGAGGAGTCTTGTGATGATGCTAGCACCACTGGGCAAGGAGCGGATTTGTGCTCATGTAGAGAGCTTAGACATTTCACACAACCGAAGTCCCAGGGAGCTGAATGTCCCCACTGGAAGGCTGCAAACTCAGCAACCAGAGAGGAACTTTGCAGGTAAAGAGGAACGGATATTCTGTGGAAATTCCTGAGGTCTCCCTGGGGTTGAAGCTGGTCCCTGCCTGGACACCTCCAGGCAGCCCCACGGGAGTGGCTTGCCATTGGCCTCCGTTTCCAAGCCTGGTCACCTCTCAGGTGTCCTGGTCCTCTTCCGCCCATGAATCCAGAGAAAACACTGAATTTAAGGACGAAGCTACAGGGGCAAAAAGAGAGAGAGAGAGAGAGAGAAACTGCAAGAGGTAAAGCTCCAGGAAGAAGCTCAAGAGAATCTACAGCAAAAGAGCTTCACTCCTGCTTAGCATTTCTGAGAGAGCCAAGGCTGGCCAGGTATCCGGTCTCTAGGGGAGACATGCAGAAATTGTTCTCTTGGGGGGGGAAGCAGAATTAATTGTTTTGGACAAGTTTTATCCAAGAATGGGAACCTTTTGTCTTGTTAGGACACCTGGAACTTTGTCGAGGGCTGCAGCAATCTAAAACAGGGATGGTTTCCCCATTAAACCTCCTTGCTAAGATGGACCAGGAAAATGTTCTAGGCAAAGGGCCCCCCGATTCCAGTCGAGGAGGAGGAGGCCCTCCCGGTGGACTCCCAGCCAAGCCCTTGCCTAGGTGCTGGCACACCCACCAGGCGCCAGGAGAGCATCTGCCCAGCAGGCCAAACCCCTCCCTGGGAACCAGAGGGCAGAGGAAGAGACGCTTCCACTTCTCCCGGTGTGGAGGGAAAGGCCGGGTCTCCCAGTCCTACAAGGAAGCTAAGGAAAGTGGTTTACATACAGATGAATCTAATCAGAGTCCAGTCCTCAAAGCCAGGAATGAAACGAGAGAGTCCAGGGAGTCCAAACAATAGGCATTCAATGATCCAACTTGAAGCAATCTGAAGGATTTGGCAGGCGGAGGCGGAGGTGGCAGTAAACAAAAGGGAACCAATTAAAGAGGAGAGAGAGAGAGAGAGAGAAATCTTGTTTATATAGTTCTTAAAAACAGAACTGGACTGGGAAATGGTCCACCTATTCGGTAGCCCCCTCCTCTCAGTATCACAATGAAGGAGATCATCGTAGTGTCAAAAGTGCCAGAAAAAAGTTTGTGTCGTAATTATTGGTTTAACACGGCTTCAAATGGGAGCACCTCTCAGTGGTGAAGAATTTTTGGAAAGTTTGGCAAAAATGGCCACAGAGTAAAAGCACAGCTAAAAGGAGCAGAGAACAACCTGGAGACACAGAAGGAGGACATTGCTCTGTTGTAGAACATCCCACAACTTACTAGAGGCAGTGAGCGGCCTTTCCTAGGAGAGACACTTTCCTCCCTACTGGTGGAGGCTGTGAAACCGCTGGGGAGAAGGTGAGCTTCAAAGGGCCACCTACCCCTCCTCGTTTAACGGCCTTGCAGGAGGAGTTAATGGGGTTCTAAAAACTCTGATTAAAATTTAGGCAAGAGGAATTCAGCGTGATCAGGTGAAAATGTTGTTCCATTGTCTGTTTGCACACTGGGCTATTCCACAAAAATCTACAGGAAAAACCCACCTGGGGCCATTCTGTCTGACTGAGGAGCGAAGCTGGTGGGACCTCAAACCTTGTTGCTGTTTAGCAAAACTGAATGGGAGACAAATGACTTGGGAGCCTAAAGGGTGAATGGTTCTGTTTTAAATGCCTGCCTCAAAAGGCGGAGTTGTGTCAGAAGGGCAGGGCTGATAGAATTTGAAGCGGGAGGCTGAGCGAGCGAGCTGTGGTCTTCATTAAAGTCAGACAAATTAAATGCCTGGCGGGAAAGATCTTGCACCGGGCAGAATAAATTGGAGGAACATACCTATGTAAATGCGCCTTAGTCCTACTCTCCATATTAGGATGCATTAGGAAAAATGGGAGGGGGAGATGGGGGGTTGTGTGACTTTTGTGAGCCTGCTGGACCTCTCATCATGGCTGTTGCCCATGATATCGCAGCCTGGGGTGGCTGAGGGAGTGAGGCTGGAGGTGCCCCTCTGCAGGAGTTCTGCTCCTAACCTTCTGGGCCAGGCGAGGAGGACTTTTGCGGATCCCCCTCAGAATTATGGCCCATAAGCTGCCACGAGGGTCCTGGGCTCCTTCGGACCTGGTCTTCCCGAATAGGATTATGAGCTGGAGCATGTCAGCATACTCAGACACCCATCCAATCAATACCCATGCCAGCTACAGCTTCCCTTTCCTGTAAGGTTGGGGACGGACACCTCCGAACGACTCCAGACTGCCACAGGCTGGATGGGGTAGAACAAACCGAGACCCAAAGACAGGCAAGATCTTCAGTGCTTCCAGACGGGACTTCCAGGTCATTCTCTCCCTTAAGAATCGGGTTCTGGGGTGCTCCTGGATCCAGTCTCAGGGCTGGTCAGCTATGTGACTGCGGCCAGGAGGCCTTTTGACCACCACCAGCAGCAGCAGGTCCAGCCGAGGCCTGAGGCAGAGTTTCTCAACCATGTGGCAACTTTAAGATGTGTGGACTTCAACTCCCACGCTCGGGCATTTTGCTGGCTTAGAGGGCAGCCACAGGAGGTGAGCGGTTCCTCCTCAAGGTGCCAGCGTAATCCCACATTAAAACAATCGACGGTTGTCTTCTGAGCCCAACTCCAGGCGCTCAGGGGGTGGCAAAATGCTTTGCACCTGTTCACTGGAGGACCAGCTTGTCCACCGTCTCCCCAGCACCCTCTGACCACTGGTGGGCCCTTCGTAGGGTGTCTGCTAGGGGCACATTCAGTGCTGACGGTTAATTCTGATTTTTCCACGGCCACATGGTGGGAAAGATAGTGCTGGAACTTATTTATTTATTTATTTATTTATTTAAATGTATTGGCCGCCCGGCTCCAGCGGGCTTAGAATATATTACTTTACTTACTCAGGCCTTTTAACCATTTAAACTGTTTAAAATTTAATTATTTAAAGTGCATTGTTTTATTGCTTTAATAAAGTTTTAAGGTTGTTTTTACTGTAATGGTATTTCTGTGGCTTTAATTGCGTTTCTGCAAGCCGCCCTGACCTGTTAAGGAAATGGGCAGCACGCCAACTTTTAAAATAAATAAATGTGTAAGAAATGTGGCTGGAGCAGATACCGAGCGCCTGAAGAATCTTACCTGCAATTCATCAGTTAAACGTTTCTCGGATGAAGGAAACGGGGCTTTGCTGATGTGCATCTGAAGACAGGATTTTTAAAAATGCTGAATTTAAAGGCTTAAAGTCGCCTCCTGAGCCCTTTGCCTGGGACTCTTATGCCTAAATCCCACCAGACCGTAAGATTTTCGGTCTCTTCCAGTCTCCGAGCAGATGCATCTCCCGTCCCACTTGAGAGGCCAGGATCTGCTCAGTAGTGCTTAGCCTCGGTTCACCTGCGGGCCTTTCGAGCGGATCCTGATTCTCAGACTGTGCACACATCTAGCTGCAAACGGGGCCCTTCAGACGGTCTCTTTCCAGGCAGACAATTCCAAGGTTGGGGCTGGTGACTTCTCAAGAATTGGGGGCCCTGAGTGCTCTCTGAGCTTGCTTGTTTTCTTGCAGACCTTTCACTACCAAACTAGGTAACATCATCAGTGCTCGTCTGATAAGGACACAAGCACTGATGATGCTACCTAGTTTGGGTAAGGAAACAGCCAAGCTCAGAGAGCACCCAGGACCCTTCATTGCAGCCCTGAGCTGCTCCTTTATTGTATATAGAATTGGTTAGAAGTGGAGGACAACTTAATAAAGCGTTTCACTAATAAGAGGCTCAGGCTATTTGCTCAGGAGACGCCTGCAGAAATAAGCGAATGGGCAGGACAAGCAAAAAGGGGAAGGGAGAACAGGGTGGAGGCTCGGAATAACAGCTGGGGGTGGGGAACGGGACTGTGACAGGCGTGGAAGGAGTTTGTGAGCGGGGAGGACTGAAACCCGTTTGATGGACAACCAGCTGAGGGCTTCCTTTGGAAGGAAATCGTCTGGAAAAGACGGGAAAAGCGAAGGGCCTCCGAGGAGAGAGAGAGGGAAAACGTTCCAAGGGGCGAAATGAAGCCTCCTTCTCCCTCAGGGAGAGCGGACAGCACAACAAGCGGCGATCACGCCGAAGTCCGGGCCGTCGAGCCGAGCCTTCGGGAAGAGTCAGAGCGAGTTCCTGGGATGGCACAAGAGCGCCCCCTACCGCACCTAACGGAAAGGCCTGAATAAATGGAATTGCGCTTCTCCAAAGTCAAAAAGGGAAAAATGGGCTCAAATCATCCTGAGTCTAGCAAGCTACAAATGAGAAAAAGGGCCCTGCACGAGGAAAGTAGTCACTGGAATATTTTTAATTTGCCAGCTCAGGTCAGGACATTCTTTCAGGCGGCATGAACTCATGCAGAAATCGAAAGGCTGATTCAAAGAGGAGTTTGTTTAGCTAGTCCAGGGGTAGGCAACCTTGGCTCTTTTATGACTTGTGGACTTCAACTCCCAGAAGCTGGCTGAGGAATTCTGGGAGTTGAAGTCCACAAGTCATAAAAGAGCCAAGGTTGCCTACCCCTGAGCTAATCAAACCTTTCTCAGCCTGGGCCACTTGAGTAGGATGTGTGGACGTCAACTCCCGGAGTTGATGTTCCCCACTATAAGGTGTGTGGATATCAATCCCACAATTCCCCAGTCAGCAGTGCTGGCTGGGAATTGTGGGGATGGTGTCCACACACACCTTAAAGCAGCCAAGGTTGAGAAACACTGAGCTAGACTGACAATACTCTTTTTATTTAGAATTCTGTGTGTACAATTGTCGCTTTCTTATATTCCTTCTTATACTTTAACATGTGCTTTCTTTTTCTGAAAACATCCTTAGGAATTTGGCCCTCACTTGGAACAGCTCCCGTGGAAGTCTCCAGGTAAAGCTTGCCTGGTTCCCCGGCTATCCGGGCTAAGGCAAAGTTTAGGGACCTCCACATTTCTCTCTTTTCAAAGCCTCTTCCTGTTTTGCCAGGGCTGGGGTGAAAGGAGGTTCAGGCTGCAGCCTGTCCTAACAATTTCTCACACAGAAGGGGCCCACCAAGAGGGTTTTATATTATCCCTCCTTCCAGTTAGTAGCATTAAGACATAAAAAGGAGTTTATCCCCCTTAGAGTTATAAGAACAGCAGCTGATCTCGTCCTGGAAGAAAAAATGGAAGGGAAGACTTGAGTAACTTAGGAATGAGAGAATGTGGTTGTCAAGAGGTTTGTGGAATTGCACTGTAAGAAACCTGAAGGTTTAGTCTATTAGAAATAAATCCAAGAAAGACGATACAGTTAGGTGCCTCTTTCTGAAATAAGTGCAGTATTATAGTTCTTTAACTTGTACTCAGTTCTCTTTTGCTGCATAAACCCGTCTTCTCTGAAACTCCTGGTTAGCGGATCCTGATTCCAAAGTTCACATCAGAGCAGACAAGACCCCTCAGTCAAGACCTGGAGAGCCGACAGGGGTGTAAGTGAAACCTCTGACTTCTGTCTCAAAAGAGGGGGGAAAATCGTGTCAGAACGTTCCATACGATAATCCAAAGAAAGCGATCACGAGAGATTAAACGATTAGTGACACAGTAGAATAATTTGTCTATACTAGCAGCTGATTGTTGGGCAGTGTTTGGTTTGATCTAGTGAAAGCGATTTGCTTCTGCTGTTGAACCACACTGGGTACAATTTCTGCTTTTGGTTTGTGCATTTAGAAATGTTTGCTTTCCTCTCTATGTAATGTATATTTTGATAGTCAGAGTATAATTTTTGTTGAAACGAAGCTTGTTAAACTTTGGATGCAGGCAGACATATTGGATATATTAGTCCAATGCCTGCAGCTGGGGCTTGCTCCGAGACAGATTTTAGCTTGGAGTTGACTGGTATGACAGCTGCGTAAAATCCTCCCAGGACACTATAAATTTTGAAAAACCTACTCAGGATTCCAAGAGAATTACCTATATGGAGCAGATGGAATTAAAATGTGGAGGTATCAGTAATTGCCCTTTGCAATAATCCTCTTTCTGGAACTCCACAATTTCTCCCTTTTCCTAAAAGGTACTTTATTACAGAATCAAGTAACTTCTAAATATGAAGAAACACTTTAACAAGCCAAGAACCTGATAGGAGTATTTAGATTCCGACGACGGTGAGTTTCTTTCTCCTTCTCCTCCTTTTTTTTCTTTCGCAGGCCCTTCCTCGGACCCTCCACCTGGTCTTCGTTTACTGAAGGATTCATTCTGATCCAAGGATCCTGGATTCTCACCTTCCTGGCTCCAACACTTGCACAGGGAAGGAATAAAAACAATGGAGCGCTTGACCACAAATTTATAAATTGCAGGCCTTTCCAGGAAGCATGAAATAATCATGACAGGGGTCTTAAATTACCATGGAAATTGCTGGGAGATAAATTCTGCCAGCCCAGGCTCTCCAAAAATCCCCCCTCTCTTTTTTTGCTGATTGGAGGAAAGGACCACGGGAGGGACGTAGGCGCCACTGAGACGTGGAGGAAGGACGGGTGAGGGAAAGCATCCACGTAATCCAGGGGTTTCCTGGGACTGAGAATTTGTGGTCAGGCTTTGAAAGTCCGAAAAGCAAATTTCAGGCTGGTGACAATTGAGAGTCCATGGCAGATGAACTGGAGAAGTAAAAGAAGTCAAGAAACAAATGGAAAACATTCCTCATAAGGGTAAAATGACAGACACCAGAAGAGCCAGCATGGATGAGAAAAAGCCGAAGAACATTCTGATCCTAAAAAGGATCTGTGTAGGATATGGGTGGGGAACGATGGCCCCTTTATGAGTTCAACTGCCAGCTCAGGAATTCTGGGAGTTGAAGTCCACAGGCCCCAAAGGGGCCATGGTTCCCCACCCCTGATGTAGGAGACGAACAGAGGGGAGCTGGTGGTGTCAAGGAAGACTTGGGTTCAGAATGAGAGGATTTGGCAACGATGTTGGCGATCGTCAACAGCAACAACAAAATCTTCAGAATTGCTCAAAATAAAAGGAAGAACAAACAAATAGTATTCCACTTGCTTGTGAAGTGGGCAAAGGAGCAACTCTTTAGTTCAGCTCCATCTTTGCTGGAAGGAGTTTATACGTTACATGAGGTGATTCTGAAGACCAGGATAAAGGGAGACGTGTTCATCTTGAGAGTCAGAAAAAAGCTATTTATCTTGGGACACTGAAGACATTTACTGGGGTCTGGCCAAGTTATTATACAACATTTGTATTCGCACAGCTTGCTTAACCAGGTGAGTTGGAGACCCAGCAGCTGTGAGCACAGAGCGTGCAAAGCTCAATCTGTCCACATATTGCTAAAACTCTCGTTTCTGTTTGTTTGTGACCTTCGATTAGGTGAAATGGTCCATTGCAGGGCAATCATTTTTTAACCTGGGCATTTCAAATGAACGTAAGTTTTAACTTGTTTTTAAGCTATGTTTTTATTCGTATGTTTATATGGTTTTATAATGTTGGTGTAAACCTCCCAGAATTTCATAGGTGAGATGGGCAGTGTAGAAATTTAATAATAAATAAATATCCCAGAGTTATTGTAATCAGTTTTTGCAGATCTTTCAGCTTGTTCTAATTTTCCAGATTTAATGGGTGGATTTCCATTACAATATGAAGTGTCAACATGAATTGAATGTAAAATAAAATCTATTAAACTATTATGAATTTTATATGCATTCTTTCACATCAGTAAATGATGATGATTATAATGATTCTGGAATATTAATTTAGTAAAAACTGGGGCCTGTGCAGTCAGCCTGTGGGACATATAGGTTCTAATGCAATAATTGGAATGGAGGGAACACCGTATTATAAAGGCAATTTAAGGATTCCTAGTATTGTTTCCTTAATTCCGTTAATCATGTCCATGTATATTTACTTGATCGACTTGAACATTTCCATACATTGTGAAACTCTGGGAAGTTCCAAAGGGTGGCTCCTCTTCGAAGAAGTTTCAAGAAGGCCTTCTTCTCATGGAGCAGCCCTCAAGCCCATATGATCACTAGCATATGCTCCTCAAACATAGAGATTCGTTAGGAAAACCTCGCGATTGAAAAACCCGTCTTTCTCCTTGGGTGGAAAAAGTAATTTCATATACATGGAACCCTGGGTACCCTTTTTTAAAATTCCTTTTTTTGGGGGGGCGGGTTTTTTCCTATAATTTTTATGATGGATACCAAAAAAAGGGAAACAACTGGCCTGGCCACCTTTCCCTGCCTTTGTCCATGTTCTCCTTTCCCTGTTCGGACACCTGGTGCTTTGACCAACCAACTTTAGTCTTCCCCTCTGAATTTTTCTCCCCCAAAGCACTAACCACACTTACTCTCTTGTCCTCACAGTTTCTCTCTTTTGCACACAGACCATTCGATTTCACACTTGTGTGTGCACACACATTATTCAGAGACAAACTCACACTTCAACTCAAACATTCAGATCAATTTCTCTCTCTCTCTCTCTCTCTCTCACACACACACACACACACACACACACACACAAAATAGGTTCATGTTTTCTCACGCACCACAGATGGACACACATACACTGTTTCTCCCACGAAAATCAAAAACTTCTTTCATTTCATTTTCTTTCTTCTTTTTTTTAATCTGGGAGGGATCTCAGTGGTTTTGCTTGCTATCTTTCCTTGGCTTCTCCCCAACTTTGGGGAGGATTCGACTCTGGGATTATGCTTTATTGGAGAGTAGTGGAGGTTGGGGTGGCGCTGTTTTTTTTCTCTTTTTTCTTTTTGCAGTGTGGTGTTTATATAAGAAGGCAAGTGAAGGTTGTCTGGATCTGATGGCACCATTTTGTGTTTAATTTATGTTTGCTTATACAGTGATCTTGGTGGCTTTTTCATTTGATATTATATCTAAGGGTTTTGTTGTTGTCAATTAAATCTTTATTGTCAATTTAACTTTATTTTTGTAATAGAAGCCATTGTGGGTTATTTCATGGTGATCACCAAACATCTGAGTGGCAGCAATATGGAATGATGCAGCAAAGATAATGGACATGGCTAGTAAATAGGATTTAATTCACTCTTTGAGAATGATTGAAATGTTGATTATAGTGATATATGTTTGCCTGGGTCCATTTGTAGAATCCTAGCTGATTAGAGAAGCAGGAAAGTTTGTTTTGATTTACGGGTAGCATCAAGGCCAGGGGTTCCCTCAAGGGGTGATCAAAAAAGGGCAAGATGGCAACCTGTGGAATTTCAGCCAGACCATCGAAGCGGCCATCTTGACTTTTCTGGGCCAAGACTGGACGTGGTCTGATTGGATACCTCTACGTCATAGATTCAGCCAATTCTATTTATTTCAAAATCTTGTACTCTGTCCGTAGGGCTTAAAATATATTTAATAAAATAATAATTTATGTCCACTACCATCAGTTGGTAAAATTATTAAAATGATTTCTTTAGCTAATAGAGCCTCTGAGGCTTAGTATAAGTTTAGGTTAGTAAAACCCCATGTGAGATTTACGATTAATTGATTTTATTTGTACAAAAAAAAGTTACAGACTATATCAGCTATAAATGGGGTTGCAGTTTACGGTTGTTAAAATTGTACAGACATTTTTGTATGAGCCACTCATTGTTTTTACAATGGGCCTTATAAATAAAATCCAGATAAAAACGATGAAATCATTGCTTTCGACACTAAGATGTAACAATAGACGTTATTTTTTTAATGCTTCCTGCTTTTGAATGTCTCGCTTTTCTTCTAGGCAGTGGATAAGTAAGGCTGAGAATAAAAATAATGCATATGTTGAAATATGGAAATGATAACTATTTTGTTCAGTAGTCCGCATTATTAATTTTAATTGAGCTGGAATGAAAAAGACTGATTTTTAAAAATATTGTTTGGACTGAGCACGCTGCGGTATCATAACCTGCCGATTCCCCCAAAGACTAGACAGAAAGATAGATTTGCCTTGACTGTTTTGTGTTAAAGACGTGGACAAGAAGAGGGGGGGAAATTCTCCTTAATATTTGCAAATGATCGTGACTTTAGATATTTATTATTTTAGTCTTGTTGCACACCACCAGAGCCACTTGCTCATGAAATGGGTGGCTCTATAAATCTGATAAATAAAATAAAGACAATAACAATTTCCTGCTGCTACTGTTGTACTTAACTACAACTGAGCTGCTACCAGAATTAAGCCTGAAAATACGGATGAAAGTGGAACTAAGTTGATTTCTCAATGGCAGGCAGGAATCATCCCAGCAATAGATATAACAAGGAGGATCATTTTTTATTGGGAAAAACAAGTTTCAATTTTTAGCAAGTCACCATCAGCTGGAAGCAATGGTCTAATTCCTGTTCCTCTGTTTATAAAACTTGACATGTTTTGGCTTCAGATGGAATAGAGAATATTGTGATGAGAAAGGAAAGTAAATATGACGGTTATGGTACCTAAGGAGCTGTGGCAATGGATCATGCACAGAATACAAGAACAAATTATGCTACTAATAGGAAAGTAGAAGGAAAGAAAAGAAGACGAGCCAGGAGGAGGAAGGATGGGCTCCGTTAGAGTGGATGTAAGTGCAGCCTCGTCAGACCTGGAGGACCAGATTAAGAACAGATCATCGTGAAGAAAATGGATCCACGTAGGCCAAGTGTGGGCAATTAATTTTCCCAAGAGGCTACATGAGAAACTGGGACTATTATGGAGGGCCAAACCTATAGGGTTGTGAAAGTGCATAGGCCAGTGATGGCGAACCTTTTAGAGACTGAGTGATCAAACTGCAACCCAAAACTCACTTATGCATCATCGAGTGGCTCATTGGCTGGGTGTGGCCAATAGGGTAGGTGTGGCCAGTTGAGTGGGCGTGGCTGTGGTGGTAATGGCAGACTGGGTGGAACTGAAAAGTTCAATCAATTTCAACTTTGCAAGATCTTTTTTTTTCCTGCAAGAAGTTGAAATTGACTGATTGAAACTTTTTTTTTTTTGCACACGGCGGCGGAGGCCTAAAGTGAAAAGGTTTTATAAAACCCAGCTGAAGGCCTAGGACTGGGGCGACAGCGCCTGTGCCCACAGAGAGGGCTCTGAGTGCTGCCTCTGGCACCCGTGCCATAGGTTCACCACTACTGGCGTAGGCACACATTAGATTATGTATGTATGTATGTATGTATGTATGTATGTATGTATGTATGTATGTATGTATAACTTAATAATATAATTCCCCACCAGTCAGAGCTGAAGAAGCTTCTTGGATGGGAAGCGAAAGGTCTTCAAAGAAAAACAAAGGAAGTCCAGTTGCCTCTTGCAAAAGCACCTTTGGGACAACCATGATCTGGATGACTGAGACTCTCCAAAAACTCGCAATGCAGTGGTATTGCATGTGTGTGGTGTACACTTATGTTTGATTTCTAATATCCGATTGCCCTCATGCGGGCTGGACAAAGACAGCCAAAGGGCCAGAGTTGGCCCCGTGGGACCGTAAAATGCCAAGGCCTGATGTAGTTCCTAAGGGCACATAACAAATATATCAATTCACATATGTATAAATCCATAGATCCAATATATCCATATGTCAAAAATCCAGTATCACATATGGATAAACTCTCACCCTCCATTCATGTCGTCCAGAGTCACCCTCTCTAATATATAAGTGCATGCCGCACATTTTTCCTAGACACTTGCATTCATACACTGTCTCTGCATCTTAGTTATTAGCCCACAAAACCACTTTTGTATACACACACTCATCCCACAACTAATGCCGGCATCTGCCGTATTAATTTTAAAGTAACTTTCTGGAGAAGGCAATTGAAAGCAGAGCAGCCATTCTGAAGGAATCTCGAAAGTCAGGAGACACTTAAAGAGCTTCATCTTGAGAATCTGTTTTTAATGAAAGTGTAATTCTTCCCCCCCCCCCCGAAAAAAAAAGGATAGAGCGGAGTTTAAATTGAAACTGTGCATTGTTTAAAAACCTGGAGGTAACAGGAATCGTAAAGTCGTAGAAAGTATATACAAGTTGGAAGGAACCTCAGATGTTATTTGATCCACCTCTCGGCTCGGCACCGGATTCAGCTCAGCCTTCCCAAGGGGTTTGTGATTGTTGTCTTCTAAAACAGCAACTCTCAACCTCAGCCGCTTTAAGAGGAGTGGACCTCAACTCCCAGAATTCCCCAGCCGGCATGGCCGGCTAGGGAATTCTGGGAGTTGACGTCCACTCCTCTTAAAGTGGCTGAGGTTGAGAACTGCTGCTGCAGAGCCAGGAGAAACTGCTTCCCCGCACAAGGATAACCTGGGGCTATGAGAAGGCTGCTAGGATAAAATGGGGAGGGGGGAGACGTTATGGAAAGAAGGCCCCTGCCAAGAGAAGGCAGGAAGTGGGGTTCCAGCCCTTTGCCATGCCAAGGTGGAGATCGCCATTCCGCGCCGGTCCCCCTGAGCCCCCTGGCAGTGGCCGGTGTTGAAACCTTGTCATCGGGAGGGTTTCTGTTTGGGGAACGGAGCCTCCCAGTCTCCCCCCCCCAAATCTCCTCACATGGGCCTCATCCCCGCTGTTTCTCAGATTCCCCCACTTCTTGGCAGCCATCCTGTCCCCCATCCTTCCAAGCCCATCCAATTCTCTCCCAGCCAGCGTTGCCTCCCTCCCTCCCTCCCTCTCCCAGCGGCTGTTTACAGCTCTCTGGTCCCCGCTGGTGGAGACCTGGAGGTCTGGTGGGGGTCTTGGGAAACTGGGGGAGCCTCCCAGCAACCCTGAGTGGGGTGGCTGGCGGAGAGGCAGAAGAGACACACATCCTCCTCCTCCTCCTCCTTATCCGCTCTCGCAGATTGCAGGATTGCTTTCAGTTCTCCCTCTCCTGCTTTCCGACAGGCCGCTGGTGCTGGTTTGCAGCGGCCAGATTAGGCTTCCCTGCCAGCAGCCCATTTCCTGTGAGGGGGGGCAGGGGGGGCATTTCCTTGCCCTCCTCAGGACCAGCCGTGGTGCAGGAAAGTCTCCTTGTTTCGGGAGATGGGGGAGGACTGAGGAGGTGGGGGGGCTTCTTCTTTGCCCCTTCCCTGTCCATCAGCCACAGCCAAGCAGCTTGTCCACCACGCTTGTCTCCCAGGGACCTTGTGCTGCGCTAAAGGTAGTCCCCGACTTAAGACAGTTCCTTTAGTGACCGTTCAAAGTTACAACGGGCACTGAAAAAAGGGACTCAGGGCCATTTCTCACAGTTATGACCTTGGTAGCATCCCCCTTGGTACACGTGATTTACATTTGGACGCTTGGCAACTGATTCACGTTTATGACGGTCGCAGCGTCCCTGGGGTCACGTGATCCCCTTTTGCGACCTTCCGACAAGCAAACTCAATGGGGAATCCGGATTCACTTAAAAGGCCGTGTTGCTAACTTAAGAACTGCAGTGATTCACTTAACAACTGTGGCAAGAAAAGTCATAAAATGGGGCAAAATTCACTTAACAACTAGCTGTCTTAGCAACCGAAATGTTAGGCTCTGTTGTGATCAAGGACCATCTGCGCATTGCTGGGACTGAACCGGCTCCTGTCCCTCAGCTACAACCCGTTTTCCAAAAGTACAAAAAGAGGGCTGTCAAAAGCGTTGCATTGTGGCTGCAAGGAGCAAAAGAGGGTGTTTATTTATTATTGATTAAATGTATATGCTGCACCCCTCATTCTCAAATGACTCTGGGCAACTTCCAACCTCATAAAGGCAGACATAAAAACATTACAGACCAAGATTAACTCAGTTAAAAACACGAATACAGCTGAGTGCGGGTGGGGTCTTCTTCTTCTTAACCCCCTAACTCCCTCCAGCATGGAATGTCCCCCATCAGGATCCCAGGCCGGCCGGTCAGCAGAGCCAGGTTTTAAGGCCCTTTTGGAGGGCCAGGAGGGTGGGGGAGAGTCTCATTTCGCAGGACACGATCGATCGTTTAGAGGACGGAGCCACCGCAGAGCAGGCCCTCCTCCCTCACCCTCCTTGGCCGAGGGATCCAAGGGGATCCCCAGCAGCAAGCAGCAGTGTTTCTCAACCTCAGCAACCTGAAGATGGGTGGACTTCAACTCCCAGAATTCCCTTGGAGTGAGACGGTTCCTCAGGTAAGTAGGTATTTCAGTTGGATTTACACTGGAATCTAGGGATCTGCACTGCAAGGTCGTTGTTACCCTACTAGCCCTTTAAATCCCCTCATGTTATGGCATGTGGGAATCTTGGGGGAAATATGTAAATGAACTTTAGATGAGATTTAGTGTTTTGTTTTACACAAGTTTATACACATATTGTATATCACATTTTAATGGTGCGTCTCATTTTTCACAGGGGATTTTAAAGCACTAGTAATTCCCAAATTTATCTCACCTTTCGGATCCCTAGCAGTTCTATAATCAGTGGAAATTGCTCTTTCTACCGTATATCCAATGAGCATGAAAAGTAACTAATAGGTTCCAAAAATATGCCTGCTAAACATTCTCTATTGGAAGCCGTCCAATAAACCATGATAGCATTATGGTCTGGGTTGAATAATGCCCCTTCGTAAGCAATATAAAAATGTCTGCTAATCTGGGAAGTACAGATATACGTTCTCTTCAGAAAAAAACTTGGCCCCCAGACAAAAAAATATATATATAACAGTCTTCAGCAATATACAAACACCAAGAGAAATAGAAGTTAAATTCCAAGAGGATTAACTTTTTTTGCTGTTTGATTTTTCCAAGCTTGTCTTTGAGTTGGTTCTCATTAACTTGTTAAGCTGCATGGAATTCAGCTTTGATTTTTACTTTTTAAATGGTTAAACTGTTTATCTGATCCTTCTCGTGGAGAGAAATATATTCTGGCCCTCGGAGCTATTAGAATTCCAGTATAATGATTAATGATGGAATAACTGTTAGCTGCTGTAAATTTATTCCCAAGCCTTGTGTTTCTGAATCACTTGAAGAAGCTTCTTTTAATTTGGAGCCCTAAATCACAGGAAATCCTGGACAGCCCAACGTTCGCGCAGCCTGTTCGGATCAGAACTTCACCCTGGGGAATGAAAGTCCTCCGGGTGGGTCAGCAGAGGAAATGGACCCCTCGGAGGGCAGAGGGCAGACCTTATTTTAGGCTTACCGAAGCGGAGGGAGCCTCTTTCTCAGATGGAGCAGAAAAGCTGTTTCCAAGCACTTTGAGATGAATGGAGGAATCAGAAAAAGCGTCACGGTGGCTTCTGCTTGTCACCCACTGCCCCCACCCGCCCAGCAGCGTGCCACACAGACGCAAGGAAAACAGGATAGGGTTGGCAACGGAGCAGAGTATGAGTGTGGTGCCACTTTTGTTCTCTGGTGACTCAAGACGATGGGGAGAAGGTGGCATCTTCGCCCAGTTCAGACTCAGCCCAGCCCAGCAGCTGGGAAAGGCTGCCCCGGCCTCAGTTAGATCGTTCTGTATCTCACTCGCCTCCATCGGCATGGCACCCATCACGGGTGTTTCTTTCCCCCCCTCCTGTTCTTTAGCTGAGGGAACATTTGAAGCTCAGTCTCAGACAGCCACCCCAAAGACAAACAAAATCTGGGCTCACACCACGATTACAAGCTGATTCAACCCAGGGATGTCTGCAGGAAGACAGCGGGGGGGGGGGGGTTTCAGAAAAGTCAAGATGGCAGCCACAAATACAGCCATTTCTGTAAACATCTTGACTTTCTGGCCCCTGGGTTGCTGACTTCCATAAGCCTGTCACTTCAAGTCTCCAGAAAGAGGAAGAAGAGGGCAGTGCTTGGTGGAAGCAAAAATATTTTCTAAAATCAGCTAGATTAATAACAGCCCAAGTAGATTTAGACACTTAGGAATAATAATTTAAAAAGCTAGCATTAGAAATTGGTAATGTAATCATGACCCCCGTCTAGGGCCAATCAAAATTCTTTAGGTCATTCTTTCTCATTAGTGGGAAAATTAGCTGTGGTTATTATAGCCAATTTCATTATCTATCATTTGATTCTGTACATGGTAAAGATTTATTTCTATATTTATACGTAATTATAAAAAGTCTAGGATTAAGGATATCCTAATTAAAAGTACATAGAGGTACCAATGGAGACCCAAGATTGAAACATTATTTGGATAGTTTGTAATTAAAACAATTAATTCAATCTTACTTAAAGCAATTAAAAAATTGTTTGGAACTGGAAAGACACACCTGAATTAACCTCAGGCTTGCAGTATGTTTGGGCAACGTGTCCCGGAAAATCAATTTCCATTATCCCAAATCTGTATTTACAACTTACTGTATCCTGGAAGTTTAGAAAGGGTGGGGATAAACACTGGCTCCTAATCTTTTAAACCTTCCATGCTTTAAATAGATGAATACTGTGACTAATTAGCTAAAGAATGAATTAGAGATTTGAGTATCAATGGGAAATCTGCCTCTATGTTTTACATAAGAATTGGTCCCAGGTTTCATCCTGGTTCAAATGAATCATGAAATAATAATACCTTTCCCTGCCATTCCCATTACAGCAGATCTCTTTTGTATTTTCTCTATTTTTCTTGATTTCTTTTTATTTTTTTCCCCTCTCTATATGTATCTTGGATTAATGTAGTTACTTGATATTGTTTGTTAAAATAATAAAAATATATTTTAAAAAATTACACTTAGTCTCCTGCTAATACTATCAGAATATTGACAGTGCTGTAAATCTAGCCTGAGCTGAAAGGAGACCAAGAGAAGTATTATCCTTTGTAATTACCAAGGTTAAAGGCATGCAATTGGAACCTATAGTAAGATCATTATCTGCCTTGAAACAGACCATAATACAAGCTCCTACAGAGATCCAAACTCTGTATTTTATTCAATTTTCCTACCGAACCATTTTCCTACTTCAGGCTGAGTCTTGATTTCTTGTAATTCAAGAATCTCTCCTCCATCACTATGTTATGTCTTTCTGAACTGGTGACATGTTCAAAATTTGTTTCATAGGATGCACAGTGGTTTAAAGAATGATATGAAATGCAATCTATGGTTACTGTTAAAATCTTAGTGCCTGCATTTATCAAGGCGCAACAGCTCTCCAACTGGAACATAAATAAAGATCATTTCATGGCTTGGAAAGAACAGCAATAGGCAGGAACCCTTGCTGATACTAGAAGTTAGGAGGGTTTAAAAAAATAAATAAATAAATCCTGGAATAGCCATGAGAATCACAAAATCTGTAAAAATAGATCAATCTCGTCATCCATTGATGAGAAATTGATGTGATACAATTAAGAATGCAAATTAAAAGAGATTAGGAAATTGACCAGACAGAATGCTTTTGATAAAATAGGGCTGTATATATATATATATATTTTCTGGCCAAACAGGAATGTTGAACAAACTTGAAGGCATTATCAAAATTCAGTGGAAAACGGAGAACCAACAGAATATGTTCTACTAACCCACACTTCTTCTGACTGTAGTTTGGACAGAACATCATGAAATTTGGGCACCCAAAAACTGCAGAATCCCCCAAATGTGGAGGTTCTTAACTATTCTCAATTATTTGAGAATGTTCTTAAAGATCATTGTTGAAATTTATTACAAAATTATTATTAACCATTTTCTACTACCTCTATCTATTCTCAATTCTGGCAACCTATTTTTTTGTAACGCAAAATTCCACCCCCTCATCCTCTTCCTCCCAACTTTTTCCTAAACAATAAGGCCTCAGAGAGATGGTCTGGCCGCCTCAGTCTTGAGATCTTTTGATCCTGCTGGCAATTTTTGGCCACGGCCCCCCCACCATCACGCTTTCTCCAGCTGCAGCACTGTAGGGATCTGCTTGTCCTGGCCTATTCCTGCTATAAATGCCACAAGAAGATCTTAATTTAGGTAATTTACAGCTTGGATTGTCCCAAGGGAATATTATCTTCCTAGTTTATATCTCTAGGATGTCCTGGACATGTTGTCAAAGGCACCTTAACAAGAGGCAGTTAAAAAGAGGCTTCTTTGATACAGGTGAGATGAACCAGGTGATTTGGCCTGCGGCTGAGATGCAGGCAGGTAGCCACGGCTTTTGTTGAAGCCACAATAAAGGACGGAGCTCTTTGTCTTTACTTGCAGATTCGCCCAGATGCAAGATACGCTCCTGCCACGGGGCTACGCTCCCTCCGAGGAATTTATTTCTGCTGCTCTGTTTGGGAGGCATAACCTGAGACGAGGGGAGGAATGGGACACACAATAAAGTAGCCAGATTTGCATTTTTAATACCTGAGGACGGATTGCCCTGCCTCAGAACAGTTTTCTTTTCCTGAAAAAAGACAGGCCATTATTCATTTGCGACGTCCCCAACTGGAGCACGAGAGCGGAGGGCCTGATCAGATTTCTCTCTCCTACATAAAATTGTGTCTCGATCTGCTTTTGTTCTCTGGCAGCCTTTGCCTGTTGACAGCCTGATCCTCTGCGTCCCCTCAGACACAGGCCTGCCCTTGCAAGTGCATGTCGACTGCAGTCAAATCAGAGGCCTGGCCGCCACTGACCCCTGTGTGGCCCCTTCGGACAGAGAGATCGGCCGGCCTGTTAATAAAGCCAGCCGGCTGGCCAGCAAAGGCCTGGTTTGGCACCAAGTAAAAGACTGGGAGTCGGCTTTCAGATGTTGCTGAAGTACGGCTTCCAGATTCCCTCCTGCTGAGCTACAGAGGGCCAGATGTGGAATCCCGTGGAACATCTGGGAAGGCAGGCCCCGTTCAGATCAGCTGCAGACTTATCTTCAAGGACAAGAACAGATGCCAACGCTGCTGCTAGCTGAGGAAAGGAAGTCCACCCCCCAGGGCTCTCCTGCCTTTCTCCCCTGCTCCACTTAAGCCCGCCTTGCGACGAGGATGTTCCCCAATTAATGGAAAGTGGATCCTTGCTACTGTGATGAGACCAGCCGAAGAATAGTAACACCTGTAATCACAGAATAACCAAGTTAGGAGGGATCCTGGAGGTCTTCTAGTCCAACCCTCGGATGCAACGGGAGACCCTGTGCCATTTCAGACAAAGGGCTGTCCACTCTCTTCTGTAAAACTTCCAGTGTTGGATTTCCCCCCCCCCCCCACTTCTGATTCTCTCCTGGATTGGTTTCCATCCGCTGCTTGTTGTCCGGCTTTCAGGTGCTTTGGAGAAGCGGCTGAGCCCCTCTCCTTCCTTGGGGAAGCCCCTTAGATATTGGAAGACTGCCATGGTGTCATCCTCAGTCCTTCTTTTCATTAAACTAGACATCTGGAGGCACACCTGGATCTCTTCTCACTGGTTCTTGATAGCAGAGGATGGAGCTGTCCTTTCAGGCCAGTGAAGGCTCTCATCTATCCTGCAATGATCACTATTTTAACATGCTATTTATCTCGAAGGGCTGAACGTCCTAATTTCAAGTGTGGGTTTGTTCTGGCCTTAATTTTTGCTCAACTTTCTATACACATCAGATTATTATTCTTTTTAGTGACAGGGCTGCCTTTGAGATTTCTGTCTGAGTCATTTTAACTGGGAGCAAGTTACAACTTCTGCCATGTTGTCTTTGGGAAGTGATCGCATTGACCTGAAACTCTGAAAGTCCCTGGAAAGGAGAAGGGGCTTGGGGGGCGAGAGGGGTGGAGCAATGGGCCGGCAGCCCAAAGGCTGAGGACGCCAAGCGGCGGATTTGCCTCTGAGCTTCCTAGGAACAATGCGCCCCGTGCTGAGATCGTTATAAATGCCAAAATTCAAGGAAAAGCCCTGAATTTTGCAATACTTATGCCCACCAAGTGCCACTGCTGCCCTCTGGCGCCTGATTCGAGTGCTGTTTCTTTTGGTCCAACCTTATTGGATATTGGAAGAACTTTGAAGGGATGTAAAAGAAAATAAAAATAAAGTCCTTTCCAAGTCCAGCTTAATATCTGAGGACCAAATAGACAAATACATTGAGCGGTCTTGGCTATATTAGCCATGTGGCTTGCCATTGCCTTTTTTGGACACTGAAAGCTTAAATTCACTTCCTGAGAAATCGTATTTTTCTGCTTAATTGTCAGTCAGCCAGCACCTTTCATGTGTAGAAAAGTGACCCAAATTAATGGCCCAAGCAATATCGGCTCCCAGATTTGGGGAGCAGCTTTGCAAATGAACATATATGGCCTGGGAGGAATTGGGACGCAGGTCTTTATAAACAAAGAACTTGGCATTCTTATACGTCCTCAGGCTCTCATTATTCTTTGTATGCTTAAGAAGCTGTCAATCTGATTCTGGACTGATACAAATCTCAAAACCCGTTGACTTTTCCCAGTGCCCTTGCCCTGAGCTTTATTTCAAGGGATCTTTGTTGGCTCCCAAACCTAACGTAGCTTCGAGGACTAACAAAGCAGGAGACTTTATACCATTATACCAGACCGAAGATTCCCCAACCTTTTCTTGAAAACCTCCAGCCATGAAGCCTCCACACACCAGGAGGCCAGCTGTCCAATTAATTAATTGATGTCACTCTCAGAAAATTTCTCCTTAGTTCCAGATTGGATCCCTCTTTTTCCACCTGTTACTTCTTTTCCTGCCCTCCGATGCTTGAAGCGTGGTCCGGTAAGTGCAAATATAAATTCCTGTCCAGACATACAAATGACTGAGGCGGGCAATGAATGCTGTGGAGATTAAAGTAAGTGGAGGAACTCTCAGATGCAATGGGGTGGCTACAGCCTGTTCTCATTTTCCAAAAGCAACTTGCAGGCCTTTCAAAGAGGTTCAAACTGACAGTGATATGAGAATTGAACAACCTTAACACCAGTGGTGAGGTGGTCCTGCTAGGTAATCCCCAAATTATTTGCTTAACCTGCCTGATCCTTCTAGGAAATTCCAGTTTTATTTGCTTAACAACTTTCTCCTGCGGAGGGTGAAGGGAGACGGAAGAGAATCCGCTGCCCTCAGCGTGAGGCTAAGCAACCGGACGGGCTCAGCAGAGGAAACGCTGGACCACGAAATACTGGAGTTCCTGATTCTGGAGGAAACTGAAAAGAAGGACAGTCAATGGATATGATCGTTTATTTCTCCTCCTCTTTCCCAAGTCTGGAAGTTCCTAAACATACGTAGACAAAGGACAATTCTGTATGCTTACTTTCTCCCAGAAAGCCACACTGTTTGATAACATTTAATATAACAAAGCTGTATAATGGGAATTGCTTTCTAAAAATGTCCCTCCGCCACCTGTGTGTTCCTCTCTCCAAGCAGAAGTCTCTGCAGCAATGTTAGCAGGGTCCATTGCTCAGACCACACCATTTCTCTCTTCCAGCGGCTGTCAGAGCTATTACCTGTATTGCTATGATGGAATAATGAAATACCACAGAAGAAAAACAGACCGTCCTTGTGGTGTGACGGGGACCCGTGGTGAAGAGAGCAACCAGCCAGGATTCTTGACTGTTGGTCATTGCCAAGGATGTCTCTACCTTGGACTTCTGCAAGCTGATGCAAAAGACGAGCTTATTCTTGAGCCACCTGGGGCATCACATCTGGGGAGAAAGGATGAAGGCCGTCTCAGATGTGCTTTCCTTGGCCAAGCCCTCCGGCTCTTCTCCGAGAGGCAGCACCATCTCCTCCACCTGTTCCTCCAAGCCAACTGGCTTCTTCCTAGAGACAAGGCATGATGAGGCCATGAAAGCCTTTGGCCTTTGGCAAGCTTGGAAAAAGCTCCTCAGACGGCCAGCAAGGGAACCAAATTTGCGGTGGAAAGAAGATGTTTCTCTACTCCTGTCTTCTGCCATTTCATCCACAGCTTCATCATGAGGATCACTGCTCTGTTCTGGTGGTCCATTTCCTGTATCTTCTTTCTGTTGCTTACTCAGCAGGAAATAGGCTAGACTGGTGAGGATCAGCTGGGTGCCTGGAAAAGGAGGAGGGCAGACAGAGGAGGGAAGGGGACAGAGGGAAGGAAGGAAGGAAGGAAGGAAGGAAGGAAGGAAGGAAGGAAGGAAGGAAGGAAGGAAGGAAGGAAGGAAGGAAGGAAGGAAGGAAAGCTGAGGCTATTCTGAGTAGGATAAAATACATAGCAAAATACAGGGAGACAGCAGTGATTCCATCGAGTAGCTCAAACTACTTGCTTCTCCAATCATTTTGATCTTGGATTCCCTCCAATAATTTTCACATATTCTTTTTTATTTTTAAATCAAGACTTCCTGAAGTTTAATCAGCTAATTCCTTCCATCTGTTTGCAGGACACGTGGAGAGAAAGTTAAACCTGGGGTCTCTCAACCTTGGCAGACTGAAGATGGGTGGACTTCAGCTCCCCAGGGTGACTTCCTTGGCCTGGGCTCCAGCCCCTCTTCTCCGACCGTTGCCTTGGTGGCACCCATGCCGCCTTCCTGCCCCTCGAGGCCATTCCCTCTGCCCTCTGCCAAGGGTGAATTTGGGCGCCCTCCTTAGACAGAAGGTCTTTGAAACCTCTCCCGATTGCAGCAGCCATTCCCGGCTTCTGCCCTTCCTGCCCGGGGCCGTGGGGCCGCCCCCACTTACCTGGCAACATGACCTGCCAGACGTGGACAGGGCTGAGGAAGCAGGCGATGGAGAGCAAGGCGTACGCCAGGAACTTCTGGAAAGCTCCCCGGCGTTTGGCTCGGAGCCAGCAAGTGTGCATGGCGGATCCCCTCCAGGGGCTGCAAAGAGGGAGAGGGGCTGACCTCCATGCCGTCCTATTATACATTTTCAAGGCTGGGAGACCACTCAGATGAACTGCCTCAAATGCCGAATATTGATCGACCCGGCAGTTGGCCCTAGGGAAAGTCCCTTTACATGGGCTCCCGCGTGAGGCCCTGGACCTGACTGGGGACCATTTTCCTGTCAAAGGGAGGACAGGAAGGAAACTCACACGAAGCAGGAGATCAGGAGGAGGCTGGCAAAGTAGGCCACTTCCCAGAGAGAAACCGCCATCCCTGAAATACTGAAGCATGAAGATCTGTTAGGGAGGCAAGCTGAGGGCAGGCAAAGGCAATCCCCGTGCCGGTAGCCACTTCAGGCCCTGCCCAGACAAAACGCACGGGATGCCAGGAGAGAAGCCTGAAGGCCTCACCGTCTCCACCGGCCTCCTACTAGGGCAGGGGTAGGCCACCTTGGCTCTTTTATGACTGGTGGACTTCAACTCCCAGAATTCCTGAGCCAGCCTGGCTCAGCTTGGAAACCTCTCCCTTTCCCCTCAGCATGGCTGGCTCAGGAATTCTGGGAGTTGAAGTCCACATGTCTTAAAGTTGCTGAGGTGGCAAAACAATGGTCTAGGTCAGGGGTAGGCAACCTTGGCTCTTTTATGACTTGTGGACTTCAACTCCCAGAATTCCTGAGCCAGCTGTACTAGCGAGAAACGTTAAGCAAGCATCAAGCGTCAGAAAACAAGCATTGCCTGACAGGGAGAGCAAGGCTCGGCCTCCAGAGGTTGTTTGTGCTCCGTCACTGGAGGCCTTTTAAGAAGAGACCGGGCGGCCATTTGCCTGGAATGGCATGAAGTCCCCTGCCTTGAGCGGGGGTTGGGCTAGAAGACCTCCAAGGTCCCTTCCAACCCTATGGTTCTATGTTCTATGTAGCCAGATATGGCAACTACCTGTTGCCTTCATCCGTGGGGGGGGGGTGATTATTAAGCTTTATTCCTGTTCCTGTGTTACCCTACATGAACAATGGCTGCTCCTTCTCAGGACCGATCTAAAGTAAACAGAAACAGAGAGATGTCCTTACTTCTTCCATTAATCTAAGACGGCTTTGAAGGTCTGGATAACATCACAACACGAAATTTTAAAATATGCTTCCACATTAAATCCACAAATGGATTCCCACAGCCATTTTGAGATGGGGGTCTAATGTAGTACCATTAATATGACTAATGGGGAGTGGGAGTTAATGCATTGGGTCCAACATGTATACTTCCACATTTAATCAATCTTGGAAGCCATGGGGGATCACCCTCCCCCATCCCTGGTGGCCAGCCCCCAGCCCCCTTTTAGTCTTTCAGACACCATCAAGACCTGGCTTTTGACCAAGGCCCTGGGATAGGATAGGATAGGATAGGATAGGATAGGATAGGATAGGATAGGATAGGATAGGATAGGATAGGACAGGATTAATGGAATGACAGGAATTAATGGAGTTTGCTGTGGGACATCTTAAGGGGAAGATTACAAAAAATTTGCTTTTGATTGTTTTATGATTATCTTTTATAGTTATGGCTTTACTGCTGTTGTGAGCCACCTAGATTTGTTTAAGATGGGCAGCCACACGAATCTTTTAAATAAGTAAATAAAATCTACACAATTCCAGCAACAAGTCTGCTTCTGAGGTACGGCATCTGTGAGGAGTTTTGGAAAACCCACTTTGCAAAGTCAGCCATTCCTTCCCCACTGATCAGAGAATGCGTGAACTGGAAAAGGCCTCGCCGGCTTTGGGACTGGAGCAGCACATAAGCTTCATCAATAAAATGAAAATAAAATATATTTGCTCCAGTCTCTGGACATTCCAGGATTAAAGGAGCTGGGTGAAATGGATGTTATTTACATAATTTTATGAAAAATGACATATTCTGGTAAATTGATGCGAGTTTCTTTAAGTAATGTGAGATTTGAGCTCACAATGAGGTTAATGCAACAGAATTTTTATTTTGCTTGTCTTGTAATTGCTACATTTTGGGCTCAAATCCACAAGAATATTAACTTAATATGAGTTTATTTTGTTCAGTTGAGATGCATATGTTCCTCTTGGCTACACCCCCATTATTTTAAAACTTTTAAATACTTTTCATGCCTGGAAGAACAATCAATAACATTTAGCATTGAGGGGATAAATCTGTATCACATATCACAGCAATGGATATTTTACTTGTCAATATTTACATCACAGCTTTTGTTTTGGACAAAAAGAAGAGGGCATTTTGAGGCAGTTTTGTTAGTGATCTTTTTTTTTCTTTGTTGTCCCTTAATTTTGATATTTTGTTTTATTGTTTTCCTTTTGCTTTTCCCTTTTGTTAGTATTTCTTTAAAAAAAAAGGCAAAGAGTGTGGAACAATCATGGCTGAAGGCTTTAAAACAAAACTCTCTGTTCTGTGTAGCAATCAGCTTATATTTAATTAAAATAATAATAAAGCACAGAACGGTTGGAAAGGTACAGGGGTTTCCAGAAGGAGGAGGGCAGAGCCAGTCTGGCCTAGTGGTTATGGGGCTGGCCTAGAAACTAGTTGACTGTGAGTTCTAGTCCAGCCTAATAAAGTTGTGTGCTTGGTGAGCCATCTCACAAGGAAGGGGTGATGGAGGAAGGAGAAATAAAACCCCTCAGGTGTTGTTCGAAACACAGAGAGAGGTTTCTGAAGGAAAGAAAGATGCCCAGAAGCCTGGGAGGAGAGAAAAGGAGATGCCCTCCTCCTGAACCAAATGCTTTGCAAAACACTTAAAATCCTTGCAAATAAGGGAGAAGGATCTGCCCCCCCCCTTGCTGTAAAGAACCCCCAGGGAAGCCAATTATTATTATTCACTAACATAAAATGTGAAGACAGCCCAGAGCCTGGATGCTATTAAAGGAAGCTGCTAAAGGAAGCCAGAGAGATTTATCGTGTGAAACCCACCCAGTGCCCACCCCAATGGACCCTCTCTCCGTTCCTCCAGGCTCACTTCCAGGGGGCCAGAAGGTGACTGTCTTCTTCTGGGCTTTTAATGGGCTTCCCAGAAGCTCCAGCTTTGCTGTCAATAAACATTCAGAAGATAAACACCGAACTAATTCAGAAGGGAACCTCTTTTTCTTCATGTGGCAGGACACCCAGAATGCATTTTTTTTTCACTTGGCCATAGTTTAGAATAGCAAAGGCACCCCAGGCGTAGCTGAACTACAGTTCCCACTAGAGGTATCCAAGCCAAGGGAGGCAGGTGCTCAACCTGGGGGAATCCCCTCCAGAAGGACAACTGAGGCCGTGATGTGATTCAAGAAGGGGCCCAGAGCCGCTTTCCTTCCCTCAGACCCGGCCGCAGCCATACTCACAGGAGGTAAAGGGCCAGGCTCTTCGACTGTCCGTGCAGAAGGGTGTCGATGCCCACGCCAAGGAGCACTGGGGTGCAAAAGAAAGCGGAGCAAGCCCGTTCGTGAGTGGCATCGTCTTAACAGCGGGAAGGTGTCATCCATGGAGAACGAGGGAAGTTGCATGGGGCATGGCACAATGTTGCAAATAACACAAATGCCATTACTTGGGTCATTTTAACGATATGCCACAACACACATAACATGATTGCATCTCACGCCAGGCTTTGCACATCTACAGCAATATCAGCCTTTCTCCTAGCCATTTCCAAAGAAGGGAACATTGGTGGGACGCCCCATCCCACCCATTTAAGGGGGTCTGATTCAGAGTCTGCCGGGACGAGTCCCTGCGGTTTTCCTCGCAAAGTTTTCCAGAAGTGGCTTGCCATTGCCTCTTCCCTAGGGCTAAGAGAAAGTGACTGGCCCAAGGTCACCCAGCAAATGCTATGGTCGTTAACTGAATCCATTGTCCACAACGGGTGTTTTGTGCCAGAAACAGGAAATTAACACTGGTTTTCGGCAAAAAAAAAAATGCCATAAATCATGGTCACATAACCATAGGATGTTGCAAACTGCTTAAATGCAGGCTGGTTGCTGAGCAGCCAAAATGCTTTTTTTCCCTTCCCTTCCTCTCCTTCCCTTCCCTTCCTTTCATCCTTCCTTTCCCTTCCCTTCCCTTCCCTTTCCTTCTTTCCCTTCCATTTCCTTCCTTTCCCCTTTCCCCCTTCCCCTTTCCCCTTCCCTTCCCTTCCTTCCCTTCTTTCCTCAATGCTCATGTCTTAATTCAGCTCCCAAAGTTCCTTTGTGAAGCATCAGGGAACACAAGGGGGCAATTCCACCCACAGCCCTGCCAATTCTGAATTCCTAAGATTGGCTGGGGGTCTGGCAGAATTACCCCCCCCCCGTCTGCAGAGACACATCCTGGTGGGTCAGTGTGAAAACAGCACATTTCAATAACTGAACAAGTCCAGGAAGGATCAAATTTTACAACAAGCTTCATTATGCAGCCACATTCTTCTTCACTCAACACCTGCAAATGTGCAATGAATTAATCCATCAGATCTGGGAGTCAAGTCCTTGACCTTTCATTCGCATTCCTCCTTGCACTCTTGGTGTTCACGGTTCATGGACGCTCTCATAAAAAGGCTGCCATGGAGGGTACACAAATCACTAATTTACAAGAAGAGAAATGGCGGAGGTCACTCCCTGCCATTCTCCCAAGATCCCTCGGCCAGATGTTCTCAACTACCTCAATTTCCTTCAGTCTCTTTCCTGAGCAGATGGGCACAATTCCAGACAATGCATTCGAGTTAAGTCACAGGTCATGTCCACTTTGTGAAAAGGCCTCTGGAGGCTGTGTGGAACCGAGAGGTTCTCTTGGAAATAAAATACCACTTTGCTCTGCAAAGGCAGATTCCATTTATCATTGTTTCAAAGGATAGGATAGGATAGGATAGGATAGGATAGGACAGGACAGGACAGAATACCAAATAACAAATGGCTAGTGAAATGGAATTAAGACCTTCACAAAGAGCAGCCATAAAGTAAGTGAATCACAAAATCCTAAACTTGGAAGAGAACTTTCTGCCTGTCCAGTCAACCCTCTAATCGGAGCAAGAATCCAAATTACCTACCTGCAAGATGACTGCTCAGTGTCTCCTTGGACACAAAGAGGAGCATCGGCTCTTTGGCCAGTGGCTTCCAGCACCAGACTTCCCTTTTTATTAAGAAGTTTGTTCCTAACGTTCAGTCAGAACCTGCCTTCCCATTAAATTATTTTTGAATATTGCACCCTAGGTTATCCAGAAAGGGTCTTGATGTCCTTTTGTGTGGTGTCTTTCGGGTGCTTGAAATGCTGTCTGCATTATACTCCCCTTCAGCCGTCTTTTGTGGGGGTGAAATACTAGGGCTGGGCATGCTTCAGAAAACATTCAGAAGAGGCGGGCTGCAGCACCCCTATAAAATGGGGAGATGATCGCCAACCGGCGTGTATTTGGGAGAGTGGCGCCCTTCTGGGGCCACGGGATCCCCTCGTTTGTAACTTTCCCAGCTGGCTTCTAATAAGCAAAGTCAGTGTGGGGAGGCAGACTCACTTAACGACGGCATGCTTCACTTACCAGTTGCAGTTATTTGAATAGCAACTCTGGCAAAATGATCATAAAATGGAGTGTGACTCACTTAGCCGCCTTGCTTGGGAATGCACATTTGGGACTCAACTGTGGTCATAAATCAAGGACTGCCTGTATCATGGGAAGAACATCTGGAGAAGGATGTATATGAAAAACACCTAGAAAACAGGACACCTTTATTAAGAAAGTCTAATAATTGGGAAAATGGGGAAAAAAACTAAGAGGGACGAGGAGAGAAAGGAAGAAATGGAAGAGAAATAATAGAAATTAAACAATGGAAATGGTGCTACATGTGTGAGAAAATGGTTTTAACCCTAGCTTCCCAGACGTGGGCTTAGCCCTAGATTGCAAGTCACCTCACGCCTATCGCTTTATCTTCACTTGCTTGACTTGGCAGAAGTTTCACAGACATGGCAAAGAAGGATAAAAGTCATTATTGCACTGGAAAAAAGAAAGTAATGCTAAACATTTGCTTTCCAGTGATCCTTTTTTAAACCTCAGAGGTCTAATCTCATGGCTTCTCCCTCCCTCCCTCCCTCCCTCCCTCCCTCCCAGGCCTGGTGCTGGCTGGCCTTGAAGCCAGCCAGGGGCTTTGTTGACATTGGGGCCAACGTCAGCCTGGGGACTGGTAGTCCCCACCTCCCTCCCGATAGAACTGGCCGTAGTCCAGCCTGTCTGGACACAGACCTCCTGAAGGTTTCTGGTGAGTAGATGGGGCTGTCGGGCAGGAGAGCGACGGCCCCGTGTCTTCACTCATAAGACCTGGGTTGCAGCTAATATAGATGACTGTTTATGACGGTTTACTTCTCTATTTTATTTCGTTTGCCACATTTAATTCCATGTTTTTGACCATGGGGTGTTCACTGAGAAGCCCTTAATATGTGGCGACTCCATAGTGCCATAACTCCCGCTCCAAGCGACACAATCCGTAGCTGCAGGATTTGGAGTGCTGAGTTTCTGCCTCACTTGTTACCTGTAAACTCTCCCTTACAGGACGAGGGAGGCAAGGGATATTATCCAGTTTCCTTCCATCACTGTTTTCCTTCTTACAATTTTCATCTGCTCCCCAATTTGACCCAAATGTTCTGATAAAAAGCACAAATCTTAAAAGGGCAAAGTTAATTGCTGTTGTCTTCTTCCTTCCTTCCTAAGAGCCAAGCTCTCAGCGTGCCCATGGAACCTAACAGGGGGAGATCTTGTTTTTGCAACGGTGCCAGTGCCCGGGGGCAACCCCGTCCAGAACAGAAACAAGAGAAGGGAAGTTGCCCCCAACGACGCTTCTCACCTGCTCCAGTCGAGACGCCCAGCAGTCGACAAACATATTCCAGCACACTCCAAATCACGGTTTGTTTCATGCTAGGAAGGCCTGCAGAGCTCCTGAGATGGTCCCTCCAATCTGTTCAGAGGGATTTCAGGAACAGCCGAGGCTTTCCGCAGCAGGGCTGAGCCTCTTCCTAAACTAAAAGCACATTAATTCCAAAACTCCACAACCAGACGGCACCCTCTTTTACCCTCTTTGGACCAGTCAGAACTGCATCTGAGGGGCTCCCGGTGACCTCTTCGTGCTGCCATTTACTCCTTTATTTCGGAGGGCAATTAATGATTACCGAGCAGAACAAACACATCAATTAATGCCTAAGGCTCTTTGGGTGGCATTTCAGTGCAGGGCAAAGCTACATGGCAGCGCCTGGAGGCCCTGGAACTCTGAGCAAGGCGGATTAATTGCTATGGAGGAAATCAGGGGCTTAAGACTTTGCCCCCTCTGTGTGAAAGTCCTGGCCCCAAAAGTGGCTAAATAGCTGAAAAAAGCTACTGTATTTTTTAGTAAGCCATTCCACTGATTCATTGTTCTCCCTGTGAGGAAATTTCTCCTTAGTTCCAGGCTGGATCGTTCGTCAATGATCTTCCATCCATTATTCCTTGCCCTGCCCGCTGGTGCTTTGGAGAAAAGGTTGTCCCCCTCTTCTTGTGGCAGCCCCTCAAACATGGAACGCTGCTTTCACGCCACCCCTGGCCTTCTCTTCGCTTGGCCAGGCAGGCCACGTTCCGTACTGCAACCGTTGCACTGGTCACTAGCTGGTTTTAGGTGCAATTCCAGAGGCCGTTTGTGGTTTGAAAGACCCACACAGCTCAGGACTTGCTTATCCTGGAGACCCCCGAATGGCAGGTAACACCTGCCTATCCAGCTGAGTATTCGGGAAGGATTCCCTTCAAGGCCCAGCTCCAAATCCCAGGACAGGATTTTCCCCATGGCTGGCCTGCTCCTTCTGAGCCGAAGCCTCCCAAACTCAGACTAGCACCACCTCCGTTGAGGTTTAGGAGAGTCCTGAAGACCTGGCTCTCCCAGAAGAGACCGTGATGTGGTTGGGGCCTCTCCTGCCTTGAGCTAAGATGACTGCATCAATGTGGGGACTTTCAGCTCTTTGGCGTGCTGCGATGTTATTCTTATGTTTGCTGGGTTTACCGTTTTAATCCTTTTTACTGTAAACCAGGAGTGTACGTCACTTAGAACCGATTGTATTGAAGTGGGCTGTAATTCTAAATAAATAAGCATAATTCGATATCCATGAAGTCGCTCAAAGTCAAGCTTGACTTGAAGGAAGCTTTACTTTTGCTAAACACTGTTTACTTCCTGTACTCTGTGCATCAGTGTAGATAACTGGAACGTGGACTTTACATGCTAACCATCTTCCTGGTTTTTTTTTTTATTAGACTTTTTGAAAGCAACTGTCCATTTTTCTTCTAAAGTTCACAAGCCTTTATCTGCCCCACTTGTTTAGGCTTCTGATCCACAATCCTGGCAGAATTTAGTCCCCAGGCCTTCCTGATTCAGCTCACCAAGAACCGCATCTCTTCTGCCGCCAGCAATTCATCACGCAGAATACGCAACCTCTGGTCTCTGAAATGCTCTTTCTGTAGCAATAAATATCTAGCCAGGTTATATTGTTAGCTCGTTCCCACATGCCTCACACCTAACCCATTTTATGTTTATCTCTCCCTTTTTTAAAAACTTCTCCCCCCAGACAATAATGCCACCTACTAATAGATTTATTATTCCTTCCTGAGATAACACAGGATTATTTTTGCTGAAAAGACTAACATGGCAACTCCCTTAGAAATTATTTATGGTTGGTATTTAAAGGAATTCTGTCTCTCCCTCTGTGACCTCTCTCCTCACCCTATTCCCTCCATGTTTGTAAAATGTTCTTCTCTTGGGGCTACTTTGTACTTCAGATAAACTAGACTATCATCTACCAGAGTTTAAGTGCCAGCAAAATCAGGCCATTTTTAAGCTGCCACTACACATTTTTATTTATTTGTGCATCTTGGAAAGCAGAAGGAAGTTAGTTCTAACCACGTGTTTAAAGAAGACAACATCCAACCTGTGTAGGGGCTGGGCTGTTTCAAGGTGCAAAGCCCTCACCGTGGAAGAACCCTTGGAAAAATCAACTGTGGCAGGTACCAGAGTGGAGTTAGAAGTCCAGAAAGCAGAATCATTAACAAGACCATATCAAGGTTCAGGAAAATATATTGGCAATAAATAAAATCAAAGGGCAAGAATCCAAGGATAGTCCAGAGGTGAGCAACATAAACCTCCCAGTTACCTGGACCCCAAAACAGGGTCCGGATCACTGGAATCCGGGGCCAGAATTGCACACAACAGACGTTAAGTCCTTAAAGCCGCCTGGGAGGGGAAAGACGGTCCTGAGGGGGAGCTAGGAAAAGTCCCCCGGGGACCCGGCCAAAATCAGCTGCTATCTGCAATATTTTATTTATTTCCCCATTCATCACCGCCGCTCATCTCACGGCACAGGCGGCTCCGGGCGGCGGCCTCGAGGTCCCTCCTCTCCCGTCTCCCGCCAGTGGGACGCCCGCGCCCCCTCCCGCCAACGTGGCCCGGAGCCCCCACGGGCGCAGCAGCCCCTCGCCCGGGGGGCCTCCTAAGGCCGGCTCCGCGGCGCAGCTGGCGGCTCCCAGCCGCCTCCCGTCCGGCCAGCGCCCCGGCGCTCCTGCCCGGCTTTTGCGCGGCGCCCGAGCGGCCCGGAAGCGCCTCCCAGCCGAGCCGGGGCTCGCCCGCCGCCCTGCCCGGCCCGGCCCGGCCAGGGAAGGAAGAGGAGCGGCGGCGGCGGCGGGCATGGCGGGCATCGGAGGGGCGCCGGCCGGGCCGCGGGTGCTGGTGGTGGGCGCGGGCGCGGCGGGGCTGGGCGCGGCGCAGCGGCTGCTCGCCTCCCCGCGCTTCGCCCACCTGCGCCTGCTGGAGGCCTCGGGGCGCGCCGGGGGGCGCATCCGCAGCGCCGCCTTCGGTGAGCCGGGGCGCCTGGCGAGTCTCCGCGGGGAGGAGGAGGAGGGGGCGGCCGGGTAGGGGCGGCGCCGGCCCCGCGGAGCCCCTTCCGAGGTCCCTGGAGCCCGGGCGGCGGGGCTCGCTTCCCCTCCCGGGGGCGCCTCGGAGCGCGCAGGACCCCTAAAGGCAGGAGGGCAGAGCCGGGCCGGGCAGGGCGCGTCTCCGGCTGCGGAGATCCGAGGGCAGCCGCGGCTCCCTTGTCCCTCGGCCGCCGCCCGGAGCCCCAGTCCGGCCGAGCTGCCTGCAAGCGCTGAGAAGGGGTGGGGGGGGGGCTCGCTTGCAGCAGGGCGCGGGAGGAGCAGGAGGGGCGGCGGCCCCGGGGCTGCTGCGGGGGGGTGTCTGCCATCATCCCCGGGAATGCCGCCCTTCCCGGTGCAAAGGGGGCGCAGAGCCAGCCTCGGCCTCTGCAAGCCCCGGCCTCTCGCCGAGGATGGGGGGAGGCAAAGCTGGGCTGAAAGCTGGGCTGCTCTCCGCAGGCAAGGGCGTGGTGGAGGTCGGGGCGCAGTGGATCCACGGGCCCTCCGAGGGGAACCCGGTTTTCCAGGTGGCCTCGGAGGCCGGCTTGCTGGACGAGGAGGCCCTGACGGAAGAAAACCAGCGGCTGGAGGTGCAGGGCCACCCGGTGGGGCCCGTGGCCTGGTACTCCAGCCAGGGCCGGGAGCTGAAGGCCGAGCTGGCCGAGTCCATGGGCGTCTTCTTCGCCAGTCTCCTGGAGGAAGCGCGCCAGTTCTTGCAGGCGGACCAAGTGCCGGTGCCCAGCCTGGGGGAGTACCTGAGAGACGCCATAGCCAAGAAGCTGGGAGAGTCGCCGGAGGAGGAGGAGACCAGGCGCCTCAAGTTGGCCCTGCTCAGCGCCTACTTCAAGATGGAGTGCTGTGTGAATGCGACGGACAGCCTGGACGAGTTGGCTCTGGGGCCCTTTGGAGAGTACCTCATGCTTCCTGGCCTGGACTGCACCTTTCCCGAGTGAGTGCTCCCCGCCTCTCATTTGGAAAGAGAAACAGTGAAAATCCTGCAGTTCTTTCACTCCCAGGTTTTTAGTTGTCCTGGAGACTCCCTTGCTCAGAGGGAGATGTTGGGGTTTAGCTTTGGAAGGACAGGTGAGCCCCTCAAAGAGACCCCTGTTTTTGCTTTGGGGACTTTCGGTTAAGTCCGTGCATTTCAGCAATTCCTTTCTCTGCCTCATGTCTTCTGTAATCTCTCCTCTAGCTGGAATTTTAAGGTTTATTTCCCTAGCGTGTTCTCCTGGTTCTCCTCTTTTTTGTTTTTTTTTATAGAGGGCAGCTTGGATTCTGAGCTTCCAATATAATAAGAAGAAATCTGCACCGAAGTACATTTCAGGCTGCCTAATTTTTTGTGTGTTCCTCCTAGTGGTTTTCAAGGCCTCACGGACCACCTCCTGGCCTCTCTCCCCAAAGGGACGGTGCTGTTTGATAAGCCGGTGAAGACAATTCATTGGGGAAGGTCCCACTCGGAAGAGGCCTCCACAGGCCGGTTCTTTGGCGTGCAGGTGGAATGTGAAGATGGAGAGAAGTTCTTAGCAGACCACGTCATCGTTACGGTGCCTTTAGGTGAAATCTAATTTCGGTTTATTGCCATTTTGTGTCAACATTTTTCTGCGCTGCAGCACAACAGATTGACTTTTGCTACCTGGTCAGTGTGTTGCTACCAGCTTAGCAAGCAGTCATCTGGAGAAGGCCGCAGGAGAAGGAAGTTACTTAGGACACCGTTAGTCTAGCTCTCGAATTTGAGAAAGTCAAATTGTAAGATTATTTGTTTACAGTTATTTGTGCATCTTGCCTCAAAATGGCAGGGACCGATGCCATCCGTATTAACTAAGAAAGATTCAGTGGACCACACAAAGTTGAATCAGTGCAGAGTTCGTCCCCGACATGTACATTTTCTTTAATGTCACTTTGTTGCTTTATTAAAAAAACGTATATAATTTGCTTTGCTTATAAAAGCATGTTCAGTGTATAACATTGGAACATTTTTATTTAAACACTAATTGTAAATATATTTGTTGAATTTACTTTAAAATGGCTGCAGGTATGCCTGCGTTTGGGTGCATGTGTCAGGCTGCTGACACATGCACAAATTAAAAGACTGAGAAAAAGGAGGCAGACAAATTAAAATACTTAGTTTTCCACACAAAATAGTGTTGAGTCACTCTTATTTTTGATATTTGAAGTAGTTCTCTGGCCTTCATAACTAATGAATCCTAAAACACCATCAGAGAAACTAGCAGTGGGCTATCGTATTACCTTGGCTTCAGCTCCTGCATTGTTCTTGAGTGTTTCCTCAATAAATTTGTTCAATGAGGTCTGGAGGCTTTTCCCTCAAATTCTGATTTGCTCTAATCTGGGCCATGTCATTTTCCTCTTTGTAGGCTTCCTCAAAGAACACCAGGAGTCCTTTTTTTGCCCTCCTCTCCCATCCCAGAAGGTGGAAGTAATACACCGTTTGGGTTTTGGGACCACCAATAAAATTATTCTGGAATTTGAGCAGCCATTCTGGAAGCCGGATGTCGAAATAATTGAGGTGGTGTGGGAAAACGAGTCCCCTCTGGAGGAGCGTCCTGCTGACTTGAAAAACACCTGGTTCCAGAATATTGCCTGCTATATTGTTCTCCAGCCACCTGAGAGGTAAGGGGTAGAACGGGGGGGGGGCTGGAAGGGGCTTCTCGGGGAGGGAGGCTGTCGTGTGAGCCAAGCTCTGTTCCTGCCTTGCAGCTCGAGCAGAGTGGCTGGCTGGGCTGAGCAAGAATAGCGAAGAAGTCACACTAGTCTGTGACCCACAATGACTTTTGCAAGCTTTGCACCGTTGCTGTCCACCTGCTGATGTTATTTTTGTAATAGATCTTAACTAACAACTAGGAGGAGAAATTGTATTTATGTATTATTTATTAAGATATGTATTTGCCTCCCACCCGTCAGTTAAAATTGAAGAAGCTTCTTGGATGAGAAGCGAAATGTTTTAAAAGAAAAAATCAGAACAAAAATCCAGTTTCCTTGTGGAAACTTACTTTGCGATGTTTTTCCTCCCGTCTTTGTCTTTACAGGCACGGCCACATACTTTGCGGCTTCATTGCTGGAAAAGAATCTGAATTTATGGAAACCCTGTCAGATTCTGAAGTTCTTACAACTTTGACTCAAATATTTCGTAAAGCAACAGGTATGTAGTCTTTCTGGGCAAGTGCTGGATCATGTATAACCATGCCTTAGTATTACTATTATTATCTTTTAAATTATATGCCAGCCATTTCGCGGTTGGAGGCAACTCTGAGCAACTACCTCAATATTCTGCTAAAAAGATGGGCCTAAATTTTCTACAGTTCTGCCCGATTTAGGAGAGAGAGAGAGAGGGAGGGAGGGAGGGAGGGAGGGAGGGAGGGAGGAAGAACCATCCATCCTGCCTTCCCTGAACATCACCATTTCCTAGTGAACTCTGTATTATCAGATTGGTGGGAAAGGTGGAATTCAAATGAAATAATAATAATAATGATGATGATGATGTTGGAAGGGACCTTGGAGGTCATCAAGTCCAACCCCCTGCTCAGGCAGGAAACCCTACACCATTTCGAACAAATGGCTGTCCAGTCTCTTCTTAAAAACTTCCAGTGTTGGAGCATTCACCGCTTCTGGAGGCAGGCTGTTCCACTGGTTAATTGTTCTCACTGTCAGGAAGTTTCTCCTTAGTTCTAGGTTGCTTCTCTCCTTGATGAGTTTCCATCTGTTGCTTTTTGTCCTGCCTTCAGGCGCTGATTAAAATGTTAATTTGCTTTGTGTGTTTGTGTTTTGATTAGGAAATTCACATCTGGCTCCTCCAAAGAACATACTGAGGTCCAGGTGGCACAGCGAACCTTACACCAAGGGGTCCTACAGCTACATCGCTGTGGGAAGCTCTGGGGATGACATTGACCTACTTGCTCAGCCCCTCCCTGAGGAGGCCTCTGATTCCAAGGTGATTTCATGGGGGGTTTCTCAGCCTCGGCCCTTTCAACATCTGTGGATTTCAAATGTTACATTGGCAAAAGAGTTTTGGTGGATAAAGAGTTTGTTTGTTAGATTTTTATCCCACCTTTATTATTTTTATGAATAACTCAGGGTGGTGAACATACCTGATACATCTTCCTTTTCCTGTGTTCCTCACAACAACAACAACCCTATGAGGTGGGTTGGGCTCAGAGAGAATGGCTGCCCCAGAGTCACCCACCTGGCTTTGATGCCTAAGGTGGGACTACAACTCCTGGTCTCCTGGTTCCTAGTCTGCTGCCTGAACTACTACAGCAACCTGGCTCTCTGCTTGAGTCTCACAAGCCAGTAAATGGATTGGCTGATGATTCTTGTCGATGTCAGGGCTGAGCATATTGTTCAGTGTACACACACCACTTCTGCAGAAATAGATCTGGAGTAGTTAAATGATAAATTAAACTGAGAAACCAGATTAACAACTTCAGAAGCACCAGGAAAGCCATCAGATCTGTGTAGGGCTTCAAGAAGTAAAGCAAGACTTTGCACTTGATCCAATATTCTGAAGCAGATTTCTGTCTCCAGGGCTTTCCAGTGGGGTACTTTGATCAATCCCAATGCTTGACAGATCCCGGAGCCTAACCAGATATGCCTGCCAGTTGTTCACCGTGACTGGATTGAGTTACTCCACGGCAACCCAGGAGTAACTTTGCCCTCTCTCTCTTTCTACAGATTCCCCCTCAGCTCCTCTTTGCAGGAGAGGCCACCCATCGCTCCTTCTTTTCCACCACCCACGGGGCCTTGTTGTCCGGCTGGAGAGAAGCCAACCGCCTCATCCGTCTCTACGACTCACTCCAGGCTCCGTGTGCAAGGCTGGAGAGTAGCAGTTGACCACACGGCACCTTTTTCTGTGCTGGTTTTCTCACCAAAGACCAAGAAACAAGTTAAACTAATTAAACAAGTTAAACTAATTAAAACAATTATTTTACTTAGTCTGATAAAGGTCCAGGAATCTTTGCTCCCCAAGTTAATGACTAGGAGTATTTTTGTCAAGAGGATACAACACTAATATCCCAATGGTGTGCCTTATTCCGTTTAAATAACCCTCTGCTCATGTTGCTGTTTCTACCTCATCTACCCCTAGAACAGCGGTTCTCAACCTTTGTGTGACGGCGACCCCCGTCACACCGGTGTGGCGCGCATGCGCGGTGGCGCCCCCATGCACGGCGCGCATGCACGGGGCTGCCCCCATGCACGGCGCGCATGCACGGTGCGCATGCACGGCGCGCATGCACGGCGCCACCCCGAGGGGGAAAAATGGCGGATCGCGTTGTTTGGCGACCCCCGTAAAATGGTCGTTCAACCCCAAATGGGGTCGCGACCCATAGGTTGAGAACCGCTGCCCTAGAATCTCCTGAAGTCACCACATCCCATGGAAAATGAGCTGACACCTTTAATTGCACTGGCTAAATTTGCACAATGCATTAAGCAACAAATTAGCAAATTTTTGGTTTACTCAGCCATTGGTATATAAAACCATATTGGGAGTTATTTGGCCTTGGCTACATGAAAGATCCAATCCGTATAGCTTGGTCTGTTATATCAACAAAGCAAAATGTGATGACGTGGTAAGTTATGAATTTGCATTCTGCACGAGCCCACCTACTGTATTAAATGCACTTTTTATAATACTTCCAGTATGCTGCTGAGACCCATCTGTCAGTTCTCCGTTGTCTTCCCACACTGTGCTGAGCAATGTATGTGTCTCTGTGTTGCTTAATCCACTGTATGAATCCAGGTCTTTGTAACTACAATCTGTTGGAAATATCTTCATGGATTATAAAGCTGATTTGTTTTGAGTGAAGCTCTATTTAACATTAGCCGTACTTATTCACCAGTACAAACTGCAGGTTATTATAAGCAAGTGTTCTGCGCCTTTATGACCGTATAGGAACAGAAAGCCTGGGAATCTCTCTTTGCATTTACATGGCACGCTTATCCACTCCCAAATAGTTTTCTCAAACCAATTTTCTGGGTTCATGTCACCTCCTGAACATAAATTAACCACATTGGCTAAGTCCATGTAACTTTACTAGAATACAGTGTGGCTGACCCATTTGTAAGCCTCTACGCTCATTCCCTCCAACCTCTGGTGACTTCGGGGGGGGGGGAGATCTCTGTATTCTTAGAAACAGGATGAACCCAGTGATTGACTGCTGCCTTCCGGGATGCTTTTTGGGGTCTTCTCCTGGTATTGAAATTTCTTGCTGCTCTCCACATATTAACTAGGCCTTCTAGACCTGTTCTTACAACCTAATGTTTACACAGACACACATGCTGCCTTGGTCACCCAGGATATTGTCCACAGACCTCCGTTCTTTTTTCTCATTCAATGTAAACTCTTCTAGCAAAGTTGATTGAAAGAAAATGTGGTCAAATACGATAAAATGTTCTGTTAATATCTGAAATATGCTTTCGTTGCTTTTCCCTAAACTCACATGATTGTATTTTATAAACCAGAACCTTGTTAGAAATTCTGGTTTTCAGAAACTCAGTTGTGGGTCCCATAATTCCAATGACACATGCTTCAAAAACTGTGGTGTAGGGAGTAAGATGGTGACACACATTCATTAATCATCTTTTTAATATTTTATAATGTCATTTTTGCTTAATCTTACAACGATAATAAAAGTTATAATCATTGTCCACTCAGACTTATAAATATGCAGAGAGAAAAGTCTTTTTATGCCAGGTTCAAATTCTTCAAAGTGTCCGGAATAAAGTTTAGACTTAGAGTATATTTATAGAGCGTATTCTTCTCATTTGGAGAAAAATGAGAATCCTGTTATTTCTTATCAGTCCTTTTGCAGGACAAAAAGTCTTTGGTTAGGTCTCCAACTCCAATCTTGGAGTAGATGTGCCTTAAATATTTGCTCTATCATTTTTTACATTTCTCAGCCTAACCTTAGCTGTATTCACAAGGCACATTCAGCTGCATTTTTGTTTGTTTTGTGCACACCCAGCCCAGAGTTTATTGCCCACATGGCACAATGTGTAAATCCATAAAGTTGAATTTTCTGTTATTCAGCTAAGGTAGCCATGCTTAAGTGCACAGTGTAAATATAGTCAGAATTAAAGCAGCAGAAAAAATCTACACCTGGTGATTTTAGAAAGCCCTGGATGATCAGCCCCTACATCTAAAAAAAACCCAACAACCATCAGGTCCAATACACTACCAACACCATCCACTGCCAGGTGGCGGCTGGGAATTGATATGGGAAGTTAAGATTAAGTTAAACACAAACAAGCAAATAGCACAAAAGCAGCCTGTGCCCAGGAAAGCCAGTCACGGTTGCCTATGTTTTAATAACAGCCGCCCATCTGGAGCCTGTCAAGAGACGCGTCTCGGAGCCTCAGGATGGACGCTGGGCCTTTCCAAGGCCGTCCGGGGTGCTGCCCGGTCAGGCAGCCGCTAGTACCAGTTGGTGCAGCAGATGAGGAACCGGGCGTCCTCCAGCGGGGCCAGGAGCCAGGCCTGGCAGTGGCCCCTGGGGAGAGCGGCTTCCTCCTCGGCAGGCGCGGGCGACAGCTGCCCTGGATCGGCATCTTCCAGGATGGGCTGCTCCTCCTCCTCCTCCTGCTCCTGATGGGGCTGGGCTGGATCCAGCTCAGCTGCTGCTGCCCCTGCCAGGGGGTCTCTGTCCTCGCAGGGGCTCATCCCGGGGGGCTGGAGAGAGGGAGGGAGGGGGGAGGTTACTCAGGGGGATTTTGCAATCCTGGGAGTCTCCCGAGGGGACAACGATGGGCCTTTGCCCCACCTTTGAGGTGGGTGGGTAGGTGGATAGATAGATGGATGGATGGATGGATGGATGGATAGATAGATAGATAGAGGGGGAATGGACGGACGGATAGATAGATGAACAGAGACGGACGGACACAGAGAGACAGGCCGATAACTCAAGCGGGGGGGAGGGACTCGTCCGGGACTCCTGCCCCTTTTTCCTCACCCCAACAGCCCTGCGAGGTGGGCCGGGCAGAGAAGGGAGCGCACCGAGGTCACCCAGCTGCTTCCTGCTCCCCGCGGCCCCGTCCCGGGAAGAGCCTGGGGGGGCTCGCAGCGCTCCGGGGGGCCACCAGGAGGGCAGGTGGGGGGGGTCGAGCTCCTGCCCACGGGACGACGCGCGTCAGCCACCCCCCCGAGGCTCGTGGGGCCGCGGGCGCCGGAGGGCAGCCTCACCTCCCCCTCCCCCCCGGGGGGCTCCTCCGCTGCGCCCTCGCGCTCCACGGCTGCCCAGCGCCCGCCGCCGCCTCCTTCGGTCACCCTCCCGACTGGGCGACTGAGCGCCGGCCACGCCCTCCCCGTCGTGGCGTCACAAGCGCCCCTCCTCCGGTGGGGGCGGGGCGTCCGCGGGCGTCATCCAGGTGCGTCCGAGGGGGTCGGTGTCGTCATCTGAGCGCGCCGGCCCCGCAGCCTTGGTCCCCGGGCGGCGCAGGATGCGGCTGGCGGCTCTTTTGCGGGCGGCGGGAGGCGGCTGGCGGGAGCGCTTCGAGTGCGGCGGCCGCGACGTGGCGCGCTGGTTCCCCGGGCACATGGCGCGAGGCACGGGCGGGGAGGGCGGGCGGGGAGGGCGCGGGGCCTCCTGCTCCGGCGGGGCTGCGGCTGCAACGAGGACGCCTCTTTCCTCCCGCAGGGCTGAAGGACATGAGGAAGACCCTGCGAGCCGTGGACGGCCTGCTGGAGGTGCACGACGCCCGCATATCCTTCCGCCGGGCCCGCTGGGGGGGCTTTGCTGAGGAGAGCGGCTTTGAGGGCGAGGAGGTCCCCGCTTGCAGCGCGTCCGTGGAGCCTCTTTGGCCCAGCACGCTCTACTCGAGCCTTCGCCTCTGCCTCATGGCCGGCCGGGTGATGCTGGCACAAGGCAGCCATTCCATCCGGTGTGGTGTAAGGACTCCTGCCTTCGGGGCTGGACTAGAGGACCTCCAAGGCCCCCTCCAGCCCTAGGATTCTCAGGCTATTCTATGCAAACAATCGGGGTGCATGGAAGTGTCTTGCTGAGACGATGCACTCGAGATCGCTGACCAGCCTCCTTCCGTCCAGCCACCAGCTCTTCCCCTGCTGGCCTGGCTGTATGGGAGACCGGAAGGCTCGTTTCTACATAAATGTATTTTTGGACCCCTTTTCTTCCCTAATGGGAACCTTGATCGCTCAGTCTGAAAGAGATCACGGCATGGATTGAGAGGCACCACCCAAAGCACCCAACAGATGGATCCTGAACACACACCGTTCCTGCTCTCGAACACCAGCTCCATCCGTGCCATGCCATGGGGCGGATCCTCTGGGGGCTTCCTGTGTGGTCACCATTGCTCTGTCCACAAGAGAGGCATCTCCTGTCAGATGCTGTGGGTTGTGCTGTCTCTCAGCTGAAGAACAGCCACAAAACCCAGCAGGCAGATGGGCAGGATCAGAGACCACCCAGTTGCAGCCAAGCAGATCACATGCCCCTCCTGCATCATCTCAGTCTTCCTCTTCCAGATACCCTAGATTGTCCACGTACAATATTTCTGGGGGGGCAAAACATCACTTCTATACCAGAACACCTGGTCTGCCTTAGCAGTGGGGTGAGCAGGTCATGGGAACGTGCCCTTGGTAAACAATAAGTAGCACATCGTATTGCTGGGAAAGGAAACTGTGTTTATAGGCTCACAATCAAGCACTTTGTTCAGTTCTGACTTCCAGCCCTTTTTTTTAGAAACACCAGCTGCCCTTTTCCACGGTTTCCCCAGCTTTTTAAGTTGGTGAGGCAGGATTTACCTTTGTGGGATCCATGCTGATTTTCTATGAACAAAAACTGTTCTTCAATAGGATTGCGGTAGTTGCTTTCTTCCATTGACTCCCATTTCTGCCACTTTGTTTAGAACAGACATTAAGCTGGCCAGCCTATAATTTCCTCTGTCCTTCCCAAGTTACGAATTTGAAAATGGTAGGAGTTGGGCTCTGGTGCTGCCTTCACCTACCACTTCGTTTTCCATTTAAAATGCAGTCTTTATTGTGCATCTGGATTGTGGGCCTTGGTTTCCTTAGTACATGCACATTCCGCTTTCCGGGCGGAATCCTGTCTTGAACGAGGTCCTGGGCATCCGTCCACATTTGTTGGTGTTGAATAAAATGGATTTGGCAGATCTGACCCATAAGTCAGTAAGTAGAATCTTGTCAGTTTTCCCTCTTACATTGCAGGCTGCACCAGAGTTTGAAAAACGCCCAAATAAGGATATGGGAGGGGGAGTCATTCTTTTAGCTTAGACAGGAATGTTGGTCCTGCCAAACATTTCATGCTAACTTTGCAGTAGGGAATCTGAATTCTTGCTGTTTTTATTTTGTGTCTGATGTTCAAATTTCAGGTCTGCTTTGGCCTGTTTGATAACACCTGGCTTCTTCATCAGGCTCTTGCCTTATTGATTAATTAAGAGATTAATTAGCCTCTTGCCTTACTAATACATTTAGTAAGGCTGGGCGGCTATGATATATCTAAATTATAATAGCCACACTAATACTTCTTGTGAATCTCTTTGATGTACTTTTAGAGAATTCTGGAGCTTTTGGAACAGCAAGGTTTGCAGCACGTTGTCTTCACCGACTGCTTAACAGATGAAAATATCAAGAAGGTACAATTCCAACGGGCAACATTACATTCTATCATGATGAGGCTGGACAATGAGAGTTCTTTATTCTAGAACCATTCCCCCTATTCATTGAAGGATAAAGTTGGTACAAAGGAATTGTGGAGCTGAGCAGCCATTTACATTTCTTGAATGAATGAATGAATAATTGACCTTGGCTCTAATCGGTTTTACCTCATAGAAGGGCTACGGGGGAGGGAGGGAAAGAGAGAAAGAGAAGTAGGCATGTAGCCTTATTTCCCCCTTCCAAGAGCAAAACAGACCTGCAGTTCCACTGAATCTGTCTTTTCTTTTATTGTAGCTTATTCCCATTCTCACAGGACTGATCAAAAACAGTCAGCGTTATCAGAGGGCAGAGGTGAGTTAAAGTGAACATTCTGAATAACAAAAACATTGCTGTGCTTTTCCTTCATATTTAAATAACCACTTGGTTAATAACAAAAAGGATTATCCTGCTCTTTTCTGTGGCAATGTTCCTGATGTGTGGAACTAGATCATTTTTAGGGGGATTTATTAGCACTCCATTGTCCCCTGTAGGGGGGGGGAGAGAACCACCCTGGACAAGGCCCTGCAGCTTTCTTGGCTGGGCTTCCCAGAAGTGGTTTGTCCTGGCCTCCTTTCCAGGGCTGAGAGAAGGTGGCTGGCCCAAGTTCACCCAGCTGGCTTTGTGCCTAAAGTGGGATTAGAACTCACAGCCTTCTGGTTTCTAGCCTGATGCCTTAACCACTCTGCCAAACTGGCCCTCTCTATCTCCTGTAACTTTAGATAACCCTAACCTGAAGATCACGGGCTCACTTTATTCAGGATGACACTAGTCCTGTCAGCAGGACTTGATGATCCTTCTTTATTTTCCTCCCTAAAATTAAATAAAATGACAAATAATTGCCTGGACAAAGAGAATAACGAATCAAAGCAGACTTTTCTTTAGAGGACTCATGCTTGCTCTATATAGTATATACGCCTATTAACAAATTCCTCAGAGAAATTCTAAATTTTAGGTTAACAAATTATTGAGTATTAGCCCCTTTGGCTTCCATCTTTTCCAGCACTTGGGAATATCTCTTTTTGAAATGCAGATTTCATTAAGAACAGACGTTCATGCCTAACCGATGTTCAGCGCAAAGGCTCCAGCACATACAGAGTGGGCTTTTGTAAGTTGCGCCTTTCCAGCCTTATAAGCATCCCAAAAGAGAAGAAATGTTTCCTGGGGTTGGTACAACCCCAGGTTTCAACCATCGCTGGCCTGAAGTTAATGGGATCCTAGATGTTGAGAAGGATGTTTCCATATGTGTCCCTCTGTAGGAATCTGTCAACAATTGGGGCTGCCACCCCTGTTTCTTTTCTTTCTGGTCCATGCCAAATGTGTTTTCAAGGTTACTTTCAATTGTTTCTTATTGGTTCCAGAATGTGGATAACAACATCATGGTAATCGGTGTGCCAAATGTGGGGAAATCCTCAATCATCAATTCACTGAGAAAGCTTCACCTCAGAAAAGGTATTTCCTGTGACTTCTGATCCCAAACAAATCGATACATTTAAATGGAACATCCAGTGGAATTGGTACACAGTCGTGGTTATAATCTGAAAACAGTGCTGGTCTGGTTCAACTTTGCAGAATGTTTCACATTAGTGATTAATTCTTTTGAAATACTTCTTTAAAAACCCAGTTTTTAAAGTAAGTTCTTGGAAGCCAAGGCAAGAGCTGTTGGAGTGCTGCAGTTTTTCAGAAGTCTATCCAGCAGTGGTGGAAAAAACAGTCTTGACATTCGGACACGCGGGATGGGCATCCCTGCTTGGAAGAAATGGATAACGGGGTTGACCTCAGGAGCCAAGTTCCGCTTCTGGTCGTGGTCAGTTACTGACCTAAAGCAAAGGGAGAGTTAGTTCCTCAGACAGTGACAACGGAAGATGCTAAGCGCTGCCATCTTCAATGCACATAATTGTGTTTTTTTTTCTTCCTTTCTTTCCCTGCAACAAAGGAAAAGCCGCGCCGGTTGGTGGGGCACCCGGTATAACCAAAGCGGTTCTGACCAAGATCCAGGTAATCCAATGATTTCTGTGCCAAATGGAGACAAATGTACAGATTTGGGTTCTTATCTGAAATATTGATTCTTAAGTAACGAACCCTTGAATACAGGGCAAGGCAGAGGGTGTCCGAAAGAGCTGGTCATTTTCAACAAAGTTTAGTAGATGCACCCTGTTTCTCCTCCATCTTCTCTCTTGCCACTGACCAATGGTAGGGTTGATGTTCTTAGTTGAGTGGCTTCTTGTTTCCTTCCCATTAGAGAGGACTATCTGGAAGGGATAGTGGAGATTAATAGCGTGGCATAGTCCCAACACCTTGGACCTAGAGGTGCATGTCTATATAATTTTAAGATTAAATTGGGCCTATATTTCAGGCTTTCATGGAAATAAAGAATTGCAATCAAATCTGGTAACCAGTTTCTGCATTATAACTGTTTTTAAAGCAATAGGTCTCAAACAATGGTGCCTTATGTCCTGAGACCCACTTTGATGTAGTGATTGAAGATTCTAAATGCTGAGAGTTTAATCCTGTTTCAGGCCTAAAAGTTGGTTGCTCTTACTGGTCATGGTGGGTAATTCCAAAAACGCAAAGGAAATTGATGTCTTCAGTCATCTCTTAAACACAGAGCAAACCGTCGTGTCCCGTGATTCTCTGGGGCAGCTTTTGAGATTGTAAATCTGAATCTGATATCTTCTTACTCCAGGTGTCTGAAAAGCCCCTCATGTACTTGCTGGATACTCCTGGGGTGCTGTCTCCTCAAATTGAGTCCGTTGAGACAGGGCTGAAGCTGGCGCTATGTGGTGAGAGGACTCGGTGTGGTCTTACAATGTGGGGCCAATGTGGGGCACCCCATTTGGGAGGTGGCTGGTAGGCCAGCACAATATATCTCACTTCCACCCCATCTACGCCTTAGTTTTTAGTTATTTTAACATTAATGTTAAGGTTTTAGTTTTTAATGCCTGATGGTTTAAGGTTTGATTCCTATAATTGTTGTCTTCTGTTATTTAGAGTATCTTAAGCTGTCCAAGAGCTGCTAGGTAGAGAGTTGGGGAGCATACACATTTAATAAATAAATCAGATTTAAGGACTTGGACCGGATTCGAGAGAACTAGATTCAAGTTCACCCTCAACCACAAAACCTCATTGGGAGATGTTGGGTTGGTCCTTCTCCCGCCTTCCCACCGCCTCATATCCCCCGTGGAAGCTGTCCTGAGCCCTCGAAGAAAAGGCAGGCCAGGCAGCCAAATGGATTTCTGGAAACGGAGACGATGGGGCTGGTGGGCGAGGGGGCCCTTGGGCCCTGCTGGAGGAGCCCAGAAAGTCAGAAGAGTCGGATTGTTGCCAAGGAAGTAGGCTAGTCGGCCACCGATTTGCCCGGCTCTCTTGACCTGGAATTCTCTTTCCCCACGACGCTTCTGGGCAGCCCTCTGCTCCTTTCGGTAGCCTAACGCTTCCTTGAGTGAAACTTACAGGGTGGAGGATGGGGTGACATTTTATTTATTTATTTATTTATTTATTTATTTATTTATGAGGCTTATATACCGCTTTAAGTGCAAGCACTCTCTAAGCGGTGTACACCAGTAAGCAATGTATATATATATATTTACATTGTCCCCAACAATCTGGGTCCTCATTTTACCTACCCCGGAAGGATGGAAGGCTGAGTCAACCTTGAGCCGGTGAGATTTGAACTGCTGACCTGCTGAACACAGTCAGCTAAAGTGGCCTGCAGTACTGCACTCTAACTGCTGCGCCACCTCGGCTCATACTGTTTGCTGTTTCCGCAGCCCTGGGAGCCTAGTTTCTGCAGGGTTTGCTTGATGTCTGTGGAGTTCAGGTGTGTTGCATCCTCTCCAAATTAGCATCCAGCTTAAGTCTGATTTCCCGGCTGTCTCCTCTATGACTGGAACTCTTTGGGCGTCTGCCCTGCTTTGCCAGCAGGACGACCATCACATTCTCCTGCCCTGCTGACTGTCTGCCTGCTTTTCCTCTGCTCAGGGGCAATCCTCGATCACCTGGTGGGAGTGGAGGTCATCGCCGATTATCTTCTTTACATTCTGAACCAGCAGCAGCAGTTCAGGTGAGAGGGACCCTGGGCTCGGGGGTGGGCCTGGGGGACGCCCTCCACAAGCCTCAGGATCCTCTCCCTCCTACTCTGCAGTTACGTGGAGCGTTACGGGCTGAGTGGCCCCTGCGACGAAGTGGGGAGTGTACTCAAAAGCATAGCACGGCACCTGGGCAAGGTGCAAAAAGTTCAGGTCCTGACTGGCACAGGTGAGTCCTGTCCTCCTGTCCCTAGGAAGCCGGGTGCTTCTGAGCAGGAGGGGCAGATTCCACGGGGGAGCCCAGGGGTGAATGCTGAGCGGGGGAGTGTCAGCTTTTGGGAACCAGATGGGCCTGACCCTCCAGAGACAGGAGGTGTTCCCCCCCCCCAGCTGAGGCTTCTCCTTCTTCTGGCAGGGAATGTGAATGTATCGGTCCCCAATTACAACGCGGCAGCCTGTGAGTTTATCTACACGTTCCGTAAAGGGCTTCTGGGGAAAGTAATGCTCGATCAAGTGAGTGAGATCCTTGAGTGACCTTGCTCTGGAGTTTTCTTCTGGAAAGTTCCAAGGATCTACCAGGACCAGGAGGTAGGAGCAACACTTAAGAAAGGCTAGGCCAGTGTGACTTTGTTGATACCTCTGGGTTAGAGCTGTGTATATAGCGACGGACAACTCTCTGTGCTGCTTTGTGAAGGTGTTTGCTTTCTTCAGAAGCTCAGCTGGGCCGGGCCTTGCAGTATCAAAGTGGCTCTTAGAGCCGGTCCTTTTGGGGGCAAGAGGTTATGCAAGCTTCCCTTGGGAGGGTCTCCCCCTGGACTTTTTCATCGCTAATCCTAGATCATTTCACATCTATTTTCCAATCCTCCATCCCGTATCTTCAGGGCATGGGCACCAGCTTGTCTTGGATGGCAGAGCAATAGCTGGAGAGATCTATTGTTTATCTCCTATTTAAAAAAAAATGAAGCAGATTGCATTGCTTTGATTCAAACCACATAAGCCATGGTTCACAAATGCTACTATTTTAAAATGAAATTAATACGTTGTTGCAAGTTAAATGATTGCTATTCCATGTTTTGTAACAGAGCTGTGTCCCATAGTTTTGGCTTCCCTTTTTGGATATTATGAATAAACAATTTAACTTTGCTCTTCCATGGCTATCGCACCAACTTCCCTCTTGCGAAGGAAGAAAAAACAGCACAACTCCATCAAGCATGCAGAAGACAAAAAGGATAAAACAATGAATTGAACATGTAAAGTGACTCCTGAAGGAGAGAGCAGTGTTCCAATATCTGAGGGGCTGCCACAAAGAAGAGGGGAGGGGGTCAACCTGTTCCCCAAAGCACCAGAAGGCAGGACAAGAAATAACAGATGGAAACTAATCAAAGAGAGAAGCAGCCTAGAACTAAGGAGGAATTTTCTGACAGGGAGAACAATTAACCAGGGCAACAGCTTCCCTCCAGAGGTTGTCAAGAAGAGACTGGACAGCCATTTGTCCCAAACAGTATAGGGTCTCCTGCTTGAGCAGGGGGTTGGACTAGAAGACCTCCAAGGTCCCTTCTGACTCTATTATTCTATTTTCCAAATTGCAGCCCTTTTTATCTCTGATAAAAGTCTTAATTTGCATCAAGTCAGCTTTTTGATTGTCTTTTTCAAGGCAGAGGCCAATACACGCTCTTCTAATCAACGGCGAAATACTATAAAGGTTGCATAAAACAGATGGCGGCTTTCATCTCATGATACTTCCTGTACACATCTTCAAAATGTACAAATCCCCCCCAAATATTCAAAATATCCTGACAAGCAGTTGCTGAAGTCACATCCCAGGGTCCTTCCTCAAAGTCGGAATCCAAGTTGAGACAGACACGACTGATTTTTCTCTGCCAAGAATAACTCAGAATGCTCCTGATGACTCCGGTTCTGGCTCCTGTCATCCAACAGCTGTCAGAAGACAGGCCGTCTCCGGGGGCCTCTTCTGTATGAATGCGGGGGGGGGGGGATAAGGCCCTTTGGCTCCCTCCACTGCAGCTGGGAAGATCAAAGCACTGCCCCATCATTTTTCTGGAGGCAACTGGACTTTCGCGTTTTTTTCCCTTGAGGATGTTTCACTTCTAATCCAAGAAGCTTCTTCAGTTCTGGACCTCTGAAATGAAGAAACTTCTTAGATAAGAAACAAAACATTTTCAAGGGAAAAAACCAAGAAGGTCCATTTGTCTTTTGGAAAAGCACCTGTGGGACCACTGTGACCTGGATGATTGAGAGTCTCCACAGACATCCGAGCCCTGTGGTGGCACAAGGGACGCCTGGCTGAGCGTACGGATTGTAGAAAGGATCTTGGCATCATAAGCGGAGTACCGGTCCCCAGTGCAGAAAGGCTGTCGCATCAGAGTGGCAAAGCACTTCTGCAACTGCAGGGAGGAGTCCGGACGCTCCCCGGGAGTCAAAAGCTGACCCAGAGGCACAAACATACGCACCATCCAGTGCAAAAAAAAGTTTACATTTGCTGCAACGTCTTCACCCCCTCATTATTGGAAGCAAAACCTGTGCATTTCCCCCCAGAACCTCAGAATCCAAAATATCATACGTACAGACCAGGCTATTGTGGTGACTTTTATTAAATGAATTGAACACCAGCAGATAAATGAACGTCAGGAACCATTCCTAGTTCTCTTTGCACCCAGACATCACAGGCGTTGAAATGCATGGAAAAGTTCTTAAACATTTTGGAGTTGATGAATGAGATAAATCAGGGCAAAGGTCTATTCAGAGCAGCATTCTCTGTGACCCAGTATCCATTCGGCTGCATCGGGAAAGCTTGTGTCCAGGGAAAGCTGCCTTGCCTCCTCTCTCACAGCTGCCCATCTCTTGTACGCAATTCAGAATGCCTGGCTTTCAAGTCTAATAGCTCCACAAATTTGTCTCATCCATTTTATAATCATCTCAAGAGCCTTCGTAATATCTGAGGGCAGCAAATGTCATATCAACTATGCAAAGCTGTTTATTGAATCTCCCTACTGAATTTCTGAAAACTCTGGCACGTTTTCAAAAACATGGCGGTCTGGTTGAAGGGACGTGGCCGACCCAATTAGCTGCTTCCCCAAAATGATTTTTTACTGGACTTTGAGGGCAGAAATATCCCAGCCAAAAGGAGAATAGACGTTTTCAGAATCTTCCAGCTGCTGCAAAGGCATTTGAGAAGATTTTCCACAGGAAATTAAAACCACGTTAATGACAACAACAAGAACAACAACAAAAATGGCAGCCTGTCCAGGTCAATGCCCATCCCAACCCTTTCTGCCCTTGACCATCCCCTTCTTCTGTCTACTTGGAGGACGTGGCTGCCTCCGAGCAATTTGGATGTTTGCACCAATACAGCAATTGCCCCCTTCGGCCAGTTCAAAACACAATGCAAGAAGAGTGTTGTGTATTACACGTTTGGCTTCTCTCGGTTTTGGCCAAAAGAAGAGCCACGTGTTACATACCAAACTCTCTCAGTTAGAGGAGGATAAGGAAACGATTTTTTTCAATAGTAGCCTTGAACATGATACAACTGATAATATTCAGCTTTTCTTAGTTGCTCAAGATAGGAGACAAGATATTGTCCCCTCACTTGAGCCTCCCATCTACCTGGTGATCTATAAATTGGCCTCAAGAGGAATGAGTAGCCAGAAATTGCACATAGTTGAGTCCGACTTGAGTCGGACTCTTCCATGTCCAGCACGTTCTCTGTGTTGCCACACCGACTTCTGCGCATCCGTCTGGGTGGATCTGACATGGAATGACTCTGAAGTCAAGCTCCTTTGCTCTCCAAGGCACCGGAGGGAGAGATTGTTCCCTGGAGATCCACTGTATAAAAGTAGCAATAAATTCTTGGCAGAAGGTCTGAAGGCCTTTATGTCTTAATCGTTAGAAAAGAGCTGCATGAAGAATTTGAATACGGTCCACGTAGAGTGGGCAGGGATGCCACATCTCAGAATGTCCACCAGCAGACACCGACCATTAAGTAACCATTCTCTCCCCTCCCCCCTTTGGATTGACTTTAGGATGGCAGTCTCAATAAATAAGTAAAAACTGGGGAAACCAGCCAGGACAGGAGTGGGTTGTAATGTATTTTGGCACCGTTGAGTAAATCGTGGTAGGGAGACTCAGCCCCCCCAGATCGCTTGTGGGGAGCTCAGGGTGAGAGGCCGCCCACCAGAGGCTCTGAACGTCAGAGGGCCCGAGGCACCAGGGCCACACACCAGAGGGAGGCCGAGACGCAGAGGAGGGGCCAGGGCTGGGGGTTGTGAGTGCTCCTTGCGGTGTTGTTCCTGGGCTGCATCTCCCCGTATTCGGGGCTGTCCTGCCCCGCCATGCTCATCCCGGCCGCCGCAGCGGCAGCCGCAGCTCCTCCTGCAGCAGCAGCCGCTGCCACGCGCAGGGCTGTCCCTGAGGATCTGTAACGGGGCGCGGGCTTGGACCGCCGGGAGGTGCCCCGCGCACTCCCCCGGGCTGACCCCCGAGCTCCACCCCGGCCCCCTTTGCAGGCCACGCTGTCCATGAAAATGGCCAGCAGGAAGAGGAGAGTCCAACAGACGGCTGGGCTGCACTTCACCCTCATGGTCTCCAGGAAGTGGGCCGGATCTGCAAAATCAAAGGGAGAGAGGGGTCTTGTCAGAGGAGAACCTGGCCAGGGCTGCCTGGGGGCCTCTGCGTTTAGATTTAACCCAGAAAGCCCGGAGTTTCTCTGAGGGCTGCTGTTGCTTGGAGACTGGCAGCCCTTGGTTTGCCTCGGGAAACAATCTGGAGCTATCCGGTTTCCCATCAGACAAGGATATTCAGAATAACGGAGTTGGAAAAGGGACCTTGGAGGAGGGGTGGTCCAGCCCCCTGCTGAAACGGGAGACCCCCCCCCACACCATCCCAGACAAGTGGCTGTCCAGCCTCTTCTGGAAAACTTCCAGTGATGCAGCACCCACAACCTCTGGAGGCAGGTTGTTCCACTGGTCAATTTTCTATCAGGACGTGTCTCCTTAGTTCCCGGCTGCTTCTCTCCATTGCTTCTTGCCCTGCCTTTGGAGAAACAGGGTGACCCTCCGCCTCTTTGCAGCAGTCCATTAGATACTGGGAGGGGGCTCTCTGTCACCCCTGGCCCTTCTTTCTTCTAGGCTGGCCAAACCCAATTCCTGCAACTGTTCTTCATCATAGGTTTTAGCCTCCGTCCTTTGTTCTCTGCGCTATTTCTAGGGCCTCGGGGTCTTTTTTTCCCCCTATCCTGGTGATCAGAATTGGATGCCGAGTTCCAAGGGCACCGAAGGAGGACGAGGCGTTACTAGCAGTTCACCTGATCTTGGTCCTGCAGGCTGACTGACTGCCCTTCGGCTGCAGGGAGGCTCACCTGTCTGCTAAGGTCTGACTCGGATGGGGTTTTTTTAATGCAACCTAAATATGGTGGCTTGTTTACTTGCGGCTTGGCATGAAGTGTGAACGCATCTCCGTGTAGCCTATTGGGAAGCCGCGGTCAACGAAGCCGATTTAGAGCCACAAGCTCTTAACTTCTGGGCTAGGCTTTTAAAATGATCCCCCCCCTCCCAACGCAAATTTCACCGCAGATTCTGACCTAGTCAAGGGATCGGCCCCCTCCCCCCAAGGAGCACCGGGGCTGGGGGAGGGCTGCCCCCACCGCTTTCCCCGAAGAACCCGCCGCCCCCTCCCCAACGGGGCGCCGCTCCCCGGGGGGGGGGAGGCTGCGGAGGAGAGGGACCCCGAGAGCGGCCGCGATTCTGCAGCTCCCCCCCCGGCCCGGAACCGGCGTTTCCTTCCATCGCCCGGCAGGGGGGAGACGACCCTCCTCCCGCCCCCAGTCCCCCCCCGCCAGCATTAGCGCAGAAGAGGCGCCCCTCCCGCCTCCCTGGGCCGCCCGACGGGTACCGCGCTCCGTCGCTCCGGGCTTTCCCTGCCGCTGCTTCGCGCCGCGTCCGTCCGCCCGCCAGCAGAAGCCGCCGCCGCCCCGACAGCCCCCCGTTCGGCCTCCGGCAAGGCGGCTTTTCGTCACTGCGCGCCCCCGCCCCGCGCGCCCCCTGCGCCCGCTGGGTGGGTGAGCGGGGGCCAGGACGGACCCCCAGCAGGCAGCTCCGCCCCGGTCGGGCCACGCATCGCCCCTGCGAGGAGGGGGGTCTCCCGAGAGGCCGTCCCCGATGGGAGCGGGATTTGGGGCTCTCCCGGGCATCCGAGAGGCCGGGGCTGCCCTCCAAGCACGGGGACCCTCCTGGGGGAGACCAGGAAACCCTGAGAAATGAAGAGCCCCCCCCAATCCTTGGAAAGGCTGGGAACCGGGGCAGCCCCCAATAATTAGGGAGCCGGGATCCTTCTCCCTTTGGGGTGGCTTAGGGGAAGAGCAGGGACCCTTCGGTCTTTCCATTTTAAGTCATTTCTCAGCATTTTAAAATGTGCATTTATTCAGTGTATTTTTTTTATGCGTTGGCCATTCTGGAAGTGTGCCAGCAGGCCAGCATCAAAAACAGCATTTATAAAAGCCCCCCAAACAAATACCGTGAGTAAACCCACCCGGAAGGGCCCAAGGAAAGCAACCCCTTTGTCACCAGGGCACCCCAACGTTCCCAGCAAGCCTCCATCCTGGGCTGGGTGGGAGGAGGGAGGCAGCTGCCAAGGGGGGAGCAGTGACTGCCCCCTTCCAGAGGCCCCCCCATGGCATTCTCAGATGGGGCCACCTGGAGGGAGTTGGCCCCACTCTATTCAGGGCACCCTACTGAGGATAGAAAAACAAGGTTACGATGGAGGCCACCATTGTGCAACGAAAGGCAGGGCTTTGTATCATTGCAGCCAACACCTCGGCTTGCTGACACCCCTGCCCCGACTGTGTGAAGACGGGAGTGGGTGGTCCCTCAAGTGGGGCCACCCAGGGCCTCAGAGGGGGGACCGTCTTTGCATCTTGAACCGCATTCGGCAGCAGCCACAGGCAACCAGGACAGCAACAGTGGGAGCCTTCCAGGGAAGGCAGGAAAACCACCGGGCTTGGATCAGCTGCAGCTTTCGCATGCTCAGGAGCAGCCCCACCAGGAGGAGAGCTCTGAAGGAAAAGATCCCCGTTTCATTTCCCCCTTTGTTCCTCCCATCACCCTCTTCGCCCCCGGAAACCTGCGCGCCTCGCCCTGGACCTGCTCGTTACGCTTTTGAGCTGTTGCCTCAGTCCCAGTTTATTTATGAATGACGCCTTATGCAAGAAGTCAATCAAAGCAAATTGCTGCATTTAAGGACAGCAGCATGTCTATTTCGGTGTTTGGTGACAAGATTGTCTCCCAGAATGATTGCTTTAAGATGAGCCAGCCGTGTGCGGCAGCAGCCAAACAATCTAATGCAATCCTTGGTTGCATAAACAGAGGCACAGTGTCAAGATCACATGAATACCACTTTATAAGGCCTTGGTAAGACCACATCTGGAGCACTGCATACAGCTTTGGTCACTACATTGTAGAAAAGATGTTGAGACTTTGGAAAGACTGCAGAACACAGCAACAAAGATGATAGATTGATTGATTGATTGATGAGACTTATATACCGCTTTAAGTGCAAGCACTCTCTAAGCGGTGTACACCAGTAAGCAATGTGTATATATATATATATATATATATATATATATATATATATTATATATATATATATATATATATTTAGAAATAAAAACAGCTCCCCTCTCACTGACAGCTCCCCTCTCACGGATCAACAACAGACTGATTCCAGCAAGCAACTGTGGCTGAGTGCGCCACGACCCATAGAGAACGGATCATTGGTGGGACGGAATGGAGATGGAGTAGAGCCCGATGAACTGAAAGAAAAACGGAATATAACCAAGCTCAACCAAGATGACGAGACCGAGGACGAACCCCCCGTTGAGGATATTACCACACGCACCACACACACCATGACAACCCGGTCACAGTCGAGTAGAAGAATGCATCCCCCTCGGATACTCCCAACACCAAGTTGCGAGACAAAACAGCGATTGCAGTTAAAGGGGAGGAGCACTATACGGAGTGAGAACGGAGAATTGGGGATGAACGGCAGTAGTGCTCTCCAACAATGGACGGAACAACGAAGCACTGATAACGGAACAACGGCAAGAAACATCGCGACTGCGCGCAAGAGAGAGAGCGTGGAAACGAACAGCAGACCGCTCAGGAGAACCTACGGGAAAAAGGAGGGGAGGAGGAATAGCATGGGGGGGGACTATGAGCTTGTGTTACAATCCCGGGAGATAGGAAAACAGGATCAAAGCAGCCTTGGGGCATGTAGTGATATTGAAGGCAGTGTGGATAATTGCCTACCCCCGCTCACAAAGGGAAGTGATGTCTGGGATGGTGGAGGGGTTACGAATAGGGAAGGAAAAAGGACTTGGGCTTCCAACCCGTTAACAACTAACGAAGCAACATATGATCGAACTCAAACTAACCATGGAACGGAGATAGATGCTGACGTGGGGCGTATGCTTAGGACTCAGCCCGATCAGCTGGGGCCTATGACGCGCTCCAGGAGCCGGAAACAGGCATTAAACAACTGTATATAAGACTCCCCCGTAGTTTGCCTTTTAACCCTGACGATGTCAAGTGTATTTGACGAAAGCTTGGTGGATTAAATTTCTATTTTTATAGATATTCTCTTGGTGATCGTTATTTGGACAATATATATATATATATATATATGTTTTCTGAGGTTTACCTCCCGCCTACCAGCCATTTGGAAACCTGCCCTTATTGACAAACGACTCCCTAACCCCAAAATCTTAAACCCCTCTGCAACTCAGACTAACCTGAGCACAACCAAACAGAACACTCCCCCAGCCAATCAGAGCACAGCCAAGCCCCTAACCATTCAGAACACACCTCCACCCAATCAGAACACAGCCAAGCTCCCACCCAATCAGTTCATACCCCCACTGGCAGTTAAAAGGAAGAAACAGCTAAAACCACACATTGCTGCTCAAAGCAAGAAGCTAAAAACACCAGCCTGAAGATGACGAATGTGACTTCGTCGAAACGTTGCCAAGACACTTCCAATTTTACGCGGGAGAAAACCCGAACAACCAAAGACCTATATATATATATATATATTTACATTGCCCCCAACAATCTGAGTCCTCATTTTACCTACTCCAGAAGGATGGAAGGTTGAGTCAACCTTGAGCCGGTGAGATTTGAACCACTGACTTGCTGAACACAGTCGGCTAAAGTGGCCTGCAGTACTGCACTCTAACTGCTGCGCCTGGAGGCTAAAACATAGGAAGAATTGGGTTGCAGGAATTGGGTATATCTAGTGAAAAGAAGGACCAAGGATGACATGGCAGCAATCTTCCAGAATTTGAGGGGCTGCCACAAAAAATAGGGGGATCACCCTGTTCTCCAAAGCGCCTGAGGGCAGGACAAGAAGCAACGGATGGAAACTAATCAAGGAAAGAAGCAACCTAGAAATGAGAAATTTCCTGACTGTGAGGACAATCAACCAGTGGAATAGAAGTTGCCTCCAGAAGTTGTGGGTGCTGCATCACTGGAGGTTTTCAAGAAGAGCCTGGAGAGCTACTTATCTGAAATAGTGTAGGGTTTCTGCTTGAGCAGGGGGTTGGACTAGAAGACCTCCAAGGCCCCTTCCAGCTCTATTCTCCATAAGTGATGAGTAGAATATGCAAACAACGAGTGACGTAGAGTTTGTTTCCACCTCAACTCTGGTTTAATTAACAGCTGGCTTTTCAAGAGTTATGAGGCAAGTAGCAAAAGGCAACCCTTTATGGCTGCCCACTCAAGTTCAGTGACTATAGACGGCTTAACAAAAAATGATGCACTTCCTGGCCTTTCCCCAAGTAGAAATAAAATGTAAAGATCAAGTGTTTGGCTTTGGGCCTTAACACGCAAGCATGCCTCGCTGAAAGAAAAAGGACCCAGAGCTGCCGGAATAACGGGGGGGGGGGGAAGCAACGTCAACAGACAAAAAGGGAAAATTGAAGCGCTTGATAAATGGACTAAAGCGGAGGATCCAGGAGGCCGCCAGATGGCGCTATTCCACCACGGTTAAAAGAAGACTCCGCCGAAGCTCATCCCAAGGGATCGAGGGTGGATTCCCAATCTGGGCTACGCGTGAAAACTTTTTTTAAAAAGCCCCACACGGTTCCTGAGTTTATTCAGAAGATCGAAAAGCAGAATTTGCACAGCGAGGGGAAAAAGCCCGGAAGGCTCTTTGCCTTCATTCCTCGCCCGCACTTTGGGAGACGGCCGGGGTCTCCACCGACCGCCCTCCGCTTCTGCCCCGGAGTCTCGGGCGGTTCCTTCCACTCCGCCGGGCTGCTCGGGGAGGCGGGCCGCGGCACGGGCGCTCAGTCGCACCGGGGGCGCCCAGACGGCCGCCCGTAAAGCCCCCTCCGGGAAGGAAACGCGCGCGGGACGGCCTGGGGGGGGGAGGGTCGGGCACGGAGCGCTCCTTCCCACGGCAACCCCCGGCACGACCTCCAGCGCTGGACCCCTCGGGGCGGCGGGCAAGCGGGGAGGCGCCCTCGGCCAAGGGAGGAGGGGAGCCCGGACGGCCAGCGGGCTTCTCCAGTCTCGCCCCGGGTTCCGGGCTGCGCATCCCCCGCGCGGAGGGCGCTCCTCGCTCTTGCCCGGGCGCCTGGCGCAGTTCGGGATGGGGCGCTGGGAGCCCAGAGTCCGTCTGGCTTCGGCGACTGGCGGGGGCTCCACCGGCGCTGGGAGAGGCGCCTCGGACGGGCTCTCGGGGGGGGGGGGAGCCGCGTATGCGCCAGGCAGGCGGGCCCTGCAGGCGGGGCGGGAGCTTCTCTGCCGGAGAGGGGAACGGTCCCCTCCGCCGCTGCCCAGGGAGGCTCCGGGAGAGCCCCCTCCGGGGCCGGGCCGCGTCCCTCTCCGCCCGGCCCCGGAAGAGGCGGAGCGGCGTCGGCGTCCCGGGCGCGGGGCCTCCTGGGCCGGGGCGGGCATGGAGCGGCTGCCGGCGGGCGCGGCGGTGGCGCTGCGGGGCGGCTCGCCGGGGGCCACCGGCTGCGGGCCCTGGGAGATGCGCGAGCGGCTGGGCAGCGGCGGCTTCGGCACCGTCTCCCTCTACCAGCACCGGGTGGGCGCCGCGGGCAGGGCGCCCCTCCGCCTCCCGGGAAGGGCGGGGCGGCTGGGGGGGGGAGGCGGGCGGTGTCCCGGGTCCGCCCCGGCCGGCTTTAACGCTGCGCCCTCCGGCGCTTCCTTCCCCTCTTCTGCCCCGTCCGCCCCGTCTGCAGGAGTCCGGCGCCCGGATGGCGGTGAAGGCCTGCCGCCTGGAGCTGAGCGCCCAGCAGCAGGAGCGCTGGCGCCATGAGCTGCAGATCCTGCACGGGTCCGTCCGGGGCTGGGGGGGAGGGCAGCGGGTCCCCTTCCCCAGCCGGATGCCCCGCAGACCTGGGCCCTTCGGGGGTCCCGCCTGCGCTGCACCTGGCCCGAACCAAGCAGGCGGTGGGGGCCGGGCTCCTTCTGTCCCCCCTTGGAGACTCCGGATGTTAGTCTGATCCTGACCGTTGTTTGTTTGCATCCCGCCTTTATTATCTTTACTAATAACTGACCCGCCCAGCCCTCCTTCCTCCTCCTCCTCTCCGCACCCTGCGAGGCGGGTGAGGCTGGGAAGGAGGGGCTAGCCCAAAGCCACCCAGCCAGACCTTAGGACTAAGGCAGGACTAGAACTCACCACCTCCCAGTTCCTATCCGGGCGCCTCCACCACCATCCCCAGCCACCACCACCCCTTTGCCCTGCTTCATGGGCTGCCTCCTGCTTTCCTGCCTGGGCTCGGAGGCCTCCCGGGAGCCTTTGCGGGCTCTCTAGCAGGAGGAGCCCCTTCTCCAAGGCCCCTCTCAGGCTCCCCTTCCCTTCCTCTCCGCAGCTTGGATCACCCGAATGTGGTGAAGGCCCTGGACCTGCCGGAGGAGCTGGACTTCCTGGTGAACGCCGTGCCCCTCTTGGCCATGGAGTACTGCTCCAGAGGAGACCTCAGGAAGGCAAGGCCCCTTTCCCTCCCCCTCCCAGGGCGGCAGGCTGCTGGATCCACCTGGGCTGCTCGCCTCCCGCTCGGGCTGCTACCTGCAGAAACCCAGGAGGGACCCCCCCCCTCAACCCCACTCGGAGGCTACCGGAGCCCCCTTCCCACATGAGGACGTCCGGAGGGTGTCCCCACCAATTTGCCCCTGACAGAAGGGAGCCAAACTCCTTCGGTTCTCTCCACGGCCTCTAAAACGTAGAAGCAGATAAAACTGCACTCGGCTTCCACTCTTCCGGGGCTTCAGGCAATCCCTCCTTTGAGGTCGGTTACCAATTTTGGGACCCGGATGTTGAGCTGCAGAGCCAAACTCCGATGGCACCGGGGGTCTCCCCCTCTTTTGTGCTTGGCCTTGTAATTGTTCATTATTTCACTCCCTTGACGGTCAGCCCTCATTTTCTTGGCACAAATAGGGGCTGCGTTCTCCAACACAGAGCTTGCTAGTGATGTGTTTTGTCCTTTGAGCTCTGTGTATGTTGGTTATTAAATAGAAGAGTCGTTCTAACCTTCCTATTATTGCCACGGTTACTCTTTTAGCTGCTGAATGCGCCTGAAAACTGCTGCGGTCTTAAGGAAAGCCAGATCCTTTCTGTGCTGAGTGACATTGGTATGTCAGCTGTCCTTTCCCACCATGAAGTGATTTAAAAGTGTTTTGTTTCCCAGTCTCGTTATTGTGCCTCAGAGTTCATTTAAAAAGCCCACCAGTTCTGAATACGTATAAATAATTAATCTTTATTTGTTTAGAGCAGGGGTAGGCAACCTTGGCTCTTTTGTGACTCGTGGACTTCAACTTCCAGAATTCCTGAGCCAGCATGAGGGAACTGTGGCTCCCTCATGACTCGTGGACTTCAACTCCCAGAATTCCTGAGCCAGCCTGGCTCAGCTTGGAAACCTCTCCCTTCCCCCTCAGCGTGGCTGGCTCAGGAATTCTGGGAGTTGAAGTCCACGAGTCTTAAAAGAGCCAAGGTGGCCTACCCCTGGTTTAGACCACAGGAGGGCTTTGGGACAGAGCTTAGAGCATATTCTGGATTTTCCACTGTTGTCAAAAGCCGAATCAGAAAGTGTCTCAATTTTTTTTTCTAAATGTGTGCATTTTTTCCCCATAATTTCCAGGATCTGGCATCCAGTATTTACATGAAAACAGAATAATTCATAGAGATCTTAAACCAGAAAATATTGTCCTTCAGGAGGAAGCCGGAAAGGTAAGTGAAACACTCCGGGCGTTGCAACAATGAGCTTAGAAGGCTGCGGTTGTCGGTTTCTTCGTCAAACTGTTCCACGAAACGGGCCACGGAAAGGGGAATCGTATCCCTCAGCAGGCTCCCCCCTGCCCTGCCCTGCTCCCTCCCCACCTCTGCTGGGCCAGGCCCTGCTAGGAGGAGGCCCCCGAGGGGGTCGGAGGAGCCAGGCCCTCCTGCCTTTTGGGCCGGGCCTCCCTCGCCTTCTCCGCCCGCAGGTCCTTTCCTCCTGCTCTTTTGAACCACAAGGTGCCCTTGACTTTGGCCCAGTCACCAGGAGGCCCTGAGTTCTAGTCCTGCCCTAGGCACAAAAGGTGGGTGACTTTGGGCACTCCCTCTCTCTCTCCCTCAGCCCGGCCCACCTCACAAGGTTGTCGTTGTGGGGAAAATAGCTGGAGGAGGGAATATTAGGTATGTTTATTGTTATACCCACAGTAAAGGTGGAATATAAATAAATCAAGGTCCACCGGTGATGGCTTGAGGAGCTGGTTCTCCAACCTCAGAACAACATCTAAAGCAGTGATTCTCAACCTTTCTAATGCCGCGACCCCATAATACAGTTCCCCATGTTATGGTGACCCCCAACCACTTATACACCACCAGGTGCCAGGGGTGTGGCCAAAGAAAAGGGGGAAAAAATGGCGGACAGCCTTGTTTGGCGACCCCGTGAAATGGTCGTTCGCCCCCAAATGGGGTCCCGACCCACAGGTGGAGAACCACTGGTCTAAAGGGACATTTCAGCTGCCGGCTCCTTCCTTCCCATCCAATCAAAGCAGAGGCTCTCCCCGTCTCTCTCCCCCGTTTCAGAGGCTCAGCTAGGGGGGAAAAATGGAGAGAAACACCCATTTCTCAGTGAAGCAGCTCAGGTGAAAAAACGACTTGCCGTGTGATTTCATTGCCAGGTAATCTACAAGATCATAGACCTCGGATACGCCAAGGATCTGGATCAAGGAAGCTTATGCACGTCTTTCGTGGGGACCTTGCAGTACCTGGTGAGATTTGAGCACAGATTGCCCTCGTTCTTCTCTCTCTCTCTCCGGGGGGGGGGCTCTGTCAATGATGCTTCTCCCCATTTCTGCTGTTTTGTTTTAGGCCCCTGAACTCTTTGACAACAGCCCTTACTCCATGACGGTGGACTTCTGGAGCTTTGGGACGCTGATCTTCGAGTGCATTACGGGCTTCAGGCCCTTCCTGCACAACCAGCAGCCTTTCATCTGGTGCGTTTCTCTGGCTCAGTTGGGGGAGGGGGCAGGGCGGACACGGCCGGCACGTTTCACCTTTGCCAAAGAGCTGCTGGTTTCTCTGCACCCCCAGGGACACCCAGGCAGCCTCAGGAGAGGCAGCAGGGAAGGAGATTCGGTTCTTTCTCCCCCAGTGTGGATCCAGGAAGAGCTTTTTTAGGGGAATCCCAAGCTGAGCATGGCTCTTTTGGGGAGGGGGAACCATCCATAAGCAAGGGGTCTTCTGGAGGTTACCCATCCTGCTAGAGGCATCATAGGCTCTGAGATACCAACTGTTTTTCCTTATTTATGTGTCTGTGTGTACATGTCTGTCTCTGTGTGTACGTATGTATATGTATATATGTTAAATTTGGATTGCCAGCAAAGAGTTAAAGGGAGACTAGTATAGCTATTTCGAAATGATTTGTTGCAGTAGCGGAGGCTAGATTGGGACTGATAAGGGCAAAAGCTTCCTTCCCATATTTGGGTAGACAGGGTGTTTCAAAAAAAACAAAAACCACTTAATATATATATGTGTGTATATGTGTATATGTGTGTGTGTATATATATATTGTGTACATATATATATATATATATATATATATATATATATATATATATATATGTATACCACACACGTACATATACATAGACACACACACATGGGGAGAGAATGCGAGAGAGAGAATATATGTGGGCTCAGCTGCTTAATTTATTACTTTCTAGTCCTTGATGTCCACCTTCCTTGCTCTTTTCCCGTAGGCATGAAAAAATCAAGAAGAAAGACCCCAAATGCATTTTTGCATGGGAAGAGATGACTGGGGAAGTTAGATTTAGCGCTTATTTGCCAACTCCAAACAGCTTGTGCAGGTAACATTCATTCTCTCTTTTCTCCTTAATTAATAGAATTCCTTCCTGCATTAAATCCTCCCTCCCTCCCTCCGTTCCTTCCTTCCTCATGGAAGAACCAACTCCTCCAAATCCTTTGAATCACCAACAGGTCAGGGGCTATTCCACTTTCATGGGGGGGAATGCCTCATTCCAGAAGGCAGAGCCACAGAGGGAGTCCCCGTAGATGCCCTTGTTTAATCAAAGCCAGCGCTGGGGCACACCAGTCCTGGCGGATCAAAAGCTCCCAAGGCAGATGTTGTGAGGGACTGGCAGCCCTTCAAGTAGCCAGGCCACGTGTGAGGCAGGATGGTGGTGGCCCATCCGATGGGCTGATGCTCTTATTTCGTTTTATGGCTTAGTACGATTGTAGAAACCATGGAGCACTGGCTTCAGCTGATGCTGACTTGGGATCCACAGCAAAGAGGAGGCGGGATAGATCCCAACACAAACGGCTACAGATGTTTTCAAGTAATGGAACAATTGTTAAGTCTGAAGGTAAGGGGCCACGTTACAAACTTCAGTCAAAAAGATTGATTACGATTACAATCGTTTTATAAGCTTTCATTTGCTTCTTTTATTGAATCTCCAAATATTCAGAGCTGGTGACATCAGGACAAAATAGTCACCCTTTCTCCAAGGAAGGAAATTAATTAAAACCCAGTACACTTTTATTTTTGAAATAACACTAACATGATTAGAAATTTGGGCAAGAAACTAGTTGTTACAAAAAAAAAATCCCTACTGCTTCGATCATACTGTAGCTTTTATTTTATTTTATTTTATTTTGAGCATCTTAAACCTGTCTCCTAAATTCACGGGGGCTGGTAAAAAAAATTTCAAAAATAAACCGCTTTCAAATATTGAGTATTTTGCTCTTTCTTTGTGGCGTTTTGTTTTCAGATCGTCCACATCCTAAACATGACGTCTGCCAAGATCCTTAGTTACGCTCTGCAGCCAGAGGAAAGCCTTCATTCCCTGCAAGTTCGAATTGAATCTGACACTGGAATAAGCTCAGGAAACCAGGAGCTTCTCCTTGAAATGGGGAGCTGCCTGGACCCCCGGAAGCCGGCCTCTCAGTGTGTCATCGAGGGCGTAGTAAGATTTCTTCTCAAATCCTGTTAAAGGGGGTCTGCTAGGGGCACATCCTTGATAGGACCGTTCCTGGCAGCCAGGCAGAACGTGAGGATTTATGTCACACCAGTTTCCATAACGGTCCAATTTGTGGGGATGGCTTGCTCCCACTTATTTTTATTCCCTGTGAGGCTTTCCATAACTAGCTCTGGTAAAATGCATCGTTTTCTTCCATTAAATTCCATTTTTGCAAGGCTACGAAAGGCTGCAAAGTTTTGACAGAATAAGTTAGTGTTTGCAAGGCGGAGGCATCTTAGCACCTCTAAGTGCTTGTTAATCCTTCAAATAAATCGCCTACATCAGAAGTAGCTTCTTCCAGCTCCTTTTTTTAAGACTTGTAAATTTTTCACTCCGTGAGTGTGTATGTATCATATATATGTATGAGTTTATTCATCTATTCTCGCATGCTATTACTGCTTATCTGGATTATTGGTACTTTCTCACGGTTTGCAAGGAAATGTTTTGATTTGATAATTTCTCCTCTTTGCCAGAAAGGCTGGGATAGCTACATGGTATATTTATTTGATAAAAGCAAAACTACATATGAAGGCCCTTTCGCTTCTAGGACGCTTTCTGATTCTGTAAATTATATTGGTAAGTTTGTCTCAGTTTAGTAATAATTGTTATTCTAAGATTCAGCGACAGCATATTTAGGAAAAATATTCTGCAATCATCTTTGAGACCTTATTAAAATATCAAAGTATAAAAAACACTAGCACTAAATCAGTCAGAAGAATGTACAAGCTTCTGCTCCTGACCCATTCATCGTTTTCTTTGAATTTGTAAACAATCGTGTGCAAATTGTAAATATTGAATTGCAAAAATACATCATGTTCAACTCAGTAATAAGCAGGGATTGTGTCAGCTTTGGTTGCATCACAAATATTTTTAAATTCAGTGTCTCCCTCCCTTCCCTTCTTCTAACTTCCCGTTCTTAGTATACTAATAAGGATAATAAGGCCATTATCTTCTCTCAGTCAAGGACAGCAAAATTCAGCTGCCCATTTTCCAGCTTCGGAAGATCTGGGCTGAAGCCGTGCACTACGTCATTGGCCTGAAGGAAGACTACAGCCGCCTCTTCCAGGGCCAGAGAGCTGCCATGTGAGTCCCAGCTGCCCCTGAGGAAGCCCAGCGGTTGGGAGGGGCTCGGACGAATCCGACCAGCAGCCCTTCTGCTGTTTCCTGTGGCCCCCAGGGGTAGGAAGGGGTATCCATTGGGAGTCCCAAATAGCCATAGCTCTTGGGCTTATATACCGCTTCAAGTGTTCTACAGAGTCAGCCTGTTGCCCCCAACAATCTGGTTCCTCATTTTACCGACCTCGGAAGGACGGAAGGCTGAGTTAACCTGGTCAGGATCGAACTCCTGGCTGTGGGCAGAGTTAGCCAGCAATGCTGCACTCTAACCCCTGCGCCACCAGCGCTCTCTATCCATGTATGTTTATATGTAGTTATGACAGAGATTAATGCAAACTTCTCTCTGTCCCAATTTCCAGGTTGAGTCTTCTGAGGTACAACACCAATTTAACCAACAGGAAAAACAACATGATCTCAGCATCACAGCAGTTGAAAGCCAAACTGAATTTCTTCCAGCAAAGTATCCACCTGGACCTGGAACGTTACAGTGACCAAATGACCTACGGAATCTGTAAGCCTTTGGGCCGGTGATGGCCCCAACGTGCTGGTTAACTTTTGGGGGAGCCACCGCTCAACCTCATTCCCCCCCCCCCATCTCTCTCTCTCTCTCTCTCTCTCTCACACACACACACACACACACACACACACACACACACACGGAGGGAGGGGGGAGGGAGGGAGGGAGAGAGCGCACGAGCGCTTCTCTGGTGCTGGCCATCCACATTATTGGGATCAAACAGGATCTTATAGCTGAAACTGTTTGTCAGTCAGTTCATCTTCTTAACCATCTACATCCTATAACTTTCCTAAATCCAGAAATCCAGATCCTTGTTTCCTACCTCTTTCTTGTCTGAAATGTACAAAATATGTTAAAATAGCTAAAATCTAATCAAAGGGATGAAGGAATCCAGGCTGAATAACAGCATATCAGTGAATATAAGTTGTTGATGGTGGAGCCTTTATTGGCCATTTGCAAAATTCATCAGTATTGCTACTTCTGTTGGAAGCATTGTTTGTTTCACAACAAGCGTTGCTCATTTTCCGAGAAAATGGTGTCTTTAAATTAACTCCAGTGTATTTCTTTAAGCCTCAGAGAAAATGTTAAAGGCTTGGAAAGACATGGAAGAAAAAGCTTCGTTGTGCGAAAAGGTATGGGTCAAAAGCAGAATGTATTCTTTTAAACCTATTGTTTTTATTGTTCTTGTCCCCGTGACCCTTATTAAAATGAATCTTTATTTTTGAGATAGTACCTTATCCACGTACAGATTTAATCAAAATTAAATAATTAAAAATGAAGATAAGAAAGTGATCAAAACCTTTTCATTATCCAAAGAAGAAGGCATTGCTTTAAATCCAAATTTATTGTTACTGTTATGTATTTTTTAATTCTGAGACAGCAGCTCACGAATAGGGAAAGAACAGGAAGCTAATAAAAATTAAGCATCCCTTTCTCGTTCTGCGTTTCATTATCACTCATCTGGCACTATCCTCAAATAAAGCTGCCCTTTAGAGTGTGCTCAGCCATGGGGAACATTCTCCCACCATCGTCTCTCTGATCAAAATGGCATTTAGAAGCACGCTGCCCCGAACTCAGAAATAACCCTCAGTCTGTGAAGAAGACCTTCTGTTTTTCCAAGGTCTCTTAAATTGAGAACATTCAGATCTTTTCCATTTTTACTGTTTATTATTCAAAATATAGGCTATCTAGCCCTAGACCAGGGGTAGGCAACCTTGGCTCTTTTATGACTCGTGGACTTCAACTCCCAGAATTCCTGAGCCAGCATGGCTCAGCTTGGAAACCTCTCCCTTTCCCCTCAGCCTGGCTGGCTCAGGAATTCTGGGAGTTGAAGTCCACCAGTCATAAAAGAGCCAAGGTTGCCTAGCCTTGCCCTAGGCGCTACTTGGTGTGTATATTTCTCTACCTTAGCAATGGTTAAGACCTGTGGACTTCAACTCCCAGAATTCCCCAGCCCGGAATCCTGGGAGTTGAAGTCCATTCATCTTAAAGTTGCCAAGGTTGAGAAAGGCCGCTGCAGGGCATCTCCAGCCAGGGACCAGCCAGGCTCCATGGGAAACCCCGGCGAAGGAGGCGCCACGTGGCAAATCCTTTTCTGCTGCCCGACGGGAAGAGGCATCCAGTTGGATGATTATATTCAGGGTGGAAGAAAGATCCCAACGTTGCCTTCAGTCTATCAGAGAGAGGGACTTTTATTTCCCCTGTGCAGGTGGCAGATATCGGCTCCCTGGATGAACAGATCATGGCGCTGCACACCGAAATTGTGGAGCTGCAGAGAAGCCTCCACGTGCGACGTCAGAACGACGTCATGGAAAATCTGTAAGAAAACAAACTTTCCTCAGTGCGCAGTAGGAGGCTTTTATTATTATCCTATGAAGCATCGTTAATGGCACCCTAGCTAATAAGCCTTGCCTCTGCCCAAAAACGTTATAAATAAATGGAGCTGTAGACCTAAAATTTCTGTCTCTTGATTTGGCCAGGGTCACCCACAGATACTGCCCCCATAATCCCCTGCCTCTCATGCGGATGCACTCCCGTGTCGCCAGCCTTCTCTGCTTGATTCCACAAATTAGGTCATCAGTCACGAGTTACAACTGTGACGGGCAGGCTCCATTAGAATCGTAACTCAAGGACTACCTGTATTTTTTTTTAAAGTATACAGTATTTATATTTTTAACACAATTCTTAAATTAGAAGTGGAACTCTGTGCCCACGTGTTCCTTTTTCGTTGAGTTGCAACATTAAAATTTACCATGGTACTTACTAAGTGGCCCACCAAGTTGGTCTGAGTGGAAAGCTTGCCTGAGTTGAGCGTGCTAAACGTTTACAAACAAAACATCATTCAGCCTTAAGAGCATCAATTGTGGTTTTGCTGCTGCTTCTCCTTGTGCACAAGTGTTCCTGGACAACGATAAAGAGCTTCAAGATCTTCCCCTTAAGATCTACCAGATTAAATATCCCGCCATTTTATTGAGGGTAAACACTTTGACGCTCCCACTCTTACTAACAGAAGTTGATCGTTTGTTGTGTTTGCATTTCTAAACCTCATGAACACCACCACCACCACCACCCCGGCCTTTACGAATGAGCGCTAACCCCAGAGGAGTTTATGTCTGTCTCTCTCTTTCTCTCCCCACAGGGAGCAGAGAGCAATAGAACTCTACAAGCAACTGAAGTCGAGGCCTCCAGGTAGGGCAGAGTCCCAGGGAAGCTGCAGCCGGCATGGAAGGGATGAGGGGTATTAAGTAGAAACGTGGCCAAGGGCCCTGGATGGATGGGCTCAGCAGACTTGGGAACACAAAAGATTTGGTGCACCTCTTAAAAACAAGATGACATTGCTGGATCCTCTGCCTCTTTTTTTCGCTTTTTGTCTTTCTTTACTGGTTTTCTAAGTTTGTAATGGTCATTTCTAGCTGTTCCTGCTTTGAGGGTGAAAATTTAGAATATAGAGGCTGTTCCTACGGTGATGCTGCTGACCCCTATCTAGTCAGATACTTCATCATTCCCTTAAATGGAGCTTTAGCAGTCTCTGGAGCACTTTGGGTTGAGGAAATGTTGAAAGATACGACATTGGAAGTCTTGTTCGATGACTACAAAATTTTATAGTCATATTTACCAGAATTTCTGATGTATCTAACAGTTACAAATATGTTATTCTTGTTATTAAGACTAATTTAGAATAGGAATAGGAATAGAATAGAATAGAATAGAATAGAATAGAATAGAATAGAATAGAATAGAATAGAATAGAATAGAATAGAATAGAAACTGGAGGGGACCTTAGAGGTCTTCTAATCCAGCCCCCCACTCAAGCAGGAGAACCAATATGATCTCAGACAAGTGACTGTCCAGTCTCTTCTTAAAACCCTCCAGTGATGGAGCGCCCACGATTTAAAGCGTATGACTTTTCTAAACGGCATCTTTTGAGGTAAAATTTGGATCGCCCGTGCTTTTTTTACATGGAGGAAGTTTCCCATTGGGAGAGATCTGTCTTTCAGACCACGTCTACAGCGACAGCACAGAGATGGTGAGGATCATTGTCCAGACGGTTCAGAGTCAAGACTGGGTCCTCAAGGAGCTCTTCAGGCATCTGAGGTAATCGGCCGTAATCACACCTAGGATCCCCCACAACTCTCCTTTCCCACTCCTGTTCAGTGCCCAGGGAGCAGGGTGACCATGATCCAACGAAGGTCACTTGGACTTTGGTGCCTCTTCTCTGTCAATCTGCTTCACCTTTTGCCTTTCTTCTCCATTAAAAAGATACTAAAAATGTGATCCTCACCCTTTCCAGTTGTATTTCTAGTTGATCAAAGCTTGTTCAAAGTTTCAAAATATACTTCCTTAAGTTGATCTGCTGTTTCTTGTGAAAGACAGAAACAAGCCTTCTTGGAAAAGTCTGGCTCTGAAACCCCAATGGACAATCCAGGGGCCAAAATTGGCTCTGGAGAATGCAGGAGCCGTAGTGTGTCCTCTCAGAGAATTGGTGAAAAACATCATTGGTATATTTTCCATTTGATTGCCAAAAGGGAGAAACATTGCTGGAAATGATAGACTGAATTTATTAAAGTGTGCAATTTCATTCAATTCACAGTATATTAACTGTCTTTGTTACTAATTTTTAGCTTAATTTTAATAATGATTTTAGGTTCTTAATGTGGTTTATTTATTTATTACTAGTTAATGAATTTTAGAAAACTATCGCTTGCAACTTATTTTAATTCCTGATTTACTTAGCTGAATTATTTATTTGTCTTTTATTCTTTTTTTATGTGTTCTCTTGTATTTGTTCATACACTTTCTTTAAAATGTTCAATAAAGGGGAAAAAAGCAAACAAGCACTGAGACAGAGGGCCACTGAAGTCATGAAGTGCCAAAGCACTTTCTCCCCCCCCCCAGGTGCTTAATGTCTCTTCAAGAGAGCAGCAGTAAATGTTACTGTTTCTCTGAGGGAAACCGAGTCTGAGAAAGTGTTTTATTGAAAAGGTGGCTAAGCACCGAGCCAAAACATTTGTGTGAAAACAATGGAAAAAGAAGGGGATTGAAAGGAGATAGCCAGAGAAATTACGGTGTCTGTTCCCTGGCTGATAACGGAGGTCGCATCGTCCCTAGAAATATTCCTGAATTTGTCCTTGATTTGCCCTGGATGCCCTCGTACCACCGCTGAGGAAAAGGATCATTGCTCGTCTTCTCACGCTCTCTTTTCTTTTTGAACCACAGCAAATTGCTGGGCTGCAAACAGAAAATCATCGACTTGCTTCCCAAGATTGATGTGGCTCTGAACAGCATCAAGGAAGCTGACAACTCAGTCATGCAAATGCAGGGGAAACGGCAGAGGGAGATCTGGCATTTGCTGAAAATCGCTTGCGTAAGGATTGGGATTCCCGCCGGGGAATCAACCAGGCCGTGTTGATGAATATTTCATACAGCCTGTCGACGTTACATTATAAACCAGCATTGTAATTTGTGTACCGGTTTGCCGACGTCACCAACATATAAGCAGAATTTGGTACAAATACTACTTGTGCGGAGAGACATTCTGACAAGTGTGTCTGTTTCCAAAGCCTGTCAGAAATATTTGGCTAACTTCCTCCCTAGAATTCAGAGCTTCGTTGCGTACCATCCAGAAAAGCCGAGTGCAGATTTGGGCAGCACAGGACATGTGAGGGCCACTTTTAAGGCCCCATTTTATATCCCTAAATTAGGCAGGGCCAAGATGTTTCGGCACAAAAGCTCACATCTCAAAATTCGGGTGCCGCTGATTCTGACGACATTCAGATGTCACCAGCCACACTCTTGTTGTTGGTCACTCTGCACCATCTGCTGAGTATCAACCATGAGGGGGTTTGTGCCGTCCTGACCACCTCATTTCCCACAGCTGTTTTAAGGCCTGAGGGCCAGACCTCGGCCACCAGATTGGCCGTAAGACAGAGCTGACCCCGCAGTCTTTAATCCCAGTCAGTTCATTCAACCTTCGAATGCAGCCTTACACAATTTTTCATTCTTGAGTGGCTAGAAGAGGGAAATGGGGCACCATTGATGCCCCCGATGGGGAAAAAGTTCCTCAGTGTCGGGATGTTGCTCTCCAGAGTGCAACGAATACCAAACGAAGGCGGAGCTCGGTCACCTGGACCGGTTTTTCTGCTGGCACCGCAAACCGTGTTCCTCCTGACCCCCATTTACAGCATCCCCCAATCCGGGTCATTGAGAATAAACGCAGCGGCCTTGCAGGATGCGAATCCTCCGCTAAAGGCAGCAGGCATTTCTGTCCTAAACGCCGCCTCCTTTTCCTTGCAGACTCAAACTTCTGCTCGATCGGCCAGCTCCAGCGTGGAGGGTCCCGTCCCGTCCTCGGTGCCTGCCTGGCTCTCCCAAGCTGCTACGGCAACCATGTTGCAGCCTTTGCCTTTTGCAGAAGCCTCTAGAAACACGTAAGAGGCGGGGAAGGCGGCCCTTCCTTCCTGCTTGAAGCCCCCGGCCTCAGGGCTGGCCATTGGCACCCCTGCCAGGGAATGCCCTACGTTAATTAAACGAACAGCTTAGTGAAGAGGGCAATATACCAGTGTTTAACGGTGTGAAAAAGCCATATGCCCTGAATGCACAGTTAGTAGAATAAAGCGTATCTCTATGATGTGAAACTGAAGTTTAAAGGAGAAAAGAATGCTTGAAAATAGGGTCACAACTTAAAAGATTATAATTGCGGGCTTAATTAAGGACTAATTTTAATTCATATCGCAAAATATCTTTTCATCCTCCAAAAAGAAATACCTGGAATTGTGACTGCTTAAGAAAAGGAAGCTCCTGATTTTAATTTGTGTATTTAAATAGTTTCCTTCCTTGTTAGCAGTACTTGGGATAGACGGCAGCCATTTTTGTTCTTTTCCTGGCAGGTTGAATTTTGCACATTTGTTAGAAGAAAATCTAAGCTATCTTGACAGTTTTAGCGCCGTTATACAAGAAGCAAGACACGGCCAAAATAGCAGCATGACGGTGAGTCGAAGCTTCCCTTTGACAGGCGTACTTGCAATAAATAATTCATTTATTAAGAAGAAAAGACAGCCTGGAAAGTGGGTTATTCACTAATTCAGCAAGAGAAACTCATCTACAAATATCCAAGCGGAAACTTTGCATGGGCATTTTTAGAGGGGGGGAGGGGAAAAATAAAGTTGGGGTGATTTTGGGCAGGTTTTTTCCCCCCGTTTCATCCTACTAACTACAAGTGGGGTGGATAATTGATGCATCACTTGATCCTATGTGAAAAATTCTCCACTAGTTTCCTCAAAGGAATTTTGAGGGACTTGGAAGGAATTTTGGAAACACACCAGCTCCGTGAGATGCCAGCAGTGGGACAAACACAATTAACTTTATTTGGTATTTTAAGTGACCTCTTTTGTACAAGAGAATTGTAGAACAGTTAAGAAAACACAGAGATTGTTCCTCAATTAAGAGTTTGGATTTTTGCCCATTTTATGTTGATTACTGCATAACAACACCGAGAGCACTTCGGATTATTGCCCTGTTTTCTTTTGCAGAGCCTCGACTGGAGTTGGCTGAATTAGCGCGTCCGATGTTGCACATCCACATTTGCAAAAATGGGCCTTTTAACCTAAAATACCTCTTTCTTTTTAATGAAAGAAGGACCCAGATCGAAGATCTTGCGTCTTTATCTAGTTCTGGAGGTTGTGGAAAAGTGGCCTTGCTTCTCCCTCTAAAGGAGGGGTGTCAAACTGCCGGTCCGCGGGCCGGTTGCATCACACGGAGGCCACTCCTGCCCCAGTTCTAGCAGTGTAAAAAAACTTGCGATGTATCGCGACATGTCACCTGACGCAGTGAGTTTGACAGCCGTGCTCTAAAGCACCACAGACAGAAGGCCTTCAATCGTAGGATCTGTGTTGCATTTTAATTAAATACCCCCCAAAAGATCACGTAGTATGGAAAACTAAAGAAATGTGCTGAGGCAGAAATAATGGCAAATGTAAAATAAATTATCTGTTATATATTGTATTCATAAAAGAGAATATATGTAGCTCAGGGTTGAATTATGAAGTCTTTGGTGCTCTCCGAGTTTGGTTGTTTTCTTGCAGACCTTTCATGACCCAACTAGGCAATATCCTCAGTGATGCATTGATGATGTTACCTAGTTTGGTCATGAAACATCTGCAGGAAAACAACCAAACTCGGAGAGCACCAAGGACTCCGTGTGGTTTATTACGCACCTTCTGAGCCGTTCTCTTTTCTATGGTTCTTACAGAAATTATTCATAGTATATTTCTAATGAACAACATTGGGAGTAATTTTATAATATATTAAGCATTTGATTGTTTTTTTTTGTTTTTACTTTGAAAATATCAGATACATACCTTCCACTTAAAAACAATAGCTTACAAATGTCACAAATAAAATAATCTCAACAAGTAAGAAAGTCTTTTATGTTTTTTGTTAGAAAATTAGAAGGGGTTTCAAACCGTCTGTGAATAAAGGTAGTAGCTTAATAAGCTAAATAATTCTCTTAATATTGAGAGTAATTTTGCAAAACCCTTGCCATTTTGACTTAATGGGAAGTAAGAATATTACCTGAGGTTCGTGTCAGTCGATGGAGCTAATCTGGAGGGGGTAGTAATTGAGGTATTGGGCTAGAAACAAGGAGCCCCCATCAGGGGTGTCAGCCCTGCGAGGTAGGCCGGCCAAGCAGCACACCCAGAAAAACTCTCTGACTTTACTGTGAGGTTACATAAACAGAATATCTGACAAGTTTGAAAGTACACATCTTCCCCCTTTTTTTTACAACCCAAGAAACCAGGTGGTGAATCCATGTTGTTGGAAGCTCTCCGGGAAGGTTGTGAGTGACATTTGTGCCATTATTGTAAACGCACACCACTTCCCAAGCACCCGAATTCTGATGACGTGACTGCAACAAGTGCGAAGGCCGGTTGTAAAGTCGCTGTTCGTAGTGCCCTCTTCGTAACTTTGAACAGTCGCTGAATGAAATGGTCTTAAGTAGAGCCTCTTGGTTCAAACGGGATAACCTAACCCTTAAGTGTGTCACATAAAGAGACATGAAAAGATAAAACTACAGCATAGATGGAGGGAAAGTTTAATGGCTTCTCTCGGAAGCTTAACTTCATGTAGTTTCTGTACCACTAAAATATTAGATTGGCTTCCCGCAATCTAACATTAATTTCTCTCCTTGGGCTGTCTCTGTCGTCGGTGCATCCTTTCATACACCTTCGATATAAGACGCAGGTCTGCAGCTTCTTTTGAGGGATCAGAGTCCAGTTTCTTGAGTAGCTTCTTCACGTGGGTCAAGATATTGCCGATCTTCTCAAGCAAGGAAGGGCTCACGAGGTGCCTGGTGGTTCCATATCGCTGAAGAACCCAAAGCATCCTTGAATCCTTCAGCTGCAGAAAGCCATTAGGAAAAAGACAACGTGGATTGAGAGAGACTGAAGTATTGGGGGAACCATGGACTGTATCATCATAACATCATTAATCCATAATGTTAATATCAATGCTTCCTTGGTTCGTATGTTTGCTTATATAGATCCAACAAGTTACGTTCTACATTCAGAAGAATAAATACGTGTGTGCCTTCTTTCCATCACCAAAGCTACCTGCTAACCAACTTGTTTATCTTTCGCAACTAGGTTTTTCACACTGACCAAAAGAAAGACTTCATTTTCAAAAGAACTGGAGTCCATGACAATCTGTTGCTGCGACATTTCAGAGGTGAATTTCTAATAGTGAAATAGAAAAACCCGCAACATACATACATACACAAATCCAAAGGGTGGCTATAAAGTGAGGTAAGAAAAGCTGAGTATAATTGTAGTGATTAAGAGAAGAGTGATAAAGAAGAAGAAAACAAAGAGCCATCGAATAACAGAATATAGTAGAATTCAAGTTCATTTCCAGAATTTTTTTTTCAAAGCTTACTCTATAAACAACATCCCATAAATGAAACAAGGCCCTTTTCGATACCACCTTATGAAAGGCAAGAGCCTTGGGATACAAAGAAACATCCAGAAACATTTCCATTACAAATAGGAAGAAAAGATCATTTTTCTCTGCCTCCTTCATAGGAGGTGTGCTCCCTTGTCATATTATTTATTCATCTGTTTATTAAACAAATTTATAGAGCCATCCCACTCACATACAGGGACCCCAGGCAGCTCACAACAGTTAAAAATCCCACCGTGTGATAAAACCTCCATTAAAAAAAGCCCCCCACCCCACCCCCAAGGCAGCAGACACACAATCAAATCGGCCTCTTGATCGGCACTGTTTCCCCTCGGGGTCCCCAGGCCCTTGGAGAAAATCACGTCTTTAGGGCCCTGTGGAGAACCAACAGCAACAGGCTGGGGGCCAGCCGTACCTCACGGGGTATGATGACCCTTAAAGAAGGGGCCACCACCGAGAAGGCCCTTTCCCCTGTATTTGTTGGTTTGTTTATTTGTTTATAAAATTTATTGGCCGCCCATCTTACCCCTGGGTAACTCTGGGCAGCTTACAGATATGTATACAGTTAAAACATAAAAAAATTTAAACCAGACATTGAAACCTAAGGACCGGGGAGGACAGAGTGGAGGGGGGAAGTGGGATCTGTTATTACTTGATCAACTCCCTCCATGCGCTGATCCCCCACTGGGCCTCCAAGCTGACTGGCAAAGCCACCTCTTTAGGAGGGTTGGGGGCCCAACCTCACATCCGGGGGGGGGAGGCAAGAGGATCAGAGAGCAGGAGCCACCACAGGGAAGGCCCTCCTCCCCCAGCCCCCCCACCAGCTGGAATAAATGGGCTGGCGGGACCCCCAGTCTGCCTCCTCCGCCAGCACGGGTGGGGAAGGCCAACCCCAGCGGGGGGAGGAGGTTCCTCAAGTAGCCTGGACCCATGAAGGGCTTTAGAGGGGATCTTGAACTGCCCCCGAAGCAGACTGGCCACTTTTCATGGTCCCACCCGATGGCCACCCCTGACAGGGTGGAGGGGGTCCTTGCCCTCATAAGAGGGGGTCTCCCTGCCCCTTACCATGCAGGCGAGCGGACCCACTTTCTGGGTCTCCACCCACAAGCAACGTTTGGTTTTAGTAAATGATAGAAAGGAACTGCTCCCCACGGAGGTTGGATCCGCCTGGCCCCGCAGACTCACTCTCAGCCGTGCACCAACGCTGAGGCGGAGGCTGTCGTGAGCCTTCGTAAACGTGAGGAAAATCTGATCCTGGGCTTTAAGCTTAACCCGGATGTAAACATTGAGCTGCAGGCAGACGGGCTGGAAAGGAGGCGCGTGGACGTGGGTCCCCAAGTCCCACCAGCTCCAGAACTTCTGCCGCTGCCCTTTCTCGTCAAAGACGGAGCCCCTGCAAAGGTCCAGGTTCAGCCTAGGGCGGAAAAGGCAAAATTAAAATGTGGCTGAAGGGGTTGTGTGTGTGTGTGTGTGTTTCGGACTTCCAGTGGGGGGAGGATGCAGGCAGCAGCACACGCCCGTCTCCATAGTGTTTATCACCATCCTACACCTTCCATAAAAAGCTTCGTAAACACTTTAAATGGTTGCAGGAAATGCCCCATCATCTTGCTGAAAACATTAAGGTCTGCGTGAAGCTCTCATGTTAAGAAATGTCCAGAGGGGACTAAAAATCAGCAGTTTGGCTCTCAAAGTTTTGCTCCTTTCTACACCCATTATGTGCAAAGAGAGTCCTAAACCCCCACGTTCTCCGTGCTGACAGTCCAAACAATCCGAATTCTGATTAAGATTTGTAGAGGCAGGTTCAGCTTTTGCCCCCTCGTGTAGCAACCATTTAAAGTTTGAACAAAGTGGCTTACAGCCGGTCCTCATGCTTACGGCAGCTGCAGCGTCTCCGTGGTCACGTGATCACAATTTGGGCGCTTGGCCACTGGCAGGTCTCTAGGACGTCTGGCGGCATCCCTGTCGTCTGGGATGAGTGACGGCCACCAACACCCCCCCCCAGCCGGCTCCCAACCCGGGAAGGAAAGGGGAGAAGCCGGGTTCACTTAATGACTGCACAACTCGCTTCACGAATGCTGCGATTTCCTCAACAACCGGGGCAAGGAATAAAGTTGGGCGACTCGCTTAACAGCTGCTGGCTTAGCCAGGGCTAGCAAGTCCGGTCCCAGCTGTGGTGAGAACCACCTGCCTGTCCGTTCCGGGAGGAGGTTTCTGCTCCCCTTTGGGCACTTAGTTTATATCTGGCCCTTCCAGAAGGCCTGGGGATGCAGGAGGACGGGAGCCTGGCCGGGGCCAAGCCTGCAGCCTCCCCCCAGGGAGCCCTTCTAAGCTGCTGGAAGCTCTTCCCTCCCTCCCTCCCTCCCTCCTTTCTTTCCCCCCCTCCGATTACCTGAGCCTTCCCTTTGGTTGGTCGTGTGCTGCGTAGCCCTGATTCGTGAAGAAGGCCAGAATTTCGCCGCCCTTGGTGTCACGAAGGACGCTGTAGGTGAACTGGGTCTCCCTCTCGTAAGTAATGAGGATGGCCAAGCGGCCTGACGGGTAATTGAGTAGGAGCTAAGGAAGGATATTGTTCATCCGGGGTGCCGGATAGATCCATGACTTAATAATATATATATATATTTATCTTAGTAACATGGTCTTCTTTTTATTTTTGTAATTTTTATTCCACTTACATTTATTTTTATTGACAAAACTATCCTTGGCTGGTTATGCTAAAGCGTCCAGCTTAGTGGAAAAGCTCAGCAGCAAACGTTACAATTTGGGGCAATTGTTAGAGAGGCAGCTCGGAAAGGGGACGCCCTGCCCCCTCCCTCCCCCAGGCTGACCATAGAGATAAATGAGGAATTGCCCCCCCCCTCCGGCCTTTACACACGTCCCTCGGATCCCATACGGCGCTTGCGTCTCCCGGAGAGAGGGATTTTCAGCTAGGACCCCTCTCCTTCCTCTAAACCAGGGGGGTCCAATTTGGGAACTTTGAAGCTTGTGAAGTTCCATTCCCAGAATTCCTTGGTTGGGGATTGCTGGGAGCTGAACTCCACAAGCCTTAAAGCCACCGAGGTTGGACGCCCTGGCTCTGAATTTTGTTCATTGGCAGATATTAGACTTGGCCCGTTCCGTCCGGGAAGAGGAGGAGGAAGATCTTTCCATCCTGATAGTATCTTCTCACAGGCTGGAAGGGATGGCAGAGCTGAGGAAGAAAGCAGAGAAAACAGGGGAGGCCAGAGCTCTCTCCTCGCCTCCGATCACACGGCCCCCCCAGCTGCCAGCATGCTGCACAGCCACCGAAATGAAAGGGGTTTTTTTAGGATGCCGCATATGGACTGGCGTCTTTGGCTTCCAATTTGTTTGGATACGATAGTTCTCAAATCTGGGAACTGCCAGAGCAGTTGGGCATCCGTAGAAGTTGAATGAATAAATTACACCAGAAAGTTAAACTTTAAGAAAGAGATATTTAGGGTGAAAGTAAGGGAGTTGTTTAAGAAAGACGCAGGGAGCAGAGGCTCTGTGAAATTAATCATACTACCTAATAACTAGTAAGAATAAGCCACATGAGGACCAGACGTTAACGCCTGGATGCAAAAACCTGGGTGGCCACTAGATGGCAGCAGAGCTATTTTTCTAGGGCCCTTCGGAGTTTTGGAAGCCCAGAGCTGGAAACAGTCGACTGGGAGGCAGGGGGTCTTTCCTTTCTCTCAGCCGGCTGCCACGGAAAAGAGGAATCTCGACTCACGACCACAATGGAGCCCAACATTTCGGTTGCTAAGCAAGACATTTGTTAAGTGTATTTTGCCCCATTTTATGACCTTGCTTGCCACAGTTGTTGAGTGAAGCACTGCAGGGGTTAACTTAGTCACACGGCCGTTAAGTGAATCCAGCCTCCCCTTTTGCTTGTTGGAAGGTCGCAAAAGGGGATCCCGTGACCCCCCCGGGACGCTGCGACCATCATAAATATGAGTCAGTTGCAGAAATTCAGATCACGTGACCCTGGGGATGCTGCAACGGTTGTAAGTGTGAAAAATGGTGGTAAGACACTTTTCCCATTGTGGTTGTAATTTTGAATGGACACTAAATGAACTGTTGTAAGTCGAGGACTCCCTGTAGCCGCCCCAGAAGCCCGCAAGGACTTTTGTTTCTTTGCAAAGGCCTTTTGGGAGATGGAGCCCCACCTGAAGGCCGGCCAAGCGGGGTCAGCCGCCCACCTGGGTCAGGGAGAGGAGCCTGAGAAGGCCCAGCTGCCACACAGGGCCAGGGAGAGGCGGGTTCAGTCCATCCTCGGCCCCGGGACCCCCCGAGTGACCCCTCCGCCTCTGTCTCAAGGGTCTCTGTGGTGGGTCAAAAATGGAGGAGGGAGCTCTCCCGGGGCTGTCGGGGGCTCCTGGGCAGGACGGGCTGCGTAAAGCCCCAGACGGCCGTGGGGGGCTGTGAGGTCGGCGTGCAGAGCGCAGCCCTCCAATTTCCCCCCCTTTGGGCCAGAGAGGGGGGGCCCAGCGTGCTCCGTCCGCCTCTTGAGCGGGCCTTCGGGCTCCCAAACTGGGACCCCGCCAGGGAGGAGATCCGCCCACCTTTAGCTGCTCAGCTTTGAATCCCAGGTTCATCTCCAGCAGCTCTTTGGGCTCCGGATACCGTTTCTCTAGGCTCTCGGTTTCTGGCTGGGGCGGGTGGTCCAAGAACTTGAAATGAATTTTGATGCCTGAAATACGTTGAAGAGCAGATTGAATAGTCCAGAGCTTCAAGAAGGTCAGGATTTCACAGGATTTGTCTCTTTTATCACGGGGGGGGGGGAGGGAGGAAAGATGCTTTCCCATTTTTCCACGGGAACTCCTGGAGAGGCGGAGGCCTTATTTGGAGAAATGAAATGAGGATAGGCAGGCTCCGGAGGGTTAGAGGGTACTCACATGGGCCATATTTTATATATTGCATAAATATCTCTCTGTATCTCTCAAAGCCTCGTTCTTGTAAACTAGGAGAAAAATAGTTGAAAATGAGCCGTCAGTAGGCGGACTAAGGTGTTGATGCCGTACAAGCAGCTGACGAAAATGGGGGTGAGGGCAGCTAAGCAAAGAAACCAATCAAATATATTGATAAAGCACGTCAGAGAAAGCACGCGGCTCTTGGCTTTTCTACTGAGCCAAAGAACACAGATGGGCAATTTTCCTTCGGCCTCTTTGCGGCCCTTCCCTGTCTTACTTTATTGGAAAGGTGGGGGGGGGGTTTAATTTGGTAGGAATATGCTAGTTTGCAAACTTAAGGCTCCCACAATTGGGCTGCAATCCATTGTGACGTCTACTGAAATTCCACAAATTTGTAGCCCTGTTCTGATGACATCACTGGAGGCTTTTAAGAGGAGATTGGACAGCCATTTGATCAGAGTAGTATACAGGGTCTCCTGCTTGAGCAGCGGGTTGGACTACAGGACCTCCGAGGTCCCTTTCCAATTCTGTTATTCTGTTATCTGGAAACATGTCGGGTTTATTTAAATAAATCATTCCCCAGTACGCTGCTTCTTACATAGACTATTCTTACCTTGCCAGACTTAAATGTGGCCACACCCAGTGCTTTATTTTGGAATTGTGTCCACCTGGCAAAAGCCCACTAAGATAGGAAAAGAATATTTTGCAGGGGAGGGTGGACATTAAGCATTTGGTGTGGACTGCAAAAATCTTGATGACCACTAGATGGCAGCAAGGAGCTAGATTTTCAGATAGGAGAGGGAGCTGTTCAACTAGAAGGCGGCTTACTCTTCCATTAGCATCCTTCTAGTCTTGCTCTCCAGTGACCCTCGGTGATGAGGACGGATGTCGATCTCACTGCCTCGCCTCTCCATGAGCTCCTGTACCACACACTGGAAGACCTCTTTGTACGTCCTGCAACACAGAAACTGCAAAGGAGCCCGGGGTTCAGAGGAGGGATGGCCGCCCCCGGCCCTCCTGGGGTCTGGCCTCGGCCTTTTCAGCCTTTAACCATCTCCAGCAGAGGAAAGGCTTGTTTTGTGTCCCAACGTGGCTCTGGTTTTGTTGGTTTTTTTGCAGCAGTCATTATGTGGATCAATAAATTGCTAATGAGTGTGGTTTTACCGAAAACTGGAAATAAATGCCGATTTTCAACAAAGCCCACCATACAAGTGACTGCAGGAGGCTGCAAATAGTAGGAATGCAGGCTGGTTGCTGAGTGGCCGAAGGGGTGACCGTCAGGACTGCATGGTAAGTCAGCCCCACCCCCACCCCCCGTAGCTCCTTCAGAACTTAGAACGACCACTGGGCGACCCGTTGTAAGTCGAGGGCTGCCTGCATCGCTGCCTCTCTGCCTTTAGGGATCAGTAGGGATACAGGTTGTGAGAGCCAATGTGCACAATTCTGTCTCCTCCAAAACTACGGTCCTACAGAGATGCTTTATGCCAGTGGTTCTCAACCTGTGGGTCGGGACCCCATTTGGGGTCGAACGACCATTTCACGGGGGTCGCCAAACAACGCAGTCTGCCATTTCCCCCCCCCCCTTTTCCTTAGCTGTGCTACTCCCTTTTCTTCTATTGGCTTTCGAAAGCCAATAGAATAGACTCTCTTGAATAGAGTCTAATTCTATTGGCTTTCCAAAGCCAATAGGAATTGTCCAGGCTGTCTCTGCCCTGCTGAGCCCGCCAAAAGTCCCATTCTGCAAACAGTGCACCAGTTGAGTAGTCCTCGACTTACGACTGGTTGAGTAATCCCCGACTTATGACCGGTTGGGGGTCGCGGCATTAAAAAGGTTGAGAACCACTGCTTTATGCCATTAACAATGGATAATTTTACAGTTTTATATAGTATAAGGCTTCGTCCAAGGTTTTACCGGGAAAAACCCGGTTCTTTGTGCAATTAGTTCCTCAGGAAACCATCATCGCCATTCAGACAGATATTTAAAAGACAGACCTACATGATCCATTCTCTCCGGTTTCTCCTCCAGTTCCTCTGGGGAGGGCAAAGGCTTCAGGAGGGAGGTGCAGAACTCACAGCGACCGATCAGGCACAGGTCAGTGGCCGAATGTTCCTCAAAGAAACAAGGCGTTAATCAAGGTTTAATCCACAGTGCAAAAAGTTTTGTAGGTAAACCTGATTATACACAGGTCACCCAGTATAACACATCACTTCTACGTTCGTGAAAATCATAGTTTTCATTTAGCGAGAACCTCACATTCACAACTGGGTAGAAAAACAGTCGATGTCGTGACTAAGTAGGATTTCTTTGTAGTTGTGATGGTGTACACAGAGGATTACGGAGGAGACTCTGGGGAAACATGCAGCAAACATTAGCAGAACATGAAGTTAGCCCTGGAAAACAGGAGGCGGTGAGGGAGGAACCTTGGCTGTCTTTGGTGAAAAGGGAAGGGAAGGGGACGCCAGCATCCAAGGCTGGCGCCAGCCTTTCCAGATAGGCAGGCGTGGATATCACAAGGCTTGCTCCAATTCTACTTTATCAAAATAGGCTGTAATAACAAGACCTTGTAGTAACTGAAGGCAGGTGGAGAAAGGAGCTGGCAGATCGATGCTATTGGAAATAACAAAGGGTTGAGAAAGCTCCGGGGCTTCAGATTTCACGGTGGCACCTTCCTCTCCTCTCCGTGGACCCCCCAAATGCCCAGAATGGAGAGCAGACGCTGTGGCCAGAGAGGAGGGGGGCGTGCGGGCCTTGTCAAATGGTAGCCAACAGGACTGCAGACTTCATGTGGTACTTCGCCTCCCTCGATCTGAAGGGTGGGTGGTAGAAAAGCTGCCTGGCCAGGCTCACCCTGGCACAGCCAGAAAAGGCCGCTTCGGAAGTGGAGCAGGGAAGCCTGGTGGCAGAGTCCCTCCGTGGCAGACGAGGCCAGCCAGAAGGGGGGGGGTCCTGCCTGCCTCAAGCCCCCTCAGTGAGAGCACTTAGCATTGCCTGCCCACCTTTAGCTGGTCCTTGCAGAAGAGCTCAAGCCCTAAGAATCGCTCAGCTGCCTCCACGAACTTCCTACTCAACTTCTCTACCACCCGCTCTTCTGGGGGATCATGATTATGATGATGGCGGTTACTCTGTTGCTTTGCATGTATGCCGAGGGCTTCTGCGCTGGAGACAAAGTCCTTGCGGGTCTCAGCACACTTTGCCAAATAAAGCTATTCTACCCTACCCTACCCTACCCTACCCTACCCTACCTACCCTATTCTGTTCTATTCTGGAGGTTTTTGAGAAGACATTGAACCACCATTTGATGGTATAAGGTCTCCTGCTCAAGCAGGGGGTTGGACTAGATGACCTCCAAGGTCCCTTCCAACTCTTGTCATTCTGTGTTTCATTCCATTCCATTCTGCATTCTATTCTATTCTATTCATGCGGGATGCTCCCTTCCTTCTCTTCTTAAATAATTGATTCCTGGGACAGTGTGAGCATTTAATGAGACTCCTTTAAAACTGTTTTTTTTTTATCTACCAGCCATATAAATTCTCTTAAATAAAATTAAATAAATAAATAAATAATTCCCCGGGGCTTGGTTGTTTTGCCATTGTTGAATTATTTGGAATCTTGAATAGAAGCGTTGGGTTTTCTTAAGCCTCAGATTTATCCCTTTGGATCATTTTGCAGAGGTAGGTAAGCCCTCACGCTGGCTTTCTATACAAAAAGCTTTGAATTTGCTTGGTGTGTTGTGTTATTTTTAGCTGCAAAATGTCCTGAATTTGCAGCAAAAGCTGAATAATCTTGCTTCAGGGGAAGAAATAATAAATCTGAAATCTCACCTCATCTAGGACAAAAGACTTTATCTTCTCCTCCTCAGAAGTGCTTTCTTTGAGGTTGACAAAGCCATGTATGGAAAAGGATTTCATTAGGGAAGAAAAGAGAAAAGAAAACAAAGTCCCCATAGAAGAGAACCCCCAACTCACTAGCACTGATGAGATTACCTAGTCGGGTTATGAAATGTTTGCAAGCAAACATCCAAGCTCAGACAGCAGCAAAGACTCCAAAGTTTGCCTTTTTTTCATAAAAGAACATACCAGGTGAAATGAAATATAAAAACTATCTGGGAAATATTCTGAATAAATCAGAGTTATACTTACTCACATAACCATTTTAAATAGAAAACCAAGCTTCCTAACTGTGAAAAAAAATCCACAAAAATAATGAGAAATATTTAGGATCTGAACACTTGGCCCTGGGAAAATATAATTTAAAAAAATCCAAAAAAAGATATAAGCCTCTTGTCAACTTTGAAAATGAGCATGGCTGCTGCAGCTGTTTTCCCTACTCATTTTCGGTTGACGTACAGCACGGAGGGAGCAGGGTTTACCATGTGCTTCGCTACACTAAACAGATTTACTCCCATGGGAACCAAGGTCATCGGCTGCTCCTGGGACTGCAGGCTGGGCGTGTGAAAAGCCCACCAAGAAGATGTATTGGGAAATGTAGTAGCTTGCATAGCTTTAGGGGTGGGATTTCTTCACTTTGTATTGGGGAATTGTTAGGTGTCTATTCAGACTTGGTTTCATTTTTGAAGTGTTGATACTTTGCATCAATAAACATGTTCTTTGAGGAACTTGCAAGCTTCGGAGTTCTGCTTTATTTGACTCTGTCTGTCACAGCGGTTCTCAACCTATGGGTCGCGACCCCATTTGGGGTCGATCGACCATTTTTCTGGGGTCGCCAAAGGCGGTGATCCGCCATTTTTTGCGGCGCCGTGCACGCGCTCCGCGCATGGGGGCAGCCCCATGCACGCGCTCCGCGCATGGGGGCACCGCCGCGCATGCGCTCCGCGCATGGGGGTGGCGCGGTGCACACGCGCCACGCGTGGGGGGCCGTCGCGCACGCGCGTTGCGCATGGGGGGCGGCGCAGAACGTTTGTGTGACGGGGGTCGCCGTCACACAAACGTTGAGAAGCACTGGTCTGTCAGAACCATGACCCCCCTTCTTTGGCTCTATCTGGATGATCTAATTAATTCGACACAAGTGTCTTTTCACCTCTAGCATGTACACATTCCTACTCCAGCAATTATAAATGTTATTGGCTATAGTAGTACAATGTTTTGAACCTTGGCCATTTTAAGATGTGTGGACTTCAACTCCCAGAATTCTCCAGCAAAGCAAAGCAGAACAAAGCAAAGCAATGCAATTCTGGGAGTTGAAGCCCACATCTCAAAATGGCCAAGGTTCGGAAACACTGCTCTGGTGGTATGTAATGTGCAGCGATTTATAAAGCAGAGAAGGGATGTGACAGACTTTGGTGGTGCTCTAGAAAGCCCGGTGTGGATCCGTTCAGGGTTTCAGAAGACCTTTAAAACAGGCAGTCCTCAACTTACAATGGCTCATTTAGCGACCGTTCCAAGTTACAACGGCACTGAAAAATGAGACTTATGACCATTTTTCACATGGTTGTTGCAGCATTGCTGTGGTCATGTGATCAAAATTCAGACACTTGGCAACCGGTTCAATTTGTGACCGTTGCCGTGTCCCAGAGTCACTTGACTCCCTTTTGCACCCTTCTGACCAGCAAAGTGAATGGGGAAGCCCAATTCACTTAATAACTGTGTTACTAGCTGAACAACTGCAGTGATCCACTTGACAACTCTGTCAAGAAAAGCTGTAAAATGGGGCAAAACTCACTTAATAACTGCCTCACTGATAAATAGATATTCTGGGCTCAGTTGTGATCGTAAGTCAAGGACTAGTAGAACGCAGCGTACCTTGAGTCTCCAGCTCAGTCTCACATACTCCTTCTTCCGTGTGATACAATATTTCTGCTGAATAACAACAACAACAACAACAACAAAGCTATCAAAGTCCTGAACAGGTATCAGTCACAAATGGGAGCCTTCTGGAGAAGCCAGGGAGCTCCAGGTACACGAAAGGGAGCAGCAGAAGCGACCCCAGGGAAAAAGGAGGACCTTCAGGATGGAGGCATCCCTCGCTCGGTCCTTCCTTGAGCAAAAGGCCTCGGGGATCCTCCTGCCCTTCCCTCCTCTGCTCTTCCCCTGGCTGACGGGTGAGCAGGGGGAAAGGAAGAGCCTGCCTCCTCCATCCAGGGAGGGAATTGTCAAGAAAAGATGATAGCTTTCAAAATGTGGCAGAAGCTACTTAGGAAACTTCACCTTTTGCCCATGTGAATTGGCTCCCTTCAGGGTAAGACAGGGGATAGGGGGTCAACGGAGCTATTTTTCCAATTTGCCCTGGATAGTCAAGGTTCAAAGAGATGCCGGCAACATTTTCAAACAATGGCCTGTCTGGATACTCCTAAAGACTTCCTTCCTTCCTTCCCTCCTTCCTTCCTTCCTTCCTTCCTTCCTTCCTTCCTTCCTTCCTTCCTTCCTTCCTTCCTTCCTTCCTTCTTTCCATTCTCCCTCCCTCCCCTCCCCTCCCCTCCCTCCTTCTCTCACACTCTACACAATTGGTTATTTTAATATTAAAATTTATTATATCTGTTAATGTTTCTAAATCAGATAGATAGACAGACAGACAAATAGATAGATAGATAATCTTTATTATCATTTTTACTGTGGGCACAATGGCACACATTAAAAATGAAATTTAGTTGCGTGTTCTCAAAGTGTACACATACATAACACACATTTAAACATACTATATGCAACATATATAGAGACCTACACCCTTACATAAAAATAACATATAAATATTAATCACTGTCCATCCTGAATACATAACGGAAGGAGGAAGCTTTAGAGTTGACAAGGTTAATACTGTATGGAACAAAACTGTGAGTGAATCTGGCTGTTCTGCTTCGGATACCACGGAGCCCCCCCCCCTCCCAGAAGGTAACAAGGAAAACAGTTTGCGAAGAGGACACGTAGTGTCCCAGACAATCTTGTGGACCCTGCTCAAGCAACGCTTCTGTGCTATGTCCTGGATGGGAGGGAGGGAATAATCTTTTCGGCCGTCCTCACCACTCTCTGCACTGCCTTCCTGTCTGAAGCAGGGATGCTTCCAAACCAGACTGTGATGCTGTATGACAGGATGCTCTCTATCGTCCCCTGTAGAAAGTGGTCAGGACAGGGCAAGGAAGATGCGCTTTTCTCGTAAATCCTAATGGGATTGGAATTGATACCATACCAGCTTCAGGAATATTACGGAAATACCGCGATTTTTTTGCAACTTACTGCTTTCTGTGGTCTCACTTTTCTCTTTTCTACCTGTACTTCTCGGCTCCTTCTTCTCTATTTCTACATGAGAGATATTATGGCAAGAATCAAACTCAATAATTTATCAACAGAATTGCATTAATGTTTGTATCTCACCCTACCGGAGGCCAACTGGCCTGTCTTTGAACACATCTATTGAAGAGAATCAGCCTCTTCTCTGAGCCATCAATTTCACCCCTGAATTGCTCTTGCTAACTGCAGGAGCCCCCTCCTCTGCCCATCCCTCACTTCCTTGTTCCCATCCCTCCCCTTGGAAGCCCAGACTCTCAGCCCAGCTTCCGCGGGAACCTACTCGGCTCACTAGAGTCTTCAGAGCTGACGGAGTAGCTCCATTCTGTCTGAGTCTCCAAATCGGCAACTTCTCGTTTTCTGCAGGAGGGGAAAACAAATCCAGGAAGAAATTTCCTATCAGGAGGCATCGCACAGATGCCCTGTTGTTATCAGAGGGACTATTTATTCACTTAACTGTTATAATAATGTATAACCATATTTAATTAATATAGATAAGTGTACATACTTGTTAAATAACAAATACATTTTTACAAATCCATGAATCAACTAAAAATATCACAATCTTCTCTATAAAGCAGCTGATACTACTGTAATTAGCATGCCTTATACCAGAAGAAACCAGTCTGAAATATCAAATCAATCTGCAGCGATTAAATCTACAAATGCTTTCCCATAAACAATTATTTTGTTTATTAAATTTACATGCTGCCCATCTTGCTATCCAATTATAAATGGGCAGAGCTTCAATTATACTTTTGGGACTACCATCTTGACTTTGTTGTCCTTATTCTGCAGACATGCCAGTGAAATAAATAACTCGATAACATTATCAAGTATAGGATGGAAGGAGAAAAAAATGATGCATATTAGTGTTTATTGTCTATTCCATTTCAGAATTATTAGTTCATCTGCAAATGTTTTCAAAATGCTTAGACAAATATTTTAAATCCATTTCACAAAAAATAAATTATTTAAAATATATATAAGTTTACATTCCTGGAAGTAAGGCCTCTGAGAACAGCTGAAAATGTATACTGTATTAATTCATTCATTCATTCATTCATTCATTCATTCTATATATTATAAATCTGTCAAATTAGTGTGTGTTGATGTATTTATGTTGGTAACAGTTCCAAAATAAGCACCGCCTCTTACTTGGGTAACTGAGTTTCAGGAACTGGAGTCGACAAAGGTCTTGTCTGGAAATCTACACGGAGGAAGAAAAAAGATTGCTTTTCAAATCATAATAAAAGTGGGAAAATTGTTTTCATTAGCTCTATAAGATACAATACAGTATTATCCACTAATTTGTAACTCAATCCTAAAATACATTAAAGTTGTCACATCTGATTTTTGATTAATTTGTTGGTTAGATAGGATAGGTATATATTAGGGGTCTTCAAACTTGGCCCTTTTATGTCTTGTGGACTTCAACTCCCAGAATTCCTCAGCTAGCGTGTCTGGCTGAGGAATTCTGGGAGTTGAGGTCCACAAGTCATAAAAGGGCCCAGTTTGAAGACCCCTGGTATATATGAAGAAAATAAGCCACAGCTACCTTTTCCTAAAGTTTGATCAGCATTTTCTGTGTAACCTTCATGAAGAGCTCCTGATTTTTCTTCACTTGACCCCCTCTGCTCCTTGCTCCCCTCTGTCCTGCTCCCACTCTCGCTCAAAAGGCGGTTGCTCTCTTCAATGTAGGTTTCTATTGACCATTGAGCAAGATTCGATTTTGCCACAGGGTTCTCCTCTTGGTGTTTTTTGACATTTTCAACTGTGAGGAGAGAGCTGGAGAGCTTGCTGCTCTCCGGCTTGGACGCTGCATCTGGGAACGCCTCTGAAGGCAACTCTTTTTTACTACCCACTTTTGTGGGGGTTGGGGTCTTCGACATATTTCCAGTGCAGGAAACAAGACTGTTTTCTGAAAGAAAAAAGCATTGCTATATTATTTCTTCAATTAAGATAAATGTGCTTTTCTAAGAAAACATACAATATTTGAATCAATATTATTATATTTGTTTAATGATGTTTTTGAACTGAGACTTGGCCTTGAGCATGAAAGAGTCCAGAAGACATTACAAAATACATCGGTCTGATCTTCAGCAAGTTTTATACTCTCTATCCTTCTGGAAGTCCGGGTGAAACTTCTTTGTATCAGAGGCTTCAGAGCTGAAACAGTGTGCATATAATATCATCAAAATCAGCTTTTTCAAGGATTGTACTAATAAAAGAATTCTGTTACAGGCTACTTGATCTCCTACGTTTTCTGGAGGACCCAACCAAAGTATGAGTTATAAAGCTCAGCTGCTCAGCATAATCTTTATTCGTAACCTTCCCTAAAGGGAAGAAGAATTGAAGGGAAATAAAGAAAGTTATGGTTTCAAACTGGACAGTAAAACAACAGAATTGATAGTAACTATGATGGCAATGAGGAGACTTCCAGGGCATAGAAATATTCCTTGTGTCCCCTCAGAATGAAGCATCTAGGCTTGGCAGAAGATCCTCCAAATTGCCCAACCACTGTCATGCAGTAGAGGACGGGGGCTTCTATAGAGAAGACGACAGAGGGATAGCAACCACCATTTTATATCTCACAAATGGAGCACAGCTTTTAAAGGTAGGCAAGCATCAAAGGAAAACTCTACAGAACTAGATCACAGTTCTATCAATTTTGTTCTAGCTATGGAGGCAGGGTGAAGTAAAGATTGGAAAATCATTCAAATTCAGATTCAAATCATTGACTGATTGATTGGATTAGACTGGATTCATTTCATTGAATGATTCAGCTATTGGTGATGCGTGGTTTTTACCTGCCACTCTGCCGCCTCTCTGCTGGAACTAAGGAGGGTGGCAGAAAGCTGCCATCAGTATGAATTTTGCAGGTTGTTCCTGTTCAAAATGGATGGTTCACCACCCATCCAGCATCCTTCTTAAAATGCCCTGCTGGATGCTTTCTGACAGCCCATGAAAAGGTAATGAAGCCCTTTTTCACCCTGTCTTCCTAGCAACTGGTATCCAGGTCTAATATTCAGAAGATTCCATGCAGCCATTGTGACTAATAGCTCCAGATCAGCTTATCCTCCGTGACATGATCTTGTCACTCGGTCACACCTAACACCATCAGGATTCCATCAATGAATTCCATATTGCAATTAAATATACATATCAACATTGTACATCGTGAAGTCACTGAAGAAAGGTTATAGTGGTGAATTCTACCCTAATAAGATAAAGGGAGAATTTTAGTGGAAATATATTTGGAGTTTTTTGCCTCTGGAAAATTCTGGATGGAGAGGCTTGATAACGCTTTTTCTTGTTTGCTATTAATTAATATTTATCAAATGTAAACATTTTATCAAACATAAATACATTGCATTTCTTAATGGCATTAGTATTTAGATTAATATCAAATGACAATCCCCTTTGTAGCATAGAATGCTAAGATGGTTTAGCTGGTGTCTTCAGCTAAGTCAGGGGTCTTCAACCTTGGCAACTTTAAGACTTGTGGACTTCAACTCCCAACTTCCAAAGCTGGCTGAGGAATTCTGGGAGTTGAAGTCCATAAGTCTTAAAGTTGCCAAGGTTGAGGATCTCTGAGCTAAGTGAACAGTATTAGCCTTGACATTCATTCCCCCCCTTTTAAAAAAATAAATAAGTAAACAAATGCTATTGGCCTTGAAACTTATTCTTTCCTCTGTTTGTCTTTAAATAAATACCCTTCTCATTGGGGCTTATTGTTTCCCATCAAACAAAGAAGCATTAGTTTATATTGAAAAACAAAATAAATACGCCTTTTTTCCTACTTTGATAAATAAATGAATAAGTGTTGCTAGCCTTCAGACTTGAAAGTGTTTTCTTTTTTAAAATAAGATTTTAAAAAACGCATAAAAATGTCATTGCTGTAATCGTGAACCCAATGTTCCCTCTGTTTTTACTAAATAAATAAATACCTAAATAAAGGCGATTTGCCTTGAGAGTCCCAAAGGTGATTTTATTTTAAAGACAGCTGGGATTTCTGATTTTTCTTTAAGAAAATGTTTCCTTTTCTTTCAGAAGCATCAGAAAGCCCAGCTGCCTTTAAAAAAAAAAAAAAAAGCACCTTTGGGACACCAGGACCTGTAGGCAACCTTGGCTCTTTTATGACTGGTGGACTTCAACTCCCAGAATTCCTGAGCCAGCATGGCTCAGCTTGGAAACCTCTCCCTTTTCTCTTAGCATAGCTGGTTCAGGAATTCTGGGAGTTGAAGTCCACGAGTCCTAAAAGAGCCAAGGTTGCCTACCTCTGAGTTGAATGGGAGCCTCCTCCGTAGGCATTGGCCTCGAGGCTCGCTCTTCTCGAAGACTTTGAGGCAACCCCTCCTCCAAACACCAGCTGGAGGGAAGAACAATGTCGGGGTCTCTGCGGGCATTTTGGGATGCGAGAAAAGAGCTCCCCGCGGAGGGAAGGCAAAGGACTGCAGAGCGGGCTTGGAATCGCCTCCCAGGCGTCACTCTAACGCTCGCAAGTCTAGGGTCCGCTCGCTATCCACTTCCGGATCCCCGCACCGGAAGTGGCGCCGCTCTCGGCGGATGTTTGCCCGTTTCGGCTTCCGTCGCCCGCGCGGCCCCTCCTTCCGCCTCGTCGGCGCTGCTGGCCGGGGGCGAGGATGGCGGCGGCGGCGGCGGCGGAGCGGCTGAGCTGGTGGGAGCGCTCCGAGCGGCCCTTGGCGCCTCTCAGCGAGCGGCAGCGGGACTCGGTGCTGGAGCTGCGCGGGGCCTCGCCGGGGTTGCCCCTGCCGCCGGAGGTAGGCTGGCCCCTCTCGCGGGAGCTCCCCCGTCCGGGTGGGGAGCGAGGGGGTGGGAAGGGCGGGCTTGTCGTGGCAAGTGGCCTGGGTAGGAGGAAAGGAGACCACGCGGAAGCCCCGCGGGAGGGGCGGCATTCAAGCCCGGGGCAGTGAAGCCTTCTGGGACGAGCGGGAAGGGTGCCTGGGAAGAAGTCGCGGAAGGGGCTCCTTCGGGGCGCCCCTTCTCCCTCCTCCGATACGGGGCTTGGAGCTTTTCTTGCAGACGTCTCTCCCCCCAGCGAAGCAGAAGCCTCGGGGAAAAGTCCTCCAAATGTCAGAAGTGCGTCTCGCCCTCTTTGGCCGTGCCAGGCGCGGGAGAGAAAGCAATTCTGCTCGGAGGAGTTAGCGATGAAAGGATACCAGGCTGCCCAAAAACAGGGGCCGGCCGGACACACCATCGGACGCACCGGACAGAGCAGAGGGCAACTCCCGAGAAGGAGGAAGGAGTGGGGAGAGCAGCCGGCCCAGAGGATCGCCCCCGAGTGGGATACGACTGAATGGATAAGATCGGCTAAATCAGGGGTTCTCAACCTTGTCAACTCCCAGAATTCCTCAGCCAGCAAAGCTGGCTGAGGAATTCTGGGAGTTGACGTCCACAAGTCTTAAAGTTGCCAAGGTTGAAAACCCCTGGGCTAAATGGACTAAATAATGGATAACATCATTGTCATCATCAACATCATTGGTCTAGAAGCGGGGAAGGGAGGGGAGGGGTTGGCTCTAGCAAAGCCTCCTAGCCTTGACGATGGGATCCAGTCTGGGTACCACCCGGCTTGAGAGACCACCCTGGGCTTCTCCTTCAACCCTCAGCTACCAAGAGTCTCTGTTATTGGCTACATAATATATTAACATTCTATTATTTTGAAAACTTAATGTACTGAAACTAGGGAAAGAAAAGTGAAAATTGTATCAATATTACAATTTAGGATGTCAAGATTACATGGGTAAATTTATGTGGCTTGGCTTTTTAGCAGGATTTGAATGTTAATTGTAGTTTAATATTCCAGTTTGGCCCTTGGACCGTGTGATTCTTACTGCTACTGGAGGATTGTGGTGTGTTTGTTACTGCTTGATTCTCCCTTGGTATTTAAATATGATTTGAATGTGTATATTATATGTATATTAGTAGTATGTAAAGACCTTGCTTCAATATTTTATCACTTACAAGCCGGATACAATTTACTTGTACAATATTGTCACCTGCCAGGAGACTTATTGAATGATTTTTTTTTTCTTTTAACAGCTACCCATAGAAGATTTAAATAGTCTGGTCCAGCCATCATTAACGGTGACGCTGACAGCCATGTTGCCAGAATCCACAGAGAACATCCTCTTGAAAGGATTCTCTTCTTTTGGTATGGAAAATGAAAGAATTGAAACGGCGCAGCAGGTAAAAAAAAAGACACAAAGAAACAGCAAACTCTCTCTGGTTCTGGACTAATACAAAAAAACTACAGATGACTACTTGTGCAGAGATTCAGTTTGCAAAAGGCAAAGATGATTTGGAGCATACAGGAAGAATGTGTGTCTTTGACCAGCCAGAGGCAGGGAAAAATGCACTTGATTTAAGGAGGTTCAGATGGCTGCAACAAGCAAGTTATCTTTTCCTTTTCAAATTCATGTCACTGCATAGCTCTAATCACTAATTTGGCCCTTAGCTTTCCAATTCCATTTGGGACTGAAATAACCAGTTCCTGGATAGCTGGCAATGTTGGCCTCTCCTTTCTTCAGTTGGATCATTTTAAGGAGTCTGAGGATGTTAGAGTCAATGCATCTAAAGCCTCTTTAATTTGTTACCAGAACTCCAGAGTGGGCTTTCAAGTTACATTGGGTTGACGTAGTACATTTCTGTCTTTTGAACTTGGGTGAAAATGGGAGGAAAAGTGAATGCTGGGATTTGGGAGGGAAGAACCCACAAGTTTATGCAAATAGAAATAATGACAGCGCTTGAGAGCCAGTTTGGTGCAGTGATTAAGGCATCCTGCTGGAAACCTAGTTCAGCCTTCGACACAAAGCTGGCTAATGACCTTGGGTCAGTCACTTTCTCTCAGCCCTAGGAAGGAGGCAGGGGCAAAGCACTTGTGGAAAACCTTGCCAAGGTGGAGGGGAAAAAAAATCAGTATGCAGCTCTCTTCAGATTTTAGTTAACATTGATAAAATATTATTTTCTTCAACAACATTTTTAGAACAGCAAACAATACACAGAACGAATTGTCTGCTTCTTCTGAGTTAAGGGTGATATTTAAGAGCTTTATCCTTTCACTCGTCTAGTTCTTCTCGTGGTTTGATCAACTTCGTGCACAGATGGATCAAGATGAAGAGACCAAATATCGGTCTGTATATATATATATATATATTTATTCTCTTGATTGTAATTTGAATAACAGTGTATAGTAGCCATCAATAATAACTAAAGCAGCCGATACGAACTTTAATTTCTATATCTTGTACACCATCATTCCCCAGCCTTTCCAGATTGGCAGTGCAGCATGATGAGGGAGGGGGGGGAAGAGGGGATGGTTTTGTGTGAGGGGCAGTGTATGTACCTGCCGCTTATGCGAGTTGGGCTGTGTGCACACACATGTGTTGGCCTGCCACTCACACGGCCCAGTTGCAAATCTGCCGTGGGCCACAGCCCACCAGTTGAGGACCCCTGTTGTAGATTGAACATTGTTTTCTTCCTCCCTTTGTTTCACTTATTCAACAAGTTATTTGGAATCTTAGACTCATTTTATATATTCTGTTATTTCTCCAGTTTACCCAGAGCTACTTTTTTCAATTTCTTTTTTACCGTCTCCTTTCCCAACGGAGTGCCTCAAATGAACCACAGTACACATAGAATTAGCGTACGTAATTCTGCATGCAGTAGCTATTCAATAGGCAGTCCAAAATTTCTGCATTGTTTCATCAATTCCCCCATTGCTGCAAACACTTAAAGGCACTCTGTGGTTTGTGTGCTTCTGTTTCTCCAGGCTGACCAGGGCAGCTTATTCTGGATTTGAAGAGCAGTGTGATGCCATACTGAATGATGTGAATTGTGCTCTTCAGCACCTTAAGTCACTGCAGGAACAATACCTCTTTGTCTCAACCAAAACAGGAACCTTGCATGAAGCCTGCGAGCAGCTGTTAAAAGAGCAGGTAACTCCAGAGCTGAGTGGCAGAAGATCAGCTTTTGAGTTCCCAAGGCCATTAATGCAGGAATTGATGTTCTGGAGTCTAGCATCACATGCCTTAGCTCTCGTATAATTTGGCTATATTTTTTCCCTCTGATGTGTTGTTACCACAAATATAACTGTTGAAGAGATGGAGGTCTGCAACCATGAGCCAATGGCTTATAACAGTGTTTCCCAAACTTGACAATTTTAAGGCATGAGGACTTCAACTCCCAGAATTCCACAGCCAGCGTTGCTGGCTGTGGAATTCTGGGAGTTGAAGTCCTCATGCCTTAAAATTGTCAAGTTTGGGAAACACTGGCTTATAAGAAAGAAGAACTATTGTTGTAGTTATTATATTTTTATCCTGCCTTTTATCTATAATTTAGATATAGGTAAGGTGGCATGTATACCTAATATTCCTGCTTCCTATTTTCCACACAATAATAACCCTGTGAGGCAGATTGGGCGGTGTGAGGGGGACTGGCCCAAAGACCCCCAGCCGGCTTTCGTATTGAAGGGAAGCCTGGAACTCAGCATCTCCTGTTTCTAGACCAGCACACTGGAATGAAGACACCAGAATGATGTCATTGTAGTACATCTTGCTCCTTAATTATGAATTAAAAAATAATCGATTCATTTAGTTCATTACAATAGCATTATTGCCCTCTGTATATCACTGCCATATCAAGTTTATATCCAAGTGAAATGTTAGGAAATATACTAAAATGTCAGTATAAATAACCTATAAATATGTTATGATTTTTAAGAAGCAACTAAGGACTCCCTGTTGTACGTTATAACATGCTTTTAATTACCTGATAGTATTTCTTTCTAAATAGTCAGAGCTCGTGGACCTGGCAGAAAACATCCACCAGAAACTGTCCTATTTCATCGAACTGGAAAATATTAACACAGTAGGTATATTGCTGCTCAGCTTCTTACCATCCAGAACAGCCCAGTCTCTGCATTAGAAGCTCTTTCTAAAAGCACATAATGAATGTTGACGACTAGCTGTTCTTATTTAATAATTGCCATTTTAAGATTGAAACCTAGTAAACTCAGAAATATACATAGAATTCATTAAAATTTTATTTCAAGTAATCTTTTGATAGGATATCTTGTGCTATTTTGAAGGCTTTCATCCTTAAAGGCAGCAAAGGAGGAAAACTCTTTAAGGTGTATTAAAATGGTAGATTAAACACAAGACAATAGAGGAAGGTGGAGCACATACACAAGTTACTGAAGGGCCCCTCACTCAGCCACCATTCAAAGCCCTGGTGCTGAAAGGGTCCCCAGAGTGGTGTCACATGATTGCAATGGGGTCACTTGGTGCACAACTTAGAATTGCAGTGTCCTGCAGTGAGGTGACGGTCCTTTATGACCTTCATTGCCAGCTTCTGACAGATCAGTGGGGGAACTAGTAGGAGATGGAGAAGGGCAATTAATTCACCTGGGAGGCCACAACCAGGCAGGATCCACCTAACGATGGCAGCCATGCGATGCTGCACTTTGCAGCAGTGTTGCTTAGCAACGGAAATTTCATCCAGGGACCCAGATCGCTCCACTTCTGTTCTGTCCCAGCCTACGTCCGTCCTTCTTAACGTCACAAGAACAAACCCCTCCTAAACAGTAGGCTGGGAAAACCAACCTCTTTTTATTTTCAAAACAGTCCTGAGAAGTTATTCTCCAAAACAAAAACACAGAATACTTTCCTAACAGATAATTGGTTACAAAAGTAAACAGAGCAGAAGTTTAAACAAGAAATTCACTGATAAAACAAAACAGACCACGATCCTTGGTTCTTTACAAACGGTTGCCTTCAGCAACCAGCACCGCCCACACCTTCCCTTTTTATAAAGCAGTCCCAAGGCGTGGCTTCTCAATGCCTTCTCCTCTCCCCTGGAGTTGTCGTATTGACTGCTGCTGATCTGCTCTAGCTAATTGCCAGCGTCTACGAGCATCAATCATGTCCATCAGGTGTGAATCCTCCAAGTCCGACTCACTCTCCCCACACATCTGAGCTTCATCCAGAACACAACTGGAGGGCCCAGGCTCTTCATCAAACCACGAGTCTTGTAATTCATCAGAGCCTCCCTCTGACCCTGATGGCCCTCCGAATGCCTCCTCCATCTCCTCCGCAGATTCCCCGGACTCAGCTGTTGGGAACATAGGCTGGCACGGAATCACGACAACTTCCTCCTCCTGTCCTAGTCAGAGGACCTTTGATTCTTCTCCCCCTATAGAGAACCGGCTAGCGTCCTTTCCAAGCCCATTGAATGGCTGTGGGTTGAGCTCCCTAACTCTTCTCTGTTAATGGAACTGGGATTAAAAAGACGGTCATTCCAAAGAGAATCCTCAAAGTATAAAAATGGGTACAAAATAATGAGATAATGTTGTTAAAAAGATACTGTTTTTGGAAAGCACATTGTGTCGTAATCGTACTGAATGGAGGATTCTTTGGTTGTGCATCTTTATTTATTGTGTACTTTGGTTTCTTTTTGCCCCTGTCAGAAACTGAATTCACCTACCCTGTCTGTCAGCAGCGAGAGTTTCATCCCGATGCTGAACAAGCTGGATGACTGCATAGCCTACGTTTCCTCCCATGTGGGTATTATTCGTATCCTACACAGGGCTTTAAAGGGCAGAACTGTGTAGGTCTGGGGCCTTGAGGATGCTCTCTCCGTCCTTCTAATTTTATTTTTGCACGGACTTTATGTGGGGAGTCATCTGGAGAGCGAGATGAGTGGTGTATAAATTTGATTAATAAATAAAGTTATTAATTTCTGTCTGTAGACCTGAGCAATATCATAAATATTTGCCTTACAGCCCAAAGATTATGTTCCTTTTTTTTTTCAGTAGTTAGGTCAGGGATGTCCAACCTTGGCAACTTTTAAGGCTTGTGGACTTCAACTCCTAGAGGTCCACAAGTCTTAAAGTTGGCGTGGATGGATACCGTAACAAAAATGGCATTTTTGCTTGCTTTTAATTTGGTGCAGAGGGAACTTTGCTTATCTAAAATGCTTCTGCACGTTCAATTTGAAGCAGGAAATCCATCATTCCCTTATTAATTATTTAACTTTTTTATTTGTTCTTGTTTAACACACTTTCCTTCTTTTGCAGCCAAATTTTAGGGACTACGCTGTGTATTTGGCAAAGTGTAACCAGTGTCTTTCTAAAGCGGTGCATCTTATGAAAACATATACTGTGAATACCCTACAGAACCTCACAAATCAGTTAATTAAAAGGGTATGTTATTAATATATATTAAATAGTGTTACATGGGCGCTAAATGAAAATCATCTGCAAAAATGTCCTCAGCAGTGTTTTATTGGGCAACTTCGTTTTGACCAAGGGCTGCATTTTCTGTCGGATGAAATAAATACCCACCTTTGGTGTTCTCTGTTCACCCAGCCCCCCTTTCCATTTTGTTAGGACTTACGTTCAGGGACAAAGAGATAGAAAATTGTATTCAGAAACACCCCCCCCCCCAAAAGGACAAACACTTTTTCACAGCTCAGTCCACAGCTCAGTCCACACTGGCTCCTTCCGAGGTCGGTAAAATGAGGACCCAGATAGTTTTTTTTGGGGGGGGGGAGAAACAGGTTGACTCTGTAAACCAGTTAGAAAAGGGCTGGGAACCTGGCCTGGCCCTGAATACATAGTGCATATTTTTCCCCCTGTTGTGCAGTAATGCAGCAAGGAGATAACTGTCTGTTTCTTTTAGGATCCTTTGGTTGCTCCAAATTCAGACAACGCCTTTACTTTATTTTATGTGAAGTTCAGAGCTGCTGCACCCAAAGTCAGGGTAAGTCAAGCAGTGGAGGGTGATTGTCAGAAGGAACATAACATTATTGTGAAAAGGTATTTACTTTATACTCCAACAAAACTTACTCGTTTTGTTTATGTATGCCCATTGGCCTACGAGAATACTTTAAAAATTGACAATTGCGCTTAGTGCTGAGATCCACACTGGGGCCAAAGCTGGAGGGTGGGTGCTGAAGATGCTTGCGTCACGTCCTGCGCCGTGCAGGCTTTGGTGTTCACCTAGAACACTGCCGTATAACTGGGATAAAAGCCAGCTCTGCCAGCTGGACCAGCAGATGGTTCATTTTGCAAGATCGTAGCTGACATCCAATTAATCCTTTTTTTATATAATTGAATCACACTTTTGTTATATTGGCTTCACTTCGCTATCTCTTAGTCTCTGGAATTAGCTGCTTTACCTGAACATGTTGGGAATTGGGGTTTTATATTCTTTCTCTGCTGGGTCATGAAATTATACCTGACTCTTCATGTTTTAAAAAACATTGGGCGATTTGAATTAGTAGGACTGAAAAGGAAAGGCATTTAGTCTAGCAGGACAGAAAGGTGAGGTTTTTTTCATAGGTATTTCTTCAGAAAAGAGTCTCTTTTGGAGTGTAGAAGGGATTCTGGGGAGTTAATGAATGGGATTAAAAGAAAAATTGAAACAGGAAAAAAAACTTTATTTGAGGAATCATTTACCTTTATTTTCTTTCCTCTGTTTCCCTAGACACTTTTTGAACAAATCGAGCAACGATCTGAGAAAATGCCAGAGTACGTAGAATCTTATTTATTGCATTTGATATTAAAATTAATGCAAAATACTATTCTGTGGATTGAGGCACAAGAAGGTGCCACCTGATCCTCATTCCACCCTTGAGCACAGCAGGCCTGATTGGGGAGACCCCCCCCCTGGCCCCAGTGGGACAGCCTCTGGCTTCCCTTGGACCGGGAGGGCCTCCTTCGGCCCCCTCAGCTCAGCTCGGGACTTTGCGAGCAGCTGGAGACAAATGAGGATCAGTAACTTTGTGGCCAGCATGCAGGAGACCTCCTGGAGAAGGAGTTTGGGGATCCGCCTGGCTTCTCTGCCCTCGGAATCCCCTGTGAAGACCCCGAGAGCTCCTTTGCTTTCAATTAGTTTCTGGTCTCTCTGTTATTTTCACTGCACTTCTTAAAATCTGTACGCATTTCTGTGGTTTCTTTTTTGAACTGCATGTAGTATTAGGGGTCCTTTAAGCCCAGGATAATTCCAGCCCACCGTCCTTCCGTCCTGGAAGCCACAGAAAGAGAGCGACACGCCTAAGACGTTCTCAAGAGATGCTGAATTCTGCCTAGGCAGCACTGTGCCACTTCCTTTAAAAAAAAAAAAAAAAAAATACCCTTCATTAAACAGTTTTACAGTGGTAGAAGCCAGTGCAAACTGAAATTGGAAGAAAAAAGAATAGAAAAGAAGAAATATGAAGTGCAAAAAGGAAAAAAAAGAAAATGGAGAGAAAGGAAGAGAAATGGAAAAAAAGGATGGAGAACTAACTCCCCATCTGCCTTGCAACAAGGAGAGGCAGATTGATGGCTCCTCCATCCCCTGGGGCAGGGGTCTTCCAACGTGGCCCTTTTATGACGTGTGGACTTCAACTCCCAGAATTCCACACGTGCCTGGCTGAGGAATTCTGGGAGTTGAAGTCCACAAGTCATAAAAGGGCCAACTTTGAAGACCCTGCCCTAGGGGATTACATAACATAGCTGCCTTCATCTCCCCCCCCCCACCATTTACCAATCCAAAAATTGTTGTCATTTCTGTCCAAATGTTGGCAAAAATTCAATAAAGGTTTCCAGAATGTTCTAAAATATTCCATGTTTTAGCCACAATCAAAGAAGCCAACTTTATATTCCTTTCTTTTGCTTCTAGCAACCAACTGGAAGCAAGCAATGATAGTTTTTTAAGCTGAAGATTTGTGTAGTTTTCTGTGTTCGGATTATTTTTAGGTGACTGGGCGAGGCAGCCTCTCGTAAGCGGGTGAGGCCATAAATTGTTGAGTATTTCCAGGGTTGTCACTGAAAGGCATTTAAAATTATACCTAATGTTGAAAATGGCACAATCGCTGCACTGTTGTTTCACAGTGGTTGTCTGCGTAATTTCAGTCATGCAGATGACTGCAGCCCCCCCAAAAATCCATTCACTTTTTATTGCCCATTCTCAACAGAGAAAAAAACAGAGAACAGGGATATAAAAAGGGATGTGTTTACTATCTCTAAAATGTAATTTCTGTCCCCCACCCCTTTGTCTAGATATCGACAACTGTTAAGTGAAATCCACCTCTGTTACCTGCATCAGAGGGAACAGCTGTTGGGGCCCAGCATTACCAGCACTGTCACAGAATTAACAAATCGAAACAACAGAGATCATTGTGCTCTGGTAAAATCGTGGTTTTTGTTGTTTTATCTTTCTCTGTTTTCATTTTTTTTAATGAAATGGTGGCTCCTTTTGAATAGGAAAATACTTTGCTCACATAAAAGTGTTTTTTTTAGCTTTCAGTGAAATGTATTTTTCTCTCTCAGTTTTATCATGCACAAGCCTGATTTTTTTTTTTTTTAACAATTCCAGAAGAGATCAAAATTGCCTGGGGAACTTTGATTTTATTCGGCCAATATTCTTACAGGCTGAATAAAATTCATTGTGATTTGAGAGATCCTAGAGAGAGATAGAATTAATTAACTAAGGTTGGCTAAAACCTGAGTAGCGTGTGTTGAGTAATTCTGCTTCCTAATTTGACTTTGCAATAGTCCTTTATATCTTGACTGAAACTGCAAGCAACGTTTCTTTTAATAGCATCGGGTGACAATCCAGTCCATAAATTTAGGGCTTGGAAAACAGAAACGGAGAAGCCGGGGCACAGCCAACCAAGTGACTCTGGTCTGATAGCTCAGGGACCTGCAGTAAAGTATTCCTAACTGCCAAGTCATCATCCTTGGTAGATTTCAGCAGTAGAGGAACGAGTTCAGAAATCATAGCAATATGTCTGTGCATCTGGTTTTGTTTTTTTATTGATCTCAGGTACGAAGCGGCTGTGCCTTTATGGCTCACGTGTGCCAGGACGAGCATCAGCTGTTTGACGAGTTCTTCACAAAGCCAACACCCAAACTGGAGTAGGTGGTCCGTGCAATATTATCATTTATCGTACGAAATCCCAGTAGCAGTGTGGAGAGAAATTACCCACTTATCCATCCGCTTTTGGCTGGATGCCTTAGGTTTCATTTTTTGTTGGAAAGAGCCAGCCATTTATTAACACTTCTGATCTTTTGATGTGTTTTTTCTCCTCTTTTTTAGTCAGCTCTTGGAAAAGCTGTGCTTGTCGTTATATGACGTTCTCAGGCCGCTGATCATCCACGTAATTCATTTGGAAACTTTGTCTGAACTCTGCGGGATCCTTAAAAACGAAATGCTCGAAGATCACGTGCAAAACCACAGTAAGTGGAACAAATAAGAATGAAACAATCAAGGGAAGAGGGAGCATTTTAAACATCACTGGAGGGTATCTGCAGGTAATCCTCCACTTGGCAATCAATTGCTTAGTAACCTTTTCAGAATTACAACGGAACACACACACACAAGCTCCTTACAACCCAGTTTCAAAGTTTTATGGCTGCTGCAGTTATTCACCCTGATACAACTGACCGCAAGGATGTTGTAGTTCACACACGCACCGCCAATCTTAACATTAGTAATTAATAATATGTAAACGTTATCAAATAAAATTGTTCTGGTTTTATTCTTGGAAGCCTGTCCGTCCTCTGCGCAGTCAGTACTTTGTTCCCTGTTGGGAAATGAAATACAGTGGCAAGTAAAAAAAGGTTTACAACGAAGAGATCGATCCTAAATTCAGTTCAGGGTCTTTATGGCAATACTGTTTGCATCTGGACAGAATTAGTGGATAGAATTTTTTTTTATCATAACTAGGAGAAAGTTGAAGGGTGACTTTAATTTTTTTTTTCACAGTGAAACAGCTGGGCGCTTTCGCTGCTGGAGTGAAGCAGATGCTGGAAGATGTTCAAGAGCGGCTGGTTTACAGGACCCACATCTACATTCAGACGGACATTCTGGGCTACAAGCCTGCCCCCGGGGACCTGGCCTATCCTGCCAAGTTGGAAATGATGGAGGTAAGGGTTTGGCAGAGGAAAACGGAGCGTTGTCTTGACAGGAGGGGGCATTAAGGATGACGAGCACGGCGGACACCAGCTCACTGCCTGACAATGTTTGTACTTTCAAAATAAAAATTATTGTTATTTTGAGGAGTCAAATGTTGCCATGCACTCCCTGAGTTTGAGGCATCGAACTGTGTTGAGAGGTTCATGACCAAATAATAGAGAGGGCACAAAACTGTCTCCATTTTGCCCCTTCCCTTGCACGTCCCTGTGGACAATTAACCTGTGGAACAGCTTGCCACCAGAAATTGTGGGCACTCCATCACTGGAGGCTTTTAAGAAGAGACTGGGCAGTCACTTGTCTGAGATAGTATAGGTTCTCCTGCTCGAGCAAGGGGCTGGACTAGAAGACCTCCAATGTCCCTGCCAGCTCTATTCTATTCTAAACTAAATCTGTATAAACATATAGTCCTCAACTTATAACTACAATTGAGCCTATAATTTCTGTCCTAAGTCATTAAGCAAAATGTCCACTCGGGGTTGAGGGCTTTCTTGTACAACAACACCGACTGATGTCGAATGAAAATGTTATCCTCTAAGTAAGATTCAGTATTATAATATCAGTCAATTGTCTGCGACACAAGACACTATTTTTGCGGGAAGATTTTTAGCTCCAGGGAACCATTCTGTATTGAGCGAGATCAACTCTGAGGACAGAGAGAGAGAGAGAGAGAGAGAGAGAGAATTATAACAAATAATAAAATAAGCAAAACATTTTTTATGGGCTTCTTCACAAAATGGGTTTTTTCCTGGCAGCAAATTGCCCAGAGCTTAAAAGAGGAGGAGGAGAAGAAGCTGCCCGCTGAGGCTTCTTTGCCAGCTCCAAAGCAGGAAGATCCAGGCAGCTGCAGCGAGGTAAAACTTGGTATGTATGTGCAGTTGTGCAAAGTTGTGTCCTTGAAAAAGCTTGCTGGTAATAATTGTATTTGGACCCTTGATTCTCGGTATCTAGAAATCTCATGAGGAAAACAGACACAAACCACTTCATTGGCTTGTGTGGATCAGTCTTAAGTCTCTCTTTGAAAGGTTATACCCGTCGTTACTAGTAGGTTGTCGTTTTCTGAACGTTGTTTGGTTTAAAGGATGAAGATTGAGCCTTGCCCTGCCTTTCGAGAGCCCCTGGGGCTTCAGTCCAACAACACTGAAAAGCTTCCTTCCGCTCTTAAGTACAGCGGATGGTGTAACACGGTGCCGTATGGAGATGATCCCTTACTATATAAACCAAAAACTGACAGTTTCTCAAACTTGGCAACCTGAGGATGTGTGTGGACTTCAACTCCCAGAGTTCCCCAGCCATCTACGCTAGCTGAGGAATTCTGGGAGTTGAAATCCACATTATCTTCAAGTTGCCAAGCTTGAGAAACACTGATTTAAACCATCTCGCAGAAAGGAATGGTGTATATTACACAGGGAACGTGTGACTGTAAAAGCTTTTGAAGAATTTTGAGACCTCCTTTGTGGCAGTTTTGAATGCTTTTCATAGGCCCAGCAGGCATTTGGTTACCTTACCGGTAACCCTGCGCAATAACTGGGCATCTTTAAATATGCGATCTTCTGTATTCACAGACACGTCGGAACCTTGTAGTCCGAGAGCCCACAACACCGTCTCCCCCGCCGACCTCCACGGGATGTGGTATCCCACCGTGAGGAGGACCCTGGTCTGTCTCTCCAAGCTTTATAGGTGCATTGATGTAAGCAGTTCACGTTAAAACTTTTTTTTTTTTTTTAATTTCAAGAATTTTAGAGAATGCACACGTAAGACCAAAGTTGGCACACTGAAATATTGTCTTCCGTTCATACAAAAACAAAAAAACAGGCTTTGTTTCACATCACACTGCGTAAGAGTTTTGATGGTTAACCTTCTCTAAAGTTAGAATTGAGACAGAAAGTCAAATCCTGAGTTATATTTGATAGGCTTTTAATAGCTCTGGCATTCAAAGTTTATGGCAGCGGTTTCACAGAACTATTTAGCGCTAAAGTTTATCCTTTGGTAATGTATATTTCAGTTTTAAATGCATAATAGTAGCCTAATGATCCTTTTGCAGCTGCAGAATTACAAATCACTTCACTTCTGAAATATGAATTCCCTCCCCCATTGTATGTTTTGCACCTCTTGGCTTTACCTCACGCTTATTTTAATTTTCCCCAATCTGTTAAAAATTAGAATGGCGTGGACAAATGTAAATTTTTAAAATCAAACGTGGGAAAACGCAGATCTTTATTAACTTGCCCTGCTGTTTCAGGTTTATTGCCTGGTAAGTTTAAGGTAAATAAATCACAGTTAGCCATGCAAAATGGGGGTGCCGGCTGTATAATCTGTGCTGGGTGAAATTAAAATGGTACCTTCGACCTGTTACGAAACGCTGCCTCTTTTTCCCTCCTCCAGGGAACGGTCTTCCAAGGACTATCCCAAGAGGCGCTCTCGGCCTGCACACAGTCCTTGTTGGCGGCTGCAGAGTCTATTGCTAAAAGCAAGGTCAGAAGCAAGCGGGGAGGCATTGGCGGCTGGATTCAAGTGGGGGGAACGGGGGGGGGGTTGCCCTGATGAAACGGAGGCCGTCCAGTTTGCCTTCAGTCGGTCTGTGTGGCCTCAAAACTGCTTCTGGCTTATTTTGATCAGTTACAGGCCGGTGCTCTTGTGTCCACCCGCCGTGACCTATGTTGTTCTTGTATTTAGACCCAAATCGACGGGCAGCTTTTTCTAATAAAGCACCTTTTGATTCTTCGTGAGCAAATTGCTCCCTTCCACACTGAATTCACAATTAAGGAAATTTCGCTGGATCTGAAGAAAACCAGAGGTATTGACTTGCACGGAAGGGCTGTGATTTAAGGGGTCCCATGCGCAGCAGGGATGGGAAACCCTTCAGCCAAAGTTCCTCCCCCCCAACTGATTCCAGTCCTCCAGGCAGGAAACAGGGCTAGATCAGCTAAGTGCACTTGAGTGTCAGGCTGCATGAACGGAATCTTGCAAGCCTTCCGTTGTGCATAGAGGGCGTTTTTGGTCAGAAATTGGAATGGGGAGATAATGGGTTGTAGCCTGTATGGTTTGAGTACATCTCAATAAAAACTTCATCATAGGCTGAATGTCCTATGGAGATTCTCAGCCATCCAGCGCAGGGGGGTCCAAAAGATGCTTTTCTGCAGTTCCAAGAAGGCTCCACAAACCCCTGCAGAAAGCACAGCTCCACAACACACACTCCTTTCCGCAGTTCCAAGGAGGCCCCACACCCATCCACACCCCTCAGGTGACCTTGAGGATGCAGATAAACCTTCAGGTGGCCTCAACGACTCTCTAAAAGAAGGCAAAGGACCAGCGGTCTGTATAAATCCTGCCCTTCCCCACCCTCCAGTCACGGCTGAGGAAGCGTCTTGGGTGAGAAGTGAAACATCTTCAAAGAAAACACAAGAAAGTCCAGTTGCCTCCTGAAAAAGCACCTTTGGGACAACCCTGACCTGGAGGACGGAGAACCTCCATGGACTTTTAGCCATGCACTTTGGGATGAACCCCCTTCGAACGGTTTGGGAGTGTGAACGGATTTCCAGGAAAAAAATGCAGACTACTGGAACCATTTGCACTACTCAGGTGACCCTGAGGACACAGATAAACCTCCAGGTGGCCTCAATGACCTTCTAAAAGAAAGCAAAGGACCAACTGTCTGCAAGGAGTATAAATCCTTCCATTCTCCACCATCCAGTCAGAGCTGAGGAAGCTTCTGGGATGAGAAGTGAAACATCTTCAAAGAAAAACAAAAGAGCCCAGTTGCCTCCTGGAAAAAAAAAAAAACCTTTGGTTTTTCTTCCTACACAAAATTTAAGAAAACTCAATATTCTGTCTCTGGCTTTTCTTCCCTGTCAGAATTTTATCCAGTGTTATTCACTATAAAAGCAGAGTTACTGATAAAATTAAAGGGGTGGTAGGTGGGGTGGTGGATACGTGTACAAAAGAGAGAGGGAGGAACAGTACATCAATTTCAAAGGGAAAAAATGAACTTATTTCAAGGGGCTCTAGTACGTATTACTTAAGATACAAACGTCAAAGGAATTACAGGGAAACCCTCCTGAAAAAGCATCTTTGGGATTATCAGTAGGCTGGATATTACTAAGAAAACATCACAATTACATACTGCATACGTATGATTTCTATGTGATCCTCAAAATTTGCATGAGAATTCTTACAAGTTCCATTCGATTTGAATGCATAAGACAAATATTCATAAATATTCCTTAAAGCAGTTCTCTTTTCACAGATGCTGCCTTTAAAATTCTGAACCCCATGACTGTCCCACAGTTCTTCAGACTAAGTAGCCACAATGCAATTATACAGTTCTTACTGGAGGTAAAGAACACCTGTTGAAAGGTTGACGGGCGTGAGAAAATAATTTTGGGGGTGTGGCAATTTCTGAAGACCCCCCCCCGCCTTCCTCTCCTAGGGCACGCCAGAAATAAGGGAGCACTACATCGACTCCAAGAAGGACGTGGATCGGCACCTCAAGCTGGCCTGCGAGCAGTTCATCCAGCAGCAGACGAAGCAGCTGGTGGAGCCCCTGCAGGAATTCCTGTCCAAGGTATTAAAATACTAGAAATCCACTATTATCATCTTGATTCACCCTGTTTAGGCTTGAGATTTCGTTTTATATTTTGCTTTCTAAGAAAGAAAAAGACGACCTGTGAACGGGCAGATTTGCTGCTGGATGCCAATTAAAAGTGCTCTGGGACATAAGAAACCTTTTGAGCCCGCTGAAATGCTGTCTGTGAAGCATTATACACCTATTTAACACACACTGTGTATTTTCTCTCATTCCTTTAGGTTTCGGCCTTGACCGCGGTGGTCTCTGCCAGGGGCCCTAAATACAACCTTTCGCAGCAGCCTTGGGCGCAACCAGGTAGGTTTTTTCCAACAGTGAAAAACTCTTGTGATCTCTTTATGAGCCTTGCTTATTTTGAAGGCTTTTTAAGTACAATCACTGTTGCAAGTTTTATTCAGTAGCTACAACTCACAGGTTTTGATTGCTCTTCAATCAGCTGCAATCTGTTTTCGATTTAATTAGGCAAAATTTAACATTAATGGAAGAAATCAGTGTTGTATTTTAAAGTGGAAACCCTCTTAAGTCTGCTTGGTCCTTCTTAGCTGCCATCCCGCAGGAGGGATGGTGGCACATGACTTACAACCGATCGCTTAGTGACCTGCTGAAGTTACAACAGGTGGAAACTGTTACAAAGCAGTGGGTTTGTTTAACAACTGCCCTGTCCGCTTAACCCTACTAACCCTGCAGAAAACCTCCTAAAATCAGGTCCAGGCACAGGGTGACTTGCTTCAAAGCTATCACAACTTGTGACTGAAATTGTGGGGCTCAACTATAGCTATAAATCAAGGATTCCTAGTAATCACATTCTTAAATGTATTATTTGTTCCCATGCTTTGTTGTTGATTTTAGAGTGATTTACCTACGTATATAAAAATGTAGTCAGTGAAAAGAAAAGCATCCTAAAACACAAAGAGAGATATTGCCCAGAACTGTTTCGGAAGAAATTCTGTAGCATGAGAGTCTTTGTGTGTATTTTATTTACAGTGAAGATCAGTGACTTGGTGTCATCAACATACAGGAGGATAAAAACAAAACTGCCGCCAACCTTACAGAGTATGTCACTTTATTTGTCCAATAAGGACACCGAATTCATCTTGTTCAAGCCCGTGAGGGTAAGTCTTTGGTAGCATCCAACGTTATTTGTAAATATGTGCTTAACACCTTCTTCACTTTTAGAGTTAGCATACGTGAAATTCCTGTTTTGCATTATCATCATTATTGCAAGATTGAGTGGAAGCCCATCGCACCACCTTGGAGCCAGTGTCTGTACGCATGCTGTTTTTAGGATAATGAAGTCACAAGTATTTTTTTCTCTTTAAGAACAATATCCAGCAAGTGTTTCAAAAGCTGCATGCGGTCTTAAAAGAAGAATTTAGTAATGAAGATCTCCAGATCATAGCTTGTCCATCAATGGAACAGGTATCTCTAACAGCTTATTTTCTTGTCTTTTTTCTTTTAGTTTCTATTTTTAAAACTATTTGTCCTTTATTTTGGGAGTGAAATTTTAGGTATAAAGGTTTATGGGGAGAATGTAGAAAGGCTGGACAGAGGACATGGGTAGTTTTAATTCCGGAAGAAACTGCAAATGGACATCTGCTTTATAAATTTTCAAGGAAGTCATTTGTGCTTCTAAAAAAATAAATATGCTTTGTCTTTCAGGTAAATCTCCTTTTGTCAGTAACAAAATAATGATCTGGTAGCCCAACTGCACAGTGCTTCTTCAAACCATCCACGGTGGTTGGAGGCCACCAGCCTAGTTGTGCCTTTCAAAAGGCGTTGGCCTTTGTGCATCCAGCTTCTCTCATCGCTGGAAGGAGGGGAAGAGTTAATGTTGCTGTTCTGCAAATTCAGAATCATCCCTACAGATCCATAACAAGCCTCACCTACCAGGATGAAAATAGCCCTTGTCCTTGAGCTCCTCTGCTCTGTTTTAAATCCAGAGAAGGTCTGCTCTCCCAACTTCCTTGGCAGAATTTGGAACACTCCAATTTGGAGAATGGATGCCTTTTACTCAAAATCTGTACATCAGGACCACTTTGAAGGACACATCCAAGCTTTTCCACAAATCTCTTAGTAATATTGTCCAATAATTAGCACTATTACATTGCTTATACATGTCAACAAATCATCAGACTTTGTAGAGTGTAAGTGGTGATGGTGGATTTATGGAAGATGCCAAATAATCAGTTTATTGTATAGGTACAGCACTTAATGTAATCTACTTCAATACATCAGTGGTTTTTTCCCCCAAAACCTTTATACTGATGAATACTGACATTGTTCTGGTTTTATTCCTTGCAAATAGATTGCCTTGCCTTAAAATTATGTCTACATGTTATGCAGAAAATATGGTGTGGTGATAATAAATTTCCATTTAATAGGTTATGACTGAACTAAAGTATGTGGAAAACGTGATGTGGAAAGATTGGGAGAATGGAGTATGTAATTGAAGTGTAAAGCTGCAAGATCTGGTGCAAAAATAGAAACAAGTTCTTATTTTTTTTCATAATTACATTTTATTTGAATTAGAGCAGTGTGTTTGTTGCTGCGAAGTTACAAGACATGCCTTTTCTATAAATTGATTGTTGTGCATTTCTGCCGGGCATGGAGAGGTCTTGAAGTTTGCATCTTGCATCTAGTATATATTGTATTATAAAAAAGATAAAAATTTTATATTGTTCAGGGAACACAGGTAATTTTTAAATGATGTGTGTATAATCTTTCTGTTTAAAATATTGGTTTTTAGAAAACAGCTTAAATACTAAAAGTTTTGCAGAATCCAGACTGTTCTGTATTGCTCTGTTTAATATTAGCACTCTTACTGTTTTAAAAATTTTATGTTTCAATTCTGTAGGGAGATAAATTAATTTTAAAGAATTTTAAAATAACTGAAATTAATGTTTGTAAGCATTAGAATATCAATGACATCAGATTTCATTATAATCCAGTTATTGGTACCCTATAACACATATTTAAAATAATCTGCTGTGAATTTTGAGTAGAGAGGTTTTCAATCAAATAGAATGTGAATATTGTATCTTAAAAAAGTTGGAACTAGGTAATTTAAATGCTTTACTTTCTAAAACAGAGTATCTTCTATTACGAACATAGATATTATTTTATTACTCAGTGACCTTCCAAATCACAGAATAAATATAACCTGTACAGGTAATTAGGTAAATAAACTGTGTATATAATGTTCCTAATTTTTCCATGTGATCTTGTTCTCATTAAAATAGAAAGCTTTGCTTTCTTGGAGGGTTTCGTTTTTTTCAATATTCCTTAGGAAACCTACCTTGTTAAAGCCTTTTAGATCTTAATTGCTGATGCAGAAATATTCTTCACGGCATAGCTGCCCCAGTTAAAACTTCTCTTTAGGTCCTTTTGAGAAGCATGTGCTATAGGCTTAACTGTTGTAAAGAAAAAAAAAACCTTCAAATTCTACATTGAAAACAAATGACATGGTTATTTTATGTGCATGTAGCTAAAGTGATTAAAAAGACCCAGAAGAGATACAAAAGGAAGGCTGGCAGAACCTCTCAGAAGTTCTGTCTTTTAAAGAGATTTAGATGGTAAATGCAACTGGGCCCGTCAAGAAGAGGATAAATTCAAATAAATCTCTAGCCAGGATCTGGTTTTTTTGTTATTTATGTTTTCTTTATTTAATTTTTTATATTTATGTTTTATTTATTTATGTATGTTTGAGGCCTTGTTGACTCCTGGCAACTACCTGGACTCATCTTCACCTAACTGCAGTTTTCTTGGCAAGATTTTGGGAGCGGGTTGCCATTGCCTGCTTCCTAGGGCTGAGAGAAAGTGACTGGCTTAGAATCTCCCAGCTGGCTTTGCCATACCAGATGTTTTCCTGAGCCTTCCCTCAAAATGTCACCGATACCAGCCCTGGAGTCTGAGATGACGAGAAAAAACTATGGCTGCCAGAATCAATTCTTGAACTAACTAATACAGGTAATACTCATATACATCTACCCATACCCTCCCCCCAAGGAAGACAGGGCGTGAAGAGGGTGTGTAGCGTCACAGACAATCCTGCAGGCCTTGCTCGAGCAGCGCTTCTGTGCCACGTCCTGGACGGGAGGGAGGGAACGGCCAATGATCTTTTCTGCCGTCCTCACCACTCTCTGCACCGCCTTCCTGTCTGAAGCAGGGATGCTTCCAAACCAGACAGCAATGCCGTATGACGGGATGCTCTCCATCGTCCCTCTGTAGAAATTGGTCAGGACAGGGGAAGGAAGATCCGCTTTTTCCCATGCAACGCAGAACATGCAGGCGCTGCTGTGCCTGCTTCACCAGTGTCTCCCTATTGAGTAACCAAACTTGCTCAACTACAAAGCCAGAAACTTGATGCTCCTAACCACCTCCACAGCTGAATTAAAATTCAACTCGCATCGTAAATAAGTTTGAATAACACCCTGATCTAATAGGAGGCAGTTTGTTTACTTTTAATAAAGTTTACAATACTTCCTAAGCAAAATAAAGGTAAAATCAGATAGCAAGGGGAACAGACCAAGATGTTTTCCCCAAGTCTTGAGAATATTTGGGGTAGCAACGAAGCAGAAAGTTTGCATCTTCAAGCTTCCTTCTTGGGGAGGAAAAACTCCTCCCTAAAACCAGTTTGCAAACCATGTTGGGGCACCGCTTGGAATGGCTGGGATTAGAGGGCAGTTCATAAACCACCGGAAAGGAACCGTCAAAAGGTCAGTCTGGGAAAAGACGCAGTCCGGCCATTGTGTCTGGCCCTCTGAGTGGAATGTGTGTGGTTCAAAGCTCACCCTCTGCCAACAGCAGCCAATTGACTTAGCATTAAGGCTCTCGATTGCTGTGGAAACCCTCTGAAGAGCTCCTGAAACTGACCTGGAAACGCAAGGAGGAAGGCAAAGGAAAGCTGCAGAGCTCAGTCTAAAAAAAAATAAGGGGGGGGGAGTCTCTAGAGAGGAGGAAACTCACCTGGCCTTGCAAGGTAAACAATTAAGGAGCCCTCCGAACTGACCCGACTCTCGGAAAGCCACCTAGAGCTGCAGAAATATTTTAGCCCAAACCAGAGGCAGCAACTTTTCTTAAAACTGGTGTAGAAACTCAAAAGTAATTATACACGTGAAGGTTTCAGAAACCTCAGCAACTACCAAATGTGAGATACAGGCAGTCCTCGTTTAGCAAACCCAATTGGGACTGGCAACACAGTTGTTAAGTGAAGCAGTCACAAAGGCTCGGGTCTTTTAAGTCAAGTGAAACTGGATCCAACCAGAGGCAGATGAAATAACACCTTTATGAAGCTGGCGACACGAGTGCACAGTGAGGCCAGGTCTCTGGGACAGATCCGGCCCCTACATAGGAAGGAGGCTGGTTTGCAAGTCCACCCCGGGCCAGTGGGCCCTTTCAGAGTCGGTCCCCCAAGTTCTGCATCTTCACATAGAGCCAGAGAACGAGAATGCCTGGATTAGGCCATTCCGAGCCATTCCTGAGGAAACCCTCTCACCCTAGAGCTGAAATCTCCCAACACGATGAGTTTCGGACAACGCAACAGCCCCACTGAGACCTTAAGGACAGAAGGGCAACTGGGATTTCATATTTGTCATGGCGACCCAGTAGGGGGACTGAAATATAGTAAAGGAAGGACGCTGAAGGATACCGTTAGTCCCAAAGTCACAGAAGGAATAAAAGAGGAGGAGGAAGACAATAGGAAAAAGCTACAGGCAGTACTCTTGATGAAAAGCACCCGTTCATGTTCAGAAATCTAAATTGAATGACCTTGGGAAGTTTGCAAGCTGGGTCTTTCCGGGAAATTCCCAGTGGTCTTGGGGGTAAATACTGTCAGAGGATACAGGCAGACAACAGGAGGATCCATTGTCCTTGACTGGGTGCTTCTTGCTTAGCCCAGGCGTCTCCAAACAATCAAAAACAAAGCAGAAGAAGTTACATTTGGTGGCCGGGACAAGGGCCAGGTCACCAAAGATGCCTGCAGACAGCCAAGAACTGTAGATCTGGTGACAGGAAACGAAAACTCAGAACGAACGAGGGTAGGAAGCAAAGGATGCCAAGAACAACGCAGAGAGCCTTGACGCATTCAGAGTGAAGAGAGGAAGCATACCAACCGCTCAATAAAGAAGGCAAAATGCTAAGCGCTATCAAACCAGAGGCAGTGCTTCTGAATTCTTGTTTTGATTCCATCTTCCCCAACAAGATGCCATGCAAAAAGCAGGACGAAGGAGCCAGGATGAAGAATGAGGCCGACCGAAAGATGCTTGGGGAAGAGCTCTCCGAATTAAATGAACCGCCTGCTAGGATACCGAAGGATCCTGTGGCTGGTTTGGCTGACCTCATGCTTAGTCACTGAGAATCCTGCAGAACTGGCAAGTGCCAGATGACAGAAGGGTGTGTGTGTGGGGGGTGGAGAATCTGCAAAAAAAGAGAAAAAGGAAGATCCCTTAAACTACATACAAATCAGTATTAAAACCTATAATTTGGAAGATTCTGGAGCAGATCATGAAGAGGTCAATCTGGAGCAATACAGCTCCTGCCTGATGTTAGTCTGGATTTGTCAAGGACAAATCTTGCCACATCAACCTTTCATCATGTGGAGCGATCTCCTTAGTCGATCATGTAAATGCTGTTGACACCAGATACCTTAATATCAGCAAAGGATTTGGAAAAATGATCCTGTGTCATGCTCATGAAAGGGTGGACTGCTAGAGGGCAGAAAAATCCAACAGATGCAGCGCTCTCTTAGGTATTTATCCTGGTTTCTGGCTTTAAAAAAGGCAGGTCCCAGGTGCCACAAGGACCAACCCTGGGTGGTTGAAGGAGGCAGGAATGTGAGGGAGGGAAGGGGGCCCTTTCATAAGGGACCCTAAGGCCCAGGAGGAGGAGGAGGAGGCGGGAGAAAGAGACTCAGAATAACTCCACCTTAATTGCACCAGGTATAAGTTGGTCTGGCACAAGAAAAGCGAGCACTCCGCAAAGCCAGAGCTGCAAATGCTGAATTAACAGTGTCTACACTTCTTTGTTCAGTATGTGGCAGAACATTCCGTGCTAACATCGGTCTTATAAGCCACCTACGGACACATCGTTGACGGCCCACGACCCACAAGATGTCAAGGTCTTCATCGAAATCGATGGACGAACAACATAAGTTGGTCTGGAGACTGTTTTGGTAGACTTCCATAATTCTATCACATCACCCTCCTAGCCATCCAGATTCTTCCAGAAAACAAAGTGCTTCTGGTTTTCTGAATTTGCCAGCCTAGCTGGGCACCGAAATATCTGCAAGAAAAGAACCAAGCCCAGCCGGCAGCGAGGACGCCACTGGTTTTTTCTCCCGTTCAATTGTAAGTCCAATTCTCAAAGACCGGGGCAATATTTCCACTCCATTCCAGGCATCAACTAACCCGCATAAGCCTATATAACAGTGGTTCTCCACCTGTGGGTCGCGACCCCATTTGGGGTAGAACGACCATTTCACGGGGGTCGCCAAACAACGCAGTCCGCCATTTTTTCCCCCCTTTTCCTTAGCTGTGCTACTCCCTTTTATTCAATTGGCTTTTGAAAGCCAATAGAAGAGACTCTCTTGAATAGAGTCTAATTCTTTTGGCTTTCCAAAGCCAATAGGAATTGTCCAGGCTGTCTCTGCCCTGCTGAGCCCGCCAAAAGTCCCATTCTGCAAACGGTGCTGCACCAGCTGAGTAGTCCTCGACTTACAACCGGTTGTCCTCAACTTACGACCGGTTGGGGGTCGCAGCATTAAAAAGGTTGAGAACCACTGCTATATAACTTTCACCTTCAAGGCCATCTTACAGGGACTCCAGTCCTCGGCTTCGAACGCCATCAGTTGCAAACTCATCCTTCAGGCTGGCTCGTGTCGCTTCCTGCTAATTGCCTTTGCAGGGGGGAAAAGTGGGAATATGGGCAAACCCCCAGGGCGGCTTATTTAGGAATTCAACGCACACGGCAGCTGCAAGCAGCGGAGGTGCCAGGGGCTCTTCCCAGGAAGGGGACCAACTCCCAAGCGGAGCCAGGGCACGAGGAGCCGCCCGGCCTTTCCAGGACTCCGAGCCTCATAAATAATAACGCGCCTCCTTTGGCAGAGAGCAGCTGGGGATAACGTCCGGGGGGAAAGGGGGAGGGGGGGGTGGCAGAGATCCGAATCAAGGCGGAATCGCTGCACCCGGAGAGGCCGCGCGGATCACGGTTCGGGGCGCCGGTCTCGGTTTCGGAGGCGCAGCTGCCGGTTCGGGGGAAAGCGAACCCCTCCCGCTCCCCGGAGAGAAGAGCCCCCCCCCGCTGCCCGTTTCCCCCAGGCTTCGTGACGTCGGCGTCCCCGGCCTCATTTGCATAGACCCCCTGGCGCCCAATCCCGCGGCGCGCCCCGCTTTGCATACGCGAGCCCAGCCAGTCAGCGAGCGCGGGGCCGGGCCACCACGTGCTGTTGCTAAGCTTCGGCTTCGGAGTTGTTGCTATAGCGGCCGGCCTATGAGCGCCCGCGACGGCCGGGGCCGTCCACGCCGTCCGCCTCCGAAGGCGGGCTGAGCGTCCCCGTCCGGGCCGCGATTGGCGGCGCGGCGGCTCCGCCTCCGGCGACTGGCGGGCGCGGCTGCCCGTCGAGCGAGCGACCTGCCAACCGGGGCGGGAGGCGGCGCGCCCGAGGGGAGCCCGAGCAGGCGGCGGCCGAGGCGGCGATGGAGTGGAACTCGCTGCTGATGCTGCTGGAGGCCGCCGAGTACCTGGAGCGGCGCGAGCGGGGTGCGCGGGGGGCTCCGGGGCGGGCGGGGGGGGGTCCGGGCGGGCGAGGGCTGCGGCGGGCCGGGCCTGCCTTGACGCGGCGCTTTCTTCCCGCAGAGGCCGAGCACGGCTACGCCTCCGCGCTGCCCCCCTTCGAGCGGGCCTGCGCCCGGGGGAGGACCGCCGCCAGGAAGGCCCCCGGCAGCCGGTGAGTGGGCGGGGGAGGCCGCCGCCATCTTCCACCGCCCCCCGCGGGGCTCTCTCCCTCCCGGCGCCGCCGCCACGTCGCCCGGGCAGCCCGGCCCGCGCCGCCCTCCGGCCCTGGCCAGGAGGCCTCCCGGGCTGAGCGGGGCGAGGGAGGCGGGCGCCGCACGCGAGGCTGCTAGACGGGCAGGGGGCGCCCGGGAGGGCTCTGCGGGAGAGGGAGGGGGGTCCCCAGGGGCGCTTTTTCACCCCCCGAAAGTCAGCCGAGGAGCCGCTTCCGTGGCCGAGCCCTGCGGGGAGGGAGGGGGGGAGGGGAGATCCGTCCCTGAAAGGAAGCGAGCGCCGGGCCGGGTGGGGCCCCGGCCGCTCCTCCTCTCGCCCTGCCTGCCTGCCTGGGCCGCCTTGCTCCGGCCGGGACGGGAACGGAGGAAGAGGCGAGCTCGTCCCGCGAAGGCCCGGCTTGCCTTCCTCCCCCACCAGCAGCCTGCCCGGGAGGGGACCGGCCCAAATAGCCGCGCGCCCCCCGCCTGGCCGCCCCGGGGGGCGTTTGGCCCTGGAGCCCAGTCCCCGCTTTCTCCCCCCTCCCGGCAAGGGAGGCAGGTGGGCCGCCTGGGTGACAGGAGGCCGTGCGAGGCTGTCCGAGCCTGGGGAGGGGGGCCCGAGTGCTTCCCTTGCGGGAGAGAACAGCCTCCTTGGAGCCCACTGTACCTGTGGCCGGCCAAGGCAGCACCGGGCGGGCCCAAAGGAGCCCCGGTTCCAGGGCCAGAGGAGGCCCTGCCGAGGCCTGGACTGCAGCCCCAGAGGGCAGAGGGGAAGTGGAGCCAGCCCCACCGGCCGGAGGGAACCACTTCCAGATCCGATCCGAAGAAGCTGGCGGCCCTGTTACGGTGCCTGGCCAGCTCGGCGGGAGCAGACGGCACTCGGGACCCTGCTGTCCTACAGTCGTGGCCCAATCCAGCCGGTGCACGGCTGGCCCGGCCCGGTCCGGTCCTGTGTTCCCTGCTGACTGCACCCAATTGAACGTAGGAGTGCCCTAAAGTGGATCTCGTGATCCCCGACTCGGTTCTCAGCCCTGTTTTGATGTCTCTGTTCTGAAAATAGCGACGGGTTGCTTAACTGTGTTGTATAAAACATGGCCTGTTAAAACCAGACATCTCGTGGTGTGTGAAACCAGATTTTTATCTCCAGGTGCTGTGCCAGATCTGTGGAGAATAGTTGCAGGTCCCTCCCAGTGGTGGGATTCAGACAGGTCAACAAGCGGCTCTCTGTGGGGATGCCGCTTCCGGAAGTCCATTCTGGGCCTGCTGGGCAACAAAAAATGAGCTGCCGGTTCTGCCGAAGTGGTGCGAACCGGCTGAATCCCACCATTGGTCCCTCCCCAGGGAGATGCATAGCGGGTAGTATTGGGCACCCCAAATTGAGTCCGCTATTAGCATTGCATATCTGGTACCTTCTCATCCTAAGAAAAGGTTGCCAAATAAGAAGGTGAGCATTTTTTCCCCTCTCTGGCCATGTGACTGAGCCACCAGCCTTTAATGTACAGAGGCTCTTTTGCCTTCGGCTCAGTCTGTTATTTGCGGCTGGCCTATGAAATCACGGCAATTCCCTGCCGAGTGCACTGTGCCAGGGCTGAACGTGTGCGGTATTTTTGCTGTGATACTGTTGGCCCGGTGGTAATTACACTTTTATTCATGGGAATACTTTTTCTCACGTAGATTCCCAAAGGTAAGGATGAGGTAATGTCAGTTTATTCTAAAGGGCCCGTGAGATGGCTTCCTTCCTCAGGATACCGTGACAGTGTCCTATAAGGTTTGCTGTTTGTTGAACTTGCTTCTACATTTAGCTTAAGTTCTTAGGCAGGAGGAGGAAAAACATATCTACTAAGGTAACTGTTTTCTGCCATGGTCCAAGTTCATTTAATCTTCAGTTAGTCCTGTGACTGAGTTTTCTATTACATCCCAACAATCAAATTTCAGTTTGAGATATTACAGAAATTTAATCTGATTCAGGGTTGATCTTAAAACTGTGTTAAACCTGAGAAAAACAAAGAAATCGTGTTCTTTGTGTACTGAGTTAAGTGCCTAAATTCTTTTAAAATAGTTCCTATTAGGAACTTTTAAAACAAATGTTTCTATTTGAGTTAATACACAATATTCTAAAGTACTCCAAGTTAATACATAATATTCTAAAGTATCACATTTTCTGTTTTTAATAGGTCCTCACATAATGAATTAGAAAAACATAGGTAAGTAATAACAGAATTGATAGAGGTATTAATATACACAGATGGCAATTCAGATGTATTGATTGATAATTACTCATTTGCATATTGATAGAATAAAACAATGAAGCTTTTTTAATGGAAATCGGTGAGTTAAATTTATGCAAATTTTACTCATTTGCATATTTATACATACCATTTATATATGGATAATTTTATACGTACATATTTCATCAGGAGTTTGCAGCAAATTTGAAATCTTTTAGGAATTTGTTTTAAAACATCTCTGATTTATATTTCAGTTTCAAATAAAATTACATTTAATAAATTCTGATTTCATTTTAAGGAATTGTAACTGTTTATGGACACATGACTTTTCTGGAAATAGGATTAAATGAATTTATGCTATTTTAAAAGAATTAAGCACACCATTAAGCTGGAAGAGAAAAATGAAAGCAACTTCCCATCCCTAGAAAGTTGAAGAAGAATTGGGTGGTCTGCCGAAATTAACAGTGTAGTACAACCCCTTGAAAGAATGGAAAGCAGAGGTGGACATAAGAAATGCTCTCTGCGAATGAATATAGCATTTATTTGGGGGGCCTTTTCGTGGCTTTTGCAGAATGCTTTCTGCTGCCTGGGCACCTGAATGTGTAGAGACAGCCTGGAACAGATTTACGAAGCAGCAGCCTTGTAAATCTGGGGAAAGGTCTGCCTTCTCTGCCCAAATGCCTCCCTTGAAGAACCTGCAGGCCCTAATTAGCAAAAAGGGGGCTTCCACATGGGTGCCCTTTTATGTCGCTTATTCGTGTGTTACTATCTTTTGTTGATCGCATTGTATAAACATAGTTTTCACATAGATAAAAGATCAATAAAAAGCTGAAATTTTGGCTTGCTGCTGCTAAAGACTTGGAGCATTTATTAAAAAAGGAAAACTTATTTTGGCAAAAATAATGAGCTGAATAAGATACTGTAGATTCAGCTCTCAGTCCATGCCACAAAAGATGGTAGTTTTAATAATGAATATACGCTAAATTATATTAAAATTGAGGAGTGCAGATTTACCACCAGCTTATCAAGTAACTTAGTGGGCGAGCGCCAATGACGTAATAGCCAGCCATCAACACCCCAATCAACATCTAAAAAGCCACACACACAACAGGCACCCTATAAATGCCACACACCCAATAGCCCAAAGCTCCCACACTGCCAGGGGGAACTTCCCCCTCAGGATGGGGACATCGGCACCAGTCCAAAACCTTGGAAGACAAAACCTCTCGTGGGAATGAACCACCCAGATCGGATACTCTATTAAAATTTATTATTGTTTTGTTTTGTTTTGTCATTTTCCTTGTTTGGGAACATTTGTAGTGCTTTCCTTTAGGTAGATTAGCAGTTACAAATTTCATCACTTACTCTTAATTAGAAGGCATAATTAACTAATGAAGTTATTGAGTAATATGTATATTACAAATCTGAAAGAACTTTCTAATTTCCGGTCCCACGTTTAAAATTTGTCTTTGGGATTCACCTGGTGAAGCAGGCCACAGCATGTATCTGCTTAGGGTCAATCTCCACGTTATAGATATTTAAAAGAAATAATGCTGGTAAGGGGAGAGAAGAAGGCCTGTTTCCTCTCCATCCAGCTAACTCCATTTCTTTGCATTGGGACTGCATCCCTGGGCATTGCATTCCACCCTGGTGCTCTGGAGCATATGAAGTGTGAACGGAACATGGGCTTGCAACTTTCCAGGGATGCAGGGTAGCTCCAGACAGAGGACAGCGCCCCTCCCCCCCCTCCGCCCCCCAGTCCTGGAAAAATAGATAGCTGCTATCCAGGAGCCTCGTTCAGACGGAAGCAGCCTGTTTGGAATCCGATCTGAAGCCCAGGCCTGCATGGCTTCAGGCCCTGGAGACTTGGACTGGGAAGGAAAGTGGCAAGGGGAGAAATAGCAGAGGGAAGATCCAGGAAGCAGCCACCCCTCCCGTGGATGTACACTTCAGAGGAATTGGGTTCCACCCTCGCTTCGTACACGGGGACGGACTCTCCAGGTAGGCCCCTGCTGTTTTCTGCATTAGTGGAAACTAACCAGACTAGTCTCTGGCCTTATACCCAAGGACTTTATCACATGAGAATGGTTACATCAGTTCGCCACAAGGCTCCAGGATGTCCTGGTGAATGTAAAAGCCAAGTTTCAGGATCCTGTTACTGACTGTTTTTAAATCACACAAATATATTTGCACTGGAGAAGAACATACTTTAGTTAGGGGCTTCATTTCGCTTTAACATTACCTGAGTTTAAAGGGCAGGCAGACTTACCTGGAAGGAATGGCTTTTCTGGTTTTTCCAATAACTTGGTCTCGGGCTTACAGAAGCTCTGATGAGCACATCTGAATGTAGCCAGGAAGGCACCACTGTTCCCAGGCAGAGCCAGTGGAAGATTTGAGGACCCCAAATAATACTTTTTAGGAGACTGCTGGGAAGATGGGGACCATATCTCAGCTTTTTTGTATCCAACTAACAGGTTTTTTATTTTTTACCAATAACTCCTTGTTTGCATGCTCCATCTTTTGTTACAAGTGAGAAAATAAACATGCTGATGGATTCCTGCATTATTTTGTGTTGTTCTAAATGGCAAATTGTTTCTCCTCCCTCCAAACGGAACTCTTTGGGCTTTGGTGAATGAAAAGAGCACTGTGCCAAAAAAAATCATAGCTCCGTGAAAATACGGATTCAGTCAGTGAGGAAAGAAGATTCCCGTTAGGAAAAGCCTGAACACTAAATGAATCAATACAACAGTTATGTTGAGTAGTGCCCACATTTCAATTCACTCTGGCACACCTCAGCTGTCCTTTGTAGATCCTGGAAAGCTGTGGAACAGCTGAGTCAAAGCTATCCAAAGACCAGATTTTGACTGGAGATGGAGGGAAGAAAGGAAGAGATCTAATAGAATGCCTAGTTTGGAGGAAAGATTGGAGATCCCGTTATTTTTATTTTCTCTGCCTCAAAGAGAATATTGCTAAAAGAAAAACAGAAATAAAAGGAGGAACTTTGTGTATCAGTAGTTAAAATTATTGAATGAGTTACTTGATATTGCGAGGGCGTCGTTCATTTGGGTGCTTCAAGAGCCTGTTGGAAGAAAGAAATAGCAGATCGCTTCCAAGAAAACTGCAGGGATTCCCTCACCAGGAATCGTGCTTGGCCCAAGGGGGTCTTTGATTGTTGGCTTGGCCTTCAGTGTCGACAGACCATTTCCTGATACAACACTGTAGTAGTGTGGTTTGCTTGGATTGATACACTGTGTTGTGTGGATCTTACTCTGGGCTTATAGTTTTAACATATTTGGTGACTCGAACACGCAGGGTGTATTCAGGGCTCCTTTAGTGCCCAGTCAGCCTCTGATGCATCCCCACGGATACTGGAGGAGATCTCTTGCGTGTGGTAGCTGTGAGGCATAAATGCTAGGGAAATATAACTTATTTGCAATTAATACTGTGTGGAAAGTAGGGCAGATTTTGAATGCTAATGACACTAAAGCAAATTTCTAACTCTCGATCGTTCCAGGCGAGCGAAACTACGGCTCTATTTAGAAGAGTTAAAACAGCTGGTCCCTTTAGGAGCCGAGAGCACGAGGCACACCACCCTCAGCCTGCTGAAAAGAGCCAAGGTACACATCAAGGTAAATCAGAAAGAGGCCTAAATCATTGTGGGAAACACCTGCTGTATAGCCTTTGGGAGGGACCCGGTCAGCTGGAGTCGCCCGCTACTCAGAGTACTGTGAAATGCTGGTAGGATCACCTTTTTACACACCCTTTTTGTGTCCAGGGCAGAGGCTGTATAGGGCCTCGCAGGAGTATATAAGAAGAGGTTTTAACTCCAGCCTTGACCGCTGGTCTCCTTTGTTTCTTCTGATTGTTTCAGACTTTGGCTCAAATTATAATTTTTTTCAACTTCGAAAAATGTTGCTGAAATAGCTTGGGAATTGCACAATCTCATTTATAAACCGGTCTTGAAGGTTTTTTTTAAACTTCTCAGTTCCCCCAACTCCTCCGGAGACTTTATGCTATGGCTGCCCATACCCTTCAGGAACGGGCAAAGCGTTGCCCTGCCACCACAAAAGCCGAGGCTTGTGCCGTTGGGGTCCCAAACACACCCAAGTAAGTCTCACAAAAGAAGCCCTCTGGAGCCACCCTGTGCTTCACCGCCTAGGGCAGGGGTAGGCAACCTTGGCTCTTTTATGCTGGCTCAGGAATTCTGGGAGTTGAAGTCCACAAGTCATAAAAAAGCCAAGGTTGCCTACCCCTGCCCTGGGGGCTATCAGAGCAGCGTGCGCCCACAACTTGGAGTATATAAAATGGGAAGAAGTCACATTTTAAAATATATACGTTCTTGCTTTCCTTAGCCACAAATGAACAGGGAGACTTCTAGATAATGGCTTTGATATGTAGGAAACAAAAGCATTCCCCCCCTTTTGTTTTTTGTTTTTTCTTAACATAACATGCCTGCCAGATCACTGTGACTTATTTCAAGTGGTTTTAAAAACCCTTGATTTACAACTAGAGGTGGACTCAGCCCGCAAATTACCTGCCCTTGTTTGAATGACCTGTAACCAGACCTTCAGTGCAGAACATCTGCAGGAGAGCCTGATATTCCCATAGAGAAGAATTGGCAAGAAGAGTCAAAGACTCCCTGGAGTCCAAAGTTATGTTTACCTTAGTGGGGATGGAGATGAGGCCAAAGGTAGCTGAAAGAGAGGATTAAGGGCTCATTTTTCACCTGGTTCTCCTCTGGCGCAAATGGATTTAGATGGACGTTGCAGCAGAGGCTGTGCCGGCCTCGGACGCCCCTGCACCATTCAGAAACATCCATTTTAACTAACAGGAAAAGGGTTCTGAGTTACAATCTCAACTTACCCACAGCGAGTTGTTTGTAACACCCACTTTGTACTCAACTAAATGCTTTTCCTTTCTTTGGGACTACCTCCTGGAGAACTGTAAAGTCGGTTGCTTTTTAAGCTGTGATTTTTTGTTTGTTTGCTTACATGGTTCCATATCCGTTTAATCATTCTGTTTGACAGACTGTTACGATATCCTACAGCAGTGTTTCTCAACCTTGACCATTTTAAGGCATGTGGACATCAACTCCCAGAATTCCACAGCCAGCATTGCTGGCTGTGGAATTCTGGGAGTTGGTCCACATGCCTTAAAATGCTCAAGGTTGAGAAACACTGTCCTACAGCTTTATGTGTGCACGAACCCAACCAGGGATTGTTGTTCAGGAAAGAGAGTCTTTTTGGGGGAACAAGGTTAATTGGGATTATTTTCCCCGTTGTTAGTAGCAGCAGGGATTCGGTTCATTTCTGTAGAAATAGTTGGGGGAGCAAGTATTTGGAGCCCCTCCCTTCTCCGCCCCCCACCTCCACCCCCACTATCCTAATCAGGGCTGCTGGGAAAAGTCTCCAGCTTCCTTGCCTACCACCACCCTTTGCAAGAAAAGTGGCAGCTACTATATCACCCCTGTGGGGATAGTCTGGACCTTGCAGTCCTCTTCAGGATCGCTTCCCTGCAATCCGGGGGCCAATCAGATGCGAGCAGAAGATTATTTTCTTTGTTAAGCAGATGGGTCTCATTGATTTTGGGTCTGTAGAAATTGGAAGAACAGGATCGGAAAGCTCTGAACATTAAAGAACAACTGCAGCGAGAACATCGGTACCTCAAGCGTAGATTGGAACAGCTCTCCGTGCAGGGCCTGGAGCGAGTCCGCACAGACAGCCTCGGATCGACGATATCGACGGATTCGGAGCAAGGTAGGCAGTTCGAATTCTGAGATCTCCCATCTAAAAGTATCCACACTTGAAACGCACCAACAGGTGCAGAGTGTGCAGCAGGAAGACTCAAGGCCATTCAAAGCTACCCAACTTCTTTTTGAAAAACAAAATTTCAATAACAATTTGTGATGGGCTGGAAAAACAAATTTAATTAGCAGTTAGAGAGAAAACCGGTTGCTGCAGAGAAGAATGAAGCCTTAATGTCAGAGGTCCAAAGCGTCAAGATTCAGCGTGTTCTTTGCAAAACAAACGACAGCTCAGGCCGTAAGCCACGTCTTGTTCCAATCCAATTTGAGGTAATCCTGCAACAATTGCCATGTTAATGTTGGACAGTGTCCCAGGACCTACTGAGGTGATTGTTGCATTGTTACTATTATTGTGCAGAATGAATACTGGACTTTATTCCGGGTTACTAAAGGTAAGAGTTAGTTTGAAAAGTTGGAGTTACCCTTTAAGTGCATTTATTGCAAGCGGAAACTCCTTTGTACACATATCCTAAGCCAGGAATGTCCAGTCTTGGCAACGTTGAGACTTACGGTCTTCAACTCTGACGCTTCCCTCCTCTTCCCCCGTGTAGAGGTGGACATTGAAGGACTGGGCTTCACCCCGGCCGAGATGGACAGCAGCGGGAGCGGCAGCGACGCAGAAGACAGCTTGCAAGGCAGCTCGAGCGACAGCGGCTACGCCCGGCCCCACAGACGCCACGCCCGGCTCCTGTAGCCTCCGCCCCAGCGGCCGGCGCCCGGATCTCCCGCCGGAAGCCCTCCCCCCCCCAGAGGTGCCATCGACCGCCGCTCTTCAGAAAGCGCCCCTGGGGAGGAAGCCTCTGCCTGGGGTTCCCTAGCCTGTCGATAATACCACCGTAGAAATCCGGGTTTGGGGATGTTGTAGATAAAAAGTTTGGGTTAAAAGAAGTTCCTTCGCCTGCCCCTAATGCAAGCGGTCACTCATAGAGTGGCTCGGTCGATCTCTCCCAGAAGTTTAGCCCTTCCGCTTTTGAATAAATTACTTGGACCCATTTTGATAAATTGTTCTAGGTATTAAAATACGAAGGGACGCTGCCTGGAAACTTTCATGTAAAGTTTAAGAACGTGGCTTGGCAAGCGAGTGGGCACCAGACCTTTATCCCCGCACACCTCAGCCGACGTCACTAACCCAAACTGCAAAAATTCCCTTTTGTGCGCATTGTCCCACTCGCAGCTGCTTTGGATTTTTCGAAAAGGAAAAGATGAAGCCGTCAAAGCAGGCTGCCATTTTTAAGAGTAGTTTTGCAAAGACTGCCACGGTTGACTCATTTTGGTCGTTTTGAGACGGCGTATCCGCCACTGATCCCTAAGGAGGAGGAGGAGGGTGTGTGGCTGTTCTCTAGAAGAAGTTGGAGCAGGTGACCTGCAACAACACACCAGCTCCCCCTGTTGCGTAGCAGCTCCTTCCGGCTATTCTCGCAGCGTCCTCCTGGCGGCTCCGATAGGGAAAAGGGCTGGGCAGGATGGATTCCTGGTACCCCAAAGAGCCCGGGGCTGTCTCTCCTTGCAGGTTTTTAGCGATAGCTGCACCGCAAAGTCTCCAGCACATCTTCCAGCAACAGCTGCCCATCCACCGCCTCCTCCTCTTCCCCCTCCTCTAGATGTCCAGACGGGGTCCCCACTTTCTCAGAACCGTTCATGGATCGGACGGGCTGACTTGTCTGCCAGGAAAGCAGGGAAATCCCAAGAAGTTTCAGGGCAAGGAAGGAGCCAGATAGGCAGAGGGGGGGGGGCTTTGCTTGCATTTGACCAAGGACCCTGGGGTCCCACGGCTTCCCTCCCCTTGCAGGCAGAAAGCTCCCGTACCGAGGAAGGCTTGGTGGGAGCTCTTGGCTTCATGGACCGGGTGACAGGCAGCCCTCGGCTTATCGCCGTGATGTGACCAGCCTCTTTTGTGAACAGCTGCCATAATCCTTAAAAGCAGTTGTTAAATGAACCAGTCAGTAGCTATGGGCACAGTGTCCCCCCCCCCTCAAAAGAAAGCAAGTAAGTGCTACTTTTTGACAAAGCAGTCTTAAAATAGAGGTTATTCACCAAGGGATGCTGCAAACAGACATAAATGCACTGGTGTTGCTGGGCACCCAAAATTTGGTCATGTGACTGCAAGGGGGGGGGCCCACAGATTGGAAATTAAAATCTGGATCTTAAGTAGCCTCTAGATGGGTCCATCGTAACTGAACTGTGACTGCTCTTTAAGTAGATTATACATTAAATATTTCAGTATTTTTATTGGAGGATTTTGAATCGCATGACCCCGGGTGGGATAATTGAAGCAGCGTTGTTTGCTCAATTTTGTGTTGTTTCTCTTATGTGGAGTTGCCAATAAACTTAAAGGAAAGTTTAGCTTTAAATTTCAGTATTGATACTGTGATTTATATGCTATACTGGCAGTTTTCAAAATAACAAAACGCTCTTAAGATTGCCTCATTCGTTTAGCATTCATCCAGCTTTTTAGAATGTAGTTACTCCTCTTGTAGCAATATTGCAAAGTTGTAATTGAAAGCAGTTTAAGCTTAGTGAAGTAATTAGTCTGGCTTACTGATAATTAAAAATGGACCAATTTTTGCATTTGAAAAAGGTCTTTTTTTAAAAAAAAAGTGATAAAAAGCTATATACTCTCTAGCAACTGGTTTATTTCCTATAGGTATATTTCCTATAAAATAGTCTGTATTGTATTTTCCTAATTCTTCTGAACTACTTAACTAGAGAAAGGAGATATTGAGCCCAACCAGAGTCTCAGGGACTCTTCATGCTTATCATATAGTGCCTTGTTAACAATTTCCTTCCTTCTTTCCTTCCTCCCTCCCTCCCTCCAAGTCAGAATTCTTGGCGGTGTCATTTTGCCTCAGATGAAATAGCTTATTTTACCTTTCCGCAGATGGGAAAAAAAGCCCCCATTCCCATAATTCCCCATCCCTCCCCCCTGTTAATGGAATGCGTAATGCTTGTGCCTCTTGGAGAAGGGGGGGGGGGCACAAGAAACTCCGTGCTCCCTGCTCCAGAAATTGGTATCCTTCCACACAAGAGTTCAGTCAATCATGGCGGTTTAAATGGATGGATGGATGGATCCAGTTTGGATGCGCCCCGGTGGCCCCAGAGGGAAAAGGCCGGGGCCAGCTGAGGAGCTTGACTCCTGGGCGGGGCCTGCTCTTGAACCCGGGGCAGGTTGCAGGATCAATTCAGTGCCTTTGGCTATTAAAATCCAAAACTACAATTATGTGCTTTTCCGCATTGAACGTTTTTAATCTTAAACAAAAGTACAGCCTGCTAGAATGGATGGAATTAACATGGTTGGTTTCTTTATGTTTTTCCCTTCGGTGCTACAATACAGAAAATTAGGAATTCAGTTCTGGCAGCTCACGACGACTCTTGGTTTGCTTCTGAGTAGCCTCTGAGTCGTCCTCAAGAATATAATGGATTAAATTACCTTTTGTAGCCATCCCTCCTTTATCCGGGAGGAGAGCTGTAAGGCTATTTCTGGCAGCTGCATTTAAGATTAATAAAATCTGTTACGTTACTTTGCTATTTTTTAGCATTATGAGTATGCTAAACTCATTGTATATTTCTAAAGTCCCCATGGGGAAGGGTATACAGCAATATAAGGATTGTGTGTGGCTGATTAAAAAAAAACAGCATTAGTTACTAATTCCTTTTGATTATTTTTGTTCCAATTTCCAAATCAGTGGTTTTTCTTCTAGAGGCTTTAATAACCATTAATAGGGGAAATTGCTAGTAATGTTAGTTTCCTATTACAATATAATGAATTTACTCATGGCTTTTAGAATGTTTGTTTCATGAAAAGCAATTCTTGCACAGAACTTTCCTACCGGAAAAAAAATATGGGAGAATGGAAAAGAGACTTTGTGAAAAACATCATTGACTTTCTGCCATTCTGATGTTTTTAAAAACGTTTAATGAACTCTTCCATCCTGGGTATCAGTGGCTTTGTAAATCTTTTATATTTTCAATAAAGATTATTCAATATTCTGAGCTGCAAAGTGGTTTCTGGTTTTCACTTAGTCATTGCTGCTCTGGCCGATGCTTCAGGGACCCGGCCCCGTTAGCAAACCCCACTCCTGTTTGAACGTTAACACATTCCACCACAGAGCAGATACGGGTGTAAATTCTGCACGCAAGGAGGACTGTTGAGAACAGTTTACGTTAAAGCTAGTTGTATAGATTAAGAATTGTCTGCTGGATCATTTAATTAAGGAAGATGCTGAATGTTAAATCAATCTTACTTTTAAAAAACACAAAATAGATACCAACGCAGGAACAAAAATCATTTAGCAGAGTATACAATATAAAAAGCATGCCGACAGGAATTTGCTGGATCTGTATTTTGTTTCGGGCAGTTGAGATGTGATTTGGCAGTGAAGACATTGGTGGATTGCCGTGATCAGATGACCCTCTGCTTGCCTTTGGATTGACAGGTGCCAGCACTAACTGCAGGGAGACAGGACCTGTTAGATCAGCCCACCCAGGGGATCGATGGACCCCATCAAGTTCTGGGAGTTTTCAGCTTCCCTGAAGGATCCGGTGGCTGGTTCGGTCCGATTGCTCCCCGCAGGGGGTGGATTGACTGGGCCAAGGATCCCTCTGCTCCTACGCAGCCTCTCCCTGTGTGCCGGTCCTAAGGCGGACCTTGGTTGAGGTGGGGTGATTCAAGGCATGGAAGTGCCAGGAGAGCTGCTGGGAGCCCCACTGGAGGGAGAGCCGAAGTGAGTCTGACACCCCCCCCCCATTTTAGCCCTTGCCTTGTGCCCTTAAGGGCAGCGGGATGTCTTCCTCCGCCCTTGTTGCGTCTGCTGATCAGAGTGGCCCCATCTCTGCGCGGTACGGAGGGAACCCTGGAATCCGCTGGGCTGTCTGATGGATAAAGTCACTTCACCAAACTAACCATTTTGTTAGACATTTTTTTCAAATTTTATTTGAACAATCAACCAGTCGGACAGCTTGCCGCCTCCAGAAGTTGTGGGTGCTCCATCACTGGAGGCTCTTAAGAAGAGATGGGACGGCCACTTGTCCAGAATGGCTATAGGGTCTCCTGCTTGAGCAGGGGGTTGGACTAGAAGACCTCCAAGGTCCCGCCCAGCTCCATTCTGATTGACTGATTGCTTTGCTCCAGTCTAGACTCTTAACTGGGCAGGGCAGGTCAAGGTTGTCCAGGACAGGGCCTGGGGGGGGTACCCCAAGAAAAGGGACGGGCCCTGGGGCAGCTTGGCCACCTGTTTATTGGGTCTAGACCAGGGGTAGGCAACCTTGGCTCTTTTATGACTCATGGACTTCAACTCCCAGAATTCCTGAGCCCTGGCTCAGGAATTCTGGGAGTTGAAGTCCATGAGTCATAAAAGAGCCAAGGTTGCCTACCCCTGGTCTAGACCACTCCAAGGGGGGGGGAGGCTAACAAACGCAAGCAGTACTGTTTCTTAATTTCTGTTAAGGATTTTAATCAAAAGATAAAAACAAACAAGAACCAATGTAAAGTTTCTTAAAAGGAGGGGGGGAGAAAAAGAGAAAAAAAGCCATGTGAAAGTACATGTCATATCTAAAATCACAAAAAATCCAGAGCAATGTTTAAATTCATAGCGCACTTTTGGGAATAATTTGACCCCCGATGCCTAGAATAGCATTTTCTCACAAGTCGACATTGGGAGGTGGGAATAAAACCTCTTTTCACAGCCACACTTGTTAAAGTAATACCATGTGTAACGGTTCCTTAAATAAAGCTGAAAATGGTTGTAAATAATAGAGAATGAATGCAGGGCATTAAAATTTGAAAAGCAAATAAAGTATACTTAAGATTAAGGGTAAACCATAACAATAGAAGACTTCTTATCATCTTCTTTATTCCCCCCTTTATTGATATTATTATGAACATCGTTATTCTGTTGCTTTGCAGGTACACTGAGAGCTTCTGCACCGGACACAAATTCCTTGTGCTTTGTCTAATCACACACTTAGCCAAATCAAGTATTCAATTCAAATTCATTATGCTGAGTCTTGGTACCTGGCCTGTATCTCCTAGTGCTATTTAATCCAGTGTTTCTCAACCTTGACAATTTTAAGGCATGTGGACTTCAACTCCCAGAATTCCACAGCCAGCAATGCTGGCTGTGGAATTCTGGGAGTTGAAGTCCACATGCCTTAAAATTGTCAAGGTTGAGAAACACTGATTTAATCTAACACTAAGACTACCGTAGTAGCCTCTAGCGAAGAAACCCTTTTGCTTTCACGCATAGTAAATCCATGCTTGGTTTGTGCCCTTTCTTTCTGCAGCCTTACCATTAGGTAATGTTCCATTATGACGGAGGAGGAGGAGGAAAAAAGATACAAAGGAAGAGTGAGTGACCTGAGAAGGAAAAGACAGTGGAAGTCGTGGTTAGATGGAGGTGAGAAGTTTATGGGGCAAAAGAAAACATGTGAGATGGTGGATGGACACATGGAAACAAGGGCGATGCGCAAGGATAATAAAAAACAAAGTCATAAGATCTCCTTTTTTCTTCCTTAAGTTCCTTTGCCCACTAATTATTGCCTTTTGGGGGGGGGCACTTTTCAGAATATAGTTTGCCCTGAACAGGAACAGCATATCAATCGGTGCTTTCTGGGGGGGGGGGGGGAGACAAGAAAAAACTAGAGCAAGGAAAGGTGGGAGACAGCCCTGGAGAGCGACTCAGGTATTCTTGCGTTGTGGTTCTCACATAAAGTGTGATTACAAAGGATGGTCTCTGTTTGTCCTGAAATAGTGATGTTTTCATGAATTCCAGCCCAGGCTCTTCAATGGAAGAGCTCCTCATGAAACTGGTCTTTGCACTGAATTTATTACCCCGAATATTCAGAGGCTGCGGATAACACCAAAAGCTTAGTCGAGAGGAATAAAATTGCAGCTGAAAATTCAGTGGACTGGGGGGGGGGGAGCAAATGGTTGGAAACTCTGCTACAGAAAAATGCAAGTTTAACCTGAATATTTGGGGGGGGGAGACTGCTTTCCTGTTGAATTTTAAACTTTTTTCTTTTTGGTAATGCCTAGGTCATTTATTTATTTGGTCAGGTGCATACAGTGTATGTATACCATATCTATAGAGATAGAGAGAGTGGTGGGATTCAGCTGGTTTGCACTACTTTGGCAGAACCGATAGCTCATTTTTTGTTGCCCAGGCCCAGAACGGACTTCCGGAAGTCGGTTGTTCATCTATTTCAGGGGTAGGCAACCTTGGCTCTTTTATGACTTGTGGACTTCAACTCCCAGAATTCCTGAGCCAGCCATGCTATGCTGGCTCACGAATTCTGGGAGTTGAAGTCCACGAGTCATAAAAGAGCCAAGGTTCCCTACCCCTGACCTATTTGAATCCCACTACTAGATATAGACATACATACCTTATTTATTAAATTGATATGCCACCCATCTCAATCACATATACACACAAAACACACAAATGTCACATGCTCAATTTATTGGGGTGTGGAGGAGTAGAGAGACAGAAAATCCCTCAGAGGGAATGCAATGGAGGCAGGCATCAGCACTTAAGGATCTTAAATAACACTAAGTATGATTCTTGTAATATGAAGATATGGCTATTTCAACAAAATATTTTTGGCTTGTTTACCAGACACCTCAGGGAAGATTTAAAAAAAAGATGGCTGTAAATTTTTATTATGCTGGAAATATGCAATGATTGAGCGGACCTTTATACAAATGATCTAAGCTTCCTCCACCATCACCCTATTTTGGTTTAATATCCATTGGGTTGTTAATATGGTTTTGGGAACATTGATGCCACATTAAAATGTGAACGCAATGTTGAATTATATACAAAAATTTGGAATTATCCTATATAAAGCACTATGGATTTACTGAGCATAGAATATTGCAAAGACATTTCTCGGTTGCAGTGGAAAGACAGCCTAGATCCAGACTCCTGTGTCTCTTTATGAACTTTGCAGGTCCAAATTGTATCCTCACCAAAGTTATAATGTAAAAATATACTGAAAGATCTAAATAATTCTTGGGAAAACATGAATGAAGTTTCAGGATGGCTGAATTGATAGGGCTGTGGCTTCAACATGGCCAGGCTGGTGAGATTGTGAACAGCTGTGTTTCAGCAACATGAGGGGGGCCACAGAGACTTTACATCTGTTCTGAAAGGACTGTGATCCTGGCAGAGCTTGGATCTCCTTTTTCTAGGTTGGAGATCTCTCCTTGATAAGTTTCCATCCTTCGCTTCTTGTCCTGCCTTCAGGTGCTTTGGAGAATAGCTTGGCCCTCCCTCTTCTTTGGGGCAGCCCCTCAGATACTGAAAGGCTGCTATCCTGCCACCCCCCTTGGCCTTCTCTTCATTAAACTAGACACTCCGAGCTCCCTCAACCGTTCATCCTATGATATGGCCTCCAGAACCTTTATCGTCTTTGCTGATCTTCTCTGTATTCTTTCTAGAGACTCACTTCTAGAAAGGGCTGCTCTCCGGCCCACAGGCCCCTCTGCTGCTGTTGTCTTTTTTTTTAATCATTTTTTTTCATGCCATGATCCATGGCGTGACTGTTTGCCAGTTTCTCTGGAGCCCTGGTCCATTTTGTGATGTTTCTGAGCTTTTCAGATCCCTGCCTGGCTGGCATTTTTACCTGAAAAGCGCTGCTACCCGGTTGGCTGAGGTCCTCTGCCCGCTTCGGTGAAGGGCTTGGGCCTACTCCGTATCCAGCGATGCACTCCCGTCTCCTTATCGCCCTGAAGGTACCTCTTGCCCGTAAGGCGGACCAAATTCCATATATCGATTTGAACCACAAAATGTGCGGCTTTAATCACCCTTGAAAAAATGCTCTAGCCTGCCTTATCGGCTTGCCCGATGCCTTGCTGAATTGCTAAGCAACAGCTCTGTGGGGTGTTTCGTAAGTATTTATAATCTCCAGCATGTGGTTTATTTATTTTTCTCTCCCAGAGAGGGGAAGGAAGCAGCCAGGGCTTCCACCCAAGTAATAAACACGGAGACGCTTTTTCCACAGGCCGAATTGCTGTTATGTGAGAAATGACCCATAACTGCATTGACCCGGGGGGGGGGGACACGGAGGCTGCCCTCCCAGAAGCTCCTTCCCACGTATTTTCCACATCTGTGCGTGCAAACTGACAACATCTGCTTTTATTCAAAGACCAAGGGGGACGATCCAGCCTTCCTTTTACTATTTTATATATTTATTTTATTTGTCAAATGTGCTGGTTGCCCATCTTACCACAGACTAACCCTTGGCGGCTTGCAACATTAAAAGATAAAACTCTAGAAATAAAATACTACAAAGCTGTAAAAAATGCAAAATACACTGGCTAAAAGATGGGAAAGGAGGGAGTAGGATGAGCGGGGGTGGGGGGTGGGATTGGATATTAATCTATCAACCACCCCGTGTGAAGCCCCCCCCTTTGGAGCCCCAGGCCAGCTGCAGAGCCCCGTCTTTAGGCTCTTACAGAAGGTAGCAGCTGCCTTGCAGTTTTGTTAGGAAGGAAGGGTCTGAATTGTTCCCAGTCAGTTTCCGTTACTTCTGTTTGCTAGAGGGTCATAAATGAAGAGAACAAATACAGTGCTGACCACTCACCTTGATGGTTTCATTTATTTATATAGCTGCCCCTCTCATGGAAATGACGCCATCGGCGCACACGGCAGAGGCGTATTGTGAAGCCATATCGACAATTGAGTTGTGAAAGAGTTGTAGACTTCCTACTTGCTTGCTTGACGCTCCCCTGGTTTAGCAAAACTCCACGCCCCAGGAACTTCCTGGAAAAGCTGTTGGGCCTGCTCATCTATCAGCCAGATGTGGAAAGAGGAGGTGTGCCTAGGACTGCAATGAAAAACTCTGGAAGATTCGGCTGGGGGAATCTTTTCAGCACAACCTACTATATTTGGTCCCTGAAATCAATGCTTCTGCCAGGTAAAAGTGCAAAGATAAAGAGATGCCAGCCCATCTGCCCACCGCAGTGGTAATCTGTGGATGTCCTTCCATTGATTGGGAGCAGCCTGAAAGGAAGAAAAGGCAGCATGTGCGATGCACCGACTGCTTTTCTTATAAGATTTCCTATTATTTTCCTACACAATACAAACCAGAGCTGAAATAAAAGCAGCAGGGCTGACAATCTAGGCGGTGAACATTGTGTTGACATAATCTTCTGGTGACTCAAGGATGGGGGGGAAGCACCACCAGCAACCCACATGGGCCCTGAGCTCCTTGTACCCATTACTGAAGAACAGATCTGGCCCCAGGCCTTGAAGGGGCATCCACCAGAAACCAGCTAGGGACAAAGGCTCCCTCTGTCTTGAGATTTTTCTTCCTTCGTGGCTTGAAGTTCCCAGTTAGTTTTCCATGTTCTTCAGAGTGAAGTAGCTCCATCAGCCACTCCCTCACAGAAGAACAAGAGGCTTTGTTTGTGGCCTGTCATCTCGGCTGCCTCTCTTATACCCGTCTCAGGAAGACCCTTCTCCCCTGTTCTGCTCCGTTCTGCTGCAAGACCCTCACATGGCGGAGACTCTGAGGCTGGGGCCCAATCCACTGCATTCCTCATCCCCACAAGCCTGCATGGCCTGCTCCTGGGTGGAAAGGTCAGGAGGACGGGCATGATGGTGCAAACCCAGGTCTGGACTCTTTGTAATGTGTGTCGCTGCTTCCATACTTTTTTTTAAACCATATCCTGCAGACTCCCTGTTTAAAAGGTTCAGTAGGCGTGGGAGCCATTTTGAGATTGATGTAAGTGTATTTAGAGAATACAAAATACAGAATAACATTGCTGGGAGAGACCTTGGAGACTAGCAGTTCTCAGTTTGCCTCAAAAAGTGATCTACAGCCATCCATTTTCTCCTCAGACTAGAATATATAGAGTTGGAAGGGACCTTAGAGGTTTCCTAGTCCACCCCCACCCAAGCAGGAGACCTTACATCATTCCAGACCAATGGCTGTCCAGTCTCTTCTCGAAGACCTCCAGTGTTGGAGCACCCACAACTTCTGAAGCCCGTTCCACTGATTAAATGTTCTCACCACCAGGAAATTTCTCCTTAATCCTAGGCTGACTCTCTCTTTAATGATCTTCCCCCTGTTGCTCCTTGTACTTCTTGTACTTGTATTTCATCTCTCACAATCTCAAGGATCACAGGGTTACTTTCCCACAGAAAGGAAGCTGAAAAAAATTGGTTATCTTAGCATGACCACCATCTGCCATATTTGCAAATGAAGCAGGAAAGAAAGATCTGGGTTTGGAACTGCCTTCACGGTCCCAAAACCTGAATATTATTCAAATAGAGATGTCTCAAATTTGCAAAGTATTATGTAAGGAGGCCGAAGAGTATAGTTGAGCCAAAATTGTTTTGTAAAATAAACTGGGGAAAAACTCCAAAAACAATGACAAAAAAAAAATTTAGCTAGCTACAAAAAAATATTTGGAAGCTGTTATTTCCACCAAAAGAAACGTTACAAAAATACTGACTGGAAGGTTGTCCAAATTTTTGCATCTGCCACATTCATTCTTTTCTTAATTGGAATCTGTAAATAATGTCATTGAAGTAGTAAGCATGCATTCACATTTGCAGAAAAATGTGTTTCTAACTTTCTAGCACATGGCGGTTGGGTTGTCTACTTAGAAATTCACTGAAAGAAAAAAATTGGCCATGTCTGCCGAAATCTTTGCGTGCACTATAGATTTCCAGCATATACCATGGCAATAGAAATCTCACTGACTCTTATCGCCCGGCTTTTTCAAAGTCTGGTCATTTGACCCTCGACTGGGTCAACAAAACCACAACATGAACCCTCAGTTCCTCCACCTACCCTCTAGAGCAGGGGTCTTCCAACTTGGCCCTTTGATGACTTGTGGACTTCAACTCCCAGAATTCCTCAGCCAGACACGTGTGCTTAGCTGAGGAATTCTGGGAGTTGAAGTCCACAAGTCATCAAAGGGCCAAGTTGGAAGACCCCTGCTCCAGAGGCTCAGAGATCCTGGACATCTGCTTCCTTCTGCCAGTAGTTTGTTCATAATAAAATTAGCTGGCTGAGTTACTCCATAGGAAGCCTTTGTGTAAAAGTGAGGGTGAGGAGAGCTGTGACAGCCCTGTAGATCTCTTGAGGATTTGCAGTTGAAAGTTACAGATTTCGAACTTCCAAACGAGCTTAGAATAGCAGCAAACTATGTTAATCTGCTCTAATAAAGAAAGTTTAAAATGCAGAATGACAAATGCAGAGGGAATTTTGCATGGAAGGTTGCAAGTTTCCTTCAGTTTTTGGTATTCAAAACAACCACAAGGATTCAGCATTCTTGGTTTATTTTATTTATTTATAAAATTTGATACCCGCATTTCGTTTCCATCATAAGAACCCAAAGACATAGGCTGTGTTTGCTTTACACACCCATGGTTAACACAATCCAATTTTGGGGATTTGTGGGAACACACTGAGCCATCGGCTGGCTAAATGGGCCACGTTCACCAAAATAAACAAGGCTAAAAGGGGATCGGTTGGTCAGCAATTTCGTAAGCCACAGCCACAGTACAGATACACTCAGGCTGGTGGATCCGATGGAAAAGCAAAACGGATCCCACAGATCTGGTCAGTGCACCCATTGTACCCTGAAATATAAAGTAGTCCCCATCTTAACATAAAACCATGAAGCCTGGGTATCACAGGCCGAGAAAATACACAAGAAAATACACAAGCTGGCAAAATACTTTGGGGCCCATAGAGGAAGAGCAAATGGGAGGCTGTGCTGGGCGAAGCGGGAGGCCGAGATGGGCTTCCAGTTTGAGCTACAGGCTGTCAGATTAAACGCAGAGCTAAAGTCGCTGGCTCAGAGTGGGAAAACATACTTCCCCAGCCTAGATTAATCTGGGTAAACCACAATTGAGTGTATATGCATGTACTGTAGACACACACACATAGACACAAAAACACAGACAATTTAACCCAATGGCTTGGATTTTGCAGGACACCAGATCCCGCACTGCCCCACGTGGTGGCCAAGGCTTGTGCTAGCCTTTCCTCTGATTTAGCTATTACAGGTAGTCCTCTACTTATGACGACAATTGGGACCAGAACTCCCATCCCTAAGGGATGCAATCATTAAGTGAGCCAGGCCCGATTTAAAGCCCTTTTCGTTGTTAAGTGAATCACCATGCACACTAAGAGAGTCCGGCTTCTCTCATTGACTTTGTTGGTCGCAAGCCAGCTGGGAAGGTCCCGTGAACCCAGGATGCTGCAACTGTCATCAGTGCGTGTTGGTTGCCGAGTGCCCAAATTGTGGCTGTGGGGATGCTGAGGTGGTTGTAAGTGCGAGAACCGGCCATAAGCCACTTTTATGGTGCCCTCATAACCTGGAATGCTGGCTAAAGAAACCTTCGTAAGTCAAGGATTTACTTCTATTAAAACTGGCAGCTCACTGATTTTTGCAAACGTGGCAGGGGGAATATAGTTACGTGAATTCACCGATGACCCCCTGGAGGAACCAGTTTCAGCTATATAACCAATTATTTGTCATTGTGGTCTTCTAACCTGATGGGGCATCATACAAGCTGGGAAAACCTTTTTTTCCTAAAGGAAGCATCCTGAGCTGATTGAACACTAAGCCTAGAATTTCAATGAATGTGGAACATGATGACCTGATTCTAGGATATAATATTGTTATTGACCTCAAAAGAATATCCCTTTTAATAACATGTTTATTTTGAAAGGCCTTGTTGAGAGGAGTCTTGAAAGCTCTTCTTTGGAACCTAGAGCATTAAGGCTTTGGTTGATCGTTCTGAAAAAAAAGAAGTCAGCTTTTTGGGGGAAAAAGAGTCCTCCTACCACCTACATCAAGACCGTGAAGCAGAATCTCTGGAGGAGATGGCAGACTCTGCACAAAGGAGGGTGGCTGTTTTTTGGAAAAAGATACAGGGACAGATATGAAGCTATTGTGATGGAAGCGAGCCTTCTCTCAAATACCAACTCCAAAATAATTGCCAAAAGGAAGAGAGTCTGCAGTGAGGGAGCACTCTTAGGACAAAAACTTCTGTACACACGTTGTCATCACAAGGAGTGGACCTCACATCAGTACCAGACTTAATACAGTGGGCAAAGATCAAGGCGCCCTTTCACTAGGCATTGAGAGGCTGAGAAACAGCCAATGGGATATCAGTTTGATGCTAAAAAAGGGAAGGACCATCCTTACGACTCAAGAAACGGAAGCGATCCTCCCAAACTCTGAATGGGCAAAGGGGCAGGATCAACAAATTTTCTTGGAGATCAAGTCCCGGTAACCTTCGTGGCGCAATTAGTATGTCCTTAATATTTGACATGCAAGACATTTTGTGCATGAACGCACAGAGCGGTTAGCTTTGGACCAGCCACTTCCCAAAAGAAACATACATGCTTGGCCTGGATATAGACTGAAACAGGGTGTGTCTGTTTGGGGTCCAGACCGAAACAACATTATTTGGGGGAGAAACATTTCTAGGGAGAGGCCGACAACAGTGGAGAAAGCCAAGGACGTTGATCGAGAGGGCAGCCGAGAAGATTCAGAAGGAAAAGACGGGGAAGATTCTGAGCAGGAGGGGAAAGAAGAGAGATGGGGGCCAAAGGTCCCCAGCCTGGCCCAGCACCCCCTTAAAGGTAGCCTGAAATCCCTTCAGAAGGCCTGGGAGGGGAGGGGGAGTCAATGGGGGAACCATGGAAATGACCACTGAAGGTGAGGATAGTCTCTGAGAAGGTCAACAAATCAGCTGCCAGGGTTCTGGGTCTTGACCTTGAGAAGGACCAGACCGCAGGCAGCTCCTGGAGCAAAGGAGAGGCGCCTCAACAGCCTCAGAAGATCTCAAATGCCATGGCCAGATATAAATGTCCTGCGTTGACGGGTCTTTTGAGTGATTGGGGGGAGGCTGGGAAAGGAATGGAAAACAACACAGACCTAAACAATCACAAGAGAGTGAGTCAGTTGACAGCTTATCTCATAAACTCAGATGGGAGGCTTCAGTTCGCACGTAAGCAAGCTGAAGGCCCCCTCTGGATCCAGAAACTTGAATCGGGTTCCTCTTGCTTTTCTCCATGGCTTGAATGCAGCTGAGCATCCTTAGAGAGCAGCTACTCAGTTCTCAAGCTGCAGAGTTGCATTACCGAGGCTGTTCTTAAAGAGGTGCACTGGGGATGATTCAGTAAAAGCTGGCGCTGGGAGCAAATGCTCACATGTCTGTCTCTGGAATTCTGGGAGTTGAAGTCCACATGCCTTAAAATTGTCAAGGTTGAGAAACACTGCTCTAAAACATCCCTTCTGAGACTGTCCCTAAGTACCAAAGCCATATGGGTCACTCAGAAAGGCTGTGGTCAAGACCCATTTCTGCCTCTTTTGGAAGTAAAGTGTGTGTGTGTGTGTGTGTGTGTGTGTGTGTGTGTGTGTTAAGAAGAGACTTTTGTGACTGAAGACTCCCTGTTTAAGGAAGAGGGAAAAACTCTTCAGGGATTGGATGTGCCTGTCAGCGAGAAACAGCCGTGGCGTGGGAGAAAGACTCTTAGGAAATATATTAACCTTGTACAGTAAATAAAGAAATAACAACAATGGACGTTACTATACAGGCTTAAATATAGGACTCCCTCTAAGCTGGAGAATTTTAGGGTCGTTTTTGGATATATTCAAACAACATGCAAATATGCTGTTCAATCTGAGACAGCACTTATTTTCTATATATAACAGAGACACAGAGATTATTACATGTACTGCACGCACATACGGCATATATGATAATCTCACCATAGCTAGAGATAGGTATGTCATCTGACAACCGGTGATGAGAAAGCCGAGGGAAGGCCCCTGCACAGTCATTAGATGGTTCACTAATAAACTTGGGGTTTTTTGTGGTGATATCTATTAAGATGCTTGAATTTGCAATACATTTTTAGAATTCAAACTCCAATCTCAATTTGTTCTAAAAATGCTTGGCTGACCATAATTTACTATACATATTTTTCAAAAAGCTGGGCTGGTAAATAATTAAATATCCATGCCACCTAGCTGTAGAGGAATCCCATCGGATGAATTAAGCCACAGCCACAGCGTTGTTTGGGGAAGCTCAGCTGAGCCACAACCTTGAAAGGAACATTGTCCAACAGCCATCGGGGAAGATCGGGCACGTCCTCCATCAAGGAAGCAAAATTAAAACCCGGATGACAGTTTTAGCAGAATCTTGAGCGATCAAATTTGGAAGCAGCTCAGATATGTCACACATGATGACAGCAAAAATTCTTGGATCAGAAAGGTAGAAACATTTGTGTTTTTCTAATGAACGTAAGAGAAGTGGGCTGCTGAGTCTAGATTTAGAAATTGAAGGGGACAAAATGCATCAAGTTAAACACGGGCCGAAAAGCTGTCTAAACTTGTATTTGGAAAACATTGTGATTGCCCAGGGCGGCAAATAAGAAGGGGATGAAAGTCTTTTATTTAAGGTATTCTCACTTTGTGCGATTCGAGCGATGTGCCCCATTTTCCATTTTGAGAGCAAGTGGTAGATAAGACCCTTGCTGGAACAAAAGCTGCTTGGAACAGTCAGAAGACTTCAAGAGCTGCTGAGCTGCCCACCCGTCGTGATGAATGGAGCTTTTAGTCCGTGTTCACAGCACTCTTTCAGGAGAAAGGCTAGCAGTCCTTTCCATGGAGGAAAGCCATCTGCCCTGCTAGCCTTTGGGCTTCAGGGAGATCTCTGTCTGGGTCAGTTGTCAAGCACACGTCCAGATTTGCACAGAAACCTTAGTAGCGAATGCACACACATAGTGAACGCTCACAGGTGTGGAGACAGCCGGAAACAGCATCCAAATCAGCTACGGCTGATTTGAAGAAAGGGGCTTCATGAGGACCCTCCCTTATTATGAAATAACTTTTTCCAAAGCATTTGCAGGGTCCCGGGAAATCAGTGCATCTTTATCAAGTCCGTAAAAAAGATACACGCAAAATACTCTAAGAATGCAGTACAACTGCTTGGGTTTATATACCTGAATGCAAGCCCCCCCCCCCCAAATGCATCTGTCTGCCGGATGATTTTGGAGTTATGCGGCTCACGATAGCCATAGAGTAGAACCTCAGTGGAGGTTACCTCCTTGGGGCTCTGCAAGTTAAATTTCTATAATGCAATACATTCCAAGAAGAAATCAGTTAAGAGATTAAGCATTAATTAATTAAATAATTAAGTGTTTGTGAACGTGATAAAGCAGAGGGATCCCTAGGAAATCAAGATGGGCGGCTTCGGCCATGAGATCAATGCTCGGTCTCTTTTTTGCACCTGTTGTGACCCACCTGGTGGGTCTTTGATGGAAGGACCGTGGCCACCCTCTCGCCTTGGCTGACCGTCCCCCTAGCAGCCCCTTTTGTAATAAAAGACTTTAATGCTGGAACTCCTTGCCCTGTTGCTCCAAGCCATAATTTGAGGAGAAGAAAAAACTTCCTTACTCATAAAAGAAATCCAGGTTTTGCCTTGGTTTTTACAAGTGGGGGTCACGCACCGGCCACCATAAAATCATCCACATAAATAGCACATTTGCCCTGTCCTGTTGCAACAGGCACATCTCACTTTGGTTAGGGGGATATTTCCAAGCAGTGGTTGGAGAAACAAGGCAGGAAAAGGGCCTGCAATGTAGAAATCTGGGGGAAATTCCAGATATTTGACTCCAGGAGAAGACCCAGAATCAGCCCCATTCAGTCAGGCGTGGGATTACAGCGGGAAGCTGCCTCTGCTCCCCTTTGACCTAGGGGCTGGGTCCTGGCCTCATAAAGTTCTTTTTAAAAGACCAGCCCAAGTCACGTACCGCATCAGGGGTCTATATCCCCCCCGCAAAAAAAATATCTACAGCCTTTGCAGGGGAAACCTGCCTGTTATAAAGTCAGCCCTAGGGACGCGTGTCTGTAATACGTGAAAAATCTCGCCACTTGGAGACGTGGCGCTGCTGATGCCAGACAGTCTCTGTAAAGGTCCTTGGTCCACGTGCAGCTGGCTGGAAGCAGGCCCACGGAAGGTAGCATAATTGACTTGTGAGGTAGGACGCATATTATGATCACACCACTAGTCTGGATTTAAGCTGCTATGGGTTGTGCCGTCTCTCTCCGGGAACTTGGGAAAAGGGTTTGGTAAGTCGATACGCCTCTTACGGGCATCTTTGCTACATCCCTTTCAAAAACATACATACCTATTTTTATTTTATTTTTAGAAAAAGTCAGGCTGAAGATGAAAGCATAGGCAGATTGTGCTGGATAGTTCACTGGGAGTTATAATTGGCTGCACTTACGATCTCCTTTCAACAGCTCTAAAATGCAAAACGCTGTAAAAATCCCTCATCTCCACCCCATCACACTCTGGGGCCTGTTCCTTCGACTGATGAAGATTTGATGGAAAACTTTGTTTCCTGCATCCTGGCTCTCTTCCCCTCCAAGGTAAAAAAAACACCTAACAGGGTATTGTTCCTTCTAGATTTATACTGAAAAATGTGTTTCCCATTATTCCTAGATTAACGATACAGCGGGCTTTGAATGTTACACAATTCCCTCCCAGCAGCTTCTCCTTTCAGATTATTACCACCCATGTCCATTAGAAATAATTATTCCTATGTAAAAACACTACGGAGTGTGCCCCATCCTTCTTTCAAGCTCTCCTCTCCTTTTTCACATACATTAATCAGAGTTCGATCTTCAGTAACTCATTCGCTGCAGAGATTTAATGCTTCTTCCCTGGTGGGTTCCTCATAGGTCCCAAAGCAAGGGGAGACCTTACAGGAGAAGCCCAGAAGGAGAGGGGAAGGATGTTTCTGTCAGCCCTTTGCTGATATACTGTAATTTAAAGGAAGCGGAAAGAAGATACAACTAGATCGGGGTAGGCAACCTTGGCTCTTTTATGACTCGTGGACTTCAACTCCCAGAATTCCTGAGCCAGCCATGCTGAGGGGAAAGGGAGAGGTTTCCAAGCTGAGCCAGGTTGGCTCAGGAATTCTGGGAATTGAAGTCCACAAATCATGAAGGGGCCATAGTTCCCCCACGCTGGCTCAGGAATTCTGGGAGTTGAAGTCCATGAGCCATGAAGGGGCCATGGTTTTCCCCATGCTGGCTCAGGAATTCTGGGAGTTGAAGTCCACCAGTCATGAAGGGGCCATAGTTCCCCCATGCTGGCTCAGGAATTCTGGGAGTTGAAGTCCACGAGTCATAAAAGAACCAAGGTTGCTTACCCCTGATCTAGATGGACAAGAGACCCCTTGGGGCGTTCAACTAATTGCATGAATGAATTCAGCAGAAGCCAGGTAAGCAACACTTCAAAACCCATGTATTTTCAGAAACTTGCTCCCATGTGCAATGGTAAAAATGTTATCATACAGTTCAGTCAAGGTCTTCCAGAGTAGACTTCGCAATCTGGTGTTGGATCACCCAGCTACGAAAGGGGCAATCTCCACTGGTGCAAGCATTAAACTGTCCACATTCTTAAAGTGCCTCAATAAAAAAATCAATCGTAGTCCACAGGAGTCATGTACCACGCCTCTCCGTTCATCGTCCAATCCATTAGGCTATGTAGTACAATTAATTTTCCAGAAATCATTTAGTGCAAGGGTAACACAAAAGGAAAAACAAATCAAAAGGCACAAGCAGTTCTTTCCCTTCCCCTTTCCCCCTAACGCTTTATAATATTCATCTGGGTTAGGCAGTTTAATGTAATCACCAAAAACAGCTATAAAATATCGTACCAATTTCTGTACACTATACACCTCTGTCCTACATTTTTGCCCCTCAAACGGTACACATTTGAGCTTCAAGAGAAATGTACAGCATAGAATTTTTCTTTTCTTAAAAAAAATACATTCTACATCAACATACACACACACACACTCGGTTCCAACAGGTACATTCTGTTCATCAGGTCAGTCTTTAGTACTGATCAAGTGTTTTATTGCTGCGACACAGTTTGCTCTTGCCATTTATAGCTCAGGGCCCTGTCTGAGGCAGGAAGGCGTTCGCCATTGAAGCAGAAAACGGGGTTTTGTGACCCGCCCTTCTCCCTTTATTTGGTCATCAGCCTGGAGCGCCTCTGTGGTCCAAGGTGCCCCACGCTTGAGACGGGAGCAACGAGGAAGCCCCTCTCCCATCATTGGTGCCCTTCCTGGGTAAGGATGGAGCTATGGCTGGTCTTGAGGAAGGACAGTGATGGGGAAGGGGCTGCAGGCTCCTCACCAAGGCTCTGAAGCGAGGGAAACTCAGGGCAGCCTCTTTATCCTCAGTGGGGCCTTTGCTATCTTTCCACCCGTTCCTCGTTTTGAGACCCAAACAGGACACAAAGAGTCTCCCTACCAATGGAGACACAGCTCCTGTCCTCTGTTGTCAAAATGGAGAATGACCCCCACAAGCAGCCAGGCCAAAGGACCGGCTTGGTGGGAGTCCTTCCACTCTCCTCTCCCCTCAGTGCCATCCGTCCCCGGGACCTTCTCCCCCCAACCAGGTGGGGTGGCCTAATTTCTATCACAATTTTTTCAACCGGAGGAAACGTTGAATGGGAGCTGCTTCTATCAAGCCGAGTCCACCAGGCTGCTTCCCCAAATAAAATGCAACCAGAAATCTTCCGAGCTTTTCTGACCTGTTGCCTTTTAAACCTCAAAGCTGCCTGACTTCTGTTCGGACATAATTAATGCAAAAGTTGCTGTTTCTTGAAATAAAGGTTGGTATTTCAAGGCAGAAGAAGCTGCAGCCTCGGGTGTTTTCGTGCTGGGCTCCAACAGACAGCATGCCATGTCTCTGTTGCGTTGCCTTGCTTTTTGCATGGAACTGTACAACTCACAAAGGTGACATTGTTAAAGCAGCAGTAACGTCGTACGGCAGCTCTCCTAAATTTGTTATCCCACTAGCAAGTAGCAACTGATTAAAATAGTTATCTTTGCTTTCCTAGCTCTCTTCAGTCGAACTGGCAACTCCAGCCATCTCTCTTTTGCATATTGCTTTTTCTGAAGCGTTTAGATTTGGTGCACATTATTAGCGTACAGGTGTGTTGCCATAGAAACAGAAGTCTCCGTTTTGCCTCTGGGAAACCAGTCCACAAAAGCGAAGAGTTTGGATCGTTTAAGCAAACGTAATAAACAAAACTCTTCAATAAAGGAAAATTAACACTGTGGATGGAGGTATCTGGCAGGGGATCTCAAAGTCTATCTACATTCACATATTTGATATTTCGGTAATTTACATATGTTACACTGGGCTCAGGGCTCGTAGTTGCTGGCTTAGGAAGAAAACTAGGATCAAGGACCAGGTCCTGGGTGTGAGATGCACCAATATTCTTGAGAATTTGGGCATGAGGAGGTACATCCAGAAAGTGCATTATTATCATTATTATTATTATTAGCGCCTACTTGGTAGTGTGCTTGAATGCATGCAAATACTTCCTCTTCATGCATTATAGCAAGCAGGATTTTCACATTTTCTGTCAGCATGATTAACCGGCATTGTATCATGAGGACATGAATGCATACGACTTCATAAAATGCTGAGAAATGCATTCGCATAAAACTTTTGCACTGAGCTGTATCATGAAGTATCGCTTTTTTAATACTTGGGGGGAGGGGAAAAGGAGATTATTAATTGTTATTATCATTATTATTTATAACACACGTCAGAGAAGCAGCCTTGTTATGCATTGACATTTCTGTGCTTATGTAGGCAACCGGGTTAAGACTGGGAGAGTGAGCGTGTCCATCCTGACCTTGACCCAGGCCAGGCCAAGGGCAGCAGTCCACCGTATCTCCAGCATTAGCGCCACCATCACCCTACAAGCACTTCAGAAAAGAAGAAGACGGGCCCTTCGCTTGTACAAGGACTTGTACAAAGCCAATGAAGAACATGAAATGAAGAAATGGCAAAGGAACCATGACACAAACCTCCACAAAACATTGGCAAGGAGGTTCTGGGGAGGACCACCATGAAGATGAGGTTCCCTCATTCTTCACGCAGCTGCAGGCAATAGCGGTGGTAGCGAAGCTGGAAAAATATTTGCTCTAGAATAGAATGGGTCATTCCAGGCAGAGAATAGTGTTCGACCACCCCAACATGCTTGAACCCTAAGGACTCGTACAATTTGTGGGCTGCCACCTTCACTGCCGTGGTCCCCAGCACCACGGAGGAGTAGTTATTGACCACGGCAAACTCCAGCACCTTGCGACCCAGAGCTTTAGCGATCCCTTTACCACGGTATTTAGAGTCCACGGACATGCGGCGCAATTCCACCGTGTTGTCCTCCTCGTTGCCTCGGGCCGCCACGATGCCCACCACATTGCCATTTAGCACGGCCACCCAGAAGCAGGAACCTGTCGGCACAAAGCAGAGCGTGAATTGGAAGAGAATAAATATTATCTTTCTAAACACCATAAACCGAGAGGAAGTTCCCAACGCAAGTTCCCCTTAGAAACCACAATTAGTCCAAAATTATCACGTCAGATGCCTTCCTATAAAATTTCTTGCATGACACCCCAAACATAATTTTCTGTTTCATTGCATATTGTCTAAATATTGGAAGCATTGAGTAATGGAAATTAATTATGTTTCGTGAGCTGTGCCATCTGTGAAAGAGGAGTTTATGAATGTCTGCCTTAATTTGCCCACTATTACAGTCCTGTGAAGCAGCACCGAAGCTTGTCCAGAGGAAATCGGCCAGTTCTCCATTGTTTGGTACCTACAATTTTAAAAAGCTTTGGTGGATCATCGGCCTCATGAAGTCTGGATGAAGCAGCCCATGAAGGAGGCCTCTTAACTTCATCCAGAGATGTGTTGCTTGTCAGCAAGTTGGTTTACAAGCCAGCCGTTGGCCCTGCCCTCCGTCTCTTCCCAACCTGATATCAGCTTTCATGATTATGGGCAAGTCCAGCCTCCAAAAAAATTTGTTGGAGACATTATTCTGTCCTTTATTTTTTTCCTGATGGCTTTTAAACAACTCCGAGGCCAGGTGAGCACATCTGCAGCCAGTCCCATTTTGGCTACAAAGACTGGGGCCTTGACAATTTAGGGGGTTGTGCAATGGGATCACCACCCTTCTGGAGGTTCGTGGCCATATTCTGCCCACATTCAAAAATAGGAGCAGGCAGGACAAGGGCGAGGAAACAAAGCAAAGCGAACAAAGAAATATTTAACAATTTGGATTATGGATATGCATTGTGTACTATTTCCAGCATTGCCAAACAGATACTTCCTGTGTTTCAGTGAAAAGACAGGAAATTCTTAGCATCTTTTGGCCTGCAAGGATAGAAAAGAGCATTTGTGATAAGGTGACATCACTGGAAGATAAAGGAACTTTAATATACCGTTATGTATTACATATTTTACAGCAGTATTTAGGTAAAACACTTATTTCCTTAGATTACATTCTGATTTAATATCACCATCTGGCAAACATGTCCAGGGAGATTCTTAGTCATCCAGGTCCCAAAGATACTCTTTCAAGAGGCAACTGGACTTTCTTAGTTTTTTCTTGAAGACATTTCACTTCTCATCCAAGAAGCTTCTTCAATTCTGAGATGTGAAATGTCTTCAAGGAAAAATCAAGGAAGTTCAGTTGCCTCTTGAAAAAGCATCTTTGGGACATCTGGCAAGTACATTAAACTTCATTTCTCTTGATTTTTCCTGAGACCGCAAACCTTTCTTGCAATAATCTGGAGAGATAAGTCAAAGAGAAGATATTCTATCCTGGTAAGAAGAATGCAGACAGTGAAAGAAATAAAACCTCCGATTGGGTTCCTCATTTTATCCCAAACTTAACAGAACTGACACCTCCCATCTCTAATCATCTTTGACTGAGGGCCCCATTAAGTACATGGTTTAGCAGGGATTTTAATGACTTAATGAGGTATTTTCTTCATAGTTCAGTCTTTGTACTTTATTCATGTCTTTGTAGAGTGTGATGATTCCACTACAGCTTCTAGGGATGGCAAAGTGTGTTTATGACTCATAGACCCACATTGTGCTGAATGGAATGACATTGGAAAGAATAAGAAACTCTTAGCAATTAAGGTTAGATTTGGTGATATTTTCAGAAGCGGCCGATGCAATTTTTAATTCCCTCAAATGGTTTAGAACAGTGGTTCTCAACCCTTCTAATGCCGCGACCCCATAATACAGTTCCCCATGTTGTGGTGACCCCCAACCACTTATACACCACCGGGTGCCAGGGGCGTGGCCAAAGAAAAGGGGGAAAAAATGGCGGACAGACTTGTTTGGCGACCCCCGTGAAATGGTCGTTCGACCCCAAATGGGGTCCCGACCCACAGGTTGAGAACCACTGGTTTAGAAGTTAAATCAGAGCCGATTGGCTAGTTATTGCTCTTCTCCCAATTTAATTTCAACAAAACTCACACACAGTCACTCACACAGTCACAAATCATTTGGTTAAAGAGTACTTCAGAATGGGAAGGGAAATAGCACCCTTTGCTTATCAACTAAAGTGTTTTTGCTGTCAGGTGAACACAGCCAGTCTCAAAATTGGGGACCAAATTCACTGTATTTTTAAAAGACCCCAATCCACAACTTTAGAACTGGGATCACACCTCAGCCCACCCAAACACTGTTGCCACATAAACACTCGCCAGATTGGTCGGATTAACTACCTTTCAGAGTTTGCACGTCATCCTAGTATTTCTCTTCCGCTAGCCCACATTCTTCTCTAACTAGGGATATAAACATTGAGCAGCTTCTGCTGGTCTCCCTCTCTAGATCATTGGCAGGCCAGCCCTCCAAGAATTCCTGGTGCTACAGATAATTACAGAGCTTCGTGAAACAAACAGGCTTGTATTCATGAACTGACCTTTCAGCCTGGACTTCCATAGACAACAGTTCCCACCCTCAAGAGATACTTGCAAAATGAATCTGTGAATCTGTGTTATATTGGTCTCTCACCCTTCCTGCACCTTGCATTTTATTGTTCTCTTCTGGTTCCTAGCCTGCCACCCAAAATCGCCCACTGCCCTAGACCCACCACATCTTTGTCCTCCCTTGTTACTCCATCAGGAGTAGCCAGTGGCACATTTGTTGAATGGAAGGGTTGGTCTAGAGATCCATTCTTGGAAAAATATCGATGTTATCTATATGTCTACCTTTGACCCCAAGAAACTAGTTTGTATTAATTAGTTGAAGGAGGATCCTATAATGGAGATCATCACTGGAAGAGTCTCTGTTCCCATAAGAAGTTTCCTTTCTGAGATTTTGAACCAAGATCCAAGAGGTTTAGATTCTCTGGAACAACGACTGGACCTTTTCCGAGCAGATTCAGACCGCGCTGATGCCTTGTGGCCATAGTTTTCATTAGAAAGAGAGGCCAAAGACTCACCAAGACTCAAGGAATATTAAGTGGCCAAGGGTTCAATGATAGTTGTGACGAGGCCGGAATAGGACAACTTGCCACAGCCAACTCACTGTGGCCAACAGGATAATTCAACAATTCAATTATTTAAAATAATTTTTAAAATTGTTTCAATTTTTGTCATTCACGTTTTCTCCCTTCTTTGGCATCCTTTCTTTATAATGATTCTATTCCATCATTTCTTCGGTGTTAGTGTAACGTAGTTGCTGCACGGCAAGTTGTCCTAGACCAGTGTTTCTCAACCTTGACCATTTTAAGGCATGTGGACTTCAACTCCCAGAATTCCACAGCCAGCTGGCTGTGGAATTCTGGGAGTTGAAGTCCACATGCCTTAAAATGGTCAAGATTGAGAAACACTGTCCTAGACCCATGGCAGGTACATCAATGAAACCGGGCTTTTCGTGCGCGCGACTTCACAACCGAAAGTCTCCTTCAGAGGAATTCCTTCAAGAATGTTCTAAGGTGGGTCCGGACAGCCTTGGTTCCCTACCAAAGCACATGTGGAGATATCCATGATTCCTCCAGAACAGACCTGCTCCACACAGGTCATCCTGGCCTTGTTTTTCATAGCAGCCTGGGACCCTTGCTCATGAGAAGGCAAAGTAACCAGTGCAGAAAACAGAGCTGCCTGATGAAGCCACCCAACATTCCCAGCTAACTTGGCATCACCCGCCAAGTCCGCCATTCTTTGCAAGTACACCTCATTTGTGTACTTGTTGGCCTGTAACTTTAGCCTGACAGTTTAGTGGGTTGGCTTAATCAAAATGTTGTGTGGATACTTTTGACTTGTTGAAAACCTTTGGTGTTATGCATTTAATGATTCTGTATACTCAATATTCAATGTATTAATGCATTACAAAATAAATACTGTATAGGAAATTTGCTTTTAGTTTGAGCTAGCCTACAGATAATGGCAAAGAACAAAATCACAGAAAGATCCATTGGAATTTGGAATGTGATTTTCCATCTCTTTCTGGTTAAGAGAGAAAAAGCTAATTTGGTGTCAAATCCAACCACCGCCTCTACGACGTACCAAGAACGGTGTGTACTGTACCAAGTAAAGTGCCGTACTTGATGGTCCTTTTCCAAAGTGCTGTAAGAACTGGAAGGTTTTTTTTATGGAAATGTCAAATAATTGTGAAGCTGAGGCAACGGGGCTACTCTGCTCTTCGCGAGGTCCAATTTAAACAGACCGTGTGGTCACTAAGAGGAACTTACCCTTGCGGGATCCCAAGCATCTGGTGTGCCAGTGCATTCCGTCCCCCAAAACAAGGCCTGTGTTAGGTTGCTGGGGACTCGTGGTTTGGTTTAGCTGTATGATGAGGCATATTTGATTACAGCAGCAATGGGAGCATCTCTGGATATGCTGAAGGCCCAGGCTCATAAACAGACCCTGGAGATGTTCTGCCCACATGGTTGCTAAGAGGGGATTCCAACTTGGTGGACAGAACCACAGAATCAACGGGAGAGACTGCCCCATGCATTCATAATGGCCAGCAGGGAAAGGTTTACGACAACCAGGCCAGGTTGCCTGGAAAGATTCTGCTTGCCTGTCCAGCAATAATTTTAGACCGAAGCAGAGATGACAGCAGAATAAGAGGCCTTCGTTTACGATGGGAAATCTGCGCAATCAAAATCAAAGAGCTGAAATTTCTGAAAATCAGAAACATCACTAAGTGAAAACAAAAACACTTCAAAAATAATAATAAAGCCAGCCATAGATCACAGTAGCAAAATTATGCAAAAGGAAAAAAAAATACAAAAAAATTATATTTGCCAAATTCAAGACCTCCAAAGTCCCTTTCTACTCTTACTCTACTCTACTCTACTCCTATTCTGTTCTGACCTATTCTATTCCTACTTAGTGAACCACCATTCATTTAATGACCATTCCAACTTACAACAATGCTGAAAAAAATAACTTATGAGCTTCGTTACACGATCAAAATTCAGGCTCTTGACCATCGCCCCGTGTTTACGACGGTGGTGCCATCCCGCGGACAAACGTGATCACCATTTGTGACCTCCTGGCAAGTACAATCCAGGCAGGAATTCAGATTCGCTTAGTGGATACGAGAATCACCTAGCATGGTGATTCTTTTGACGACTGTGGCAAAAGAGGTTGTAAAGTCAGGCACAACCACGGCCACTTTGCTTGGCAATGGAAGTTCTCGCCCCTTGTGGTCATAAAATGGAAGACTACCTGCGCCCTTCTGGCTCCAAAAAGGGAAGAACTGAAGGCTTCCAAGATACCTGGCCTCACCTGGGCTCATCCACCACAAGGCAGATTGATTGCATCTCTCTTGGATCCAACGGTCCTGGATCCTGCTTAGGGTTATGGGCAACGTGTGTGTGTGTGTGTGTAGGGAAGCTTAAAGATTTTCTGCAGGTGCTGACAACCCATTTATTGGGGTTCAAACAGAAAATGATGAATCCCCCCCAGGCTGGACAAGGCTAACCACACCACTTCTGGGGACTTGGGACAATAAACAGGGTGCAGGACAAAACACACACACCGCCTGGAGCATTAGGAAAAAACCCCACAAACTTCATTTATTTTTGCAGTACAAAAGGGAAGCCAATTAGAAGAACTTCAAAACTACTGAAGTGGCTGCCATTTGGGGAAGACCCCAGAGGCAGATGGTGCGTGCGTGCATTGCCTTTTGGCTGACAGACACGGCCCTCTGAGGCGAGCAAGTCCCGCCTTCCGATAAACGTTCTGGACATTTCCTGTGAGCAATGACATTTTTTGCAGGTATTCCTGGCCCACCAGCGGCACGAAGGCTGTCCCATCGCTTCTTGAGAGTCCTGCTTCTGTGGAAATTAAGAAAGGAAAAGCCACAATACTGTCGTCGCTGCCATATCGAAATGCATTTTTCTGAACGTTTCTTTCACATTTTTTATCCTTATTTCAATTTCTAAGCTCATGTTGTAGAAAGCAATTTGTAAACTCCTTTTGGCTTTTATACAAAAACTGCACTATGCTGCTCTTAGTCCAGTTTTTAGGGAATTGATAGCATAACTTACTCAGCCAAAGTAAGTTTTGTTCATGTGACTCTTTAAGACAGTGTGTGCCAAACGTGGCAGTTTTAAGAAGGGTAGACTTCAACTCCCAGATTTTCCCAGATAGCAAGACTGAAGTCTGGAAGTCCACCCATCTTAAAATTCTCAAGAATTTGAGAAAAATTGCTTTAAGACTTGTACGTGACATTTAAGTATTTTGCAAGTCTGGTCGCACTTACAAAATGAGGATGGAAGAATACTGTCTCCCCATAAAGCTTTCTTAATAGTGTTTCTGTGATCCAGGAGGAGCTTTTGGGGTCACTGCTGTAACTATGAGAAGCAAGGCTTCTTCCTCAAAACGGAGGGGGAGACTTCAGGTAACGCCATCCCCCCAAATCCCTGGTGCCAGGATGAAACTTCAAAAATACTATCTGGATTCTACCTAGCCTCAGATGCTTAAAAACATGGGCCTCTGGATCGTGCAGTCCAGCATAAATCTCAATAAAGAAAGGAAGGAAGGAAGGAAGGAAGGAAGGAAGGAAGGAAGGAAGGAAGGAAGGAAGGAAGGAAGGAAGGAAGGAAAGGAGGGAGGGAGGGAGGGAGGGAGGGAAGGAAGGAAGGAAGGAAGGAGGAAGGAAGGGAAAGAAGGAAGGAGGGAAAGGAAGGAGGGAGGGAGGGAGGGAGGAAGGAAGGAAGGAAGGAAGGAAGGAGGAAGGAAGGAAGGAAGGAAGGAAGGAGAAAGCAGAACTAAGATCTTCTCCTGCTCTGGCTGCATGTTTTTCCCACTCAAAGGGATGTTGGACAATATCTGAGGGATACCATCCCTATATCAGTTGATGTAAGATTCCCTCCATCAACAACATTCATTTACACCGGCCTACCTTGCTCCTCATCTCCAGCACCTGAAGGCCTTGTTGTTAATTTTTTCTGAGCCTGAAAAAACCAAGAAAATATTAATCTGTACATATTCAAAAAAGCATACTCCAAATTTCAGTCGCCACTGCCCCAGCACCCTGCCTCTGTCCCACCTCTCTTTCCTCCTCCTTCTAGACCCAACTCCAGCCTGACACCCACTTCCCTTGCAACTGCCCTGTCACTTCAAATTTGTCCTCCTGTCAAGCCTCCCACTATCGCTCCATTAACACAACACACAATAGCACAATGCACTCACCAAAGGAGAGCTGGCGGAGGCTGGTGGTTTGCAGGAGAAGCCTTCATACTTGCCAGTTATCCTGGAGGGTCCACGGACAGGAGACCGTTATGGCGGCAGAGCTAGGCAGAGGTCAATGGCCTGGGTAGGGGGGAGCCACTATCAGAGCTGCTGGGGTTATTGTCTCATCCACCAGGGCTAATGACCTCTGCAAATAAAGAAAGTCTCTCTACGCAACCAATCTGATGCAATTAATGCACAGCGTCCAGGCAACAACATAACTGTGATATATAGAACGCTATTTGTGCCCTACAGTGACCCCAAAATGTGGGGAGGACAGTCAGTGGCTAGAACTAATTTACCCACAAACAGTGAAAGTAAATGGTTTCTTGCAAGCCTTAAAACTCAATATTGGTTTATGACACCAGTCTGTAGGTGATTAAAATGTGCCAATATTACATGGATTAAAATAACGTGTTCCACACCCCAAACCAACCCCCTGTTCTCCTTGCAAATAAACAGTGAAAGATTAAAATTGATGGTCAGCCCAGTCAAAGGGCCACAGAAGTATATCAAACTGGGTGTCTTGCAGCACCAAACATTGATTAAATTCCTTTTTGGGGATCAACATGATTATAGGATAACCTGCTGTAGCAGAAAACCACATACTTAATATTCTGAGCACTTATCAGTTTAAGAAGAAAGTCAATCCATGCTCAGTCAACAATTAGGATCATTTATTCTCTCTGCAACACCAGTTTCCTGGTTTGATTAATATTGTAAAATGCCTGTTTGTCTTTAAAAATACATGCCAGGAAATTCAAAGTGAACTTTCCTCTTGGATAATAAATGCATTTATAAAAATCATACAGGAATATACAGCATTGCTTAAGAGAAACAAGAAACCATTTCAAAGATATACTTGGAAGAATTGAGAAAACTATAAACATCTGAGAGATGGCTACATTAATAGGGGGAAGATTTATAAAGTTATCGCAAATCCCAAGATATCCAAATATGATTAAGAACAGTATTTATGCATTTACTTCATATAATTTACTTTAGCCTTATTACAGAGTTTAATATTACAGTTCCTGGGCCTTTGATCTCAGAGTCACCCTTGATATAACATCTTCTGCTCTAGAAAACGTCCAGAGAAAAGTTTGGTATTGGGAAGATATTTCAATATATTTTTGAATCTAGTGCATTCCAATCTTTGTGAAGATTTAGAAACTGACCAACTTGATCATCTGATTAATTATTTGCAGGCAATTTCACGTGGAAAAAGTAAGCACCATTCCTACAGTTATCACGATCTGAAAGGCCTAAAATTGAAACTGGGCGCAACAGATCGGAGGGGAATGAAATGAAATGAAAATGAAAAAAAAAATTGATTAAAGCCCATGGTTAGACAGAGCTGGGAGGAACCTGTTCAACTGAAATTTAGTGTGACATTTAGTGTGATTTGCTCTTTATTGTTGAAGTGTGGGGTATCACCAGACACCAAAGGAGCTGTCTGAGGCTTTCAGAAAGATGAAAGATGTCCCTGAATTTGGAAAGAAATTTAAAAAGATCACCAAACAATTGGATGCAAATCATTCCGTGGTGCAAAAGATCATGGAGGAGATTTCAGACAACTTGCCAACTTGCCCAGGACACGTTGTCCCACCTCTGAGTCCAGCCTTAGAGCAGAACACAGACTTGACTTTTCCCCACTGACTTGGTCAAAGGTCCCCTGGGAAGGTCAACAGAGGAGACCCAGGGCTCTGCAACCATCATGAACTCACGGCTGGTGTTGATCTCTCATCACCGTGAAGGAGTCGGGATGGTCATAAGTAGGAAAACCGGTCCTAAAGTTACTTTTTTGAGCACCATCACATCTTTGAATGATCATTAAAGGAATGGTTGTAAATTGAGGACTATCCCTATCAGTTCACATGGTCTGAACTGCTTCAATTAATGCAGTCTAACACCACAGGAAGATTTAAAAAAAAAATAATTAGTGGCATCACACCACAGGTTAACATTTAGATGAAGGTTAGTTTTCTTGCCCACGTGAAGCTGTATTTGTAGCCTTGTTTTTTTAAAACCTATGTGAAAGTCTATATTAAATCTAGGTAGCCTCAGACTGAGAGGCTGGTCCATTTTCCCGGCCTCTGAAGGTGCTCCCAGAGGAGAAACTGTTTTTGCCAATCACGCTTCTTTCTCCTTGAATAGAACTGACAGCCCCATCCAGTCTTTTGGCAGCAGTCAGAAAGCAGTTATCTAACGACGGGCAGGGTTTTTTTCATTGCTGGTAGCTGTTTTTTGTTTTTGTTTTTAAATCAAGCCTCAAAAGCATTTCATTTGGTTTTTGCATTGCAAATTGAGTCATAGTCTGGGGAAAATTCATGGCGAGGATTAGCTAAATTATTCACTTAAATAAACCAAAATAAATATAAAGTTCACCAGATAAAAACAACTTTTCATATCACCAAGCAGTCTTAAGAAACATAGAATTTTTAAACTTAAAAGTCTGGATCAACACGGCGATCCTTTTGTGATCCATTTTTTTGAATCTGGGACAAGCACTGCTAAAGGCCGAGAAGATTGTTGGGGGAACTCCTGTTTTGTCACCTGTGAACCTCCCTTTGAACGAGCCTCGCGGAAGGATGGCTGCTCTCGGTCGCCCATTGTTCTCCAGAGGAGTTCAGCACATCGTCACAAAAGGGCCTTCGGGTCAGCATGTCCAGTCCAGAGAATAGGCTTCGAGCAGTGGTGGGATTCAAATACCTAAATAACCGGTTCTCTTATTGGATGCAGGCCTGGGTCTCCAAGGCCTAGAACAGATTTCCGGAAGTGGCATCCATGCACTTCCGGCGGGCTGTTCTAAGCTCCGGAAGCAGTGTGCATTCAGCCAGTTCTTTGAACTCAGCAAAATTTAGCTACCGGTTCTGCCGAACTGGTGCGAACCGACTGAATCCCACCACTGGCTTCGAGCTATGAAATTTCTAATAAGCTTCTGCCCTTCATTCACAGCCATTCATCCTTTTGCCAAGGACAAAGGCCCTCCTGCTCTACGTCTGTCCTGCAAGGAACCCGGCTGCTACCGAGTAAAGGAGAGCCTTGGTCTTTGGGGCTCCCAAATGGCTGATCGGCAGGGTCTCTCCCTTCTGGCTTATTGGCATCCCGTGGGATGGACAGGTGGTCCCCAACTTACAACAGTTCATTGGGTGACTGTTCCATCTTACAGTGGCATTGAAAAAGGTGCCCTGTAACCATTTCTCACACTTGCGACTGTTGCAGCATCCCCAGGGGTCACCTGATCAGAATTCAGACGCTTGGCCACTGGCTTGTGTTTATGACGATCACAGAGTCCCCGGGATCACCATCAAAGTCAAAGGGGGAAGCTGGATTCACTAAACAACGGTGTGACAAACTTAACGAATGCAGTGATTCAGTTAACAACTGTGGCAAGGAAGGTCACAAAATGGAACAAAATTCACTTGAAAGCTCTCTCGCTCAGCAACGGAAATTCTGGGCTCAGCCGTGGTTTTAGGCCTCCTTCTCCAGTCTTTGAGCACTGAAGAAAGCGCAGCTGAATAGAAAATGGAGCATTTCTGGGAGACAATACATTATCTGCAGCCACAGCCCTCCTTCGCCCTTTTTGTGCCACCCAGTGAACCCCCACCCCCCAGGAAAGTTCTGCTGCCGCCTGTGGTGGCGAGGAAGAGGGGGCCTGGGAGTGAGGGAGAGGAAGGACTGCCTGCCCCAGGGGGGAGAAGTGAAGGGAGACGGCCTCCCCGCTGCCTCTCCATCCACCCCAGAGGCAGGAAGGAATTGAGGGCATCGCCTGAAGGAGAAAGTTCTGACACGGCGGGAGCCCTGCCCTGTCCCACAGAAGAAGCCGAAGGGGAAGGAGTGGGGAGGGGGCAGAAGACACCCCACTCTCCACGGAGAGGGAGCTAAGGGGAGAAACCCACCCTTCTCTTCCTGGAAGGAGGAGGAGGAAGAGAAGGGTGGTTTTTGAGGTACTTAGAAGGAGAAGCAGGAAAGAGTGGAGGTCTTCTCAAGCTGAAGTGCCATTTTCAGCACCAACCAACAACTGTTTGGCCTCAAAGGAGAAGAAGCCCTCTAAAAGGCAGAAAGGCCAAGGGCGACGGCCTTCCCACACGCAAGGGGCCGTTGCCTAGGACCGCTTCAAGAGCGCTGTGGGTCTCAGACCAACCCTTCCGATCAAAACTGTGAGGCAGAAGGTGTCCCCAAGCCATTGACAGCTTAGGCCAGGGGTAGGCAGCCTCAGCTCTTTTATGACTCATGGACTTCAATTCCCAGAATTCCCCTGACAGCATGCCATAACATTGCTAAGGTTGGAGACCCCTGGCAGAGCTGATCAGCAGCAGGAACAGAATTAGCTCTCCAAGGCCCGTCAAAAGAGGATTGTTTTTTTAGAATTAAGAGCCCACCCTTACTTATTTCTCTTTCACCTTTACCTGTCACTCTATTCGAGGTCTCATTTTTGCTTTTCTTGCTGTTTCATGTCTTCCCCTCCCTGCTTTTCTTCTTTTCTGCACTTCCCCCATCTTCCTTCCTCCCTCCCTCTTCCTTCTTCTTCCACTCTCCCTTCCATCTATTTATGCTCTCTCGGTTTCTGTTTCTGCTCCTTTCCTGGGAGCTGATTTCTCATTCCTGCCATCAACCTCAGCTCCCCCCCCCCCCGCCTCTGCTCACCCACTCCCTTATCTCTTATTCTGTCATCACTCCCACTACTCTGGGTTTGCATTGTGTTAGGTGGCACTGCGAGGCTCCAGGCCCTCCCAAAGAGGCTTCTGTTGTGCAGACATCCCGCCTCGTTCTCAAGATTTGCGAGGAAGCCTCCAGACCGCCTCGCTTTCCATTTTTAACTCCCCCCCCATCACACCTAATGTTTCTTTCTTTTCCCTCCCTTTGCAAGATCTCTGGATTCGCTTGAAAATAGTTATCAACTTCTCAACGCTTCTTGTTGAGCACAAAAATGCCTGCTAAGACCGAGTTGTCTAAGTTGCATTTTTAAAATAGTAATCGAAGTGTCTGATAATTTGTTGAAAGCAACCTACACCTACTCATTGTGTCAGCAAAGTCTGCATTGTGTCAGCAAAGTCCAGCACGCTCAAGAGAGCAACACAGGGCTCAGTCCTCAACGCAGACAGGAAGGGAGGGTTTGTCTGTCTGTGTGCCAAGGGATTGTGAGACAGCCACAATTCCATCTAGACATTTCTCCAGCCTCCCCCCCCCCCTAAGCTCATTCACGTCTGCCTTGCTTTGTAAGTAAACTGTGCCTTGCAGGGCATGAGATATGCTTAAAGACCAGCTGCTTTGGGCCGTGTGTGACCCTCGGCAAACTGCCCACATGGCCCACAATGAGGCAGACGCTGACTTGTAGCTTAGCAACATCTGTGTGTGTGTGTGTGTGTGTGTGTGTGGTGCAGCCCCATGTTAGAAAGAAGACACACTTCTTCCCTTTAGTCCAGCAACCAACAAGTCACACTTCAGGCTTAGCTTCAATTTGTCCCTCTCCCTAAATCAATTTAAGGAACCAAATAATGACTCAACACTCCCTTTGATACACAAAACTGAGGGGGAAGAACCAGGGAGGCTCCATGGGTCCCAGAAATTTTCGAGGTTAGGCTTCATCCCACCCAGGTGTCGCTCAATTGTACAGGTACATTTACCTCAGTGCCTCCCACGTGAGAGATCTCACGGCATCACCCTAAGTCGCTTCATAATTAAAATTTCACACCTTGGATTTGTTTCCCAGCCATCCTCTCACTTAAATATGTAGCTTCAGGAATGACTAACTACAAAATATTTTTGCTCAACATTTCAGGGCTACTAAAATCTCAGCTTCATAAAACTTGGCACACACAATATGTTCACTGAGCACTAGAATGCTAGCAAATAGTAATAGTAGTAAAGTTGGAAGGGACCTTAGAGGTCATCTAGTCCAACCCCCTGCTCAGGCAGGAAACCCTACACCATTTCAGACAAATCGCTGTCCAGTCTCTTCTTAAAAACCTCCAGTGATGAAACACCCACAGCTTCTAGTGGGAAGCTGTTCCACTGGTTAATTGTTCTCACTGTCAGGAAGTTTCTCCTTACTTCCAGGTTGCTTCTCTCCTTGATGAGTTTCCACCCGTTGCTTCTTGTCCTGCCTTCAGGCGCTTTGGAGAATAGCTTGATTCCCTCTTCTTTATGGCAGCCCCTGAGATATTGGAAGACTGCTATCCTGTCCCCCCTTGTCCTTCTCTTCGTTAAATGCTTTTGGTTTTCAGAGGAAATTCTCCTTGATGGGAGTCTGTCCACTCCAGGTCAAAATCTGCAAGCTGGCAGGCCCTGAATCACAGCAGTACCCAAAATCTCACCCTTTCGCGTCCCAGACTCACACGGACATAAGGTGTGGAGCTGCACCCACCGGCTTCCAGTCTTTGGCCCTGGCGCTCCATGGCTTCCTTTCATATTTTTTCCACTTTTTTCCCCCCCTCACCCACTCTCTGTGGAAGAGGGCCAGCGCGAAGTGTGTGTGTGTGTGTGTGTGTGTGTGTGTGTGTGTGAAGCATTGTGCTATGAATGAGGACTTGTTCCTTCTCTTCTGCTGCTCCTACTCTAATTGCAGTGCTATGAAAGAACAACCAAACTCGGTGGACCAGAAATTAACTTTGCAAGGAGTTCCAAGTTTGCCGCTGACAAAGGGGGCGTGGTGGTGGGGGGGGAAGCCACCCTTCTCCATGTCCTGCAAAGGCCCTTGGCTCTCCGGCCACTCAGTCCGTTTCCCAAGGTAGCAAAAGCCAAAGGAGAAAACCTCCGTTTTGCTTTTCAAGGTCACCCTGTTTATTCTCTTCTCTGGCACTTCCTGCGCCCTTTGGCAAAGCCTCTGAACGCATTTCAGAAGGACAGTTGGTGTTTTCCCGGGAGGTTCAAACCCCAACCCCCCCCCCAGGGGCAAAGCCTGGGAACTCTCTGAAACTACACAGAGTTTTGCCCCACTTTACAGCCTTTATTGACGTAGTTGTTAACTGAATCACTGCACTATGAAGGGAGTCCATCTTCCCCCACCGACTTTGCTTATCGGAAGGTGACGATAGGGCACCACATGACCCACCGGGACACTGTGACCGTCGGAAACCTGAGCCGGTTGCTGAGCGCCTGAATTGTGATCACGTGATCCTGGGCATGCCATAGCGGTCGTGTGAAAAACGGTCACTAAATGAACTGTTGTAATTTGACGACTACCTGTAATACTGGAAGTTCTGATTACAAAGATTTTCTTGAAATAAGATGCCGTTTACAGAAATCTTTAGAAAAACTTCCCTGAAGTTGCCCAAAATATCTGAAATATGTTCCCTTTTCCCTTTTTTACAAGCAACCGCTCCGGAACTGACTGGATTAAAAGTGGATTGTTATTGCTAGCTAACACAAGAGTTTGGAATTACACAGGCATAACCATCTTATTTTTGTAAACTTTCACAACCTGAACAGAGGTCTCCCGCTTTCAAATATATTCTTTATATGGATCAATCAAAGCTTTCCAATAGGCTGGAATGTAGAAATATTTCTTCTGAACCAGCAAAGCAAATTACACAAGCATATTAATAGAGGGAAGAGGTCCCAAAAGCCTATGAACACCTGATCAGCTAAGCACAAGTAAGAAACATCCAGTAATTGGGATAAAAGATCCGGACCCCGTAAAACAGGGTAAATTCGACTGATTTCTTTCAACCATTGTGGTCAATCTAAGCAGGGGATATACAAACAAATTTTAAATATGAAATGTCCCACCTATGGATCTCAACACAAAGAACCAGAGATTCAAAATAAATCGGAACGCCATCTTTCTATTTGTCTGAAGGCTCCATGGGACCGTTATGTATTTTCTGGAGAAACGGACTACATGGGCAGCGAAAGCTGGAATTTCACTTCTGGTAGAATTTATTTCCTAGTTAGCAATGAACATGATTTGTTTTTAAATTGCTTTATGTGTTTACTTGAAGTTATTTCCCCCTCCTTCGCCACTACCACATTAAGCAAAAATGTTTCAAGGAATCTTGTAAAGGCATGTTTTTAAAAAAACCTTTCACTGGGTTCCCGAAAGTCAGCGGCAAGCAAGGCCTCATCGTAATCCCCGTTCAGGCAGGAGCGCGCCAGCCTGCATCCACCACATTCGGTCCTCCTTCAGGTTCTGCTGAAGGGACTCCAGATTTTCAATGTGTCTAAATCAAGACAAACATCCACACTCCGAAATCTTTAAAGAGCAACATTGAAATCCCCCCCCCCAATTGACATAACCTGCTCTGACGTCAAAGCCCCCCAAACGGCAGAGAGCTGAAGTGCTATTCTTTCTTCAAACCCATGGAGAGAAGGGAAAAGATGCTCAAAACTGGAATAACGGAGACGTCCCACTAATTCAGGAGGGTTGTAGGTTCTGTAAGTGTGCAACACACTTTTACTAACACCCTTTTTTCTTACTGACACCTGCTCTGAAGAGACCGGGAAGCTCCCTTAGGCACAACTGAGGTTTGGCCACACTCTGCCAGGGAGAGGCCCTCTCCGCTCCTTCTGCTGGCGGAGGGGTCCTGTGGGACAAGGAGTTGCATTTTAAGGATCAACCCTTTCCTCACCCAACTGCCAACGCTGCTGACATGGGATGTTCTTGCTTTGACAACCGATGGAAATGTAGCCATCTTTTCTCTTTCACTTTTAGAATTATATGATGCTGGGAGGGGGGATGTGGATGAGAGTCCAGTTAGACATAACAACAATAACTCAGCCATGGGAATCAAGGTCACTGAGCCCAGAGCTGATAAGGATTTGGTGGGCTGGGGAGAAAGCCCGCACTTCAAGCTAATTGGGGAATGTGCTTTATGACTGTTAATTGGAGGAGTGAATTGTACTTTGCTACTTTGTGGGGGGGAGGGGAATTCAGTTTTTGGCTTTAACTATGTAGTGCCGATACTTTGTTTTTCAAATAAAAGTTTCTTTAAGGTAAACAATGCCTCAAAGTTCTTTTAAAGAGTTTCATCTGTCAGAACCATGACACGGACATTGACAAACATGGTCAGCAAATCAGTGCCAGTCTCGGGGACACGCCTTTCCTCCCTTCAGACATTCTTTCAGGCACCCGAATAGTGATGATGAAACTCACATATCACAAACTGGGGCAGCCTTCTGCCAGATGGAAAGACACGGTTCAGTCTCCATTCAGATAGATTGAACTTATAGCTTGGTTCACAAATCACTTGAACAATATTCCTAGATTTCAAGATGAAAGACAACACTTACACCACTTTTTTTTTTAAAGAGAGAAACCCTATACAGACAAAGAACTGATTAGAAGAACACTTTGGGGGTACACAAAACGCTTCACCAATGGACTACAAGGGCAATATATATATATATAAGCAGAGAGATCATACAGAAAAAATTTACTGTATTTTTTTTTCTCTGAGACAGAGTAAAATACAGTATCGTAGTTAAGTTGCTGGCCGAGAAACCCAGAGATTTTGAGTTCTAGTCCCGCCTTAGCCATGCTGGGTGACTCCGGGGCAGTCATGGTCTCTCAGCCCAAGCCTACCTCACAGGGTTGTCGTTGTGGGGAAAACATGAAGAGGAAGGAACATTGGTATGTTTGCCAACCTGAGTTACTTATAAAATCATAAAGGTGGGATAAAAATCAAATAAATATATAAATATAAGTACCAAGTGCTCTATTTTGACAAGGTATTTTAAAATACACACGCACAAACCACACAAACACACCCCTCTCAATAAATTAGAGTGACAGATCTGTTGTACAAATTTATGGTCTTGAGAATGCTGAGAAAGGCCAGACAAGGTTGAGGCTTGGGCAGGGGTCAACCCAAAGTTCAAGGTTCATCTGGAGTTGGATAAAAGATCTCAGAAGAAGGCAGCTATGGACCCTCCTCAATGGCCGACCACGTCTTGCCAAGATAGCTACGTGGTGCCCATGTAATTACCAGGGATTGAACCCAGTTGGACCAAGACTTTCCTTTCCACTTTACAAACGCATATTCCACATATCCCGAATTCGTACGGTTTTTGAAATATGTACAAACCAATTGGTTCAGGGTTTTTTTTTGTATAGGTACCCAGTATCTTCAATAATACAATCTCTAAATCTTTACCCAGATTTCTTTTTTCTTTTTGCTACAATACTTAAGATATACAGGAGATTTTTTACAGGAAAACCAAGTAAAGTCCCGTTGACTGGATCGCCTGTAGCATTACACGCTTAATACAGTGAAAGTGGAAACCAAGGAGATTTGCTAAGATGCAACTCTCAATGCTTGCATGTAAACTCGAGCACCAGCGTTTAAAAAACGGCAGAATATTTTTCCACTGTTTACATGTAAAGGCAAAGGTTTGCGCAGAAAGCCAATAAGCCCAATATTCTGGAGACACGACGGACCCTCCTGTCCTCTGCCTGTCAGGAGGACACAAGGGCAGATGTTACATTATTCACCGCTTATGGGATGGCTGGTCAGCCCCTTCAGAGCTCTTGTCACTCACCTGGGGATTTCATGTAATATTGCTCAATGTCAGACATGTCCGTATTCAGGGCGCATTCGAGATAGTTGAGGATAACTTTCCTACTGAAGTAGTACCTCAGGCCCATCAGAAAGACGGGCAAGCAGCAGGTCACCAGCAAGGACTTGGTCACAACAAAGCATATAACTATGGAGACAAGGGAGAGAAATAAACGACACCTGTCAGAAAAGAGAATGTAGCAGCGTCGATTTTGGAACACAGACCCCAAAACCACACACCTGTTTACTTGATTCGTACCCACTGCATGAAGGTTGCTTACGCAACACAGTCTACATTCCTTTCTGTCTTTCTTTGGCTAATAATAAATATGCAGGTTAGTCCACCATTTACAGCCGTTCGTTTAGTGACCACTCAAAGTTCCAAAGTGACTAATGACCGTTTTCTCATTTAATGACCGTTGCAGCATCCCCACGGTCACGTGATCAAAATTGGGATGCTAGGCAACTGGCTCACATTTACGATGGTTGCAGCATCCCGGGGGGGGGGTCACGTGATCCCCTTTTGAGATTTTCTGACAAGCAAAGTCAAGCCAGATTCACTTAAAAACCGTGTTACTAACTTAACAACTGCAGTGATTCACTTAACAACTACAGCAAGAAAGGGTCATAAATTGGAGCAAATGTCACTTAACAAATGTCTCACTGAACAACAGAAAATTTGGGCTCAGTTGGGTTTGTAGTGGAAGACTGCCCATATTAAGATCTGACCTCTTTTTTTTAAAAGAACCAAATATTTCAATGTCTGCAGCCAGCAGTGAAAAATGACTATTCTGGATCTGATCTGTGCTCAGAGACCTACCTGCCCTTCACTCACTCCAGTAAGATGTTTATTGAGATTTCTGCATTGTCAACTACTAATGTGTCTTGGTGTTGGGGGTGGCCCATGCCATAGTGCAGGAGTCCCCAACCCCCGCTCCGTGGACCAGTACCGGTCTGTGTCATGCCAGCAACCGGTTTGCACAAACAAGCGAAGCCCCATCCATCCATGGGATGCAGGCAGCACGCAAAACCACGTCCCCCCTCCGGTCCGCAGAAAAACCCCTCCCCACGGAACCGGTCCTGGTGCCCCAAAGGTTGGGGGCCTCTGCCATGGAGGGAACTGGAGGAAGTGACCGCTCTCTCTGTTATCAAACGAAGCTTAACATCATCCAAAATAGAACCGTGACAAAATTCAAATTAACACACAACATTTAATCCTGTTTCTTGGTATCTGGTCTGCACTACTTTATTGGGACCATCAAAATCTTTAGTATAAGATCTATAAAGCAGCAGAAATATACGTATCTATCTCGATTTTTTGATGACATAATGCAGCTGGGAATGCATTTAGAATTTTCTTCTATTTTTCATTTATCTTTCCAGTGCTGAAAAGGAAGTTTTTTAGGCATTCAATCATTAAAGGGCGCATATCAAATCGATTCATCGCCAACAGAATTTTGCTAAGAGCAATTGTCTGAGGTTCCGTGTCACAAGATTTACAAATCGCTTGTTATGGAGCAGCTCCCATGAAGCAGCCGCCAGGGAAGGATAGACGGTCCCGCCACTTCTCAAGTCCCCCAGTTTCGGCCGGATTTCAGCTCCCTCGGCTGCTGCCGTCACTGCGGGAAGCTTCCCAGAAGGTAACTTTGACCCAGGGCATCTGCCCCTGCCCTCCTCTGGGACGCCACAGGAAGCCCCCCCCCCCTGATCCAAGTGAGACAAAATTACTTCCAAGATTCCTTTTTGTCTTCTATAGGTAGTCCTCAACTTACAACCACAATGGGGCCAAAAATTTATGTTGCTAAACGCCACATTTGTTTTTGCCCCATTTTACGACTTTTCTTGCCGTAGATGTTAAGTGAATCACTGCAGTTGTGAAGTTAGCAACTTGGTCATTAAGTGAATCCGGCTTCCCCACTGACTTCGCTTGTCAGAAAGTCGCAAAAGGGGATCACACGATCCCAGGACGCTGGAACTGTCATAAATACAAGTCAGTGGCCAAGAGCCGAGGTGGCGCAGCAGTTAGAGTGCAGTACTGCTGGCCACTTTAGCTGACTGTGTTCAGCAGGTCAGCGGTTCAAATCTCACCGGCTCAAGGTTGACTCAGCCTTCCATCCTTCCGGGGTAGGTAAAATGAGGACCCAGATTGCTGGGGGCAATGTAAATATATATATACATTGCTCACTGGTGTACACCGCTTAGAGAGTGCTTGCACTTAAAGCGGTATATAAGTCTCATTCATTCATAAATTAAATAAATAAATAAATAGAGTATGAATCACGTGACCGTGCAGATGCTGCGGCGGTCGTAAGAGTGAAAAAAAAGTCCCTTTTTTCAGTGCTGCTGTAATGGTCACTAAACAAACTATTGTAAGTAGAGGACCTACCTGTATAGCATTTCTCCAGAATGCTATCCTGTCTCCCTCCACTCTATAAAAATTCTTTCAACTTTTATTCTTAAAGGTTGTGTTTTCCATCAGTTATTTCCTTTCTTTGAATCCGAAGGTACAATTTTCCCACGTTCTGCTTCAAGATTTGTTATTGGTAATCCTGGAATATGCTTAGCTGATGTACCTTAAAGCACAACTCCTATTCCTTGTAACTAAGAAATTGCTTCATAAATTACAGGAGCCTTTTTTTCACAGCCACATCGTATTTCTCAGCTGATTTATATTCAATGTGTGATTGAATATGGTCTAGATGTAACACAAAATCTAGCAACATTCAGGATCCTTTGTTTTGTGCATCTCTGTGTGTGTGTGATTGATTGGTGCTAAGTCAGCCTTTTTGTCCAAGTGCAAAAGCTGTTCCTGTGTTGAATTTTCCTTGGTTAAACTGAGCCAATGGTCCATTGCGTTCCATCATGCATGTGGTCCTCATTTAGCAACTACCTTACTTAGTAACCGTGTGCAGGGACAAGGATGATGAAAAAGTTAATTTTGCAACCGAACCTCTCATGTACAGCCTTGGCAGGTCTGTAAAGCGAGGAAAGCTGAAGTCAGGTCATGAGCCCAGCCGTGGTTTCATTTAGTGACCACTCTGCTTAACCCCTGAGCTGCTAGTTCCTGTTACGGTTGCTAAACAAGGACTACTGCGCTGGGTTTAGATAGAATTATATTTCTGAAAATTTGGTTATTTTTCCTAAAGAATAATTGTTTTACCTGCAAAATGAGGAGAGGTTGCTAATTCCAGAGAACATATCTGAATATTGTGAACGCACTTATGCCATGCATTTTTTAAAAAAACAAATCTTGATTTTGCAACATATTATGTGGAGATACACATTTCCTAACAACAACAAAAACCCACTACAAATCACCAAACACCCCCCAAAACAACAAAGCACCTCGAAGACAAGATAATATAGTAGCCATTTAAAAACCCCATAATCATAGTCAATTATAGGACCTCAGTTATCATCAACTTCAGCCTGAGGTATCAGCGTTTATTGCCCTAAAGCAGCCATTCCTCAAAACCAACCAATTTCAACAGGAGTCAAAAATCTGAGCCACCCAAGACAGCAACAAAGGGAAACAAAGGTGCTATAATAAAGTCTAACTTTTAAGGGCATTTTTAAGGTAATCTCTGTAAAACAGAATAAGTAGAACTAATCCGCCAAGCAAAAGTGCATTGAGATGAGATATTAATGGCTGTCAAAAGAACAAGGAAAAAAAACATATAAATCTTTGGGAAGATCCAAAAATTGAATGTCTGAGAATGTCTTTTTCCATTTTGGGGGACTTTTCTGGAAGGATTGCCCAAAGATCTCCATCGATGGGGCAGGATTATTTGGGAGAGAAAGAGATGGCCCTGCATGTCCTGATGATAAACGACACTTTGAGAGGGACAAGCAATTAGAAGACCTGATGTCAAAGAGTCTTAGACGCTTCCACAAAACGAGTCCCAGCCACGTCCACTTGCTCCGTTTGTGACAGCTGCAGTTTCTGAGGGCTGCTGAGTGACCCACAAAGTCCTAGAATTCCGGACCTCAGAGGCCATCCAGAACCACTCGGTGTTCAGAGAGGGTCCCACTTGAGCATCTCTGACAGAGGGTCCTGCAGCCTCTGCTTGAAGACGGGAACTGATACGGAACAGCCTGTCCTGCTAGCGCAGGAGTAGACAGACAGACAAACAGACCATCAGGAATAGGCAATCTTGGCTCTTTTATGACTCATGGACTTCGACTCCCAGAATTCCTCAGCCAGCCATGCTGAGGGGAAAGGGAGAGGTTTCCAAGCTGAGCCAGGCTGGCTCAGGAATTCTGGGAGTTGAAGTCCACAAGTCATGAGGGGGCCATAGTTCCCCCATGCTCGCTGAGGAATTCTGGGAGTTGAAGTCCACGAGTCATGAGGGGGCCATAGTTCCCCCATGCTGGCTGAGGAATTCTGGGAGTTGAAGTCCGCAAGTCATGAGGGGGCCATAGTTCCCCCATGCTGGCTCAGGAATTCTGGGAGTTGAAGTCCACGAGTCATAAAAGAGCCAAGGTTGCCCACCCCTGTCCACGAGTGTATCAATCAATCAGAACACAGCTGGAAGGGACCTTGAAGGTCATGTAGTCCAACCCCCTGCTCAGGCAGGAAACCCTATACCATTTTGGACAAATGGCTGTCCAGTCTCTTCTTAAAAACTTCCAGTGTTGGATCATTCACTGCTTCTGGAGGCAGGTTGTTCCACTGGTTAATTGTTCTGTCAGAAAGTTTCTCCTTAGTTCTAGGTTGCTTCTCTCCTTGGTTAGTTTCCATCCGTTGCTTCTTCTCCTGCCTTCAGGGGCTTTGGAGAAGAGCTTGACTCCCTCTTCTTTGGGGCAGCCCCTGAGATACTGGAAAGCTTCCAGACTCTGCACCATCCTGATAACCTTCCTCTAACTTCCTCCACATTTGTCCCTGCCCTTTTTGAAGGGACCAGAGAAGACTAGATAATTACTCCCTGTGATCAAGACGGGATGTTCCCGTATCCAGACCCAGGGTGGGATTTGACATGTTATGTTTATATTTCATATGGTCACCACGGCCACCCAGGTCTCTTTCAAGAGTCTCCCCCATCTTACACTTCAGCCTGACACTTCCCTACTCAGAATCTTACATTTCTTCTTTCTTCAATCTCATCCTATTTATTTCGGCCTCTTGTTCCATCCTGCCCAGATCTTTTTCAATCTTCTTCCTGTAAAGTATTAACCTCCTCTTCCAACGTTGTGTTATCTGCAAACTTTTTAAAGCAATTTTCTCGTGTAAGTCATTAATGGAAATGTTGAAACAAAGCTAAGGACAGAATCCGGTGGTGGTCCACGTTCTATTTCCCCCCAACAATTTCTTGGCAACAGATCCATGCTGGCTCCTGTTATTTCTAGCATACTTATCCAAGCATTCACAAGCCTGCTGCTTGATAATCTGTTCCAAGATCTTGCCTGAGATCAACACGGAGGAGTTGCCAGGATCCCTCTTTCTTCTTTTGACGATGGGGGGTGACATTTGCTCTCTGCTGTCCTTTGAGAACCTCTCCAGGCCTCCCGGGGTTTTTGAAGATTGCTTAAAATATTCCATGGTCGCCTCTGTTTCTTCAGTACTTGACGATGTAATCCATCTGGGCCAGGAGACATAATGGAATGGAATGGAATGGGGTGGAGTAAAATAGAGTAGAGTAGAGAACGAGAAGAATAGAGTAGAATGCAGAGTAGAATGCAGAGTAGAATGTAGAATAGAATAGAATAGAATAGGAATAGAATAGAATAGAATAGAATAGAACGGAACAGACAAGAACAGAATAGAAAAACAGAGTTGGAGGGGACTTTGGAGGTCATCTAGTCCAGCCCCCTGCTCAGGCAGGAAACCCTATTCCATTTCAGACAAATGGCTGTCCAGTCTCTTCTTAAAAGCTTCCAGCGTTGGAGCATTCACCGCTTCTGGAGGCAGGTTGTTCCACTGGTTAATTGTTCTAACAGTCAGGAAATTCCTCCTTTGTTCCAGGCTGCTTCTCTCCTTGATGAGTTTCCATCCAAGTTGCTTCTATGACTTGAATTGACTTGAAGTCATTTAAACTAGCTAAATCCCTCTTACTTTCTTCTTGTCTGTCCTAGGCTGCACTTCCTTCCTTCCCTCCCTCCATGCCATTATCAGCTATAGTTCTATTTTCCTTCTGAGAGAAGGTCAGAGCTAGAATTTTTCACCATCACCCTTAACTTTCACTATTCTCTCTTTGGCTTTGTTTTTTATTTCCAAAGAACATTTTTTTTTTTGTTATTTTTGCATCTCTGGCAAATCTCAGCTTATTCTGAGCTTTACCCTTTCTGACAGAGTTCCTACCGTTTCTGGAGCCCATCCTGAATTATTGATGTGGTTTTGCTATTTTCCATCCATTTCCTCTCTGTGTCCTTTTTCTCTCTTATTATTTTAGTGAACTTGGCCTGGATCCACCCTGGCCTCTTTAAGTTTCTTCCATTTCCCCCCTCTTCTTACGGGGACTGTTTGTGATGGTGCCATCAGTATTCCGTTTCATAGAATTTCCCGTCTTTTTACACAAAGTGTGTTACAGTCACTAAACTTTAATGTCAGTATGGTACATAGCTGACTCAAGAATTCTGGGAGTTGAAGTCCATGAGTCATAAAAGAGCTGAGGTTGCCTACCCGTGCCCTAGGGTATATAGGGTATATCCTACCAAGAAATGGCCAGAAAACTGTTACCCACAAAATTAGTTTAGAAGTTGCTTTGATCATTGTAGTTGTTACCCAAAAAATCTAGTAAAAAGGCAGCCACAGAAAACTAAGCATATCATTTCCAAGATAAATTAACTTTACCCAGAACAAACTCTAATCTGGTGGATTATGAACCCAGAGTGCCCTACCTTTCTATGAGTTTACAACTTTCTTTCTCTCCTGGAACCATTTCATTTCAAATTAAAGTTCACACTTACATGCCAACATGCTGACCCTTTGATTAATTATTCCCAGTTTAGGTTAAACTCTAGATTGGATCAGCCATGCCAGGTTGGATAGGATAGACCTCCTCTATCCTTTTCTCAGCCAGTCCCACTGTGGCCTACCCTACTGGTCCACCAGCACCTTGTCTTTCCATGTTTTTGTCCCTCTCCTTAGCTGTTGCTTATGTCTCTACGTGTTATCAGACCACACCGTCCTTCCTTCCTTCCTTCCTTCCTTCCTTCCTTCCTTCCTTCCTTCCTTCCTTCCTTCCTTCCTCCCTCCACCAATGTTCCCATATAGCATACCCTTCCAAACTGCCCATCCAAATCTTTCTGGACCCTCCTTCCTCATTCCCTTGACCACATCAACATATTATCAAAATTAATTATGAAAAATTAGTTCAGTACATCCAGGAACACTTCAGTCATGAATTATTTCAAGTCTGCAGAAACATTTAGACCAGACGGAATTGTCTATATTTTAAAAAAAGACCAACCATCAGATTATCCCTGTAGTGGCTCAGTGTCCCTCATTCCAGTTGCGTTTTAGTTACCAACCGGAAGTCACCAGCATCTCCAGCCGGAAGCCACTGTGTGTGGGCCAGCCTTGAAACGGTTTGCTCAAACGGGTGGCGTGGCTCCCCAGGCTGCGTAGGCAGCTCAGGTCAGGAATTCTGAAGGCAACCGAGCGTGTATCCTTAAGTCAGCCGGGTCTAGGGGAAGCAACAAGTGTAAAATGGAGCAGAGACACCTGGGCATCTAAGGAGGAGACCTCTGCTGAAAGAGAGAAGAGCAAGAAAGCACCAAAAAGTCCAAATAAAAAAGGAGCACCAGATAAACACACAGTCAGCAGGAAGAACTCCCAAGCATAATTCGGTACGGAGTTTAAAATAGCAGAGCAGAACCACCGAATAAAGAGATTAGTTACACAGCAAAGGCGAAGATCAGGACCAGGTTCACAACCCTACCTCAGCCAAGAAACACAACATCAGAACTCAAAGCTCCTTACAAACATTGTTTTCCACCCAAGGCTGCTTTAATGGAGGATGTTCTCCACCTTGTGCCAGTCCGACCCGCCTTCAGCAACGATGGGAGCAGTTTTAGAGCTCCAGATCTTACCAGAGCATAAGCCCTCATTCCCAGCCAAATCAAGGCCAAACCGCCGAAACATCAGTTGCGATTCAAGCCGTGTCCTTTCACGCTTGGGTTGTGGTGTCGCAGGCAAAGTATGCAAGGGCAGAGAAACAAGGTTAACCCTCGTCTCCAGCCCCGTCTCCACCTACGAAGTCCGTGCCAGAAAGCCCAAAAACGGGGGCTTATGGGGCAGAGCAGCGCTACAAAAAGGGAAGTCTTTAGCCCTCGGGAGCAAGGGGGGAGGGCGTGTGAGGGGCGGGTTCAAAATACACCAAGTAGGGACAATAGCGAAGGAGTGGACGGAGTCATGTTTTTCTTCTCAGGCGCTGCTAAATTCAAAGGGGTCCATTAAAAGTAAACCTGGCGAGATTCCGGACTGATTATCATTAAAAGACGTATTTCCTACACACGCAAGATATGGTCAACTGCCAGATGCCAGCCAAATATAGATAGTCCTCAACTTATCACCACCATTGAGCCCCAAAATTCCTGTTGCCAAGTGAGACGGTTGTTAAATGAATCACTGCAGTTGTTTTAAGTTAGTAACGCAGTTGTTAAGTGAATCTGGCTTCCCCCGTGGGATTTGCATGTCCGAAGGTCGCAAAAGGGGATCCCGTGACTCTGGGATGCTGCAGCCATCGTAAATGTGAGTCGGTGGCCAAGCGTCTGAATCTTGTTCACGTGACCCTGGGGATGCTGCAACCGTCATAAGTGTGAAACTTTTAACTTTGTAACTGGAACTGTTGCAAGTTGTGGACTAACCTGTAACTGGTTAAATTTCTGGAACTTTGGGATTTCGGTCCCTGCTAATCTCCTGAACCACAACCAGGACACTGTGAAAGAGGCAGCCAGGCCTATTGGTTAAAGAGCTGGCTAGGACTGGGGAAATTCAGACTGAAACTGGATCACCAATGGAGGCTCACTGGATGATTTTGGAGAAATCACAAGGTCTCAGCCTCAACTACTTCACAGAACTTGTGATTTTTTAAACAACAACAACAACAGAAGTTACCATCTTGAGCTCCTGCAAGACAATCTAAGCTAATAAATAAGCTTAGCCCACCTAAATGTATCTGACTGGCCATTGGTAACACAAAATATTGGATAATATGGGCCTTTGGCTTCATTCATAATCCCCCTTATAGTAATCTAAGCAACCAAGGCTTTTTAAAAAAAAATTAAATTCTGTCTAAAAGCAAAAATATTTCTTAAATCAAAACAATAAAAATAAAGTATCTCAACCTCACTAACTTTAAGTTCTATGGACTTCAACTCCCAGAATTCCTCAGCCAGCTGCATTAAAGTATTTTATTTCAAAAGTGACTGAAATAAATTTTATTTACAGCCAAAAGGCCCAAAGTCATTAAAGTATTTGAAACTGGTACATCATCACCTTCTTAACACTCCAGCAGCAAAACTAAAACCTCCCTGTCTAAATTGATCAATCCAAATGTCCTCTGTTTCTCTCATAGTTCCTATTTTTCCTGGTAATGCAGAAAAGTTTTTTTCCCTGTAATCTTCATTCTATTCTTCAGCTTTTTTTTCACTGCATCATCCTTGTCAGCACTTCCTTCTGCTGCTGCTGTGTATGTCTATATAATACATGCCCGCCCTTTCAAGAATGTCAATGCTCATTTTGAGTTAATTTTCTAAAAAGCCCAGATCGTTCTTTGAGTATCAGCGCAGGCATATATATGCAGACAGTGGAGAAGGCTGGCACCAGCAGCGTTTCGTATTAGGAAACTGGTCAAAATAAAATTCTGAAACTGCCAATCATGCAACCAGCTGCTAACATCCATCAGAATGAATCCTAATTATTTACCTTGCAGTATACTCTGCAAAACTGGCCTGTGTATGCAAACATTCTCTTTAACAACCCAGTCTAGATAGACACAAAAGTGTGAAGCTCATTCTGCTGCATCACAGCCACACAGTAGCTGGTTAAATAAGCTGCAAGCCGCATTTGGACAGATTCATTATAAAACTTGCTCGGTTTGCTATGACAGAAATTCAGTGAATTTCCAAAGGTCAGTTCATTTGGCATTATAATGTTTATTTTATCCCTGATTGGTTTTTAAGTCTGTCTTTTAGTGGCTGTAAAGCCCCTTCTATCTCTCTTGATCAGGTTAAATTTTGCAGAGAAGAGGGGCTTTGTGTAAAGCAGAGGCGTTGTGGCAGTTTGCCTGTGAGGAACGCAGCGAAGTGGACTAATTCAGGGGGAAATTATTTATATAATCATTTATTACAAGGGGCTTGTTTGGTACCTGCTTCCATATACTCTAGGTAGGTGTAGATGGATAGTTAAAACGGCAATAACAGAATCACAAAATCCAAGCAGCCCCAACAGGACAAGGTTCCATTCAAATCCAAAACAGAGAGCCCAGCTCCGAATCAGAGCAGTCATGCAGCAACTGTTGCTGAAACTTAATTAGACCTTCTTAGCCAAACAGCCTTTGGGGTGCCTCACAGTTGTTTGGCTTGCCAATTCATTTGAAGAGGCGGAAGGAAAGCAGAACAGATCCTCAAAACAGAGACTCTGCCAAGGGAAAGTCCAAAAACACCCTTCTCAAGAACCCAGGCTTGAGCTCAAGAACAAGCTAGGAAACCTATCCCTCTTGTAACAAAAACATCCCCAAACAACGTTCCTACACGAACAGTGTGGCTTGCTGCCGAAGTGCAAAATACTTATTTGAAATAGAGAATACCCTTTTCTTTATCCTTTTATCATCCATGAATTCTGCCTCCAATCAACCATTTAATTTAATGACCATCACAACCACAGCATCTAGATTTAGCGAAGAAATCTTCAATTCTGGCTGATAAGCGGCTTGTTGCTTAGTGATTTTTTATCATTCCACGTTGGCACCAATGCAGACTTCCCTTTCTATGGCTACAAAGCCAACCCAAAGCGTGAAGGCTCAGCATGGCTATTTTGATCATCAACCCAAACCTCTCCTGGGCATCTTTCTTAGGGTTAGCACAGGGGACTGACTTGCCCAGAAGGAGGACTTCAAAGCTGCTGCACAGAAGCTTCATGTAGCTGCGGCTACTTCTTTCCATCCTGGTGGAATCCATTTTAAACCGTTTGCACAAGCTCCGTAACCTTCTAAGATCTTTAACCGATTACTTTAAACAGTTCACTCACTTATGCTAAAGTTACAAAAAGAGTTCAGGACAATATTTGAGAGTTCTGGCTCTTTCCTTCAAATGTCATTTATTTCAGAAAAAACCCTCTGGAGCAGTGGTTCTCAACCTGTGGGTCGGGACCCCATTTGGGGTCGAACGACCATTTCACGGGGGTCGCCAAACAAGGCTGTCCGCCATTTTTTCCCCCTTTTCTTTGGCCACGCCCCTGGCACCCGGTGATGTATAAGTGGTTGGGGGTCACCACAACATGGGGAACTGTATTATGGGGTCGCGGCCTTAGAAAGGTTGAGAACCACTGCTCTGGAGTACTACGTACCCTTCTGGCCTGCAAACTCTGTTGCTTAAGAAAACAAAATAAAAAAGTTCATTTTTAATTTCTTTTCCTTTTCTTGAAATGGAGGACCCGTGCCAAATCCCTACATAATTTACTTGCTACCTGTTAGCAGAACGCACGGAAAACTGTCCTGATAATAAATAATAAAACGAAGCTAGATAAAATCTTGGACTTTCTGAAGTGCGAAGACTTTACTTCACTTCACGGGACCCTGAAGTAGCACACAGACGATGCACTACGTCAGTGTTTCCCAAACTTGACCATTTTAAGGCATGAGGACTTCAACTCCCAGAATTCCACAGCCAGCAATGCTGGCTGTGGAATTCTGGGAGTTGAAGTCCACATGCCTTAAAATGGTCAAGTTTGGGAAACATTGCACTACGTCAACAAACCGTACCACCCACATATAATTTTTAAACTGGTAACCATTCACAATCTTTCCCTGCCCATTAAGTAACGTGCATCGGTCCAAGCGTTTATGACTGGCAGCACGGTTCGACTGGGGCTTCCGGCACAATGTCAACTTCTCCGGCATAAGCTCCGCTGGGCTCCAGAGCATCGTTTCTCAACCTCCGCGAGTGGGAGACGGTTGACCTTCCGCTCCCGCCCGTCCTGAGCTGGCTGAGCTTGAGAAGCGATGCTCCGCCGGGGGGTCCAGCCTTGGCGACTTCAAGACTTCCGGCTGGCTGGGGAATTCTGGAAGTTGGAGTCCACGAGTCCTGAAGTTGCCGAAGTTGAACGCCCGGAGGCGCCTTCACCGCAGCCGGGAGAGCTTCCGCCTCCCTGAATCCGCCTCTGCGGTGAATCGGGGCTAGTCAACCACGGCAACTCCGGCTCCGGCCTTCCTTCCCCAGCCGGCCCGGCCAATGCGCCTGCGCCCGCCCGCTCCGCTCCGCCGCTGTCCAGGGTGCTGAGCCCGACGGCCCCGCTCCGGCCTTGCCGCGCCGAGGCGGGAGGCGGCGGGGAAAGCCGGCCGGGCGCCGCAACTGCTCGGCCAGAGGAGCCCCCCGGCGCCGGACCAGCCGTCCTCGCCGCCGGCCCGGAGGTCGCTCGCCCACCGACCCGGCGCCGACCGCCCGCCTGCCTCCCTCCCGCCCGCCTGTCGCGCCCCGCCCCGCGCCAGCCAGGCCGCCTTGTCCCCGACCGGCACGTGGAGCCCCGCCGGCGGCTCCGCCTTCCAAACCTCGCCCGGGCCGCCCGCCCGCCGCAGTGCGAAGTCTTCCCGGGCTCGTCCGCCAGAGAGGCGCCGGGGGCTGAGCGGGCGAGGCGGAGGCAGCCCCGGAGGACCCCGCGGCGCCGCGCCCCCCACCAGCCGACCGGCCCGGCCTCGGCGCTTTCCCGGCGGGCGCCCCCAGCGCCGTCCCGGCCCGCCGCCGCCCCCGCCCGGCCCACTCACCGGCCACGGCGGCGTAGAGCAGCTGGGCCAGCGGCTGGTCCTTGAGGCCGCGGAAGGCGGTGTTGGGGATGCGCTCCAGGATGCCCTCGTAGAAGATGCGCCGCACCGCCTCGCTCTCCGCCGGGTGGAAGGGCCGGATGCCCAGCCCCGCCGCCCCCGCCGCCGACGCCCTCTCCCCCGGACCGGCCCCGGACGCGGCGGCGGCGGCGGCGGCGGCCCCGGGCGGCCACATCTGCGCGGCGGCGGCAGCGGCGGGGGCGGCCAGCAGGCGGCTCTCCTTGGCGGCGGCCCCGCCGAGCGACTCGCGCTCGTCCGCCACGATCTTGGTCTCGCAAACCATCTCGGCGGGCGGACAATTCATGCAAACGGGCCGCGGGCGGAGCGCGGGCGCTGCAGAAGGACCGCGGCGGGAGCGGCGGCGGGGCTGGCGCGGGGGCGGCGGGCGGGCGGGCAGGCGAGGCGGCGGCGGCGGCGGCAGAAAAGAGCTCCGCCGCATTTTGGGGGAATTTATAAGGCAGCCGCGGCGCTGCAGTCGGGCCCGCGCTCCCCCCGGGTCCTAGCGCCCCGCTCATTGGCCCGAGCGGCCCCCGCGCGCTCGCTGGTTCGCCGGCCAGACGGGGGGAGGCGCTCGGCGGGGGCCCCGGGACCCGCCCCCTCGCGCCCTCCCGGCCAATGGCGGGGGCTCCTTCCGCGCGGCCGGGCGGCCTCGGCTCGCCCGGAGGGGGGGCGGCGCCGTTGCTGGCGGCGATTCCAGACCGGGGCGTGGCCGAGGCGGTCCGCCCTGTGGCGCACGTGGGCCGGTTGCCCTTTGTGCAACGCCCGCGCGGCTCCCGGCTCTCCCGCAGGAGCTCCCGGCTGGGCGGCCGCGGCTTCCCTCTCCGCCTCGGGGCGCTTCTCCGCTCTGCCCTCGCCAAACGGGGCGCTGAACGCCCGCAGGGGACGGTGACTGGGCAAAGCGAGGCGGCCGAGGGTGACAGGCAGGGCGGGGAGGCGGCCCTCTGACGGGCGCCTTGCCCTCTCCAGCCCAGCCCCGCCAGGGCTCCCGGGCAGCCGACGGCGCTGGCTCGGCCTTTGCCGCCTCAGGATGACACGGCAGAAAGTTTTGCTTTCTGGACGCCGCAACTCTACGCAGCTTCCTTGGAACCCGGGCCCTGGCAGGCCGCGCGCCCCCGGGCCCCACTCCGGCGCCCCCGCCCCGCCTCCCCTCCCTCCCCGGGGCCGGCTGAGTCATTTCCCCACTGCGGTAGTTGCGCAGGGGCCACCCAGCCCCCTCTGCTCCGCCAGAGCCCCCCCCCCCGCCGCCCTTGCTCCGGTCCGGCCGAACTGCAGAGCGCGGCGCCCCCCCAAGACGGCTCCGGGGGGGGAGGCAGCGGGCGGGACCCAAAAAGCTCCACAGGGTTCCGGTCCTCGCAGCTGGCAAAACTGCGTAACCCCAGCGCTCTCCCTCCCCCCCCCCGAAGCATCGGGGATCTCCGCGGGATCGCTCCAGCCTTTAGAGAAGCCCGACGTGCGCCTCTCGACCGAGGAAGCCGGAGGTGCGGCGTTCGAGCGCCGGGACCGGAGTGAGACCGAGGTGCGGCTCATCCCGGGCTTGGTGCCGTCTACCGACCGGAGGGAGCGCCGCTCCGTCTGCTGCAGCGGGGCAGCGGGCGCGGGAGGGGGGGGGCGAAAAAGTTGGTCCTGGCCGGCCAGGGAACCGCGTGTCCGGCCTCCTTCCCCGGGGAGGGGGGGCCGTCCCCCCAATTATGCCCCGCTGCCCACCGGGAGCCCCGATGCCCGAGGGAAGGGGGGGCTGGGACGCTCCCAGGGGAGGAAGGAAGCGGGACCCAGGCCGGCCCTCGCTTCGCTCGCAGCCTCTGGAGCAGACGGGACGGCCCAACCTTCGGGTCCCCCCGCCCCCATCAGCCCAGGCGTCGGCCTCCCCTTCGGGCAGCCCGGGGCAGCAGCCCCAGCCCCCCCCCCGGAGAGCAGGGGACGGGGCGGGGGGGCGTCTCAGGATGGTCGGCGGCGGGGGGGGGCTAGAGCAACTCCGCCATTGGGCCGACGCTGGCCAATCGCGGCCGGGGCTATTGCCCCCCCCCGGACCAGGGAGGGGGGAGAGGGCCGGCTCGACAGCTGCGGCGAAGCAGGTTGCGGAGGCTCCTCCCCACCCCGAGGAAGGCCGATCGGGCGGAGGGCCTCCCCGCGGGGACCGGCGCCCCCTCCCCGGGCGGAGTCTGTGCCGTGAGGGCGGCGGGCGGGGGTCGCGGCAGAGGCGGGCCCAGGGACCGGCTGGGCTGAGCTCCTCGCGGAGCCGAAGGCCGGGAAGGCCGCGGCGCCCGAGTCTCCAATCCGCCTTGCAGGAGGGGCGGCCTGCTAAGCCGGCCGGCCCGGCCCTCCAACCTTAGCCCGGGTCCCGGGGAGCCCCCCAGGGCAGCGGCGGCCTTTCCCACCGGCCCGGTCGCTTCCCTTGCGCCGGGATTCCCCCCCCCCGAGTTCTATGGGGGAGGGGGAGCGGCCCTTTCGAATTGCGACGGGTGCGCCCGCCCCTCCCCCTCCGGGGGTCCCTCCCGGGCAAGGTGGAAGGGCGACTCTTGCCCCTATGACCCCCCCCCTTTGTGGCTCTGGCTACAAAAGCGGGTCTCCGTGCGAGTTTAGGGCAGGGGGGAAGAAATCCTCCCTGCGGAGGGTCAGTGTGCGGGGGGGGGGCTCGTACTCAGCGCTCCCCCGCCCCTCCCTCGCCACTCAGCTCAGGTTCCCACCCGGTAAAAAGGATGCTTTCCTTCCAGGAGGCCTTGGGAAAAGGGCAGACGGGAAAGGGCGAAGATCCCCTGGAAGTATAGCAGCGAGGCTCAGAAGGCAGAAAGAGAAGGAGTGAAGTCTTTCCTCTTTTTCATCCTCATCTCTGTCCCTCTATCCACGTATATGACACATACATTATCTGTCTCTACATCCATCCACTATATTTATTTCTGACTGCCTCTCCCTCGCACCCTCTCTCACACACACATGCACACTTAGAAGCTGCCCATTGCCTTCACAGAGCAACGGATGATTATCGAAAGCAGAACAATGTAAAAAGTATGTTGAGTTAATTTACATGATGCATTTTATGCTCGATTCGTACTGTAAACTGGGAGTTCTACTTTTGCCTTAAGGGAAAAGCCAGCCTGGGGACTTAGGGCCAGTTACTCTCTCGGCTTTAGGAAGAAGGAAGCAGGGGAAAAACCACTCTAGAGAAAGAAAGGATGCTGAGAAAATTACAGGGATTTGGCCAAACGGTTGTGCGTATTTTGAAAGCACAAAATATGATATATAGAGAAGTTCAGGCACGTCCCTGTGACGGCCGTAGTTCATCAAGGATAAATGGCCGGTTGCTTCATTGTTTGGGAACTTTTAGTATATTCTACATGTTCTGGTTTTACAGCAAATTCTGTCAACAATTGAATAATGAATGGGATGAGATGTAGGCTGTAATTAATCTGGAGTCTCAAATTATTTACTTTTATTTTTTATCCTGTATTTATTATTTTATAAATAACTCAAGACAGAGAACATATCCACCAACACACCTTTCTCTTCTTATTTTCCCCACAACAACCCTCTGAGGTGGGCTGGGCTGAGAGAGAGAGACTGGCCTAAAGTCACCTGACTAAGGCGAGACTACAGACTGGACAGCCATTTGTCCGAAATGTTGTAGGGTTTCCTGCCTGAGTAGGGGGTTGGACTAGATGACCTCCAAGGTCCCTTCCAACTTTACTATTACTACTACTACTACTACTACTACTACTACTACTACTACTACTACTACCAGAACTCTCCATCTGGTTTCTAGCCTGGGGCCTTAACCATTGGACCAAACTGGCCCCAAGGGATTTGCAGAAGAACTCCTGTGTTATTTGGTTTAAATAAAACATTGTTTTGTTTATTTCAGAAACATTTAACCAGTTGCTCAATTGAAAAAAAAATGTCCAAAGTGTCTCACGCAGATTAATAGCCAAATTTATAATCCAGCGATGGGGGCTCTGAAACTGCTGCTTAAAGGACGAACACGGGGCCCACTTAGACGGAAGCGAAGTCTTCAGAAGGAAGAATCCTTTGTTCTGGCCATTCCAGATTCCACGAAAGTGGACAATTCAAGAACAGGTGGTGATATTGCCTTGTGGGGGGGGGAACACTTTCACCCGGAAAACCAGCCCCACCCTTTGTAGCGAGGATGGAGAGATACAGATGGCAAAGCAGAGTTTGACAGGGAGATGTGGGTCACACAGCCCTGGCATTCCTTGCTACGCTTTGAGACTGGTTTATATCTAGCTCCGTTAACTGTTCATCGTAGAGTTTTGCCTCCAGCCCTCTGATCATCTTTGTTGCTCTTCTCTGTGTTCTTTCCTATCACGGTGACCAGAATTGGATGCAGAATTCCAAGGGTGGCCTCAATAGTGCGGTATAAAGTGGTACCATCACATCTGGTGATCTTGATTCTATCCCGCAGCTCAGCCCCAAACCCTTTATCTAATTCCAAGCAGGTGCCAACTGTTAGTTGAGAAAGTTCCTGTGCATGGGCTGTTTAGCAATAAACCAGTTTAATTGGACGTGATCGTTTGCATCTGACCATAGATAACAGCCAATAGCCAGCTACATCCCAGGCCACCAACTTATTCCGCCTACGTGAATAGTGGAAGTTGCAGACAACTGACCATCAAGCGATGCTTAGATCGGTTTTTCCCCGGAGGGAACTCAGGATTTAACCGGCTGTGAAATGATTGGGTCCAACTATTCAATAGGATAATTTGTGCTGGAGCTTCTGAAATGACACGGAGACTAACGAGCGCTCGGGGCAGGAGAAGTTTAATTTATGTACGATACAAGTGACTGGAAAGTGCTATCGAACAGTGGCCCAAAGTGTTTCAAATGGGAAATTTGTATTAATCAACGGATTAAATTAAATCTGGTCCTCCTCGGAGGCAGAGCACGTGTCGTGTAAAGGTCGCTGCTGTTTTGGATCGAAGCATTTAAACTGAGATCATTTCAAATGTTTCCTTTGCACCAACAGCCCTGCTCTTCTGACATCGGGTGACGGAGGATGGAATACCTGGTATATATTCTTATTTCCGCTTTCCCTAAATGACATCCCTAGCCAGCAGCAATTCAGGCAATGAGTTTTTTTTTTCTCCTGTTAATGATGGTTAAGAGGATGAATAGACTTCTATTTCCTTGAAATCTGTTGGATTGAATGACTGCCAGGGCAGGCCAGCTCCCTAAGTCCCGACTTGCACCTCTGAACTGGAAAAGCTGAATTATGTATGCTCAGCCGCACGACGCGGAGCCGGTGTGGCGGCCTCCGTTTACAGAACATCTACAGGTGGTGCTCGGGTTACAACCACTTGTTCAGCGACCATTTAACCTTATAATGGCGTTGAAGGTGAGGGAGTTATGACCACTTCTCAGACTCCTGGCTGCGGCATCCCTGCAGTCAGATGGTCAAGAATTCTGACATTCCCAGCCAGGCTCCCCATCAGCAAAGTCAATGGGGAAGCCGGCAGGAAGTCAGAAGCCATTATCATGTGATGGCCCCACTTAATGACCGGCGCGGTCTTCACTTAATGATGGCAAACGGGATTGCTGGTACTGAGCAGTGCAGTTACATGACGCCACGCATTTATGCCGTGTCGCTTAGTGACTACAATTCCAGTCCCAACAGCTTGTAAAAGGACGACTACCAGTTCCAGAAATAATTTATTTGCAGTATGGGACCGCTAATCTACTGCAAGTTCTCATTTCATCAGGAACATTTGAGTCAAGATCCGACTGAGACTTCTATAGAGTGAAGTCCGTTTCCTAAAAGACAGGCAGACCGATTCTCTTCTCTGACCGACCTGCTTTACGGCTCGGAGAGATCTTCTCACCAAAGATTGGAAAGAATTTGGTCACCCGCCGTTTATCAGGTAGTGCTCACTTAACAACCCACAACTGGGACCGGCCATTCCATCGCTAAGCAATGTGGACATTAAGCAAAACATCGTGTGACCACATTTCCCCCGTAGCCGTGAAGCAGATCACCCGTGGGGCTGCTACACGGGAGAGTGTGAGCGAGAAGAACCCGCACAAAAGCTCCCCTCCCTTGCCAGGGCTGCCACTTTCTCCCCTAGCAGGAATTGCCAGCCTCAGTGGACCCCCTCAGGGGTAGCGCAACTCAGTTGAGAGTTGGGATGACCTCTGGCGAAGCTCAGGTGGCCAAACCCCTCCCCCCCAGGCCCCTCTGGCTAGAGGGGGAGACGAGAGGGTGTCCAGGTCTCCCGCAAAAGAGACATCCTGCAGAGACGACATGGGGTCCACGACTCACAACAGTTCGTTTAGTGACAAAGTTACAACGGCATTGGAAAAAGTGACCTACGACCGTTTTTCACACGACCATCGCAGTCTCCCCCAGGGTCACGTGATCAACATTCAGACGCTTGGCAACTGACTCCTATTTATGACGGTTGCAGGGTCACGTGATCTGTTTTTGCGACCTCCTAATGAGCAAAGTCGATGCAGGGGTGGGGGGGGGGAGAAGCCGGATTCCCTTAACAACCGTGTGCCTATCTTAGCAACTGCCGTGATTCACTTAACAACTGTGGCAAGCGAGGTCATAAAAATGGGGCAAAATTCACTTAACAAATGTCTCACTTAGCAACAAAAATCTTGGGCTCAATTGTGGTCGTACGTCGAGGACTGCCTGTGTGTTTTTTTTTTAAAAAGCTAAAGCTCAGAACGAAGGGAGGTTAGCAGAGGCTAAGAAAAGCCCAAACTGGTTGTTTTTTTAGAACTTCCAAATAAAGAATCGGCTTAATGAAGATGGCAAAATGCGAGCATGGAACCGAAAAAGGCAGAATGACTCACCTCTTATTTTGCTCGTTCTTTTACAAAAAAATTACGCTGCAAGGAGCGAGAGAAAGTGGCTGGGTTGATGCTCAGGATCAATAGAGACAGGATCAAGGAACACCGTGCCATTTTATTTTACGTTTTATTGCTCTGGGATCAGACGAGGCTGGGAGAGAACCACAGGGCCCTCTGGCAGAGTCTTTCTGTTATCGTATCATCTGTGAAGATCCGGAAGAAGCGGGGAGGGCTCGGGCGCCAGTAGAGAACCCGCCTCGCCCTGACCTTCCCAAATGGCCGGTCCTCGTTCAGTGACGGCCACGCTTGAAAACCAGGGGCGACTACCAGAAACCAGCCTGGGCTGTTCCAGAAGAGACCTCCTTGCTCTCGCTATTTCTTAAAATTAGGCATGTTTAGTAGATTGGAGAATCCGTGGGTGTGATATACTGTATTGCCATTCCAGCCAAATATTCAACAACATGCGAGGTATTTGTACCACTTTGTAAAACCCTGGTGAGGCCACACCTGGAATACTGCAGCCAGTTTTGGTCACCATATCACAAAAAAGAGGTTGAGAGTTTGGAAAAAGTTCAGAGAAGAGCAACTAAGAGGATCCAAGGCCTGCAGACCAAAACATGCGAAGAACGGCTGCGGAACTTGGGTTTGGCCAGTCTAAAAGATAGCCAGTATTCCAGTATTTGAGGGGCTGCACAAAGAAGAGGAGGGGCCAAACTATTCTCCAAAGCACCAGAGGGCAGGACAAGAAACAATGGTTGGAAACTGACCAATGGGAAAAGCAACCTGGAATTAAGGAGAAACTTCCTGACAGCGAGGACAATCAACCAGTGGAACAGAAGTTGCCTTCAGAAATCGTGGGAGCTCCATCACTGGAGATTTTTAAGAAGAGACTGGACAGCCATTTGTCTGGTATAGATTCTCCTGTTTGAGCAGGGGGCTGGACTAGAAGATCTCCAAGGTCCCTTCCAGCTGTATTCTATTCTAAAATACTCCATAACATGTTGACTAGCCAGCTAGTGAAGCCTGGGTGAGACAGTTTCCCCTCTCCCGTGACGGAGGTGAAGGATTAATTCACTCACCTGCTAGGCAGATGTAATTTTAAAACCCCTTTAAAACTCCCCACACATATGTATGTGCATACACACCCATCAGCCTCATCCATCCATCTGCACACGGGCACACACACATACACACACATCAGTGTTGCATTGAATCCAGTTAAGTGAAGAAACCTGAACCCATCTAAGAGATGAGCCAACTTAGCAACAGTTACTTTTCTGGCGATGTTTTACATAAATGCATTAAGATTCCTTAAACAAGGATGTGGTTCCTGCTCTTTTAACAGCTGCAGCATTGTTATAGGGGGAAAAAAAAGTGCTCTTCAACCCCTCAGTAGTTGAATTATTGGGAGGGGGGGAAGAAGGAGCCCGCTCTTCTATTTTTAACCATACCACAATCTCCTGCCATTTCTCCAAAGAGTAGCTAAAAGGTTTGAGTCCTGATCCAGACTTTCTCCTGCTGATGATTCCGGCATTCCAGCACGCTGGGCCTGTTTCCCCCCCCCCTTCTTGCACAGAAGCCATAATTATCCAAGTATTTAATCTTTCCTCTCTATTTCTAAAAACAGAATGCCGTTGTATAGAGCCCCACAGCCTCTTTCCAGTTCCTCATGAAAATGGGAATTTTATATTGCAGATACAAGCAAATGCAGATTATTACAGAGGATTAAAAATAAATAAAAAAGATTAGGAAAGCTATATCTGGATTGGTGGCCAAAATAAAATAGTGGTATTTGGATCCCAGGATCTTTGCAGACCTGATGGAGTAGCGCTAGGGTACCTGAAATCTAATTTCTGAAATGCAACTTTCATTTATGGCATGCTTTCAAGCTTTTTCGGCAATCAGCCGCATACTATTTTTTAACCTTCATAAGTTAAAGTGGACATTCACCTGAAGTTGTGTCTTTTGAGAATACTGTAGTAATAATAGAAGAGCGAAGCACAGTCTGAAAAGATTGCTAATGCCAGAATCAGGTCAATAAACATTACCGTAGAAATATTAAGAATTCATAAAATATCTATGGTTCTAAAAAAAACCCCCTATGAATTGGAATATAGCAATCCAAGGTCAGGATCTCAGAACTTTATTTCAAAAAGTATATTTCCCCAGTACTAGAGCATTTGTACATTTATACACACACACACACACACACACACACTCACAAAAACCCATTTCTTCGAAAAGAAACGATGCACAGATAATGTCTACGATACACTGATAATGGAAGAACAGTGTTCAGCTAAAATGGTTAAGAGATAACGGATGAATTACAAATTACTCAGGGCATCCACTGCAGGAAGAAGAGGGCATGGAGAGAGAGGCACTCCCGCTGATCTGTGAGGAAAAGATAAAAATGGGCCACCTTCAGAGCCTCGTTCAGGAGCATCTAGGACGGGTAGGCAACCTTGGCTCTTTTATGACTTGTGGACTTCAACTCCCAGAATTCCTCAGCCAGCTTTGCTGGCTGAGGAATTCTGGGAGTTGAAGTCCACAAGTCATAAAAGAGCTAAGGTTGCCTACCCAATTTAGGATTTTTACCTCAGCGAAACCTTCTTCCTTCACGTCAAGGAGACGTTCGATCTCATGACTGATCATTTCTGAAACTCTTCCCCATGAACTGTTCAGTTAATGAATATTCTTAATTAAATTGTTTAATGACTCGGCCCCCAACTTGATTCTGTTTCATTTTACATCTTTTGCACACTATCAAAATCATATTTTGCCTACGATCAAAGTCTGCCTTGTACACATTATTTGGTATAAACGTCCAATTCCTTCTAGAAGCACTCAGGAGAAGAAGCATCCCAACAAAAGCTCCCTAGAATCCTTGTTAGGGTCTTCACTCTTTAATTTTAACTTTAATGGCAGGGGAGGGAGGGTTATAATATTGAAAAAGAAGGCTTCTGACGACAAAGCTTTTCATGTTTTGCAAAAGTCCATCATTGTCCCTCCCATTTTTTCCCCATTTCTCTGGGAATTACCTTGCAGCTCCTGAGGGTGGACACGAAGACAAAAACACTCTGAATTCAGGCACGACACTCTCATACCAACGTTCTGCCCTTAATTTCAGAAGCCGCCGGATTCACATGCTGGCGTTATTTACTTTCCTAACAGCCGTTTGAGAAGCGCCGCGGAAGGTCCTCTGAGGAAGGGGCCCCTCCAGGACTCAGTTCAGGCCATTGGCGGCTAAACAGTCGCATAAGCTTCTCTTCTCCACTTTGAAAAGCAAGGTCTCCGTCTGCAGGAAGCGCGGGGGGGGGGGGGAGAGGCAGCAGGGGACAAAGCAGGTTAGTCAATTTCTCATCACAGTCTCTCCTTGTTACAAATGCAAAGTAAATAAATGGTGGTCGTGTAAAAATATAAAAGCCTTTTGGATTAAGATATGGTGGAATATTCAAAGAATTTTTAGAAGGAGGGTAAAATTTACCCCACAATTGTTTTTATTAGGTATTGTTACTGATTGTGATATTAAAGAGATCACATTGATGTTAAATTTAATTACAGCCGCAAGGCTGTTAGTAGGGCAATGTTGGAAGAAGGAATCTTTGCCTACTTTGCAAGGGTGGATTTTTAAAGTTTCTTATCTGGCGGAAATGGCAAAGATTTCGGCTTTCTTGAAGGATCAATCGCAGGAGAAGTATTTTGCCGTATGGAAAAAATGGATAGATTTTATACAATATAAGTTGGATATTAAAAAATACTATTTAGTTTTTCAATAACTTATATTTAAAATTTAAAATATTTTATAGATTTTATCCCTTTTCTTTTCTTTTATACTTTCTTTTATCTTTCTCTTTTTTCTTTTTCTTTAGTTTTTTTTTCTCAAGTATTATTTTTCTGGTATTTATGTTTTTTATATATATATATATATTATTGTTAATTATCTTATAGTTTGTTTAATTAATGTATTCAATATTTAGATTTATTCATGGTTTATATTTTTTTTAGATTATTTGAAGAAATTTTAATTAAGCCTATGTTTAGCTCTGGGAAGGTCGGGGGAGGGAATGGGAGGGTTGGGGCAGTTTGGGGATGGGTTGTTTTGTTTTTGTAAAATTTTAAAAACTTAATAAATATTTACAATAAAAAAAAGAAATAAAAGACTGAGATGAACAACAAAAAAAATGGCACGGAACATGATTTTCAAATTCTGATTTATGCTTGGTTTAAGACAAATCTTACAACACAAAAATGTGGCTTGTCCTTATTTTAACGATGGTTATCTAACAATGCAGCAGAACTACCAACTCATTGCTATCTTCCTCTTGGGGTGGGAAGGTGCTTAAAAAGCTAAGCGTCCCTCCCGCCAGTCTTCTTCTAATCACTGACTTAGAAGAACCCCTGGGCCCTTCGGCTGTCCAGTTTTATTTGAAAGTATCCAGAGAGGCCGAGAGTGTTGCTCTTCTGAATAATCAGGAACCACACAAGACCACAGCCCAATGGCCACGTCCGTGGGCCCTCCTCTAGACCCTGAGTGGGAAGGGAAGGAGGGTCAAGTGCCAGCGAGGGAGCTTCCCGGTGTCCTTGTGACTCTAATGGGTGGGACAATTTAAGGACGATGATCGGCAGATTCCGTCCCACGACATCACCGGCCAACAAGAATGACAGAATCCAAGGGGGGGGGGGATTGGCCAAGTCATGCCCAGTATGGGGGCCTGAATCGGCTTTCAAGTTGCCAGGCTGATAGTCATGAGGCAGGGAAGGGACGGGGGGGGGTGAATCAAGAGGGAACTCTGTGACACATTGGGAGACCCCTCCCCATTTCATCGCAGGCCCCTCCTCAGTCTCCCTAACCTCTCAGCCGGCTATAATCGGACACAAGCAAATGTTTTCCCAGCAGAGGGTGAGCTCTCCCTTCAGAAACAGCTCTGTGCGACCATTCACACCTACTGAACTACACAGAGGCTGCAAAAATATATGGCTTGCTCCCTTCGTCACTTCGAAACAAGATGGGTGGTAAATGAATTAAAAAAATAAATGTCATACTCGGGAATCTAAGTTGTACGCCGTCTTCTTTAAATCTTGCAAAGCCCTCTGCATGAATTCAAAGGCATGGCAGTCCACGCACGGTCGACCTGGAAGGGGATTTTAATAGGGACACTTCAAGAACATGAAATATTACAGAACACATGCAAGCGTCTACGGCAAGCACAGGAAGTCAGTCCATCGGCTTTCAAGGGGGCAGTATTGTGCCCATCTCTGAATCAGAAGAAGGTGGAACGAGGCTCCAGCCTTCGTTCTGACAAGAAGATCATGTTTTCTTCTAAAGGAAGGAAGGAAGGAAGGAAGGAAGGAAGGAAGGAAGGAAGGAAGGAAGGAAGGAAGGAAGGAAGGAAAATGGAGGGAGGGAGGAAGGAAGGAAGGAGAGGGAGGGAGGGACTTTTCCAATCCTTTTTCTGCACCCAGGAAAGTTGGAGGTCAGAAGAGATGAGGCAGAAAAAGGCTTTGGAAAGAGCAAATGAACTCATCCCTGGACCACAATTTCCCCATCTTTATGTTATGGTTCACTTTCATTCTCCAAAGGGTTAAGACCCCCCTCAAAAAGGCTGGAGAGGCTCAGAAGAGACCTCTTGGTTGGAACTTGCACTTGGCAGCCAGGGCCACATTGCCAGAAGCAGCACCAATGCAGTTCTCTTTAACTTCCCTGTCTGTGCAGTGCCCAAAAGCTGTTTCTCCCAAATTCTGGAAAGAGTCTTTGGCTTAATATGTGAAAAGAATTACAGTATCTTTGGTAGAATTTTTGTTTTAAAAGTTCCCATAAAACATCACAATCAAAGCTAAAGAATAAAACCGGTAAACATATTTCTGCAAAGTTAAATATTACAGCCATTTGGAGACAGAGACTATCAAAAAGAGGGAAAGCTATACAATGCCTGGAGAAGACCAGAATAAGCATGCATCTCTACTAGACAGAAAAGCCTAAAAAAGTTAGCTTTTTTGGGGGGGGGGGATAAATATGGCCGGGAAAAAGAACGGGAAGATGGAGACTTACATACTGTAAATGAGGGACTTGATTCCTGATGGGAAAGGCATCTTGGATGAATACATTTCGGTGAACAATTGCCCACAAGTTCCAACCTTTTATTATTTTATCAAGCAAGAAATTAAACAGGAATGAAAGAATGTTTTGCTACAATTTCAAACATATTATGCAACATTCTTTCTTCTACGATACCCGCTTTCCTAAGAGTCTTTCAATTTGGATTCTGAATTTGTGACTCTGCTTTTTATGCCATAAAACTGCCTGTCAATCCACCTGAGCATGTCATCAGGAAATAATTATAGAAATAATTCACAGATGGTACAATATTTCTTTGATGGTGCATTATACTAATCAAAATATTTTTAAATTGTGCTGGAAGTGGCTCGCAATCAAATTAGTGCCTCTGGTGGCAATCCATAATCATTGCATTAATTAAAACAAAAACAAAAAACTATGAAGCAGAAAAATCATGCCAAGAACCTGGAGCATTCTTCTTTGGCTTTCCCGAGAGATTTAAAAAGTTGTAATGAAAAAAAATTCAATGCATATATTTAATTAGCTTCCAAATTTATAACAGCAAAACCTTGGAAGGCTAATTTACATCTTTCCTTTGATCGAGGGTGCTTAGAAGGATAGGAAGTAACATTGGCTAAAAATTAACACAAGTAGATGCCTTGCGCTAAAAACGCTTTAACCAGGGATGGCCTCCAGTTTGAGCTTTAGTGAACACCGTCTGATGTTTCAGGAGGCAGACTGGTCTTCCTCTAACGCGGCAATTTTACAAGGTGCAGATTTCAATTCCCAGAACTCCCTAGCCAACAAGGCCAGGGAACTCTGGGAATCGATGTCCACACACCTTAAAACTGCCGAGCTTCAGAAACACTGCTCTGCAGAGCACAAGTAAGTTTCCAAAGTGGCACAAGCGAGCTTTCCTTTGCCCTCTGCTGACTCTGATTCAAGTCCTTGACTTATAACAGTTCATTTAGTGACCATTCAAAGTTACAACGGCACTCAGGAAAGCGACTTAGGACCGTTTTTCATGTTTATGACCGTTGCAGCATCCCCGTTGTCACCTGCTTGGCAACTGGCATGTACTTATGACGGTTGCAGTGTCCCAGGGTCACGTGGTTACCTTTTGTGACTTTCAGACAGGCAAAGTCATAGGGAAAAACCCAATTCTCTTCACAACTCTGTTACTAACTTAACAACTGCAATGATTAGCTTAACGACTTTGGCAAGAAAGTTCATAAAATAGGGCAAAACTCACTGAGAAACTGTTTTACTTAGTAACAGAAATTTTTGGCTCAATCCTGCTTGTAAGGCAAGGAGTAACTGTAGGAATTTGGTTGGGCCGTATTATAATGTGAACATATTCAATTCATGCTTCCCAAAACATACATATATGTATATACAGCATATACAGTATACTATGTAGTTTATTATGATACTAAACTAGCAAAACCATACTTTTAGAATGCAACTAAAAATCTTGTAGGTGTATTAGTCCAGAGCACACACACACCAAATCACAACTATATAGAAAAGTATGTGTACAATAAACACAGTTGCAAGGAGCCTATCCGAGAGGGACACATACTGCTGGATGTGATTTTGGGTTGAAAAGTGCTGGTTTCATCTTTTGCAGCCGAACAAAATTATATTGCGCGCAAGGCAACTGCCCTTTGTGATCCACCTGGAGATCAAAGATTTCAGTCCCACCCAGAAGGTTTGTGTGTGCATAAATAACCTCAGAACCGCATACAGGTATACCTGCCGAGGTGTTGATTTGAGAGGACAGAGGAAATTTAATGCTTACTATCAAGACCCTGGCCTTGCCATGAGCCGGGAGATGGGGAGGACGCAGCCAGCAGCTGGCCGACATCTGCATGGGGCCATGAGCACCGCCCGACTCCCGACAGTCAGCTGGGAGTCGGGTCGGCATCTGGACGTCGGTGGGGAACCGGCAGGGCCGCTACACACCGCCTGGCTCCCGACAGCCAGCTGACACTTACTTTCAGCAGGAATCGCTGTTCCCGATTCTTCCTCAGCCGTAGCGGCCTTTGTAGAAATCAGCCCCATCATCAGGAGTAAAGGAGCCAAAAGTATCATCTTCTTCGTGCAAACTGCGAGCATCCTGCTAGTGAAGCCTTCCTCCTTCCCAGGAGAAAATAGGAAAGGTTATGGACAACAGAGACCTTTTGAAGTACATAGTTTGGCTGAATGTGGTTTTTTTCCCTTCAGCAATCCACATGAGTCAGAACTACAAAATTAAAAATTCATAAATCAATATCACATTCTTGCTATCTGACACAACTAATTAAGTTGTCATCTTTAGCTACACCTTTTCTCATGAAATCTGTGCAATTGGTAGAAACAGAAGTAACAACAATAATGTTATTAAATAAAAGTAAGTAGTAACAACAGAAGTAAGAAGTAATAACACCAAGAGGTTTCTTAAAAGAAAAATGGCGAAGTACTTTCCTTAGGACTGTAATGTCTCTTTTACACTCTCTCTACATATATACGGATGTGACTGGCAAGGGAAGGGATAATTTTAAGTTGTAATGCTCCAGGTCCTTCTAAGACCAGCAGTGTCTCAGGAACATCCACAGCGACGTGGTCAAAAAAGTCAAGATGGCCACCGTGCCTGCAGTATCGAAGGTCTGCCTCAGTTTTATGTCTATCACATGTGAGACAAAGGGGACCAGAGGTAGGGCTGGGAAGGTGCAGCTGAAGCTGCCTTCTTCACCTTTTCTATCCTCCATACCCTCAAGAAAGCTCCTGATCCTTACTTATTTTCTAGTCCGTGCTGTGTAACTTCCCACACAGAGACAAAAACCACGCCTCAACCCCAAAGCTGGTCTTGGCTCGAAAGAGATGGGCCAGAAAGCAGAACCTCTATTGCAAAGTATTTCTGGTCAACATCATCATTTATGTTGATCTCTTATTTGGTTCTACAACTTTAGAATAGGCTGCAACAGTGAGCAGAGTAAAAATACCAGGGGAGTAACGATATACATCAAGCCATCTAACCCCAGAATTTCAGCAGGATGCTGTGACATCTTATGATGTTCTCAAGATAATGTGACATCAATCCCATAATTGCAAGCTTTTAGATACGATCAAGCAACTGTTCTTGATCCCAGTAAGGAAGGGAGATTACGTAGCTGTGGGGTTTCATAGTCATAAACCATGAAGCATTGCTAGGAAGAGTCAGGATGTTTGTATGCAGTGAACTAAAGAAATTACGTAAGAATGCAGGCTAAATAACCAAGGGGGGACACTATTTTGTCTCTCAAAAGTCAATCAAAATCATGATACCTGAACAAAACATCTTTTGCCCTCGATCCCATAGCAGGTGTGTTTACCAAAGCTTCAATAAAAGCAAAACCGTTTTCTGCTGAAAAATAAAAGGTCTTAACACCCATCTTTCCATTTCCTCCATATTATCCACATGTGAACCCCGTATTCCGATGTGGCGATCAGAATGTTTTTAAATCCACTTAAAAAGGTTGGACCAGATACATTTCTGCCCTTGTAGTAACCATGGAAGCGGAAAGTCCCCCATCTCCTTCTGACAGCTGCCAGAAGCTTCCTTCTGGCTCAAGCGACATCAGGACTTCTCTTTCCCCAAACCAAAGTCCTGCCTTATCCCCCCCACCCCCACCCCCAGGCCATTGCTCAGAACAGCCTCTGGTCCAGAAAGGGGCTGGAGAAATCATCTGTTCTCCACCCAGGGTCTGGTGGCTGCTGTATGGGGTGCAAACCGTGCACCCCAGTCGGGCAGACGACCAGTGGCCGTAATGCAGGGCACGGCTGCTTTGCATCTAGATCGTCCCTCAGGAAATTCCAACAAAGCAAAGATAGAAATACCTGCTCTCTCTCTCTCTCCCTTGTCTTTGCAGTGGCTGCTTTGAATGGCTGCCGCGGCTGGTTAGCGCAAGATGTGCGGTGCTGCCTCGGAGCAGGCGCACAGCTGCTCTTTATCCTTTCTCAAAGGATCTGCCATGGCAACCATGCCGAGCCCCAGACTCATGAAACAATGGCCTTGCTTTCCCCGTTGTGGCAGGAAAGGCACAGCTTTTAGGACGTTCCCAAGTCTTTTAGTGCACAGCATAAAATAAAATTGTGGCACGGGAAACATGAACATGTGCACGATACATACACCTCTGCGAGAGATCCCTTCTTCAGATGCAAAGGAAATTGAGTATTGTTACTGATGGGGAAAGGAAGACATGAGGAGTTACCTATAGCTCACATTGGAGATTAGCTTAGTTCAATGAGACATTCTTGGCCTGATTAAAATGTCACATGACGTGATAAGTATCCTTTTTTAAACTCCATTACAGCTCCAACTAAATTCCAATTCACCTGTTTTTCAGTGAAATTATCGTAAGATATCCTTTTCAAAACAATAGCCACTTGATGACAGAATGACTGGAGGAGTCTAAAAGTTCTCACTGTGGATTTTGGACCTACAAATTCTAATTTTTTTTTATTCTTTTGAATGTGATTTCCCGACATGAAGAGGCAGATAAGGACCAGCAAGCAGGCATGTATGCTTCATTCTTGCAGATGAGGTCATGCAATCACATTGCCATAATAGATACGGGGCCAGAATTAGCATCCGGACTTGCTGCATCTGGAAGCTTGAACTGGTCCAGAATCCAGCACTGCGGGGGGCGATGGGCTTGCTTTCTTAGGCCCATGCCTGCTCTTCGAACTGTGCTGGCTGCCAGATTGCTTCCTGGTTTAATTTAAGGTGGGATTATTACCCATAAAGCCGTAGATGGCATAGGGCCCGGTTAGTTGAGGACTGCCTGTTTCCCATAGGAGCTGCCTAACTATTTTGATCTGGCAAGGTTGGCGTGTCTGGGTTCCTTCAATTGAGCGTCATCTTTCAATAAGACCGCAGAAACACCCCTTCCCTTTGGCAGCACCTGCCCTCCCGAGATGTCTCTCTCTCTCTCCCTCTCTCTGTGCTGTACTCTGGAGAGCTTGACAACCTGCCTCTTCCCCCGGGCCTTTGACAAGGGCCCCTTCTGGCACTGTGGGTTGTTAGCGTTGCTTGTTGTCCGGTTTGTGTCATCTTTTATTCTTTGTTTTAATCACTAGATAGGTAGTCCCTGACTTATGCCCACAACTGAGCCCAACATTTCTGTTGTTGAGACAGTTGTTAAGTGGGTTTTACCCCATGTTACAACTTTTCTTGCTACAGTTGCTAAGTGAATCACTGCAGTTGATAAGTTATTAATCTAGTTGTTAAGTGGATCTGGCTTCCCCAGTGACTTTGTTTGTCAGAAGGTTGCAAAAGGGGATCACGTGACTCCCCAGGGACACTGCAACCGTCATAAATACGGGTCAGATGCCAAGCATCCGGATTTTGATCACGTGACCATGGGGATGCTGCAAAGGTCATAACTATGATAAACTGTTGTGACATTTTTCAGTGCCGTTGTAACTTTGAACGGCCACTAAACGAACTGTCACTAAGTTGAGGACCACCTGTGTTATTTTATTCTTCTGCAGATTTTTCAATCACCCGATTGCTGGAAGTCAGGAAGTGTGACAGATTCAGACTGCACCATCCCATGATAGTTTTTGTAAAGTTGGCTGGCTGGGGAACCCAAGTCTTAAAAGTTTGGCGTCCCTTCCACCCCCCATCTAATCCCCGATTCCTCCTGTTTTCCTGCTCCCAACTCCTCCTTCCTCCCAGGATGAGGAGGAGGAAGAGGAGGGCGGTGATGGCGGTGCTTCCACAGGCCTTCATCCCGAAGGGGGCCGTGGCTGGCCTTGGGGAGACTTCGCTGGCTGCTTCCCTTCTCCTGGGCGCTCTCCTCCTGCCGGCCTGCCCTCAGAGAAGCGATGCAAAGCCGCGATGGTGGCAGGCCAAGCCGAGAAGCGACGCCATTTCCCTCCAGACAGACACACGGCGAGTCTCTTTCGGCGAATAAGCGACCCTCCCGCCTCCTCGTTCCCCAGCTCAGTCCTTCCGCGAACCCGCCTCGTCTGCATCCCCGCAGGAGCCGCTTTGGCCGAGTAGCGACCGCTGAGGAGAAGACGGACGAAGCGGGGTCCGCCATCTTGACGTACGACAAACGCGCGCGCGACGCCTTCGCCCCTCCCTCCCCTCCGCGGCCATTTCCCGCCGGCCCTCCCGCGCGCCGCCATCTTGTGTTACGGACGGCGGTGCGAAGGGAGGGAGGCTGGGAGGGAGGCGTCCTCCCCTGGAGGGCCGGGGCCTCGCTCGCTCGCTCGCTCGTCCCCCCTCCGCCCGCTCTTTTAGGTGTCTTCGTGAAATGCCGGCCGCGCGCCTCGGCTGGGCCCCAAGATGGCGTCGATGCGGGAGAGCGACACCGGCCTGTGGCTGCACAACAAGCTGGGCTCGGCCGACGAGCTGTGGGCGCCGCCGAGCATCGCCTCGCTGCTCACCGCCTCGGTCATCGACAACATCCGCCTCTGCTTCCACGGCCTCTCCTCGCCCGTCAAGCTCAAGCTGCTCCTGGGCATCCTCCACCTGCCCCGCCGCGCCGTCGACGAGGTGAGGCCGCCGGGCGGGGCCGCCCCAGACCCCCCTCCGACCCCCCCCCTCCGCCGCCGCCGGGGGTGGGGAGGGCCGTTGCGGGTGGCCGTTGGGGGGGGAGGGGCCCGGCAAGGTCACCCGTCGACCCCCCCCGCGGGGCTTCACCTTTCCTTGGGGGGCCGAGGGGTTCCCCCCCCCGGCCGTGGCCTCAGATGGGGGGGACGTTCGGCCCAGCCTTCCCGGTTGGGCGGCGGCCTGGCCCCGGACCCTCCGCTTTGGGGTCTGGGGCGGAGGATGTACGCTAGGAGTCCTCGGCTTACGACCGTCCGCTTAGTGACCGTGGGAAGTTGGGACGGTGCCGAGAGGAAGGGCCGGGGACCGTTGCCCACCCTTAACGGCCCCGGCGGCGCCCGCGTGACGGTCACGTGATCAAAGGCCCAGGCCCTTGGCCACCGACCCGGGTTTGTGAGGAGGGTCGCGGCGTCCCGGGGGTCCCTCCCTCCCCTCCTGGCCACCTTCTGACCAGCCAAGTCAGCGGGGGAGCCTGATAAACTGAACAACCTGGTTATTAACCGCAGCGATTCGCATAACGACATAACGACCCTGGCAAGAAAAGTCATACGGTGGGGCAAAGTTCACTCCACAACTGTCTCGCTTAGCAACAGAAAGTTTGGGCTTGGTTCTGGTCCTAAGTCGAGGACTGCCCATATAAACGCCCTCGGTTTGTGGGATGATTCCCTCTGCAGAGGAGGAAGCTTTGAGCAGGGAACCTGCCGGGTGCAGCCGGTGGGGGCCATGCCTATTTCCCTTGATTTTGGAGACGCTCCTGAGGGCTGGACCCCAGGGCCTCGTAGAGGGGAGGCCACTAGGAAATGCCCAAGGGCTGTACAGTTAGACCAGGATGCTGAGAAATCACCCCAGGATAAAATTGCACGGGCGCAGAAAAGGGGCTGGCAAAACTTTTGTATCTTGCTGCGGCTTCAGTCACACCTGCTGAACTCGAATGAATATTTTGCCATCCCTGCACTCTCCTCGGTGACCGCCGCAGAAAGAAATCTTTCTGTCGGGCCGCTACAGACGGTGCCGATGTCAGCCCACGGGACCTCTCGGAGACCCTGGAGGGCTGCGATCCATCCGGCTGCCTGGCTGAGGAGCCCGAGATCTGCGGGCCCAGGCGACTGGCTCAGTGCTGGGAATCGCAAGGACTCGGCGGAGGAGAGTCCGGATCCTGGCAGGACGTCCATTTCCGAGATGGGGAAGCAGCTTCAGAGAGCAAAACCAAGGAGACCCGCTGTATTCCTCCGGCAGCCCAAAAGACGTCGGTGCCCCCCCGATTAGACACCCCCCCCCCCCGTGGCTGGGCTACTTGAAGTGGCCTCTGGAGACACACACACACACACACACACCCCCCCGGGCCTCTGCTGGAGGCCCTCTCTGCTGTCGGTCTTCCCTTCCCGCATCCTCACCTCCTGCCATCCTCAGTGGTGCAGCCCAGGCCAGACTAGGAAACTCTCTGTCAGTTGGCTACTGGTAGTTCTCAACTTCAAGCGGTTCATTTAGCGCCTGTTCCAAGTTACAACGGCACTGGAAAAAGTGACTTAAGACTATTTTTCACACTTTACAGACCGTTGCGGCATCCCCCTGGTCACGTGATCAAAATTCAGATGCTTGGCAACTGGCTCACGTTTATGAAGGTTGCCGTGTCTGGTGTGTGCGTGTGTGTGTTTCACGTGATCTGCTTTTGTGACCTTCTGGCAAGCAAAGTCAGTGGGGGAAGCCAGATTCACTTAACTGCGTTGCTAACAATTGCAGTGATTCACTCAACAAGTGTGGCAGGAAAGGTCATAAAATGGGGCAAAATTCACTTCACAAATGTCTCACTTAGCAACAGTAATTTTGGGCTCGCTTGTGGTCGTAAGTCGAGGACGGCCTGTACCGGAGTGTCACCAGTCCCGCTTGCCTCTCTGCCTCGCCCTCTTTTGAAGTGGTGCTGCGCTGGCCTTCTAGCAGCAGCCCCACCTGGGCTCCCTTAGCTGTGGCTCTGGACTGGATTCCTGGTTAGCTGCACCTGGGTGGCAAAACGATATCACGTCTTTGTGTATTTCCACGCATGTGTGAGTCTGCCAAAAGCAGCGTTCCTCCTACCTTTGGCTTTGCCGGCCACAGGTGCACCAGCTGCAACTTGCCCCTTTGTGTTTACTCAGCCTGGAACAAGACGGCCAGATAAATTCCGCACATCTCTGCTGGCAAACCACTTTGGAACTGTTGGCACAGAAGTGATAGGGATACGCCTGGGTGGTCATACAGCCCTTCACTTTTACTTTGCCTTCCAGAAAAACCATTTGTTAGCAATCGATCTTGTCTACTTCTTTCTCCTGTTTCAGCATCCATCCCTGCTTTGGACCTTAGGCAGATTAATAAGACCGCCCCAGGCTTAAAACTGCCTCCTTAAAATCATTTGTATTTGTTGGCATCACAGTCCGAGTCTTCGTGATAATTGATGTGCTGGTTTGGGAAAATGAGGGTAGTTATCTGCAGTATTGCTCTTGATGGGGCCTGGGTTAGGGGAGGCTAGTCTAGATGCCCTTGGGACACTTGGTGGAGGAGTATGTGCCTGGGAATTCTGTTGTAGCCTCCATTGTTTATCATCCAGAATTCCACAGAGGGAATGTAGAATATAAACATGGCAAGTTCAGCTAAGTGACTCTTGAAAAAAATATTGAGAATACCTTGTTTCTTTCCTACCTGATGAGTTGCAGATCAGTAGATGCACTTTGTGTCCAACTTTTCTGGCACAAACCTGGCCTGGAAACCATCGGCCCAGGGAACCAAACTTTCTGAGCTCAGAGTAGTAAGTTTTACTAGCGGAAAGATTAAAGATAAGAGTCCCAGTGAGCGCTTTCCTTTCCAAATGGGAATCTGACATGTAGGCAAAGGAAGGGAGTTCCGTTCTCGTGATCTGAAGGAGCTGTGGAGCTGGTCTTCTGGCTCTGGGGAAGGGCTGTTAGGCTTGACTGAGAAGAATTGTGTGACTTTTCCCCAGGGAAGATGTTTGCTGAGCCACATGGTGTGTGTAGCAGGAGGGGCTTTACGCAAGGGCAGCTGATTCATCCGGTGCACAAGCCACATTCCCAAGGTAGCTCAAACTGCATTCTTTGGCAAAAGGCCGGGCAGGGAGGGAAAAGGAGAGCTAAGAGGCGTGGAGTGAGGGTTTAGCACAGGGGTTCTCAACCTTGGCAACTTTAAGACTTGTGGACTTCAATTCCCAGAATTCCTCAGCCAGCAAAGCTGGCTGAGGAATTATGGAAGTTGAAGTCCACAAGTCTTAAAAGTTGCCAAGGTTGAGAACCCCTGGTTTAGCAGAAGGAGAAGCAAACCATCCTCATGCCCTGCTAGGGGTAGGAACCTCAAGGTAGACGTGTACTGTATATTTTCTCCCTTGGAATTATGCTTTTTACATACATTACGCTTGAAATCTTGTCTCCCTCGCTGACGGATCGGGGGAAAGACTGCAAGCCAGCTTCTAAGAATGCAGAATAGCGCTCACTAAAGAAAGTGAGGATAGGGAGGTCTCCTAGGAAGGCAGGGCGTCGGCTGTTGTCCAGGTGTGTGGGAAGACCCCAAGAAGGATAAAGGTGGCCCCCTAAGAGTAGCAGATACTTAGAGGAACTTGGCAAGAATTCTAGGAGTTGAAGTTTGGGCCTCTTAAAGTTGCCAAGGTTGAGAAACGTTGGACTAGAAACTGTGGCGCTCCCAGAAATGTAACCGACGCTCTGGGTCCGTTATGTAGGGGACACCTTCACCATAATAAAAAAGCCGAGGTTGCCTACCCCTGTCCTAGACCAAGCCAAGTCCCAAAAGCCAGAGGATTCCTGGAACCCTGGCACTCGGACGCATCACCATCAATCGGCACGTACAGATAAACCACATTTATGCACTATTCAAAATAGCCAATTAAAAAAGCAACCACTAAGGAACATAAAAACCGGAACACTCCCGCGCCGGCAGCCAGATAAGCAGGGATTGACGCCAGACGGGCGGCCAAGCAGGAAACAATATCCTAATCGAGGAACTGCCAAGGAGAAAGGCCCACGCCCACCGACACTGGCAGAGCAAGCTACCAGGACCAAACCCCGCAGCCGGTCTCACTGATGATGTTACCTAGTTGGGTGATGAGATGTATTCCCATGTATCACTCCCATTTTATCAGAATATAAGCTGGACTCCTTCAGGGGGTCCTCGCTATAACCCACTCCAGAGGCGGCATGTGCTGGATGTCTTTGAATAGAAGGCCCAGAATTTCTGACCAGCCTGCTTAAATCTCGCCCGCAGGGTGTCCTAATAACTTAATTCCCTCCGTGATTAGGTCAGCTCCGGATCTGCCAGTCTTTTGCGAGGCCCTGAAAATTGGGTTTCTGCCAGGCCACGGAAAGGTGACGCAGCCCGTCTCTTGGCTTTGTTGATGATTATTTTATGATGCTCAACAGCTGTGAGTTTTACATTGTGTGTGTTACTTGTTTTTTATATCTTTTATTGAAAGCTGCCCAGGGTGGTGTACAGTATGAGACGCTTTATATATCAGATGAATAAAATTATAGACTAATCATATTTTGTTGGCAGCCAATATTGTGAAGCTTAGAACCTTGAAACCAAATTGGGAGAGGCTGTATATTCATCGCATATTCAGATTATATGAATGGTTTCTTAAGGTAGTAACTAAAATTCAGGAATCCCAAAGGTGATTTTTCAAAAGGCAAGTGGACTTTGTTTTTTTTTCCCTTTGAAAACATTTCGTTTTTCAGAACTGAAGAACTGAATAGAACTGAAGAAGCTTCTTGGGTGAGAGGCGAAATGTTTTCAAAGAAAAACCCAAGAAAGTCCAGTTGCCTTTTGGAAAAGCATCTTTGGGACAACCGTGATGTAGATAATGGAGAATCTCCATAGACGTTTAAAATTCTGGAGCAACAAATTTTTTTCTGCAAATTTTGGGAAATGGGAAGGAAATAACTGAATAATCTTAATTGCAACTGCAAACTGGAAAATAATTATCCATTACGCTACAATTATATAAACTTACTGATTACGCCATGCTGTACAGTAAATAAGTAAGAACATCTTCCTTTTCAAATTATTATTTGAATAATAATTATTCAAATTATTCATTGTAAAAGACAGTAATGTTATTTTCGTACTTCCTGTTAAGTGTTCATTGTCACCTCTAGCCAAATAACAAGCTATTTGTAGAGTTTTGTGTGAAGGCTCCGCCAAATTCTGTATTGTTTATGTTTAAAAAGAGATTCGGCTCAGATAAAAAATTTCATTGTGATGGTGTGGGTTTTATTTCCAACTACTCAACTACTTCTGTCCTACGAGATGAGGTTGGACTGCTCTAAGAGTAGAAATTGAAATATTGTGTTCTTTACTTTTCTGTGGGATTGTAAAATATTCTAGAATGAACTCTATTCTCAACTGGACCTTGTTTACATTTTCCTTCTTGGTGTTGTGACATTATTGTCAACTGTATTTGTAGCCAAAGTGGAGAAAGCACGTAATCTGTTTCACCTTCAGTTGTTTTGGGAAAAGCAGCTTTTTAATTTGTGCCTTGGCAGTTGCTTCATTCTCTTAAAAAAAAAAGAAGATAGTTTTGATTACCATGGTAGATCCCCCTGCTGCTTTCTCCAAAGTATGTACTGGAAGATAAATGATAACTTGGGAGAGATAAAGGAAGAGGCGGAAGATAGTTAAAGAATAAAACTTGTTTGAAAGGATAGATTAAACCAGGGGTAGGCAACCTTAGCCCTTTTATGACTGGTGGACTTCAACTCCCAGAATTCCTGAGCCAGCATGGGGGAACTATGGCCCTCTCATGACTCATGGACTTTAATTCCCAGAATTCCTCAGCCAGCCTGGCTCAGTATGGAAACCTCTCCCTTTCCCCTCAGCATGGCTTGCTCAGGAATTCTGGGAGTTGGAGTCCACCAGTCATAAAAGAGCCAAGGTGGCCTACCCCTGGTATAGGGTATATATGGTATAGGACAGGGGTAGGCCACCTTGGCTCTTTTATGACTGGTGGACTTCAGCTCCCAGAATTCCTAAGCCAGCATGGGGGAACTATGGCCCCTCTCATGACTCGTGGACTTCAACTCCCAGAATTCCTGAGCCAGCATGGCTCAGCATGGAAACCTCTCCCTTTCCCCTCAACATGGCTGGCTCAGGAATTCTGGGAGTTGAAGTCCACGAGTCATAAAAGAGCCAAGGTGGCCTACCCCTGGATTAAATAGATGCTGAATATGCATTTATCCATATGAATTGGGGAAAAAATCAGTAAAATACGGGAATAAAAATGACGTTTGGCAGGTAGCTAAACCTAATAATTATTACACCGTAACAAGCATTTGTCCAGGAGGAGCAGATCTCTCCTAAGGATTTGGATCACTTCCACCTCCTTGATTTGCCTCAGTCAAAGAGTTGGACGAAGGCCAGTTGATCCTCCTCTCTTGAGATGGATTTTCTTGCTTACCTGCCAAAACAGGACAGCTATAAAAAGCTAAATTTCATTTTCATGAATTGCAGTGGTGACGCTAGTGAGGGACTGCCCGATGGTGGTTTTCAAGTGTTTCATATCTCATGTGATCCTGTTCTGTTGATCTGGGAAACTTGCAGGTGGCGGTTTCCACCAGCTGCAAGTTATACTGTCTGTCCTTTAAGCGAATACACGCTCGCTCTTCTGGCCTTCTCACAGCCTTCGCATCACATTTGATGGCAGATAGATAAAGAGCATCATTCACTAAAAAAACCTCTCAGATCCAATTCTTGGACCTCGAGGAGGGGGTGCCAACCATGGAAGACGGACCTGGTTAGGGCTCTGGGCTCCTGCAGCCAGACAGAAAGGACTCCAAGCGCTTTCATGGATTTTATGCAGCCTCCGGGGTCCGTTACTTTGAACACAGACAGACGGCAGCTCCGTTATAAAGCTGTTTTTCCCATAGGACAGTAACAGGTTAAAAACGTTGGCGATCCCATCAGAGAGAAGCCTCATTGGGGCGCAGGGGCTTCTGCAGAGGAAGTTCCTTTGCAAGGGCCCCTCGTGTCCGCGGCGTGGAGGCTGAGGACGGACAGGGTGGAGCTGGGGGTGGGTGGGTGGGAGGGGGTGGATGAAAAGCCCACGGTCTTGTTTACAACCCCTTGGGGGACAAGGCGAGGTCTGTTCTGGAGGGCTTCCGAAACAAAGTTCCGATTTATTTTGAACGTCCCACTCTTAGTTTTTTTCCCCTCCTCTGTCTTGCTAGATGAATGGTGCCCTGACTGAAATTATCCAGCTGGCTACGTTGGATCCAGACCCCTGGGTCTTAATGGTGGCGGATATCTTAAAATCCTTTCCGGATATTGGCTCCCTTAACCTGGATCTGGAAGAGCAGAACCCCAACGTTCAGGATATCTTAGCAGAATTGCGAGAAAAGGGTAAGCCTCTTTCCCTCGCCTTGCTGCGGTGGAGCTGTCTTTACACAAACCATGGCTTTGGGACGGAATTTCTGTGGACTATAAACCGAAGCTAAGATACAGAGTTTATCATTTACAAATAGTTTTGGAACAGATTGGGTTTGTTCAGCAGCGTGTAAAGCAGCAGAAGCAAGCGGCCTCTGATCTCTGGCTGATTCCCTCCACTGCCCGAACGGTCCACTGTGCCTTAAGCTGCCTCCCTCCCTCCGGTGCGGCCATTGAGGAGGCAGCTTCAGGGGGGCTTCTGGAACAGGCCCTCCGGCTGAGAAAGCTGCTCTCCCAGCATGGCTCTCCACTGCAGACCTTGGCTGGGTTACCGGAGAGCGTCTCCTACTGGGACAAACAGCTTCCCCCAGTCCAGCAGTCTTCCCCAGCGGCCTCTGGAGCAAGGGATGGAGGGGATGCCAGAGAGCCTGTTTGGAACGAGGGAGTGAGTGAGCAGGAGGCTGGCAGACCCTCCCGTAGCAGGACACGTGCCTGGAATTTATTGTGCCCAGTGTGCGCAAGAATTGCTCGAGAGGAAGGGAAAAGCGTTTCTCCCTCTCAGCAGTCCTGTTTAGAATAGAATAGAATGCAGAATGGAATGGAATGGAATAGAACAGAATGGAATGGAACAGAACAGAACAGAACAGAATAGAATAGAAAAACAGAGTTGGAAGGGACCTTGGAGGTCATCTAGTCCAACCCCTGCTCAGGCAAGTAACCCTATACCATTTCGGACAAATGGCTGTCCAGTCTCTTAAAAACTTCCAGTGTTGGAGCATTCACCGCTTCTGGAGGCAGGTGGTTCCACTGGTTAATTGTTCTCCCTGTCAGGAAGTTTCTCCTTAGTTCTAGGTTGCTTCTCTGCTTAGTTCTAGGTTGTTTCCATCCGTTGCTTCTTGTCCTGCCTTCAGGCGCTTTGGAGAAGAGCTTGACTCCCTTTTCTTCTTGGGGGCAGCCCCTGAGAGACTGGAACACTGGCTATCCTGTCCCCCCTCTTCTTTAGACTGGCCATACCCAATTTCAGCAACTGTTCTTTGTATGTTTTATCCGCCAGTCTCCCAGTTAAAGAAAAAGTCTCTGATTTGTTGGCAAAAGGCCAGCAGGGCTGGGGCCCTGTGATTCTTGGGAGGGAAGGGGATGCCAAATGAGGGTGGCCCCTGCTGTCCAGGGAGGCTCCGGGACCTGGTCTCCTGTAACAGTCACCCCAGGGGACCCCGCCACACCTCCCCCTCCCCATCTCAAGCTCCATGGGAGCCCAGCCTCCCTGTTTCTGGAGTCTAATTCCAGCCCCCTCCACCCCCTCGCCATGCCCACAATAGGCCAGGCGTTTCTGCAGCAGCCCTAGAGCCCGGCCTTCCCCTACAGCGGGCCCAGTCCAGCCAGCCAGCCCGGGGCAACGGCCAGTCCCTCTCGCCCCCTGAAAACCGGCCCCTTGGCAGTGCCCACCCGATGCAGCCTGCCCACCCACCCACCCACCCACCCACCTCCAAACCTTCTTTCAGGTCCTTCAGGCATCTCCCACCATGCATCAAACACCCCCCCCCCTTCCTCCCTGCTTTGCAGACTCCTCTCTCTTGCTGTCTGTCTTCTGGAGAGGTTCAAAATAACATTATTGCAAAGGTGTTCAAAATTGTGATGTATCACCTTGGCCATAAGCCATTGAAATAACTATAAGTAGTTTGGTTAGAACACAAAGCTTAGGTAACTTACTCTTTTTATTTGTCCATTTGTTTCTCCTTTACAATTTAGAAAAAAAATCAGTGTAGCTGAAATGTTGAGAGCTTCTGATATATTTAGATTTTTATAATGACATGCCTATAGTTTTCAGTTAAACAGTTTGAAAAAAATATTTTTGCATAAGATTATCCCATGTTGCTTGCTGTCATGCAAAAGGCAGCTTACCAAACACAATTCCTTTGAAAATATTTGTTTCTAGAGAACATGGATTTTAGCCTATATATATTGCAGATATATTCTGCCCCTCCACTCTGAAAGCTGGAGAAAAGCATTTCTATATCCAATCCTATTCAGTTATTTAAATAGCTTAATCTTAACTTTTTTTTTTTAAGCCAAGATCTAATTTTAATAAGTTGAAATTAAACATTAGTGCTTATGTTCAAAATGCATTTAATGTTCCATTTGACAGCACCTCTGATGAGTTGGGATTTTATCAGTTATTTTTATCATGCAACCATAGTTGTATTATAGCAAGGCATATTGTTATATATATGTAATCCTATACTCATTGTGTGTCTGTCTTTTCTTCAGTTGAAATGTACTAAAAAATCTGTGAATTAAAAATGCAAGTTTTCTATCTAAAAAAAAAAAAAATTGACTGACAAAGTCTCTGTTTCTCTGCCTAGTGAGCGATTGTGAGTCCTCAGCCATGTTGCCTTTGGAGTGCCAGTACCTGAACAAGAACGCCTTGACCACCCTGGCTGGCCCCTTCACGCCCCCCGTGAAGCACTTCCAGCTGAAGCGGAAGCCCAAGAGCGCCACGCTCCGAGCGGAGCTCCTGCAGAAGTGTAAGTAGCTCACCCCCCCGGGGGGGGAGGGGGAGAAGAGGGGCAAGCTCTCGAACCACAGCCAGTCCCCCCACTTAACAACGGTTCACTTAGTGACCGTTCGAAGTCACAGTGGAATTAAGAAAAGGGACTTATGACCGCGTTTCACACTTAACGACCGTTGCGGCATCCCCGTGGTCACGTGGTCAAAATTCAAACCCTTGGCAGCTAACTCGTATTTATGACGGTCGCAGCGTCCCGAGGTCAGGTGATCCCCCTTTTGGGAGCTTCTGACGAGCAAAGTCCGCGGGGGAAGCCGGATTCCTTAACCAACTGTGTCACCTGTAGGAATTTTTTATTTGTTTTACAAAACTTCGTAAGTAAAGAAATTCTCCCTCGTTTGCATCTGGCCATCCTAGAAAGTAGTGTGTTGCGTTGTGTTGTGCTGTGTTTGTTGTGTTGTGTGAAGTTACGTTAACTGTAAAAAAAAAAAAACGTAATGTGGAAAAAAAAACTAAGTGCCAAGGTTGCCTACCCCTGGGATAGACTCAAGTTTAACACTGCATTAAAAGCTTTCTTTAAAATTAGTGTGTGACCTTTTTTTTTTTTCTTTTAAAGTTGGATACTAAATAGGTTTGTGTTATTTTTTTTTTTTTAGCGGCAGAAACTGCGCAACAGCTGAAGAAGACTGCTGGAGTAGCTTTTCACGCCAAAGGGAGAGGATTGGTTAAGAAAATTGACACAACAAGTAGGTTTTCATTTTTCTCTCGTTTTATATGTAACCACTTTGAGCCTTAAGATAAACTGGGGATACCAAAAAATGCCATTCAGCTGTTCCCGGATGGATATCACAAAGGCTGTTAGGTTTACGTGCAAGGTTGGTGCAGAAAGACGCTCTCTGGAGGAAGTTGGGGCCCTCACCGAGTCTGCCAGCTCAAATTCCTGCTTTCTGCGGAGAGAGGAGCAACGTTGAGCACAGCCGGCTGCGAGGAAGTCAAGCTTTGTGGCCAGAAATGTTCTCGCTGTGCCATCAAGTGAGCTCCTGTCGCCCAGAGGGAAAACCGGATGGGAGACAAGACGCCCGTGGTTGCCAGCCTCTTCTTTCCCAAGCAGTCCCGGGGAGAGGGGGCTTCCAGGCCAGGTTCCCCAAGAAAGAAAATAACAGCTCAGCACAACAACCTACGAAGGAGGGTTGCAGGAACTGGGTCTGGCCAGTCGAGAGAAAAGGAGGACCGGTGGGGGGACAGGATAGCCAGTCTTCCAGTGTTTGAGGGCCTGCCCCAAAGAAGAGGGGGGTCCACCTATCTTCTACAGCACCTGAAGGCAGGACAAGAAGCAACGGATGGAAACTAATCAAGGAGAGAAGCAACCTAGAACTAAGGAGAAACTTCCTGACAGTGAGAACAATTAACCAGTGGAACCACCTGCCTCTAGAAATTGCAGGTGTTTCATCACTGGAGCTTTCTAAGAAAAGCCTGGACAGCCACTTGTCGGAAATGCGATAGCATCTCCTGCTTGAGCAGGGGGTTGGACTAGAAGACCTCCAAGGTCCCTTCCAGCTCCATTCTGATGGGTTGAAGGTAGATGGCCTGGCATTTCTTTTTTCTCTTCTAGCACTTCTAAACAGTGCTAATTCTGCAGAAGGGAGACCAGCCTCTTCTGCAAGCAACAACTGGACTTAAAAAGTCAATTTTTGGACATCTGAATTCATCTTCACTACGTCAGCCTGTCAGAAGAAGGAACCTTTTGCCTGATTTACTTGCAGAGCCTCCCACAAACACTTTTGTAGGAGGGGCCAGAACTATCCTGGAGGATATTTGGTCACAGTCAAAGCTGTCCATTGGGGCAGAAGACTTGACGGGCGCCTACCTTGCCACAGCTTAGATCCAAAGCATCTCCCTTTGGAGGAGCTGGCCAGGAGCCGGGTGCTGGGGAAGTTCCATCTCAGTCGGTTCTCATCCTGCAACCACGAGGTCTATGGTACCTTCAGATCCAGAGAAGGAAGACCACAAGGATAGCAAGCACCTTCTGAGAGAGCTTCTCAGGTGCTTTGCCATCTGTTTCTGTTCTCACAGAAGAGGGGGGGGGAGGAGAAAGGGGCTTCCAAACAACAAATCTCAGAAGTTATAACTTTACAGCTTTGAATGATGAGCACAAATGCTAATATTTGAATTTTTTTCTTTTGGGGGGGGTTTGCCCATCTGGATTGAATAGTATAACCGCTACAGGGCTTTTCCACCAGTGGGACGGGTACCACCTGTGGTCCATTGGCACCTGGCAGGTGGTACGCAACCATCCTAGAAAAGTGGGAGTGGGGGAGGGGAATGAGCTGAACTGGTGGCAGCACCACACAAGCCTGAACGAGAGACGGCTGGAGCTGCAGGGCTGTCAGGGCTCAGCAGAAGCACCAGGATCAGTGCTGCTTTCCAGCTGATTGGCGCTTCGGGGCTGTCAGGGCTCAGGGGAAGCACCAGGATCAGCGCCAGGCTCCAGCTGGAGCTCAGTGGTGATCCTGGTGCTTCCGCTGAAGAAGCGCCGATCAGCTGGAATGCTGCAGCCTCTCCAGGGTCTTGTGATTTACATTCAGATGCTTGGCAACCGATTCATATTTATGACGGTCGCAGTGTCCCAGGGTCATGTGAAGTGACCAAAACCTGCTGCAACCACCCAGCAGACAGGGGGAATAAAAACCAGACACCCCCCACCCCACCCCCGCTGCCAATCCTCAACAGAAATGCTCACAACAATGAAAACCTCAGACAGGAGGAAGAGCACCGCCAGGTGGGCAGGCAGGTGTCTTACTCAACTGTGGCTTGGGGGCTACTTGTAACTTCGAACAATCAGTAAGCGAACTGTTGTAAGTCAAGGACTACCTGTACTTTTATCACTTTTTTCCTTTCTTTTTTTGTGGGGGGTCATCAAGTTTTTGACCCCTTGCTAGGCGACTGGTGGTCCTCGGATGTTGCCATCTCCTAAAAGGGGTACAGTGGGTGAAAAGGTTGAAAAGCCCTGGACTAGCAGACTTCAGGAGGCAGCCAGCCTCAGACCGAGGGTGGTGGTCCTAATGGCTTCTCCTGACCAGAACTGATAACTGGAGGTCAATGTATGTGGGGGGGGGTGTCGCTGCACGAGGAAGAAGCCCCTCGCAGGGAGTTCTTGTAAGATGGCCTCTCATCGGACATTAACACAAGCACGTTGGAAGAGACGAGCGCTCCACCTATCGGGATGTTCCTCCCGGCAGAGTTCTTCATGCAGCAAGCGGCTTCCTGGAAGCACGTAGAGTTGATGTCCAAGGCCTCTGGAGGCTTAGGAGCTGCAGCGCTTCTGTCCAGAGTTTGCATTTTATTCACAGGCTCCTCTTGGCAGCCCCCGGGGATCTGCTGAGGTTCCGTGACCGTTAGAGGGAATCTAACTTCAGAGACGCGTGAAACACATCTGGAACTTCCAGTACATTTCGTGACAACCTTGGCCTTTTGCTCTGAGTCTTAAAAACGATGGCTCGAAAAGCCTGTAGGGGTTTTAGTAATGTTTTAAAGATTTTACTAGTCTTCATTGGAAAGGGCCTTATCCCCAAGGGCGAGGATTTTGTCTTTAATTGTCCCTTGTTCTCTTTGCAGCTCCACTCAAAGGGATACCAAAGCAAGCTCCTTTCAGGAATCCCACCGCTCCGATTGTCTTCAGCCCGACGGGGAACCGGACCCCCATTCTATCCTCCACAGTGCCCCTGTGCAAGGAGAGGGGCGTAAAGGTATCTCACAGCAAGCGTATTCCTCTTCTTCCCCTGTAGAAGCGAAGGGCTTTTCCTGTCAGTTGGATTCAGAAACGGGCCAGTAAACCTTCCTGGGTTGTGTTGCTTCTGCTCACAAACGCCTAGTGACGGTCTTGTCGGTTGCCCTTTTAGAAGCTTCTCCGTTGGGTTGTTTCAAGTACAGGACATGGCAACGATCTCATTCGGCATTTCACTGTAGCTCACTTGTGCCTAATAATGTGGCAGAATTGTTTAGTAATCTGTCTGGATAGCCTTCCGTGCAGTTCAGGATTAGCGTGCAAAAATGTTTACATTTAGAAAGAGATAATTGAAGAAGCACCCCTAAAAGTAATTAAGGGATGCCTTTATCTTTGGAGTACTTTAAATGTGTGTTATGTATGTGTGCATTTTTGAGAGCAAGCTGCCTGCCTGCCGATCATCTATAGAGGGAACTGTTTGTCTTTTGTTTTCAGGCTTCTACGTTCTTGCTTGCTAAAATCAGTTTTCTCGTCTGTGTCATTTTGAGACCGATAACAATTTATAAAAGAGACTTGGTGCATCTTGTAAGTTAGGCAACAGTGTGCAGTTTTGATGTGCCTCATCCCCAACACCTCCTGAAAAGACAGTGGTGAAATTCTATATGTGCAAATGCTATATTTAAATGCGTCAAATTTAACAGTGGATGTTTATAAAAATAAGCACTCCAAACAGAACGTGTGGCACGTGTTCCACGGTGTTGGCGGACTGGGGAAAAAGTCTGGCCACAGGAGAAAAAAGTTTAGAAAATGAAGAAGTTACTTAATAGACTGATAAACTGTTAAAAGAGAACGCAAACCCTTCCCCCCCCCCCGGATAGTTGTTATTTTTTAGGTTTATGACAACACAAAAACGTTCTTGGATGTTGCTCAGTAAAGTGGAAGATTAATGCACAGGCTGAAACTCTCCAAGCGTTGTAATTTTTAGCCAGACATGATAAAGAACAGACATCGAAGCTGTTTTGTGAAATCCATGATGCAGGAAACCCTGGGGATTTGTGCCACGAGTGGGAAAGTAAAGATTTTCGTTGTGTATTTGTAGTACCTGGACCTCAAAGAGCTGAAAGCTGTGGACTCTGCCCGGGAAGCCAAACGGAGGAGAAAGACTTTGGGTGCGTGGGGCTGCCCCTTCCCTCCCATCGCCCCCCCTCCCCCTCAGCAGTCCAGGGGCAGGAATCTCGGAGGAATTGGGGTGGGGGAGGGGAGGGGCTGCTGCTCCTGGGGGAGGGGGCTCTCCAGAAATGGGGAGGCAGCCTCTCACCCGGCCCCTGTTTCAGAGGAGCAGAGGGGAGATGCTGCAAAGAGTGTCCCCTGAGGGAGGAAGGAAGGAAGGAAGGAAGGAAGGAAGGAAGGAAGGAAGGAAGGAAGGAAGGAAGGAAGGAAGGAAGGAAAGAAAGGAAGGAAGGGGAGGGAGGGAGGAAAGAAAAAGAAAGAAAGAAAGGGAAGGAAGGAAGGAGGAGGGAGGGAGGAAAGAAAGAAAAAGAGAAAGAAAGGAAGGAAGGAAGGAAGAAAGAAAGAAAGAAAGAAAGAAAGAAAGAAAGAAAGAAAGAAAGAAAGAAAGAAAGAAAGAAAGAAAGAAAGAAAGAAAGAAAAGGATGGATCTATCCCGTTAGGAATGCAGGGCATAGAAATGTTGCAGATCAGAGTGCGGTCGTGTAAAATACAGGCAGTCCTCAACTTACGACCAGAATTGAGCCCAGAATTCCTGTTGCCAGGGGGAGACATTGGTTAAGTGAGTTCTGCCCCATTTCACCAGCTTTCTCCCCACGGTTGTTGAGTGAATCACGGCAATGAAGTCAGTCACCCGGTCGTTAAGTGGAATCCGGCTTCCCCCATTGACTTGGCTTGTCAGAAGGTCGCAAAAGGGGATCACGTGACCCACCTCCCCCCCCCCCCAGGGACACATTGCAACCGTCATAAATGTAAATCAGGTGACCAGGAGGGGGATGCTGCAGCGGTCGTAAATGTGAAAAACGGCCCTAAGTCACTTTTTTCCAGTGCTGCTGTAACTTTGGTCACTAAGTGAACCGTTGTAAGTTGAGGACCGCCTGTATTCACGGTGTTGGTTGGGAACCTGGCTTCTGCCGAAGGTCGGGGAAAGGCTGCCGAGAGAGCCCCTCTCCCCATGGGCTTTCCCAGGAGGAGGAGGAGGGGGGTCCCTGGGTGGGAGCAGGGGGCCTCCTGAACCCTCCTCCGCCTTCTCCCTCCCGCAGATACGGACGTGGTCGCAAAGCAGGCGAAGGAGGAGACGGTGGTAGAAAACGCCACCCCGGATTACGCGGCTGGGCTGGGCTCAACCCAGGTACGCTTTTCATCTGAAGTGTTTTTTTTTTTAATATGTTGGAACTTTAAAAAAAGTCTCTTTAAGTTACGCCCCAAATAACGGAGTCAACGTGTAACTTCAGACAGAAAAGTTTATAGGAGGATTTGGGTCCTTGGCTGGCCAAGGGCCTCTCTCCGAAGGGCCTGGGGGGGGCCTCCCTGGAACCCACTTTCCTGGCCTGTTTGCGGAGGGACACAAAGTCCTCTTGGGCTACTTTCAGCACTTGAGGCCCTTTGACGTGTTTGGGTCTTTCCTTTCTATTTTAGGTTTTCACTGTTTTTAAATCTGGCTTTTGCCAGACGGGATTCTTTGTATTGGTTCAAATGACTTTTAAATTTAAGAGTTTTGAGGAGGACCGGTGTCGTCGCTGTGACTTTTTGCCGTGGTCCAGCCACTGGAACAGGTGGATGAAGGAGGGTAGCAAAGGTGCCCTTCCCCCTCTCTGAAAGCCCCCCTCCCCCACGGGGTTGTGTGTGTGGTCCTCTTGCAGAAACTGGCTTCCCTGAACAACGACCCAGCCGCGCTCGCTTCTACGAGTTACCTGCCTGCAGCGCCCAGCGCAGTGCCCTCCTCCTCCTACGTCCCGGGCTCTGACCCCCAGCCAGGTCAGTGACCCCCTCTGTCTTCGGCATCTGGGTTAGATGATTCCAGGGCACATTTCAGAGTGGCAGTATAAACACACATGGGGGGGGGTATGAAGCGATTGCAGAGTTGGGCTTGGTGAACGTGTGAAGGCCCCGCTGTGCTTGAAGAGCCTTCTGTCCCAAAGCGGAAAGCTCAGATATGATGAAAATAAAATTTGAGGAAGAAGCAGAACTTGGGGAAGGTAAATGAGGCAGACTCTTGAGTGACAGTCTGGATCCAGGCTGAAGATGGCCTCATTTCTTGGGGAAGGTGTCACCGTTTCGAAACGCTCTTACACTCCTAGACTTAATTCCTTCCTCGTGCCTCTTTCTTTCTCGCACCCTTAGTGTATGAGTCTGAATTCGTGTCAATGATTTTCTGTAGATTTGTTCCTAGTTCCCTGCAGCTGTTTGCAGCTTAGAATTCTGTGCTGAACCAAGTCCTGGCCCGGGAATTCAGATTAAGGAAAAACAACCCCACGTGACGCTTTTTGAAGGCCCTCTGGTGGCCGTGGACTTTTTGTGCTGAACAAGAAGCGAATATAACCTCGCTCTACGAAGCTTGGTAGAAGGAGGAGGAGGAGGAGGAGGAAGGGGATACAACAGGTATGCCTTAATGAGCCCTTCTACTCTCACAGCCTGTTTGTCCTGACATCCAGCTGGCTCCATCTGGGACCCCCTGCAAGCTAAAGAAGAAGCTGCTTCAGCCACCACCACCACCACGACCGCCACTGCTCTCCCCGTGGCCCAGTTTAAGCAGCGGACGCCCATGTACAATAGCCACTTGAACCTAATGGCCCCCACGGTGGCAGCGGCGGCGGCAGCACCGGCCCCCGAGTCTCCAGCGCCTCCTCCGGTCACCGCTCCAGCAACGCAGGGACCACCCGGCGTTCCCCAGGATGTCCCTGTCAAGAAGTGTCTCTCTCTCACAGTAAGCATCCAGACCTCCCCCCCAGCCCCCGGTCGCAGGTGGGGATCAGGGCAGATGGAGTAAGAAACGGGAAGGCACGGGTCACATCACCAGGCTTGTCCGCATATTGCTTTGTCGCTGTTTGGGGTGGGGGGGGGTCTCACGGTTTAGGTCTGACCGTAATACAAACACCGATGATTAATTTAGCCAGAGTGGCAGAATTTGTGGCCCAGCAGAGCTTAATAATTCCTGTTTTTTTCACGTATGGCAGCATTATTAAGCCACCCAGAGTCCCTCTGGACAGGCAGAATAATAATAATAATAATAATAATAATAATAATAATAATAATAATAATAATGATAGCAGAATAGAAGAGAAAGAACTGGAGAAGATAACAAAATACAAAGACCTACAAATAGAAATAGAAAGACTGTGGCAAAAGCAAGCAAGGGTAGTACCAATAGTCATAGGCTCCTTGGGTGCAATCCCAAAACAACTGGAGCACCACTTGAACACCATTGGCATTGACAAATTCGCTATTAGTCAATTGCAAAAGGCAGCCTTATTAGGAACTGCTTCCATCCTGCGACGATATCTGTAATACCATCAAACATCCACATCTGCCTATCCCACGTCCTGGGTAAGGACTCGATAGGTAGACAAAATGCCAAATCCAGTCTGAACATCTGGCTGACTGTGCGATGATCGATAATAATAATAATAATTAGTAGTAGTAGTAGTAGTAGTAGTAATAGTAGTAGTAGTTGGAAGGGACCTTGAAGGTCATCAAGTCCAACCCCCTGCTCAGGCAGGAAACCCTACACCATTTCGGACATGTGGCTGTCCAGTCTCTTCTTAAAAGCCTCTAGTGATGGAGCACCCACAGCTTCTGGAGGCAACTTCTGTTGCACTGGTTGATTGTTCTCCCTGTCAGGAAGTTTCTCCTTAGTTCTAGGTTGCTTCTCTCCTTGATTAGTTTCCACCCTTTGCTTCTTGTCCTGCTTTTAGGCGCCTTGGAGAATAGCTTGACTCCCTCTTCTTTGGGGCAGCCCCTGAGATATTGAAACACCGCTATCCTGACCCCCCTCGTCCTTCTCTTCATTAAACTAGACATACCCAATTCCAGCAAATAAAGCAAGGAAACAGATTAATAAATAATTTTATGTATTGTAGGCCTGTCCAGAGGCTTCTCTTCTTTAAAATTACGCCTATAAAGATGTCGTGGACGGAGGGCGTGTCTGTCACAAAAGGTGGTTGTTTGCCACCCCCTTCAGCTGATGGGTTTGTTGAGGAAAAGCAATTGGGAGCAGTTACTTTCCACTAAGTCGTGGTTGTCCAACCTTTTGGCTTGCCCCGGCTGTATTGAGCGAAGAGGAATTGTCTTGGGCCGCATATAAAATACATTGTGTATTTAATACATATAAATAACAAACCTCACTTAATTTTTGATACCTTTTATCTTGTGGGGCTGCATTACCAGCTGCCCAGGGCCATTGGAGAAGTATTGAAGTGTCCCCCCAGTTTACAGGAAAACAGGCAGCGCCGCCAGGGCTGCCGGTGGGCGAAGGACACCGGAAGAGACAAGAGACAAGTGAGGATTTCAGCAATGCGGAAGTAATTTCTCTACTGTTGTTTTCAACGGGATATATTCTTGAAACTCATTGCAGAAGGAGCAGTTGTTTGCAGCCCACGAAATATTCCAGATGGCCAACAAAGTTACGAGGCCCGAGAAGTCTCTCATCCTTGGATTTATGGCAGGATCCAGAGGTGGGTATCCGACACTCCTCTCCAGAGGATTGCTGAGTGGACACCAGTGCAGGCTTTCACGGCCGACTGGGCCGTTTGGGCTATTTTTGGAGTGCCGGTTTCTGATTTTGTTGCGTTGGGTTTGGCTGAGTCCTAATTGGGTTCTTTTCCAAGTAAGTTTCTGATTTACCCTGTGTGTGTGTGTCTGTGTGTGTCTGTGTGTGTCTGTGTGTGTGAGAGAGTGTGATTCGTGGTTGGTCCTGCTTTTGGGTTAAGGCCCTTGATGTGGGATGCAGAACGACTAAGCTTTATTAAGCCTCGGACTTCTTCCTTGTTGACGTCGTTAGGAAGTTTGTGGATGTCAGTGGCAGGCATGCTTAGTGGGTGGATGTTGGGAGTGCCCAAGGGAGGCCTCGAACTCAGCTCCATGACCATCCTGGCCCAGCTCAGTAGCTCCTCTTCTGGGCTCTCCTCGTCTGCGCTGCCTCTTGTCCACCTCCAGTCCGCCAGCAGCGCCAGTCACCACCTGTCACTAAAGGGGGATATTCGGCCACTAAACTCTGAAGTCCAAGACTGGCCAACTGCCGAGTAATTTGATTGATTGGGAATCAGGATAATCTGTAACTTTATCTAGAATAATATTTAGTGGTCTTTTTGTTCAACTTTTAGATGTAGGTATAGATAAGAAAAATGATAGTGGTTTTATAAACCAATTTATTATAGAGCATTTTGATCCCTTTTCAGACAAGGCCTTCGTCTACTGCAGGGGTTCTCAACCTTGGCCACTTTAAGACTTGTGGACTTTAACTTTAACTTTAACTTCAACTTTAACTTCAACTCCACAAGTCTTAAAGTGGCCAAGGTTGAGAACCCCTGGTCTACTGAAACGCAAGCGGCCAGCCTGTCTCCTGGATTTGTGCTAAACGAACATCACTGAGAAGACGGTTTAGTTACCAGAGTTTTTCAGGCAAAGAATTGGCCCTTAGCAGTTAAGAAGGTTTTCTTTGATTCAGAATATGGCGTCTACAGAGGCCATGCAATCCCTAACGTACAAATTCAGTTTAAATAAGGTTAAGGAGGTCAGGCTGTCTCCACTGAGGAGAGATTCGCTTCAGGGCCCGTCCTCAGAGGCAGGCAGCCCGTCCTGGGATGGGAAGGAAAATGCACCATGCAGAGACCAGGGAGGAATGCAGCTCCCTTCCCAGCTTTTGTCCCGAGTGATCGTTCTGGTCCGACTCAATCCCTCTGAAATCCGTGATTTCTCCTCTCCAGAAAACCCCTGCCAAGAGCAGGGCGACGTCATCCAGATCAAGCTGAGCGAGCACACCGAGGTCTTGCCGAACCCCGACGGGACCGGGAGCACCACCATGCTGGTGGACACCATCTTTGAAATGAATTACGCAACCGGCGAGTGGACCAGGCTGACCAAGCACAAGCCGATGACAAACATCTCGTAAACAGTTCAGCCACGGGAAGATGTAGACCAAGTAGATCCTAGAATAAAGCCAGCTTATACATTGTGTGTCAACTCGGACAGAACAACATTCCTGTGTGTGACCTGTAACCAGCCCGTGTCACCGCTCAAGTGGGAAGAGGCGACAAAACGGTCCTCGGATGGTGGAAGGATTCATGGCCTCCGGCAGTTTGGCAGGAAAGGGGTTTTATTTGCCTGCCTTGAGAAAGAATAGCAAGGAAGAGGCAGATTCACAGCAGGGACCTCCGTTGACTTTCTCGGTTCTCTGTTAAAAATAGGCACAGTTTCTTTTTTCCTTTTGCAGCTGCCTGCAAGCAGCAGCGTCGGTCCCTTGGGGTGGTTTCCTCAGGCACCCACCCTGAAAAGCCTGTAGGGCCTTCCCTCTCTCCTCTGCTCCTCCGGATTGCCCAAATAATAAACCTCCACTTCCTTGAGAACATCCAGCCCCCCAGCCGCATGGAGATGCATGGCTTCCCATAAATGGGTTGCCTTTGAACATGGATACATAAAAAGAGTTGAGTTCCCCCCTCCCCCAAGCTTATCTCAGGGCCCCCAAGGGGAGCTGCCTTCCCCAGGGTCAGAGTCGGTGCAGCGAGCAGCCTCTGAATACTCTTAAAATGGGTATAAATCCCAAGAACTTGACATTGGCTGCTTCAGGCTAACGTCGCTGGTTCCAGACCTCGCAGGATGGCCTTGCAGGATGGCCCCAAACGGGTCCCTTTTGAGCTTGCTCAAAAGGTGAATATCGGTGGATGTCCTAACACGGTGAAGCTTTTGGGGAATCTCCAAACAGTAATTAGGCACCCCTTCCCTGCTCTGTAGCCGTGGGGTCGAAGGAGGATCTGAGATGGTTTATCACGCAGGGCTGAGTTTCTGCATTTCTCTTTTCGGAAGGATTTGTTGGTTCTCCGAGGGCTGCAGGGCCTGGCCAGGAGCAACGCTGCTTGCAGGGGCCCCATCCTTGCCGGCTCCTGGGGAATTTCTCTTGCAAGCCTTTGAAGTTGAGGAGAGAGGGCAGCTCAATAGCGTAATCGTTTATGCAGAGGAAGAGTTGAAGAATAAAGAATTTCTTTCGGTTCCTTGAAATGGTTGGGAGATGCTAGGATGCTTTCTTTTAAGTGGAAGGTCCAGGGAAGCTGTTTGACCAGGCTGCAGATGGAAACAAAACGCTCTGAGCTCCTGTTCTGAGCACCTCCGGAGAACCTGAAGTGAGAGAGAGGGAAGATGGGCCGCCTTTTAGGTTTTGTTTTAGCACAGCTGAATTGTGTGTTTGTTTCTGAATTGTACCCAGTAGGCCTAACCAGAGTCAGAAGAGCATCACAAAGGGCTGGTTTCAGAAGAGTTTTTTGTGCAGCGTCATTTGACCTGAACCTGGAAGCAGGATTTTAAACCATAGGGCTAATTTTACTAAATTTGTCAGTTTTATGCAGTATCAGCCTGGCTTGCTCAGGCTATTTTAAGAGGCCACCTGGCTATATTCTTTTAACATTGGAAGCCTCCCCTCCCCCCCGTCTTTAGCTGGCATGTAGCAGGACGTGTCCTGGCGTGTTCAAACGTAAAGGCAATATTGACTGCTTGCTTGAACATCATGGCCGTCTGATTTGGAGGACATGCTATTTCATCTTTTATCCAAAAACTTGGTTTGAAGTTAGAATGCAGTTTTCTCTAGAATACCTCTGAGGACTTGGAGCAATACGAACTAACAGGTGTTTATGGTTCTGCTCTAGAGTATTTAGCCAGGGGGTTGGGGTGGGTGCCCAAAAAAAGTCCAGCTGGTCAGAATAGGGCACGGCTTTGAGTACAGAGTTGTGGCTATCACCTGGACTTTCTCGCCCTCCCACCCTCCCCTCCCTCCGTTGGAAGCAGTGGCATCCTTGCGGTCACCTGTGGTGGAATCAGTCACCTGTGATGAATTCAGAACAGTGGGAGCCTGGCATAATACTTGAGAAGAGTTTTGCCTCGCCGGGGGGGGGGGGCTGGCCCTGCACAGCCAGCAGCTTTTACTTGAGTTAGAAGCTTCTCATTTCAGAGTCCGTGCAAGGAAGGGTGCCGTGAAGCTGCTGCTGGTGCAACCCAGATAGAATCCTATGGATGTCCTCAAAGAGATCCTCATTAGAGCCTCGTCTTTGCTAAGCGCTTGGGAAATCACCATCCGATTTGGGCTGGCACAGTAGGTTGAAACTGAGGGATGCCTCTGTCCGGGAAGCCCTTGGGGGAGGTGGGTTCTTTCTTTCCGGATCCCTCTCCCTGTGCCCTGTGGTTGCGGTCTGGCTGCCCAGAGAGAGCTGGCAGTAAACTCTGCAAAGGCCGGCTGGAAAGGCGGAGGCAGCAGGCGGCCCAAGCAGCCAGCCAGCCTGACTGATGGGTGCAGCTTGTCCAGGGCAACAAGGCTCTCCGTGTGGCCCTGCTTGGCTTAAAAGGGACTCTTCTGATTCTGACAGAAAAAGGCAAGTGACCGGTACTATCCACAGTTCTAATCTGGGGGGGGGGGAGATATTTTAAGAGTTTAATTTTAGCTGTAAGATTACTTGTAGTATCCAGCATCCATAAGCATCAGACAAGCTGAAGAGTTACTGCTGAAAAAAAAACCCACGCAACTTCCCTCCTGCCCTACCAGTTAGCAGAAGCCCAGAAGCCCTTGGCAGCCCTGGGACTTCCCTTCCTGTGCCCCCCCCCACCCCCACCCCTCCCCGACTGATGGAAGGGGAGAGAAAAGGCAAGGCTAGGAGATGAACTCTTGAGACCGTGGGATTCTGGTACCTTTTTAACAAGCAATGTTGTTTTGTAAAATGTTGCCTATCTAGTAGAGCAGGCCAGATGTTTTCTATCTTATTTTGTTTTTTTTGTACAGATGTAAATGCAAGACCTCATTTTCCTTGAGTACGTATTTTCGGCATCATATCTGTAATAAAGTTCAGATTTTTCTAAGTACATTTTTCTTTTTGCCCCAGTGGTGGTATTATTTGGCATCTGCTCGTCCTTGACGGGGCTCCCGGGCGCAGGCCCTAAGGACGTGCTAACTAAATGGCAAATGTTCTCAGACCCTACTCCACCGAGCAAGCTGAATGAATGGTAGCACTTAACTACCAGGTCACTGCTGCAATTCAATGGGCGTAAAGTTTAAATATAGCATTGAGGTGAGGACGCTTGTGTCCCGATTCTATTTAAAGTCTTACATCTATTCAACCACGCTCCAAGTATTTTAGGAGGCGCGATGCAGTTGATGAAAGCTCATGTTTTTAAACAAAATTTGTAATCTGAAAAGGCAATCTGTAGTTTACTTAATGTGGCATAACGTGACCCTCCTAAAATTTCTATCGGGAACTTTTATTAACATCCACTCCACATCACAGGTAAAACTGTATAATGCATTACTTCTGTTCACATCTTTGCCATACTCACGAAGAATGCAGGAACACCCTTTAAAAAAAACAACTTATATAAAGGAAGCTGGGATTCAGTCACCCTCCCATCAGCACAGCATCTCTTGAAAACAGAAGAGAATGGGATTAAACGGGGTGTGAGGGGAGAAGCAGGCAGAAGAACTAGGTTAAAATAATGGCCTGGATCCAGTCAGGGTCCATGGAGAAAAAGACCTACGAAATTCCCGCAATGCATCCCCAAAGGAGAAGCAACTACTAGGAGCAGCTTGAGATGCTAACGACAGCACTAGTCCACCTGCTTCCTGGTCACTAAAAACATCTATTTGTGGTTGGGCTTCCAATCCCATTTTTAGCCAGAAGTTGCCAGAAACAAAAACACAAAAAAACGGGGACGTCTGCTCAGGGAGGTCAGCTCAAGAGTTGCTTTTGTTTCCAGCATCCTTTTGACACTTATTTCAGTCTGCTTCTCAAAAGAAGTCTCAAAATAGGTTCGATTTTGAAATACTTTTATTATGCAAATACGATCTAAAAATTGGGCACAGATTTTAATATCCATTTAAAGGAGGACACTGGTAATGCATTTTTTTTCCCCTTTTTTGCTTATGGGAACTAAACAGTTGACCTGAGGCACAGTTGACTGGACTCTTCTTCCAAAGCTTGCCACGGGTTCAAGAGGTGTGCTGCTTCCTTGTCTTCAGCGTCTTGAATGTTGTTACAATTAAAACAATAAAATCAAAAGCCATGGTACCACATTCCCCCCTCCCCCACCCTCTTATTTAATGCAATCCTGTTGAGCGGATCTCCTCATCACGTTGGGCTTCAAAAGCTAGTCGAGCTCTCTCTCTCTCTTTTTCTCCCTCTATTTAAACATTTCCGAGGGGTGATTACTATTTCAAAGGCTACGAGACCGTCCATATACGCCGTCGCTGGCCGAAAAATCAACACACCTCCGTTCAGGAAGCACCGGGGAAGGAAGAACTGTTCCATTCCTAACAGTTCAAGTATTCTCATTATTTATTTCTGGAGAGAAAACCTGGTTTGTCCTGAAATGTCTGAACTTGGCAGGCCAGAGTTCATGATCAGTGCAGATGCAGCGGGCGCCCAGCTGCGGGGTTGGCTCAGTCGGTTAAAAATCGTTCGCCCCCAAAGCCAGTTCTTGCGCAAGATGTGTAGTAAATGGGTGTCCTTCCCTGATCCTATTCACAACTTATTTACAAGACAACCTTGGCAGTGGGACTGGCGGGGGGGGGGGGAGTCTGTTCCTCTCAACATTATGTCCTCTTCCACTTGTTCCTTTGCCCTTTACATTTGACCGAAATCAGTTTCCTGGGAGGCCGTTTGGCTTTCTTCTCCGTGAAGTTCTCCCCGGGGTGGTCAGGGCAAAACCACTCTCCGCTCCGGTTGCACTCCAGCAGGGCCTCCTCTTGGTGATCCTTGCAGAAGGAATTGGGGCAGAAGTGGCAGAAGGAAACGGAGGGCTTGCCACAAACGTCGCAGTGATGCCAAGGGCACTCCCACTTGCCTGCCGTGTGGGGGGGGGGGGAAAGAACAAAATATCAACTCAGAAAAACGGGCCACGATGTCCACACATCCACCAAAATCCTTCCCTCCAGCCTGAATGAACCGGACAAAGGCAGCCACTCTATTGAACAATGCACACGTTCGCTTATCTCCTTGACCGTTATCAAAATAATGGACAAGAACCGATTAAAAACAACTTGAAATAAAAAAGTCAGCATGTTGTTAAGCAAACACAACCGGAAGTGTTTAAAGCTAGAAACACACTTTTGGAGAGGGCCTCTTTCAGGACTTTTCCTTCCCGCTGAATAAACTACAATTAGCTTAACAATGTACGGTTTAACTTTGGAATCTGGTTTCCTCTCCATGAGCCTGCTGCTTTATCATTTCCAAGGACGACTCCTGAAGACGATGTCCCTCTCCCTGGGACAGAGAAGACCCCAGGCAGATGAACGTGGCCCTGCTGAGCAGAATGGCTGCTAGCCTCCTTCTCCTGCCCACCACCACCTCTCCCACGGAGCTGGCATGCAGGAACACACACACACAGACGCCCAGGAGGAGCTTGAACAATTCTGCCCGGTCAAACCCCTCAACAAAACTACACCAACCTTTCCCTTCTCACTGCTTTACCGTGGACCAGCTTGGCTGGAGACGGTTAACCCCGGACTCAACTCTTAGCTTGACCCCCCCGAAGGGGGAGCAGCGGAGGAAAACAGACTCCTTCTAAACTTGCAATTTTTCAATTACAATCCTCGCGGGTCCAAAATCTGCATTTTCTTACTCACCGAAGGGACGTTTTACCAGATCGAGGCAGGAGAGGTGATAGGTCTTGGTGCAGGACTTCCGGTCACACAGGACAAGCTGCCCTCCATCTCCGCAGCGGAAACAGTAGTCCTCCGTTTTTTTCCTAGCTTCATTTTTCGTTTTGCGTCTCCTTGCCCTTCTTTTGGTCTTCTTTCCTTTCTCTTCTGAGGCGTTGGAGGATGAATTCTTAAAAAAAGAAAAAAAAAAGAAAAAGAAAAGTTTCCGTTTTGCAGATTAGGAGATTAGTGCAGCCTTTAAGGAGTTGCCCCACCGTTTTTAGCCATTTTAAATTATAAAAACTTGTTGGGAATCCTCTTGCAAAATGTTTCCAGTGTGGTGACTTGACAATGGCCACGCAAGACGGAACTAAAGAGAGAAGCATTGTTGGTCAAAATGCCACCATCGTCCACTCTTACCTTCCTCGGGGAGAGACTATTTAATTTTGTAATTTTACTGAATGCTCCTCCACTAAAAAAACAGCTCTTGGTAGTGCCAAAAGTGCTGTTTTCAAGAGGCAACTGGACTTTCTTTGTTTTCCTCTGAAGATGTTTCCCTTCTCATCCCAGAAGCTTCTTCAGCTCTGGACTGGATGCTGGGAGAATGGCAGGATTTACACTCCTTGCAGACAGCTGGTCATTTGTACCCTGAAGCCACTTGGAGGTTTTTCTCTGTCCTGAGTCAGAGTCATTGAGAAGTGGGAGCTGTGCTTCATGCAGATATATCAATCCTTCCATTCCCCACCATCCAGTCAGAGCTGAAGAAGCTTCTTGGATGAGAAGCAAAACGTCTTCAAAGAAAAACAAGAAAGTCCAGTTGCCTCTTGAGAAAAAAAAAAGCACCTTTGGGACAACCGTGACCTGGATGACGGAGAAGGACCCAGAGGTATTCTTAGAAATAATTGGACAATTGTTTTATGATGATTTTTTTTTTTTTAACATCACAAAAAGTTTTTCAAAATTGGCCAAATTTCGTTGGGAGTTACGGGTTCCAGATTCCGGACACATTCTGTGAGTTAGTCCATTTGAGGTGCCTGGCTTCAAAAGGCCTTGCCTTAGGCTGCCCCTTTCTGCCCCCTAAAATTGGTCCCTCAGAAACCACTCGGCGAGCGTTGTAGTCGCCCGTGGAGAGAGATTCCTCTTCTTGGCGCATGTCACATACCTTCGGTCTGTCCCCAAGGAAGCCGCTGCAGTTGGGAGCCCCACACTTGCACACTGTCTTCTCATTGCCCAGGCAATCCAGATTGTAGTTGAAGGTTAATTCTGTTCCTGAGGGGGAAACCAAATTGATTTTATTAATGTTTATGGGGTTAGGAAAAAGATGGGGTCGGGATTTAGGTTAGGGTTAGGATTAAGGTTGGGGTTTTTCCAAGTAACATTCTCAATATTTAGCAAACAGCATAATGTCTGGGTTTATGTATTTAACCAACAATAATAGAAAATAGTTAATTATCATAAACAATATGCTAATTAATCATTCAATAGCCTTCTTCTTGCTAATATGTATTCCAAATTACGTATCACCTTCCTTTCTCTCTAATTCGTTTTTCTAGCCATGGATAGAAATTATCCCATGTTCTAAAGTACACCGAGCCTTCTTTCTCTTTTATCTTTTAAAGTCAATCTATCCACATTTCTACACACTATAAAATTTTCTTAACTAATTCTTCATTTGGTAAGTTTTCATTTTTCCAATGTTGGGCAAATACCATTCTTGCTGCCATTAGTACATGTGGTATTAAATATCTGCAATCTTTCTCATAATTACCTCCTATTATTCCTAACAAAAATAATTCTGGTTTAAAGTCTATTTGTTTTTTAGTCATTTTCTCCAACCATGAAAGAGGAAAAGCTTATTGTAACCATCATTACAACAGGAACAAGGTCAGCTTGGAAACAGCACCCCCAGTTTCTGCAGCTTTGTCAAACAAAATATTTTTTTCCTCTTTTGTTTGTGTTTGTTCTGCTGCATTAAGAGGGCAGGTTAAGCCCACACTTGAAAGATGTTTCAGCTGCATCAGTGTGAGAAGTTTTCTGAGCAGGCTTTTAAGGCTTGATTTCTTTTTAAGAGAAAAAAAACCTTGCACAGGAGGAGGAGAGCAGCTTGTACCTGTGGGAATGTCACACACCGCAAACAAGCCTACTCGGGTGTCGCCATGCACCGTCCACTTCAGGGTCTCGCAGTTCGGCTGGCAGCTGTGATTCATAAAGCGAGAATAGTTGCCTTTCGGCCCGGCGTCAATTATGCGGTCCTGGAAATCAAAGGAGTCAGGCAAAAATCTGAGGTACAGCTGTACCGTTTCAACAGAAACAGAGCCTTGGCCCCCCCCACAGCTGGTATATTTAATTCTTCCTCGACAGACTTAAATCTGTAATCTGTGCAAATTTTATCACACTTTTAAGAGAAACCTAGAATTTCAGAGCTCTACATCTGGATTTGATTAATTCTGCCTTACAGTAATGTCTCATCACCTAGCTAAATTAAGATACCTGGAAAACGTACAAAATTGTGAAAGAAATATAATTGTTCCTCGGTTTGGAACAATTGGGTCAGGAAGATGTGTTTTCTTTCTTTTCTCGTCTTGAGATGATTAGACAGAGAAAAAAATGTTTTGGATCTTCAATGGACAATGCAAAGAAATGGGGTTTCTTCTGGTTTTTTTTTAAAAAACAAACCTTGGTATCCCTTCCTTGAAAAGCAGGGAGGATAGAGATATTGCCATTAAGTATTTCCAGTCCTGGGAACACAGAAGGGTAAGCAAACAAGCAAAACTCTTCGTGTAGAGTAGGGGTCTTCCAACTCGGCCCTTTTATGACTTGTGGACTTCAACTCCCAGAATTCCTCAGCCAGGCACGTGTGGAGTTGAAGTCCACAAGTCATAAAAGGGCCGAGTTGGAAGACCCCTGGTGTAGAAGTTGAGAATTCCTAGATCAGTCAGAAATTATCTTTTCCTAGTTCCAAAGTAGATGAAGAAGTTGAAGCTTCAGCTTTGTTGGACAAAAGCATTTGTAGGTGAAAGGTACAGAACTGTCACATAATGCAACCTTCTCTTCTTCCATTCAGCTTTTATTATTGAATAATTACTATATTCACTTCGGAGCGTAATCCAATACACGTCTACATAAAAAGGAATGCCATTTACACATAAGAGGATTTTCACCAAGATAGGTGGATACAGGATTGCAGTTTTAAACATAACTCAAAAAAAGGGTGTCAAAGAAATACTAGCACTTCCTGTCGCCCTAATTTCTACAGAGGCGTTTTAAACTCGGTGTTTAAAACGGTGTTGATCGGTAGGCTTACTGATGTTGCTTTTGTGCTAGGTTTTTTTCCCCCCACTGTGAGAATTGAGAGTCTTGCTATTGCTGAATAAAAAGCCAGTTTATAAATACCGCATTTATAGGTACCAGGGTTAAGACGAAGGTCAAGCTAAGCCATATAAAAAGAACCCTACCTTATCAATGGTGAGCATGTAAAAGTGCGTGATGTCGTTTTCGTGAGCGTATTTGATCCTCGCCATGCATTCCCCTTCGTCAATCACTTCGCCCACATACTCGTTCACAAACTCGCCCTGAGGGAGGGGAAAGCGCAGCTGCTCAACCAGCCAAGAGAAGAAAATGGGGGGGGGGAGGAGAAAGGGAGGGGGGGGGCCTTTGCACAACCGTCAGACCTGGGTGTAAGAATCAAGCCTGGCCCCAAAGGCTGCCTCTGTCCAATTTCCCTTTTTCTTGGGCTGATACGATCCAGGTAAGCCCAACTTTTCTGTGGTTCACTGAAACATTCCTTAAGGGTGAGTTTTGCCCCACTTTACGACCGGTCTTGTCCACGGTTGTTAAGTGAATCAGTTAAGCTGATAACCAAGTGGTTAAGCGAATCTGTCTTGCCCGTGGACTTTGCTGGTCAGAAGGTCACAGAAGGGGATCATCACGTGACTCCGGGACACTCCGCGACCGTCATAACTCTGAGTCAGTGCGAAGCGTCTCAGTTTTGATCACGTGACCCACGGGGGATGCTGCAACGGTCACGAAGGGTGAGAAACGGTCACAAGTCACTTTTTACAGTGCCGTTGTAACGTCAAATGGTTACTAAATGAACTGCTGTAAAAGCCGAGGACTCTCCGTGTGGACATTTTGAGCCACAGGGGGAAAGAAAGGTGGGATGTAAACCGAAGGGAGAGACTATTATTATTATGATGCCGAAAGGCCCCTTGGGAGTCCCCCCCCCCGGCTGCACGTCCTCCATCTGGTGCTGCCACAAGCACACACACACACACACACCCCGCCGGTCAGCAGCCCCACCTTCTTAATGTCCCTCTTGGCGACCAGGCCCCAGCCCTTGCCCTCCGTCCGGATGATCTTGGTCTCCGGGTACTGGCGCTTGCTGAAGCACTGGTTCTGGCAGCGCCCTCCAGCCGGGCAGACCTGCGAGTGGCACTCGTACATCAGCATCCGGTTCAGGCACTCGGAGTCCAGGCCGCAGGGGTTCTCGTCCGAAGGCTTGCAGTTGCACTTGGGGATCTCTGAGATGTCCGCCGTATAGATCTGGACCTTCCCAAAGGGCTTGTTGACCTGCAGACGAAAGACCAAAGCAGGCGCTGACTGGGCGCCCCCCCCCAAAAGGCCCACAAGGTCCCGACCCAAGCGCACCGACCCACTTCCGTCCTTTGCGCTCGTGTGTTTTGCGCATCCCTTGCACTCTAACCCCCCCACCCCCTCGGCTTTCATGGGACCTCGAAGACTTTGGCGGCTCCTCCTGTTGCTCAGAGGCACCGAGGGGCAGGCTGCCATGGCAGCTGGGGGGGCTTCAGATTCTGCCAGCCTCGCCTGCTTCCACTTCCTTCCCCAGCACCCCACACGGGCCTCTATCCGGCCAACAGGAGGGCGAAACCCTGCTAATCCTAACCCAGCTAGCTGCCTCCTCCAAGGGGAAAGAGAACAACCAACTGGGTTAGGGTAGTCTGAGGGGCAAAAGAAGCCAGGAGATCCCTAGATATTCTGGGTAGCGGTGGGAGAAAAGGCAGGCCAGACCCCAGCTTTAGCATTCTTTGCTGTATGGAAGGGCGAGTTTGGGAACTAAAGAAAGCACACCTCTTCTCTGAGTGGTTTTTTTTTTGTGTGTAATTACACATATACAGAAATGCATAAAAATATTACCAATTCGACCTAGCAAAACACACAATCCAGAAGATTTATTGAATGCTTTTTGGATGTGAAGATGATTAAGTCATACTTTATGGATGAACATTCTGAAAAAACATTATTCTGCCACAAATATTTCCCTTTAAGTAACTGGTAGTTATTTATTTTAAATTATAGTTGCTCAGTTCTGTTTCCCATATGTTTAACACTCCTCTACTGTAGATCCAATATCTGGTTATTATCATTCAGCTTGTCAACTAGAACTAAAATCCTTTGGAAATATCTTATCCCTTCTCTAGCAATTTTTATTTAATAAAACTAGAACAAAAAGACAATTAAAGCCCTTTATCTCTCACTCCTGTACTTAAAAATGGTCCTTTCCTCTGACGATTGATACAACACAGAACCCCATTTAGGCTAAAGCTGACCTATGAAAACTCCAAAGTTTTCATCCCCAGCTACCCTCTTCTCCTTCACCCCAGAGCATCCTGGGCCCATCCCTGGACCGATTATTTTGGGGGTCAGAGAGGGACCAGACCCGTCCTTCAAAGCATCTCACCTTGATATGTTTGTAAGGGGGAGGTTTGCGTTCGTTTTCTTGAGTTTCTTTGGCTTCCCGCTGAAATTTTATCTCCCGGAAGCGTGTTTCCGCGTCTTGCAAAGCTTTAAAAAAAGAATTGGTAAAATTACAACTACAAATATTCCCTATAAGAATTAGGCCTCAACCTCATTAGCTGCTTGGATCTGCATATGTACCGTGTTTCCCCAAAAAGCAAGGCCTACACCAACAATAAGCCCTAGCTTGATTTTTTGGGGATGGGCCTAATATAAGCCCTATCCCAAAAATAAACCCTAGTTTTGGGGCGAGGCACACACCTAAAAATCAAGCTAAGGCCCACCTGCTCTGTACCCGCTCACCTGGCAGCCAGGCCTCTCCTCTCTGGCCCATTTCTTCTTCTGCAGCCAGGCCTGCATTTCTCTGAAAACCTCTTTAGCTGAGCACCAAGCGATGGATTGAATCCATGGCTCGGTACTTGGCTGCATGGACCTTCCGGGAAGGCCTGATTGCAAAATGCAGGCCTGAATGCATCTGCAGAACTTCGGCCCCAGAAGAAGTGGACCGGCTGGGTGGGGCTGTCAGTGCCAGAGGTGAGGTAAGGCCTACCCCGAAAATAAGAGCTGGTACCTCTTTTGGAGGCAAAAAATAATAATAAAAAAAATAAGACCCAGTCTTATTTTCAGGGAAACATTGTATTATATCGATATGTTACAGCATCTCAGGTTCTTGAGAAGAATGTGATGCTTATGAAGGCCAACCCCAGTTGAGGGACTAGCAGCTGTGATTTCACACAGCTGTGTACAAGTAGTCCTTGACTTACAACTGTAATGGGAGTGACTGGTATTGATTTTGCAACATTTTTTGCGAAGGTCACCCATTTAATCATCACAGTGATTAAGTGAGCGAATGGTTTGCTGGGGGTGGTTTTGCTGCAATGTATGCGGCTCGGTTGAGAAGCGCTTGAAGTTCGGTCACGTGACACTGGAGGGGAGGGACCTTCAGACCTTCAAAACCAATAGGGTCTGGGAGAAGATGGATAGATTATATTCAGAAAAAGTATGGGACTACAAAGTTTCATTTATTTTATGAGTAAATTTTATAGTAAATGTTGTAGAGATTTGTTTATGATGTAATTTAAGGGGAGTTAAAGGCTAAGTATGATATTTTTTTTTCTTTTCTTTCCTTTTCTTTTTCCTTTCCTTTTTATTGTTAACTTTGTCATTAATAACCCTGTACTCTGCTCTGGGAAGTGAGGAGGGGAGGGTTGAGGGTGGGTGGGTGGGTAAGGATAATATAGATATGGTAGTTTATGAGAGAGGTGCTGCTTGGGCACTTCCCCTATGCTGTGTTCATGTGTTTGAGAGGGATGAGAGGGGAGGAAGGTGTAGGGAGGAAGGAGGATGGTAAGAGGAGAAGGGGAGGAAGAGAGTAGGAGGGGAGGAAAGAAAGAGGAGGGAAGTAGGGAAGGTACTAGAGAGGGTGGACGCAGCCTGGGGGGAATAGGCAGGCGGTACCAATGGTTATGAATTTATTTTATCATGTAAATTGTATTTTGTATGATGAATAAATGGAAAATAAAAAAAAATTTATTGGAAAAAAACAACAAGAGGGTCTGTTGTAACTTCCAATGTTTGCCAAACAACTCGTCACAGGTTGAGAACTCCCCGTATACAATAATTATAATATAGTTACCAACCTCGTTGACCCTGCTTAGCTTTTCTGAAGTCAAGCTTAACTAGGCGCCGTCACCAGGCGCAGCCAAGTAAAATACTGAAATCCAAACTCCTGGGTGAACTGCACTGGATTCTGATTCTACGCGACAGAAGCTGATCGCCTAGCAAGAGTGCCTTTGAGTTGAAATGTGGCGAAATATTTTACCGTTTTTGAAGACTTTCCCGATCCCTTTAATGGCCTGGTACCGACTTCCCCGGTCTCCTTCCATATAGGGGAACACGCGGGCCTGATGGGTCCAGTAGTAATCTTTAGAGCCAAAGAAAAACACAGGGAATTCTCCAATCTCGTGCTTCATTTTCTGGATATTTGGGGGGACGTTTTTGGGATGGCAGACTTCGGCTGGCCACCACCTACCACAAAAACAACCCAACGAAAGGAAGAAATTGAGGCCAGCGTCCTCTCAGAAACAAATGAACATCAGTCTCATACAGAAGAGATTGTGTTAATGCATACAACTCCCCGTCAAAGATCTTTCTACCTACAAATTCCCCCTTTTCTGAGCTCTGAGGAAGAGACACCATCATATAGACCAGTGGTTCTCAACCTGTGGGTCGGGACCCCATTTGGGGTCGAACGACCATTTCAGGGGGGTCGCCAAACAACGCAGTCCGCCATTTTTTCCCCTTTTCCTTAGCTGTGCTACTCCCTTTTATTCTATTGGCTTTTGAAAGCCAATAAAATAGACTCTCTTAAATAGAGTCTAATTCTATTGGCTTTCAAAAGCCAATAGGAATTGTCCAGGCTGTCTCTGCCCTGCTGAGCCCGCCAAAAGTCCCAGTCTGCAAACGGTGCTGCACCAGTTGAGTAGTCCTCAACTTACGACCGGCTGGGGGTCACGGAATTAAAAAGGTTGAGAACCACTGATATAGACCCACAACGATTTTTTAAAAAATATTTAAGGTATGTTTATAAATCCAAACCTGTAATTTCCCAGTTTGACCCAAATGATATCTTGAAAATGGATTTTTTTCCCTGCTTTGCAGTCATTGCAATACCAGCTTCCGTCTGGCATTTCAATGTTTAGACAGTCGGGATGAAACGCAGCAGGACAAGACTCACAACATAACAAGCTTCCCCCTGTAACAAAAGGCACAAAACAACCCTCAATGACAGGAAAAAGAAAAAAAAGGCTTTATTTTGAGCATAAAAATGCTAATGTGTTTCTCTGTAAAGATTAAAGCTCAAGTCCATGCAAGCAAAAAGGAATTATGCAAAGATTACAGTGTTTGCTAGGCTCTATTTTGAGAACAGCAGCAGAACGAACTCCTAGTAAACTGGGAGATGTGCCTACTATCTACACCTCCCTTTGTGACCAAGAAAAGCTGGAAGCACAACATTTGAACCACGCTTGTTGGACAAACAGCCTACAAATGCTATCCGAAGACAGAAAGCTTTAAAATGTGGGTCATATTCCCCACATCAAGTTCGTCCATGGATGATGGCTTGCTGACTCTTTCAGCACACATTTTTAAATCTAGGCTACCCAATTTAAACATGGATTTGAAGCTAGACTTGACTCACACACCAAGACTGAAGGTCTTCACGCAATGAATGGGAAAAAGGTTGATTTGGGTCCTCTTTTCTTGGACTGAAGGCACAGATGAGGTGGCTGAGAACCGCATTTCTTATTGAAACCTATTTCTTCTCCCATACCTGCCCTCAAAAAGAGAATTTTCTGGAGCAGGTTTCAGGAGTCAATGCGGGGTGGGGCAGGCAGGTTAGCATATGCTAACTTCATATTTATAAAAGAACTCTTCCCATTCTTATATTTAGACATGCAAAGTCTTCAGTTCCATTCAGAACCAAAACCCCTATCTTTTCTAAATACTTTTGCAACACACACACACACACACACACACACACACACACACGAAATAAAGGGGCTTTAAACTTAATAAAAAGTCTGACCAGCCACAACAAAATCCCCTTACCCACCATGAAGACCCATCACAGCCCCGAAGAACCGTTCGAATAAAATTAAGTCAGTTGTTTACCTTTTGAGCACACAAAACACCAGCTGACGTTCACATGAGCGTGGTGGCTTTTCCCCTTTGTGGCAGTAAAGTGGTTGGTACACACAATGCTGCTGGAGGAAAGCATGGCACAACCGGCAGCCACACAATTGTCGCCCACGTGGTAAGCCACCGGACAGCGAATGCACCGTATCATTTTGCCTGTCAACATATTGACAAAAATGCTTAGGAACTTAAAAAGGAGCAGAGCGCACCAAAATCCATAACTAGCTAGGGGAGTATGGCAGCGTTTCTCAGTCTTTGAGATGTGTGGACTACAACTCCCAGAATTCCCCAGCCAGTTGTGGAAGTCCACTGGCTGGGGAATTCTGGGAGTTGAAGTCCGCACATCCCAGAGTTGAGCAACACTGGATTGTGGCCTAAGCTTCCATGAACTGCTCTCTAAAGTACGGGAGAGCGTCATCTTGAGAGAGACATGCAGGCACACGGACACAAAAATGAGGCTGAATGTGGGGAATTACAGAGAGAAGGGCAGATGGGAAAAACATCTCTAAAATGGGCATTTAGACATGAATCAAACATTTCACAGCAAAAACTACCAAACCCTGCCAAGGCCCTTGTTTGACCGGAAGACGCTCGCCTCAAAATGATTTTTCCCCCACTTCGGTTTCATAGCTAGTAGACTCTCCTGCTGTGGATGGAAGAGCTTACTCTGTTGTGTAAACCATTTGTGATACCTCGGACTCACAAGGACGGTATGACTAATCCATGTGAGCCTATCACCAGGCAGAAAAGAAGTCTGGCTGTCTATTTATTTAATCGGCAAAATCCTGACCTTAAAAACCCTTCATAAATTAACAGCTCGGCTCATAACAGGAGCGTCCCTTATTTCATCACGAAACTGGCGTCTCTTTGCTCAAGAACGCCCACCTTCGAACAAACAAAAGACTACGGCTAGTCCTGGACTTACAACAGTTTGCTTAGTGACTGTTCAAAGTTACAACAACACGGAAAAAAAAGAGACTTATGGCCATTTTTCAGACTTACGACCGTTATAGCATTCCCCTCCCCGGTCACGCGATTTACATGCAGAGGCTTGAAAATTGGCTCACATTTATGACGGTCGCAGTGTGTCCCGGGGTCACGTGATCCCCTTCTGACAAGCAAAGTCAGTGGGGGGCTGGAGCCAGATTCATTGTACAACTGGGTTACTAACTTATTGTGGCCGTGAGTGGAGGACTGCCTGCGTTTGTGGCAGGCGGCCGCGGCGCCTCTCTGTGCTCCTGGCAGCGGCCGCATCATGGCCGCCCACCCCGGTGCTCTGGGCCCTCCGGGAAAGAGCCCCCGGCGGCACCCAGAGAGCCAGAGGGAAGAAGAAAGGGGGGGGGGAAAGAAGTAGAGAGCAGGTACCTTTGGACACTTTGGGGTTGGAGGGGTTGGCAATGTGACAACTCTCGCAACTGTGCAGAGGGCAGCGAAAGCCCCGGTTCTCAAACACGGTGAGGGGGGATTTCTTCACGCAGGCCTCGTGATAAAACTTTCCGCAGTGAGAGACGGCACAGCGCTTGACCTCCGACTGCTTCTCCTTGCAGACAAAACAGGCGTGGAGCCCTGATGAAAACGTAAAGCATCCTTTCAGGGTTGCTCAAGAATAGAACAGAGCCAAGTTCATGCTTAGCTGGAGCCAACAAAGTGCTTGGAATGAAAAGTAGCTACCTTTTTTTAAAAATAAAAAATAAATAAAAAATACATCATTTTTCACAGGCCTGTCCCCCCCATAAGCATCTTCCTCTCAATATTAAATGTCTAACTTTGTAAATGTCTTTTAGAGAACAGTAAGGAAATTTGGGGGAAATGGAAGGGTGGCTGTACTGCAAAATATTCCACAGAGTGGACCAAATCCTTTCCAATAGGAAAGGTGGAGACGGGAGGTTAGCACGGGGTTCCATCCCCCGGCAACGAGGGTCCAGAGCGGGCAGAGGCTCCTGTCCCGCCCCCCCGGGAAGCGAGACTTGCCTGAAGTGCATTCGCTGCACCTGAAGCGCCCCTTGGGTCGTCCGGAGAGGCCGCTGCAGCTGGCGTGGAAAGCCCCCAGGCAGCGTCCTTCACACAGCAGCAGCTCCCCGGGCTTCTCGCAGACCTTGAGAAGGGAAAAAAAGTTAAGCCTTAAAGGGCCAGATCGAGGGTCCCTCTCCCTTGAGGCTGCCGTCTTTTTTAAGGGCACGGGGCTCCTTAAAAAAAAAAAAATTCAGATTCCCCGAGAGGAGGGTCCATGGTCAGCCTCGTCCGAGTGTGTGCCAAGAGGACGCCTCCGGCAGCAGCTGCAGCCACAGAGCTGGCTTCAACGGGGAGCTTCCACGGAAGGCGAACATTCGTGGCTTCTTGTGGTGGAGAAAAGAAGCATTTGCAGACCCCTTTTTAGCACAGGGAACCCTCGACTTACAGCGGTTCATTTGGTGACTGCTGAAAGTTTACAACGGCAATGAAAAAAGTGACTTATGACCGTTTTTCACAGTTACGACCTTTGCGGCATCCCCAGGGTCACGTGATCAAAATTCAGTGGCTTGGCTGCCGGCTCCTACTTAGGGCCATTGCTGCTTCCCAAGATTGTGTGATCACTTTTGGCGGCCTTCTGATCAGCAAAGTCAATGGGGAAACCGGATTCACTTAACAACGGGGTTACTAACTTATCAACTCCAGTGATTCACTTAACCGTGGCAAGAAAGGTCGTAAAATGGGGCAAAATCCACTTAACAAATGTCTCATACATTTTGGGCTCAATTGTGGTCGTAAGTTGAGGACTGCCTGTATCAGAGAACGGGGTGTTCTGAGCTACTTCCGGAAGCTGGACGGTGATGAGGGGGTCGATTTATTTCTTGACCTCCCACATCCATCTCCTTATCTCTGGACCAGGGACCGCCACAGACCCCACCCGAAGGAACGTCCCTAGCTAGTGAAACCACGGCTCCAGAGGTCAGTGGGGCCTGGCCAAAGGGAGGGCCGCCGGGTCTGAGAGCTCCACAATACTGCAGCATCAATCGGTAAACAATCTGCTTGCTACGCAGGAGAAGGCCACTGGCTGCCATCTTGGAACTGGATTACTACAGGAAGTTAAGCTTCGAGAGATGTAGTAGCATCTCTGCAGCTGCGCTCCTTGTCAAGCAAATAAACAATTCCACCACACCCAAGTACTGTATCACAGATAGAACCGCAATGAGTTTCCAAGTGGCCAGGTATTTTGCATGTGGGTTGCACTTTCCACATATGACTGTGTGCTCAAAATATGACAACTGCGTTGTGACACTTTAAAGCTATCAGCCTAAAAAGGCAAAGTATGTGAGTTGGGGAAGCCAAGCCCTAATGGATGTATTGTTGCCTGTGACTACCTTCTTCAGGCTGCTTTTCTCCAACTTCACGGTTACTGCTGCTTCCCTCACTTCTGTTCTATGAAGGTTAGGCAGTATTTGTAACAAGCACGCTTAAAGGCTCCCACTGTTTGCTTGGCCAATTTTTATCTAGGCTGAGCAGTGGGACACAGAACCCCTTCTCTCCCCTCCCACCCGCCCCCCAAAAAGACAAGTCCCAGGTGGGAGTGATTAATTCCAAGCTCAAAACATGTTTTTTTAAAATGCACATTCTGACAAATGCAGTTGGACTTGGCATAGATCCAACGTCCAATAACGGATAGATATTTGAGATTCGCAAATTGTCTACAGCAGATAAGATTTTGACCGTTTAGTTTCCCCTACAGACCTTGTCTGTTTCTGGTTTTCATTTTATTTAGATTATGCAGTATTCATATTATCCTAATTGGCAAAGTCTGTAATACTAGAGCTTTAGAACATGATTGTTTGGATACTGACAAAAGAACGTCCCCATTTAGATTATCACATACAAATGGAACATTCGTTCTGCCCCAAATGACATGTTTAAAGGGCCAAGTCATGAGGTTTGTTGAAAGTCTACCTAGGACAGGGGTAGGCCACCTTGGCCCTTTTATGACTAGTGGACTCCAACTCCCAGAATTCCTGAGCCAGCCATGCTGAGGGGAAAGGGAGAGGTTTCCAAGCTGAGCCAGGTTGGATGAGAAATTCTGGGAGCTGAAGTCCACCAGTCATGAGAGGGCCATAGTTTCCCCATGCTGGCTCAGGAATTCTGGGAGTTGAAGTCCACCAGTCATAAAAGGGCCATGTTTCAAGACCCCTGGTTTAAATATTTAAATATTTTTTCCTCAAGGTCACGTGATCAAAATTCAGGCATTTGGGCAGGGGTAGGCACCCTTGGCCCTTTTATGACTAGTGGACTCCAACTCCCAGAATTCCTGAGCCAGCCATGCTGAGGGGAAAGGGAGAGGTTTCCAAGCTGAGCCATGATGGCTCAGGAATTCTGGGAGTTGAAGTCCACCAGTCATGAAGGGGCCAAAGTTTCCCCCATGTTGGCTGAGGAATTCTGGGAGTTGAAGTCCACCAGTCATAAAAGGGCCAAGGTTGCCTACCCCTGACCTAGATGTACTGGAAGGCGATTCTGGTGACAGTTTCCCATGGATATTTCAACATATTTGTTCATGTTAAATTTTCAGATTTACAAGCAAAAAGCTGCCTTGGCAAGCACTGATGGTCTGCTGTCACCTCAGTGTTGACTCTTAGTGACCACGCAAGATACATTTTCCCCACCACGATCTCTCCCTGACCTGGTCTTTCCGAGAGTTTGCCCCTTCCTTTCTTACCTGGCAGACGTACTCCTTCCGGGCTGTGGCCCCTCGGTCCGACTTCTTGGACAGCTGAGAAGCCTCCCCGAGACCCTCGTCGGCGCTTTCATAGGCAGACTCTGACCTCTCGTCTCCCGGACCATCTGAAATCTAAAAACCACAGGAGGAATTAAGAGCTGCCCACATTCTGCGCATTCTGACGTAAGGTTGCTTCTGTGTGTGTGTGGGGGGGCAACCCTACGATGCATTAACCCAGTGTTTCCCAAACTTGACCATTTTAAGGCATGTGGACTTCAACTCCCAGAATTCCACAGCCAGCAATGCTGGCTGTGGAATTCTGGGAGTTGAAGTCCACATGCCTTAAAATGGTCAAGTTTGGGAAACACTGCATTAACCCCTTCAGCTCTCCAGGGGTTGCTGAACTACAGATCCCAGCATCCCCGGCCAGCTTGGAGCCCTTAGATTTCTTCTTCAGCAACTAGACCCCCAAACTCTTCTCTGCCAACTTTCATTTGTGACAGGCCTGTTGCATAGTCAGCGGGTGAATTAATTCTAGCACGGGTAATTTCTAGAGGAGGCTGCTTGCCTGGGGGTCAGCAACGAGTTCATACAGGTGAATTTTATACCTGACCAGGAACTCTGACTGGATCGTGTTACAGCAGGAAGCCCTCCCCCCCTTCTTGGGATGGTCTAATCACAGCTGTCAGCTTTCCTCAGTTTCCCAACAGATGCAGCCGCTCTGGAAGCCGACTACAGGTAGTCCTCGAATTACGACCACACCCGAGCCCGAATTTTCTGTTATTAAGTGAGCTTTGCCCCGTTTTACAACCTTTCTCGCCACAATTGTTAAGTGAATCACTGCAGTTGTTAAGCTAGCAACATGGCCGTTAAGTGAATCTGACTTCCCCATGGACTTTGCTGGTCAGAAGGTCGCAAAAGGGGATCACGTGACCCCGGGACGCTGTGACCGTCATAAGTACGAGTCAGTTGCCAAGTGAGTGCCTGAATTTTGATCACAGGGCCAAGGGGAGGCTGCAACAGCCGTACCTGTGAAAAACGGTCATAAGTCACTTTTTTCAGTGCCGTTGTAACTTTGAATGGTCACTAAACGAACCGTTGTTGAGGACCACCTGTACTCAACAAACCAAGAATCCGAAGGTGTGCAAAATGTGAGCATGTAAAGATGACCATTAAAAAAAACAAACCACAAAACACTACAGGTAAGCTACTCTTCCGTGTTGCGATCCAGGTGCCTCCCTCTTTATTTGCTACCGGAGGTTAACAAATAAAAGGCCAGCTGTTAGTTTAGGAGAGGGTAACACAGCTCTGCCAAAAGACAGGTGTGTGGTGGTTTACATGGGCGCGTGAACATGTCACAGAAATGTACGATAGACATGTAAAATGTTGAGGTTTGATTTTAATGTCTGGTTTTACTGCAACAGAGAGAGTTGGAAGTCAATGCCTTTTGTTTCTTCACACCTTTTTTTGTTTTTCCTTTCTATACTCTTATCCCCTACTATTTGCTTTTGCATTTTCACATTTTATGTTACAAATGAATAAAACTAATAATAATAATAATAATAAAAGAACACGTTGCATGGACGTCTGCTGGCTAAAACAAGTGTTGAGACCAAGTCAAGGCATAAGACGGTGCTACAGAGATGGGAAAACTCTTCAAAGGGTCCGCTCTGCAGGGAGGGCTCAGCTAATCGGCCTTGAGTCTTTGCATTGAAAAAAAACCCACTTTTTCTGTCCCCATCATAGCAAACCTGCGAGAATCACAGAACGCCTTTATCAGTTACAGGACTCTGAGCACTGGCTACATGGAGGTCATTACACACCAGCTGTGTGTAGATGGCGATAGGGAAGCTATCCTAGTTCATGTGATATCCTGAAGATGCTTTGTTAGAAAGACACCTGGTTAGGGAGATGTCTACGGAGATTCTCCATCGTCCAGATCATGGTTGTCCCATGATTTTCAAGAGGCAACTGGACTTTCTTTGTTCTTCCTTGAAGATGTTTCGCTTCTCATCCAAGAAGCTTCATCGGTTCTCAATAAAGTTAGACCTGAAGAAGCTTCTTGGATGAGAAGCGAAACGTCTTCAAGGGAAAGCATAGGAAGTCCAGTTGCCTCTTGAAAAAGCACCTTTGGGACCTGGTCAGAGAATTATCCTATTGTATCCAGAAAAAGTGGAAGAGTTCAGCGCACAAAATTTGCCCATCCACCTTGGATGAAAAGACTGTTTCACTTACGCACAGACAACTACAGCCTATTATTACTCATATTATGCAGTGACTGTCACTGTGCAATAGTGCAAATCTTTTACTCAGAGGAAAAATGGAAATACGGCCATCATTTTACACAGGAAAAACAGGACCGTTGTCCAGCACGAGTGCCTTTTTGAAAAATAGCTAGACACGGCCAGTGTTTTTGGTAGACCTTTCCTGATGGACCAGGCCAGCAGTTCTCAACCTTTTCTTCACCATGGATCCTCTTTAAATACCTTTTGTGGCCAGGGACTCCAAAGCCTTAACTCAAGATTTAAATCATAACATTTCTTCAAGCCTTTACGGACCCCTTGTGACGACGTCGTGGCTCCCAGGGGCCCATGGACCACAGGTTGAGAACCCCTGGACTAGGCCGCACTTACTGTGGAATTAAGAGAGCTGAGAATTGCCTGGAGGATCTGTGACACTTTCACTTGTGAAAGACACAGGCAGAGGGCAGTCCTGGTCTGATCACACATACACAGCTGCCTGGGTTCATGGATGACATACGGAGGAAAGTCACGCAGCTGAGACAGCGGTTGTTCTCTGCTGATGAGCTTAGTTCCCTGTGGATGAACTCAGAATTCAGCCTCATGAAGTGAAGGATTGCTGAGCTTCAGTCCCTTCCGTCTTCTCCTTTGAGGTGGACATTGCACTGTAGCTCTTACGCTGAACCGGCCGGCTATTCTGCTGTCTCAAATAAATGCAGTGCAACGGAAGCTCTGACTGACAGCATCAAGAGGCTGGAAGATGGATGCATGTCTGGTGGAGAAGGCCACATCACTTGTAGGTCCAACAATGAGGACATCTGAATCTGCTGGCTTGGATACCATGGAAGTTAGCTGTAATCTACTACAAGTTATATACTAATGCAGCTGTTGTTGATCCTTGGTTTCCTATGTACAATGTTTACAATCAGGTAACAGAGCCAGTGGTCAGAATTTCAAATCTGGGTCCTCAGTAACTTTTTTTGGTTTCCGTTGTAATTTCAAACGGTCACCAAGCAAGTCGAGGGATACCTCTGCTCTGCTCTGGCGATCCATTTTTTACCGATTGCTGCGTTCTCTTAGACAATGTGATGAAAAAGGATCTCATAGCAGAAACTGGTTTATGCTATAGGATAAATCGTCCCATTGCCCTAATCCGGGGTTAGGCAACCTCGGCTCTTTTATGACTCATCGACTTCCAACTCCCAGGATTCCTGAGTCAGCATTGCTGACTAAGGAATTCTGGGAGTTGAAGTCCATGAGTCATAAAAGAACCAAGGTGCCTACCCCTGCCCTAATCCATATTTATTACCAACGATCACGAAGGGGATTCACGCTAACCAAATTTTATGACCCTTTTGTGGCAGTCATTAAGTGAATGCCACCTTAACTGTGGCACTCACTTAATGACTGCCACAAAAGGGTCATAAACCCATTGTTTACTACGGGACATTTTTTGATGGCAATTGGAAGCAAACTTCAATTTCTAGCAAAAATGTCATAAATTGTGGTCACGTAACTGCAGGAGTCTGCAAACGGCCGTAAATGGGGGGCAGGGGGGAGGCTGCCTAGCTCCCAAAATGTGGTCATGTGACCTCAGGGTGGAAGAAGGCGGCCATCCAGGTTGTAAACACCCTTTTCGGGCTTTGTTGTAACTTCAAATGGTTGCTAAGCGACCGTCGAGGACCACCTGTAGAAAGACTTGCGCTGTGTGTTGCAATTGTATTGCTCTGAGCTTTGAGGTTGCCGTATAGAAAAGATATGCACCATGTGAGCACGCACATCGGGACTGTGTGGGGCTCTAAAATCAAAGGACTCAAGAGGAAGATGTTCAGTTAACGAGTGGTTGACAGGCGTTACCTGCACGGCCACATCTGGCCCAAAAGCCCATTTGCTCCTTCCTGTCCCAAGCCTTGCAGAGTCTGAGTGGATTTTAAGGAGAAAAAGAATCCCAATAACCAGAAAAGGGTATTTTCCCTCTCATTTATACTGCTTGTGGCCTGAGCTGAACTGAACGTTGTTTCATCTTGGTTTAACTGTGCCAACAGGGCCTGCTTAACCTCTGCATGTTTTATGCTTTTGGCCGAAGTGCTTCTTCCTAAGCATTTTAAGAAAAGCTTTGGTTGAAATATTTGGGATTAAGCAGCTTTTGGAGAGTCTGAAGTAGGCCCAGCCAGCATCACAAATTTAGACTTGGTATCTGAGATAGTTGGATGGCCTGAGTGTCCCTGGCCTATTCTATGTTTAAAATCCTCGCAGCACCCGACTTTAATGTCTCACAATACTGTGTGGAACCGACATTCAGGAAAGCTGGCGTGTGGCACCCGGTTGAGTTCTCACCAACGTTTCCTCTTTTCTCCTACAGAGATAAACGTACCAGACTCTGTGTACAGAGAAAGGTGAACGGAGGTTTTCCTAACAGCAAATGAACCCTGTTTCAAAGGTTATTCCTTTCCACTGTTTAAAGCAGTGTTTCTCAACCTTGACTATTTTAAGGCATGTGGACTTCAACTCCCAGAATTCCACAGCCAGCATTGCTGGCTGTGGAATTCTGGGAGTTGAAGTCCACATGCCTTAAAATGGTCAAGGTTGAGAAACACTGCTTTAAAGAAACCAAATTTAAGTTGCTTGCATATTTTTTTATCTGCTTTCCATTGTTCATTTGTATTTTACCTCATTCTCAGTTAAGGACGCTGAAGGAGATGAACTTTTGCTATAAGGGAGATGCGAAGAGTCTGGTCCCGGGGCCCGATTTCGTTTCTTCAATGGCTTATATGCATCGGACAGACCTGCCGTTGTGGTAAAATAATTTTGGTTTACAAAGTGAACTTAAGAGTCCCAGGGCCTTTCCTTGAAGTCAACACCGCCTGACTGATGTATCGAGAATTTAGAATATTCTTTTCAGATCCCCACGGAATGGAATTAGAAATACAGATAGAGAAGCAAATATAGACCACACTTCAGAATAGTTAAAATACAATGCACGTAGCATGTTTGCAGTCTAGCATTCCATTGGCATCCCCATCTTTTTCTGAAGATGTGACCTGGATGGATTTGGTCAATAATTTATTATTGATGTTTCTATAGTAGATTTGCAAATCAATTTTACAAGGTCAGAGCTTTTTAAATACTTATGGGGGCTAATGCTACTTAGGTTAAACCAGACTACATTTAATTGCCTGGCTTCCTCAATGAGGCTTAAAAAACACAGCTGTAAATAAAGCCAGCTGCATTCAGTGGATATCTGTCTTGTCTGTCATCCATCTGTCTCTTTCTCTCTAACCGTCTGTCTCTGCTTATCCTTATCTATATGTATCCATCTGTCTATCTTCATATGTCTGTCTATTTGTCTCTATCTTCTATCATCAATCAATTAATCTCTGTCTGTCTGTCCATCTAGTTACAGAAGAGAATTTCATTTACCAATTCTAAGAATCCCGCCGGGCTTTCCCATCCCTTCCTGATTGGTTTGAGTCAGTGTGGGAGGGAGGGGGAAAAGGTAACAATTAGGACCCCACACCTTCAACACATAAAAGGCGTGTGTCCCGCTTCTCAAGCTTACAGCAGCATTCAAACAGGGCCATGGCTTATTTCCCCACATTTCAGCAGCCACTTTAAACCACGGAACGTAGAACCTGGTTAATGTTAGAAGACGCATCAAGCTTGTTCTGGCTACATTACCTGACGGCTTCTTTTGTGAGGTTTCTGTGACTTTAGCCAAGTTTGTTTTTGCCATTTTGTCATTGCTCCTCTCTCTCTGTTATTAAAAAAAAAAGGAAGAGAGAAAATGAAATAAAAAAAACCACAAGAGCCTTCCTAATTTAGATAAATACGGGAAGAAAATACTGGAAGAAAATAATCACCTCATTGAAGCAGACTCTAAATAGAAATACTAGCTATTAAAACAATCATTTAATTTTAAAACATCATGTCTAAAGTTAGCACTTTTAAGACTTCTGTGATGGGACTAATTAGAGCGTCCATTTAAAATTCCCACTGGGGAACCATCTTTTGCTGAAGATGTGGTTTAGTTACCTGATCGGGTGTAAGTTTGGAAAAAAATAAGTTACTAAGCAAACCTTAGTTTTGCTGGAAGATTAAAAACAAATTTAATAGCAGCATCTCCAGTAGAAAAGGACTTACGAGTACAGGTAGCCGTTGACTTACAAGTGGTTGATCATTCAGAGTTAGGACATTCTTTACAGCATTTCCGGCTGTCAACACGCCATGCCTCACCCTAACAGCTGCAGGACGGCATGACAGGTGCTTGGCAAACCAACTCACGTTTATGACTAGTTGCAGCATCCTGCAGTCACGAGACAGTGGCTTGTCGGTTGTAAAATTGGGTCTGATCACATGGGTGCCTCGACTTACAACTTAAACTCTGTTCCCAAAAGCAGTCGTAGATCTACCTGGTCAAGGGTAGCGTTGCTATCCAAGCTTCCTATGAGGATGGCGGGGAAGTTACGCGCGAAAGGGTTTTCTTTTTTTACCCTGTCGGTTCATAGATACACATGGACAGGTAGCTTACCTGTAAAAGTAGTTGATCAAGTCATCCCCAACTAAATAAATCTGTGACTTTTAGCAGAAAGGAGCCCTGTTAAAGGAGGTAAGGAAAGGTGTCCCAGAGAATGTGGCTTAGTTGGGGCGACTACTCAACAGAAGCAACCGCCAGACCACGGGGTTAAGACACCCTGCTTGATACGTGCCGATATCTCAAAGCGATGAAAAAGACAGGAGAGACACACACACACACACACACACACACACCCGCCTCACTTCAAGGGTGCTGCCTGAACAGGTGGGCCTTTCCGCTTCCTCCCCACGGATTAAGACGAGGGAACATGAACGGAAGCTGCAATCTACTCGGGAATCCATTGATTCAGGGCCAACAGAATAGGCTGCACGCAACTATTTTACAGTAGCTGAGATAACGAATCAGCTTTAGGACCTAAAGTCCACGTTTCTTTTAACAACAGTTGACATACCTTACTGGTGAAGGTGTAAAAAAAAGAAAAGAAAGAAAAATAATATTTCTAAGCGCTAATGACGTTGCTTGTGAGTTCACAAAATAGGCATTCAAAAAAAATGAGGATATCTATTCAGGGAATCTTTACCGCAACTGAGCCCAAACTTTCTGTTGTTAAACAAGAAAGTTGTTAAGTGACTTTTGCCCCATTTTACGACCTTTCTTGCCACAGTTGTTAAGTGGATTGCTGCAGTTGTTAAATTAGTAACCCGGTTGTTAAGTGGATCCGCCTTCTCCATTGACTTTGCTTGTCAGGTCACAAAAGGAGGACCACGTGATCCTGGGGGACGCTGCACCCATCATATACATGAGCCAGTTGCTAAGGGTCCGAATTTTGAACATGTGACCATGGGGATGTCATTTTTCACAAAGTGTGAAAAACGGTCCCATCACATTTTTCAGTGCCGTTGTAACTTCAAACGCTCACTAAATGAACGGTTGTAAGTCAAGGGCTCCCTGCACAAACACAATTCCACTGGATGTTTAACATTTCCAGATACGTGAATTGTTGCTTCCGCACCTGTTAATCCATTTGTTTGACCCTAAATGTGTGAAGTGTTGGATGCAAATAAACAACTAGTTCAAGATGGAAAAAAAAAGTGAGACTGGCCATCTGAAAAATACAGATGAAAGGGCATTTTATCCCCTTTTCCAGATGAAACCCCCAACCCCCCCCAGACCCCCAGGTGCAGCTGATTTCCTTTCTCAGCTGTTCACTTGTACCTCTACTATGACGGAAATATTCAGAAAACGGACCCACGAATATAAAATATGACATCAAAGATGCTTTTAGGGGCACTGCATAGTCTGATGTTTCAAAATGAGCTCTCTGGTTAACTACTTGTTTAACGGGTCGATCCATCAGCTGATCACCCTGTCCATTAAATCATCTGCTCCAGTGAAGCAGCATGTTATTTTGATAAAACAAAGTCAAATAATAATCATGTCGGTTGCCATGACAGTAGATCCAAATAAGCCAAGAACATAGTTACCTTCTGATAGTTCTTCTTATCCATTCTCAGCCTTTTTCTAGATGCTTCTTGAACTTCAAAATCTTCCGTGGGTTTCCTTGTCCTCTTTACAGGTTTCCTTTTATTTCCATATAAGTTACCTTGGAGTAGGGATGGGGAAACTTAAAGCTCATGTAGAAATTATCTCGAACCAAAGCAGTTACGTTACTGTTCTAATACAGCTTGATAATGTTTATTAACCCTAAACATCTTGTGACTCCCAGCTTCTCTTATTAAAACTAGCTTTGCAGTACACACCCACGAGAGCAGATCTTATATACAAAAACATCCTACACCTATCTGTACATTTAATATTAATTTCTCCTTTCAATTTATAATGGATCTACAACCAGAAGTTTTTTTTCTGAAGTAACTTCTTTTAAAAAGCGCACTAGTGTTATATAAAGCAATTATCCCATTTTCTGAAATTATTATATGATAGACCATCACCCTAAGGCTTGGAAAATATAAGGCAATTACATGTATTAAGTGAATTTGTTTCATATAAAGACCAAGGGTAGGTTGGGGGGGGGGAATATTTTAGACAAAGATAGTGGGGAAAAAAGGTTTTTAGGCACCTTGCATATTTATACCTGAAACCTGTGGGTCTGAATTTGAAATAATAAAGTTCCATGTTACAAACTTTAAGAGAGAAGATTACAACTAGTTTATACAACCTATTTCACCAATTCTCCTTTATATGTAAAGATTCTATTCCCTATCCCCAAAATCCCCTATTGGATCATAACAAAACTTCCTAATTATTGTTCATTATTCCCCAAGTATACTTTTTAGCCTAGGACCAAATTGCTATTACTTAATTTGGAGCCACAGAACTTCATTCAAATGGTTTGAAAAAAAAAATCAATATTCTTTTGCTGGTAATTAAATTTTCAAGCCTCAAAACATCTTACTATCCTATCTTACAACATGTTTCTTTTAAAAATGTGTGGATAACTGTCCGTTTCCACATGCCAAGGGTGAAGTTTAAGTTTATTGGGAAAAGCTATGGCCTAGGGCCAAGATTTTGACATAAGCTATAGCGACGTGCAAAAACGGTCTTTCACAGATCCCTAAGCATGCCCAGATCTGAAAGTCATCTTATAGAGGTGTAACAAACTGAGGAAGCAAGATTCATTTTAATTGGATCGTAAGAAGAAACTTCCATAAAGCTGGACAGAATTTTGTACTACAGTACTCAAATATTTAATTCAAGATCCATAAAAACGCTAAAACTGAAGGAGCACAACATTTTGAGGAAAAGGCAGGATGGAGCAGTTACATGAAAGGCACACTTAAGTAAAGGGTTGCTTAGTTTAAAATCAATATTACACAGCACAAATTTAAATTACTTCTGGATCTTGGTCTTCGTTTACGTGATCCTTGAAAGACTTTACGTGTGGCCTTGCTCAAGCTCCTCGCGGCCGGACCTTGAGAGATACAGAATGTTGTCTTGTTTGCTTTTAAAATCGACACCCACATATTTTATACATCGAGACAAAGCATTCAACTTTCCCCACAAGTTGTCATTTCACACACAAATAACAAAACTGACTACAGTTTTAATACATTTTGTCCAAAATTGAGAAACCTTTCCAACACACTCTCATTCTTCTCATTGTCCAAAGCAGCAACCTGATATCTTAAAATTTCTGTTGTAATCCAACAACGTTATACAGACTATAATATTAACACTGAGAGACAAAAAATATGGCTTTTTAATTTTTTTTCCCCTTTAGGCATAATCAACTCTTCCAAATCTATAGCTAAATGCTTTATAAAGATGGAGATCTGGCCAGATTCCTGCAGATTCAAATAATATTCTCCACCACTAGCTACAGCCCTGTCTGTCCTGGACACAAAATTTAAGCACTGGGTGGGGTCTTTGAACATCCACACAGTCTTAATTATTGCCAACACAGGGACACGGAGTCAACCTCCGCTCCGACTTTAAAAACAAGAGTTACGCTCAGAGCGAATGTCTTTAATTTAAATTCTAGCTTAATTTCTTTCGATCTCCTTCATTCCCATTTCGCTGACAGGGGTACAGGCAGTGGCTGCTGCTTGGAGACAGGAAGGGAATGAGACACCAGCATTATCTACAACAGGTTTACACAGAGCAACTTCGCAGAACAATGAGCAAGAAATGTAGACAATATTAACTTTTCTGGTTTAAATAAATAAAAAAAAAAAGAAAAGGAAAAGAAAAGGACTGCATTCACTGCTTATCGGCACGACATCCCAAAATTAGAAACAGAAATAGTGAAAGCTGATTTCCCCTATAGGCTGTGAACTGTGTGCTTAATTAAACATGGCTACATATATTAAACTTAGTTAGAGTATACTAGCACAGTTTTACGTTTACCAGTGTCTTCTTCACATTTGGGAGAGGTCACTAGGGCAAATTTTGTGTTATAGCGTGTTTTCTGTTTTTCGCTTAGCATGTTCCACTGTGACTCCAGCAGCTCTTCTATTTCGTCGCTCGAGGCATCGGGATGCTCAGAGACCACCTGGACGTAACAAACAGGAAGGAAACAGAGAGACTGGATGGAGGAGACAGACCCAGAGGCCCCCAGCCTGTCTGCCCTTCCAGGCTCGCTCTTTGCTTGTTTTCTTGCTTTCGTTTTCAATTTATTCATTCCTTATTTTGATTTTTTTTGTTGCCCCAAAGGCGCTTTTTCCAAAAATGTTTTTCCTGGTTTTTCCTTTATGACTTCAGAGAAGCAGAACGTCTTCACGGAAAAGAAAAACAAACAAAGTCCACTTGCCTTTTGCAAAAGCACCTTTGGGACAAGCATGATGGAGAATCCCCCCAGGTGGGGCGGACGTGGACTCACCCCGAGAACCGCTTAATCTCAGCTGCCGATATTCAGTACAGAGAATCCTCGGATTCTGACTTTTCTCGCCACGGTTGTTAAGTGAATCATTGCACTTGTTCAATTAGTAACACGGTTGTTCAGTGAATCTGGCTCCCCAACTCACTTTGCCTATCACAAGGTCGCAAAAGGGGACCACTTGACCCCTGTGGGATGCTGCGACCGTCGTAAGTACGGACCAGTTGCCAAGCGTCCGAATTTTGATCGCGTGATCCTGGGGATGGGGCAAAGGTCGTAGCTATGAAAAACGGTCACAAGTCACATTTTTCAGTGCCATCGTAACTTTGAACGGTCACTAAGGGAACTGTTGTAAATCGAGGACTACTGTATTTAAGTAAGACAAACGGTCTGTTTTTAAAGTTTTCTCCAAGTTTTTTTTCTTTAAAAAAATAATAATAAAAATCTTTCGATTCTCCTATAGGACCCGGATCTTTTGCGTCCCTTAAAATGTCCTGCAATATTATTGAATATGCTAAGGAAAAAGGTAATGGGGAGACACCCGAAGAGTTAATTATGTATTTAGATTAGAAATATGGAATATAGCAATTGAAATAATTAAGCTTAACACAGGATCTGGATTTGTGGATCTATTTAGATGAAAGGTTATTGAGGATTGTTATGATTGATTTAGTTGTATTGAAATATATTAACTTGAATATAATATGTTACTAGAGGGAAAAGAGAGGGTTTTTTTTAATGATTTAATCTGAACTTTATGAGTATGACTTTGTTTTGTGGACAATTGATTGCCCTGCCACCACGTTGATTCTTAAGCACTTGTTTGTAAAATGAAAAAAACAACAAATCTTGTTTTAAAAAAAAATGTCCTGCAACTCCATTAACAGAATAGACAAAAACATTGAAATTCTTCAGCCAAAAAAACAAGGGCCCCGCCTTGATTTCAAGCGTGCAAAAACAATGTCACGAACAACACCTGCAACTGGCAGGTACATCCACACAGTACAGGTGGCCCTGACCTACGACTGCTCGTTTAGTGGCCGTCTGAAGTCATGACAGGCCACCCCAGAGGTACTTATGACCCAGTTCTAAAATCCTGAGGGCTGCCTCCCCAATCATGTGACGGTCAGTATTTACAGCTGTCTGTCTCTCAGTTTAGACTCAACTCACTCACAGATTTGCTATCTTAAAAAGCCAGGAAGAGAAGCCCAATGAATTAGTGCTTCTTAGAACCTGGATGAGCGTTAAGTGTGTGAGGAGAAGACACACAGGTGTCGTACTTTGTGACTCTAAGGCAGGGGTCCCCAACCCCCGTGTCCGTGGCATGCCACAACTGGTCCGCACAAACAAGCAAAGCCCCATCCGCGGGATGCAGGCAGCACGCAAAACCACGCACCCTCCGGTCCGCGGAAAACCCTCTCTCCACGGAACCGGTCCCTGGTGCCCCAAAATTGGGGGCCTCTGCTCTAAGGGACCCATCCAGACACCTGAAAAAGGAAGGATGAAGCGCCACGATACGAATTCTGAAAACACAAACCTCATCTCGGTGCTTCTGACAAAACACCAGGAACTGGGGGACCCCATCGCTCTTTCGGTTTCGGGGAGCGTAGGCAATCGCTTTCTTCCTACCGAAAGGGGACCCCCCCGTGCCTCCTCTGGCTTCTCTCTCCTCCAGATATTTTCCGGAAGGGGGGCCCTGGACAGGCCTGGGGCTGAAGTCTTCCGAATCACTTGCGCAAAGCGACTTGGTCCTTCTCCCCCTTTTGGCTGGGACGTCGTATTCTTTGCTCGATTTCAGAGTCTGAGAAAGGTCTTCGTCCAAATAAATTTTATCCATCTCTTCCAAAGACTTAACTACGAGTCCGGCTTCCTTCGCCACTTGGGGGTTGAGGACCGGCCTGCCCCTGACGTAAATGAAGGTGTACTTAGCTTTCCTTTCCTCCACGGACATGGACAAGGCATCTTTGGACTGCTTGACCCCCATCTCCCACTGGGGACGCAGTTTTCCTGAAACCGGTTTTAACATCTGCAGGGGGGAGGAAAAACATAGGAAAAAGAGGTAATTTAGGCTAACAACAGAAAAGCCTTACCTGGTGAATCTTGAAAAAAATATTTTCTCGTTCATATCAACGCATAACAAGATGCCACTAGCAAGCAGGTAAAATGGCCCAAGTATTAGCAAGTACAAAACAGCACAGGCAGAAATCTTACCTTTATTTTCTCTGCTTTGTTAATGGAATGCTTTGCGCTTTCCTGACACAATTGCTCAAACTGCTCCTCTCCTTTGAACATTACAAGGCTCTTTTCAAACACCCAGGCTCGTTCTGGCGCATCCCCAAAAAACTGTACGTGATACTGGCGAAAACTCTTTTTCTGTCCTGAAAATATAGACAGCATATTTGACCAATTCAGGGTCTCAGCTTAACAGAGCTATGTGCAAAGATGAAATAACACTGGACTGTATGAAGTTAAAATTTTTCCCAGTATTTCTGCTGAGTTCAGTTGTTCAACACCAGCTTGGCATCCTAGATATGGGTGGGTGTCTCTATTCTTGGTACTAGCCAGGATGGAGGGGGCATTTTGAGAGCTGACATCCAAACATTTGAAGAATAACCAGATTGAGAAGGGGTCCCACCTATCAGAGTAAAACATAAAACTCTTGGCGGAGGGTTGGCTTGCTCAGCTGCCATTCTGGCGATGAATTATATCTTGGCTTAGCGCCGTGTCTGGAATCAGCAAAACCACAACTTGTTCAACAAGCTAATAAAGCAAAATAAAATTTAGCATGAATGAATGAATCCACCTGGCGTTGCCCATTTTGGCTGTGTAGGCTTGTTAAGGTAGAGGAGGGGTCTTCAAACTTGGCCCTTTTATGACTTGTGGACTTCAACTCCCAGAATTCCTCAGCCAGGCACATGTGCCTGGCTGAGGAATTCTGGGAGTTGAAGTCCACAAGTCATAAAAGGGCCAAGTTTGAAGACCCCTAAGGTAGAGCAAAACCAAACCATTTCTGAAACAGGTGATTTAATTAACAAACACCTAAACTGGCCCACTTCCAAGCCTCCATCTTTCAAGCCATGTAGGCTTGAAGCAATGGTTTCTCCCACTCTTTGGCGTATACGCGATATGCGATTGAGGCCTTCACAAATGATCTTGCGAGGGTCAGCGAGGCTGTCCTCTGTTCGGAAAGCTGCCTGCTTTTGCAGTGTTGAGTGTTGGTGGGCTGCAGTTAACCCCCCCCCCCAAACACAAAACCACCTGGATAAAAACAAGACGCCCATTTGAGAGAATGGATTTGCTCAGCAATGGTGTGGTTCGCTAAATGACTGCCGTAAATAGGGTTGGCAGATCAGGTGTGGTCGTTCTGGGTGCCTCCACTTATGACCACGACAATATATGACCACGACAATTAACCAGTGGAACAACCTGCCTCCAGAAGCGGTGAATGCTCCAACACTGGAAGTTTTTAAGAAGAGACTGGACAGCCATTTGTCTGAAATGGTATAGGGTTTCCTGCCTGAGCAGGGGGTTGGACTAGATGACCTTCAAGGTCCCTTCCAACTTTTTATTATTATCGATCATCGCACAGTCAGCCAGATGTTCAGACTGGATTTGGCATTTTGTCTACCTATCGAGTCCTTACCCAGGACCTGGGATAGGCAGATGTGGATGTTTGATGGTATTACAGGTATCGTCGCAGGATGGAAGCAGTTCCTAGTAAGGCCGCCTTTTGCAATTGACTAATAGGAATTTGTCAATGCCAATGGTGTTCAAGTGGTGCTCCAGTTGTTTTGGGATTGCACCCAAGGAGCCTATGACTATTGGTACTACCCTTGCTTGCTTTTGCCACAGTCTTTCTATTTCTATTTGTAGGTCTTTGTATTTTGTTATCTTCTCCAGTTCTTTCTCTTCTATTCTGCTATCTCCAGGCACTGCCACGTCCACTATCCAGACTTTTTTGTCTTTCTTATCGACAATTGTTAAGTCTGGGGTGTTATGTTGCAGGTGCTTGTCTGTTTGAATTCTGAATTATTATTATTATTATTATTATTATTATTATTATATGACTGAAAGTCTGGTCATTAGTCATAAGGACTATCGGTAATGTACATTTAAAAGTCTGCATTCTTTGCACCCTCTGCATGTCGTTAAAACCAACACAAGTGTGGTGAATGAAGGATTATTATTGGCTGACTTCTCTTGTTTTGAATATTTGGCTTCGTGGGCTGCTGTCTGGAACCGAGCCTGTCCCGAGCCAAGCGGCCCCTTGCCCCCCCCCGAAGGACCTACCGTTGAGCTTGGTGAAGTGATGGAGAAGAGGGTCAGCGGAGATCATGCAAGGCCACCACGGATAGCCGGACACCTTGGACCAGACCACGTCTCCCACGCCGTACTTCAGGGCCTGCGTCCGGTCCTCCTTCTCGGCCGCCATAGGTGAGTCTTCTTGAGCAGAAAACTTCAGGAAGGGGGGGGGGAAGAGAAGAGACCCAGATTCTAGCAATGAGAAGACTTTCACAGCTGACCCAACAGTGAAGCACCTTCACCTATTCAGATCAGTCTTAATCTCCAGCTGTTGAGTGTGCAGCCTTTGAGTAGTCTGGGCTGTTAGGAAAACAGGTGAGAAAGGCAAGGAGAACTTCGCTTCCAACGCTACGCAAAATCCTCTGATCTTCAAGGATCAGGTAAAGCCTGAGTTTTAGGAATGAAGAGGTAGCCTATTGGCACGTGTCTCCAACCTTGGCAACTTTAAGACTTGTGGACTTCAACTCCCAGAATTCAAAGCTGGCTGAGGAATTCTGGGAGTTGCCGCCCACAAGTCTTAAAGTTGCCAAGGTTGAGGACCCCTGGCCTACGGGTTGTCCTCAACTTACTATTCATTTGGTGACTGTTTGAAGCAACAACAGCACTGGAAAAAAAGGGACTGACGGCCGTTTTCACATGACCACTGCCACATCCCCACGGTCAGCTGATCAAAATTCAGATGCTTGGCAACTTACGATGGTTGCAGTGTCCCGGGAATGGTACGATCACCATTTATAACCTTTTGACAAGCAAAGTCAACGGGGAAGCCAGGTTGGCTTAACAGCCCTGTGACTAACTTAACAACGGCAGTGATTCACTTAACAACTGTGATAAGGTCATAAAATGGGGCAAAACTCACTTAACAACTACCTGTCTTAGCAGTGGAAATTTCAGGCCCAATTGCGGTCATTAAGTCGAGGACTACCTGTATATCTTAAGAGGAGAGCTTCTTAACTTGGCTTCAGTAGGAATTAAGGGTTTGGGGCCATATACTTTTCTTCAGATAGGAACTTCCAAGGTGGGTTATGGCTTTAAATTAGCCAATTCCTAAGATAAATGGAATCCTTGACGTTGCAGCTCTGCCTACGTTTCTCCAGATCTTACAGAGACACATCTAGAGTCCTCTTGGAGATGACCGTTCTTAAGAGGGCTCAAGAAATTAGAAGATGCTTGCTCCTGGGGAGGAAAGCTATGGCAAATCTAGACAGCAAATCTAGACGCCACCCTGCCAACAAGAGTGCGCATAGTCAATGGGTCGGACACGACTTCGCAACTAACAACAACAACAAAGAGGGCTCAGCAGCTGGAATCATTCTGAGAATGGCATCAATGAGTCAGATGTATTGGGGGGAAGCTAGGAGGAGCCCACAATGGGGTTAAGGACTGGGCTCCATTGCCCTGATGAAAATGGACCGTGTCTTGTTGGCAAGAAATACATGGACAAACCATAACAGTCCCGAATAAGCAGGAAGCTTCTCAAGATGTTTCTCCAGCTTAAGGCTTCTCCCAAACGGAGGTGTGCAGTGCACATTTTTGGAAATCTGCCAAGCTTAAAAATCAAAGCTGCTTAGTTGTTTCCATCAAAGAAACTGAACTGTCAACACCACAGCAACACTGTCTGAAAAGCACGGGCACGTTGCCACATTTAACGTGGGAAACTCCAAGACACGCTTATTATTAAATCTAACTCTCCTCTGACAAAGGTTTTACAAACAGCAGTGAATTTACATGCAACCTGTTCACTTTGCATTGTGTTCAAAACCATGGGAGTTTGGAAAAATTTCAGAGAAGAGCAACTAAGATGATCAAAGGCCTGGAGACCAAAACATATGAAGAACGGCTGTGGGATTTGGGTTTGGCCAGTCTAAAGAAAAGAAGAAATAGGGGTGATATGATAGCAGTGTTCCAGTACCTGAGGGGCTGCCACAAAGAAGAGGGGGGGTCACCTTATTCACCAGAGGGAAGGACGAGAAACAATGGTTGGAAACTGATCAAAGAGAGAAGCAACCTGGAACTAAGGAGAAACGTCCTAACAGTGAGGACAATCAACCAGTGGAACAGCTGGCTCCCAGAAATTGTGGGCACTCCCTCACTGGAGATTTTTAAAAAGAGACTGGACAATCACTTATCTGAGATGGCGTAGGTTCTCCTGCTTGAGCAGGGGGCTGGACTAGAAGACCTCCAAGGTCCCTTCCAGCTCTATTCTATTCTATTCTATTCTATTCTATTCTATTCTATTCTATTCTATTCTATTCTATTCTATTCTATTCTATATTCTATTCTATTCTGTTCTGTTCTATTCTATATTTATTCTATTCTGCATTCTATTCTGTTCCTATTCTATTTTCAGCCTCTGAATACAAATACATTCCAAGTACAAATCCATCCAAACAAGCCCAAATCAAAAATCTAATTTCCTACAGCATCTCTTCCACATCTTGACTGTTCCAAGTGCTCTTTCTCATGCAACTTATTCTCAAACTTGGACAGCATTCAACGGTGCCGATTGCTTCCTTGGAATCGGAGAGCAAGAAGGAATGGCTCTGATGAGCTTCATGAACCTATTAGTGACCTTCCAATCTCTAGCAAGCAGAACCGTTTCAGAAGATGTTGAACACCGCCTGGGATGAGATGCATCCATCTGAAAGCCTGCGGGTTAACATTCAGGGGTCCAGCAGCCTTACACCTTCTGGAGATGGGCTCACAGGAACAACCCAAATCATCATAACACTGTTCTTAAGGTCCAGTTTTACTACATGGTCCATATGGAATATGGTCCTGGAAACAGCCAAAATATCTAGAACTGACAGGCTGACACTTCCTCCATCTAATCTCTTTGAGTGCGTCATTTAACCAAAGAGAGAAGCAATCTGGAATTAAGGAGAAACCTCCTGACAGTGAGAACAATTAGCCAGCGGAACCACCTGCCTCCAGAAGCGGTGAATGCTCCAACACTGGAAGTTTCTAAGAAGAGACTGGACAGCCATTTGTCTGAAATGGTATAGGGTTTCCTGCCTGAGCAGGGGGTTGGACTAGATGACCTCCAAGGTCCCTTCCAACTTTATTATTATTATTATTATTATTATTATTATTATTATTATTATTATTATTATTATTTAACCAAAGCAGTTCCTATCCCAATATAAATCTACCCAGAAACGATATGTCTAAAATTACAAGGCAACCCTCTTCTCCTTAGCCAGAACTGACATTTGGGCTGGCCCTGTTGGGCTTAGCATGTATTTGAAGGGGGCCCTGACAGAGGATTTCTGGAGAAAGGTCCAAAGCGAGTCCTCGGAGTTCCGTTTTACACAAGACCAAAGCCCTACTTTGTCTACGGAGATTCTCAGACATCCAGATCATGGTTGTCCCAAACGGGACCTTCTTGGTTCGGTCTAGACCAAAAAAGCACCTTTGGGGCAAAGCCCTCCTTTGATAAAAACTTAAGAGCGGGTTCTCAATCTCAAGAGGGCAGCTGAGGAATGTTCTGCTTTGTCCTACATTTGGGGTACTCTGAACTTAAAAATAGGCCAAACGCCTCCGCTTCAATGGAGTGGAATCCTGGGAATTCTAACTGGCTCCTGTCCTGAACAAGGACGGAGAGACAGAGGAGAACGGCATTCTCCAGGGACAAGCCCTTCGGTGGATTTCTGTTTTTAACACAGCCAATGATTGTAAGGGGGGGTGGGGAAGCGAAATTCACCCCTTCATAGTACAAAAGCATTGCACTGACTTAGGTTTATGATCATACTCTACATCAGTGGTTCTCAACCTGTGGGTCGGGACCCCATTTGGGGTCGAACGACCATTTCACGGGGGTCATCAAACAAGGCTGTCCGCCATTTTTCCCCCTTTGGCCACGCCCCTGGCACCCGGTGATGTATAAGTGGTTCGGGGTCACCACAACATGGGGAACTGTATTATGGGGTCGCGGCATTAGAAAGGTTGAGAACCACTGCTCTACATGTATTCCTCATATATTTAATATTAAATCCCCACATATTTAATATTGTATGTCACAGGGAGCCATGCATTCAATCAGGACTATTTACTGATTCCTTGTCTAGTTCAGCACTCTCCCAACTAGGCCTACTCATCAACCACAGCTTTCATTATCTCTGACCACCAGGCGGGGAGGTGGTGGCGGGATCTGGTATCAGCTGTGGTTCAAACTGGGACGGAAGGAAGCCTCGCCAGGACACCCAGATGTGCCACCCCACCATTTCCTTCCCTTCCATACTTATTCGGCCTCATGGCGTCCTTTCATGCTTTCTAATACTGATATATTTATATTGAAAACCCATTTTTTTATAAGCAAGAATACATTTCAAAACTTAGGAACATCTTAAGGGTGCCATCTCCAAATAGCCGTGAAGGTAGGGAGTCAGAAGTATGACCTTTGTAGACTAGAAAATTAATGTATGGTAGTTGGAAGATAAGGAATTAAGTTTGAAATCTGGACGTGTGACAATGATTTGAGCCTGACACCAGAACTAAGACAATTCCTGCACTTTTTTTCTCCTTGACTCTTATCGGACATTTTATTTTAAAACTCAAAATTATTTTACTTTTTTCAGTGATGCTCTCCAGGCAGTTGCAATGAATAATCTCAAGAGTGAAATAAAGATTGCAAGTGACTGCAGAAATATTACCGGCCTTTTCTCTAGGATCATCAATGTACAGACAGAAAAATGACCAGCAGAGCTGGACAAGCATCATATTGCTGAAAATAGCCAGAAGTACATCAAAACATCTGGATCCAAACCTTTTCAACATCCAATAGTACACTATTAACATGACTGGTTCTGATTTAGCATTATTATTCTCTGATTTGAGAGCTATTTTTTCTCCTTTTCACAATGTTCGAAGCAAATTTTGCTCAATGTATTAAAAAAAAAAAAGCAACACAGCGGAAAATACATCTCTTTCCATAACTTCCAAGCAGCATAACCTGAAGTCACGATCACGTCTAAATCTTCTGGATGGTTTTATATCTACTCTGGACCCCATCCTTCCTGTTCCAGAAGAGCAGAACCAGGAGAACATCCTACCATTCACACCTACACAAGGAGTATCAGATGGGAGAAACAAGGGGAGGGGACCTAAATGATTCTGGAAATGGATGCACATCTTCTAGAGCAGGTGTCCTCAAGCTTGGCAACTTTAAGACTTGTGGACTTCAACTCCCAGAATTCCTCAGCCAGCATGAGGAAACTACAACCCTTTCATGACTTGTGGACTTCAACTCCCAGAATTCCTCAGCCAGCAAAGGCTGGCTCAGGAATTCTGGGATTTGAAGTCCACAGGTGGTAAAGGGGCCATAGCTGCCCTTGATTTATTTTAGGTTAAGAATATCAGCCTGGGAGCTGAAAAACTACCCCCAATCAAGGCAACAGTAAGCCACTTCTATATTGCTGCTAGAAAATTGTATGGTCATACAGGTAGTCCTCGACTTATCACAATGGAGCCCAAACTTTCTGTGGCTAAGTGAGACATCTGTTGAATTTTGCCCCATTTTATGACTTTTTTGGCCACAGTTGTTAAATGAAGCACTGCAGTGACAAGTTAGTAGTACTCTGTGGATCTGGCTTCCCCACTGACTTTGCAAAAGGGGGGGGGAATCATGTGACCCCGGGACACCGCGACCGTCGTAAATGTGAACCAGTTGCCAAGCCTCTGAATTTTCATCACATGGCCCTGGGGAGGCTGCAAAGGTCGTAACTGGGAAAAGCGGTCACAAGTCACATTTTTCAGTGCTGTCACTAAACGAACTGCCGTTAAGCCAGGGGTTCTCAACCTTGGCAACTTTAAGACTTGTGGACTTCAACTCCCAGAATTCCTCAGCCAGCTTTGCTGGCTGAGGAATTCTGGGAGTTGAAGTCCACAAGTCTTAAAGTTGCCAAGGTTGAGAACCCCTGCGTTAAGCCGAGGACTCCCTGTATTCTGTACCTACCAAAGCTGACCAAGGGTGCGTTTACATTTTCAGAAACCAGGGACATACTCATCCTTGGAGCAGAAATCTGAAAACTCGACAGCCAACAGACTGCAAATTCTGATCGCCCAACGGTCGCAAGGAACCAAGGGGACCCGCGGTAGTACCTTGTCGCAGGAGGAACCGGACGACCCAGACAGCAACGCCGCTTCTACGAAGCCCCGCTCGAGTAGGGAGTCGTACTTGATGCTCCTCTTCCTGCTCCGCTTCTCCTTGTTGGCCGGGTTGGGCTCCGCCTGAGCGGCCTCCAGCACGCCGTCGCCACAGATGGAGGATTCAAAGAGAGGCTTCCCGTTCATGTACGTTTTAGTGATTTTCAGTTTAATTTCGGGTGAGCCGTTTTTGGCCGGGGTAGTGTTGGGGGGCGTCCCAGTCTCCTTGCCCTCCTGAGACTCAAAGCGCAGTTTGGTCTCCTGCGCTCCCGACTCCCCGTTGAAGACGCGGGAGGTGAGGTCTTGGAGCTTCTCCACAGGGATGTAGGGGAGGCCGTCGCGGCCGTTGTATTTCGGCACGACATCGTCCTGTAGTGTGGCGGAAAGGTGGGCCTTGCCCAGGTAAACAGAGCACTCTCGGCTCACTTCACAGCTGGGGGGCCTTCCGGTGGGATTCCCCAGGATCTCAGGGACCGGCTTCATCTTGATGTGGTTGGCTCCTTTCTTGGGGAGCAGCAGTGGCTTACTTTTGAAATCCATCACAGGTGTTTCCAGTTTGTTTATATTTCTGCATAAATAAAGGAACAAAGCAACAAAATTGTATTGTTAGTCCTGGAGGTTGCGTACTGGGCATAATATGACCAAAATAAGCTACCAAAATAATATAATCCAAATATCTGAGACGGACTGCGCAGCGTAACTTCTAAAATATTCACGTTCCCTACTTTTAAAAATCACATCGAATTGTTCTAGCTAATTCTCAGAGCGAGACAATACGCATTTTGAAAAAGGGCAAGTACAAACATTTTGCTATTTTACAGCATTACAGCATAAGACCGCCAATAAAAGAACAAGCACAGACAGAGAGTATTATTTTGAGTTGTTTACTTGGAATTGTATTTTATTCCTATTCTGTTTGGGGAGAAGGGGAGAGAGAGAATTCCTACTCCTGTTAACCAGGCATTGTTTTGGCTGGTCAATTTTGTAGGACGCATTAAAACGTCCTACCAAAGTACCTAAGAAACACAGGAAGGAATCGAAGGTCTAAAAAAATACGGGAGCTAAGGACGATTGCTAGTAACAAGGCTCCATCCAAATCCAATCAAAGCACAAACAAGCTGCAAATAAACAAGAGGCTGATCTTGACAGGAAATTAAAGGATGTGGGATAGAAATGACTCATTCCTGTTCGTAGCACAAAAGCTGCTGAATGCCAGTTGCAAACTTGCCTCGGACTTACAACTGCTAGGATTTAGAAATCAGGCGACCCAGTCAAAGCGACGGGCTCACAGCCTTTGCCCCGTTATTCCCGGGGAAACCTCTGAGAAATTTTCATCCCAAGGAAGCTGAGATTGACAGGCGGTTCTTTGGGGGTAAAATGCCAAAGACAAACAGAAGGATGCAAATGCAGAATGATTTAGTGATGGTTTGCATGTGGCATGTTGTGCAGATAATCCTTGAGTGTATGACTGGTTAGTCACACGATGGAATCAATTTATAACCATCCTGATATACGAGCATAACGGGCAGGTCTCCATTACGTCGTAGGTTGAGGACTCTCTGCAACTGATAAATGCAACAAATGTTAAGTTCAGGACTGAAAACCATGGAAGCTGAACTTAATTTTTTTTAATTTCAGAAAAGGCTCCTGCTGAATCCTTCCATCTGTCTGCTTATCTCCACCAGGTGAACTCCACACATCAAAGGCGGAAGGCCTGAGAATGTTTATAACAAGAGGGCAATCGGGGTGTGTGTGTATGTGTGTGGGGAGACTGAGGGGAGTTGGCCAACGGTTCTTCCTCCCTGCTCACTCTGGCCTGCTGGGTGGACCCAGAGGGGCGTCAGGGGTTGAGGCAGAGAGGATGGCACCAGGTAACCAGGTCAAGAGAGAGCAACGGGACAGACGCAGACAGCAGGAGATTTGGGTATGAAATGTTCAAATCCATAGTGATACTATCCATCAAGCCTGTATGAAAGCTAGCCAGATGGAAGACTTGCAAACATCCCTACTATGTTCAGACATGCCCAGGGCCACAAGCTTAAATAACACAAATAAGCACACATTTCTGAACGTGCAAATCTCCCCAATGGGTCCTCCCAGATGAATTCCCAACCATCATCATCAGAAACATGGTCAAGGCAGCAGAAGGACACCGCAAGATCCTGGAGCTCCCTTTAATTGGAAATATACGTACAAAGTCAAATTAAAAAAACAATCAGCATGCAACTGTGATATATCTTGCTGTGTGATATCTAGGTATATGCCTCATTCTGTATCTAGATTTACTAACAGGACATAATATAAAATTATATTGTTTTGCTGAGCTGCAACGGCTACATGCAGGAAAAGAAACAAAGCAACTGTATCAAACTCTTTGACAAACCAATCTTGACCTATCTTGACACATGAGCTTGCATTCTGCAGGGTATTTATAGCAATTAAATAATTGATCTAACCGAGTGCAAGCTAGGAAACAATTTAAACATTCATCTTCCAGCTACAAAATAAAGCAAGTTCACCTTTCCCCTTTACAAATACAGCTTTACATTCGAATGGTGGATCACTTCCAGTGGAAAAGTTTTGTTTTTAATAAAGCTTCCAATGTTGTTGTTGTTTTTTTAAATACCGTAAATGCCAGCGTACAAGGCGACCCGGCGTATAAGACGACCCCCGTCTTTATAGCCGGGCCGCATTCCTAGAACGTCGTCTTATACGCCGGAAACTACCAGTATTTCCGGCGTATAAGACGACTCGGCGTATAAGACGACCCCCGTCTTTGGCGCCGATTTCAGTGCTCGCGGAAGCCGCCTTATACGCCGGCATTTAGGGTAATACTGATGTTCACATGGGGATAAAAATGAACCAACCACTGCTTTCACGATCAAAGTTCTGAAATTCCATTCAGCAACTCATTACATAATCCATAAATCAGAAGAGGACCACTCGTAGGCCCAGAGCCCACAGCTTACGGGGACTCCACAGCTCTTTTGGAATACTAAATATTCCAAACATTTGAAATATGTATGTGATATATACGGATAGCAAATACGCTATCCAAATCCAATAGTCGCAAATGCTGAAAACCACTGGTGCGGTTATCTACTATTGAAACAAGCAATTCGCAGAAAATATCCTAAGCCCTAGAAGAGGGTCTTCAAACTTGTCCTTTTTAAGACTTGTGGACTTCAACTCCCAGAATTCCTCAGCCAGGCACGCCGTGCCTGGCTGAGGAATTCTGGGAGTTGAAGTCCACAAGTCATAAAAGGGCCAAGTTTGAAGACCCCTGCCCTAGAAACACACAAAAATGCCCAGTGAGGGGGCGGGAAAAACCCCTACAAGATATCACTCTCTCCAACAGAAAACAACTGTTGATCCAATCGCCAAGCATCAATGAACCTGTTAGAAGGACCCTAAGGACCTCACCCTATAATCAGCTACTGGATAGGTGGATATCCCCGACTTCTGAGCTACGTCCATGTTGACTGGAGCATTAAGTCATGAAAAGCTAATCTAAACCCTTTTAAAGAACAATGCAACATGTAATTATGGTGGGCTTACTGTGATTTTAATTAGAGGTTCTCGGTTACCTGGATCTAATTACAAAAGGGTTGTTGAGGATGATGACGACTTATCCATTGACTACTAAAACCTCCTTTCCCCTAAGCTTTAATAGGCAGAACAGTGCATTATGGGGTAAAATGTTTTGAACCCAAGTGCCTCATTTCAGAATCTGTCCAATATCTGGGACCCATGACGCCTGTGAAATTGAAACTTTATAAAACGTGTTATAACAGAAAAATGATCACAAAACAGTTCATGACATAGCATGAAAACATTTCCTGTGCTGATGTTTGACTGTGCTACACAGGTCAAGCCAGATGCCCTCTCCGAATCTATCCCAACTTTTCCAGTGAAGGAAGGACACTAGAAGCTCCAACGTTGTTGAAGGTGTGGGGGGAATCAGGTGAGGAAATATCTCAAAGGATGAGGCAAGGGGACACGGGTTGTCTGGTAAAAACTAAATTCATGGGTTTTTTTGCCAATGTCCACACAATCAGAGTTAGAGTAGTCATTGAATCCAACTCATGTTGAGTGCAGAATCCAAATTCAAGGGTCCCACATAGATGGCTATCCAAGGTCTGCATCTAGCCAAAGAAATGAAGCCCAACATCTCTCTTGCAAAGTTTGTTCCATAAGACAAGTGTTTCATAATATTCTATTAAAATCTGCTTTCCCATAACTTCAAAGCATGCTTGGATGTCCTGCACTCTGAAACAATAAGAGTTTTGACCAACGTCTTGCAATATCTTTTCAGGTATATGAAGAGCGCTATAATATTCCCATTGAACTGGTCCAACCCCTTCAATATCTTTTCTTATGATTTAATTTCTCATCCTCTGACCTTTTTTTTTGCTAAATCCTTCAATGCAATGCTTAGGGTTAGACAAAATACTCAAGGGAAACTTTGACCAGGGCAAAATATACTTGTTCCCCATTATTTCTTCTCATGAAGCCAAATATTATGGCAAAAGTCAACTGGGGGTGGAGGTGGTAAAATGCAGGGCAGCCAAGAGGTGAGGTGAGATAGATGGATGGGAGGTCCCAACCACAACTGGGACTACCAGAAGGGTCATCCCAAGCAGTGGGGGGTCATGTGATGTTTTCACCTAACAAGCACTTTGCTTAGTGACAAAAATTCTAGTCCCAATTAGGGGTTTAAGTGAAAACTACTTGTATGACGACGCCACACCTCTGCATTTGATGCTTGTTTCCTTACTGCAATTAATTTCTCCCCAACTTTATTCTGAGATTATTAGCCCGCTATAGTTCAGTAAAAATTGTATTTGTGTTCTGCATGGTTGGCTATGCTATCCAAATTTCTTCCTTCTGCTTTAGACCAGTCAATAACAAAAAAAAATACCGTATATGCTGGCGTACAAGGCGACCCGGCGTATAGGACGACCCCCGTCTTTGGCGCCGAGTCGCATTCCTAGAACGTCGTCTTATACGCCGGAAACTACCAATATTTCCGGTGTATAAGACGACTCGGTGTATAAGACGACCCCCGTCTTTGGTGCCGATTTTAACGCTTGCGGAAGTCGCCTTATATGCCGGCATATACGGTACTGAAGAATTCAGGATTCAAGACGTGTCCACACATTTATTTATCAAAGATGCTCAACTTAACTTTACGGCCTTCCACTCAATACTTTTTCTCCAATTTTAACTAGGAGCCACTGATAAAAGCTGATTTTTCCCCCCTTCTCCCCCCATTTAAATAGCCTATTAATCAGTGTGTCCTGTAATGGGGTGCTTTGTCAGGGTATCTGTAGCGTTCTCTTCTCACAACCTACTAAGGAAATGACTCAATCAAGAGTGGAGATAAGGTTAGACTGAACAGATTTGTTCTTGACCAGGTCACACCCGGTGCTTGGCAAGTACTGAATGAACTCTGTGTCTTTAGGACCCACTCTAGAATTTTCTCACCTATTGGCCTTTGCAGACTGGACTCGAATTGGGTTCTTCCTCCCTTTGTGAAGCCACCTGCAGTTCCTCAGCTGTCCAGCCCTTCACCAGGTCTTAAATGTTCACTCAGCTTGACCCAAAAGCCGCCCCTCCCCCCCTTCCAGGCTCGCTCCACAAAGAAGACGCACATTATGTGGTCTGAGCACAGTGTGAGGCCATCTAGTATATTGGGAATATGCAGTATTTTTCTGGATCTGCGTTATATTTTTGCAGTTTATTATATTGCTGATTATGTCCCCTTGAACTCTGTCTGTATCACGATGGCAGCAGTATAGACCAGTGATGGCGAATCTTTTAGAGGCAGAGTGCCCAAACTGCAACCCAAAACCCACTAATGCATTGTCGGATGCCGGGTGGGTGTGGCCCATTGGGTGGGCGTGGCTGTAGAGGTAACGGCAAACTGGGTGGGACTAAAAAGTTCAATCAATTCCAACTTTGCAAGATCTTTTTTTTTCCCTGCGAGAAGTTGAAATTGACTGATTGATTGAACCTTTTTTTTGCACACGGCGGCGGAGGCCTAAAGCGAAAAGGTTTTATAAAACCCAGCTGAAGGCCTAGGACTGGGGCGACGGCGCATGTGCCCACAGAGAGGGCTCTGCGTGCCACCTCTGGCACCCGTGCCATAGGTTTGCCACCACTGGTATAGACATTCCATAAAACGAATATCTAAGCATTCACGAGTTCAAATTTGAACTCATTCTAAACAGGTATGGTCTTCCCATTAAGGACTACCTGTAATGAATTTTATTCAACAAAAATAGCTTTCTGTCTAAAAAAAAAGGATGGTAAAAATTACTGCATGTATATTTTTCTTCCCTTTCCCACAAATGTTAAACCTTGAACTAACAAACCATAGCCATCATAGAATCCAAGGGCTGGAAGGGATCTTAACAGGTCTTCTAGTCCATGGGTAGGCAACCTTGGCTCTTTTCTGGGAGTTGAAGTCCACGAGTCATAAAAGAGCCATGGTTGCCTACCCCTGTTCTAGTCCAATCCCTTCTCAAGGCAGGAGGCCTTATGCCATCCCAATCAAATGGCTGTTCAGTCTATTTTTTGAAAATCTCCAGTGATGGAGCACTTCCATTGATTGTTCTCCCTATCTGGAAGCTTCTCCTTAGTTCCAGATTGGATCTCCCTTGAACCACCAGCATCCATCCTTCTCCTGCCCATTGGTGCTGTGGAGAACAGGTCCCCTCAGCCGTTCATCATACGATTCAGCCTCCAGACTCTTTTTCATCTTTGTTAGTCTTCTCTGCCCACTTTCAAGTTTTCTTTCTGGACTGTGAAAGAGCACAGCAAGTGCCCTTTTGGCATCAATTCTCTGACCAGAATGTCTGAAGTGGACACAAAAGGACAGGAAAAAAATTGCAAATGGAGTACACCTGTCTTCATCCTAAGGTTTCTTATTTTGCTTTTTTAACCATTTTCATTATCTGTTTATGTTATTTTTAAGATTTTTAGATGCAGAGCTGGCTGCGGAATTCTAGGAGTTGAAGCCCACAAGTCTGAAAATTGCCAAGGTTAGGAATCCAAGTCTATTGTGACCAAAAAACAAAATCAAAACACAAAAGCAAGAGTCTATTTCAGTAATAAGAAGGAATATTTGAATATTGTAGAAGACATTAGATCCTCCTTTTAAAATGCATTGCCTTAAAGTACGGTTTTTAAAAGCTTTCCAGCCCAGCCTAATTTCATTATGATGTGTGCATGTTAACAAGGCAGAAACATATCACCGCAAGGCCTACATAACCAATGCTATGCCACAAAGGTAGCCAAGTTTGGTCTATCCATAAAGAAAAAAGATAAATATCAAATATGATTATGAACAGGAGACAGGATGACGGATCCCTGACAGGCAGAAAAGTTGTAATTGCACCAAGTCAACTGAAGCTCGTGGTAGTTGGTGACTCACAACAAATCTGTGCCAACTCCATTCATCGGTATGTGAAACACGCTGTTTGCCAGGAGCAAATATTAAGGATGTGACAAAACAATTTCCAGTACTTACTGAGCCCCCTGCCAATAATCCCCCCCCCTGCTAATTCCTATAGGAACAAAATGGTATTAAAAAGAGGACAAAAATGTGTAACACCATGGGAGCTTGGGAATTCTAGACTAGAGGGAGAAGTCTGGGGCACAATGTCTCCATCAGCCCATCTGTCCCTGGAAGGTAATAACTTAAGCAGCTACAGGCAGTCCTCGCCTTACGACTCCAACGGAGCCCAACATTTCTGTGCTAAGTGAGAAATTTGTGAAGTGAGCTTTGACCCGTTTTACGACTTTTCTTGCCACGTTTGTTAAGCGAATCACTGCAGTTGTTAGTGACACGGTTGTTAAGTGAATCTGGCGTCCCCATGGACTTTTGCTTGTCAGAAAGTCGCAAAAGGGGATCACGTGACACACACACCCCCGGACGCTGTGACTGTCATAAATGTGCGAGTCTGTTGTCAAGCGTCTGAATTTTGATCCCGTGACCCTGAGGGATGCTGCAACGGTCAGAAGTGTGAAAAACGGTCCTAAGTCCCTTTTTTTAAGTGCTATTGTAACTTGAGAGAGTCACTAAGCGAACTGTTGTAAGTCATGGACTCCCTGCACAGGAGACAAGGAGGGGTGCCTGATGCTCTCTGAGCTCAGCTGTTTCCTTGCAAACATCTCATTACCTAAACTGGGTAACATCCTCAGTTGTAGCCAGAACTCCTTACTAACACTGATGACGTTGCCTAGCTGGGTCATGAAACGTCTGCAAGGAAACAAGCCAGCTCAGAAAGCACCCAGGACCCCACAATTCAACTCGGACTCCGAGCTACAAGTATTCTCCTTTATTGGTACCTTAGACTGTATAAATGATATCAGTTGGGAAAACCTGTTCCTCGATTCAAATTCTCCAGAGGAAGGCAGGGCAGACGCCTTGAGACCACAAGAACTAGCAAAATGTGGGCCACCGGGATCAGGAGGGTTTCAACTAAGCCTCCACCTTTTATTCAGGGCCAAAAATCCTCAAAAGCTACTGAGGAAGAGGACAGACAAACTATGGGTAATAAATAATAATAATGTTGAAAGCAGAGGCAACAAACAAGATACACCCGGATTTCTAGCACCAGAATGTGAGAATCACTAAGTGTAATCTGACTCCCGTGATTAGCTGCAAGCAGTGGGATGAGGAAGAAAAGGAAAGCTACACGAAAGGAACTGAAAGACACAAAAGGGAGAAGGTGCAGTCCTCATCTTATGACTTGTCACTCAGCAACTGTCCAAATGTATTAATTACCCGGAAACAGGGAACTTGTGGCCCAGATCAGAGGCTCTGCAGTCATGTGACCTGCACTTCAGACGCTCAGCAACATGGCCGCCTTCACCGCCGATTTTGTAGTCACGTGACCATGTTTTACTCAAAACCGGCACTTCCAATTTTCAGCAAAACTGTAGCACAGCAGGAAATGAGTTTGCTTAATGAGCGCAACGTTCCTTTTAACAACCAACGCAAAAAAAAAAAAAAAGAAGTAAAATCAAGTTTCAAGCAAAATCATGTCAATCAACCCATTTGATGACCATAAGGCCTTACAGCCGTAATGGATGGGCTCCATTACAGTCGTGAGGACTACCGTAAATGCCGGCGTATAAGGCGACTTCCACGAGTGCTGAAATCGGCGCCAAAGACGGGGGTCGTCTTATACGCCAGAAATACTGGTAGTTTCTGGCGAATAAGATGATGTTCTAGGAATGTGGCCCGGCTATAAAGACGGGGGTCGTCTTATACGCCGGGTCGCCTTGTACGCCGGCATTTATGGTACCTGTATTTTTTTAAATCCATCCCTACTGCACTGATTATTTCCATGGGGTTGAGAGAAGCGGAGGAATACATTAAAAGGCGTATAGGTAGTCCTCGCTTTACGACTACAATTGAGCCCAAAATTTCTGTTGCTAATTGAGATGGTTAAGTAAGCTCTGCTCCATTTTACGACCTGTTTTGTTGCAGTTGTTAAATGAATCACTGCAGTTGTTAAGTTAGTGACATGGTTGTTAAGCAAATCTGGGTTCCCCATTGACTTTGCTTATGAGGAGTCGCAAAAGAAGATCACGTGATCCCGGGACTCCACGACCATCGTAAATATGAGTTGGTTGCCGAGGACCTAATTTTGATCCCATGTCCATGGGAATGCTGCAACGATCGTGTGAAAAATGGCCGTAAGTAAAAAAGTCACTTTTTTTAGTGCCACTGTAATTTCAAACAGTCAGTAAACGAACGGTTTTAAGTCAAGCACTACCTACACCAGTGGTTCTCAACCTGTGGGTCAGGACCCCATTTGGGGTCGAACGACCATTTCACGGGGGTCACCAAACAACGCAGTCCACCATTTTTTCCCCTTTTCCTTAGCTGTGCTACTCCCTTTGATTCTATTGGCTTTTGAAAGCCAATCGAATAGACTCTCTTGAATAGAGTCTAATTCTATTGGCTTTCAAAAGCCAATAGGAATTGTCCAGGCTGTCTCTGTCCTGCTGAGCCTGCCAAAAGTCCCATTCTGCAAACGGTGCTGCACCCGTTGAGTAGTCCTCGACTTACGACCGGTTGAGTAGTCCTCGACTTACGACCGGTGGGGGTCACGGCATTAAAAAGGTTGAGAACCACTGACCTACACAGTTGTTGGCATCTATTTTCCACTATTTCCACCAGCAAGCATTGGTCTTTCCAAGAAACACCGGTGGAAGATATGAATTATCTTGACATCCTCAGGGACCACCCTTTCTGCAAGACAAATTCCTCTCAGGAAATTCCCAATTTATCTTGCTCTGAACTTTCTCCCTCAGAAGGCAGAATAACATACAAGCAATCAAACAGACTTTGTTCAGGGACGCCTTAGATGAGGAAATGGAAGTAGCAGCCATGTTGGAGAAATGGTTGCATAAATGGAAGAAGAATGAAGAGGAAAGGCTCAATCTTGTTTAGGAAAACACAATACCTATTTATTTTCTAAATCTCTAGGACCAGGTAAACTACAGTCTAGAACAGTGTTTCTCAACGTTGGCGACTTTAAGATGGCTGGACTTCAACTCCCAGAATCCCCTGAGTCAGCACAGCTGGGGAATTCTGGGAGTTGAAGTCCAGCCATCTTAAGGTCACCAATGCTGAGAAACACTGGCTAGAATATTAAAGAAACTTGATGATCTGCAGATCATAAAAGAAATTAATCTGTAACAGCTTGAAAATCACACAGCAATCATTAGTAATCAGGAAGGATTAGTCAGAAACAAATCTTTTGAGGCCAACCTTATCTTATTTCTTGATTCCTTAGCAGATCCTTGATTAGATGATGGGATAATTTAAAGGACTACTATAGAGTCAATTTACAATCCACACAATCAGCAATTCCCGTGAAACTGAAGTACCATCAACTATGGCACCACACAATTTTGTGTAGGGCCTTATACTGTCCTGCACCATTTTTTTTATTAATAATTTGGACGAGTACATGGAAAAAAGAACCATATGTGCTTAAATGATTCATAAGACGTGAATTGAACCTTGTGTCTCTGTGCGAGACCAAACCACTAATTAAAGTAACATATATTTTTTCAGGAATTTCCAAAAACCTAAAAAATGCTGGTGCTCAAGGGATCCAGTCACCAAAGTTAACTTTTAAAGCAACAGCATCTTGATTTGCAGATTTGAAAAACAAACAAACAATTTCTCCAAAAAAACTTCACCTTACTGGGGGAGAAGGGTAGCATATGAATTTAATAGAGAAACATAAATAAGTCACCCTGTTTTACTGAGTAGCACAGATTAATTCCAAATTGGTTTTTTTAAAAAAATGTGCACAGATTTAACTTTTATCAAAACTGGCGAGAGAATGCCAACTTTGATAGAAATTTTTTTTTATCCATTTAAAATTGTAACTAAGATAATGGCCCAAATCAGACCAATAAATCGAGTCTTGGGGATAAAGCTGCTGGCTCTTTGTTAGTCTCCTTTACAGGAGCAATTGGATGAGAAACTCGTGTTTTGTTGGATACTGGATGACCCTCCCTTTAGAAGAACAAAAAGATGCCTGTGAGAGATTTCTGAAACTTTTACGGGCCCTCAAAGCCATTGACCACAGGTTGGAGACACATCAATCAATAAACAAAGGCTGAATCAACCACATAGGCTTAAGGGTCACACCTGTTAAACCATTAAACTACAATTCACAAAGGGAAGGGGGGGGCTAGGTTCACGCATCATGCCACCGGGCCAAACCGGACCCCAATGCTCAGCATTTCCATGGAATTCAAATGATCGTGAAGGCAAAGAGAATCTGAGGCCTGCTGTCACCTCCACAGCAAGTAAATATTTCTTTGAAGACGCAGTTAAAATGCGGAGAGCTTTGGGGCCCTTTGGACGCCCCCACCGACCACCAGGCCGGCTGGCCACCCTCAGGCACAAAGCAGCCGCAGCTCCACCAAGATGGGTACCAAGATGGGGCCCGCCGGCCGCTTCCAGCTAGGAGCGGCTCTTCAAAGCAGCCGCATCTTTCCCCGAGAACCCAGCCGGATACAAACACGGGGACGATCCCTGCCCGAATTTCACCCCGGCCAGCGGGGACGCGCTCCGGTGCAAGCGCCGCACGGGAGACTCGTCGGAGGCTGCAAAAGGCGGAACTTTTGCTTTTTAAATTGGAGACGCGATGCGGAGCCGGTGCAATTATTATTTTGGTTTCGTCCCGACGAAGCATGCAAACCGCCGGTTGGACGGACGGACGGCCAGCCCGGTCCCGACGGGCACGCAGCGGATCCGAGCATCGTCGCTTCAAGTCCCAGAGAAGCCCGGACTCCGCTCCGGAAAGCTCGCCGGGAGAAAGCGAGGACGGGCAGCCCGGGATCCAAACCGGCGGAGGAAGAAATCGGCCCGGCCGGGAAGCCCGGAGGGTCCCCGCGTGGTCCGGGCAGAAAGGCAGCCCGGAGAGCCGCCTTCGGCAGGGCGGGTGGACAGCGCCGCAAGCGCCTTTAAGCCCGCCGCGCCTCGGGCCACCCGGAGAGGCGCCCGGTCCCCGGGGACGCCCCGCAGGATCCCCCGGGCAGGCAGGGAGGCCGCCCGCCCGCCCGCCCGGCGGAGGAGACCCTGCGCGGCGGGCAGGAAGCCTCCCCGCCAGGAGGGCGGAAGGGCGGCCTCGGGGACCGGGGCGAAGGGCGGGGGGGATTCGGGGAGGACGCGGGGCCGGGCCCGCCGCGCAACGCCTCTGCCCCGTCGCCGCCGGGGGCGCCCGGGACGGCCTGGCCATTGCTCCGCGTGGCGGCTGCGGCTGCGGCGCCCCCCGGGCCGGGCGAAGAAAGCGCCGCCGCCGCACGTGGCCGCCTCCGCTCCCCGCCCCGCATCCAGCAGGCCAGCCGGAGGAGGCAGCCAACATGGCCTCCCCGCCGCCCCGGACCCAGGAGCGGGAGGAGGGGACCCCCGCCTCGCCCGCCCGCCGCTTGCAGGGATGGAGCGCCGGGCGCATCGGGCCGGGCGGGGTGGCTGCGGGGGAGGGAAGCGGCCGGCGGGGCTCCGGCGTGCACTGACCTGGCGCTGGGCTGCCTGGCTGCTCCCGCTGGCCGCCTCTCCCGCCGCTGCCGCCCCGGCCGGCCGCCCAACCGCCCCGCGGACCCGCCTCCTCGCCAGCCGAAACCAGCGCGAAAAATGCCCCGCGCTGATTGGCTGCGCCGCCGCCTTCGCGCCGCCGGAGGCCCCGCCGCGCCCCATTCAAACCCGCCGCGCCGCCGCCGAGGACGGAGCCCGGGCGCCTCCGCCCCCCCCCACGGGGACGCCCCCCGTCGGCTCAGCCCCCGCCGGCTCACCCGGGCCCCGGGAGGCAGGAGCGAAGGAGCCGCTCCCGCTGGAAAGACAGCCCGGAGACGGCACGCCCCGAGGAGGAGGACGAAGGAGCCCCCGGAGGGGAAGCGGGGCGCCCGGGATCCCCTTGGGCCGCCCGCGGGACCAGGCGCCGCCCCCCCTGCGCCCCCAGCCCAGAAGCTTTGGCCCCGCGGGGTCCCCCAGCAGCAGCCTGGCGCCCGCGGGCTCCCGGCTGAACATCTCCGCGGAGCAGGGCAGCCCCCTCCCTTCCGGCCGGGCCTCCCGGCACAAAGAGCGCCTGTTGCACACAAAGGCCCCGGAGGGACCCCCGGGCAGGGTGGGCCGGCTGCCCTCCCCCAGAAGCCCCCCGTTACTCCCAGCTGACGGGCCGGGGCTCCTGGCCGCCTTGCAGGGGGAGCAGCGCAGCCGGGATGGGGCAGGGGAGTCGTCCCCCCCCCAAGGGGGCGCCGGGCAGGCTCGGCAATGGCTGCCCCGGAGACGAGGGCCGGCGGTGGGGGAGATCAGCGGGGAGGGCTGGAAGTCTTGGACCGGGAGCCGAGCCCCGTCCCGGGGAACCGCAGCGCTCGGGATCCCCGGCCCGGCTCTCACCTCGGTCCTCTTAAAGCCGAGGGGGGGGGCTGGTGGAAAAGAGCGGCCGGGCGTTGTTAAAAACCAGAACCAGGAAAACCGAAGTGACTCCGGATCTGATCTCCAAGGCGCTCCGGACAGCCAGGCGAAGGCCGGTGGGGGGAAATCCAAAGCAAACCTGCAGGAGTGGCCGATAAGGTTCCCGAAGACGGAGGCCGGGAAGAGAGATCTTGCTTGGGGTATCAGGGATCAGCGGCCTCAGGGATCAAGGCAGGGAGGGCAGGGCTGGGAATTAAAACTCGCATCTTCCTAGCAGAGAACGCCCCTCCCCAACTCAGAGAGTCCTCCCCTTAACGACCACAATTGAGCCCAAAATGTATGTTGCTGTGTGAGAAATTTGTGAATTTCTGCCCCATTTTACGACCTTCCCTGCCACAGTTGTTAAGTGAATCTGGTTCCCCCGCTGACTTTGTCAGAAGGTCGCAAAAGGGGATCGCGTGACCCCGGGACGCTGCAACCGTCACAAATATGAGTCAGCTGCCAAGCATGTGAATTTGGATCACGTGACCTGGGGAATACTGCAGTGGTCGTAAGTGCGAAAAAATGGTGGTCGCTTCTTTAAGTGCCGTTGTAATTTTGAACGGTCACTACGTGAACCATTGTAAGTGGAGGACTGCCTGTATTACATTTTATACTCGGTGCTCGTAAAGTTAATCTGGCCGCAAAGCCTGCTTGGAGAATTGACCATTGGTGATTCCTCTCATCTGGGGCTTTCCCCTTTTCACTTCATGGCAGAGGATTTTTGTCTTTGTAGTTCCTTTTGGTTTTCTGTCTGCTCTTCTCTCGGTGGGAGGGGCAAGGCTGCTTGAGAAAAAAAAGAGGCCTTGTTCAGAAGAATGGCTGCTTCATCCTGGAATTGCTTCCTTGGGCTGGGGTTTCATGTTGTCAGCTGCCAGAGGTCACCTAAGCTTTATTTATATTTCCTATTTCTTAACTGCCCCCTTGCTCCCCAATGTGGGTTTGGCCCCAACCCTCCTGTCTTTTTGTAAGGGCCTGAAGCTGTGACTCAGCTGGTGGTCCTGAGGAACAGATCCCCATCCCCCACCCCTCCCCCGCTTATGTCCTTAGGTTTTAATGTTTTTTGTTTGTTTTCATTATATATGTATGGACATACTTGTATGACTGTAAGCCTCCCAGACTTACCCTGTGATAAGATGGGCAGCCAATAAAATTATAAATAAATAGATAAATAATAATCTCCCTTGGAGAAACTGGTTTAATAAAAATGCATAAATAATTTACGTCAGAAGTGTGGAGATAGCACAAAATGAGGACTATGTCCTTTGTCCTGGATTTCCCATTTTTTCTTCTCCATATCAGATTCTTTTATTTCCGCTTTTGACTTTCATACAATCCTTAATTGTAATTTTGTCTTAAGCCTGCAAACTTTTTTTCCCCATGACAAAGTAACTCACTTCTGGGTCACTGTGTGCTTTGATTAGCATGTTTGGTTTGTGTGCTAGGTGTGTTACAATTTATTATTTCTGAAGCCAGTTGTAGCTCAGCAGATAACAGTTAAATTTATTTATTTATTTATTTTTAAAATTTATAAGCCGCCCCACTCCCGAAGGACTCTGGGCGGCTAACAATAAAAAACATAAAACATAACAAATCAACAATACAAAAACAATCATCCAGGGGTAAGGTTTTATAAACCCCAGGCCTGCCGGAAAAGCCAGGTCTTAAGTAGCTTAAGGAAGACCAACAGGGTGGGAGCGGTCCTAATCTCCGGGGGGAGCTGATTCCAAAGTGTGGGTGCCATCACAGAGAAGGCCCTCCTCCGCGGCCCCGCCAAATGGCACTGCTTGGCCGACGGGGCCTGAAGGAGGCCCAGCCTGTGGGATCTAACCGGACGTAGGGAACCATGAGGTAGTAGGCGGTCTCGCAAATAGCCTGGCCCTGAGCCATATAGGGCTTTAAAGGTAATGACCAACACCTTGAATTGGACCCGGAGACCAATAGGCAACCGGTGCAGCTCACGGAGGATAGGTGTAACGTGGGTGTATCGAGGAGCACCCAGTATCACTCGCGCGGCTGCATTCTGGACCAACTGTAGTCTCCGAATACTTTTCAAGGGTAGCCCCATGTAGAGTGCGTTGCAGTAGTCCAAACGTGAGGTGACAAGGGCGTGAGTGACTGTAAGGAGAGCCTCCTGGTCCAGGTAGGGTCGCAACTGGTGCAACAGGCGAACTTGTGCAAAGGTCCTCCCAGCCACAGCCGTCAATTGATGTTCCAAATTCAGCTGTGGATCAAGGAGGACACCCAAGTTGCGAACCCGCTCCGAAGGGGATATATTTTCCCCCGCAAGAGTCAACACTGGACAGTCGACATGATCCTTGGGAGGCAACATCCAAAGCCACTCGGTCTTGTCAGGATTGAGCCTGAGTCACAGCTAAATCACGGCTTATTAAAAAATCAGAGACTTAACCAATGCATAGGGAGGCCTCTTTTCCTGTTCTGACCTGGAACAATAGACGCCTTAACTTTTTTCCTTTCTCCCAGGGTGAAAATTACAAATTAATGATAACAAACCACAAAGTCAAGCCAGTGGCCTACATTCCTACTGTGTAAGCGGCCTGCCTTGTTTCTTTTAAATGGTTACAGTTTTTCTAGGACAGGGATCTCAGCATGCCTAGCTGAGGAATTCTGGGAGCTGAAGTCCATGAGTCATAAAAGGGCAGAGTTTGAAGACCCCTGTTCTAGGACATCTAAATTACTTGAAAAGCTTTTGAATTTCCAGGATCTCTCTGGGTAGATAAAAATCCAAAAAAAAAAAGGGGGGGGGGAAGGAATTTTCTGCCTTTGGGAAGAGTGTCTGGGAGACAGAGGCTTCAAGGACCTTGTATACATCTCATCCTTGACATACAATCACAACTGCCCCCCCCCAAATTTTCATAGCTAAACAAGACAGTTATTAAGTGAGTTTTGCCCCAGGTTATGACCTTTTTTTGCCAGATGTTAACTGAATCATTGCAATTAAGTGAATCACACGATCATTAAGAGAATCTGGCTTCCCCATTGATTTTGTCGGAAGGTCACAAAAGAGGGATCATGTGACCCCAGGACACGGCCACCATCGTACGTATGAGTCAGTTACCAAGCATGTGAATTTTGATCACATGATCCACGGGGAATGCTGCAATGGTCACAAGTGTGCAAATTGGTTCCAAGTCACTTTTCTCCATGCTGAGGACTGCCAGTAGTAAGTCTTTGGGCTGGGCCTGTCACATACAAGCCAAAAGCCGCCTTTGTATCCCAAGGCCGCAGCCAAAAAAACAGTGCAATCCTAGGCTGCGTTAACAGAGGCATAGAATCAAAATCACGTCAAGTATTAGTACCACTTTGTAAAGCCTTAGCAAGGCCACACCTGGAATACTGCAGCCAGTTTTGGCCACATTACAAAAAAGATGTTGAGATTTTGTAAAAAGTGCAGAGAAGAGCACTAAAATGATTAAGAGCCTGGAGCCTAAAACATAGGAAGAACGGTTGCAGGAATTGGGTATGGCCAGTCTAGTAAAAAGAAGGACCTGGGGTGACATGAGAGCTGTCTTCCAGTATTTGGGGGGCTGCCACAAAGAAGAGGGGGGGCTCAACTTCTTTTCCAAAGCACCCGAAGGCAGGACAAGAAGCAATCATGGAGCGAAGCAACCTGGAACTAAGGAGGAATTTCCTCAGAATGACAACAATCGATCAGTGGAACTGCTTGCCACCAGAAACTGGGTGCTCCATGACTGAAGGTTTTTAAGAAGAGACTGGACAGCCACTTGTCCAGAATGGAATAGGGTCTCCTGCCTTGAGCAGGGGGTTGGACTAGACCTCCAAGGCCCCTTCGGACTCTGTTGGAGTCTGTTCATATTTATGCAGGTAATCCCCGACCTGCAACCGTTCGTTCCAAGCGCGGCTTCCCAGTGTGGTTGTGCACGCAACACACAGGGGTGTATCACATTTGTGGAACAGACGGCGTCAAAGCCCCGGAGCTTTTTCAGACGAGACCGGGCGGCCGCTGGTCTGGAGTTTTGTGGGGGTCTCCTGGCTTGAGCAGGAGGCCGGGCTAGAGGACCTCCGGTGTCCCTTTCTCGACCCTGCCCCCCCCTTTGCAGGGCAGCGACCCCTCCGAGCGCTGCCCGGAAGCGCCGCCTTTTTTTTTTTTTCCGCTCTCTGAGGAGACGCGGCGCAGCACGTGCCCCCCGGCCGGAAGATTCCACCTCCCGGCGTGCCCCGCGGCCACTTCCGCCCCCGCCCAGGCGCAGACCGGCTGGCAGGCCCAGGCATGGCGGCGTTCGTGCTGCTGAGGCGCTGCGCGCAGAGGGCGCCGGGCCTGCCCAGGCCGGCTAGCGGAGAGGCCGCCGGGCCAGGTGAGAAGGCCCGGCAGAGGAGGAGGAGGACGGGGAGAGCCGGGCGGGAAGGGGCGGCGGGCGAGAGGCGCGGCCGCCTCCGGCGTGGATCGGCGGCAGGCGGGCGTCCAACAGGGGAAGCGGCTCTGTGGGCGAGGGCGGGGGTCCGCGGGAGGCCCGGCCGGGAGAGGCGAAGCGGCTGGCCCGGAGACTTCGGAGCTCTGCCCGCCCCGGCCGGGGCGCTATTATGGGATGTGCCCGGGTGTCCTCAGGTCACCCCCGCCTGCTGGGATGAGGAGGGCCGGGAAGGCCTCGGATGCCTCCCTGAGAGGCTTATCCAGGCCTGCCGGGGGTGTCCGCCTGCCTGCCCGCCGGGACACCGCTCGAAGCAAGAAGGGCCGGCCAAGGGCCTGATGGGGGGGGGAACCAGGCGGACCCCTGGGAGACAGCCGGGGCGGTTCGAAGGCCCCGGGGGGGGGAAGCCCTGAAGGCGGCTTCCCTTCCTCCCGGGAGGAGCCCTCGGGGCCCCTCCCCCAAAAGCCTGTCCGTTGCTCCCTGGAAAACCCCCCCCCCCAAAAGTCTGTCATTCTGAAGCATTGAATGTGTGTGTGAACAAAGTTATTTTGATACCAGACTGGCACAAGTAAAAGTGTTCTTATCTATTTCTGGTTGCCTACACAAGACTGCGTTTGTTCTGCTTGTAGGTCATTTGGAGAACCTTGCTTGTCTTAACTGTTCCTCCGTGAGGCTAACAAAAGACTTGTAAGTATACAGCTTTGTAACACAATTATTACTGGTAACCTGCTTATTTTGACAGTTTACATAATGCAGGAATCTTCTGAAAAGTACCTGTGCTTTATAATAGTTGGTGTATATACATGTTTGAAGAAATAAATAATTACAAAAGACTGAAACGTTCTTTGAGGCAGTGTTTCTCAACCTTGACCATTTTAAGGCATGTGGACTTCAACTCCCAGAATTCCACAGCCAGCAATGCTGGCTGTGGAATTCTGGGAGTTGAAGTCCACATTCCTTAAAATGGTCAAGGTTGAGAAACACTGCTTTGAGGTGTAGCTTAAAGTTTAGCCTTCGATTAGGAGATGATAACTTGTGTGGTTCTTTTACCTTTTCACAGTACCAAAATCGGTCTTTCTGTTCAATTTGTTCTCCATTTCTGTTCAGTTACAACTGCCCATATTCATCCAGTTTTGTTTCTTCTTAATGGATCCTTCCCTTTCACTATTTCATTCCTCTCCCATTATTTTATTCTATTGTTTGTGTTGGATAATGAATGGGGTGTACCTATGTTGACAATGTTTGTTGTTAACATGGAAGAGATACCTTATTTTATAGGTAGTACAATTTAGTCAGTAGTTCTTAATTAGAGGATTTTGTTTCCCCTTTGCTGGAATATAACTTCTGGCAAACTTGTTTGGAGATGCGTATGTTCATATGCTCACATAGAAATGTGAGATGTGTCCACGTTTATTCCAGAGGAGGAACTTTGCAGGGTGGATCTCACCTGGATGTCAGCTTAGGTTGATAAGGTGAGAAGCTAGGCACCGCACAGGATGTTGCTTATTTTTTCTTAAGAGGTGTGGACATATTTTGAGTAAATAAAATATCTGTCTTAAGGCTGTTATTCTGTTTTGGCTTAGTACAGACAGGCTTAAATTTGAACAGTAAAGTTGTTGTCGTTTTAAGTATTTCTAATGTGCAGTGCAAAGCAAGAAGCAGAATAATTTTGAAATGTGTTTCCAAAAATCCAATCCAGAAAAGAAATGGCAAAGTAATTTTGCCATGATAAAGACAGAAAATGGAAGTGTAGTCCTCTAGATATTTATGACTTCAAGCTCTCATCATCTGTAGCCACATGGCCTACAGAATTATTGGTGGCCTAAGAGATTATTGGTGCTGTTGTCTAGTACCGGTAGTATCTGAGAGTGACAAGCTGATTTTCCCTCTCTTTGAAGATAGGAAGGATGGAAATAATTATCACTTATTTGGAAGATTGTAGAATTATAGGGGAGGGGAGTTTACAGGAAGCTATGTGATTATTTCCAGTAGAAAATGTTTATCCTGCTTATGGTGTCTATAAGTAACTGAAATATCATACGATAAAACCAATATATAGAAGGAAGGGGTTCATATTGAATGTTAATAACATTCAGCAAGCTAAAACTAATTGGTATTAAAGCAATTATTCTGTAAGGTTTACGTTTTTTAATTTGCAAGTATGCTTTTAAGAATATTTTTTAAAAAGTTTTGTTCAAAGAAAAATAATTTCAAATAAGCTGTTGGGGGTACTCTGGTTTGTGAATGGTTATCAGTGTGTCATAAGTGCACACGTAAGTTCAGATAATGAGAATAGCTTACTATCACAGAAAAAAATATATCATTTTTTTTCTCTAATAGAGGAGAACGATGTCCATAGAATTAGGTTTCTTTCATGCAAATTATCTGACCAGAAGCTAGGAGTAATAGTGAAGTAATAGACTTTTGCACACAGAGATTTAAAAATGTGTGCAATATAAATGCCATATTTATATGCTGCCTTCCTGCCTATACATCAAGTGTAAGTCACCTAGTTATTTAATGAAACGCATTGTATATAGAGTATATTAGAAAAATTCTTTTCCAAGCTTTCATCACAGTCAAAAGGAGACTGTGGATTCTTTTACAGTCGGGGGGGGTGTGTGTCTCCTGAGTTTTTCCCCAGAGTCGGTCAGTGGGGTTTTTTGTGTTTATTTATGACAGCAAAGGCCAAACAGGTGGTCCTTGACTTATGGCGACATTTGAGCCCAAAATTTCTGTTATTAAGCAAGACACTTGTTAAGTGAATTTTGCCCTATTTTACGATCTTTCTTGCCACAGTTATTAAGTGAATCACTGCAGTTGATATGTCGGTCACCTGGTTGTTAAGTGAATCTGGCTTCCTCCCGTAAACTTTGCTTGTCAGAAGGTCTCAAAAGGGGATCACACGTAGCCCTGGGGACACAGCGACCGTCATAAGTACAAACCAGTTGCCAGGCATCCGAATTTTAATCAGGTGACCACAAGGATGTTGCAAAGGTCATAATTATGAAAAACGGTCACTGGTTACATTTTTCAGCATTGTTGTAACTTTGAATGGTCACTAAATGAAGTCGAGGACTCCCTGTGCCCGATCTCCTTCTCCCAATTCTCTCTCTCTCTCTCTCTTTCTCTCTCTCTTTCTCCCCCACTGCTGCCCACCAGCACAGCAGCCGCCACACCTGCCCACAAAAGCCACGTCCCACCGTGCCCTGTTAAAAAAATAACCCCAAGCCCAGCCCTCAAATTATTATTTTTGTTTTCCGTAGCCTCGTAAGAGGCAATTATAGATTGATGGGAAAATCCTTCCAACACATGGGAGAAAATTCCAGGAAAGAATTGAGTCACCCAGTGAAGAACCCGTGAAAAGATGGCAGAATCTCTTGCCTGCTGAGCAATGGCTCTGAACCGGCCTCGCTCTGCTTAGCCATTGAGCTCTTGTTTGCTTGGCGGGGGGGGGGAGGGGGAGGTGGTGGTGGGGGTTGAGCTGCCTGGAACCCTTCAGGGATCCTTTCTGCTGTCTCTCTCGTGGCCTGCATGACTCCAGCCGTTCTTCTTTTCTGGATCAAAAACATTTTCTCTCTCTCTCTCTCTTTTTTTTTTGCTCAGAAATTTTGGGTTTTCCTTCTCTCCCCTTTTTGGCAGACAAGCCTGGTCAACATCAGTCTCTTTTTTCTCCCAAGCCACCTCTGCTTCCAGTCAGGGGCTCCCTTCACCCCAACCTTTTTACTAAACGCTTTTTCTTAAGCGTTTTGGTGTATCATCTGCCTTTGCTGCCTGAAAGTTTAAGCAGCCGACTCAGAATTTCTAGCACTGAAGCATTTTCTCTTTCAGCTCTTTATTTTTTTCCCTGTTGTCATAGTGCTCCGTGCTTTCACAGACTCAGGCGTGCAGCAGCAGCAGCAGTGTTTATGCCTGGGACCATCTAATTATATGCACACTTTATATGAGTGAATCATCACAGAATTGGGCTTAGGCTGCCAAGCCTAGCCAGGGGATTGCAGGGTAAAGGTAGAAACTGAGGCACCCTCAGCAGCTGACTCCGCAGCTTCTGCCTGAACGTAATCGCCTAATCCCTTCCCCTCTTCAGCCAAGTCACTAATACATGCGTTGAACTGTGCTTCACAATTCACTGACCTTCACTCTCCGACAGACATTTTGTACCCACTTATTTTTCCAATCCACATTTACCTAACTCGCCGATCAGAATGTCACGGAGCATTTTGTCAGACGACCTGCAAAGAGTCCGTCCATTCTTTCTCCACTCCCAGATATTTTCCCAGGACGTGAATCTCCTGCCAGGGAAAGGCACTTGAGCTTGTGGAGAACAAATAGAAGCTTCTCAATCCCTTTGCGTGGGTGGGCCAACTTAACGTACGGTCACTGTAGAAATATAAATGGGATGAAAAGTATATTGCGTGCTGTTCTTAACTAAAGCCTCCTTTTTTCTCTTTTACAGGCCTGCCCATTTTAAATATTGCACTAATATCTCACCTTACGTTTATTGTACAAAAGATAGCTATGCTTGGACAAAAGGATCAGAGGAAAGGCAGGGGGTAGCCCTGAGGTTGTTTGACTCCTGGTGGCGATCCCCCGACAGAGGGGTCCCGGGACCTTGTTGGGTTGCAGTAAGGAAGTGGCACTCGTCAGCATCCAGAAACGACGACTCCGTCATAGAAAAATCGCTGAAGTCTCTTAAAGACAAAAGCAAGAAGTTGGAAGAAGGAGGGCCTGTGTACAGCCCAACAGTAGAAAAAACCATAGTTAAAAAATCCATTGGGCAGAAGGTCATCGATGAGGTGAAGCATTACTACCACGGCTTTCGGCTGTTGTGGATCGATTCCAAGATTGCTGCGCGGATGCTCTGGCAGATCCTTCACGGCAGCTCCATGAGCCGCCGGGAACGCAGACAGGTGCGTGGTACATGCTGCTCTTCCTGGGCTTGGAATTCAAGTGAACGGAATATTATTTACCAAACAATTGTAGGCATTTTGATGTTTAAGTGGCGCTAGACGTTCAGTTCTTGTCTTGAATAAATGAAACATCAGAAGTAAAGAAATTAAACGTGAAGTAATATTTAAGAAAGAAGTTGTGTGTGTGTGTGTGTATGCACACAAAACCTTTAGAACATCTTTATTCAGTGTGTATATAAATTGCAAGGTAGAGTAGGGAGGGCAGAAAGGAGGACCAGATTTGAATAATTCAGCAACACAGAGGTTGAGACGTTATACCAGCCCACGCAGTCCTCCACTTACAGCGGAAGTTATAACGGCACTGGAAAAAGTGATGGCCGGTCCTCGCAGTTACAATCACCGAGCATCCCCCTGGTCACATTTGCATGCTTGGCACCTGGCATTGACAATGCCTGCCACGTCCCAGGGTCCCGTGATCGCCGTTTGCACCTTCCCGGACAGCTTCCAAGAGGCAAAGGCAACGGGGGAAGTGCGATTCGTTTAATGACCACAGGAGTCACGAACAACCATGGCCAAAAAGGTTGGGTGTGACTAGTAACCACCTTGCTTAGCGATAGAAATTATGGTGCCAACTGTGGTTGTAAGTCGAGGACTGCCTGTATAGATTTTACTATCATGCTTGTAAACATAATAATCGATCCTCATTATCTCATTTTTCTTGTAAAAGCCTAAAAGCTAGCCAATTTATGTATGTCAGATCAGAAAACTGCAAAGAAAAATGTGTTGTTTTTTTTTTAACAAGAAGTGCGGCTGTGGTGTGAACATAAGTGGAGCAAAGTAGCACGTGACTCGGGCATGGCACAGTCTACAATTTCTCTCTAGTGCAGAGAAAATTTCAGCTGTCAGTTTATTTATTTATTTTATTTATGAGACTTATATACCGCTTTAAATGCAAGCACTCTCTAAGCGGTGTACACCAGTAAGCAATGTGTATATATATATATATATATATATATTTACATTGCCCCCAACAATCTGGGTCCTCATTTTACCTACCCCGGAAGGATGGAAGGCTGAGTCAACCTTGAGCCGGTGAGATTTGAACCGCTGACCTGCTGAACATAATCAGCTAAAGTGGCCTGCAGTACTGCACTCTAACTGCTGCGCCACCTTGATGCTCAGCCCCTTTTACTCCATGGTGATTATAGTTAATGGTGCTGTTTATGCACGCTCTGCTGAGAGGGAAGCCGAGCGGTCTGCGATTGGCTCTGTGTGAGACTGCAGCTTCCTGTGCAGTCAAGTTTGTGAATACTGTTTTTCTCTCTGTTGAAAGCAGGAAAGATATCAAAGAAATAAGCTTGATCACGTGGAGCTTTTTTTTTATAGTTAAAGCTCCCCAAAAAAGATACGGTCAATTAGCCACCAGGATAATATCACCTTCAGTCTTTGATTATTTTTTTTAAAAATGCTTGGAGTAAGGCTGTTGACCGTTTTCATTCTCTTCTTGCGATAAGCGGAAACTTGTTTTTGTCTACAGTTCCTCCGGATCTGCGCTGACCTCTTCCGCCTGGTCCCTTTTCTCGTCTTCATCGTCGTTCCTTTCATGGAGTTCTTGCTTCCCGTAGCTTTGAAGCTGTTCCCCAGCATGCTTCCTTCCACATTTGAGACAAACTCTAAGAAGGTGACAGTTACACTGAGACCCACCTGTAGAAAAGTCTGTAGAGGGAGGGTATCCCTGGTTAAAATACCCGCATGCCTGTACACCTGAGCAGGTGACCTCAAGTGCTTCAGACCCCCCTCTCCTGCTGGTGAAAGGGGGATCCTGCTGTCTACAGATCCCTCTCTCCTATAGCCAGGCGTTCATTTTACGTACGCTTAATTAAATGCTCAAAGGGGAGCCACGGAATAAAGGATTGATGTGTTTTCACTTCAGCTTAATAATAATAATAATTAGTAAAGTTGGAATGGACCTTAGAGGTCATCTAGTCCAGCCCCCTGCTCAGGCAGGAAACCCTACACCATTTCAGACAAATAGCTGTCTAGTCTCTTCTTAAAAACTTCCAGTGTTGGAGCATTCACCGCTTCTGGAGGCAGGTTGTTCCGCTGGTTAATTGTTCTCGCTGTCAGGAAGTTTCTCCTTAGTTCTAGGTTGCTTCTCTCCTTGAATTAGTTTCCATTCATTGTTGCTTCTTGTCCTGCCTTCAGGCGCTTTGGAGAATAGACTCAGGGAAGCTGCCTTTGGAAAATGTGCATGCGAAGGACCTTAAATCTAAATGGGAAAGTTAATTTTTAGCTCAAAAAATACCTTGATGAAGAGTGGCTGTTCCTTTAGACCAAGGGTAGGCAACCTTGGCTCTTTTATGACTCGTGGACTTCAACTCCCAGAATTCCTGAGCCAGCTATGCTGAGGGGAAAGGGAGAGGTTTCCATGCTGAGCCATGCTGGCTCAGGAATTCTGGGAGTTGAAGTCCACGAGTCATGAGGGGGCCATAGTTCCCCCATGCTGGCTCAGGAATTCTGGGAGTTGAAGTCCACGAGTCATAAAAGAGCCAAGGTGGCCTACCCCTGCTTTAGACAAACCATATGCAAAGCTGCAGGCTTGCCTGCTAAATTGGGAATGAATCCATTTTGTTTAGCTGGACTTGTTTTTCAATCACTGTTCCTAGGCTGGAAGAGCTTCTATAAGAATGTTGCTAAATATTGTATTCTGTCCAATATTTAATAGTGTCCATAGCAGACATAATAGGGAATTAATTTTTAATGCCCGTCTGGAGCCGTTTCCTATTAAAATGCTTTTTTTCTCTCATTAGGAAGAGAGGTTGAAGAAAGAACTGAGAGTAAAGCTCGAAGTGGCTAAATTTCTTCAAGATACCATCGAAGAGATTGCCTTAAAAAATAAAGCAGCTAAAGGGAACGCTACTAAAGATTTCTCAACCTTCTTTCAAAAGGTATTTAACTTGTCTTAAAAAAATTAAATTATGTTGTTAAATGTTATCACTGGTTTTCCAAGTGGGTAACAATAGACCCATCTGATGCAATAGTTAGCATTTCCCGGGGTAAATCCCTGCTTTTCTGAGTAAAGCGTCCTAGAGACCATGTTGAGACTTCATAGCGTACAATTTCTAACTTCAGATACGCGAAACTGGTGAGAGGCCAAGTAACGAAGAGATTTTACGGTTTTCTAAACTGTTTGAAGACGAGCTGACCCTCGACAACCTCACACGGCCCCAGCTGGTGGCTCTGTGCAAACTTCTGGAACTTCAGTCGATTGGAACAAACAACTTCCTTCGCTTCCAGCTAATAATGAGACTGAGAAGTATCAAAGCAGACGATAAAGTAAGGGGATCTTTTTTGTTTACCGTTTATTGAAAGAAGCTGCATCGCGGAAAAGAAAACGTAATTCATTTTAGAATCACGATGGATGTGTTGGGAAACGCTGGCCAGACAGGCAGAGGGAAAGGGCTCAAGTGGAGAATTGTTGTGAATGAATATAGCTATTTATTATAGCTGTTGTTTTGGAGTGCTTCGGATAACGCGCTTCTATATGCTGTAGATGTTTATCTTTTCTCCCGTCTAGCTGATCACTGAGGAAGGCATGGATAGCCTGACGGTGAAAGAGCTACAAGCAGCCTGCCGAGCGAGGGGCATGCGAGCCCTCGGGGTCACGGAAGAGCGCTTAAAGGATCAGCTGAAGCAGGTATTTGATCCGCTGGGAGTATCAAAAGACTTTTGTTACGAGGCCAAAACTCATACTGGATCCCGATGGGAACAATTATGCAAGAAGCATTCAGAATATTCTTCCTGAGAGAGACTGGCTCAAGAACTAGCAAAGCTCTGCTAAAAAATGCCAGAGTCCAATTCTGACCCAAGCTTGACATTTTGAACTAAGCAGGGGAGGGCGCTGCATGGGGTGTGTCTGTATACACAAACATGTATAGGTACATGGTGGCGTAAAACGCCTTTTATGCCAGAATGGGACTCAAAGAAAACACATTGCTGACTGGGTGGAATAGCCCCGTCCTTTCTGCCTCTGCTGGGGAAGGCCGGTTTTCTGCAGACATCCAGATTTTTAAGCAATAACTGAGAGAGAGCAGAACCTTTAGTTCTGCCTCTTTTGCTTGGCAGTCCCATCTGTATTTTGACTCTCAGCCTTTGACTAAATCTGGAAGGAGATTTTATCAGAGGAATGAACTCTGCTAGTAATTTTTGGAATTGCATCCTAAAACTTTTCACAACCCCCCCCCCCCCCCGCTTGTGAAATCTTATAAAAATACAATAGAACAATCAAGGTCAGGATATTCCTAGCCACCTAATACTTTTTCAGAATTTGGAACTTTGTCTGTGGAACAGCTAGATGCCGTAGTTCTTGTTACGCTGGCCTTACTGATGATATTTTCAGTATTACATAGTATTATGTAGTCTATTGTAACAGCTAATACTTTCCCAACCCTGACCTTATGCTACCCAAAAGCTTACTTTAAGAAGAGATGTTGCTCTGAGGCAAATTAAACAGTACCTCTATTTCAGTTTTTAATTACTGCACCTCCCATTTTGTGTGTCCCCTTTGGAAACAATGATTGCCAGTTAAGATCTAATTTCCACCTGAAAAAGACCTCTTAAAGCAGTGGTTCTCAACCTGTGGGTCGGGACCCCATTTGGGGTCGAACAACCATTTCACGGGGGTCGTCAAACAAGGCTGTCTGCCATTTTTTCCCCCTTTTCTTTGGCCACGCCCCTGGCACCCGGTGATGTATAAGTGGTTGGGGGTCACCACAACATGGGGAACTGTATTATGGGGTCGCGGCATTAGAAAGGTTGAGAACCACTGTCTTAAAGGAATAATTGCTTTAGTGGGGTCCCTGCATCACCCTGGAAACCCTCAATGTTTTATCTTTTAATTGCAGTGGTTAGACTTGCATCTGAATCAGGAAATCCCAACTTCACTGCTGATATTATCCAGAGCTCTCTACCTCCCGGAAACGCTCTCGCCGGCTGACCAGTTGAAAACAACTTTGCAAATACTCCCCGAGAACGTGGTACGCTTTGCTTTACATGGCCGGCTTTTTTCTACAAATCGGTGGTCTGTTGAAGCAGTCGCCGTGCTTGTAGCAGTATGAATTTTACGCATTTGGGGGAATACGTTGTTCTGTGTTCCACATTCACGCCTTTATTTCGACTTTTGTGTTAGAATTTGTAGGAAGCTCGTGGTGATCCTTCAGTCATTTTGGAATAAGTTTTCATATTATCTTTTTGGTTGAGGACCCCTGCTCTAGACCAGAGGTGGGCAACTATGGCCCCGGTTAATAAAGCTAGCCAATGGGAGTATAGAGCAGGGGTAGGCAACTATGGCCCCTTTATGACCTGTGGATGTCAACTCACAGAATTCCTCAGCCAGCCAGGACCCCTGATATAGAGAGCTGCAGGTGTTTTTTTTCTGGACTGTTCTCATCTTGTTAGTTGTCTTCTCAAAGCTGCTGGCTGTTGAAGAGATGTTATATACCTGGGTGAAAACAGGGTTAAGTTTCTTGTGATGTAGGTTGCAAGAACTAGCTTGTTTTGATCTGTAAGTGAAAAAAAGTATCCTCTAGAAAAGTCCTGTATCTCTGTATGTATGCTTTCCCCCCCCCCAAACAAAAAAGGCAAAAGAGGCCCAGGTGAAAGCGGCAGAGGTGGAAGGAGAACAGATCGACAACAAAGCCAGGCTGGAAGCAACTCTCCAAGAGGAGGAAGCAATCAGGAAAGAACACCAGGAGAAAGAGTTGGAAAAGCTCTCCGAAGCGGCTGAAAAAGCCAAAGAGACTCTCCATGCGGCGGAAAGGGTGAGTAAATAAGGCCTAAGGTTTGAGGAGGGAGTGGTACGGATGCCATGCTGAGCTCCTGGAGGAATGGCAGGATATAAGTCCTCCCAAGGAGCCGAAAGGGAGAAAGCCAAATAATTCTTCTTCCAAAAACATCCATTAAAAACCCATGCATCCATCTAGCGATTCCAGATGTCAAACCCTATTGAAAACGTGTCTAATTGTTGTGTTTCCTGTGTGTTCTGGAAGGAGGTGATAGTAGATCTGGATTCCTCAGCTCTGAACCAAGGCTCTGTAGATGCTGCCGCTGAACGAGAACTGGCAAGTGTGAATTTAGCCCTGCAGTCAGAGGTTTTGAAAGATACGGCCCCGGTATTGGAAGGCACGAAGGTAAAACGTTTGATGGGCGCGAGACGGCGTCAGGCTCTAAAGCACAGCACAAGTTCTGCCAGGGGAATAAGGAAGAAGTTAATGCTTGCTCCATCCAGATTAGCCGATGCATCCAATTATGAGAGAGGCAGAGAAGGCTCGGGCTGACTTAATCCATTACCTGCTGGTTACTTAAGGTTCCAGTTACACAATACTTAAAAGTAAGGGTGGGCAGCTTTGGGGTGGATAAAAATTTGACTACATAAGATAAGAGCATCAGCGCCACCATGAACTAAAGATATAGTTTGGAATACAATATAAGAAAAATTTGTAAGAAGACATCTTCAGCTAAGCTGCTTAAAATGAAATTGATCACGGTATTATAGCTGCCAACTACCAGTAGGACAAAGGCCATTTTATTTGCCGCTGTACAAGGAGAATAACATCTAGTAGCTCTACGTCAACAAAGACGTCAATATCTAATGCCGCGTGGATCTTTCAGACTCCTCAAGTCTGTGCTACGTTATGTTCCTGAAGAAAATTGCTATCAAGGCGTAATTGGAAAAACCGAGGATGCCGTGAATATCGGTGTAAAATGGGCAGAACCAAAATCATGCTTAATTCTTTCTTATCGGTCCCCGATCTCTGGAGCATCAAACGTTCAAGCGGGAGGTCTTTTTGTGTTACATTTCTCTTCTAATAGCACTGAAAAGACTGCACCAGTGAGCCAAAACAAAGTCTCCTCTGTGAGCAGGGACTTTTAGCTGCGTAAGGCGCTGGGCAAGTGTTCATTTCACGTCTGGATGAAAGGAGATCGGGGCTCCGCTTAAATCAGTCTGTCGTTCTCTGTCCAGGCTGTGTGCTCTTGAGGAGCGGCCTTGCCTGGTCATAACTCTTGAGAAAGCAGCCAGGAGGCGTAAAACTTGGGAAAGGGAGCCATGGTGTAAGGATGTATTGTAACTCCACTCACACTGGGAACCATCCGTGCTAGGAGAGAGAGACCCACTGAGTAGAAGTGATGAGTTGGCCAGGAGTTAAATGTATTTATCAAACCCAATTTTAGTTGTAAGGAGGCCCGAGGGGGGCATGGTGGCCCCTGAAGTATTGGCCTAAATAATCCAGAATTGAATTTCAGAGGAAGCAGGTAGAGAAAAGATCCAGTGGTGGATCTTTATATTGGAGATGGGCTGTCAATTTAGCTTCAAATAATTTGACAGCTGTTGGCGCAGAACGGCCCCCGTTCTACAGAATTTTATCTACTTTGGAAGAATTTGTGAACGGCAGTACACACGTACAGTGCCCTCTTCCATCAGCAGTTCTCTGGGAAACCATCCCAGGTATTTTATAAAACGAGATTTGCTTCGTCCTAAAGTGGGACTTGCTGTTTATGCCTCCTGTGTGAGCCTTTGGTGTCTCTGGGAAGAAGATGCTCTTGGCTTTTGCTACGATCCCTCTTCCATGGATCTTCTTTACCGGAGCACTCCGAGCTCTTCTAGCTGTGGGACTTCGGCAGCATCGCCGATTTAGCCACAGAAAGTAGAGCCGGCGGAGAGATGCTGGCCTGCCGCCTTGAGTGGGCGAGCGCCCAGGTCTCCCAAGCAACCGCCCGGAGGTTGATGTAGACATTAAGCAGAAGTGGGAGAGTACACAGCATCTCTTAACTTCCCAGGGTTTGACAAGTGCCCATTTATCGTAACAAATAACTATTTAGTAATGGTTAGATAACACCTTCAGACTGGTGCATTTATTTAAAAAATCCAAATAATCTCGCCTCTGGTTTCCTCCAGAGAGAAATTTCTCTAGGAAACAGAATCAGATGTGATTTCTCACCAGACAAAGCTGTGTGTAAAAGTTAAGGACCCCTCATTTGTAGGATGCTGTAGAAAATCTGTTGGAAAGTTCTTGGCTCGAAAATTAAGAAAAGTGTCATCAAATTGAGAGCCATGTTGGTGGGAGTGGTTAAGGGGCCAGGCTAGAAACTGGGAGTTCTAGTCCCATCTTAGGCACAAAGCCAGCTGGGTGATCTTGGGCTAGTCTCTCTCTCCTCTCCCTCCCTCCCCTCTCTCTCTCTCCTCCTCTCTCCTCTCCCTCTCCCCCTCTCTCCTCTCCCTCCCTCTCCTCTCTCCCCTCTCTCCTCTCCCTCCCTCCTCTCTCCCTCACTCCTCTCCCTCTCCCCCCTCTCTCCTCTCCCTCTCTCTCTCCTCTCCCTCCCTCTCCTCTCCTCTCTTCCCTCTCTCCTCTCCCTCCCTCCCTCTCCCTCACTCCTCTCCCTCTCTCCCCCTCTCTCCTCTCCCTCTCTCTCCCCTCTCTCCCTCCTCTCTCCTCTCCTCTCTCCCTCTCCCCCCTCTCTCCTCTCCCTCCCTCTCTCTCCTCTCCCCCCTCTTCTCCTCTCTTCCCCTCTCCTCTCCTCTCCTCCCTCTCCCCTCTCTCCTCTCCTCTCTCCCTCCCCTCTCCTCTCTCCTCTCTCCCTCCTCTCCCCTCTCTCTCTCTCTCTCTCTCCTCCCCTCTCCTCGTCCCTCCCTCCCTCTCCTCCCTCCCTCTCCTCTCTCCCTCCCTCCTCTCCTCTCCTCCCTCCTCTCTCCTCCCCCTCTCTCCTCTCCCTCCCTCCTCTCCCTCACCTCTCTCCCTCTCCCCCTCTCCCCTCTCCCTCCCTCTCCTCTCTCCCTCTCTCTCCCCTCTCCCTCCCTCCCTCCCTCCCTCTCTCCCTCCCCTCTCTCTCCCTCTCTCTCCTCTCTCCCCCTCCCCCAAAAAGGAGGCAAAGGCGAGCTCTTTCTGGAAAACCTTGCCAAGAAAACTGCAGGGGTTTGTTCGGGCAGCTTCTTGAGTATCAGACACGGTTGAAGGGAAGGGGAGGAAAAGCGTCCTATTACACTGATTTCCTAAACTGGACAGAATATTTTCAAAGTTAATGTAGATTCACTTTTTCCCCTTCATGTTGTCAGCCTGTCTCGGTAAAATATTTTATTAGTGCTTCTAGGCTGTGTACTTTTGTGTCTATTGTAGGCGCAGATAAAATTGATATAATGTGTCTAAGCAAATAATATAATTTATTACAACTCTCTCCTGTCTTGCATAGTGCGCTGCGTAGCATAGCATACTTCTTCCTAAGGTAGCCAGTTTGTAACTCAATCTGTGAAAGGGTATAGTGCAGAAGGACGCAGGAAAGGCACAAGAAGGTATGTGGAATTGAGCTGTAGCATCAAATAAGTTTGTCTACTATTTTGCAGTTTAATGAAAAGTTCAGTTATTCCAGCTTTACCCAGATTTAAGTGATATTTGTGCGTAAATAGAAATTTTGTTAACTTTCACTTGAGAATTTGCCCTTTCCGCACAAATTTGAAGCATCGTTTTGGGGACTCTAAATTTTATAAGTGAGCAACCACTTCGGTTTGCTCTGATTCAACTGTTGCTTATTTTTCTTCTTCTTTTTTTCTTATTTTCTTCTTTGCCACTTTTTGTCCCTACTGGGACTGCCCCGCCTGGTCTGAAAAGTGGCTCATAAACTCTGCAGGACGGCGGACACTGCCGTTCTCGGGGTCTCGATTCCGTCCACGCCAAGGGCTCCCTCCATAACTGTGCGCAAGGCCAGAGCAGAAGCCCAGCCTGTTTCCTTGGAGGGGGTGGGCCGTGCCCGGTCCCTCCGGGGAGCTTCCTTCCTCCCTCCCTCCCGCAAGGGATGGGATCCTCCTCCTCCTGCACTCGGATTGCTCAGCTTGAGGGGAGACACTGGGGGCAGAGCTTCCTTCCTTCCTTCCTTCCTTAAACCCAGGCCCTCATTCAGCCGGAAGGCGGCGGCTCCTTTCCTCTTCCCATGACAGACACCCCACCAGACTTGACCGAGAGCCGGTCTGGTCTGGGCTGGGGAAGGCCCCAGGCTAGAAAGACGGAGCTGCTGGTGAGCTCCAGTCCCGCGTGAAAGCCGGCTGGGTGACTTTGGGCCAATCACCCGGAGCGGGTGAGTTCCAGTCCTGCCTTAGGCACGAAAGCCAGCTGGGTGACTTTGGGCCGATCCCTCCCTCTCAGCCCAACTCCCCTCCCAGGATTGTGGTGGTGGGGAGAAGAGGAGGAGGGGGGGAGCGTTTGATAGATAGCTGTCTTGAGTTTTTTGTAAAAATAATAAAGCTGGGATACAAATAACATAAACTATCTTGGCTAGGCGAGGGGGAGGAGGAGGAGAGGAGATGTGCTACCCCATCGTGGGTGAAAGCGCCATCGCTTCTTTTCAGGACTGTTGATGTGGCCATGGGACCCGTTCCCAGCTTAGCTGCAAAGGAGCAGCCCTCTTGGACCAGGACCCAGCCCCCCAAGGGTTTCACCGGGTCCATGCGCCCCGGTCATAGTCTCATTCATGGCAGAAGACCCGGAGGAGCCGTGTGCTCCACATGGACTCGTCCAAATAATCAGGGAGGCCTGAGTGAAAGTCCAGCCAGAAACCACTCAAGAATAGCTACCCATTTTCACTTGATTCTCTGAAAAACATGGAATTGCAATTTGTACAGTTGGGACTGCAGTCGGATAGGCAAGCGTGTGCCACTCGTACCCCTGCGCATTCTTTTATATTTATAGATAGGAAAGATGGTTGCATATTACACAGAGTGAATCTATAAAATAAATAAATAGTGTAATATCAATCATGTCGATCTCTTCCTGGACACAGCGCAGTGAGGATTCACGTTAACTTCGTGGAATGGCTTCCAGAGAGACCGCAGTGTCTTGCTGCAGCACCGTTTACCCTTAGATCTCTTGGATTCCTGGATCTCTCTCGTGGAGCCTCTTGTATCATTTATTTTGCACGGGCAGGAGGGTGTGGAGGACGAGTGAGGCTTAAAATTCTTTGTCCTTTCCATTTATTTAGGGCGAAGAAATAACAAAGGAAGAGATTGATATGCTAAGCGATGCTTGCACTAAACTGAAGGAACAAAAGAAATTGCTGACAAAGGAGAAGGAGGAACTGGAGGACCTCAAGGACGATGTGCAGGAATACAGCGAGGTAAGGCCGGAGGGAAAGTCCCTCCCGGCTCTCATAGATGCGCTGGGTTTGGCTTGGTCCTTTTTAATTGCAGCCCTTGTTTCCTTTTTGCCCAAAATACGGCCGCCTTTAGGTCAGGGGTCCTCAACCGGGGCAACTTTAAGACTTGTGGACTTCAACTCCCAGAATCCCTCAGCCAGCAAAGCTGGAAGTTAAAGTCCGCAAATCTTTTTTTTTTTTATTAAAAGTTTTAAAGATTTTATACAATATATATTCCAAATCCCTCCCACCCCTCCCCCACTTCCCAGAGCTGATTACAGGGTTACAAATAAACAATCATAATCTAACTAACATTACCCAACTATACAAACAATCAAATCCATAACATACTTTAACTCCTTTTCAAAATAAATATTAACAAATTCAATACGAAAATAATAATATAATTAAACCATAAAACTAAGACTAATATAAGTTCTACCATATTAAACTATTAATAATAATCTAAAATTTACTCATAAGCTAGATGATACTTTTTTAGTCTCATATTTATTCTGAATATAATCTATCCATCTTCTCCAAACCGAAATATATCTTTCTGATGAATAGTCCTTCAAATAAGCGGAAATTTTTGCCCTTTCTGCTAAATTAGACACCTTGAGTATCCATTCTTCCACAGTAGGCAAAGAAGCTTTCTTCCAATATTGCCCCACCAATAAAGTCCACAAGTCTTAAAGTTGTCACGGTTGGAGGCTCCTGCTTTAGCACTGTTTCTCTCAGGGCCTGGAGATTCACACCGTAGGGTGGACCAGAGTCACCGGCTCCATTTGGTTCATCCCCTGGGTGTCTCCTTCACTCCTGGGTGTCAACGCTGCCAACATCGGATGTTCTCGCTTTGACAATATATGAAGATGCAGCCATTTTCTCTTTAACCTGTGTGATACTTGTAGAGTTAGAATTAGATGATGCTGGGGGTGGAGAGGGAAGAATGTGCATGGGGATTAGTTAGACATAACAACATCGCAGTAGAGCAGTGTTTCTCAACCTTGACCATTTTAAGGCATGTGGACTTCAACTCCCAGAATTCCACAGCCAGCATTCTGGCTGTGGAATTCTGGGAGTTGAAGTCCACATGCCTTAAAATGGTCAAGGTTGAGAAACACTGCAGTAGAGTATTCTTCAAGGTTGTTTGAAATAAGAGACCATAAGGAATGGCCGGGTTATGGAACTGGAGGGGAGGTTTGCATTGCAAGCTAATTGGAGAATGTGATTTATGACACTTAATTGGAGGAGAGAATTGTGCTTTGATACTATGTGTTTAGGGGAGGGGAATTTAGGTTTTGGCTTCAACTGTGTACACACCGAAGCTATGCTGCTCAATTAAAGATTCTTTAAGGTAAACAATGCCTCAAAGTTCTTTGAAGACTTTCGTCTTTTGGAACCGTGACACTGGGCCTTGCCACGTTCTTCAGATCTGCCGCCGGTTCTGGGTTGGGAGGCAGGGGGGATGCCCAGGTTGTGCCTCAGTCACAGGGAGAGACCGCTCCCTTGCCCAGGTGGAGCCCCCCGGGAAGACCGACGGGCCCCAGGGGCCTCCGTAGGCCTGGAGGGGGTTGCCTGTAAGCCAGCCATGGCTCCCGTCGTCGGCTCTTCTCTCCCCCTCCCCTCTTTATTGGCAAAAAGGCTTATGGGGTAAAGAGGTTTCTCTTCCTTCCGTCCTTAGGATCTGCAGGAAATCAAGGAGCTGTCCAAGAGCGGGCCAGAAGACCTCGTGGAGGAATCCAAAGCCAGCAAGAGGCTGACTAAAAGAGTGAACCGAATGATTGGGCAGATGGATAGAATTATTCAGGAGCTGGAGAGAGATGCTAGCGCCCCCATTGGGTGAGTGGTGGGTAGTGCAAGGATCCTTGCTGTCCAATTCAAGGGAGGGTTTTTTGTGTGTCGTTGGAAGGGACCAGCCTTTGAGGAACAACAAGTAGGCTGCCTTCTGAAGGATGCCTAGCCTTGGAGAGGCTTTGTCGTTCTTGGGCTCTTCCTTAATTTTTTTAAAAAAAAAAAAACAGATGGCAAATAACTGTGATTTCCCCCGGAAGGAGCTACAGATGTGCTACAAAGGCTCCACATGCACGCATTGATCCTTGGTAGTAACTGCTTGCTTCAACTACAGGCTGCGTTTCCCATTTAGGGAGAACCTCATCAGCATCCACGACCTCATTAACGTGTTGAAGCAGCTTCAGGAAATACCCGAAAGCAAACTGAACAAGCTGGCTGAAGCGCTGGATGAGAACAAGGACGGCAAGATCAACCTGGATGACGTGGTCAAGGTGAGTCCACGGAGCAGCCGTTCGGGCAGTAATTTCAGTGGTGACTGGAGAGCGTTGCTTCCCTATTCCTGGAAGCCCGGCAGAAGCTTCCCTAAGCGAATGTGGGACCAATCCCGAGTTTCACGTTACGCTTGGCTGTGTCCTGAGTTGTCTTTGGACAGTTGTGTCTTCTTAATGTGTTCTGGCACACACCTTTCCAGTCTGGATCCCTTCAGCTGCGTGGTCTCAGTTCCTAGAAATATTTACCATTAAGGATGAAGGAAAAAAGTTGGTGTTCCTGTACGTTGGTCAGAGAAGTAACGTACCCAAACAACAACATTCATTCATGGGGAGCTGCTGTTTTTTTGGGAAATGCCTCGTGATGTTCCTAAACGATTGCATTTTATGTTATTTTGTGCTGGAGTAAGGCTGAATTTAGGAACAAACTTGCTTGTTTTTTTTTTTAACTTTCCTATTCATGTTTTTCAAAAAATACTTAGGAAGTAAACCTAAATAAGTGGTATATGTAACCCTAACTTTTTAAAATGTTTGCTTAGGTGATAGAATTGATCGACAAGGAGGATATTGATATCTCCACCAAGCAAGTAGCGGAGATCGTGTCTCTGCTGCAGAAGGAGGAAAAGCTAGAAGTCATGGAGAAGAGCAAAGAAACGGGGGAGAAGGAAGCTGCAGAAGTGAAGATTTAACCTCCACAGAAGTTCAACGGTTAAATAAGACCTCATGGGCACCTTAGTCAGCACTTAGTAGTGGTGAGATGAAGAAGTCTGGTAGTTTTCCAAATAATCAAAGATAAAGTAATTTTCTGGAGCTAGGGAGACATTTCTCTGACCAAACAGAGACTAGGGATCATTCCATGAAATAGAATCCGTTCTGATCTTCTAAGATATCAACCCATCTTCTACGGTGATGTTGATTCTCTGGTAGGGTATGTTGACTTAGTCTCTCTGTCTCCCAGTTGTGATATAAATTTAGAAATTGCTTTGCAATGCAAAAGGAATCGCTACTCCTTTTAAAACAATGTTACATTTGCTTGTCACAGAGATAACATTTTTCTTCTTTGGAAAGTGAACACTTCTACCGCAAAATCTCCAACACTGATAAATCACTCAGAAATGGCTAAATCTAGATGAAAATTGGTTTTGTAATTATTTTGTGTTAACGTGTAGAATTGCACTGAATCCATATTTTTTTTTTAAAAAAAATCCCTCTTGAACATTTTTATTTTGGCTTGGTTGATTTCTCAGTGTTAAAAAAGAGAATATATTGCACCATGTGGCTAACAATGCACACAATTTTTAAAAGTGTTTAAATTCTCTCATCCCTCTGTAATCCCACTAATCTTTGTCTCAAGTCTTACCCATTTATCCAGTTTCACTGATATATAATCTGGACTCCGAGAGTTTGCAGATCAGACGTCAGCTGGCTACAAGGCGACTTGGAAATTGTGAAAAAGAAAATCTACCAAATCACTGTTTATGTAATAGGTATACTTAACTAGGAGATTTTTCACCTTGGGTATGAAATAACTAATTCAACATACTGGAAACGTCATAAAAATGGCCTATAGAATCACCAGAATTAAAGGCTGCTAATAAGTATCTCCCTTAGTTTGACTTTGCTTTTGATCTAGCCTGTTCTGCTGTGATAGTTCGCTAGCTTTTCCATGCAGGTTTTCTTAAGCAGCCTTTCAAAGCATTTAGGGGGGGGGGCTTATGTTGTTCTGAGGGGTGGAGGTGATTCCAAGTCTGTTTCCAGAAATAGATGATGTTGAAATTGGTAAATTGAGCCTGTTTTCAATCATGATGCTGAGGCTTTGTCAGGGCTCAGAAGCAGGGTTTGCGTTGCCTTCCTTTAATTGAGTTGCAATACGGAAACACCCTCAGCCTACCAGACATGAGATCAGAATTAATAGAAAACATATTTTAGATCCCAGTTTGGAGGAATTAAAATTACAAACTCTGACAGTTGGTAGATCTGTCACCCTTTTCTATTTTTGCTGCGGCCTTGGTGCCGTTGGCAGGCGTGGTGCAGACTTAGCCCATTTATTTTCACGTTCCTCTTTCAGTTGTGATACGCATTGATTTTATGGGAAGCAGTGTCTTGCGACATTAGAAGTTCCTTTTAGGCGGATTTCGTGAAACGTGTTTCATGACGGGTGTGTTGGCAGCTGAATTTGGATCAGAAGTGAAAACCTTCCATAGCAACTTCAAAATCCCTGGAGATAAATGCCCTTTTCACAGCATGCAAAATGGACCGTAATTTTTATTGCATGCTTATTCCTGTGACAAATTAGCAAAAGGGAGCACAACTCTACTATCTATCCAAGTGCCTGCTCTGAATTCCAGAGAGAATCACTGCGGAGGGCAAAAGGAAAAAAGGTTGAACATTCTTACAACTCTACTTCACAACAGGTCAGGTTGCAGCGGCTAGTTCATGCTACAAAGTACATCTGTCAGATCTGTGTACTTGCCCTTTTGGCATTGTTGCAGAGGACGTGGAAAGCCACACCTAAGCTAAAACACGCCTTGCCTGTTTTAGACTGGAAGCAGCTATTGGAAATAGTTGTGTGCATACACAACATCTGGAGGCATTACAGTGATTAAGTTCATAATGTAGATACTAAGATTTCTGTTGTCTGGTGCTCACGTTGTGTGTAAGTTGGTCTCTGTTCTGAAGGAAGCCACCGTGATAGCTTTCCATTCCGCTTTCCGTTCCAGCGCCATATTGCTGCCGTTCCCCTTTGTCCAAACCTTGGCTGTGATGTAGTAAGGAATTGTCGTTTTTGCAATCACGTGTAGACAGTTGTGTGTTTTGCAGGGGCAACGGAACACAAGACGATGGGAGATCGGAGCTACCTCATCTGCCCTTTGGCCATAACGGCGTTAGTAACCGAGTTAATCTTTTAGCAAAGAGAAGAGAAAGGCTGCATCTCAGAGATGGGATGCTTAGTTGCTGGCAAGCATGAACTTCAGAGAAGGTGTGGATTCCATTTATGAGGGTCTTGAGGGAGGAGATGACTTTCAGGCCCCCTCCTGTCCCCTCAGGTGACTTTCAGTGCCTTTACCAACAACGTGGTCTTCTTTCTTCGGTCACGAGTAGAGGCAGATAAATAGTTGGCTTTTCAACCCTGTCACATTGGTCCTTCAGTTGGGTTCTGTTTCATTTTAACTCCAGTACCTTTTATAAGTAGATCTGACAAGAACTTTTATAGCTGATGGTATATATCTTTTTTTTTTTTAACGGAAGCAAGTAATGGGCTTCTTGTTTTACATGTAGAAATTGCCAGAACTCCATTTACAGCTGGAAAAATTCCAGTCTGCGGCATCCACTCTGTTTACAGCTTAAGCCAGCGAGCCCCAATCTTTTGGGCACCAGGGACCGGCTCCACGGAGAGAGGTTTTTCCACGGACTGGAGGGGGCCTGGTTCCACGTGCTGCCTGCATCCCCTGGATGGGGCTTTGCTTGTTTGTGTGTGCCAATTTCTGGCATGCTATGGATCGCTGCCAGTGGGGACCCTTGGCTTAGACGAATCGACCGTCCGTCTCAATATAACACAGCTTTTTAACTTTGCTATATGATACATAAAGGACAATGCAGATTAATCATAAACTTTCTGTATTTATGGGTTGATAAGCTGGTGTTAGGAAAATATACATACTATTAGGCATACTTTGCCCTTTGTACAAGTGTATAGACATGCACACATATCTTTCTGGTGGATAAGGATAAATATCACTTGGATTTTAATGCAAAATTGTTGTACAGGTTTAGAGACGTGTCGGCCTAAAATAGGAAAGAGGTCGTGTTTTCAATAAGCATTAATTTTCAGCTATAGAAATAAAGTCTGAGGAGTAGTAACTGGTAATTAACTTCAGATGCAGAATATGAAAGATGTGACATTTCATATGGCAAGCTGCATTTACGAGCCTTCCCCCCCCCCTTCCCTTATTTCTGAAAATAATTGTTTTTTTATTTCTGTCCAAAACTCATAGTGTTATTTTGGTACAGTGTTGGCTGATTTAGGCTGCCTCCATCTCCATAAGAGGCAGAAGTGAAGGTGAGTTTCTGGTTTCCATCTCAGTTCATATTTGGGTTGACTGGCAACCCTGGATGATGGCCGAGAGCCGGATCGGTTGGTACTGTGAGATGATACTTGCAGGACAATTGAATGTATCTCATCTTTTGTAATCAAATTATAGATATTTTGCCCCAGTTCAGATGTAAAAAAAAGAATATACTATTCAGTCTACATTAAAACATTAAGAAGGCCCTTTCCTGGCAAAGCATATTCTGTTGGCCATTTTTTGATGAGGGCTGCTGTTGAAATAGGTGCAGCTTCCTTAAAACTTCCACCTAACTCAATGGTTCTCAACCTGTGGGTCGGGACCCCATTTGGGGTCGAATGACCATTTCACGGGGGTCGCCAAACCACGCTGTCCGCCATTTTTTTTCCTTTTCCCTAGCTGTCCTACTCCCTCTTATTGGTGGCCACACCCACTTGGGGGTCACCACAACATGGGGAAATGTATTATGGGGTCACGGCATTAGAAAGGTTGAGAACCACTGACCTAACTGGTTGCATCCAGCCCTTCAAAGCTCTTTGGGTCACTCCAGAGTCCTCCAAAAAGCCCAGAGGGTGGGGGGGGGGGCTGCAACTAACGGTGCACCTTCTCTTCCTTGTCACCGATTTCTGCATCCAACCTCTTGGTCTTCAGTCTGTAACTACCGTTTTTCCAGCCAAACGGATGGATTCGCTTTCTCTGTTAATTGAGTTTGGGAGTGGAATCAGACCCTGAGCCCCTCTGGGAAAATCCTAAGTCTAAGGCAGGGGTAGGCAACCTTGGCTCTTTTATGACTCGTGGACTTCAACTCCCAGAATTCCTGAGCCAGCCATGCTGAGGGACAAGGGAGAGGTTTCCAAGCTGAGCCATGCTGGCTCAGGAATTCTGGGAGTTGAAGTCCGCGAGTCATGAGGGGGCCATATTTCCCCCATGCTGGCTCAGGAATTCTGGGAGTTGAAGTCCATGAGTCATAAAAGAGCCAAGGTGGCCTACCCCTGGCTAAGGGATGACTGCAGACTCTCTTCCATTTACTGTTAAAATGCTCTGGATGCTCTCAGTGGCTGATCAGAGCAGATATTCTCCCAGCGCAGTGTGTGACTCCATAAATATTCAAGGGTGTCCTAGAAAAAAATCACTACTGAATGAATTTTGTGATTTAAAAAAAAAAAAATTAAGAAATTACGGGGCAAAGGTGCTCATTTTAAAAGTGCAACCACTTTTTTTTTTAAGAAGTATTTTTTTTTTTTAGGAAAAAAAAACCCATAGGATCAAAAAGCCAGAGAGAGACTTGATTTTTGGCTGTATATCAGTGCATCTTCAAGCTAAGCAAGGCCCTCTTTTGAGTTTTTTGAGATTAGACTCCCCTAGTCCTGGTCCCAGAAGGAAACTGAGGCAAGAGGGGAGGATCCAGTTCGGCTGTCTTCTCCTTTTGGCCCTGGAGGGGTAAGGATTAAATTGGGCCCTTGTACACTCCACTTCATACTGGGAGGGGCATTACTTCTTCATCAGGGTTTGAGATGGAAATGAACGCATATTGGCAAATCAGCGATTTTTTTAAAAAATAGCCTAACTGGCCAACTAAGCTTGTAATCTAGTAGCAGAGAAATTTCATGCTGTTTTGTAATTTTAACAATTGGCACGAAGCAAACCAAGTTGCTTTTTTCTAGAAGGGAATTTGATTCTCTTTAGAAAAAAGGCTGGAGCCATCATCACCAGTTACATAAGATCTGAGTTGAAATACATTATGGTGTGTGTGTAATGCTCGTGTTGCTTTGTGTTTAATATGTATAAAATCATTTTTATCTTTCTAAGCTTAAATTATTATATAAAATACCGCATTACAAGAAAATTATACCATATTCCCTCTTTTACCGTGGATTATTTATGAATAAAAATCTTACATAATACACCTGTTAGTATTGACCATGTGAACTGAAAGGCGATACTTCTTGGTGTACAGCAGAATAAAAAATGATTGAAACCTTTTGCTATTCGTTTGCCTTTGGTTTTACACGGTTTGTGTGAATGCTTGTTCTCTTCTTTGAATGTGTGGCTGCTTTAAGTTGCTCGCTTTTTACAAATTGAACAATTTGTTGAAGCTCAACCGGTACATGTGTGTACATGTGTGACGATAGAATTGTTAGCAAGTGCAAGTATTAGTTGAAAATGGTGACTTTACTCAACAGATACCATTTTTTCTGAATGTTTCTCTACATTCACCGTCTCCAGCCCTTAGATCTGCGATTGGAGGCTTGTTGTTAGTCCTTTGGGAGACTTAGAAAACCCAAAACAGTTTCTTTCTCTCCCTCTCAAATTCTTATTGCTTCTCCCCCCCCTTTTTTTTTGGAAAAAAAAAAAATCTAGATTTTAAGCCAAGAAGTTGGTCATCTTTTTAATCACATCCCTGAAGTCAGACATCCCTTTGTCCTGGATGATATAAGGCAGGGGTCTTCAAACTTGGCCCTTGGATGACTTGTGGACTTCAACTCCCAGAATTCCTCAGCCAGGCACACGTGCCTGGCTAAGGAATTCTGGGAGTTGAAGTCCACAAGTCATCCAAGGGCCAAGTTTGAAGACCCCTAGTCTGGATCCAAGCCTGCAGTTTCATCAAAATGGCCGACTGAGGAATTCTGGGAGCTGAAGTCCACAAGTCATCCAAGGGCCAAGTTTGAAGACTCCTGATATAAGGTCTTCTGCAAGATCCTTCCAGCCCTAGGATTCTATGTTTGCTTTGTTTTCTAAGATCAATTGACTTTCTGGGTTGCTCTGGGCTTCCTACAGGCGTCTCTATGCCTTCCTTGCTCTTCCGGTTGGGAGTTGCACGCAGACACCCGCCACCCTCAGCGTGGGAGGTGCCATGGGCCTTCCGGGCAGGGAGCAACCTGATGGCACTTACTGTGGGATGCATTACTCTGTCAGGAATAGGCCTAGAGCAACTGACACCAAGGCGCAGTGCAAACAGAGAACTTCAAAACCTCCTTTGAAATAACCTTGAATCACCCTTCAAAGGTGAGCCAAAGGTTAATAACTACAAATGACATGAGTAGCTAATAGAGATGGGTGGGCAATGCATTAGCTCCTCAGTGGCTCCTGGCAGGGGTGAAGAGCTTTGGCAGGCGTTGCTGAGGGACCCCCAGGAGGGAGAAGGTAGTCAGTCTGCCTTCAACGAGGGACAAGGCGTTCCCTCAGATATCCTGAAAGAAGAAGGCAGTCCCTCTCTTACTCCAGGGTAAACGTGTGCTAGAGAAAGTCAACGCTAAAAGAGATGAAAAGGGAAAGCATAATGCTTAACGTGATTCACCTCGTTACGTTCCCTGAAATCAGACCGCAAATAATTCTCCCCATCTTTTTAATTACTATTTTTCTTTTTAATTGCTTTAAACAGATACATAATAATAATAAATAATAATAATATAATAATAAAGTTGGAAGGGACCTTGGAGGTCATCAAGTCCAACCCCCTGCTCAGGCAGGTAACCCTATACCATTTCGGACAAATGGCTGTCCAATCTCTTCTTAAAAACTTCCAGTGTTGGAGCATTCATTGCTTCTGGAGGCAGGTTGTTCCACTGGTGAATTGTTCTCACTGTCAGGAAGTTTCTCCTTAGTTCTAGGTTGCTTCTCTCCTTGATCAGTTTCCATCCGTTGCTTCTTGTCCTGCCTTCAGGCGCCTTGGAGAATAGCTTGACTCCCTCTTCTTTGGGGCAGCCCCTGAAATATTGGAAGACTTCTATCATGTCCCCCCTTGTCCTTCATTAAACGAGACATACCCAATTCCAGCAACCGTTCCTTGTATGTTTTAGCCTCCAGTCCCCTAATCCTCTTTGTTGCTCTTCTCTGCACTCTTTCTAGAATCTCAGCATCTTTTTTTACATCGTGGTGACCAAAACTGGATGCAGTATTCCAAGTGTGGCCTTACCAAGGCATTGTAAAGTGGTATTAATACTTTGCATGATCTTGATTCTATCCCTCTGTTAATGCAGCCTAGCACTGTGTTGGCTTTTTGGGCAGCTGCAGCAATTATGTTGTTTGTTTAGTTGTTTAGTGAGCACGTTGCCCATAGTCCCTTCCAAGCAAGGTGGGCAGTTAAATAAATGGCATTTTTTGCAAGGTGCAGGGAGTGTTCACAAAACTGCACATACATATGTGTGGTCGTCTTCTTGCAATTCAACAATATCTCTCTCCGGACCCTGGAAGTAGGCCTTCTCCGTGGTAGCCCCCGCCCCACTTTTGGCAACGAGGCTCTTTCTGACATCTGGATGGCCCACTTCTGCCATCATTTAGCAGACCCACAAAGAGCTGGGCTTCATCTGGGCCAGGGCTCTTCAAAGCTGGCACCTGTAAGATTTGTGTACTTAAATGCTGGCTGGGGAATTCTGGGACTTGAATTTTTAAAAGTTGCAAAGTCTGGAGGCCCCGGGCCTAGGCCAAGACTGGGCAATGATGGTAGTTGCCTCCAGAATCAAAAAGCTCTTATCTAGTTGGCCTCTTGTGGGAAATGCTTGTTTTTTTCTCCAAGAGCAACGTGAAGGATACAGTTTGGTGAGAGTTTCTAAGTCAACTTTAGATGTGGTAGAACTGGGGTCTTCCAACTTGGCCCTTTTGTGACTTGTGGACTTCAACTCCCAGAATTCCTCAGCCAGGCACGTGTGGAATTCTGGGAGTTGAAGTCCACAAGTCACAAAAGGGCCAAGTTGGAAGACCCTGGTTGTAGAACCTGACTGATTTGAGAGAAGAACCAGCTGGGTCCAGCATCACCCAGCTGGCTTCCATGTCCAAGGGAGGACTAGGATCTTGATTTGCCCACTTCTAATCCAGCATCATCATCACTGCTTCCTACTGGCTCTTTTGTGATCCACAGGTACGCATTACTGTTAAATTACTGTTAATTTTTCATTGTGTCGTTAGGCTGTGATAACACATCCTGTGTGCTGCTAGAAGCCAGCACGCCTGAGAACTCTCCCACTAGGTGGCGCTACAGGATCGCAACAGGCCACCGGGTGATTGTGTTTGTTAGGCGAAAGGTTCTGCGGACACCTGATTGGCTGAGAATTAAAGTGACCACCTGCCCAAAGGCTCGCCTAAGATCCTCCCTCTTGGATCCTGTCGGGTCTCAGGAGGCGTCATTTCCAACCATGAATGGGAAAGGGGTAGGGAAAAAACGCCCTGATTTTTGTTTTAGGAGAGCAAATGTTCATAGACCATCACTCGTCTGGGATGGTAGGTTCTCTTGCTTGAGCGGGGGGGCTGGACTAGAAGACCTCCAAGGTCCCTTCCTGTTCTGTTCTATTCTGTTCTATTCCATTCCATTCCATTCTGTTATTCTTATCATTACTCTAATTCTATTCTATTGTTATTCTATTCTATTCTAATTCTATTCTATTCATCATTTCTGTTATGTTATTATCATTACTCCTATTCTATTCTATTCTATTCTATTCTATTCTATTCTATTCTTTCCATATTCTATTCTATTCTTTCCATATTCTATTCTATTCTGTTATTCTTATCATTACTCTAATTCTATTCTATTCTTTTCTTATTCTATTCTAATTCTATTCTATTCATCATTTCTGTTCTGTTATTATCATTACTCTTATTCTATTCTATTCTATTCTATTCTATTCTATTCTATTCTATTCTATTCTATTCTATTCTATTCTATTCTTATCATTGCTCTACTGTTCTTTTCTGTTATAATTACTCCTATCCTATCCTATTCTATCCTATCCTATTCTGTTATTCTTATCATTACTCTACTGTAATTCTATTCTGTTCTATTCTGTTCTATTCTAAACACATGAGATCCCTTGGCCCTGAGTGTTCAATTTTTAGCCAAGTATTCAATCCTTGGGGGGTCTCTCTCTTTCTAGCTGTTTCTCTCATTCTCTCTCTCTCTTTGTTCTAGCTCTTTCATTCTCTCTGTTTCTTTCTCTGTTTCTCTCACTCACAAACTCACAGAGTTGAATTCTGTCATCTTCCTTCCTCCACATCCATGCTCATGGAAAGAAATGAAATTGCAAATTAATCCCATCTGTTTTAATATTTGTGTGTGTGTGTGTGTGTGGGTGCCATAAATGAAGATATTCTGACACCAACTGAGAGGAAGGACTAGATATGAGCAACAGGGGAGCTAACCTAAACCACAAGGCAGTTTTAAATTCTCTGAGCTTTAGAAAAGTCACTTCAGATCCAGGCACAGTTGGTTGAAGCAAAGCAATGGGGGGGGGAGCGTGTCAGAGGGATGGGTGAAGATCTTGTCCGGGGCTTTGCCACCGAATCGTTTCAAGCAGACCACCCAGACAAAAGCACCCACAATTACACAGCTGGAGTAGGAAAGGAAAACGAAACGGGAGCTTTGCGAGGTGGGAGAGACGGACCCCAATGGGAGCATCCCTCTCTGACTCTATCCCGGCCATCAAAAGCCTCAATACGCTTTGAGGGTTGCACTCTGGTTACAAGTACACAAATGGAATGTGAATTAAAACAAAATGTTGAGCCACATGCTGCTTGCATAATTTAGAGCAGGGGTTTTCAAACTTGGCCCTTTTATGACTTGTGGACTTCAACTCCCAGAATTCCTCAGCCAGGCACGCTTTCCTTTTCGGCTTTTTGATTGTCCCTTTTGAAGGGTATGTAGATGTTGTTTATTCATCGATTCGTATCCTGCCTTTATTATTTTTACAAATAACTCAAGGCAGCGAACATCTCCAGCACAGCTTCCGCCTCCTCCTGTTTCCCCCACAATAACAGCCCGGTGAGGCGGGTTGGGCTGAGGGGGACTGGTCCAGGGTCACTCAGCTGGCTTTTACGCCTAAGGTGGGACTCCCAGTCTCCTACTTTCTAACCTGGTGCCTTAAACGCTAGACCAGACTGGCTCTCTGTATGTGCCTGCATTTCTCTATGTGCCTGCAAACCCCACCCTCTCCTAGCACTGAAGATGTTCCCTAGTTGGGTCATGAAACGTCTGCAAGGAAAACCACTGAGCTCAGAGAGCACCCAGGACCCCCCAGTCCCCCACTCCTCCTCCTGCTCTCCACAAACCCCACACCTGTCTAGCACTGATGACGTTCCCTAGTTGGGTCATGAAACGTCTGCAAGCAAACAGTCAAGCTCAGACAGCACCAGGACCCCTCATTTCAACCCATCGGCTATGTTCCCTTCCACAAGCAGGAGTGTGTTTTGCACAAGTGAGAAAAGACAGCCGACAGCCAGTTCCAGCCTCATGGCTTCTCTGGGGAAACCCTGCCACACTTCTTATGTGTGCAGTGTGCGTGTGTGTGTGTCTGGGGGAGCAGATTGTCTTAGTGGGTGTTCCAAAACAGGCTGCCTTTAACAGCCCCCCCCCCAGAATGCAGAGGGCCGACTGCCTTTTAAAATATGCCATGTCAAAATGCAGGAAGCTGCTTTTTCCTGGACACACATGCGCCTTTGTGCTCAAAATACACCCCCTCCCCCTGTTTTCTCCCCCTGCAGATGACAAGGAAACCGTAGCCACACGGTGGAGGCTACCTGCACCAGGGAGAGGTTTGTTAAAAGGTCCTTGTCTCCTAGCCAAATCTCATAGTTAATGAGGGAAAAAAGAAAGAAAATATACTTTGCCCCCCACCCAAATCTGAATCTAAAAGCTCTTGGTGGGCCATGCAGAGTGATTGATTCTGTTGGGAAAAAGAAGCCACATTTTTTGTTTTTATTCCTGAAAGTTAATAAACTAGTACATGGGGATGTCTGAGTTTGGACAAATCTTCTCTTTTCATAGAAATCAGAGTCTCCCCGTTTCCAGATACTTGAAGAAGATGTGAATGAAGTTTGGCCTGATCTTCATTTCCCAATACTTGAGGTTAAAGATCACATTTGGGGGATATTTTGAAATCCCCTGTTGGGCAGAGAACGTGGGGGTCTCAGCACCGGGATCTGGTGTTGGCTGATCTACCGGATGAGCGACTCAGTTACGCCAGCCCAGCGAGCTGCGGTTGGGCCGAGTCCATCCTCGGCCACAGAAGGTCCCTGAGCGACTGGTCCTCTCCCTCCCGGCCAACAACCACACAGAAGATGGTGAGCAAAATGGAAGGAAAACGCTATTTTGCTCTGGGGGAAAAAGCAGGATGTCAGTCCAAAACAGTGCTTGATAACTGAGTGCTTTTCAGTCACGCTGGACTGCAAACTCCATAATCCTTAGCTGGAATGGCTACTGAAGAGGCTGGCGTGTGAGTTGTTATCAAAGTCAGCGAGCAGGAGCAGTTGCTGCAGGTCCATCTCTTCTGGCTGGTGTGGTTGACCTTAATTTTGCCACTGGCCTCTTTCCCGTCTCCAGTTTATGCCTTTTGACTGGTGTGCCTTACCTTCACTTTTCACCTCCTTGAATTTTGCCTTTTTAGTACAAGCCAGCAAGTCTCCAGTTTTGCTTCTGTTTATCCATCTATTCACATTGCTGAGATGTAACATCCTTCTACTGTAAAGCGTAGACAACAATAGTGACGTAAAACATGGAAATGTATTGCACAGGACTTCTTGTTGCGGGTCCCAGTCCAACAATGGGAGCCTCTGGAAGATGCCTCCTTGGCCACCAGCATCCTCTCCAACATACACAACAGGTTACTAAAAACTGGCTAGTAACAAACTTTGACCGTCTGTCTCCTCGTGTAGCTTTCTAGAAAGCAGATATTTCTACATCCACACTTCTGAAAAGTACACATCTGCATAACAGTCGACAGTCATTTTGGGTACAAAATACAAGGGGAGGAGGACCCCAAAGTCAACAGCTATGCTGAGATGATGGGAGTTACAACTGAAAATGTCCCAAAGGAAGAATAGAGAGAGGTGGATTTAGGATTTAGAAGGACCAGGGGAGACATGATAGCAGTCTTCCAGGATCTGAGGGGCTGCCACAAAGAAGGGTGTGTGTGTGTGTGTCAACCTATTCTCCAAAGCACCTGAGAGTAGGACAAAAAGCAACAGATGGAAACTAAGGAGAAATTTCCTGGCTGTGAGAAGGTGGAACTAGAACTCTGTCTCCTGGTGATTGTCCCAGAGTCACCCAGTCAGCTTTTGTGGCTAAGGTGGGACTTGAGGAATATAGTAGCATCTTATCCCTTCAGTTTTAAGCGGCTTATAAATACTTGGGGACCCAGCCCACAAACCTGGCTTCATCCTGGATAACCACAGATGATGCAATGCCATTTTTCTTTCAGAGTCTATTTGAAAACCCATCAAGCAATAAATAAATAAATAGATGCCACACAATTTTAGGCCGGAGCAGAACTACTAGGTGTTTTTTTTTTTTTTTTTTTGTAAATGCTAGAAAGCTTTTTGTTTCTTTTTTCTGCCACAAAGCCAGTCCTCCAGAATTTATTCTCTAATAAGCGGCTTTTACAATGGCAGGCCCAGCTTTTCTTGGAGAGGACACAGAGAATGGGGTGGAAAAACAGAGATGGCTGGGAAGAATTTCAAAACCATCCCCCCTTTTGGAATAAAAAACAGCCCTTGCTCAATTCCCCCTCCCCAGGCTGAAGTTAATGGCCAGAGAATTTAAATTATTTTGGGATTGCCCTGTCCGACATAACAAAGCAGAAACTATGCATACTGGAGACAGTCTTGGCCCAGGAGCTGAGCAGCCCCTCCTAACTGTCATCGAAAAGCAACAATCCTCTGAACGAACATAAAGGCTTTATGTGCCTAGTAAGCCACCCTACAAAAACATTACTGTGAAATGAAAGAGCTCCTTATGAGCCCCACCGGAGGTTTTAAACTCTACTGCTACTACCTGAATTCCCCCTCCCTGCATTTACCCCCATTTCAGTCGCTCAAATAAAAAATAAAAACCAGCAAACTATGAATAACATTTACTCGTATGCCAGATTTTTCAAAATGATGCCTGCTTCATTATTAATACGGCTTCTTCTGTAGGTGTTGATAATTCAGCATCACAAAAAAAAAACAAAATCGTAAGAGAAGGGACTACTAGCCGAAGAATTTGCAGTTGTTTGCCTTATCAGACGGACAGAGTCAAGATCACATGAAGTGTTAGTACCGCTTTATAAGGCCTTGGTGAGGCCACACTTGGAATACGACATCCAGTTTTGGTCACCATGATATAAAAAAGATGTTGAGACTCTAGAAAGTGTGCAGAGAAGAGCAACAAAGATGATTAAGGGGCTGGGGGCTAAAACCTATGAAGAACGATTGCAGGATTTGGGTATGGCCAGTCTACAGAAAAGAAGGATCAGGCTGACATGATAGCCCCCTTCCAGTATTTAATAGATTGCTACTAAGAAGAAGGGGTCAACCTATTCTCCAAAGAAGGCAGGAGAAGAATCAACAGATGGAGACCAATCAAGGAGAGGAACAACCTGGAACTAAGGAGAAACTTCCTGACAGTTAGAACAATTAACCAGTAGAACAACTTGCCTCTAGAAGTTGTGGGTGCTCCATCACTGGAAGTTGTTAAGAAGAGACTGGACAGCCACTTGTCTGAAATGGTCTAGGGTCTCCTGCTTGAACAGAGGGTTGGATTAGATGACCTCCAAGGCCCCTTCCAACTCTATTATTCTTTATTCTGATTTCACATTATATATTTATTATAACAACAACAACACAACCCTCTAAGTAAGCTAACACAGAACCACCCAACACTGTGCATTCAATTCCTAAATAGAGAGAATTGGAAGCCGATATTCGAAACTGCTGAAATGTTCTGGGGTTTGAGCCAGGCCTTTGGGAGAACGATTTGGAAGCCCACTGAGGCAAAGTGTGAGTTAGGTTCACATGCAGCGTAATTGCAGGTAAGCAACAACACCATGCCATGATGTTGTTTATTTGTGGGGTTGACATCCCATAGTTGTCCACTGAACCTCATGTCTGAGTGAATTTGATTTTAACTATCTTATTCCAACATTCCAACCCAACTAAATTAATCCTGAGGTAAATTTAGATGTCCGTGACATGTTGCAGTACAGGAATTCATATCCGTGGCAGAATTTCATAAATCAAAGAAAAGCTTTTGAGATTTTCACGTATCAAGCTAAGCTATTGATCACTAACGCTGTAAATCTTCAACAAAGATTCATAAAGAATCTCACGATCTCACTAAAGCTAGGTTAAGCTATTCACAAGACGGGAAAGGGACAACGAAGCAACTGTTTTCCCAGGCACATAAATCAAGACAAGATAAGGCCTCCATCGGACTGCGACTGCGAAGAAAGTAAGTCAAAGAAGCAAGCTAGCTAGACTGAGTTAAGGCAAGGTCAACAATAAGCAACATTACAGATCTACCATTTGAGGACCCCACTAAAACAAAGTAACCTAAATTAAGTCATTTTGGAAACCTCTTCAGGAATTTGAGGGGGGGGGGTTCCCTGTATAAAATTAATTGGTTCTTTAAGGTAGATCACAAGGTGACCACCCGGCTGATGGTCAGGATCGAGAGCCAACGGATAGTTAAATACAGCAGGAAGATTCCGGAGTCTGTCAAGGCAGACATAACTTTGTGCATTCTGAATAAGGGGCATTTAAAAAAAATCCTATGCTAACTGAAAATTTATTTGTGATTTCTGAGGAAATGGAAGTCAAAAGGCTTGTTTGATAGTTTGTTTTATCTGGACGTATGCATAGAATTTATAACCCAATTGGCACTTTGCTTCCCAGGAAAATGTCAAACCTTGTTTAGCCTATTTTCCCGAAAGCCTTGAGATTTTAGTCTGAATCTCTATTAATCATTTTAGGCTCCACCCCTGGGTTTGTAGATATTCTGCAGGCTCCCTCTGTAGATATTTTACTCTTTGATGATTACATGTGTGGAGCTATGTTGTCTGGACAATAAAAGCCTCCTTAAAAAGAACAGAGTAGCTGCCTTACGTGGAGGAGTCCGAGCTAAGCCCAGGATTCTCCGTGCTGACTAACAAAGATGCCAAGACTGCCGTAATCCTTCTCCGATCATTCGGTGAGCCTGGATCACTGGATCAAAGAGCCAAGGGCTTCCCCAGCAGAAGAAATATCTGGGTGCTTGGTGGCTCCTTTCCCTGACGTTGCCCCCTCAGCCCCAGTTTTGCATGGGGGGGGGCAACGCTTTGACTCTCAGGAGGAGACTTCATCTGCTTCAGGAGACTACTCGCCCTGTGGCCGAACTGATCCTCTGTCCCTGAACTGCTGCATGTCAGGATGTGCACCAGCTGTGCTGTCTTGGTTCACATTAATGCTAATTTAGCATCCCATCCAGCTCAGAGGGAGCCACTGAACCCTGTTGGGGCTCACTAGGGAACCAGCTTGAGCCATATGGAGTGTTTCTCGGCTTGATGGGCATCCTGGCTTGAGTGGCTGGGGAATTCTGGGAGTTGAAGTCCACAAGTCTTAAAAGTTGTCAAGGTTGTTGTAGACCCCTGTTTTAGAGAACAGAGGTTGCCATTTTCCAAAGACTGCTTTCTACCAACTGGGACTTTGAGCTGATTGCACGAGTCTAATGATTTTAAAAAGTATATGGAAATATTTTTGGAAATCAAATTTCTGCAGACCCAACACATTGAATCCGATTCAAGAGACCGGAACTCAACTCAGCAATGTCTCCAAAATGCATTGAAAGAGATGAAATTTACCATTTGAGACCTGACAGCTTAACTCATTTTTCCTGCATGAAAAATGCATCTGTTTACAGCTAAGTTTCCTTGGGGATGCGTTTTTCTCCCCAGAAACTCCGGAATCTCTTGTCAGAAACACTGACTCACAGGGGTCTGGAGGGGGGCCCTGGTGGACTCCAACCGCTGTTAGCTGCTCAGCTCCATTTAATAATCCACCTGGAACAACATGAAACAAACCCAAAATGTGCATTTCTTCACAGTTGCAACCCAAAGGTTCATTTGGGAAGCTTGTTTAAGCAGTTGGGCTCTCTTACCAATATAAACATCAAATCTGTAAGATTAATTTACCATGAAATTTATCTTAAAAAATAAATTGAGAAGCTAGAATTAAAACTGTTTTTAGTATTGCATGCCTAGGAACTAGCTTCTGCATTTGGTAGCAAATGTGCAATGCCTCCTATATTATATTACAATAGAGCAGTGATTCTCAACCTTTCTAATGCCACGACCCCATAATACAGTTCCCCACGTTGTGGTGACCCCCAACCACATATACATCACTGGATGCCAAGGGCGTGGCCAAAGAAAAGGAGGAAAAATGGTGGACAGCCTTGTTTGGGTCGTTCGACCCCAAATGGGGTCCCGACCCACAGGTTGAGAACCACTGCAATAGAGTATTCTAATCTAGAATGTCCTATATATCAGGGGTCTTCAAACTTGGCCCTTTTATGGCTTGTGGAATTCAACTCCCAGAATTCCTCAGCCAGGCACGTGTGCTTGGCTGAGGAATTCTGGGAGTTGAAATCCACAAGTCATAAAAGGGCCAGGTTTGAAGACCCCTGATATATATTCTATGTTCTATATTGGATGGTTTTAAAACAAACTCTGAAAATCTTTACCAACCACATGCAGCGTGTGTCCAGCAGGGGGCGCTCACACAACTGTCTTACAAACTACCCACCTTATCCTTAAAAAAAATAATACTGTAAATAAATTGTGGAGGACTTTTCAAAGTGCCGGATTTTAGGTGCCCAGGTAGACTTTGAGCAGCGGCATTTGCGTGCTGATTTTTCAATTTTTTCCCTGTTGTTCTCACTGGATCACAGAAAGGGAGAAATCTTTGCTCAGCGCACGGATCCAGCCTGTCCAACTGACAGCCATGCAACCTTTATTTTAAACTCGGCAGCGTCTCAAAGGCACCAGTTTTAGGGCTGAAGAGCTCTGAGCCTGAAGACTGTTTTTTTTCCCAGAGGCCCCTCTGTCATTACTTCAAAACTATTCTCTCTTGTTCTGTATTCTGGAAGAACACTAAACGATTCTAATCTGTTTCCAAGCACAAGTTCTGATTTGTGCTTTTCTCACACCTGCTCTGGACTGGAGAAGGAAGGAGAAGGTACAGGGAGGAGTTTGAGCTATCTGCAACTGGCGTGACTGGACCACAGGACGGATTCTGTCCAAAGGACTTTAGGAAGACCGATGAAGATGCTCACAGAGATCTGATCTAGAAGGAAAGAGAAACTTCCCAACAGTCGGAACAACCTATCAGTGGAACGGAGCTCGCCTCCAGGAGTTGCGAGTGCTCCATCACTGGAGGTTTTTAAGCAGAGATCGGACAGCCATTTGTCCAAAATGGCATAAGGTCTCCTGCTTGAGCAGGGGGCTGGACTAGAAGACCTCCAAACTCCCTTTGCAATCCTTCTATGTTCTACACCTGGCAAAATGTTGGAATGAAAGGGCAGAATTCCACCTGCACGGTGGACAAAACTTTTCTGTAACATAAACCTGTAGGAGGCTAGCTTCCATCCCCTCCGTACCCAGCCTCAAATCTAAATTTATCCCCAGACTTCAAAGATGGCGACCTGTGGGTGGACGCTGCCTCTTTTACGAGGTTCATTCCCACGGGAAGCTAAAGCACGCCAGCCAAACCACATCCAGACATGCTTCGTTTCCCACGTGCAGGAAAAACCTTACCTAGTCACCAGACAAGGATTGGAAATCGTACAAATCCTAGAAGGAGTGTATCCACCTGCAGAGGAGGCTGGATCCTGAAGCCCTTCCAGATGATCCCGGTCCATAAATCATACTCAAAATCCTTAATTTGGAAGTGCTGTCTTATCTGAGTTTAGTCTTTCATGCATGCTTGTGCTGTCAGGTTGGATGTCGGTAGGTCATGCCAACCTTGGCTTAGCCCCAGGAGAGAAGTTTAATTTAACAGGTTTACCCCACCCCCACCCCCCACCCCCTTCAAATCCCCACAATCCTCCGCTGAGCAAAGAGTTGCCAGGAACGCTCTCCCCATCCTGGGAATGTCCCTAGCAACTCCAAGCTAAGCGTACTGTAATTCAATTTATGCCTGGAAGCTCCTTTAAAGCCTGTCACAGCCAAGTTGCCCTGGGAAACTATCTGAAGTGCCTAAACCTTTGACCAGACAGAGAAAATAAGCATTAGTATAAATCAAATAGGCATGTTTGGCTGTTTTTTATACTTAGAGGACGCTCCATTTAACATTCTGTCCCTGGTTCCCCCACCCCATGCATCTGCCACATTGTGTTTGGGCCCCGTTCGGAGCTGGCCCACCCCCCCCAGCAAAAGAGAGGGTGGGGTGGGGTGGGGGGAAAGACCCCCATTCAGCCAGAAGAATCGCTCGGTGTGGAAGGGCGCTGCCACGGCCCCAGGAGGCTCCCCAGACGGGATGTCATGGGAAAGATAAGCAGGAGTGATCTGGCAATGTCTCAATCAGGACTTAAGTGGATTTACAAAAGGGTGAAGGCTCAGCAGAGAAACACAAATGATAATGAACTGCTTGCTGTGTTTAAACAGCAATGCCCAAATACTTCAGGAGTGAGGAGGCGCTCACGTAGCTCTGAGCAAACCAAGGTTTGCAGGCGAGTCACATTGAGCAGGATTTGCTCGCCGGGTTCCCGGCAGGCAGGCAGGGAATATCTGCGGTCAACAACCATCCTCCCCAACCCTACTGAGAGAGGGGGGACATCCCTGGATTGTTCATCTAGGTATGAGTGTTCTTCAAGACGGATTAGGGGGCTGGAGGCTAAAACATATGAAGAACGGTTGCAGGAATTGGGTATGTCTAGTCCAGGGGTAGGCAACCTTGACTCTTTTATGACTTGTGGACTTCAACTCCCAGAATTCCTGAGCCAGGAGTTGAAGTCCACGAGTCATAAAAGAGTCAAGGTTGCCTACCCCTGGTCTAGTCTAATGAAGAGAAGGATGAGGGGGGACATGATAGCAGTCTTCCAATATCTCAGGGGCTGCCCCAAAGAAGAAGAGGGAGTCAAGCTATTCTCCAAAGCGCCTGAAGGCAGGACAAGAAGCAACGATTGGAAGCTTTACAAGGAGAGGTCCAACTGAGAATTAAGGAAACATTTCCTGATAATGAGTCCAATAAATCAATGGAACAGAAGTTGCCTTCAGAAGTTGTGGGTGCTCCAACACTGGAAGTTTTTAAGAAGAGAGGGGGCAGCCATTTGTCTGAAATGGAAGAGGGTCTCCTGCTTGAGCAGGGGGTTGGACTAGAAGATCTCCAAGGTCCCTTCCAATTCTGTTATTCTGTGTTTGCTCACCGTTCTGATTTCTTCCAGCCCCACACAATGCAGGGAAGATATGATGTCATGCACTTAGAACCCAGTTCTTCCTGTCCATCTGTCAACCGGGACTTATGCCCGGCAACACAGACCAGGATGGGACCAAATCTGGTGTCGGGGAGAGGTAGGCAAAGGAAAGTTCAAGTTCAAAAGTAGGCTGGATGCAGCCAGAGACCATGGAGAAGAAGACCCAAGACTTACAAAAAAACCCAAGTCCCACAGAGCCGCCTTATGGAAGAAGGGAAGGGGCAGCACCCCCATTCTTGAGTCACCCTCCCACCCTTCCAGGTCCATGACCCCGGATGGAGCTACTATTGATAGGCTGGAGAAAACCCAGAATCCAAAAAGCTGCCTAGAAGCTGAGCTACAGCAACTGGTCTCCTTTTCTTGTTGCTCTGAGACAATTTGCTGCCTGCCCAAGAAGCAGCTTCTTCTAACCAACTTCTTCAGACCGAAGTCATAAGCCAGGAATGCTAACAGGGCCACCCAAAGCGTTGATTTGGGAAGATGGCTAAAGAGGACCAGTCGATGCAGCGGAAGCTGGTTAGTCTTCTCGATGAGAAGACCTTGAAGGCGAAAGTTGAGGGAAGACAATACGGGCAGTCCTTGGGTTACATCCATTCCTTTAGTGACCATTTGAAGTGACAATGGCACTGAATAAAATGAGGTATGACTATTTTTCACACTTACGGGCGTTGCAGCACCCCTTGGTCAAAATTCGGACACTTGGCGTGTATTTAGGACAGTTGCAGATCGTAAACTCACTTAGCAACAGAAATGTTATAAGTCAAGGACTAGCTGTATTAGACATGGCTTCCTCCCATCTACCTGCTGTGCATATTTGGATATTTTTTTTAAGATAGGCCCCATAAAGGAAGCATTTCCCACCGGTGGGCTTTCGTCTGAATCCTGTCCCCTTGGTTCCTAGTGACGAGCAATTGAAACAAACCCCAACACGCCATCAGGCAAGTTGCCTTAAGCTCTGACCCAGAGCTTTTGTGCTGGGTTGTTTTATTGCCACAGGAGTTGTGGCAAAGGAGTTGTGGGGCAAAGAGGCAGAGTTAAAGTTTGCTTTGTAAGCGCCCACTCTCACCCACAGAGAGAGAGAGGGAGGCCCAAAGCAATATTCTTTTTCAAATTGAGGAAAACCTTCTCTCTCTTTTATTTCTTAATGCAACTTAAGCCAACTCTCAGCATAAGGTTTGCTTGCAGAAATAACACCCCTGCTCTTTCCACGTGGGGAAAATATCGAAGTTTTCCCGGGTGAAAAAGGTGGAGAGAAACAAGGCCTGGACAAAAGCCGGGGCTTTTCCTTGAAGGGCTCCCCGAAAAAGTCCGGGTGGAGCTGCTGCTAAAGACGACGAAGGCCGTCTCCCCTTCCTCACCCAAAAGGCTTCCTCCATCCTGAACGAGGGACGGCCTGAGCTGAAGGAGAAGGAGGAATGTCAGCGCCCGGAGCACGAATCCCTCACAGGGTCAGTTTTACCCTTGACTGATTCGAAACAAAGGCCCAATGTTGGCCGGAGAAAAGGCATCTGGGCTCCAATCCTAACTCTGGCGTTTCTCCTTTACCCAATTCTCTTCTAAGATCATTTGTCCTCCTCTTGGCACCCCCCCCCCCACAATCTCCTCCTCTGCCCCCCCCCACTTCTGCTAAAGAAGGAAATCCCTTCTGCGGCAGAGAGCTCAGCGTAACTGAACTGCAGAGCTGGAAGGGACCTTGGAGGTCATCTAGTCCAGCCCCCCCTGCTCAAGGCAGGAGACCCTATACCCATTCCAGACAAAGGGCTGCCCAGTCTCTCTCTTCTGGAAAAGCCTCCAGCGATGGAGCGCCCACAACTTCTGAAGGGAGGTCATCCTCTCCCTAAGCCCCAGGATCTCCTGAGCTACAGAAGAATGACCCCCCAGCCCCCCCCTCCCCAAGGAGTTTGGACACTTAATGTTTGGGGGGGGGTTATTTCTAAAACCAGGGACATCCGAAGGGTGCCAAGTGAAAAAAAAAAAGTCAAGATTGGGGCCACATGGGTGCAACTGAAGCTCTGGCGGGTTGTTGTTTTTTTTAAAAACAAAAACAAAAAAAGATTATTTATTTATTTAGGTATTTATTTACATTTAATATTTCTAAACTACCCATTTCTCTCCAAGAGGGGCTCTGGGTGGTGCATTATTATTGCTGTTGTTGCTGTTGTGGTTAGTATTATTAGGCGTTGTTGAGGATGGTGGTTGAGAATTATGGGAACAACGCTGGTATTGCACCTGACTGGAAAAGGCGGCCCCAGAATCAGTGCAGTTGTGATGTTAGTAACAATCCAGATTCCCCATTGACTTTGCTTCTAAGAAGGTCGTAAAAAGGGTCTGTGTGTGTGTCACGTGATCCAGGGACACAGCGACTGTCATAAATAGGAGCCAGAATAACAGAAGTGCAGAGCTGGAAGGGGAGGCTGCGACGGTCGTAAGTGTGAAAAATGGCCGTCGGTCCCCTTTTCCAGTGCCGTTGTAACTTTGAACGGCCACTAAGCAGACGGTTGTGAAATCCAGGGCTGCCTGAAGCTGAAACAGCACACTCTGAAGCTGCTTCGTCTTTGTTCTTTTTAAAATTCATGTTTTTCCCATCGGAAAAGGAGAGGGAAAGGCGGGAGAAGCATTTGGGACCTTAGAGCAGGGGTGTCAAACTCAATTTCACTGAGGGCCGCATCAGCATTGCGGTTGCCCTGGGGGGGCTGGGTGGGTGTGGCCAGGGTGGGTGCGGCCTACTGGGTGGCCGTGGATGGAGTAGGTGTGGCTTACTGGGTGGGCGTGGCCAAGTCTACATCGTTTGCGTCAAGGGTGCCTGTGGGGGACTGGGCAGGAGTGGGACAGATCTGAGGGTCTCTGGCAGAAGGGGGTGGGACCAGAGCAGAGCCCATCAAGCCGGATAGGTGAAGTAGGCGAGGGCCATTTGCTGGCCACTTCCAGGTGATGGTCCATTTCTTCATTCCTCACAAAGGGTGACACCTCCCCAACATGCACCCAGGGGGCAGGACCAGCACGGCAGGGGCTGGTTCCTCGCTGTTTCCAGACGGCCTTGTGGAGCTAAGACTGAATGCGTTTCAGCATAGAGGGCCACCACAAAATTGTACATTGGTTCTGGCCAGCCTGGGCCAGGGCCAAGGCAGCGGGGGCCGTTCCCTCACTGTTTCCAGGATGGTTTCGCGGGCCGCATGAAACCACTTTGCGGGCCGCATCCGGCCCCCGGGACTTGTGTTTGACACGTCTGCCTTAGAAGCTTAGGAAAGGAGAAAACCTCATTCAAATCTGCTGGATAACCTGCCTTGTGAGCCAGGCAGGGCTGTTGTTCCCCAAAAGAGGCTGGAGGGACAGTTGAAAGGAACCGCCTCTTCTTCAGCTCCGCTCTGCGTTTTTACTGGAGAGTTTCCAGATGAGGTTGACCCGGGGATATCACAACACACTCAGACCCCCGTTCTGACACGGAAAGCGACCCTCAAAAGCCAACTCACCCTCTTCTCTAAGGCTTAACGATGGAAACGGGAAGAAATTCTTGCTCAGTAAATTTGGTAGAGATGACTCTGAAGAGTTCTCATCTTCTGCAATTGTTACAATGATCCGCAGGACTTTATCCTTGTTAATTGCAAACGCTGCCTCTGACACAATTCTGACATGGTCTGTTCCACCGGTAAGGCTGGATCTGCCTGCTTGCTGGTTTTTGGAAATAAAGCTTTGGTGTTCACCAGGTTCTCTTGGAGAAAGCTGCTCCTGCCTACGATATATGAATTAATAAAAACATTTTTTTTTGTTTTTAATCTTTGAGGCAGAAACCTGAAAGCGTCTCAAGAAAACTGGTTTGAGCGAATCCTGAAACGATGTAGGATGCTTTTTCAACTATGTTCATTATGCTTAGTTTGACTTTCTTTGCTCCCTTGTTTAGGTGCTTGTTTGTGCACGCTTACGGGCCTTGTATCCTAGAAGGAAATTCCAAATATAATCTGGGTGTGGGTATATAACAGTCATGGGTTTTGACCAACCGTCTTAATTAAACCATGCAACATAACATTTTATTTCTAAAATTAATTTCAATAAGAATTCAATTGGCGGTAGTCATTTGGGACAGCTTACATATGGTTAAAATTCTAAAAAACAAAAGACATTAACAACAAAAATGTGTACACAACACACACCCAAGACAATATAGCCCAGGCCAACCACAGCATATTCCAACTGAGTCATACCATTTCTGGATGGTTCATCCAGCAGTCTGAAGGAACAATGAAAAAGTTTGCAGGACTTGCAAAAGGTCATCTGAATTTTGGGGAAAAATGTCCTTTCACAAGGCCAGGCCCTTCCACAGAGGTGACCCACGTCCCTGATTCCACTAGGAACCCACTGATTCATTCCCAGAAAGGACCTAGATGTGCCCATTCTGCTGGGTCTTGCGGGACATGGAGAGATACTTAGAGAAGCTAACTTGAATGAAGACGAAGTCACAGCTGGTACCACACTCAAAATCCAGGCAGGAACCTTCCAAAGTGAGTGCTCACGCCCCATGCCCAGGTTGGTCTCATGCTGGCTGGGGAATTCTGGGAGTTGAAGTCCACAAGTCTTAAAGTGATCAAGGTAGGTGACCCCTGTTCTAAAGCAGGGCTCTTCAAACTTGGCCCTTTGATGACTTGTGGACTTCAACTCCCAGAATTCCACACGTGCCTGGCTGAGGAATTCTGGGAGTTGAAGTCCACAAGCCATCAAAGGGCCAAGTTTGAAGAGCCCTGTTCTAAAGGAACGCCAAGGGCTTCCAGTTCCATACAGTTGAGTCTCACCTAGCCTTCAGCAACCTGGCCTTCAGCGGTTGAAGTTCATCCATGCAAACACAGGAATTCCTCATCCTATTTCAGCCCACCTCACTGCGACACCTGAGTATCCTCGGCTCCATTGCCAATGAAATATATATATATATATATTTTAAAAAGGTCACCTGCCACAGAGTAGCTGTGTCTAATGTTGGCCAGAAAATTTTTATGACAGCACCAGAAAGCATCAAGATGTTTTCTTCAGATTCTGGTCTTTGTTTTGTTATTTCAGGGCATCCTGGACTGAAAAGTCACCCTTCAGATTTCGATACGCAAAACCGTTCAGCAAATTGTTGAGGAAAGCTGTCAAATGATAGCTTTGCATAAACCACTCAGAGGGATTTTTTTCAGCGCACAATCTGGTTTTCTGTTCTTAACCAAGAAACACTGAACTTTCGCCATGAATATATATATATATATATATATATATATATATATATATTGGAAATATTAACCAAAAACCAAAGGAAAATATAAATAAAGAAGAGGGTTTTTAGCAGACAGTCTATAATTTTCTCTGAATGTGGTTCTTTGGTATCAGTTTCATATATTTCCAAAAATATAAGTTCACGTTGCTGGGTGTTTATATAAATGGATGGCTTGGGGGCAACGGGTAGATAAGTTTCCCACTGCTGTCATTTTCAAAGGCCTTTTTCTGCCCTTGGCTGATCTTGCAGAAAAGTGTGCATGGAACAAATATTTCCCATTAACAGAATAACAAAGTTGGAAGGGACCTTGGAGGTCTTCTAGTCCAGCCCCCTGCTCGAGCAGAAGACCCTATACCATTCCAGACAAGTAGCTGCCCAGTCTCTTCTTGAAAGTCTCCAGTGATGGAGCACCCACAATGTCTGGTGGCAAGCAGTTCCACTGGTTGGTTGTTCCAACTGTCAGGAAATTTCTCCTTAATTCCAGGTTGCTTCTCTCCTTGATGAGTTTTCATCTGTTGTTTCTTGTCCTGCCTTCAGGTGTTTTAGAGAAGAGCTTGACTCCCTCTTCTTTGGGGCAGCCCCTCAAATATTGGAAGGTTGCTATGCTGTCCCCCTTGGTCCTTTTTTCCACTAAGCTGCACCATGCCCAGTTCCTGCAACCGTTCTCCATGTATTTTAGCCTCCAGGCCCCTAATTATCTTTGTTGTTTTTCAGCACTCTTTCGGCACTCTTTTCTGTACAAAAAAGTCTGTATATCTTTTTTATAGCATGGTAACCAAACCTGGACGCAGCATTCTAAGTGTGGCCTTACCAAGGCCTTATAAAGTGGTACTCACACTTTGCGTGATCTTGTTTCTTTCCCTATGTTGAGGCAGCCTAGGGTTGCATTGGGGTGTTTGGCTGCTGCTGCACACGGCTGGCTCATATTTAAGTGATTGTCTACTAGGACTCCAAGGTCTTGGAATTCTACTGGACACTTCTTAGGCTCTCCATCGCTCTCTTGGTGGACAGCATGTTAATTCTGCTGATCTAGACATCTACAGGAGAGTCTCTGAAATGGAGGGTGTGCCCCATAAGGGAGGTGGATTTTTACACGGATGTACCTTCCTGATGTTTTCAGCTTCTGCTCCAGAGATCCCAGTAAGCAGAACCGGTGAGAAATGTAACCATTTCCTGGAGAGAGATTTTCTTTTCTTTTTTTCCCCCCTTCTTCTTCTTTCTCAGTCCTGGCTTTACTTGGAATGAAGATGTACAGCATTCTATACCCCTGCCTTGTTCTTGTGTCTTCCTAGGAACTTTTTCCCCCTATAAGGGAATCCGCGATGGTTCTGGGGTTTGTAAGAGCAGTTTGCCTGCTGCTCTGAACTCTGATAAGCTTTGACACTGCAGTATACAATATATGTCATTCAAGACATTTGATTTTCCTCTTGAGCTTTTTGAGGCCTTTTAACAGAGGTCCGTGAAGGATGTGAGTTGGGTGCCTCCTGAGGCCCAGGCAGAGATTTTCACAGACTGAAATGAAAGCTGTTGATGCTTGAGAATGATGATTATCCCCATAAAGTACTAAGAGCATCATAAATGTTCATGTCATATAATAATAATAATAATAATGATAAAGTTGGAAGGGACCTTGGAGGTCATCTAGTCCAACCCCCTGCTCAGGCAGGAAACCCTATACCATTTCGGACAAATGGCTGTCCAGTCTCTTCTTAAAAACTTCCAGGGTTGGAACATTCACCGCTTCTGGAGGCAGGTTGTTCCACTGGTTAATTGTTCTGACTGTCAGGAAGTTTCTCCTTAGTTCTAGGTTCCATATTTGGAAACCTTTTACAAGGACCATCCTGAATGACACACAAAGAAGTTTGAACTTTCTAGAACTTTCTGCAAAAGTCTGAAACTCAAAGTATCTCCCATCTCTTTAAAATTTCTGTGCTACAAAACATGTTGGTTCCTGGACAGCAATGAACAGATATACAGCAAAAAAAAAACACATTACAGTGTTTACATCAGCGAACCCTCAATCAGACAAAAGTTTAACATTATTATTTAATAATACTAATATTATAATATTAGTTAATATCCCTTAGCAGTCAGAGACGAGGAAAACAGCAGAAAGTTTAGAGCAAGATAGCGGATCTAGTGGTTCTCCAGATTTTTGCAGCCCAGAACCAGCAGACTTAAGAAAGCATCATTTGTAAATTTAAACTTACAAGTGATTGTCTGAATTTTTTAAAATGAAGAACGATATCCACACGCATCCTTCCCAGTCCGACACTATGTGTGGGCTTTGCAATTTCCAGACGGCCAATTCTGAGAGTTGAAATCCAAACCAGAAAACACTGGGCTGAAGCAGCTATCCTCAGATTTGCCGTGCAGCCTTTAAAAGCTCATTTTTATCTCCTGCATGTTTAACACAGTGCTATATAAACTAAATATTATACATCTGAAGTAATAACAATCTAACTTTTCTTTTCTTCCAGGCCTGAAATACTGCGACAAAAAGGAAGCTAGCCATACATTCCCACAGAATGACATCTTGGAACATTGAATGTATATTGTGAGCTTCAGTTTCCATCTCAGGATCACAAAACAAAGATGAAAAAGGGACAGGCGCAGAATAAAAATAGATTTTAAAGGAGCACAGCTTAAAAGCCGACACCAATTTTAATGGTTTGATGACTTCATAGTGACTTCTAGGTCTTTTGTAAACAGACCTTTTTATTCATAGACAATGTTTATATTTTTGTCATGTTAAATAATGGGAGGGTGGAACATCTAAGCTTTGGAATTGCTCTCTGGACTTGGGAACAAGTGCAAACAGGCTACACCTAGAGTAACCTTGGCGGATGTAGCCCTCAAAGTTAGCTGGGCAACCTTTGCACAGCCCTAATATGGGACATCCTCCCTGGGGTTGTTAAGAAAGGCCGCATCTGTTTATATAAAGGAAGGATGAAAGAGCTACAGAAATTAAGGTCGGGTGATCAGGCTTAATGGAAGATGTTCCGTCTAAACAAACCCCTCCCTCTCTTAACTGTGCATTTATGGCTGAAACGGTTCGTACTTTGTCAAGCAAAGAGAGGGCAGAATGAAGCAACATTTAATTCTGGCTGCAGGCCCAGAGGAGAGAAACAGAGTCCTCTCATTGGACTGAATTGGAAAGCAAATAGGGTTACAGTTGGGGTTTTTTTTTAAAGCTTAGACTGTACTTGACTTGCTAATGCCTGTAGTAAATGCAGCCCTGTATTGCTGTCGCCTAAAAACCTATCCACAAGAAGAAAAGTTGCTTTTTGTTGTTGGAAGTGGGAAAGAAAAAGGCAACGAGAAGAACAAATTGCGCCTATTTTCGCTTGCCATTTCTTCACTCCAGCCTCCCTGAAGCAAGTTTCCTTCATGAGAAATTATGGACACCTCCCCTGCCATCAGCACAACCCTTTCACCCTCAAAAGCTACGGTAATCACAAGTAGAAGGCTTTAGATTTGTTTGTTTTTTTCAACCTGGACAAGTTTAAGAGTTCCCAGGATTCCCCAGCCACCCAGCTGACTGCGGGATTCTGGGAGTTGAAGTCCACACATCTTCAAGTTGCCATTTTTGTCTGCGATGGATCTGATGAAGCCACCCAGAGTATATGAGTATATGAGATGGGCATCAAATACATTTAATAAATAAATAAAATAAATAAGACTGCAAATACTTAGTTATGCATATAGGAGTGGAAAAAGACATTATATCTTATTTTGTGAACCTGGAACAATCAATCAGAATAGACCTTGGAGTTCTTCTAGTCCAACCCTTGAGCAGGATCTCTAGACCAGGGGAAGGCAACCTTGGCTCTTTTATGACGCGTGGACATAGCTGGCTGAGGAATTCTGGGAGTTGAAGTCCACGAGTCATAAAAGAGCCAAGGTTGCCTAGCCCTGCCCTAGACCATCTCAGACAAATGGCTGTCCAGAACATCCAGAGATTTCTAGGATACTAACTAAGAGTAGAGCATTACTGAATGATGCAACCTAAATTAGGGAGTTCCTAAAGAAGGTTTAATATTTATTTATTTATTTTTTAAAAAACCACTATTCTCAGAAAATCTCTGTTTAGTTCATGGATAGGATTGGCCTCACTGCTTTCTCGTAGACCTTGGCCCCACAAAAACACAGGTGTGCACCCCCAGGCCCTACAAGGCCCCCACACTGGCCTACAGGGTTTTGAAGGCTGAAGGACAGGTTTTTTCCCTCTCCTGAAACTCGAAGGACGGTTCGTACGGCAAGGCCAGTGGTCCTGCAAGACCAGGTGCCCTTCACTTCGAGAAACGTATCTAATCTGGCAATATTGTTGGGAATTCTGCCACCGAGTTTTGTGTAACCCAAAAACTTGTTACGTATTTGTTTTACCTTTTCATCTACAATCTTAATGAAAATGTTGAGAAGCCCTGCTGTAAACGACACAAAGCTTTCACTACTGGGCGGTATAAGCACTTTAAACACAACCTGATGCAATGAAATACAGGTTTTAAACACCTTGCAGCTATGGGTAGAGGCTGTTGGTTTAAGGAGAAAAACGTTCACTTAAGGACTTAAGCCCGTCCCCGTCATGGGCCAGGGATACGGAGAAGGCTGCGTCATGGGGCCACAGAGAAGAAATGATATTGCCAAGACAAGTTCGTGCAATGGTGAGATGCAAGAGGGGAACAACGCCCTGCATGGGATTTTATTGGAAATACGAACTCTACCAGGTGATTCAATCCTAATTGCCTGGTGTTTCCGTGTGAATTGCGTTGCAGGTGTAATTGCTCTTGAAGGTCCTCTGAAAATGGAGATGGCCACCTAGCTATTGAAGAAAGGCTTAGCAGCTTCCTTGATGGGGCAGCTAAAGCTGGTGGAAGGCTATTATATACAGTGATGGTGAACCTTTTAGGGACCGAGTGCCCAAACTGCAACCTAAAACCCACTTATTTATCGCCCGGTACCAGGTAGGCGTGGCCCACTGGGTGGGCGTGGTCATGGCAGATTAGGTGGGTGTGGTCAAGGTGGGCATGTTGATGTTGCTCATGGGGAGGGATGCCTGTGGGGGCCGGGCACGGTTGGGGGAGATCCAGGGGGTCTCTGGCAGATGGGGTGATGGGCATGAGGCTTGTCCTGCAGGGTGAGGCAGGGCGGGGGTGCCATTGTCACAGGGCAAGGGGAGGCAGGGGCCGGGGCGACTGCTGCCTGACACCATCAGCCCCCGCACACAGAGGCCAGTGAGCGCATGGGTGCTGGGATGCATCTGGCCATGTGGAACCTCGGTGAGTTAGTGGGCGGCTAGTTGAAGAGGGACGGTTGCCATCTCTGGGACATGGTGCACGTGCCCACAGAGAGGGCACTGAGTGCCGCCTCTGGCACGCGTGCCTTAGGTTCGCCACCACTGCATTATAAGCTGCTGATGCCACCCTCGGATGCTTCAGGAGGACGCCTATTTTCACACGTGGATGGCTGGAAGGCCTGGGAAGGTTCCGAGTGGCCAAGGGGAAATGCATCAAGTCGTCGAACGAGGCCTCCTTGTGCCAAGAGGGAGCTGGATGCCAAGCAGTAGCCTGGCCTTCCAGCGTGAAACGCAAGCCAAACCAGGAAACGGTCCTGGGAGGGTGCTTAATAATAAATCATTATTGATATGTACAAAGCCTTGTAGCCTTGCTGGGAGTAGTAGCACATTCTACATTCTACAGCGGCACATAATTTCAAACCTTTTAATAGCACCATTACTTACAAACCCAATACCGCCCGCCAACTTCCTATAAACACCACATGGCGTGGACATCGAACCTGGATAAACTCACCAAGAAATGATGTGGATCTCGTGATTTCTACATAGGGAGAATTTTTTTTTTAATTGTTATGGAGGGCAGCCACTTTTTGAAAACTCCCTGGGGACCAGTGGGAGACTGTTTTCTTTCTGGTTTGAAACTCAGTAAGAGTTACAAGTCCAGAGTCAGCTTGAATGGGCAGCATAAACATTAATTAATTAAATAAACAAACAAACAAACGAATGAATAAGATACTGAGCCTCTGCAGCCCCCATCTTTCCTTTTTGTACCTTCATCTTGCTTGCCATTTCTTAATTTAACACTAGAGTGTGACACAGCCGTTGAGAACCCTGAAACAGATTCACAGATAGAATTTCTCCACATCAAGAACGTAATTTGTTTGTACCGTAATGTATTTTTCCAAAATGCAAATGCCTATTTAAAACCCGTCGATACCCCTCAAGGGGTTCCTTAACGCCTTGCAAATTCTTTTCTACTTGTTCAGTCTTATTATTGGGTGTAACTACATTTTGTTAGAATTCATTCATCTTCTTTGATGGGACAGCTGCTGAATAACAGGTCTTTGATCCCGAAATACTTTCTTGATATCTCATCAGATTATCTTTTGGAATAATTTTAGGGTTATTTATGAGATCTGGTTGGGTGTGATTCCCTCGCTTGAGTTACTTCATGGAATATCCTTCAAAGTTGGATGCAGTGTAGAGCGCCTGCTCTTCTGATGGTGGACAGCCTCAGCATGGCATCAAGACTTTCTATATATGAAATCTTTTTTTGTTGTTGTTAAAAATATAAAGACTTTTCTGTACAAGGATATAAGATTCTTGCATCTCCTACTTGAAGTTGTAGAAAAAAATGTAATACAAACGTTATTAAAAGCTATCGGCTTTTGTGAACTGCAGCTGACTGTAGGAGATGACCAGGCTGAGCCCGAGGGAGGGAGGGGTTAAACAGGTCATCAGTCATGAGTCCCCCCCATGCAAGAGATCTGAGTCCAGCCCACCTTGAATGCCTTTCTTATCTCCGCTCATTTCCTCTGACCACTAGTAGCCCAGATTCTTGTAGAGCGCTTAAGCTTGCAATGAATCTTTATACACGTTTGAACTGCTTGATTTCCCCGGCATTTGACAGTTACTTCATTTCAGGAAAGCCCATAGATCAGTGGTGGCGAACCTATGGCACGGGTGCCAGAGGCGGCACTCAGAGCCCTCTCTGTGGGCACGCATGCCGTCGCCCCACTCCTAGGCCTTCAGCTGGGTTTTATAAAACCTTTTCGCTTTAGGCCTCTGTCGCCGTGTGCAAAAAAAAAAAAAAAAGGTTCAATCACTCAATTTCAACTTCTCACGGGAAAAAAAAGATCTTGCAAAGTTAGAATTGATTGATTGAACTTTTTAATCCCACCCAGTCTGCCGTTACCACCGCAGCCACGCCCACCCAATGGGCCACACCCTCCCAATGGGCCACACCCACCCAATGGGCCACGCCCACCTGGCACTCGACGATGCATAAGTGGGTTTTGGGTTGCAGTTTGGGCACTCGGTCTCTAAAAGGTTCGCCATCACTGTCATAGATCCTGATGACATTTATAGGTCAGAAAAGATCCCAAATAATCAGCTGCTACTTTAGGCAACTCATAAGTTAGCGATATATAAATAAGATTAATGAAATGGAAATTGCCATTCTATATCCAATTACGATGGATATTATGCCGGGAGGTGTGTGGGGGGTTGTGGAAGTCTTCAAATATGACTCTCTCTGCAAAACTCTACTTAAAAGAAGGAACTTGGACAAAAAGTCTTGTCTACAAGTTACGTCAGGGGTAGGAACAGTGAAGAAAAGCGTGATAGGAAACAAGGTTAAAAGTAAGGATTACTTCTCTCAGAAACTCGGGCTGCTGTCAGCCCTGCTTATCCCCCCCTCAAACAAATCAAGAACAAAATCTAAATTATGATTTAAAATCCAAATCCCTGCTGACTCTGGCTGTTTGACGTAATTGTGGAAACAGTAGCAATGGAAACCTGCCAAACAACAGAGAAATGGGTTCAAGAGATTTCCTCAGCATATTTAACTTTGAGAAGACAGCTGTCAGAGCCGAATGCAAAGTGGATAGTTAGGGGGGGCTGGGCAGGAACTTGACCAGGACAAGTAAAACACTAAGACGTTTCAGGGTTTTTACCCAAAAGCAATTTCCCTAAAAGAAGCTGTCTCTCCTCCCCCCATTATTTGGTGGTCAGCTGTTAAGAACGTGAGATTGAGCACAGAGTTAAGAAAGCTGCAAAAAATCAAAGGGATCTAACATTAGGTAAAAATCAACTCAACACATGGAAAGGAAATTTTTTTATATTAAACGGAGCAAAGGCTAGAACATAAATATTCAAGAGAGAGATTTATCCACATCTTAGGGAGGTAGACTTTTGGCACACACAAAGTATTTCCATACTCCCGGATTATTTGCAATCGGTGAAGCCTTTTACGATGCTCAGTTTTATCATAACAAGGGAACCTGCGTCTGGTGATCAGGATGTGGGCCACTTTCTCAGTTTTACCTCAATTTCAAAAGGAGAGTTTTACTCAGCATCTGATGTTTCTTCATTTTTCCTTAATTAAACTGGTTAGGATTAGAAGGTTGCTGTTCTGAAAAACACAGCCGATGGGTCGCCAAGGAGGGTCTCCTCAAGTGGGGGGGGTCTGTGCCAGGCCTGGAGCAGAGCAGCGGGGGGGGGGGAGCTGTCAGGGGTGGGAGGAAGGGGGGCTGGTTCCCTTCAAAGGACAGGCAGCCCATGGGAGCAGAGCCCCCCCTCTCCCTCTCCCCCCCCCTCTTCTGCCCTCTCTCTTCAGATCTGTGAATGGCTGGCGGCACTTCCAGCCCTGCTTTGGCAGGAGATAAAACTGGGGCTTTTCTTTGCTGTACGGGGTGGGGTTTTATTTGGCATTTATATTGCCCTGGAAAGTAATTTCTCTATAAGTGGGCTATAAAAGTGCATTCGTGTGTGCGCCTAGGACTGTTTGTCATCAATAGATCATCTATCAATCATCGCTATCTCTATTAATCTGTCTTTCTGTCTCTCTCTTTCTCCTTATATATATGTACCATCTATCTGTCCGTCTCTCCATCCATCCATCCATCCATCCATCCATCCATCCATCCATCCATCCATCCATCCATCCATCCATCCATCTATCTATCTATCTATCTATCTATCTATCTATCTATCTATCTATCTATCTATCTATCTTGTACCTTCTGCAATCTATCATTTCTCTCTCCCTCTCCCTATCTCTTTCTCTCTCTCTCTTTCTACTGTATCTCTCTCTCTCTCTATCATATGATTATCTATTGACATGTCTATCTAGCTATATGTTTACCCCCCCTCTCCCCTCTCCTCTACCTATCTGTTTCTTTCTGTCTCCCTCACCTATCACATGCCCACCTATCTCCCTATTGGTTCATCTAGTTGGGTCCATCACATGACCTACCACATTAGTTGAGCTGCTCTCTTTGCTTTTGGACACAGGCACTGAAATAACAGCAAGAATTCGTGGAGGGAGGGACGGGTGGAAGGAGGGCGAATGGGACAGATGCTCAGGTATGTTTGTGTGGCTTTCAAGCGGGAACTGTGGAATTAACCAATTTTTAACATCCTCCCAACTGTCTCATGCTTCCAGCTTTAAAGCCAAATTCTCATGGCAGTTTTTCAATCAAAACAGCAAGCTGTTAGAATAGCCTAGGAAAAACACTCGTAAACCGAATGAATAGAATACAAATAAAATGGGATTATTTGCGCTTCCATCCATGTTGATTTATACTCAGCTCTTTTAACACACTGAAAAATATCCAAGTATTCACGGAAGAATGTATATGGTCTGGAGAGATCTGAAAAAGCTATCATTGCAGAATCACTCAAGGAGTTGGATTTTCCAGGAAGGTATTTTTAGAATTCCATCTTTCATTGGAAAAAAGAATGAATTTCTAGTTCTAATGACATTTTGAAAAATGTTATTCTTGGAAGCAAAAAAGTGGTAGACTTCCGTCTCAAAAGCTAACTTGATCAAATTTTTTGAAAACAGTTTCGAAGGCCTGGGGAGAAAAAAGCCACCAGATACAAACTTTCTTTCTCTCTTTCTTTCATCATCCACATTGTCACCATCATCTTCATCACCAAAAAATACGGTTATCAGCTTTCACTTTGAGGGTGCACAATTACTAATAAACAACATGAATGATCTGAAATAAGGTTATGATATAGCATTAAAAAAAACTGTATCATAGACAAATCACAACAATTTTGAGCAGTGTGGGATGCAAAAATGTAGAAGGAATTTGGGGAAGGGAACTGAATATGGAAACTGAGGATGCAAACGTCTACATTTAGAAAAATCCTTTTGCCCTGTTATTTTAATAGTGTGTATATTAATTTCCTGTATAAGATGGAAATTCTTGACTTAAATACCTTCTAATGTCAGGTTGCACCAACAATGTCTATAAGGTATGGTCAAAAGTCAAGATGGAATTAAAGCTCTCTTTAAAAAAAAAAAGTGGATCTACATGGATCCCACCAGTGTGGCTGTTTTGACTTTTTTGACTATAATTTGTGCAAGCCTCTGAGATAGTGGCTTATTTTTATATGAGGGGTAGAGGGTGCTTTGTTTCTCCAGCTTATTGTCATGGTTCTGACAGATGAAACTCTTTAAAAGAACTTTGAGACATTGTTTTCCTTAAAGAATCTTTTATTCGAGAAGCAAAGTATCGGCACTACATAGTTAAAACCAAAAACTGAATTCCCCTGGGCACAAAGTAGCAAAGCACAATTCCCTCCTCCAATTAACGGTCATAAATCACATTCCTCAATTAGCTTGAAGCGCAGGCTTTCTCCCCAGCTCTCCAGCCAGGCCAAATCTTTATCAGCTCTGGGCTCAGTGACCTTGATTCCCACGGCTGAGTATTGATGTCCTAGTCTAACTGGACTCTCATCCACATCCCCCCCCCCTCCCAGCATCAACTAACTCTAAAAGTGAAAGAGAAAAGATGGCTACTTTTCCATCTGTTGTCAAAGCAAGAATATCCCATGTTAGCAGCATTGACACTTATTCTGCTAACCCTGGTTCTACAATTTCTCTCTCTCTCTCTCTCTCTCTCTCTCTCTCTCTCTCTCTCTCTCTCTCTCTCTCTCTCTCTCTCTCTCTCTCTCTCTCTCTCCTCAAACCAGCATTAATAAAGGATGCCACCTCAACAAAGGATGCCACCTCAACTCCAAATATTTTTTTTAGTTTTCTTTCTTTCAAAGATAAAAGTCCCAAAGGTGCTTTTTCAAGGGGCAACTGTATTTCCGTTGTTTTTCCTTGAAGATGTTTTGCTTCTCAACCAAGCGTCTTCAGTTCTGAACTCTTGGATGAGAAGTGAGATGTCTTCATGGAAAAACAAAGGAAATCCAGTCACAACCATGACCTGGATGATGGAGAATCTCCGTAGACATTCAAACGTAAAATATTAAAAAAACTACAACAACAGAAAAACAAAAAGACAAAAATTACAAATAATAATAAAAATGCGTGCAATGTATGTATGGCCAACATTAAACATACATTGTCCATCCTGGTTGAATGTTGACAAATATTCTCAAATAAATCTAATAGATTCCCGTCTTTACACCATGGCTCTGCAAATGGTTATGAAGTTTCACAGCTTATCTTGCTAGCTCTGGTTCTACAAGGGTGTCTCTCATTCCTCAAACCAGCATTAATAAGGACACCACATCGACTCAAGATATTTTAACGGAGTTTCTGTTTTGCCTGCGTTTAGCTTTATGCCTAAGAGGGGGAGAACACATCCGTGGGGCCAGTTCTTTCTTAAATGATTTTGATGGAAGTGTCCTCGTCCACTAAATTTGGTACCATCTGGTGAATCAAAGCCTGAAACATCCCTGAATTGCTTGAAGTTTAATCTGACTTGATCTGTTCACTTAGCTGCTCTTTCTAAGAGAGGAAGATGTGAGGGTTTCAAATGTAAAAAGGATTTCACTGGAGGGTTTACCACATTTCTGGGTGGCCTTAGACTAACCACCTATAAACAATATTTCCATTTCCGCTCCTGAAAAATGGGGAAAATAACACTTCTTTGCTTGCAACCGCAAACTTAGAGCCAAGGTAATTGATAACAGGATTCTTGTACCCAAAATGGTTCGCAGAAACACACATTCTAGTTTCAGCTAATGCACGCCTGCAGTTGTGCAAGACAGAATTCACGTGCTTTAGAAGAGGATCATTTGCACTTAATCTCATCACAAAAATCCCCAGAGCAAAATCAGATTGTACAAAACTAGATTTAGGAGGGAGTGACGTCTCTTGTAAAAAGATCAGCTGCATAAACCGAACGTATTTCAGTCTAACTCCAAATAAATCCTTGGAGATGCTACACTTCTCAAAGAGAAGACTCAGGGGAGGCCTGCTAGCCCTTTCCCCATACTTGAAGGGCTGTCACAGGGAAGAGGGCGTCGATTTATTCTCCAGACACCAGAAGACAGGACAAGAAGTAATGGATGGAAGATCATTAAAGACAGAAGCAATCTTGAATTAAGGAGACATTTACTGATGGTGAGAATGATTAACCAGTGGAACAGCTTGCCACCTGAAGTTGTGGGTGCTCCAACACTGGAGGGTTTCAATGGACAATCTTTTGTCCAGGGAAGTAGAAGGACTCATGCCTTGGGCTGCAAGTTGGAAGTGCCATTCTCATGCTACAGTGGTCACTCCTTTCTGCCTGAAGGTCTCCAGAAAGTGTCATTGGGAGAATGTCTACGGAGCTTCTCCATCATCCAGCTCATGGTTTTCCTAAAGATTTGTTTGTCCATCCCTTGGAAATTGTCCTGGGGACTTCCATAAAGTCTTAGCTTGTTTCCAATGTCATTTAACAAAGGGGTCCCCAACTCCCGGTCCATGGACCAGCACCAGTCTGTGGCATGTCAAAAACTGGGCCACACACACAAGTGAAGCCCCATCTGTGGGATGCAGGCAGCACACGAAACCGTCTTCCCCCCTTCCAGTCCACGGAAAAACATCTCTCCACGGAACAGGTCCCTGGTGCCCAAAAGGTTGGGGGCTGCTGATTTAACATATTATAAACTTAACTGGGAAGGTTCATCTCAGATCTGGAGGTAATAAATATCCTGATGGGACTTAACTATCTTTTTGCCTTTTCTTCAAGCTCATGGCTAGAGGTATGCAAGGCCTCGGGGTATCCTGAGGCCGTGTGGGAAGGACTGTGAAAGAAGAAGCTGAAGTTAAATCCAGGCAACACATCTACACCTGGTGTACATACTGCATTTCTTTCCACCCTTCTTTCTTGGGCCATATTTATCCTCCTGGATGGATTCTCATTGTAAGGTAGACATAGTTCTGTTACAGTCAACAAATCTACGGTGACTTCCTTTGAGGGAAGTAGCCCTCAACAGAGGACTAGCAGACAAGCGAGGCAGGCATGGAGATACCGTAAGAAGGGAAATGGTAGGACAGGCTTGGAGGTGACCTCAGGCTGCTGCTATTCTTCACCCTCCATGTGAAATATCCCTAAATCCTGCTTAGGAGAACATCTGCAGCCACTGTGGATGGAAGTTCTTTGCTCAGAGTGGGGTAGTTCTCTTTTTATGCCACCTCTAGTGCCACCTGGGAATTGGAAAGAGTGGCCAGTATTTCACAACGGGAGGAAAAAGAGAAGAGTCTACAAAAAGAGGAAGAGGAAAGGAAACCAGAATTTCATAAGGTGGAACAAAAGAGGAAGCAATCAAAAGAGGAAGAGACAAGAGAGCAGAGAGAATCCAGGGAAGAGGGAAAGGTCTTTGACCTGAACCAAAAGCCTAAGGTTGTATCTGCACTGCAGCCCATTTTTCTTCTGAGAGTCCACTGCCCACATTACAAGTGCAACTGTTGTGTGATCTGTGCTTAGAATGCAATTGTGTGCTGTGCACTAATTGATAGAAGAACAGAAATTGATATAATTGGAAAAGTTAAATATTAAATTGCTGTGTGTTTCTTATTTTTTTTTTTTTTTACAAGTCCATTTCATTAGCTACCTATAACTTGTAGGGGACTGCTAAACTGAGTAATTCTGAAACAAAGCTGAGTTACTGTAATTTGTTTTCTCCCATAGAATTCAGTTAGATTATTGTTGTTCATCTCCATCTGTGACCAAAACCAATTTGTTGAGGTTTCTTGGTTTTTGTAGCTGCAGAATATGTAGGCATGCAGTGAAAAAAGGATTTTTTAAAACAGATTTTTGTGCCTACCAACTGTTTGCCCTCTACCTGAAGTCAATAGAGAAGATTGGCAGGTGAGTTAAATATAAAAAAATAGGTTTCCACCGTTTTGAAACTGACTTGCACCAAAATAACTCAGTAATACATAAAAGCAATCATAGGGGTACTTTGAGAAACTGCGTAACAGGCAGAAAGAGCAACCAGGCACTGGGGTGGTAAGGACATTGGAAGCAGGGAAATGCCTGATTTGTTAAATTAACTGTCCCAAATGTTCAGAAGGCAGCTGGACTTTGTTTTTCCTGGAAGACCTTTCGTTTCCCATCCAAGAAGCTTCTTCAGTGAACTGGAGAAGCTTTCTGGACAAGAAGCAAAATGTCTTTCCCCAGGAAAAGCAGGAAATCCAGTTGCCTCTTGAAAAAGGACCTTTGGGACAACCGTGACCTGGAGGACGGAGAACCTCCGTGGACATTTAACAGTTATTTGTGAAATGACATAAGAACAGAAGCAGCGCCCTGCTGGGTAGGACTTGTGGCCCAGCTAGCCCAGCAGTCTGTCCTCACAGTGGCCAGGCAACTGGCCCAAGAAGCCCTTTTGTCTAGATGCCTATCAGAGACACTTGTACTGTCATGTACTAAGAGGCTTTGAGCTGCAGGACTTCTGTGAATCTAACCCTTGTTCAAAGCCAGCTAAATTGTTGAAAACACAATTATTTACTTCCAGAGGAAAAAGAAGGGGAGAAAGAGAGAGAGAGAGAGAGAGAGAGAGAGAAAGAGAATCAGCTTCTTACTAAAAATTTTCCAATCCATTTATCTAAATAGGATGAGATGAAACAGTCTTTGTGGTTCAGAGAAGTGTGTGCTAAGAACATTTGTTTGAAAATAGTTCTAATCAGGCACACAAATAAATAGCAATTACCCAATAAAATCAGATAGAGTCAGCTCCTCTTATTACAGAAAACGTTCAACTTTATGGCTTTATGTAAATGCTTTATTTCAGTCTATTAAGGTCTGGCTAATGCATATTTTAACCATATGCTTATTAGCGGGATAGGTTTCATTACTATTTTTGGATACTGCATAAAGCTCTCAAATTGAATGTTGTGAGAGAAAATGAGGTGCTGTTTTCAATTAAGATCTTATTTCATTCATTTATTTTCCCTCTCCTTAAAGGAAGGCCACAATGACTGGAAGGTTGAAGAAATATGCAAGCCATGAACATTATAAATCAATTTGGTAACTTTCAAATAAAATGATTCACCATTCTTAGTACCTTTGGGATAGTTGGCATAACTGGAGTCATAGTAGGTAGTTTAGAGAGACACATATGAGATTAAACTTCATATCTTGCTGTTGTTTAAGGAGGTTGATCATTTCAAGTCATCCTACTAGATGAAGGAAGCTGGAGTTTGGCAACACTAATCCAAAATTTAACAGAATAACAGAGTTGAAAGGGATCGTGGAGGTCCTCTAGTCCAGCCCCATGCCGAAGCAGGAGACCGTATACCATTCTGGAAAAATGGCTGTCCAATCTCTTCTTAAAAACCTCCAGTGTTGGAACACCCACAGCTTCTGATTTCCATCCCGCCCAGAGCCTGGCTAATTTTTAGAGCAAAAGGCATGATGTTTTAATGTAAAAATATCTTGTTATGAAAGGAACGGTGCTCATAGGATCTAATTCCTTTCAAAGTTATACAAAAGAAAAGGATGGTCTGAACGGCATTATAAATAACAGAGGCTGTTGTTTCCTGTTGTTAATTATATTCCATTAATTTCTGAACCTTTCAATTGTTGCTCAGCTATGCAGTTTAAATGTGGCACACAGCTTCCCACTTGGATGAAATAAGAAAGCAGTCAGTGAAACATTAAAAACATTTTTAGCTCAAATGAAAGCCAACGCATCAACCAGTTGGAAGAGATGCACCTCCGTAAGGACCAAGGACGGTTGGATGGCCAACGGCTTGTGCTAGTTTGCTGTCTTTTCTCAAATTCATCAAGAAAAGAAGGTCACCAGCTTAGAGAATGAGGAGATCTTATTTGGGGAAGAGGGAGGAACACACAGAACACAAAATGACAGCAGGTGGTCTTGTACTTCAATCAGGCTTTTAGTACAGAAGACAGACTATTTTATTTGGCTGAGTGTGTGATTGGACACACAAAGAATTTGTTTCCAGTGCAGAAGCTCTCAGTGTACAAGCAAAGCAACAAATCAGCATCATCATTTTAATAATAATGCCAATAAGCGGGCGAGGGGGGGGGAGTAAATAAGATAATAAGAAGGATAAATGTTAATACTATAGTCATACTACCTGGGTAAATGTACACAGACATTAGACAGCACTGTTAAAGTTACGTATTCAGCAGAGCGATGGCCCAAGGGACAGTTTATGTCCAGGATGAGGGGGGAGGGTCTGCAGATATTTTCTCAGCCTCTTCCTGATCCGCGTAATATATGGGTCCTCAATGGAAGGCAGGCTGGTTGCAATTGTTTTTTCTGTGGTCCTAACTATCCGTTGGAGTCTGTACTTATAGTACATGGTGGATTAGCTCTGGTATTAGGCCAGAAGGGAAGAGTAAAACACATATCACATGTGCAGAATTGTGAAGACAAGAGAGGTCTCATCCTGGATTTATGAAGATGCTAAAACACCCCAACCAGGAACTGCACTGAGAAGACTATCAATGTGAAGGGCAGCCCATGAACTCAAAAGAAGGATTAAATTAATGAATGAATTAGTTAAAACTGAGAACTGACCCACTTTTGGTGAGTGCCCTCATCCCCAAAATTATAAATAATCAAGAAGTAATGGGAAAATTTACAATTATTTTCTTGAAGGCCTTCCACGCTCCAGAAAATACGTCTAAAGCAGGGCCTGATCACAAGGCTGAGCCAATTGGGACAACTGGGAGACCCTGAGCCTTTGTACGCTTAGGTCCAAACAATCCACAGGATGTTAGACTTCTCCCTTGAAACTGCTACTACCCAGATGAGATCCCCGAGGCTGGGAGCTAAAATTAACTTCCTTCTTGTTGTTACTGTTGTCTGAAGATGTCAAGCTAGCTCCTGTGTCCTTCCCCACAGACTTGTTTGGAAAAAGAAAAAAATAAAGTCTCCTTAGGGGATGTTTGTGAGTCCACGTAAGAGTGAGTTTTGGGGGCACCAGCTGGTCAGACAGAGCCCAACAAAGGCCCTCTTTTGCGAGTCGCACATGGGATTTTCCTTCTGTGGGACGGAAAGGGCTCACAGGCCCTGTTCCATTGTGGGAACGTGAAAACCACACAGATCTCTTCAACCCCTTTTATAAACAATTGACCACAATCTACTCATACAAGAGGTGAAAGCGAAGACCGTCCCAGAGGTGGGTGCTTACAATTTTGCAAGCCCTGGCCCCTCTCCAAGGACTTTGCAATGGTTTCAGCAGACTCTCCTTTGAAACCCCATAATGAGGCTGCTTTTCGGTCAGGATATGTTTTCTCTTTAAATAATTACATGCAGAGAAGAAAGTGTAACAGAAGCAGCCTGCGTTGCTGCTTCGGTGGGGGCTTCCTTTGCTGCCTTACCAAGAACAACCTATAATTAGCTTTTGCAAAATTCTTTCGCATTGGAAATCATGGGGTCGCCAAGCCATCCCCCTTTGTCCACCAAGGTACGCGGGAAGGTTAAAGCCAGAATTTGGCAACTGCAACAAATAAGCAAACAAAACTGTGGTTTCCCTTGGAGTCAGAATGCCCAGAGAATTTTCCAGAGAAGAATTTGGGGACTGGGTCTGAAAAGCAGATCTACCGGGAGCGTAATGTGATCTTCTACATGGAAGCCACCAAATTGTGGTGCTCTGCAGCTTCAGGGACAGGATTTTCCCCCTTCGAAGGCTCCATCATTAAAGTAATCTGGGCTTATATAAATGTTGGCGGTGGGAACTCCAGTCGAGATCCTTGACCTTCTGTTGCTGTTAAAAAAACAACACATGGAAACTGTCAAATCATCCCAAAAGTTTCCATACAAAGAAGCAAGCTAGGCACCACGAAGACAAGAAAATAGGATCAGGGTGTATTTGAGATTTTTAAAAAGTGCAAAGGAAAATGTGTGGTTATGTTGCTATTGGAGGTTCTGCTGGTCTATAGCTATCCAGGAATCAGTAATAGCCGATGCCCAAAATAGGTTACATCATCTGGGTTATCTATGGAAGCTCCATTTGTAATTGATTCTTACTGTCCTTGTCAGGTGCAAGCAACTGGAGCCACCAGCTTAAATAAATTGTAAATAGCTAAAGTGAGTGACTTTATTGTCTTCTACCTATGTTACAAGAATCTCACCAGACTGCTTGACTTTCCCTGGGAACAATCAGATAAGGGGGCATGGATCTGGAGGGAAATCAAGCTTCTGCCACTTGTGGCTGCGTTAATGATTCCAAGCTGGCTCCCCGCTTGACCCCTCCTTCCAGCCTAGCTGGAATCACCCAAACCTTGCCTTTTCAAACCATACTTCCCAGATTAATTATTTTTGGTGTGGTCCTCTGACAAAATCCTTGACCTTGTTTCAAAATTAATTCCCAAAGATTAGCCTGGTTGAAGCCACTTTCTCCTGCTTTGTTACACATTTAGTTATTTCATGTATGGGATGTCTTTTCTTCAAAGGAGTCAAAATAATATATGCTTGACACACACTGTCCCAGCCCTCATTTTATCCTCCATGCCACAACTCTGTCAGGTTGTTTAGTGTTATGGTAAAGTTTAGGGTTAATTGACCCCAAGGGTTTCATGACTGCCTAGAAATTTGAAACAGATCTGGGTTTACCATCCCTACCACCCTTGACGCCAGGGGTAGCTGTGATCTGATCTCAGATGCCTTTGAAGGAGACACAAATCAACACCATGCATCCTACATAAGATTGTATATTTTCTCCTTCTAGTTTCTCCAATTGCTACTCTCCTCCGAGTCATTTTCCATTACCGAATCTAAGCTTGGATGGAATTTTTATTAGAAGAAATATCACCCAAGAGAATTAAAACCTTGCTTCAACAGCTCCCTGTCTCAGTTCACTTCAGAACTTGAGGCTTTTTGGAAAGCATCATACACGAAGCCTCAACCTGATGCCAAGCTGGTACAGCATTTTCTATACATAATCTTGGACCCTCAGGCTCCCCCCCTAAATACCAATTTTATTATAAAACAAGGAGGCAACCATCTTAATTATTCTTAATCCATCTGTTTTGCAATTAAATTCAAATTAAATCCTATTTATCTGTTTGGTTCTGCTTTGCCCCTTTCTTTTCCCATGTCTTCTTGGCAGGCTTGCTCAAAAGCCAGGTGCCACCTTAAAAAAAAAAAACCCACCACCTTTGCAGTACTTCTTTTAAATATTTTAAACAAGCAAAATATTGTTTAGGAGCTAGTTCCCACTCACCTCAGTCTAGTTTTCAGTGAGGGAGGAACAAGCAACCTTTCTAATAATCTTGGGCAAAACTTTTTACGAACAAATAATCAAGTCAACCGATATGAGTCGTAGACCAACATGGGATCTTAAGATACAAACACTGAAAGAAGAGATAAGGTCTAAAGCTAAAAAGCTGAAAATATATTAAAAAACGATAAAGAGACTTTCTTATACAATGTCAGGGACATTAGAAGTAGCCTAGGGCAGGGATCTCCAACCTTGCCCACGTTACGATTTGTGGACTTCAACTCCCAGAATTCCTCAGCCAGCCATGCTGGCTGAGGAATTCTGGGAGTTGAAGTCCACAAATCATAACGTGGACAAGGTTGGGGACCTCCGGTCTAGGGAAGCACAAAAACTCAATGATCAATGGCTGCCTTAGGAATTCTGGGAGTTGACCACAGGTTATAAAGGAGCCATAGTTGCCCACCCCAGCCATGGGGTTTGGGAGAGGATTGTTGAAATAAAACAAGTGTCTCTCTGTGTGTGAGTGTGTGTGAGAGAGAATGGAAAATTAGCATCATGCAGAAGTGTTGTCTGACAATATATATGGACACCCAAAAGAAAGCTTGGGTGGATGATGGTCATATTGTAACTGAAAACAATATGAGTTGTGGAACATGTTTACTTTCATAGGTCCCTAAAGATGAAATGAAGCATTTTAAGTTAAACATTCCCACAGTTCTTTTTAACTTTGTATGTTTGCAAACCACAGTTTTTCAAGTGTAGAGTTTTCTTGTTATCAGTCCCAAGGCAGATTCTGGTGGGCTTCCAGGCCAGAAACTGACCTTCTTTAGAACTGATTCTCTCTTCAGCGGAAAGAGGAACAGTCAATATTTAGTCAATATATTGTTGAGCAGCTGCTTCCATGGGAAAATGTAAGTAATAGTAGCAAACTACATTTCCTTGCTGCCCATCAAGGCTTGGATGTCAAAGGGGCTCCATGTGGAGAAGTCAGCAGTGTCAAGACGGAAGCCAAGGTCATATGACCAAGGACCTGCCTCTCTTTCACACGTTGAGAAAGAGAAAGGCTTCCATTACTTTTTGTTGCCATGATAGGAAAAAGAGGTTGAGACTCTAGAAAGAGTGCAGAAAAGAGCCACAAAGATGATTAGGGGGCTGGAAGCTAAAACACACGAAGAACGGTTGCAGGAATTGGGTATGTCTAGTCTAGAGAATAGAAGAATTAGGGGTGACATGATAGCATCTTCCAATACTTGAGGGATTGTGACAGAAAAGAGGAGGGGGTCAAGCTATTCTCCAAAGCCCCTGAAGGCAGGACAAGAAGCAAGGGATGGAAACTAACCAAAGAGAGAAGCAACCTAGAACTAAGGAGGAATTTCCTGGCAGTGAGAACGATTAACCAGGGGAACCACCTGCCTCCAGAAGTTGTAGGTGCTCCATCACTGGAGGCTTTTAAGAAGAGATTGGGCAGCCATTTGTCTTAAATGGTATAGTGTGTGTGTGTGTGTGCGTATGTATATTCTAAATATAGTCTATGTATATTCTATAAATAGATAGATAGATGATACACACACACTCATACACACAATGCATTCTGAAAGGATTCAGACGCCCTTCACTTTTGTCAATTTAGTTATGCTGCAGCCTGATTCTACAGTTGTTGAAAATCATTTTTTTCCTCATTCATCTACACTCAGTAGTAATGACAAAATGAAAGCAGAATTTTAGAAATGTCTGTAAATTGATTAAAAAGAAAAAAACCTCCTAAGTCTATTCTGATTGATTGATCGATTGATTGAGTATCCTGCTGGAGCAGAGGGTTGGACTAGAAGACCTCCAAGGCGCCTTTCAACTCTTCTCGTTCCGCTATTCATCACCCCCAGATGCCTGGCCTGAAGCAGTGATTTAGTCCCATGGGTTAAGACTGGTTCTGCCTTCCAGAATGTTCTGTCTGCTTCAGTGTTGAAGTCACAGGGGCCAACATGCTCTTCAAACAAGGCGTCTTTCTCTTTTCTTCTGGCACTAACCCCGTTTCCACCTAATCCCTCCCTGACTGTGTTTTTAACATCCTTGAGGGAAGATGCTCCTGAGAGGGCAGTCATGACAACTAGGCCATGTTCCGATTGGGTTCAGGTATGTGGAGATATTTCAGACAAGGGCCGTAGCTCCTCTCTCGTCTTGCGTCTCCCATCTCCCATTAGTGCTGACTAATTCCTCTCACCTCAGCCAGCCTCTCCCGTCCCCAAAAAAACAGCCGAGAATGGCCCTTCATTTGACAAACAGGAAACCAGGAAGAAAAGCTTTGCCTCTTGAACGGGCAAGGATTGGATAAAAGGAAATACTCCACACACTTCCCTAATTGCTCATTAGGACAAGTAATCTACGGGGCCCCTTTTCTTGTGAGAAGGTGCCATTGTCTACTCAACAGCCCCAGAGGAGACAAACCAACAAATTCCTCTGCAGCTAAGTTGTGGTGATTTGGGCAGAAGTGATTAAGCCTTTTAAAGGTCCTTAGCTCGGCAAGAGCAAAGACTCCCCACTTTTATGCCAAACTTGGGGTCTTTCTTTCTCTTTACACATTGTGAGGTGGGCAAAAAGGAAGTTGGGTGCCGAACTGCAGCAGCACCTAACAGGGGTTTAGTTGGAAGAACTTTGAACGGTGATCCACAGATCTTCAGCAGAAGGTCGACAGACAACGGGTGGAGCAGTTACAAAGATGCCATAGCTTCACTCTTCACAGAAACCTCCTTGCTAGGCCAATTACTCACAGGATGAAAGGAGACTCTAAGAATCTTGAATGCAAGCAGAGAAGGCAACGAGGTGAGTGAGTGAGACCTCCCTTGGTTAGCCCCAGGCTCAGAGCCCCATTGTTCCAGCTACTCCTGAGTCAGCCTTGACTCCTTTCTCCTGACCTGCCTGGACAAGTCCCTGCACTTTTCTTGGCAACACATTCAGAAGTGATTCCCATTATCTTCTTCCTACAGCTTTGATTGGCCCAAAGTCACCCAGCTGCTGATTTTGGACAAATGGCTGTCCAGTCTCTTCTTAAAAACTCCAAATGTTGGAGCACTCACAACTTCTGGAGGCAGGGTGTTCCACTGGTTAATTATTCCCACGGTCCGGAAATTCTTCCTTCATTCTAGGTTGCTTCTCTCCTTGATTCGTTTCCATCTGTTGCTTCTTGTCCTGCCTTCGGCTGCTTTGGAGAAGAGGTTGACAATTGCTTCATGACACTGCGACATGCAAGATGTCACTTGCCTTCATCAGGCAGATGATCATGTGGGTATGGGTGGGTGATGGATTTATTTATTTGTTTGTTTTTTTTGTTTATATTTCCTATTTCTAAACTGCTCATCGCCCTTAGAGATTGCTTTTATCCCCCAAGAAAATTCTGTAGAAGTCTTTCAAATCTTTTAACTTGGCTGTGCTTTGAGGCCCTGGAGTTTGTTTCAACAGAATGGAATTTACACCTGAATAAAAGGTCATGTGTGAATTGGGATGATCAGGGAAGGGTGCACCAACTGTTTCAAGGAAAGCTGAGTAACTCCACTTGAGACACGCATTTCAGCAGAAGCGACCCCCGCCCCCATGGAAGACCCATCCCCTTCACTGGCCAGAGGTAGGGCCTGTTCTCTTCTCTCCCTTCATTCATCCTTCCCTGCTCACCCCCCTCGCCCCCTCCCCCCTTAGACGCTATTCAGAGTCAGGGGTTTTAAAATTGCACTGGCCAATTCTTAATTATCTCAGAGAGGGGAAAAAAAATGTTTGGTTCACTTCATTCTGCAAGGGCTTTTCTACAATGGTCTGGTGCCAATAGGGAGAGAATCTAATTAAGCCAATTATGCTCATTGGTTTGTTTAATCAATGGTTTGATTTAATTGGGAAGGCTGCGGTGCATAGTGCAGGATGTGAGAACCGGGAGACCTCGTTGCTCCAGTGGTGACATGGTCACCCAGACGGGAGGCTGGAGACTAAGGGCGGCTTTGTCACAATGAGCGCCTCGTCCAAGAACTCGCGGCTCGGTTGAGAATCGCAGGGCCCAGCCAAGGGAGATAAATGACGAAGGCTCGGCCTTTCTGATCGGAGCCGTCAGCTGTCCTATTAGGCAGCTAAAGATGGCAGCTGCCTGGGCTTCCAATTGGGTGATTTGAAACCCAGATCTTCTTGTGACACCACCTAATTTACACTGGACTTCTGCATTTGGAGATGACGGTTGAGCATGTTGGCACCGTTCACGTGCTTGGGAGATGGTGCCACAGTAGCTCCGGGCAGATATTACCTCATTCTGCTCATTAGCCAGGAGATGCTCAGAGATGCCAGCAATGACTACACACTCAATGACATGGGTGTGTAGTAGGGGCCTGATAGCAGTGTTCCAATATTTGAGGGGCTCCTGCAAGGTGAGGGGGTCAATCTATTCTCCAAAACACCAGGAGGCAAGAGAAGAAGCAACAGATGGAAACTAATCAAGGAGAGAAGCAACCTGGAACTAAGGAGAAACCTCCTAACAGTAAGGACAATTAACCAGTGGAACAGCTTGCCACCAGAAGTCGTGGGTGCTGCAACATTAAAGGTTTTTAAGAAGAGACTGGACAGCCACTAGTCCATGGATCGGCACCAGTCTTTAGCATGCCAGAAAGTGGTCCGCACAAACAAGCGAAGCCTCATCTGTGGGATGCAGGCAGCAAACAAAAACACGCCCCCTCCGGTCCGTGGAAATACCTTTCTCCACAGAAACGGTCCCTGGTGCCCAAAAGATTGGGGGCCACTGGCAGAGGGTCTCCTGCTTGAGCAGGGGATTGGACTAGAAGACCACCAAGGTCCCTTCCAGCTCTTTTATTCTATGTTCTATTTTCTACATTCTAATGAAATGCTCATTAAAATGCAACAAAATAGGGCAGGCAAAGACAAACGACACAATCCAAAATGTACATGCCAACTGAGAGTAGAGTAGTCCACCAATAGTCTATCAGTGTAGACCAGCGAGGAACTGCCGTTTTCTGCATCTCTTTCTGCCATCTAAGAGTGGTCCAGATGTTGTAGTAGGAGAACTATAGCAGATAGACATCACCTGCGGAGCTATCAACCCCAATGGTACATTAATCCACCCAGGGAAAGTTCCTGACCTCACATGACCCTGGATCATAATAGTCAGTAATGACCTTTCCATGTTTTAATGACTGCAAAATTGCTCGCCCATTGGGGACAGGTGACTCATTTGTCTTCCGTTCCCCATGCCAAGATTTCTCCTCCTTCACTGAGATGAAGTGGCAATATTTTGTCTACCTATATGTAGTCAGTGGACCCCTCTGGTGAGCCATGAATATTGCCTGGAGTTGCTCACTTTATCTGTTTGGATTCCAGCACACATTTCCATCGGAGGACTACGGAACTAAAGTGTTCTTCACCAGGACTATTTCACCTCAGGGCGCAGTGTTTCTCAACCTTGACCATTTTAAGGCATGTGGACTTCAACTCCCAGAATTCCACAGCCAGCATTGCTGGCTGTGGAATTCTGGGAGTTGAAGTCCACATGCCTTAAAATGGTCAAGGTTGAGAAACACTGCCTGAGGGAAGCAGGATGTGATTAAAATTGGCAGGGCTGCTGAACTTCAAAGGCTTGCAGCGAAGAGTAATTACCGCAGCCTACAAGTTCACAGCCATCTTTGGGCTCAGCTCCTGAGGGCTGAAGCAAACCCACCCTTTGCGCTTTCAAGCCCATGCTAAAAGCCAGCTGATCCACTGAGGTGCAGTGGGAAAACATCCATGGAGAAATTAACAACAACAACAACAACAGGCCATCTCCTCCAGGAGCATCCATCTTGGCAACTTTAGGACTTCTGGAGTTCAACTCCCAGAATTCTCCGGACTAAGGAATTCTGGGAGTTGAAATCCACAAGGCTTAAAGTTGTCAAGGTCTACTTTTTCCATGTCAATGTTTCTCCTGAGGCACGGGTGTGATAGCTCCCCTTTTAAGACCAGAAATTCACGTTCTAAAGGTCTGCGTATCTCCCTCCTCAAGGTGTGTAGTTTAGGGATGAGGTATTTGTACAGAACAAGAAGTACCTTCGGGCAAATACCTTGGGAGTCTCTTTTGATTAAAAATGGTTTTCTCATCAATCATCAGAAAGGTTCCTCGTGAAGAAACAGTGGGGGAAATGTGAAAACCAAGAATTGGAATTCAGTTGCTGGGCTGTTCTGAAAAAAAAATGGTTACATCTCATCCCTGTCACGTTGGCAGCCAGAAGCTACAGTGAAAATAGGCCTCTTGTAAACACCACAACGGCAATTGCCCATCGCACATGACATCGTTATGCAAAGGACGTAAATTGTGTCCCTGTGTGAAGTTGTTATTCGTGTCATTTGCATCCCAACATTTCAATGCAAGGAGGAAAATAAGAAATTTTACATTTCTAGCATAAGAAGATATTCCTTTGGCTCTTTCTCATTGGTAAAAAGATATTTCTCATCACTTAACATATTTAATACAGGTAACCCAACCTTATTAAATAAGTATTTGTACTTTGTTGAAAGTAACCCGTCAAACATTTTTCATAACAGAAAGGTGTCAAATATTTTTTCATAAAGGCTCGTTTAGTGATGCTTGGAACATTTTTGGAAAGCTGTCTGTGTGAAGTTGAAGTGCTTTGGGGACCTCAGCTCACAATCCTTTACAACTGCTGTAGTTTTGCTTGTTTGTATTGACAGATACTATAGCAAACCATTGCCCTATATAAACATGCCAGACATTTAAACAAACAACCTTTGAAGGAGAACAGGCAACTGGGAAGGCTTGTGCTCTACCAAACTCTTGCTACAGTTGGAAAGAGGGGCAGAATAAGAAGTAACTGGTGGAAGCTCCTTAGAGAGATATCCAACCTGGAAGTAAGGAGAAATTTCTTGTCAGTGAGAACAATTAACCAGTGGTATGGCTTCCCTCCAGAAGTTGTGGGTGCTCCATCATGGGAGGTTTCCAAGACAAGACTGGACAGCTGTTTCTCCAGAATGGTCTAGTCCAGGGGTAGGCAACCTTGGCTCTTTTATGACTTTTATGGTTTTCCACTACAGGTGGACTTCAGCCCCCAGAATTCCTGATCCAGCATGGGGGAACTATGGCCATGACTGGTGGATTTCAACTCCCAGAATTCCTGAGCCAGCATGGGGGAACTATGGCTCCCTCATGACTGGTTGATTTCAACTCCCAGAATTCCTCAGCCAGCATGGGGGAACTATGGTCCCCTCATGACTGGTGGATTTCAACTCCCAGAATTCCTGAGCCAGCATGGGGGAACTATGGCCCCCTCATGACTCGTGGACTTCAACTCCCAGAATTCCTGAGCCAGCACAGCTCAGCTTGGAAGCCTCTCCCTTTCCCCTCAGCATGGCTGGCTCAGGAATTCTGGGAGTTTAAGTCCACCAGTCATAAAAGAGCCAAGGTGGCCTACCCCTGGTCTTGAGCAAGGGGTTGGACTAGAAGACCTCCAAGGTCCCTTCCAACTCCGTCAGTCTGTATTCTTTCTCTTTCTTTCCCTTCTACTTTGCTTTCCTCTTCCCCAACCTGCATTCTGTAAAGGAGAGGAGGTCCATTTTAGGATTTCAGATCCATTGGGATGGACAAAAGAGAAGGACGGAAGAGTCTCTGAGCTAAAGTGGTGTTTTGGAGAGTTCTGAGTTCTCACGGCTACAGGTTTATTGTGACGTCTCCTTGACTGAAAGGGCCAGCCAACTTCTTGTAAGAGACATGGATCCCATGGACTCCAATGGAGAGAAAAAACAGTTTCTCACTATGCTTTTTCCAAACTTTTTTGGAACCTAAAAATAAGGACCACTGTTGCGATTTCAGTCTATATCCATCCTACTATTTATGATATCTGATCATAAATAATAATAATAAAAAACTTTTCATATTTTATGGCTGTGGAAGATTGTGGGTCCTTCTGCTGAGGCCTCCCTGGCTAATTGAAAATCTTCCACGTCTTGCCCCTGGGGCTGTTTTTAACTCCAGGCTGCTAAACATATTTTATTTTTAGCTCTTACTTAGATACCTGCTTGTTCTACTGGTTGGTGTTAGAACAGACATTTTTTATTTATGAAATATTGGAAAGAAATATAAACAGCAATCTTCTCTGTGGCTTCTACCCCCTCTTTAAGCCTTTACTTTAGGAGTTATTTTTTCAGTTACTTAAGCAGTGTTTCTCAAACTTGGCACGCTGGCTGGGAAGTTCTGGGAATTGAGGTCCGCGCATCTTAAAAGTTGCCAACTTTTAGAGAAACTCTGAGCTAGAGTAGCCAAATATGGCTTTGCAAAGCTCCAGATGACCATCAGATGGCAGCAAAGAGTCAGACTTTAAGTCTTCCATTCAGTGGTCAGATTTTTGCAGCTTAGATATGGCCTAATCCAGCAGTCCCCAACTTTTTTGGTTTGATGGACCGGTGTGTGTGCGCGGGGGAGAAGGGATGGTTTCGTGCGAGTGGAAGACAAGTGAGCACACATGTGTGAGTGTCTGCTGCTTGTGCAAGTAGAGCTGCATGCATGGACGTGCTCGCTTGCCGCTTGTGCAGCCGTTTCAAACAAGCTGTGGCCCGCTATTGGGACAAGGCCTGGGGGTTGGGGACCCCTGGCCTAATCAATTATCACAATCATTCTTTTATCTGTTAGTATTTTGATTTTTAAATTTTTTTTGGGGGGGATATATAAGAGTGTTAGTTGCATTGCAGAAACACTGACTGACCTCATGTGGTTCTGAAGTAAAGTTTTCTATTCTTGCAGCATTAATTCATCCTTTTTCACCAGCAAAAGAGAAAGGAATCAGTTTAAATGATCTGAAATTTTAGATATAAATATATGAAGCAGGCAGTTTCCTGGGAAAGCAGACCCAGATTCCATTAACCGGTGGATTTCACATATAAAGGGAAGAACTCTGATTTTAATAGCTGTGTTAGCCTGAAGATTATATATTTCCAAGTCTTCTGGATTCAGCTCCAGCTGGTTTTGCACAAGATCATCCAGGTTCTGATCATACTAAATACTAAAACCCTTCCAGAAAACTGCAATAGCCCCCCCATCCTATGATGGTTTACTGTGACACCGTAAACTAAAGGTACTCCAGCAAACAAAAGTTTTGCTCCCATACCAAATGGAAGGAATTGGACTCCCACAAAATGGCTCTGGGGGTTTTCCCTTAGACAAAGTTTCACATAGAGGCCACTGTGGCTCTCAATGGGCACCCCAAAGGTTCAAATATATAAGCTAGACCAGGGGTAGGCAACCCTGGCTCTTTTGTGACTGGTGGACTTCAACCCCCAGAATTCCTGAGCCAGCATGGGGGAAACTTTGGCCTCTTCATGACTCGTGGACATCAACTCCCAGAATTCCTCAGCCAGCATGGGGGAACTATGACCCCTTCATGACTCGTGGACATCAACTCCCAGAATTCCTCAGCCAGCATGGGGGAACTATGACCCCTTCATGACTCGTGGACATCAACTCCCAGAATTCCTCAGCCAGCATGGGGGAACTATGACCCCTTCATGACTCGTGGACATCAATTCCTGAGCCAGCACGGCTCAGCTTGGAAACCTCTCTCTTTCCCCTCAGCATGGCTGGCTCAGGAATTCTGGGAGTTGAAGTCCACCAGTCATAAAAGAGCCAAATTTGAAGACCCCTGAGCTAGAATGAGGGCAAGAACAGGAGTAACTACTATGTTTCAGGTCACCGTGGGGCCCTTGGTGCTCTCTGAGCTTGTTTGCTTGCAGACGTTCGATACCCAACTAGGTAACATCATCACTTAGGATGCGGTACTGATGACGTTACCTAGTTGAGCGATGAAACATCTGCAAGAAAACCACCAAGCTCAGAGAGCATCGTGGGCACCACAGTTGAATCCTGAGCTGCAAATATTCTCCTTGAGTGGCATTTCAGGCTAATGCCTGGGTTTGAGAAACAAGAGAGAGGAGTTCCATCCTACTAAAGAGATGAGTGAGGGTAAGTTGCCACTCACTCTTTACCACCAGTAGCCAAAGGGATGAATGCAAAGGTCCTAGGGAAGGCTAATAGACCATGGGGAGGGGGGGGTAACACTCTTCAACAAAACCCTCCCTCCCTCCCTGAGTGTGTTATCTCACATACATGGGTGAAGGGGGAGAGCCCTTCATGCTCCACGGGAAGGAACATACAAGTATTTTGCTTAGAATGCTGGTCTTTTCTCCCAGCCTTCCTCAAAGCTCTGGATACAAAAAGTGAGCAATCGTTAGGAAGAACGAATAACAATCCTTCTTCCCTTTCTGGGTTCCCTTTCCCTGTCATAAAAACACACCAAGCAAGAATGTGTCTCTCCTAGCTTCAGCATTATCCGCCTTTTAGAGGGTGCTTTTCAGCTCTCTAAACCCTAACTCCGGCTGGAATTCCAGTTTATTCTACAAATCTGCTGCCTTTGTTCCCCCCCCTCCCACTGGAGTGCCCGTAACAGGGCGATGGGATGGGAACCTGTGTTGACCTCCAGTGATTGCTTTGTGGAGATAGCGGCCATCAAAGGAGAGCACATTCTTTCAGAACTAGGAGTATGAAGTCCTGGCTGGAGGATTATCAGAAGATTAAAGAGCTAGTCGTTTATCTTCTATGGAAAACCTATTGCCTTCATTCTGGAAAGGATGCAGAGAAGAACAACAAAGATGATTAGGGGGTTGGAGGCTAAAACACACAAAGAGCGGTTGCAGGAATTGGGGAGGTCTGGTTTAATGGAAAGAAGGACCAGGGGTGACATGATAGCAGTCTTCCGATATTTGAGGGGCTGCCACAAAGCAAAGGGAGGCCAACCTTCTCTCCAAAGCATAGTCTGAGCTATGGGATGCCCCATAAATGAACACCTATCTGTGTTTGCCTCCAGTCCTGAACTGGCCTTCCTGGTTGTGGCAAAGAGACAAATTTTCTGTTGCAGAATCAAGAAGAATGTGGCTGAAGTCACATTAACTCCTTCACGGAATCAGATGTTTAGCAAAGTCTCTCCCTTCTTGAATTAAAGGCAGAACAAACAGCAAAATAAATGGACTGAAAAACAACATTATATTAATGCCACATGCCAGATGTTGCAAAAGGCTGGCTTTGAAACTCATTTTGACTATTTCCACATCGTTACAAAAAGTATATTTGTCTGTATGTGTCTGTGCGTGTGTGTGGTAAATTGTAAATGCTTTTGCTGTGTCTAAAATGGACTGACACTCTAGTAAGAAATGAAAATATGGTGGAGTCTGTCTCCAGCAACATATGTGGGCTGATGGAAACAGAAAAAAAGAAAAGAAAAAAAAAACCCCATACTTACGCAGTCTTAAATCACTTCCAGTTTCTTTATTTGTCTAGTCTAAAATCTAGGGATTACATGAGTGTTCTAGGTTTATCTACAGAAGATCTGCAAGCTTAAAAGTATGGATCAGAAGGCAAGAATGGCGAGCGGTAAGATTAATGAGGAGAGTCAAAGCAATCCTTTAAAGGACTTTTGTGTCTCAGAGTCTGCTCTGAATGTCTTAGCGGTGCTTACTTTGAAATATATAGGAGTTTTAGCAGGAACGGACCATAACCTGATCTGCAGAATGCCAAAACTTCCTCTATGTCAGTGGTTCTCAACCTGTGGGTCGGGACCCCATTTGGGGTCAAATGACCATTTCACGGGGGTCGCCAAACAATGCAGTCTGCCATTTTTTCCCCTTTTCCTTAGCTGTGCTACTCCCTTTTATTCTATTGGCTTTTGAAAGCCAATAGAATAGACTCTCTTGAATAGAGTCTAATTCTATTGGCTTTCAAAAGCCAATAGGAATTGTCCAGGCTGTCTCTGCCCTGCTGAGCCCGCCAAAAGTCCCATTCTGCAAACAGTGCTGCACCAGTTGAGTAGTCCTCGACTTACGACCGGTTGAGGGTCGTGGCATTAAAAAGGTTGAGAACCACTGCTCTACGTCTACCCCTTTTCCCTTGTTGAGTGTAACAATGTTAGTTGAGTTTTTGTGCTGCCCCAAACAAGAGAAATGTGTCACCCCTGGTCCTCTTTTTCACTAGACTAGACACACCCAATTCTTGCAACTCTTCATCATATATTTTAGCCCCTAATCATCTTTGTTGCTCTTCTCTGCACTCTTTCCAGAGAATCAAAAAGGAAAAAAGAAAAGATAAATCAAAACCATCTGGAATAAGAAAAAGATAAAGCAGTAATAATATTTTTAAATGACATTGTTAACACCCTAGTAAACTGATCAAATCTTGCATTATCATACCAGATGCCCCCAAAGCACAGAGATGATCATCCCAGGAATGATAGGAAATCAAAACAGACATGTTTTATTCTGAAAAGCAGATGCACACCCTTCCCGCCTTCGTCTGGAGGGTTTTTACAACTCTTTTAAACTATGGCTGCAAGCATTCATTCCTCCATTAGGGAAAGGCAGGGTGGTTTTTAAAAGCCGATGCTGAAGAGTGCCGTTCTTTGCTGTATTAACAAACAATAAACTGTATTCAGTGGGTGATTCAAGGGTTGTGGGACAAGCCAAGAAACGCAACCAGGTTCACGGGAAGATGTGATCGTTCTCAGCCGTTTGTTTTTAGTCAAGCCTGCGGGGAACTGCTAGCCTCCCTCTGAAATGAGGTTGTGGTTCCTTAAAAAAACGTTCCAGCATGTAGAGACAGTGGGGGACATTATCAGGGCTTGTTATCGAGATGACATCACAAAGAACATGGGGCGGTTATGCTCTGCAAGCTGATGACAGGGTTATGCAAAAAAAAAAAAAAGGAAAGGATTTTAGGAACTCGTACTCTATCTAGCACTGTTGATGTTAGCTAGTTTCGGTAATGAAACATCTGCAAGAAAACAACCCAGCTCAGAGAGAACCAAAGACCCCACAGTCTTCCTCCTCCTCCTCCTCCTCCTCCTCCTCTCCACAAACCTCTCTCCCTTCTAGCAATGATGATATTACCTAGTTGGGTCATGAAACGTCTGCAAGAAAACAATCAAGCTCGGAGAGCACCCAGGACCCCTCCCTTATTCTCTCTCTTCTGCTTCTCCCTCACAAGTTGATGTCTTTGGATAATTACTCTCTAAACCAGGAAAGGGGGGGGGCAGTAATGTGACTGCACATAATGGTCCCAACTCCTTTTAATCAACCCAATTAATTAGTAAAAGATCAAATTGATACAGCCATTAAAGTCCTGGACAGAATCAATCTCTATGAACTTTCCGTAATTGGGAAAAACTTTGAGAATCATCTGGATGGGGGCTTGGAATGGGTCCCTCTTCCCATTCATTCTTCTTTCTAAACCGCTTACTTCTCAGCTGTCATTTACTCTATTTAACTCGGCCTTTCCCCATTCTCAAGACAACAATTGCCATTCTCAAGACAACAATCGCCGAGTATTTAAATTCCAATTGAGTAGTCCCGTAGTTGTAGGGAGCCTGCAGCTAGCCCCACGGAGATAATGGGAATCTTGGCCAGGAGACACTGGTTCAAATCCCTCCCCTGCCCCCACATCTCACCCCCAGGAGGAGAAGCAGCCAGCTTCCTCCTTGTAGTTCCACCTCCCTAGAAATGTAGTGGATGGCAGGAGCCGGGAGGGGGGATCAGAGAAAAGATCCTGGGCTGAGTTGAGCGATTCAAGGGCTGAGAAATTTCCCTTTGAGCCTCAAGACAACTAGTGGAGTTCACAGGGTCTGGACTGACCAACTTTCCTAGAGGTGGGGTCTGCGCAGGCGTTGTCTACCCCTTCAGTTTAAAAGGGGAGGAATTTCGAAGTCTACAAAGACTTGTGAGCTTTGAAAAATCAGCAAGTTACAGATAATCCTTGACTTACAACAGTGCATTTAGTGACCGTTCAAACTTACAATGGCACTGAAATAATGGCACTGACCGTTTTTCACACTTACGGCCATTGCAGCATCCCCATGGACGCGTGGTTTACGTTCAGAGGCTTGGCAGCTGGCATGTACTTATGACGGTTGCAGTGTCCTGGGGTCAGGTGATCCCTTTTTGCGATCCTTCTGACAAGCAAAGTCAATGAGGAAGCTAGATTCACTTAAGAACCATTTTACTAACTGAACAACTGTGGCTTTCCACTGTGGCAGGAAAGCTTGTAAAATGGTACATAATTCACTTGACAAATGTCTCACTTAGCAACAGAAACTTTGGGCTCAGTTGTGGCTGTACGTTGAGGACCACCTGTGCTGGTCACCCTTCTCAAATGGATGACACCGTAGATGCATGCGCAATTGTGTTCTTCCCAACCCCGCCCCCCAAAAAAAACAGAGAGAAAAAGAAGTAAAACGTTCTTTTTTCAAACAAACATTCTCCTTGGTTACCATTAAAACACAATAGTGAGCTTGGGAAAGATGGCGGAAGAAACCCAGCGGGACATAAATCTAGATCTGAGAGTCAAAGCGAGAGCTGGGCTCCCTTCATAGATTGTGGTGCCAAAGAGGTTTGTGTGTTTCAGTTGTACTCCAAGCCAAACCCTTGGGAACTGTCTCCCCAGGCAAGTCCTACACAAGGCCCAGGCTACAAACGGTTGACTCCATTTCCTGCCAAGTGGGCCAACCAGGAGAATAAGGAGATGGATACAGGAAATAACAAAAGAACAAATTGAACTTAAACCCGAAATATTCCTATTAGGCGTAATCAATCCAAAGATGGAAAAACAACTTCAACACATCATTATACACATAATAACTGCTGCACGCATTGCATATGCGCCATGCTGGAAAAGGGAAAATATACCAACAAATGTAACGATTATTTACAAAATACTAGAATGTGCTGAGATGTACAAACTTACTCTGGAAATAGAAGAGAAGGAAGCTACGGAATTTTATGAGATACGGGACAGGTATTACAACTGGTTAGAACTGAGGAATAAAAAAGCATGAGAAGTAATGTAAATAATTGTAAGAGATATAGGACATAGTATTGTTAAGAAAAAAAATGTACTTTGTATTTTGTTTTTTGTAAAGAGAGAGAGAGAGAGAGAAAGAGAGAAAAAGATGCTGGAAGCTAAACCTCTAGGTCAGAAGCTACCCAACATGGTCCTGGGAAGGGCAGAAAACAAGTGAAGCTAGCATTTGTCTGAATTGGGATAGAGTCTCCTGCCTTGATTAGGGCATTGGACAAGACCTCCAAGTTCCCTTCCAATTTGGTTATTCTATCATGTGTTTAGCAATAAATACAAGAGACTGAAAGAAGCAAAATAGTTATTTGAATAGATGCCCAGAAACAAAAAAATAAAATGTGATAGCAATATTTTCACCCTTTCTTGCAAATTTCTTCTTCTTCTTCTTCTTCTTCTTCTTCTTCTTCTTCTTCTTCTTCTTCTTCTTCTTCTTCTTCTTCTCCTCCTCCTCCTCCTCCTCCTCCTCCTCCTTCTTCTTCTTTCCTCTTCTTTCTTCTTTCTTCTTCTTTCCTCTTCTTTCTTCTTCTTTCTTCTTCTTTCCTCCTCCTCCTCCTCCTCCTCCTCCTCCTCCTCCTGATGATGTTCCCTAGTTGGGTCATGAAACGTCTGCAAGAAAACTGCCCAGCTCTGAGAGCACCAAGGACCCCATAGTCATTGTCTTCTTCTTCTTCTTCTTCTTCTTCTTCTTCTTCTTCTTCTTCTTCTTCTTCTTCTTCTTCTTCTTCTTCTTCTTCTTTCTTCTTCTTTTTCTTCTTCTTCTTCTTCCTCTTCTTCTTCTTCCTCTTCTTCCTTCTTCTTCTTCTTCTTCTTCTTCTTCTTCTTCTTCTTCTTCTTCTTCTTCTTCTTCTTCTTCTTCTTCTTCTTCTTCTTCTTCTTCTTCTCCTTCTCCTCCTCCTCCTCCTCCTCCTCCTTCTCCTCCTCTTCCTCTTCCTCCTCCTCCTCCTCCTCCTCTTTTTTTTTCTCCTCTTCTCCTGATGGCATGTTTTGATGTCATGCCCACTTTTGAAGTCCATGACCAAAAGGCCCCATCGGTGCTTACACCTTTGTTGATCTTGGTTGGTGGAACGACAAGGGGGTTGAAAACTGGAGTGTGTGTACATTACTCAGGGGAGGGACGTTGGTGGAAAGTGAGAAGGTGAAAAGGGAGCAAAACCTCAAAGGTTCAGCAGCAGCAATTGTGCAAACATTGAGGCTGGCTCAGTTTTGCAAAAATATCCTTCTGGATCCAAAAATTTTCCTAACATGCTGCATCACCAGGGGAGGGTGGAGAGAAGTTATCTGGTCACGTGATTAAAACTCTGATTTATAAAATACAGATGGTCAGCATCATTGTGCATTTAGGGTTAGGCCACGCTGAATTGAGTGGGCTCTAATCGATGAAAACTTTATGCAATAATAAACGGATTCACTCCAAGATTCTTTGTTATTGTTTTATGTATGCAAGTATGCACAGGGTTGAGCTGAGAGATACTTTTTAAAATGTTTTTATTTCAAATGGCCTCATTTTCAACATTAAATATCTGAAGTTCATCTTTGCGTGCTATTCTGCAAAGATATTATTTGTTCAAATAAAACCTTCACAGCTGTCAGGCTACTGGGCACTGTGACTAGATCTGTATACGCATTCAGATGGTTTTAATTTAATTTAATTTTAAGACAGTTGGGTTGGATTGAATTGTCCATGATTGTTTTCCCAATCAACAAGCAATGCAATAAGAGAGTTTTATAACAATAATAATAAAGTTGGAAGGGACCTTGGAGGTCATCTAGTCCAACCCCCTGCTCAGGCAGGAAACCCTATACCATTTCGGACAAATGGCTGTCCAGTCTCTTCTTAAAAACTTCCAGGGTTGGAGCATTCACTGCTTCTGGAGGCAGGTTGTTCCCCTGGTTAATTGTTCTAACTGTCAGGAAGTTTCTCCTTAGTTCTCGGTTGCTTCTCTCCTTGATTAGTTTCCACCTGTTGCTTCTTGTCCTGCCTTCAGGTGCTTTGGAAAATAGCTTGACCCCCAATTCTTCTTTGTGGCAGCCCCTGAGATACTGGAAGGCTGCTATCATGTCCCCCCTCATCCTTCTCTTCATTAAACTAGACATACCCAATTCCAGCAACCGTTCCTTATGTGTTTTAGCCTCCAGTCCCCTAATCATCTTCGTTGCTCTTCTCTGTACTCTTTCTAGAGTTTTCTTTCTTCAAGAGGACGGCAGAAACCTGAAACCAAAGAAAAAAAACCCAAACCAAGAACTGATGCTAAAGAAAGCTCCTTGCCTAAGTTTCCAGAAATGTCATCTGTGGTCACACCACCAAAACCCTGGAGGACTGTTCTGTCTTCTCCAGGCATGTTGTGGACTGAGGCACTTGGTCAGGATTTAGAGTCAAATCTTACCAACCCACAGTTAAAATATAGTAATTGGTGTAGAGACAGCATGTCACTTAGCCGAACTAAAACCCCAGATTCTTCTTCGAGTGGGTCCATCTTGTGAAAACAGGCTGAAGAAAATACACGGAGACAGACACAGACACACACACAAATGTCTATGTGTATAAATACACACATACATAATAGAACATAGAATCCTGGGGCTGGAAGGGACTTTGGAGATCTTCTAGTCCAACCCCTTGCTCAACACAGGAGACCTAGGGGTCTTCAAACTTGGCCCTTTTACGACTTGCGGACTTCAACTCCCAGAATTCCTCAGCCAGGCACGCGTGCCTGGCTGAGGAATTCTGGGAGTTGAAGTCCGCAAGTCGTAAAAGGGCCAAGTTTGAAGACCCCTGCCCTATACCATTCTGGACAAATGGCTGTCCAGTCTCTTGTTCAAAACCTCTAGTGATGCAAGCACTGATTAATTGTTGTCACTGACAGGAAATTTCCCCTTACTTCTAGACTGGATCTCTCCTGGATAAACGTCCATCTCTGATGTCTTGTTCTGCCTTCATGTGCTTTGGAGAATAGGTTGACCCCTCTTCTCTGTGACAGCCCTTCGGATTTTGGAAGACAGCTGTCATGTCACCCCTGGTCCTCCTCTTCATTAAACTAGACATACCCAAATGTCCAAGAGGTTCTGAAGTCACAGTTCACCCTCCTCTAGGTCCATGTGGGTTTCACAAGCAGCTCGCTTGTGGCGATCCTGGTCTGCGGTCCTTTCTCTAACAAGAGCGGTTAGACCACGTTCTCAGCAGAGCCGCAGCACCTCACAGAAGCACTTGCACGTTGGGGCATTTCTGTCTACACCAGGTTGCTTAATAGAGATCCTGGCCTATCGCCTCCTCCAGCCATGCAACCCTTTTTCTGAGTCACCTCTGTCCAGTCACTCAGAGTCAGATGGCCACAGGGGTTCTCAGCTGTGACCAGCGAGCAGCTGGTTGAAGTTCACCGACCAAGGTTGAGGACACCCCTGTGAAGATATCCTGGCTGTGGCAGCTAGCTTGAATTTTCTACTCTGCAAAGCTGGGCACAGTAACCACGAGCAGTGCCCTGATCCCAGATGGCCACATCGACACCTCCATGCCCACGTGCCAAGCCTTGGACAGCCAAGAGGACAAGCCATGTCTCAGTGAAGAAATCCAGCCGTGGTTGATCCCTTGAGGCTCAAAGCCTCATCATGTCTGGACCCGTTACCTAGAGACCCGGTTCTCTTGAGCAGTCACTAATTCTGGGAAAGGTGGAAGGGAAGAGAAGGACCAGCAGCACGTTGGCTATGCAGGAAGTCATCAACTTACGACAATCCGTTTAGTGACCATTCAAAGTTCCACTGAAAAAAGGAATGGTTGCTGGGATTGGGTATGTCTAGTTTAATGAAGAGAAGGACCAGGAGGGACATGATAGCAGTCTTCCAATATTTGGGGGGCTGCCCCAAAGAAGAGGGAGTCAAGCTCTTCTCCAAAGCGCCTGAAGGCAGGACAAGGAGCAATGGATGGGAACTAATCGAGGAGAGAAGCAACCTAGAACTAAGGAGAAACTTCCTGACAGTTGGAACAATTAATCAGCGGAACAACCTGCCTCCAGAAGCGGTGAATGCTCCAACACTGGAAGTTTTTAGGAAGAGACTGGACAGCTATTTGTCTGAAATGGTATAGGGTTTCCTGCCTGAGCAGGGGGTTGGACTAGATGACCTCCAAGGTCCTTTCCAATATTATTATTGTTATTATTATTATTATTATTGACTTATGATCATTTTTCACCCTTAACCACCATAACGGATGAGGATCCTCAAGGGGAAAATCCACGCATGTTTTCAGTACAAGTTGACACCGACCTGATGGCACCTTATCAATAACTCACTGATCATTAACCAAATCATTAATCATTTCTCAGCCCCTACTCCTGGAATGTCCTGATGGCCCTCCCATCCCAAGGCAAGCAGCTTCCAACTGATCTAATAAGCCGTGGACCTGTTTAATTTAGGTCGCTGCTGGTTGTCTTCCCTCAATCCGAAAGGAGGGAGGGTTTGATTAGCACTTGGGCCAAAAGACCCCAGGCCCAGAATCAGCAGGATGCTTTCATTCTCTCCCCCTCCCCACTTTTGAAAGCGAGTCCTGGGGTCCCGGGTGGTGGAATGCTGACGGATTCATTCTTTGCAGTTTGCTTATATAGCAATTCCGTGGCTTCTGTTTGCGCTTCAAGGGTCATTTGGTGCTCTCCATGGAAAACAGACTGACCTCATGGTTTTGCAATGCGGCTTTGCAAACACTCCTCTGTTCTCCCGCCAGTGGCTGCCCTCTGGGGTGGTGGGCTGGGAGTCAGGTCTGTGTGTGTGTGTGGGGGGGAGAGAGGCGAAGTGCAGCAACAGAGCTTCACTTTCTGTGAACTGAAAGCACCTAATCTCTACAAAACAAGACCAGACAGGGAGAGGGAGGTATTGACCAGAAAAGTTGCTGTTCCGCCTTGTATCTTCTGTACCTTCTGATTTACCAGCAACCCCCCAACCTAATTCATCTCTCGTAACTTCTAGTTTTCTAACTGTGCTGGTGGGCGATGATGGGACTTGGAATCCTACACATCTAGAGGGCACCAGAAGATGAGAAACTACCTTAGTTATTAGAAGAGGCAAAGCCACATTTGGCAAGGACTGTAAACTGCAGGGACTTTCTGGCTAGCACTGATGATGTTACCTGGTTTGGGTTCCAAAACATCTGCAAAGAAACAATCAGCTCAGAGAGCCCCAAGGACACTTTCTGAGAAGTAAAAGGAGATCTTTAAGGAAGAGGAGGAGAGCTGATTGGTAGCTCAGGCTGTAGGGATGAAGCTCAGAAGGAGATAAAGGTGTCAAGAAATGCAAACTAACAATCAAGGAGGCTGTTGATCTATTGCACAGAGAAGGTAGAGGAACCATGGAGAAGAAGAACCAGCATCTTCTCTCCAAAAAGATGATGATAGATATAGATATAGATATGTAGGTAGGTAGGTAGATGATAGATATAGATATAAATATAGGGATAGATAGATAGATAGATAGATAGATAGATAGATAGATAGATAGACAGACAGACAGACAGACAGACAGACATAGTTGATAGTTGATGATAGTTGTTGATAGAATCCTTCCAAGTGTAGATAAGCCAGATATGTATGTATGAAATATGTAATGAAAATAATAATATCTTAAAGGAGGACAGGGCTAATTTGCCCACAATTTCTATGTCACTTAGGTCTAAACTGGATACAGCCCTTTGTTGTTGTTAATTGCGAAGTCGTGTCCGACCCATCGTGACTCCATGGACAATGTTCCTCCAGGTCTTCCTGTCCTCTATCATCTTCTGGAGTCCATTTAAGTTCACACCTACTGCTTCAGTGGCTCCATCCAGCCATCTCATTCTCTGTCATCCCTTTCTTCTATTGCCCTCCATCTTTCCCAGCATTAGGCCCTTCTCCAGTGAGTCCTTCCTTCTCATTAGGTGGCCAAAGCATTTGAGTTTCAACTTCAAGATCTGGCCTTCTAAAGAGCAGTCGGGGTTGATCTCTTCTAGGACTGACCAGTTTGAACGCCTTGCAGGCCAAGGGACTCGCAGGAGTCTTCGGATACAGCCCTAGGAGGTCACAATCCATCTGCGGAGCAATTGTCCTCTTGAGTGTCAGTAATCCCTGGTTTTTGTTTTGTTTTCCTAGCTACAAGCTTGGCTTTCAAGGCCTTTTCCAGGGGCAGGAATCCAGTCCAGACGAGCTGAGCCTTGCACTTTTGAACTTGTTGAAACACACAGAGCAGCTTCTCTAAATCAACTTCAGGACGGATGACGCCGAGCGGACCACTTCTGCCTCGTAAAACGATCCCTGGGGAATGAACGGGATGGCTGGGATTTTAAGGGGCAAATGACCAGTAGTTCTGCAGGCTGTCACCATTACTCACATCTCCTTTCTGATTTGGACTAAAATCAGTAAACCGAGGTTTCCAATTTGGAGTCAGATAAATCATTATTTGTGTTGGTGCTGTTCATTTTTTGGAACCCTGTTCCAAACCGATTTCCCAAACAGCTCCGTTTCCCAATATTTGCTTCTCCTTCTTTAAAAAGAAACAAACTGCACCATGAATGATGTCGGTAACTGAGTCTCAAATCCAAGACTGCTGCAGTGGGCTGCAAAAACTGAGACGCCTCAGATCCTGGTTGCCATCTAGTTACTCATCTACAGTGATCATAGCCCCAGGGCAGACCTTTCTACTAAACAGACAAGCATGCTCTGCAGGTCAGTTCACATTTGCAGTTTCTGACATGCTGGGTCTTTCTTTGGACTGGGTAGGGCTGTTCTAGATCACTAAAATTTACACTCTCAGAGGCGTGCCAAGAACTGGAGAACAAGATGTATTTTCCTGAGGGTTTCTGGAGTTCAGCATTAAAGAGAAACGAGATGCTTTTCCTGTTAGCTGGGCTCTGGGCTTCTTCCAAGCTGTAAGGAAGGCCTTTGTTGTTGTTAGTTGCAAAGTCATGTCAGACCCATCACAATCCCATGGACCACGTTCCTCCAGGCTTTCCTGTCCTCTACCATTTTCTGGAGTCCATTGAAGCTCACGCCTGCTGCTTCAGGGACTCCATCCAGCCACCTCCTTCTCTGTCATCCCCTTCTTCTCTTGCCCTCCATCTTTCCCAGCATCAGGCTCTTCTCCAGGGAGTCCTTCCTTCTCATTAGGTGCCAGAGTACTTGAGTTTCAACTTTAGGATTTGGCCGAGCAGTCGGGGTTGATCTTCTCTAGGACTGACCGGTTGGATCGCCTTGCAGTCCAGGGGACTCGAAGGAGTCTTCTCCAGCACCAGAGTTCAAAGGCCTCCATTCTTTGCTGCTCAGCCTTTCTTATGGCCCAACTTTCACAGCCATATATTGCAACTGGGAAAACCATGGCCTTGACTAGTTTTGTAAGAAGCTGAATGTGGGAACAGCTAAAATGCACCAGCTGATTCAGTGAATTGGTCCCGAGAGGTTTAAATGTAACCTCAAAGAGATGCAGTCATGCAAGTGTCTAACTAATTCACCCACCCACCCACCCACATATCTAGCACTGATGATGTTCCTCAGTTGGATCATGAAACATCTACAAGAAAACAACCAAGATCAGAGAGCACCAAAGGATCCCACGGTTCAACCTTGAGGTACAAATATTCTCTTCCATCGATCCCACTTATGGGCATCAAACACTTCACACAGCATGCAGATGGGAGAAATTTGCATATAGGCAAACTGCAACCATCTAGCACTGATGATGTTACCTAGTTGGGTCATGAAACATCTGCAAGAAAGGAACCAAGCTCAGAGAGCACCGAGGACCTCACAGTTCTACACTGAGCTACCAATATTCTCTTCTAGGATTTGAGAAACAAGAGAGAGGAATTCCAACTTACTAAAGGAAAGAGTGAGGGTAGGTTCCCACTCACTCTTTACCACCAGTAGCCAAAAGGAGCAATGAAAAGGTAAAGCTGTTGGTCCTTGGGAAAGCTCACAGACCGTAGGAGGTAACGCTGCTGCCCAGTTATTAACTTTCAAGGCCACAGGAGAACAATCTGTCCTTTATCCTTCAGCAAGGCGCTGCCTCCCAGGGCTGCTGTAACGTAAACCTTAACCCCAACTCTAACTTTGAACAGTCACTAAACAAAAGATTTGTCAGTCAAGCACTGTCTCTGTTGTGTGATTCTCAGACCCTCGCCGACTCTTCCCCTGAATATAGGAATCTTCTTGTGCTTTTGCAAATATGGAAGAGGGAATAGGTGGCTCAGAAGCAACTCTGCCTTTTGATTTATAAAAAGTCTTGGCTCCTTCTTGATATAGATTGTAAATCTCTGCACTGCACAGCTCTGTGTTTAAAAAGAAAGACATAAATTCATAACAATAAAAATGTCCCGAGATGCTTTTGTAAAGTGATGGACTCCTAGAAAACAACAGATCGTTGCTTAATTCAGTTTTAATTTGTTTGGAGTTTTTTTTTTTTTTTGTTAAGTGATGTTTTGGTTGTTAGTTCTTATTTTGACACTGTAAACCACCTCGATTGAACAAACGCTGAACCAAAGGCAAAATTTGCATTATGAATAAGAAAAGAGAAGTTTGCCTATAACAGGGAAGCACTTCTGACTTTTCAAACACTCTGAGGGAAAATCTGACTTGACTGACATGGTCACTTCCAGGTTCTCCTCAGCAGTCTTTGACCAGAATATTGAGCTACACCAGGGAGAGGCATGGCTGGCTCAGGAACACTAGGAGTTGAAGTCCACGAGTCATAAAAGAGCCAAGGTTGCCTACCCCTGAGATAGACAAACTCCAGTCTAGACTAATTTTCTTGAAGCCATTCCCAGGTGGCATGTCTACATCCCAATAACAATAGGAAGGGAATAGAAATTATTCTGGATTTTGCACTGTTGTCATAAGCACTCAAAAGTAGCACCAAAAATGCAGAATAACAGACTTGGAAGGGACCTTGGAGGTCTTCTAGTCCAACCCCCTGCTCAAGCAGGAGACTCTATCCCCTTTTAGACAAATGGTTGTCCAGTCTCATCTTAAAAACCTCCAGCAGTGGGGCACCCACAACTCCTGAAGGCAAGCCGTTTCATTCATTAATTGTTCTATAGTGGAATTTTCCTCCAATGGGATTTTCCCATGTATTTTACCAGGAAACATAGATAGGGCAGCCTAGAAAAGTCAGTGCCCTCCTAACCATACACAAGCACTCCGAGTTTGCTGGTGATGTCCATTTTGCTCTTTGAGTTCATGGTGACCTAACCCTAACCCTAAGTGGAATTTTCCTCCAATGGGATTTTCCCATATATTTTATCAGAAAACATCGATTGGGCAGTCTAGAAAAGTCAGTGCCCTCCTAACCATACCCAAGCACTCCGAGTTTGTTGGCGATGTCCATCTTGCTCTATGAGTTCATGGTGACCTAACCCTAACCCTAAGTGGATTTTCCTCCAATGGGATTTCCCATGTATTTTACCAGGAAACATAGATAGGGCAGGCTAGAAAGGTCAGTGCCCTCCTAACCATACCCAAGCACTCGAATTTGTTGGCAATGTCCATTTTGCTCTATGAGTTCATGGTGACCTAACCCTAACCCTAAGTGGAATTTCCTCCAATGGGATTTTCCCATGTATTTTACCAGGAAACATAGATAGGGCAGCTAGAAAAGTCAGTGCCCTCCTAACCATACCAAGCACTCCGAGTTTGTTGGCGATGTCTATTTTGCTCTATGAGTTCATGGTGACCTAACCCTAACCCTCAGTGGAATTTTTCTCTATGGGATTTCCCCATGTATTTTATCAGGAAACATAGATAGGGCAGGCTAGAAAAGTCAGTGCCCTCCTAACCAGACCCAAGCACTCTGAGTTTGTTGGCGATGTCCATTTTCTATGAGTTCATGGTGACCTAACCCTAACCCTAAGTGGAATTTTCCTCCAATGGGATTTTCCCATGTATTTTACCAGGAAACATAGATAGGCAGCCTAGAAATGAAGTGCCTCCTAACCATACCCAAGCACTCTGAATTTGTTGGCAATGTCCATTTTCTCTATGAGTTCATGGTGACCTAACCCTAACCCTAAGTTAGAATTTTCCTCCAATGGGATTTTCCCATGTATTTACCAGGAAAGATAGATAGGGCAGGCTAGAAAGTCAGTGCCCTCCTAACCATACCCAAGCACTCCGAATTTGTTGGCAAGTCATTTTTCTCTATGAGTTTATGGTGACCTAACCTAACCCTAAGTAGAATTTTCCTCCAATGGGATTTTCCCATGTATTTTACCAGGAAAACATAGATAGGGAAGGCTAGAAAAGTCAGTGCCCTCCTAACCATACCAAAGCACTCCGAATTTGTTGGCAATGTCCATTTTCTCTATGAGTTCATGGTGACCTAACCCTAACCCTAAGTAGAATTTTCCTCCAATGGGATTTTCCCATGTATTTTACCAGGAAACATAGATAGGGCAGGATAGAAATTTCTGTGCCATCCTAACCATACCCAAGCACTCCGAATTTGTTGGCGATGTCCATTTCGTTCTAGGAGTTCAGGGTGACCTAACCCTAACCCTAAGTGGAATTTTCCTCCAATGGGATTTTCCCATGTATTTTACCAGGAAACATAGATAGGGCAGGCTAGAAAAGTCAGTGCCCTCCTAACCATACCGTAGCATTCCGAGTTTGCTGGCGATGTCCATTTTGCTCTATGAGTTCATGGTGACCTAACCCTAACCCTCAGTGGAATTTTTCTCTAATGGGATTTCCCCATGTATTTTATCAGGAAACATAGATAGGGCAGGCTAGAAAAGTCAGTGCCCTCCTAACCAGACCCAAGCACTCTGAGTTTGTTGGCGATGTCCATTTTGCTCTATGAGTTCATGGTGACCTAACCCTAACCCTAAGTGGAATTTTCCTCCAATAGGATTTCCCCGTGTATTTAACCAGGAAACATAGATAGGGCAGGCTAGAAAAGTCAGTGCCCTCCTAACCATACCCAAGCACTCCGAATTTTTTGGCGATGTCCATTTTGCTCTATGAGTTCATGGTGACCTAACCCTAACCCTAAATGGAATTTTCCTCCAATGGGATTTCCCCATGTACTTAACCAGGAAACATAGATAGGGCAGGCTGGAAAAGTCAGTGCCCTCCTCACCATACCCAAGCAGTCCGAGATTGTTGGCGATGTCCATTTTGCTCTATGAGTTCATGGTGACCTAACCCTAACCCTAAGTGGAATTTTCCTCCAATGGGATTTCCCCATGTATTTTACCAGGAAACATAGATAGGGCAGGCTAGAAAAGTCAGTGCCCTCCTAACCATACCCAAGCACTCTCAGTTTGTTGGCAATGTCCATTTTGCTCTATGAGTTCATGGTGACCTAACCCTAACCCTTAGTGGAATTTTCCTCCAATGGGATTTCCCCATGTATTTTATCAGGAAACATAGATAGGGCAGGCTGGAAAAGTAAGTGCCCTCCTCACCATACCCAAGCAGTCCGAGATTGTTGGCGATGTCCATTTTGCTCTATGAGTTCATGGTGACCTAACCCTAATCCTAAGACTAGAACTAGCAATTGTGAAATGTGACTGTGAGATGGGCAGTACACACACACACACACACACACACACACACACAGATGGTCAGCTTGTTCCCTCAGCTTCAGCATCAGGGCCCTAAGGGGCTCTTTATTGCTGAGTGTAATGGCTTCTGTAAGAATCTTTTCTGCTCCTCCTCCTCCTCCTCCTCCTCCTCCTCCTCTTCCTCTTCCTCTTCCTCTTCCTCTTCCTCTTCCTCTTCCTCTTCTTCTTCTTCTTCTTCTCCTTCTCCTTCTCCTTCTCCTCCTCCTCCTCCTCCCCCCTTCCCCTTCTACTTCTTTCTTCTTTCTTCTCTCTTCTTCTTGTGGAGTAGGGCTAAAATGCCTGAAATAAATCATCAAATATACAAATCCTGCCAGGAGGTTTGGAAGGGGAGGTTCTGGGGAAGCTGCCCTCTCTTGGGGGAGCAGGCTCCCTCTCTCTGGCCCGGGGACAGCCTCCCCCAATGCTCTCTTTGTCCCCCAGCTAATCAGCCCCCTGGCTCCCTGGCCGCTCAACCAGGCCAGCCGCGGAAAGTGATGGAAAGGGCTGTTGGCTTTCATTAGCAGCCCTGACGCGCTTAGTTGGTGCTGCTACCTAAGAAAGCGTCGCTTTATCGGCGTGGGTGAAGTGGAGCCGGCGAGTCTGACATGGGCCTCGCTCAGCTGGGAGAGCCAGGAAGGTAGGAAGGTAAAAAGTCCAGGGAAACAAGACGCCTCCAGTTGCCGCTTGGAATAGAAAACTTGGAACTTTTCTGTTTGGAGAGCACTTTGCAAGAGGGGCTGCCCCAAAGAAGAGGCAGTCAAGCTATTCTCCAAAGCGCCTGAAGGCAGGACAAGAAGCAACGGGTGGAAACTCATCCAGGAGAGAAGCAACCTGGAATTAAGGAGAAACTTCCTGACAGTGAGAACAATTAACCAGTGGAACAGCTTCCCACTAGAAGCTGTGGGTGTTTCATCACTGGAGGTTTTTAAGAAGAGACTCGACAGCCATTTGCCTGAAATGGTATAGGGTCTCCTGCCTGAGCAGGGGATTGGACTAGATGACCTCCAAGGTCCCTTCCAACTTTATTAATCTTATTATTATTATGGATCATCGCACAGTCAGCCAGATGTTCAGACTGGATTTGGCATTTTGTCTACCTATCGAGTCCTTACCCAGGACCTGGGATAGGCAGATGTGGATGTTTGATGGTATTATTATTATTATTATTATTGGCGGGAGGAGGTCTGCAGACGGGATGCCCGGGAATCTGCTTTGGGCGGGATGTCGAAAAGCAGAATTGGAGGGGGCCTTGGAGGTCTTCTAGTCCCACCCCCTGCTCCAGCAGGAGACCCTAGGCAGGTAGCCCACGACTTACAACAGTTCATTTTGCGATGGTTCAAAGTTTCAACGGAACTGAAAAAAGTGACTTACGGCCGTTTTTCACACTTACAACATAATAATAATAATAATAATAATAATAATAATAATAATAATAATAATAGTTGGAAGGGGCCTTGGAGGTCATCTAGTCCAACCCCCTGCTCAGGCAGGAAACCCTATACCGTTTCAGACCCTTGTTGCAGCATCTCCGTGATCACAGGATCAAAATGAAAACGCTCGGCAACTGCTTCATATTTATGACGGCTGCACGGTGGTCCTGGGGTCACATGATCCCCTTTTGCGACCATCTGGCAAGCCAAATCACTGAACAACCTGATTTTATGACATTGGTACCAAAAATGCACGGTTCTCCTTTTGTTTTTGTTTTTTTAAAAAATGTCGGTTATTCAGGCTGTAGGTTGCAGGTAGCAGCCCTTTATTATTCTCCTCGGGATTTAACGCTTTGCAAGGATCCGGTTTTGTTACTCAGGGCTACCTGCGTGAAACGGGCGTCTCCTTCGTTTTGTTATCATTTATAAGTTTTACAGCACCTTATATTGACTGAAGGCACATTTGGGTTGAAGGCCAGCTGGAGATGCGCACCCTGGCAGGCAGTATTTAAGTGGGTGGAACAAAGGACGAAGGGAAAGAAAAGAAAATTTAAAAAGAGTCGTGTTTTATTTGCAGTGTTATCAGAAGCAACTCGTCAGTCTTCCAACCATTCGGTGTTTGCCCTTCACTTGTGGGTGTGGGTGTGCTTTCTATGCTCCGCAGATGGCGCGATCCTGGGGGGGGGGGAGGATTTGAAAGAGGCAGCCAAGGGCAAAAAGACTTTTCTGGGAGAGATCTGTTGGACAGATCTGATTTTAGGCCTCTGTTTTGCAGACAAATTCCCAGCAGCCGGAGATTCCTTTTGCATCGTTCCTCGTGGTGGGGTGCAGGTGATCCTTGGCTTACGACCACAACGGAGCCCCCCAAATTCCATGGCTAAGAGAATTTTGATTTTACCCCCTTCCCTGCCACAGCTGTGAAGTGAATCCCTTCTTCTTGTGCCCTATCCGTTATCGGACGTTGGCGGTCATGTTGGCGATCCTGTTTTTATCAGCAGCCGCACGAAAAAGGGCTGCTGCGTTTTGTCCAAACCGGTCCCTTAGATTCTGAAGCCACCATGTTCTTCTTCTACTTGGACCTCGTTGGCCTTCCATCTTTCCCTGGAGGATGAAATGGAGTAGGCCATATGTTTTTCAGAAACAATCTTGGTACACGAGATGCGCTGTTCAGCATTCAGGTTCTTGCACAGCGTTGTAGAGATGTCAATCACAGTGTTTACAAGTGAATCGCTGCAGTTATTAAATGCCTCACACGGTCATTAAGTGAATCTGGCTTAACTATTGACCGTGCTTGTCAGAAGATCACCAAAGTGGATCACATGACCCTCCGGGACACGGTAACCGTCATGAGCCGAGGTGGTGCAGCAGTTAGAGTGCAGTACTGCAGGCCACTTTAGCTGACTGTGTACAGCAGGTCAGCAGTTCAAATCTCACCGGCTCAAGGTTGACTCAGCCTTCCATCCTTCCGGGGTAGGTAAAATGAGGACCCAGATTGTTGGGGGCAATGTAAATATATATATATATATATACATTGCTTACTGCAGTGTTTCCCAAACTTGACAATTTTAAGGCATGAGGAATTCTGGGAGTTGAAGTCCACATGCCTTAAAATTGTCAAGTTTGGGAAACACTGGCTTACTGGTGTACACCGCTTAGAGAGTGCTTGCACTCAAAGCGGTATATAAGTCTCATAAATAAATAAATAAATAAACATGAGCCAGTTGCCAAGCATCCGGATTTTGGTCACATGACTGCAGGGATGCTGCGACGGTCATAAGGGTGAACATCTGTCCCATGTCGCTTTTTTCAGTCCCGTTTAGTTTATGGTCACTAAACGAACTGTTTTAAAACTGAGGACTTCCTCTGTATAGACGTAAGCACAATACAACAGCCGACACTACAATCCCACGGAAGGAAAAGACTTGGGAACCGCTGAGTCTCAGAGCAGAGAAGGAAAGAGACGCTGGCCTTCTTTTTCTTCCTGTCCAACACAGCCTTCCCTCTGAAAGTTTTCTCCCCCATGCTGGAAAAATCCACTTACAGAAATGCAGGTACAATTTTTGCCCTCATAAAATGTTTCCTTCTTTCCTACTTTCTTCTTTCTTCCCTTTGTGGCTGTTTCTAATTGGTTTGATATTGGCAAAGGAAGGGAAGGCGCCCGTGTGCGTCCGGCACCCCGGATGGGCGGAGGAAGAAGCTGATCTAGAAGGGGGGAAAGATGAAACACAAATTAAGTAATAAGAATAATTTTGGAAAATGAAGGAACTATTCATCAGAAGACTATCAGGCGTCTACTAAAAAACAGTTCGTTCATTCATTCGTCCGTTCATTCACACACAATTTATTCTCTATATATTTGTTTATTTTTCTCCCTAGAAATACTGTGTGTCTGGGTTTATGGGGGTGGGGGAAACCTACATGGAAGAAACCAAAACCTTACTAAATTAAAATAGCAGAGAAACAGAATAAAATTCTATTAAAAAACAACAACAGCAACATCGACAGCAGCTACCAGCCAGTCTCCAGATTGCAGATGCTGATACCTCATGAAACTCAGAATTTGAGAGATGGGAGGGTGTAAAGATTCCTGACATGTCGGACAAGGGGTTGGACTGGAGGGTCTTTAAGGCCCCTTCCAGCCTCAGGATTCTATGTTTAACACAGCATCGTCACAGCTCCTCTGCAGCTGCTGGAACTGGGAAGAAGAGGCTGAACAATGTTGCCCATCACTGTTGAAAAGAGATCTAAGAGATCAGCTGGAAGGTGAAGTCGGTTCTGAGCCTTCTAGCTGTCTGTTTTTCAATCTGATAAGGACAGGCACCCGATCCCTGATCTGTAAGGCAAAAGGGAGGGTAACTTAAGAAAAAATGGAGGATTAAGTGTTCGCCTGCCACACCTATGCACACACAGAGGCCCAGGGGCTCTCCCCATCTGCTGAATCAACCATGGACCTCAGGGAGCTGGGCCCATCACTCCACATCTACCCTGTCTGTCTGTCTGTCTGTCTGCCTGCCTGCCTGTCTATCTAACTATATCTGTCTGTCTGTCTGTCTATCTGTCTGTCTATCATCCATCCATCCATCCATCCATCATCTGTCTGTCTGCTTATCTATCTATCATCTATTCATCCATTATCTATCTATCATTCATCCATCCATCCATCTATCCATTATCTGTCTGTCTGTCTATCTATCTATCTATCTATCTATCTATCTATCTATCTATCTATCTATCTATCTATCTATCTATCTATCTTCTATCTATCCATCCATCATCTATGTCTATCTATCTATCTATCTATCTATCTATCTATCTATCTATCTATCTATCTATCTATCTATCTATCTATCTATCTATCTATCTATCCATCTATCATCTATGTCTGTCTGTCTGTCTGTCTATCTATCTATCTATCTATCTATCTATCTATCTATCTATCTATCTATCCATCCATCATCTGTCTCTGTCTGTCTGTGTCTGTCTACCTACCTACCTACCTACCTACCTATTATCTATCTATCTATCTATCTATCTATCTATCTATCTATCTATCTATCTATCCCTCCCTCCCTCCCTCCCTCCCTCCCCCCCCTCTCTCATCTATTTATATTTCCTGTGTCTAATCCAACCCCTCCCTTTGAGGGGGGTTCCTCTTCCTTCTCCACCTCTCCTCTCCTCTCCTTTAAAAGGATCAGGGTCTTCACAGAAGCTCTATTAGCACAATCCTAAAATAACATGTGGGTATTCCTCATTTACCGACCGGTCCCTTAGCAACCATTCAATGTTACAATGGAGCCCCATAAAGGTACTTCCAACCCGATTTCAAAGTTCCCACAGCGCCCCCCCCCTCTAGTCACGAGATCCCACTCTGGGCACCCTGCAATGGGTCTCCTTCACAGCCATTCGCCATCTCGGTGTGTTTTGCTGCTTTCGTGAAATGGTCACACATTTGCTGGTCACAAACGGTGACCCCCCCTGACCCTGGGATGCTGCAACTATTATACATACATGCCAGTTGCCAGGTCCCAACTTTTGAGAATGTGTTGGGATACTGCGACGGTCGTTAAGTTTGAGGACCGGCTGTAAACCACTTCTTTCAGTGCCTTTACAACCCCGAACAAATGTTGTAAGTCAAGGATGTACATGGATGCTGATCATTCTCTAAAGCTAAAATCTGAGAATTCTCCTTTATTTGTCCTCTAATTCTACATAAAACATGCTGCAAAAAAGGCCTGCTTGTTTTGCCTAGACTTCCTTCTGGCTGTCTGTTGCATTGATGCAGTTGTGGGTCTACACAAGACCTGTGTGTCGCCTTCGAAGGCCCTGCCCTTATCGCACACGCTCTACTTTGGAGGAAAGCGTGTCCAGGTTCAATAAAACACGCTCGGTTGTAACATGGCAGAGATTCCAAGACTTGAATCCCAGCAAGAAAGGGATATTGTAAGCAGGGTTTCTGCCTATGTGTACTTTTTTGTCTAGAAAAGGTAAAATTAGGAAAGGAGAAGCCGTGCACAAGACACGGAGCCCTTCAAATCTTTCTTTATCACAACAGGCCGCCTGTTTAACTCCTTGCCAGGGAAATGCGACTTTTAATACATGATTAAGTTGCGTTTACAAAGCTGCCTTTGATAGAAAGCCACCTTCTGCAGATTACAAGAAAGGCTAGCAGTGGGATTGTGAAATTGTGCACAAGAAGCCCAGTCACAGCAATGTTTTTCCAAGCTCCCTCTCCATCTCGTTCAGGGAGCATTTTGTAACCAATCTTTGTAGTTATACAAGTCCGAGGCAGGCAACCTGGGTTATTTTCCAGAAATGTTCTAAAACAATCACGAGGCTTTTGAAAAACAGTCTTGTTTCTTTTATGCTTCATAGACGGGCACCGTTTGCCAGGAAGGACAATAAATGCAAAACAAACAAACTCCTGTAAAGATCAACATCGCATTTATGACAAACTAGAAGAAAAATACACAAAAGCAGCACGCTGTAACATTGAAGATGGATCATTGAGTACTAGACACGCATGAAGCAAGGCCCAATTAATTTGGTCGACTTAGAAGTAAGAGCACATTTGCAAGCTCAGAGACCAATGCTGTGGGCAAAGCAGGCAATTTCATATGTACGTTGATGTTCAAGCTTTGGGTCTTTCTCTGATCTTTAAGAAATCAGGGAGAAGAGCAACAGTGTCAGAAGATGGCAGATCACCAAATATTGTCCCAGTCTTCAGAAAGAGAGTAATTGGTTACCTTGATATTGATCTTGGTCTATAATTGGTCATCTTGACACTGATACTAGACAAATAATTTAGCAAGCAAATTGTGAAATCCAGGAGCTGAGCAAAGTTGAGTTATCAAGAACAAATCATGTCAGAACAACCTGATCTCCTTTTTTTAAACAGGACAACCACTTTAGAGAATGGATGGAAATAATGAGATGAAAGCAAGCAACGCCCCCCTGCTGTACATTCACAACTCCAGGAACAATACAGATTTCTTTCAGAATGTTTCGATTAGGTACTCCACATAAAACCGTGGACAATATTAATAAGAATAATAATGATAAAGTTGGAAGGGACCTTGGAGGTCATCTAGTCCAACCCCCAGCTCAGGCAGGAAACCCTATACCATTTTGGACAAATGGCCGTCCAGTCTCTTCTTAAAAACTTCCAGGGTTGGAGCATTCACCGCTTCTGGAGGCAAGGAGTTCCACTGGTTAATTGTTGTAACTGTCAGGAAGTTTCTCCTTCGTTCTAGGTTGCTTCTCTCTTTGGTTAGCTTCCACCCGTTGTTTCTTGTCCTGCCTTCAGGTATTATAGTACATTTTTAAAATGTACTATAATACCAAATATTAAGTTCTTATTTATGATTATGTATCCTTATAATTATAAATATAATGTTTAAATCATTTAAGGAACTGTTGTTGTTTTTTTTTTTAAAAAAATGTTGCATGCCAAAGACTTAAGAATGACAAGAGTTCACTCTGAGAGTGGAAAAGATTATAATCACCATAAATGCTTCTATTGAATATCAAGGGAGAATATAATCTCGGGTTTTCCCCTTCAGATTATTGGTTTCATCCTGTGATTTTGCTGGGCGACCTTGTCAGAATCCATGGTTTGCAACAACAAATCGCAAACAATTTCAGACAAAGTAAACCAAAGTAGTTCTTTCCAATTAGTTGACATGGATTCAGTGATGCACATTTTCAGCCTCCTTTAAGGAAAGGAAAAAAGATCGGAAGAGGGAAAGCGTGCTTAAGTGTTTGAAGTTCTGCAACACAATATTGGCAGTTCACAAAAACAGTGAAATAATAGCGGCAGCCCCAAGAAGGCCAAAAAAGGAACAGCATTATCAGACTTCAAAGACAACTGACTTTGTTCCAAACTGCAAGCAATACATATCATTCTGTTTCAAGGCCAGTAACTACAGAACAGGCGTTATTTCCTCTTTTGGTTCAAAGTGGTCTGAACCCGTTTTAAGGTGTGTCAAAAAGACATCAGGAAAGGCATTAAATGAGGTTCCAGAGCTGAACCCCATCTAGTTTCTGATGTCTGAATGGAGGAGCTGCATCCACTGTGAATGTTTTGGAAGCTTCTTAGACTTATTTTTGGCTCTGCTGGCGACCTAGCTGCCCATTTAACATGATAAAGCCACACTTGGGATACGGCATCCAGTTTTGGTCGCTACGATATAAAAAAGATGTTGAGACTCTGGAAACAGTACAGAGAAGCGCAACAAAGATGATTAGGGGACTGGAGGCTAAAACATCTGAAAAAGGGTTGCAGGAACTGGGAATGGCCAATCTAGAGAAAAGAAGGACCAGGGATGACAGGCTAGTAATCGTCCAATATCTCAGGGGCTGCCCCAAAGAAGGGGAGGTGTCAAACTATTCTCCAAAGCCCCTGAAGACAGGACAAGAAGCAATGGATGGAAACTAACCAAGGAGGGAACCAACCTGGAACTAAGGAGAAATTTCCTGACAGTGAGAACAATTAACTGGTGGAACGACTTGCCTCCAGAAGTTGTGGGTGCACCGACAGTGGAAGAGATTGGATTGGATTGTCTGCAAAAGTATAGGGTTTCCTTCCAGAGCAGGGAGTTGGGCTAGAAAACCTCCAAGGTCCCTTCCAACTCCGTTATTCTCTTATCTGAAGATCAATGCCAGCCTCTTGAACTCAACTTTGCACATGATCAGCCAATGCAACAGATATAACCAATAAAGACTGGAGGCTAAAGCATATAAGGAACGGTTGCTGGAATTGGGTATGTCTACTTTAATGAAGGGAAGGACAAGGGGGGACAGGATAGCAGTCTTCCAGTATCTCAGGGGCTGCCCCAAAGAGGAGGGAGTCAAGCTATTCTCCAAAGTGCCTGAAGGCAGGACAAGAAGCAACGGATGGAAACTCATCAAGGAGAGAAGCAACCTGGAACTAAGGAGAAATTTCCTGACAATGAGGACAATTAACCAATGGAACAACCTGCCTCCAGAAGCAGTGAATGCCCCAACACTGGAAGCCTTTAAGAAGAGACTGAGCAGCCATTTGTCCGAAATGGTATAGGATTTCCTGCCTGAGCAGGGGGTTGGACTAGATGACCTCCAAGGTCCCTTCCAATTTTACTACTACAACTACTACTACTACTACTGTTGTTGTTGTTGTTGTTGTTGTTGTTGTTATTATTATTATTATTATTATTATTATTATTATTATTATTATTATAGGAGAATAATTGAAATGAGGGGTCCCTTGTGCCCTCTGACCTTGGCAGTTTTCTTGCAAAGTTTTCTGCTAGTTTGGGGGTTGAAATGTCTGCCAGAAAACCACCAAGCTCAGAGAGAACCAAGGAGCCCACAACCAATATAAAACTGATAGTATATCATCTAGGCCACCGCAACCCAGAAGCAGCTGAAACGTCTGAACTATTTTCATAGGCCGCTTCGTTACGGTAAGAGGGGCCAGTTTGTGTAGTGGTTAAGGCACCAAGTTAGAAACCAGGAGGCCCTGAGTCCAAGGCCTTTTGGTGGTAGTCTCTCTCCTTCAGCCCTTGGAAGAAGAAGCCAAGGGCGAACGGTGTCCCCAAAAAGTTGCCAGGAAAACTTCAGGGACTTGCCACGTAGTCACCAGGACTCAAAACGGGCCCATCCTCCTGCCTCCATATCACGGCCTGCCTGAAGACACCTGAGTCCTCATTGAATGCCCCATCCAGGTGCAGACCGGATGAAGCGGTGGGCGAAATGCAAAACTATGGACACCAAGAACAACAACAAGAAGAGCCAGCGTTTGGATATGAAGGTATTCCTCTCTCAGACTCCAAAAATGACAACATTGGGCATTATAGCCAGAGGATCTGCATCCTTTAAGCGGGCTACCTGAGTCAGTCTCCTTGCCTCTTCTTTTTAATCTTGATTTGAGTCGGGGGCTTGGGGTCAGCCACAGCAAGGACAGACCCTTTCTAGCCCACTGCTTCCCAGCCAGCCAACTATCAAATATTTTTTATCAGAACTAGCTCTTTACAGGGGAAGGCATTAAAATAGGGAAGTTGCCTCCATCCTATGATCCTACAGCATCTCCAAGAGAGAGAGAGAGAGAGAGAGAGAGAGAGAGAGAGAGAGAGAGGGAGGGAGGGAGGGAGGGAGGGAGGGAGGGAGGGAGAGAGAGAGAGAGAGAGAGAGAGAGAGAAGATAACCATTGTTTACATAAGAAAAGAGGAAAAGCTTATCTTGTATGCTATTTGTTCAACTCTTGACTTGCCCTTAGGCCACTTCGTTAGTTCCTCCAATTCCTCATCATCTTTTCTAAGGGCCAGGTGACCTAAACCCATCCCCCCACCCTTCAGCCAGAGCGTGGGAACCCCGGGTCTAATGATCCTGCCACGTGTCCACAGATGGTGGTCTAATCACCAGAGTCTTTCTGGAGTCTCAACCACATCCCCTTCTCTAAGCCCTCTTCCCTGCTTTTCACTCTCCGCTAAGGTTTGTCATCAAAGTCAGCACCCAAAACATTGTTTTGATCCCCAGGGGCGATGCAGGCACGGGTGTCGTTCACCTGGGACGGAGCTAGCGGGAGCCCTCGGCTTTCTCTCGAAGGAATAAAAATCCATCAGAAGTCAGCCTGCTTCACACCCAGGTTTGTACCTGATAGAAAAAGGAATAAATTTGAGGAAGCTCTTAACCCCTGAGTAACTACAGATAACCCTTGACTTACACAGTTCATTTAGTGACCGTTTGAAGTCACAGCAGCATTGAAAAACGTGGCTTATGACCGCTTTTCACCCTTACGACCGTTGCAGCCTCCCCCAGGATCACATGATTAAAATTCAGACGCTTGGCCACTGACTCACATTTATGACGGTCGCAGCATCCCTGGGTTGGGGGGGGGTCACGTGATCCCCTTTTGGGACCTGAGGAGCAAAGTCAATGGGGAAAGTGGATTCACTTAACAACCGTGTTACTACCTTAACACCTGAAGTGACTCGCTTAACAACTGTGGCAAGGAAGGTCGTGAAATGGGGCCAAACTCACTTAACACATGTCTCCTTTAGCAACAGAAAGCTTGGGCTGAATTGTGTTTGCACGTCGAGGACTTCTAGTACTTACATTTTCTAGCTTATTTGTGGAGACAGTTTGTTCCAAATGACAGCTGAGGAGAGGAGAACAGACACTTTAAAAAAAAAGACTTAAAAGAAAGACAGTTAGGTGTAGTGGTTAAGGCACCAGCTAGAAACCAGGCTGCTGGGAGTTCTAGCCCTGCCTTGGGCATGAAAACAGACTGGGTGACTTTCAGCCGGTCCCAATCTGTCTTTCTCAGCCCAACCCACCTCACAGGGCTGTCGTTGTGGGGAAAACAGGAAGCAGAAGGAATATTAAACGTTCGCCCCCTTGACGTTCGCCTATAAAGTAATCAAAGCAGAATAAAAAGCTAATAAACAGATCAATATAAGTAAACAAATCAGCCCAAGGGAGCTTACTCTGCTTATTCCCACCTCGGTTTGAGGGAGCTTAAAAAAAAACAACACACTTGATATGTTTTTGTTTTCACAAAATAAACTGAGGAAAGTTTGTTTTTCTTTCTTTCTCTCCCTCTTCCTTTTTTCTGGAATCGGCTGAGTGGGCAGGAGAGGCCCACGTTTCTTGCCTTGGGGAATCAGAAGCAGGAGGGCAGGAAGGGGTGTGTGTGTGTGGGGGGCCCTGACCAATTTCCAAATCTATTTGTTTCCTCCGGGCTTCGTTTATTTATTTTGCCAATCAAGTCAATCAGTCAGTCTGCCCGGAACAAACCTTCTCTTTTCGGGAATGTTTGCAAATGAATCGCCCTGCATCACAAAGAGGGTCCCAAGCTGGCCCATCCCAAGACCCCTCAGTGCTTTAGGGAAGCTGCTGGCCCTGAACAGTGAAACACTTTCGTCCCTCTCTGTTTATTGAAACGAGAAAGACACACCATAGTTGGGGGTTGTTTGTCCCTTGTCCGGTGGCGTCAGGATGCTTCACCTGGGAAAATCAAACCTTGCTCTGCTCAGAGATCCCCCCCCCGCCCCAAGGCCTGGGTGTTTTAATTCTCAGCCCTGTTTGCCAGCGAGAGTGATTCATGTGTAAATGGCCTGCAGGGATTTCTCTCCTAACGCTGACAGAGGCTGGGCACTTCAGTTTTTCTAGCCAAATTAAGCACGTTCCTAGAATGAGAAAAAAGGACATATTTTTTTGCCTCTCTCAAGACATTTCTCTTTCTTTAATTCATTTGTTTTTAGCTTGGTATGCTTCAAAGCAATATTTCCATTAACTCTGGCCTTAGTTCTCGAGAACTTTAAGCCACTTAGACTGTTATAGCAACTGCCTTACAATTAGCTTGGAAGATAAGTAGGACCTCACCACACAGTCTCAACTCTGGACTCTAGAACTTTTAGGAAATAAATGAGATTTGTTTTTCCTCTCGAATGCTTTTGAGAAGAGATTGGACAGCCACTTGTCTGAAATGGTACAGGGTCTCCTGCCTGAGCAGGGGGTTGGACTAGAAGACCTCCAAGGTCCCTTCCGTTATTCCGTTATTCTGTTAATCAGTAGAACGGTTTGGCCTCCAGAAGTTGTGGGTGCTCCATCATTAGAGGTGTCTAAGAAGAGATTGGACAGCCATTTCTTTTGATCGGTCTAAGGTCTCTGCTTGAGCAGGGGGCTGGACTAGAAGACCTCCAAGGTCCCTTTCCACTCTGTTATTCTCTTAATCCTCTTACCCTTGGCCTCTTAGTGGCCATGAATTTTTAAATTAAGGTGCAAAGTAAGAGAGGTGAGGGAGGCTGGAAAACAGATCATGGACACCAGGCTCTTTCGACCGTTCCTTAGAAGTTATTCCAGAAGATATTTGAAGAGCATGATTTCCCACCATCTGGAGGGTAGGGTGTTGCCATTAAGGCTTTTCCCGAGCGTGCAAGTTCTGGAGGAGACACAGTAGAAACGTTACAGATTTAGAGAGGAGCAGTGGAGAGAGTTTAAGACAGACAAGATTTGTATTCTGAACAGATTGAAGGTCTCTTAGCGTGGTAGGAAAGAGAGAAAAAAAAATGGGCATTCAGCACTGAGCTTTCAACCCTAATCTCCAACCCTTATCTCTTGGGTGCTGGCTAGTCCTTCTGGATATTAAGAAAGAGCTCCTGTCTCCACGCCTACAAAGATCTATCTCCACTTAGAACACCTGTTGGCTCCTCCTTATCTGGTTAACCTCAAGTGCTCTTTATTGCTTGTAGGACCCACATCGCTCTTCTGCTTTGCTGATGGCCCCCCAACCAAAGTCTGTGGTCTTCTCCATGAAGGGGCCAAGCTGTTCCATTAAACACTTCTTGTCCATGCTTGAACTGAGGCACAAGCTAGCTTGGAGACCCTTCAGAAGTGCGTTGACCCCGTGCATGATGCAAATCAGACTCAAGAACACTGCTTCATCAGCCTTTCGAGGCAATGCACACACCCCAGACGCTATACAATACATGTTCTATATAGGGGATGGCTATCTTAGCCACAAATGTTTGCTGTCTTAGGCCTAGGGCAGGCAGATGGTCTGAGCAGCATTTATCAGAGTTGAAGTATGTGGCCTGGTAACTCACTGTTGAGACAGCTCTTCGAGATGGACTTCATGTTTAGTATTTTACTCCTCTGGACTTAGCAGTCAGGTTGGTTTGTTGAAATAAGAAGTAAACAGAAAGACAGCAACGGAATGAGCTCTGTGTGGTTTTGGCTAACTTTAGCCGCCCAGCAAGACACTCTGTCTAGCAAAACTTCCACCGTATAAGGTGATGAGCCCAGAGCACCCAGCAGCTCAGAGCCAGGCTGCAGCTCTGGACTGCCGCGTAAATCTCTGGACGCCCAGGACAAAAGTAAACTCTGAGAAATAAAATGCTCAACACTTGTAAAGACCAGCTGGATGTGTGCGGAATGTCACACTCCGGCTGTTTTAAATGAGGTGAAACAAACAATAAAAAATAAAGAACACCCATCGTGGCTAGAGTTGAGCTGCTGTTCATCACAGGAGGACATTTTTAAGCCAAACAGAAAAAAACACAACAAGCAGTTCGTCAAGTCAAACAAAACAAATATTAGGGAAAAATGCAAAACAAAATGAATTCGAAGTTTCTGGCTTCCAATTCTCACTTGAGAATTTGAGGATGGGGTTTAATTAGGAGCACAGTCAAGCGATTGCTGTTTTTCAATCCTCGGCAGGTCCTAATTTGAGAGAGAAAAAAAATAAGAAAAACCATTTTATGGAATTATGAATTATTCAGTAGAAGTGCATTCACCTTTTAGGGGTGAATCCCTCCCATAACACGTTAAGTGAGTCTGATTTCCGCATTGACTTTGCTTGTCGCCAATGGGGATCATGTGACACACACACACACACACACACCCCGGGATGCTGCAACGGTCATAAATATGAACAGTCTGAATTTTGATCACGTCACCCTGGGGATGCAGCAATGGTCGTAAGTGTGAAAAACGGTCACAAGTCCCTTTTTTCAGTGCTGTTGTAACTTGGAAGTGTCAGTAACTGAACCGTTGTAAGCCGAGGACTACCTGTATAAATGTTATGTGTGCTTAACGTGCACTGAGTGGACTGGGAGAGCATAGCAGCCTTTCAGGCATTTTTCCCTAAAAGCTTTCCCCTCCTCGCCCCTTCGCACAACCAACGCATCGTCCGGAGATGAGGCAGCATCCCAGGGCGCCTTTAACCCGAGGACCCACCTGGAGGTTCCAATGGACAGCTCAGAGGGACGCCCCCCCTCCTTCAGAACCGGGCGGGCAATTCCACCCACCACTGCGGGCTATAGGGCACGTCAGCTGGGGAGACATCACGGCACCTGCTCCCAGGACGGCCAGCCCCGGCAGAGAAGGCGGGCTTTCCCGGGACAGAAGTTGTAATTTGTGTTTTGTCAACAAAAACGGCCTAATCCCCCAGAACGGCATCATCCTTCAGAGGGGCAGGCCTTTGTCCTGGGATCCGCAGCCGGGAGAAAGAATGCGGAGAGGATTACTGTCCACACGGAAATTATGGTTGAAGGGTTCTTTGGTAGCCCTCCCATTGTTGTGTGCTTAGCAAGAGAGAGGGGCTCAGCCGGGTCCTTCTTCTCTCACCAGGCCGGGCCCTTTCTGGCTAAATGAAGGGGAAGCCCCCCGAGGAGGGGCCGGCCACGGCGATTAAGCCATTCGGTGCAAGTCAGGCTCCAGACCCCCAAGTTGTCCTGGGGTTCACCTCCGAAGAATTTTCCCATGAAATTTCAAGGGGAGAAATCCACAGAGGGTCCCTCGCCAGACCTTGCCAGAAGACCCTGGTAGGCCGACCCCAAGGTGGGAAAGTGGGAGCCCTCCAGATCGCCCCCTCCCCTCATCCCCCCCATTACGGGTCTCCAGTGGATGAAAGAGTGACAACTCAATCCAATCAGCCTCTGAAAGAAAGTCCAAAGGCCCCGCCGGTCAGACCAAGAGGTTTCGGCCTCTTCAGGACGAAACCCAGCCAGGCCCATCTGGGAGGGAGAACCCAGCCAGGCGGTTGGACAAAAGCAGCCGCCGTGGAGTTGTGACCCGGCTCCTGCCCCTTTGGATGTGCATTGCAGTTTGTGAGGCTTGTGGGGCCACAGCCGGATGCAGCTTTTATCGGAGTGATCGATGTGGCCCCGTGTGCTCATCCCAAAGAGGCAGATTCTTTGCTTCTTCCTGCTGGTGCAACTCTGCAAACATCCAGCTCTCAGTTTCCATCTGTTTTTTTTTCCTTTTTGTAACGGGCAGATGGATATCTGGTTGGGAAGGAAGGAAGGAAGGAAGGAAGGAAGGAAGGGAGGGAGGGAGGGAGGGAGGGAGGGAGGAAGGAAGGAAGATGGATTGATGGAAGCAAGGAAAGAAGAAAGGAAGGAAGGAAGATGGATTGATGGAAGCAAGGAAAGAAGAAAGGAAGGAAGGAAGGAAGGGAGGGAGGGAGAAAGGAAGGAAAGGAGGGAGGGAGGGAGGAAGGAAGGAAGGAAAAGAGAGGGAGACAAGGAGGGAGGGAGAGAGGAAGGAAGAATAACCATCCTTTCAAAAACCACACTCACAATTCTCCTGTTGCTGTGGTAGTAGAACAGCAAGAACAGGCAGAGTAGACAGGGGGTTGGGGTCCTACCATTTTACTATTGAGAGTCCAGTTTAGTCCACTGCTCCAGAACCTTGTTGCATACTATTATAGACCCATCTGGGTGAAAGATACATACTGTAAGGATAATGGGAACTTTCAGAAAATGAGACACTGTGCATTGAAAGGTCCACTGTTTACAGTTAAGCTCTGATTTTTGCCCTAATTGCCCTACTAGGTCAGGGGTAGGCAGCCTCGGCTCTTTTATGACTCATGGACTTCAACTCCCAGAATTCCTGAGTCAGCATAGCCGACCCCTGTACTAGGTCATCTAAGGCGGTTACTAGCCGTCATAGCTTATAAGGCTGTAGGTTGGTGAGTTTTCTCAACAATCTCTGCCCTTAGGAGTAAAGGCTTTGTTGTTGTTTTTCCTTGCATGCCCATCGCTCAAGCATGTAGAATGTGTGGTTGTATGTGTGGGTGTGCACGTACACACACACACACACACACACACAGGTCTCTGTAATTATGTTTCCTCAATTACAACTACGCAGAATTCAAGCAAGCGAGGAGTTCCTTAAAGGCACAGAATTTGCCGTCCTCCGAACTTGCTCCCGAGTCTTATCTTTTGAGTTGTGTTTCAGAGGTAACTATTCACTGTTTTATTCAACAGAGGCGTGGCTTTTGGAATGTTCTTGATTAGAAAAATTGTTTGCTATCTTCCTGAAAAACCAGAAGAACGAGATAAGAACGTTGCTTGGAGGAAGAATTGTAATTCAAAGCCATCTGGGATGACTCCACTAAAACCTTTCGGAGTCTAGTGTCCTAGCAACCCAACCCATTTATGTGGAAAGAAATGTGGCTTGCATCTCTTAGGAACTGACCACAGGGCACCGAAGGAAGGAAAGCCAGTGCCTTTCTTTAAAAACTACGCATGCATAAAGCCCATCGCCCAAACACACCCGTCTGTATTGGTGGCATCAGACAGAAGAACGGAGGCCGGTAGCTTCTGAGATGGTGGTGGACCACCGGCCTCAGCTACGCTGCTGGTTCTTCTTCGGCGCTTCCCACCCTCCTGAGCCAGGGATCGGATGACAACGGGGTGGGTTTCTGTTTGACTGGACCGGTTGTCTTTCCCGTTACATTTCTTCACGCAATGTAGCCGGTACCAGAAGGAATTCGCCTGATTGCCTCCAGAACTTGTGGATGGTCCATCACTGGAGGTTTTCCAGAGGGAATTGGACAGCCATTGGGCTGGAATGGTGTAGGGTCTCCTGGTTGAGCAGGGGGTTGGACTAGAAGACCTCTAAGGTCCCTTCCGACTCTGTTATTCTGTATGTCCTTCCTTCCTTCCTTCCTTCCTTCCTTCCTTCCTTCCTTCCTTCCTTCCTTCCTTCCTTCCTTCCTTCCATCCTTCCTCTCTCCCTCCTTCCCTTCCTTCCTTCCATTTGCTTGAAATGGTCCTGGGTTTCCTGCTTGAGCAGGGGTTGGACTAGAAGACCTCTAAGGTTCCTTCTGACTGTTATTCTATCCTTCCTTCCTTCCTTCCGTCCTCCCTACCTCCTTTCCTCCCTCTCTTTTCCTTCCTTCCTTCCTTCCTTCCTTCCTTCCTTCCTTTCCTTTCTTCCTCTCTCCTTCCCTTCCTTCATCCCTACCTCCTTTCCTCCCTCTCTCTTTTCCTTCCTTCCTTCCTCTCTCTCCTTCCCTTCCTTCCTTCCTTCCTTCCTTCCTTCCTTCCTTCCTTCCTTCCTTCCTTCCTTCCTTCCTCCCTCCCTACCTCCTTTCCTCCCTCTCTCTTTTCCTTCCGTCCTCTCTCCCTCCTTCCCTTCCTTCCTTCCTTCCTTCCTTCCTTCCTTCCTTCCTTCCTTCCTCCCTCCCTCCCTCCCTCCTTCCCTTCCTTCCTTTTCCCACCTCAAGCACAAAGTCCAGAAGCAGTTTCCAAGTAGAAACAAAAGCACTTGTATTCTTGCCTTTTGTTGAAACAATCAATTTAGCCATCTCTGCTAACTCCAGTCAACTTTTGTAGCCGTTCGTCCAGGGTGGGAATCGAAACATCCTCCCATTTTTGTGCCTAGAGCAGTCTTGCTCCCGTCAACATCTGCAAAATCAGAATTCCACATTTTTTTCCCAAGTCTTTTCCCTTCAGACCCAGAAGAAAACCTTCCGGTTTAATCTTTATATTCCCTTTAAGAATTTTCTTTATGAATATGTGAATCCTACTCCCATATTTCTTTGCTTTATCACATGTCCACCATGAATGATAATCGGCAAACAATTTCCTTATTCCTTATTTACATTTGTTATCTGTTAACATTTGTAAACTTCTCTCCCGGTTAGCCTGCTGCAGTGAAAAATGTTTGGATGGAAGGACTTGGAGAACATTCAGTTCTTATGTGGTTGGAACCAGTTCCTGGGATCTGGAATCTCTCTAATTCCAAGTCCTCTTCATCTCCCTTGGTTGAGTCTATTTGGGGACCCCAGGAAAGATCAAAGTAGACCCTACAAGGGTTAAACCTGCCAATCTCTCAACCACCCACCCACAGATATAAGAAGTTTTCAAAAAAGAAGACAATGAGGCCTGGGAAGTAATGGAAACCAAAGCCTGCAACTTTTATAAAGCGCACATATAGAAAAGAACTAAACTGACAGCCACGGAAACTTGAGAATTGACAAAGTAAAAACACAACTCTGGTGTTTGGAGATAGTGTAACTGCAGAATGATAACATAATTACAGGGCAGCTCTTCCTCTTAGGGGGAACATGAAAATTAGCATTCGATTCAAACCAAACTCTTCAGATTGCAGAATAAAAACATGTGTAAGGCATTCCTAACTAAATATACTATGTTGTTAGAAATTGTGGAGAATATTATAGCTCGGGTTGTGAACTTAGGCAGAGACTTGTCCTCCAAGTTGGCTACTTGGATCCCAGTTTTGTTACCAAACTTCACCCCACTGAAGACGTTACCTAGTTTGGTAATGAAATGTCCGGGAGCCAATCAGCCAGCTCGGAGAATAAAGCCTCTGCCTAAATATTATGTTGTGGTCCAGATTTTTACTCTCAAGTCATTTTCAAGAATATTTCAAAGGATGTGACAAAGGTCTCAAGCCAAAGAGGTGGTCTTAACTACAGCCCTACTCCTAACTGGCTGACTTAAATCCCATTGACTTCAATAAGATTGAGGCAACTTCTTGGGACTGCTATATTTTATAGCAGGGTTAACAAAACAGTATTTTCCCCTGCTCAAGATATCTGATTCGAAAGTTATTCTGAAAACAGTACCCCCCCCCCAAAGTTTTCCTAATTATAATTAAATGGAATTGTGTTTCAAACTTGGGTGAAGTGCGAGGCCTCAGGGCATCAATGCGCAAATAACCGAACAATGTCTTTTTTTCACTGAGGATGCTCCCTAGTTTGGCCCATGAAAGGTCTGCAAGAAAACAGCCAACTTCAGAGAGCACCAAGGACTCCACCCCTCCTCCTCCTCCTCCTCCTCCTCCTCCTCCTCCTCACCTCTGCAAGAAAACCACCCAGCTCAGAAAGCACCAAAGACCCCTCATTTCAACCCTGCAAATATTCTCCTGTACTGGCGACGTGCATCAGCCTCGTGCCATTGATGCAGCTGCTATAATTCACATGAGTTGCACAATGATAACATGTTAAGTCGGATTGCTTTGGAGATCCTGCCAGACGCCCGTCTTCTCAACATTCCCTGGAAATGTGGCCCAGCTTCCTGAGCATCTTAATCATGCTCTGTCGCAAAGCCCCATCCCCTTGCTAGGCTTGAAACTTCCAGCTTCTGATTAAATGTATCAACACTAATTTAAACAAAACTATCTGACTGAATTTCTGCAGTCAACCTAAGAAAGACAGGCACGGATTTGGGATGCAGTCGCTTTAAGAATCTGATGATGGATGGCAAACGAATCTAATAAATAAGTCTGTTCTGCCTAAGCTTTTTGTTGATGCTTATTACTTAATAGAAGAGGAGGAGGGGGAGGAGGAGGAAGAAAAGAGTGTGCAGAACATGCAGGGAATGAACAGAAACATGGAGCTATGAACAACCCTCCCCAGAATACAAATAAATAAATAAAATCATCGCTGGAACTTTAACCGATGATTTTAACTTTTAACTTTTTTTTTAGAGATTTTAATAGCTCTGCTCTAAACACAAAGTTTGAATCCAACTTAGTGTTTTAAAGGCTCTCTTTGCCTAAATTGCTTTAGGGATGCATTTAAACATGAATGACAGCTATCTTAGGGTCTCAAAGGCTCAACTCAATTTGATATATTAACATGTGCCTTTGACGTACGACTGCTTACACAAACTCTGGGCACCTTAGAGAAGCTTATTTTCCAAGGATACTAAATACCTGTTTTCTCCAGTGATAAGGATGTTCTAAAACCATCCAGACACACAAAAACGCCCTTTTCCAACTTCTACTCCATCAAAACAAGCTCGCCCTGTGGTGAAATGGACGTTTCGAACGGGCTGTTTTGCTTTGGATCCGAGAAGAAATCTTCCTCCCGCCAAGAGGATGAAGATGTCAAATTGTCCTTGAGAAAAGACAAGGATGTGTTGTCGTGCCTGGGCGTGAAGCACGAAAGAAATGTCTTTATTACCACCAAGGGGGAACGTGGGGCTGCGGAGCCCGCCCCCCTATTAGGAGGCGGCCCCCGCCTGCCAGCCTAACGAAGCACAATGAGCAGAATACAAAATAGCTTTTCTTTTGCTAAGCAGCAGCTTTTCTTACAGGGCATCACAAAGGTGTGTCTTTCCAACTGGGGCCTTTATGTGAGATCTGTGGGTTTGTGCTGCTTCTTCTTCTTCGTCACAGCAGCCCTGGAGGGACGGGGGGGGGGGAAGGCAGTCCCAGCCAGAAGGGGCTAGATTTGATCCCCAGTTAAAGCTCCTTTGATTGACCATTGAATTGCAGGCTGTAAAGCTGTCACTTGGTGGCTTCCATGCAAATCTTGCTGGCCTCAGCTCCCAGGCTTCGCTCGGCTCGCCACTGTTTTTGTAGTCCTGAGAAACTGCTGCCATCCTGACACTCAGGATGACCTGTGATAGTTCGGAGCTGAATGTTGGATGGGGGCACCTCCTACGCCAGCCCTCCCGGATTTGAATGCAAGGCTTCCAATGGGATGGGGAAAAAAAGGAGGCAGATACATTCTGGGACTCCACACTCCTGCAAAGGTTCTCAACCTTGGCAACTTTAAGACTTGTAGACTTCAACTCCCAGAATTCCTCAGCCAGCAAAGCTGGCTGAGGAATTCTGGGAGTTGAAGTCCACAAGTCTTAAAGTTGCCAAGGTTGAGAACCCCTGCGGGCTTAGAGGGTCCTCCCATCTGGACTTCTGCCAGAAGACCCCCCCCCAACTGCTCTCATTGGTATTCAGATACATCCTGCAGCCAGGAGGGGAAGTGTGTGGCTGTGCAGCACCAGTCTCTAGCAACATGGCAGGGAATAAATGGAAAGAGTAAGGAGGATTTGGCTCTTCCCACGGCGAGGAGGATCCGTCTGCCCTGAACTTTAGACCCGAGGGAAGCTACGAGGAGATGCACGGAGATTCTCCGTCGTCCAGGTCATGGTTGTCTCAGAGGTGCTTTTTTCTTCAAAAGGCAATTGGGCTTTTGGGGGTTTTTCTCTTGAAGACATTTCGCTTCTCATCCCAGGTGCTTCTTCGGTTCTGACTGAATGATGGGGAAGGGCCAGATTATTGCAAAGAACATTCCTCACCTTTCAGTTAGAAGAAGCGAAATATTTTCAAGGGTGTGTGTGTGTGTGTGTGTGAAGGAAACCAAGAAAGTCCATGGCAAAAAAGGTCGTAAAATGGGGCAAAACCCATTTAACATAGAATTTTTGGGCTCAGTTATGGTCGTAAGATGGGGACTCCCTGGACATGCAAATCGAAAGTCAAAGGAAGTGAAATTTTAAGGCCACTTAATCAGGCTGGGAGACGAACTTTATTAAGACAAAGATGGATTGTATGCCACAAACATCACCACAAGCCTTTCTCCTGAATATTATTTTATGCCAACATTGGCCGCAATCTCCCGATAGGTTCTCCACCCAAACAACTTCAACACGACTTCAGACAGGCTGCATTAAAAAAAGATAAAAGCATGCATTACTCAAAATACTCGTGAAACTTAAATCATTAAAGTAGTAATTCAGCTAATCATTTAATACATTATTGTATTATTTCACCCAGGAGATGGAGCCCGGCTGATCAGGAAACATCTCCTCCAGAATGCTAATTTGGGAAACTACTCAGCCAGGACCATCAACTTCTTCGTCTTCTCTGGGATCTTCTCTGTGATGTGTAGGAGCCCAAGTGGTGCTAAATCCACTAGAAGAAGAAGAAAGAAGAAGAAAGAAGAAAGAAGAAAGAAGAAAGAAGAAGAAGAAGAAGAAGAAGAAGAAGAAGAAGAAGAAGAAGAAGAAGAAGAAGAAGAAGAAGAAGAAGAAGAAGAAGAAACAGATTTCAGAAAATCTGGTATTTGTCTAATTTACATGGTACTTCAAACTTTCAAGGGATGAAGCTCCTTTTGTTGTTAAAAATTGGCTTGCTGTCCTTGAAAATGGACAGCAGGTCCAAAATATATCACACTAATTAAATAAAATCAACAATAATGCCGTTTCTGTATTGGTTTGCGTGGCCCCAACTCAGCCTCCAGTTTACTACACAGTTAAGTAGACGTTGGCCTATTTGCAGTGGGTCTTAGTGAGATCTATGTCCAGTGACTATATTCAGTTACACCCCCTCTGACTGCTAATAAAGAACTAAAATTATCCCAAATCGATCCTTCCCTCCTTATTCCTTCAATTTCCCTCCCAGCCAAAGAGTGATTTGAGCAGCTAAGAATTTTTGTCTTCTAAAGCCACCCAGAATTCAGTTAGTGACCATTCAAAGTTACAACAGCACTGAAAAAAATAACCTATGGGTATTTTTCACACTCATGACAGTTGCGGCCTCCCTTGTGGCCATATGATCGAAATTCAGACGCTTGGAAACTGTCATGTACTTATGACTGTTGCAGCGTCTTTGGGTCACGTGATCCGCTTTTGCGACCTTCTGAAAGCAGAGTCAATGGGGGAAGCCAAGTTCATTTAACAACTGTGTTGCTAACTTAACAGCTGCAGTGATTCGCTTAACAACGGTGGCAAGACAGGTCGTAAAATGGGGCAGAATTCACTTAACAACGGTCTCGCTTAGCAACATAAATTTTGGGCTCAATTGTGGTCGTGATCTGTATATTTCTTACAGCAGGTGGGCTTCAAACTTAGCCCTTTGATGACTTGTGGACTTCAATTCCCAGAATTCCTCAGCCAGGCACGCGTGCCTGGCTGAGGAATTCTGGGAGTTGAAGTCCACAAGTCATCAAAGAGCCAAGTTTGAAAACCCCTGGACTTCAACTCCCAGAATTCCTCAGCCAGGCAAATGTCCTTCAAATGCTTCAGCAACGCATGGATTGGAAGGGGCTTTGCCTGGAAGGGGGGGGGGATGTAATTGCAGGCAGTCCTCACAACGAAGTGTAGAACTTTGGCCGTAATTTGTCGTGGTCCTAAGTCAAGGCACCACGGGACTGCTTTATTCAATGACTGCACTCCTAGCAGTCGAGGCTGTGATTGTTAAGTGGTCGCAGGAGTTGCTGGTGGAGTGACTCAGGGGACGAGGCGGGTCTGGGGGGGGGCTCGGGCAGCTCCCCCCTCCCAAAGACCCACAGCTGCATCACCCCTGGGGTCAGTTGCCAGGGCTGGTGGACTGGCCCAAACCCCCAGATTTTGATCATGGGACCCACAAGCCCTGCAGCGGCTGTTCCCCTGGCTACCGGCTGCAGATCCGCTCTTCAGCACCGTTGTAATTCTGAAGAATTGCTGAACGGATGGCCATAAACTGAGGACTCCCTTCTCTTGCTTAACCTCTCTCTCTCTCCATCGACGGTTTCCATCAGAAAAGAAAAAGCACAAGGATGACAGAGGTGCTGGTTTGTTTGTTTGTTTTTCTTTAAAAATGTGAGAAATAAATAAAAATACAATTTTCAAGGATTCCAGAACTCTGGAACTCTCCGTTGTAAACCTCACGTAGGCAAAGAGAAAACAAACTCATAACAACTGGTTTGTACTCCCAAGAAATGCATTATTTGCTGATTTCCACGAAAACAACACTGGGCAGGAAGGGGGGTGTTGACAACGTGGGCTAACAGCCTCACTGGCCACAGACTGACCACTTGTTTGAAATGTCCTTGTTGACTTTTGCCGGTTAGAATCAGTTTTTGATTCCCAATATAACCTCCTATTAAACGTTCTTTCATTAGGAACTGCCCTGTGCAACTCCTACTATTTGTTTCCAATGGATGCTCTCTCTCTCTCTCTCTCTTCCCCCCCCAAAAGGACTCATTTATTAAATCTTCACCTTTTGCCCCGTGCTTTGCAATAGTCCCTGGGACGGTTGGGTTATTCACAAAAAAATAAATTAGCCTATGGTTGTTTTTGCTCTGCCTGTACAACGTTCATTTACCTTCCTACACAGCGACACCCAGGCACACACACACACAGAAAACTAAAGACTACCAAGGGACAGCAAGGGGGGGGGGTCTATGCAGGATAAGATCAAAAAAGTCAAGATGGCATCTGATGGTATCCTAGGCAACTGGCAACTTGCCTTTTTTGACCCCCTCCAGTGTCCCTGCTGTGATAGCAAACTCAACCATTTCATTATGCAGGCAGTCCTCTATGTACAACCACCATCGTTAAGCGAATCACATGGTCATCAAGCGAATCTGGTCCCCCCAGCCCCCATTTGTTATCGGAAGCCAGCTGGCACAAATGGGAATTACCGGATCCCTGGGGGGGGGGCACAGCAACTGTCACAAATTCACGGCGAGGTTGCCAAGCGCCTGGATTTTGATCACGAAGGGTGGTCATTAGGGTGAGGACCGGTCATAAGTAACCTTTCTCCACTGTTTTTATAGCTTTGAACAGTTGCCAAACAAATGGTTGTAAGTCTAGGCAAAAATGGAGATGGAAGCTCTTTTGGAGAAATACAAATTGCTTTCACAGGAATTCTGCCATCTCTGGACACTTTCCTGAATCCTGGAATGGATGCCCATCACCAGTGCCCTACACACACACACACACACACAGCCATTCCCGTCAGGAAAGCGCAGAGGGTTCTGTTTTAAGATTAAATTCTCGGACCATCCCTTCGGAAGTCCACATTCCAGGAATGTCTCAAGCAGGACAGTTTCCCAAAAGGTCCCCTTGCATTCCTGACCCGAGGACTTTTCCTTCACCAACGAGATCCGGGAAGAGGAACTGGTTTCACCCCTTTTTATGTAACAGCAGGGAAAGAGGGAGAAACAGCCCTTTAAAAGCTGAAGCCCTTAATTCGGGCCCCTTTGCAGCCCATCTTCCCAAAAGAAATCTGAAAGCACCGGGAAAGCAAGATAATTTAAAAATTAAAAAAAAAAGTCTCAGCTTTTCTCTTCCTGTTTAAACTCCTGGGCTGGGACCCATTTATCCCCTGGGGGCTTCGTTCTCTCCAGAGTTTGCAAAGTTTTCTTTGGCAAAACACACCTTTCTCCCCCCCCCCCCAAAAGAGAGTTCTGGCCTTGGGGCAAAGACCCCTCCCTACTCACCTCCCTCCCGTCCCAGCTGTGCTTGCAGTGCCCGCCCCAAAGAGGGGCCCCCTCTTTGGGGCGGGCACTGGTTTTTTTTGGGGGGGGCTCTTTCACCCCAAATGGCAGCCTCAGTCAGTTTAGCACTTATCAAGAAGGAAGGCCTGGAGCTTCGTTCCTGAGAAGAAGAAAAAAGAAGAAGAAGCAGCTTTTGGTTGCCCCGAAGAAGCCTGGGTGAAGCCCCCTGAGGGTTGAGCTGGAGGCTACGGGCAGAGTCACCCCCTATCTGCTGCTTTTACCCCGTGGTGGCACCCCCGGGGGCCGGTCCTTGGGGCGCCCGCTCTTTGGCCACGGGGTGGGCTTCCAGGGGTGTTTCCTCTTGGATCCCACCTAAAAATAAGAGCGGGGAACGGCCGCTGGTTCTGATCCAGACGGCCTGCAGGAGGGATGGGACTGGCATATTAAGAGTGCAGAAGAGCAGAGTCGGAAGGCACCTCCGAGGTCTTCTAGTCCGACCCGCTGCTCCAGCAGGAGACCCGCTACCATTCCGGACAAAGGGCTGGCCAGCCTCTTTTGAAAACCTCCAGCCAGGGTGCACGGGAGGTCTTCGGGCAGGGCTCGGGCTGGATCCCCCCCACCCCACCCCAAGAATTCGAGGGCTCTCACTGCCCTTGATAGGCTGGACGGGGCAGCCCAGCTCCGTCTGCTGCCCTAAATCTGGGGGGGGGGCTGCCCCGCTCGTCCCCCCTCCATCCCCGGGGCGAAGGGCTGCCTCCAAACCGGGCAGCCTCAGACGGACTCTCGCGCCCGTTCGCCGGCAGAGGGAGGCTGAAAGCCGCCGGCAGCCCTGCAGGTAGGACCGGCAGTCCCTCCCTCCTCCTCCTCCTCCCGGGGGGGGCACGCTCCGCCCCGCATCGGCTCGCGGCCGCCCCTGCCGAGAGGCTGGCCCCGCTCTCCGCTGCGGGGGCCGCTGCCCGCCCGCTGTCCCCCCCCCCGGCAGAGAGACAGGGAGGGGCAGCGACCCCGGAGCCGGCCGCGCGGCAGATGGGCGCGGCGGGCGGGGGGGCGGGGGGCGAGGCGCCCCCGGGCTGTGGGCGGGGCCGTGGGCGGGGCCGCGCGGGGAGGCGGGCCGGGGAGGGTGGGGGGTCTCCCGGGCAACCCGTCCCGCCTACCTCGCGGGAGCGCTGTGCGGGCAGGAGCGGAGCGGCTTCTCCGGCTGCGCTCGACGGCTGCGGCGGCAGGCTCCGTCCCAGGACCCTCCGACGGCGCCCGAGCCCTGGCCGGGGAGCCGGGGAGGCGCGGCATGCGCCCGGAGGATGGCTGAGGCCGGCCGGCCGAGCGCTGCCCCCGCGGCCCGGAGCGCAGGCGGCATGCGGGGGCTCCGGCCCGCCCTGCTCTGCCTGCTCTGCCTGGGCGCCGCGCGCGGACTCCCGGCGCCCGCCTCGCCCACCCGGCCGCCAGGTGAGCCGCCCGCGGGGGCCGCGGGAGCAGGCGGGGGCGCCGAGGGGAGGCCGGGGCGGCGGGGGTCCTGCTGCGCCCCCTTCCCCGGGGAGCCCGCGGGGCCGGGGAGTGGGGGGGCTTCCCGGGCACCGGCAGAGCCCGCCTGCTGGAAGGAGCGGCCGCTTCGTCGGCGCGGAAGCCTGGAGAGCCTCCGGGAGAAGGTGCTGGGCGCTCGGGCGCGGGGACGGAGCCCTCCTGCCCCGGGGGAGTCGGGGTGTGTTGGGGGGGGCAGGCTGCTTTGGCCGGGCTCTCTCCGAACCGGGGCTCCCCTCGGACCCCGCGGGGTTTCCCCCGGCTGGTTGGGGGACCGTGCAGAGGAGGGTCCGTTCCGCCTCCCCCCCCCCGCCGAGGTGTTTGGCTGGACGCTCTTTTTCTGCTCCTTCGGCCGGGCTCCCCTCCTTTGCGCTGGGATTAAAAAAAAAAAAGAAACCATCCCATGTATCGGTGCAAAAAGAGCAGCCCCCCCCCCCCGTCGATCAATGCTCCTAGTCCTCTTGGGGCAAGAGGCCCCCCCCCTCTCTCTTTTTGCAAAGTGCTGCTCGGGGCTGCCTTCAGACTCCGCTCGGCGACAAATTGGTCGAAAGCAGCAGGTAGAGAGGAGCGATATTTCCTCCAGGTATTGCGGGAGCAAACCCTGAGCAAATATTAGTCCGCCTAGCTCAGACGCCCATACGTAAGAGTAGCAACTCAAGGTGTGTCTCTTGGTCTCGGAATCGTAGCTATGGCAGCAGCCGCCGGTTCCGCGTGAAAAGGGTTTTGTACTTTGGAAAAGTGAAAGAAGCAGGTTGTGCTCTGGTTTTAATGGGCAACGGTGGTGTGCTTCTGTTGTGGCATCTTTCCGTTTGGATGGAATGGAAAATAACAGATAAAAGTTCGGTTTTAACTCTTGGGATGTTAACGTGTAGGAAATAGAAAAATGGATGATTGCATTCAGTGGTTTAAACTCCCAGCCGCCTTTGCTTGTCATAAAAGCAATTTATAAATAAAAGCCATTGTGAATTACTGATGGAAACTGTGAGGACTTTTTCAAAAAGTTCCTTGTGTTGAAAGAGACTCAAGGCCTTAACGCTGTTGTATTTAATGTGCAAGAGAGAGTTACTGTCCTAAGGAATAGTGGCTGGAATACCTAACTTTTGCCACGTAAAAATAAAACAGTCCGGCTGAGTTTATTTGGTTTTGCTGACAGCCGTATACAACTTTTCAGATCCGTTCCTGAGAGACAGAAAGAGTCCAGAAGCTTCTCCTAGTATTACATTAGATTAGATTGTTTATTTGTACATGAATGAAACTAAGTAAAGACGCTGCACAAGTAACACCAAAATTTGGTTTCGCAATTTGGTTTCGCTGCTGTGTTGTACGTAAACAAGCACAACTTATTTAGAAGAAAATGTGGTTAATGCCGGAAACACAAAAGATCAGATGTGTTGGGTGTGCGTGTGTATAGTCCCACCAGAATAAATAAAAACAATTAGACTTAATTGTTCCGTCTGTAAAGACAAAACAGCCTTAATTTGAGTGAATGTTGACAGCAGTTTATCCCCAGCACTTGACATTGGAGGCAAGCAGTGAATTTCATTAATAAAGCTGTCAAAACGTTTTAGGGTAGCGAAACTATGCATTCAACAGGTCATAAAGGCTATAAATATAACACGCATGATATAAATCTTAGCTTGGTGAAAACCTTCTCTTGAACAGCGTGTACAGAGAAGAGGGCTCAGCCCCAGGGAGAGCGCAAATGTTTACTTTCGGATCAGGACTTTGGAGAGAGGGGCAAACGGGGCCTTTGGGGGGATGAAATGGGGGCCAGCCATTGGTCCATTCCTAAGGCGTGTTGTTCAGCCGCTTGGCCTTTCACTGTCCAAGGCCTTGTTTTCCAAAAAAGGGACGTGGAAACATTTTTTTTCCCCTCCCGCTTGTGAGCTAATTCTCCACGTGGGGCTGGGGAGGTTATAACAGCTACTGCCTTGTGCTGGCACTCAAAGGAGGCATTCTGTAGGAATCCCGGTGTTTGCTCCTAGGAGTACTAGCTGTTAGTAAAGGTGGTGCAAATTCTAGCATCTTCCAGGGAGGTATTCTGCCGCTGGCGAGAAGGAGGCAGATGGCGGGGGCACTCTTGAATACGGTCCAAGCCAAAGTCTCTGGGGGCCTCATCTGGGCTGAGTTTTTCCCCTCCTGCTCCTTTTCTCAAGGCTGCAGCAAAACCAGGTCAATTTTATTTTTATGAATGAAAGTAGAGAGGCATTGACTGTGTAGGTCATTCATGAGAGTGGCAGTGATGATTAGGGAGGTCACGGAACTCCTCCTTGTGCAGCCGGGAACATGCAGCCACCCTATTCAGCCGCCACAGAATAGACACGGAGATAAAAAAGCATTCAAATTTGCATTCGCATTCAGATAAAGATATAACTCGGTACGGTTGGTGCATGTCAAGTAGCAGGCTACTTCGGCTGCAGACGGAGCAGGGCGGACGGTTAGGAACCCCACAAAGTGTCGTGCTCCAGTTGTGGCCCACTGCACTTATTTTTTAAAAACCCAAAGAAAAATTAATCTGCTTTGCGCCTCGAACGCCTCTTTTTTCCTCCCCGTTTACAACTTCAAACCGAAGAGGTGCTTGAGACAACTTCTTGTTGATTTGCAGTTGTAAACCAAACATACAAGGATACCTAAGAGAACAGATACACACACCCCACAGAGAGCAATTGTTCCGCCTCTTGTGTTTATTTTAGCTGGGGATAATTGTGTCCACTTTCCAGGCTCCGGTGGGATGATGTTACTTTGAAAAGCAATTAAAAATAATATTTTCGCTTTTAAAACCTACAGCACCTTAACACAAAGTAACGTTTTGCAACTGTTGCAGCCAAAGGGAAAGGAATAAGGAATAAGCATGAGAAACGGCTTGGACACTAAGCCAGAAATGGTTTGAGCAGATTTGGATGGTAGCTTTTGGTTTCTGGCTAACGGCAGTTCTTAAATCTAAAGCTGTAGTGATGAACTATGACTTGTTTGAAATAAACCCTGTTTAAATCATGGTCAAATCCACAGGAGGTGCACAATGGGCATGGAGAAGCTCTGAATCCAGTTTAGCTTCTTTAAAAGGCCCTTGCTTTTAATGAGTTTAGTTCATTTCAAAGGTTAGTCAAGGTCCGGCCAATCAGAATTATACAATAACAGAGCTGGAAGGGACCTTGGAGATCATCTAGTCCAACCCCCTGTTCAGGCAGGAAACCCTATACCATTTCAGACAAATGGCTATCCAGTCTCTTCTTAAAAACTTCCAGTGTTGGAGCATTCACCGCTTCTGGAGGCAGGTGGTTCCACTGGTTAATTGTTCTAACTGTCAGGAAGTTTTTCCTAAGTTCTAGGTTGCTTCTCTCCTTGATGAGTTTCCATCCGTTGCTTCTTGTCCTGCCTTCTGGTACTTTGGAAAGTAGGTTGACCCCCTCTTTTTTGAGGCAGCCCCTGTTCAAAATCACAAATTTTGAATACAGATCCACCAAGATAAATACTATGGTTGTGCATGGCTCAAACATTGATCAGTAGAATTGCTTCAGAATGTGCAGGAACACTCTTGGTATAAGAGGCTACTTGTTATAAGTAACTTCAACACAGGCCACTACAAGGTTTTTATAATGCTGTCATTCTGAACTGAAATTGTCCCAGGGGGCCTGTTTGCTTTACTTCAAATATGTTCACGTGTCCTTTTAATTTTTCTGCTTAGGGATCAGTGAGGAAAGTTCCCTGGTCACCCCATGTGCATTTTATTAAAGAGAACAATTGATCTATAGTATAAACATTTCAAGAAAATTGTGATGACTACAGTGGTTTTATTTATTTTGCTCAGCATCACTTTCTTGTTTGAAACAGGATCATCCTGACAATGTGCTCAGAATCATACCAGTTTTGACTGGCATGTGATGACCACAAGATTTGTTATCTTGCTAATTTTAATTGTTTTTTGGGGTTTTTTTGGGTGGGTGAGAGTCTTCTTCCTTTTTTAAAAAAAAACAAACAAACAGCCAAGCCATTTCCCATTATATTTATAGTTCTTAGTATTTCCCAATCTGTAGTTTGTAGAAATGATCTTGTGATTCATGGGGAATGGAAAGAAAATATTTGGAACATATTCGGTATGATTTTGTTAATTGTAGTTCGTTTTGCTTCACAGGCATCCTTGTTCAATGAAACATTTCTCTTGTTTGAAACAGTGGCACTTGTGTGTGACACAAATGTGAAATGGTGCATTTTGCACCCTTCAGCAGTTAGAATGTGGGAATCCAAGTATGAATCAGTGGGTTTTGCCTGGTGTGGTTAAGAAAGAGTGGATTCCTTGGTGCTCTTTGAGCTTGGTGGTTTTCTTGCAGATGTTTCATTACCCAATTAGGAAACGTCATCAGTGACCAACTTTTAAGAGTTTAAATGGCTTGTGTGATGGTCCATGAAAGTGTCCAGCTACAGCGGTTTCTAGGGTTTGCGAACTTTTACCGGCAGTTCATCCCCTCCTTCGCTGACGTGGCCCCGCCGCTGACTCAGCTGTTGCGCACCAAGCGATTAACTGGAAAACCTCGCCCAGGACAACCTCTTGTGATTTAAGAGACTGAAGCCATCACAGATCCAGACTTAGGATGACTTAAGAATGCAGAAGTGGGTGATGTAAATAATGTTGCAGTGACAGACAGAAGCCCAGCCCCTTTTGTGTGTTATGCATTGTGATATTCCATGCAGGGATGAAAAAGGTGAAGCTTGCCACAGGACTGTCCAATGCTGTTTTCATAACTTGGATAAAGGCCCCAGAGCTTAGAGGTTGTAAGAGGCAGAATTTAAAAATAGCAGTGCTTAAAAAAAAAGAGAGGTTAAAACAAATACATGATTGATTTTTTTTAAAAAAAAGGATTATGTGTGCTATGAAAATGATTTGGGGGAAAAAGCTTCCCCCCCCCCTTCTGGGTTCATTAAAGATGCTGCTGCTTTAATGAGTAAAGCAGCAGCAGCTTTAAGCAAGTATTAAAGCCATGTGGCCTTCGTATCCTTGGGGATGGTTCAGCAGGGACAAGAAAACACCAGATGTGAGAGATAAGGAGGGCAAAGGGATTGTGGGACGCTTGTGTCCTGGTTTAAAAGGTCTCGGCCTGTTGTGTTAGGATAGAAGTTGAGCATTTGTTAGCTTTGTGTTAAGGTGAAATGGTAGCCCTCAATTTACGATGCGTGATGGAGACTGCCCACCATTTTCTTGTGTGTTTTGATGGTTGTAAGGAATGCAGGTCACCCACGTGACTGATGCAATTTTAGAACCGTTTTTGTGGCAGTCGTTAAGTAAACACCATCATTGTTAAACGAATGTGGCAATCATTAAGCAAGCATGATGGTTGTTAACCAGAGAACTGGCTAACTAGGGGCTGAAAACCAAAAGTAAAAACCCAGTTTTCAGCAAAACTATCAGAAAACGCAGTCATGTAATTTCAGGATGCTGCAAACAGCTCTAAATGTTGCCAAACGCCCAGTTATGGTCATGTGATCACATACCACATGACCACAGGTGGGGTGTTTAGCATTGGAACTGGGTTGTAAGTACCTGCAGGGAGATTAGTTGGAACATTGGATAGTCACTAAGCAAGCAGTTGTAAGTCAAGGACTTCCTGGTTTGTCATGCGTTCCAGTGAAATCATATTAGAAAAAAAAATTCCTATGAATTGACTTATTGGGACATTTGCTTTTTGGGCATCTTTGTAGCAAACGTCTAAAATTGATCACAGTTTGTTGCTCTTCAGCATTAAGAACCGGCGTTCCCAGTTTCCTCGCCCTCATTGTCTTCCCTTCCTTTTTGCAGTTCTTTTAGACCGTAAAATCATGCACCAGACTTTTAATCGACTTTGTGTAACGTCGTTAGCAAATGTAACTGCAAATAGTGCCTTTGGGTTATACCTGATAAATGGTATTTAATCTCTTAACGCAGAGTATGATAAAAAATTCACCTTCATCGTCTCTCGCTCGGTCCAAAGTCAGTGCAATTTCCAGTTTTGAGTTGGCTTCACTACCACCTCAAAAAAGGCCATAAAATTGGGTCGGTCACCTGGGCAGGCTTCATTACACTCATGAGGCAAGGACTACCTGTGGCTGAAATCTTACTACTGGTATGGTAGTCCAGATGCAGGAGCACATGGCTCCACTTCTGTTATGGTCATAGTAGTGTTGGATGAGGAGAGATATTCTTAATGAGCATCTGACCTCAGTTTGGTTTCTAGCTTAGCTTCTTATGGTGAAGAGTAGAGTAGAGTAGAGTAGAGTAGAGTAGAATAGAATAGAATAGAATAGAATAGAATAGAATGAAATAGAAATAGAATAAAATAGAAATAGAAATAATAGAATATAATAGAATAGAAAATGGAATAGAATAGAATAGAATACAGGAAGAGAAGAGAAGAAAAATAAATAAAATAGAGAATAAAATAGAGATAGAATAGAAATAATAGAATAGAATAGAATGAAATAGAAATAGAATAAAATAGAAATAGAAATAATAGAATATAATAGAATAGAAAATGGAATAGAATAGAATAGAATACAGGAAGAGAAGAGAAGAAAAATAAATAAAATAGAGAATAAAATAGAGATAGAATAGAAATAATAGAATAGAATAGAATGAAATAGAAATAGAATAAAATAGAAATAGAAATAATAGAATATAATAGAATAGAAAATGGAATAGAATAGAATATAGGAAGAGAAGAGAAGAAAAATAAATAACATAGAGAATAGAATAGAGATAGAATAGAATAGAGATAGAATAGAATAGAATAGAGATAGAATAGAATAGAATAGAATAGAGATAGAATAGAATAGAGATAGAATAGAACAGAACAGAACAGAATAGAATATGGAATGAGAGGGGAGGAGAGGAGAGGAGAGAATGCAGAATAAAATACTTTATTGGCCAAGTGTGATTGGACACACAAGGAATTTGTGTCTCTGGTGCATAATTCCAGTCATCTGTTTGGGTAACCGGAGTCCCCGTTGGTCAGCCAAGTCCTGTCCAGTTCTCAACCTCCGTAATTTGAAGATGTGTGGACTGAGCTGAAACACCCTCCTAGGCCTTCTGAGCAGCATCATTCAAATTTGCTGGGACTTGGATGCCCTTGGATACTAAAAGAAGAAGCATATGTGGTCTGGTCTGGTCTGGTCTAATTTTATGGCATTGCCTTCAGTTGTGGCTTACGAATGTGGGCAAGACGCATGAAAGGGTTTGTCCAACCATTTCGTTTAATCCGATCCTAGCATTTAATCCTGAAAACTGCCCTATTATTTCTTCTTAATGAAAGGCAATATGTAAAACCAGGGAACGAAATAATACGATGCAAAGAGGAGTCCAGACAGTTTCTGAAGATGGAATAGTGGAAAATGTGCCATCTTATTCTTCACTTGGCCTCAAACTGTTTCTGTCGGGAAGTTTATCCTGATTTTTACCCCGAACGTCGGCTGTTTAGGAGACTGCAGGAATCGCTCGGGCTCCGTTTTATTTTAGATTCAGGCACCAGGATTGAATCCCATTCGAACTGTTAACAGTTTTAATTATAGACCTCGGTAAGAACATGTCCAAATGGGTGCCATTTTCTCCTGGCCTGCCAGAATACGAATAAAGGTGCCGGGGGGAAAGTCGATAAATTAACCTTTGCTTTGGCTGATTGTTTTGGGAGTTTCCCCCAAGTGCTTTTTAAAACATGTCTCATTTTATAGTGAAGGACCACATAGCCCCTTTCTTTGACTGTCTGTCAGGGAGCCGATCAAGCCGTTGCAATGAACGGATGCAAAAAGAGAGAAAAAAACTTTTTTCCAACTGAAAATCGTTCCCAGCCTAGCAAAGGGCCCGTCGGCTTTTGGATTCTGAGCTGGCAAACTGGTGGGAGTGACTTTGCACAACACAAAGATTAAAAAATCCGGGAGGAGCGCACACCTGGTGTTGCTGTTTCTCCAGGTATAAAATACAAGGCGTTCCGATACAGCTAATCCTCGACTTAACAGCAGTTCATTGAGTGACCGTTCGAAGTCACAAAATGGCGCTGAAAAAAGTGACATGACCGTTTTTCACACTACCGTTCTCCATGGTCATGGGATCAAAATTCAGATGCTGGGCAACTGGCTTAAGATGGTCACAATGTCCTGGGGGTGGTGATCACCTGTTATCCTTCACTGAACTTCTTATGAGCAAAGTCAATAGGGGAAGGCAGATTCACTTAACAATCGGGTTATTAACTTATCAACTGTTGCATGGTAGGTCGTAAAATGGGGCAAAATTCACGTAGCCAACGTATCACTTAGCAACAAATATTTTGGGCTCAGTTGTGGTTGTAAGATGAGGATTAGCTGTATCGGTAAGCATCCTATCTTGGTCTCACTTGTACAGGGAAAATATCAGACGACACAAGGCAGAGATAAAGAGCAGAATGAAAACAGAAAATGGCTGGTAAAATGACTTCTGGGTAACTCCATAGGAGACAAAGACTACTTGCTGGTGTTTTGTGAGACACACAGCCTGCTTCTTTGGGAGCTGTGTTGAAAGCCAACTTGGCAACAGAGCTCCCCTCCTTTTCCACAGCTTGGATTCTGTGGAATTGAATGTCAGCAACCAGCTGAGAATCTCCCCCCACCCTATTTAAATTATTCTTCTGTAGTGGGGAAATACTGTTGTATTGTGCCAAGAAATGAACGTTCTTCAAATCCACTTTGTGACTGGATCTTCGTGACTGACATTTGGCGAAGGCTATTGTTGGAAAGCGGCGTTTCTCAAACTTGTTGACTTTAAGAAGTTTTACTTTACAAGAAGTAACTGGAGGAAGATCTTTAAAGAGAGAAGCAACTTTGAACCAAGAAAAAACAACCAGTGGAACAGCTTGCATCCAGACTGGAGGTTTTCAAGAAGAGACTGGGCAGCCATTTGTCCAGAACAGTATAGGGCAGGGGTTCTCAATCATGGCAACTTTAAGACTTGTGGACTTCAACTCCCAGAATTCTGGGAGTTGAAGTCCACAAGTCTTAAAGTTGCCATGGTTGAGAACCCCTGGTATAGGGTCTCCTGCTTGAGTCGCGGGTTGGACTAGAAGACCTCCAAGGTCCCTGCCAATCCTATGTTCTAAGATGTATGGACTTCAATTATGCTGGCTGAAGAATTCTGAGAGCTAAAGTCACACGTCTTAAAGTTGTCAAGGTTGAGAACCAGTGTTGTCAACCATAATAATGCATCTCCAGCATAGTATCTCCAATGTTGCTGTCCCCATAATGGCAATGCATTTTATATACTCTCTTGGTTACAAATAATTTCAGTAAGAAGGCAAGCTATTAAGTGTCATATAAAGAGGGCTGGTGTTTGATTTCAGGCTCTCTATTATGGTATCTGCTGCAGAATTGTTTGGATCTACTCTGAAGAAATAATCTAGATAAATACCAGGACATATTACCTTACACAGTATTACCCAGAAATAATTTCCTTGGCCGATAGGAACCTTGGAAACCTGCTCTCTGGGATGTTGTATTATGTTGCTTTTCACACTGAGGCCAATACGCAGAAGGTAAAGGAAAGAGCAGAAGATCTGAAAGAAGGATCTGACCTTCCTAAATTAAGTTCTAGTAGAACACGGGTCTTCCAACTTGGCCCTTTTGTGACTTGTGGACTTCAACTCCCAGAATTCCTCAGCCAGCTGGCTGAGGAATTCTGGGAGTTGAAGTCCACAAGTCAGAAAAGGGCCAAGTTGGAAGACCCCTGTAGTAGAAGAACGAGAGAAAGAGGGCATGCTCTCTAATAGGCAGTGGTTATTGATACATTGACTACTACTTATGCCAGTATTATTTCTTTCTCCAGCTGGATACAGGGAAAACTTGAAGCTCCACTTCACGTTTCTCTGAAGTGATCTGAAGACATCCAGATACTGCTATCACCTCTTAGTTGAAGGAGTGAGTTGATTCAATCTCCTTCAGTCTGAATCACCCTTTTGAAGTTTTGCAGAGATACCAATCTTTGTTCCGAGCATTGTGCTCAAGCTGCAGTGGATTTAATCATCTGATTTTGATCCTCACTCAGTAAATTTAATCATCTGATTTTGATCCTCACTCAGTAATGGCCAAACCGCTCTCTCTAGTTGGTTTAGCCATTAGAGAAGGGTGGAACACAGTGTGAGATTTCTTGATAACTTATCTGGGCTGAGTATATGCCCCCCTTGATGATCTGGCTGTAGCCTACTGCAGTTCTTTGATTCCCTAGATATTTTATGTTTCTTCAAATTAATGTTTGTCTCCTTCCCCTTTCTAGATAACCAGGGCACCTTTGTTCAAATATTCAGGTTTAAAGTTCAGCCAGCGTTTACTTTGCTTTGGTAAATGTCACTGTAATTTAGCAGTGGGAATCAAAGCCACCCCTGTGCTTGTTTTAATCGTTTCCCAAAACTGCAAGTCTTGCTTGCAAGAAGTGTGAGAACATTCCTAGCTACATGGGCAAGCTTAGGTCCTTGAGAGAAAAACGGCAAAGCTTTCAGAGGCCAATTGAGGCTCTCTGCAGAAGCCCTTCACTGTGATGTGTTTGCAAAGAAGAAGCGATTCCTTCAAGCAAGGCATGGTGAGGACTCTCTGCTCTGCCAACTTGGCCCCAGGGTAATGAAGAAGGAGAAGGAACTTCCCCAGAAAAGGTGTAGGTTAGGGGCCTATTCAGGAGAACCTCAATGAACAATAATCAGCATAAGACTTAAAAAAAGCAAAAGGGAGGAGAGAGAACAAAACATAATTTAGGTACGACAACTCCCCATGCCCGTCACTCTGCTTAACAGCTAATTCCTACGACACTGTCAAAATACTAGTAAAGCTGTATTACTATGATGTTCCTCATCTTTCCTACTACCTATCCTTATCTGCTTATGACTATAACTTTGCTGCTTGTATCTTACAATTTATATTGTGGGGTTTTTTTTGTACCCTAGTATGATTTATGTTGTTTACTTAGCTAGTACTCTATGACAGATGTGTCAAACACAAGGCCCGGGGGCTGGATGCGGCCCGTGAAGTTGTTTCATGTAGCCCATGAAACCTTCCTGGAAACAGTGAGGGAACAGCCCCCTCTGCCTTGGCCCTGGCCCAGGCCGGCCGGGAGCCAATGTACAATTTTGTGGTGGCCATCTATACTGAAACGCATTCAGTCTTAGCTCCATAAGCCCCCCCCCTTGCATGGCCTGAGAGGGACAATGAGGCTCCTCCAGTGGACCATGCCTTGGCGCTTGCCCTGGTCCCACCCCCTTCTGCCAGAGACCTCAGATCTGTCCCACTCCTGCCCAGGCCCCCATAGGCACCCTTGAGGCGAACGATGTAGAGCTGGCCACACCCACCCAGCAGGCCACACCCACTCCATCCACGCCCACCCAGTAGGCTGCATCCAACCTGGCCACACCCACCCGGCCCCCTGAGGGCAACCACAGTGCTGTTGCGGCCCTCAATGAAATTGAGTTTGACACCCCTGCTCTATGACTATCACTAAGTGTTGCATCTTATGATTTATGAAGAAGTGTTGTGTTTCACAATTTATGATGAATGTATTTTCATGTTGTATATGATCATGATTATCACTATTACTTGTATGTACACTGCGAGACCAGAGACAACTTCCTTGTGTGTCCAACCACACTTGCACTGGAGACAACTTCCTTGTGTGTCCAACCACACTTGGCCAATAAAGAATTCTACTCTACTCTACTCTACTCTACTCTACTCTACTCTACTCTACTCTACTCTACTCTACTCTACTCTACTCTACTCTACTCTACTCTACTCTACTCTACTCCACTCCACTCCACTCCACTCCACTCCACTCCATTCTTTATTCCATATTCTATTCTATTCTACTCTACTCTACTCTACTCTACTCTACTCTACTCTACTCTACTCTACTCTACTCTACTCTACTCTACTCTACTCTATTCTAGCCAGAGGAACCTCATTCTATTCCCTCCTGCTGTTCAGTGGCTTCTTCCACACGTCTCCTGTTTAGAGGCTGCGTCTTTGTGGCAGTTGTCCTAGATTAGGGGTCTTCCAACTTGGCCCTTTTCTGACTTGTGGACGGCTGAGGAATTCTGGGAGTTGAAGTCCACAAGTCATAAAAGGGCCAAGTTGGAAGACCCCTGCCCTAGAGGCTACGCTTGTAAAAAGGTATATTTGGTTGTTTTAGGAATATGGAGATTTAGGTGTTGATAATCCATTCTCAAAACTTAAAAAGCACCAAAAAGGTTAAGGGGACTTTATGTTCTTGTGAAACATGATACAGAGTCTGGAAGTAAGAAAGTGGGCTTAGAAAAACATGTTTTGGGGAAATACTCAGTCCTTTCACAGGACTGAAAGTAGGAAAGTAGAAAGTCGTATAGTTTCAGTGTGCCACAGTCCACTCAGATTGATCGTCGTATACAGGTCCTCCACTTATGACTGGCTGTCTATGGAGATTCCCATAACTGGCTGCTTAGAGGCCATTCAAAGTTACGACGGACTTCCCCAAGACTTCTTATGACTCAGATTCGGCGTTTTAATGACCAGAATGACTTATGACTAATTTTGGGCTCACAGTCATAAGCTGAGGACCATCTGCACAAGAACCTTGGCCCCCAGTCAGTTTTCATCTTGGCCTCGGTAGGCTGAATACGACACCTGTTTAAATGGTACAATCTCAGATCTTATTTTGTGTCAAAGCTAAGCAGAACAATTGGATACAGGTTTATTATAATCCAGGTATAACGAGAGAGGAAGAATCCATACATTTGAAGTTAGATGCAAGGCCAGGCTGCTGGGTTTTATGAACCTCATACCACGTCGTACGAATGCAACTTTCTGATTTCCAAAGGGGATACATTTGAAAGATACAGACCTGTCCAGTTTTTCCCCATGTCACTTGACCGAACACCCCCCCACCACTGAAGGCCAAGCAGTAAAGATCCGAAGTCCTTGGACAGGATCTAAATAGGACCACAGCAGTTCTTTTTTTTTTTTGAAAAGGTTATATTGATTTTCCAATTTCACATTTAAATATTTGAAAAGCAACGTGGTGGCTGAGTTGGCCAATAACTCAATAACATACAAATATCTTTAGTACAGATCTCAAAACTATTACATTGAATATTTCCCCTCTTTTCCCTTTGGTATTTACTGTCTCATATTTGAATTAATACAATTCTTATTATATCGATTAAATAAAAATAACTTTCTTACGTTTATCAACGTAAGCAGTTCTGTTTGCTGTTCTGTTCTCCCAGAGCAGGAGTAGGCAACCTTGGCTCTTTTATGACTCGTGGACTTCAACTCCCAGAATTCCTGAGCCAGCATGGCTCAGCTTGGAAACCTCTCCCTTTCCCCTCAGCATGGCTGGCTCAGGAATTCTGGGAGTTGAAGTCCGCAAGTCGTGAAGGGGCCATAGTTCCCCCATGCTGGCTGAGGAATTCTGGGAGTTGAAGTCCATGAGTCATAAAAGAGCCAAGGTTGCGTACCCCTGTCCCAGAGGAAGAGTTGGAGACTCAGAACTTAAGAAAACTGGGCTGCTTCAACGTGCAGGTGGTGGGGCATCTAGCCTCCTTCTGAGCCTCTCTCTGCAGTGTTGTTTGAATTGTGCTTTATTGCTGCCTTCGTGCGGAGCTGTGGCCCGAGGGGAGCCTTCATGGAGCCACTCTGATCTTCCACCAAAGTTGCTTTTGGTCCCCAGGACAGCAAAAACAAACAGGAATCTCATAGAAGGGAAGAGCCAAACCTTAGGGAAACTGAGTCTCTCATGGGAAAGATTGAACCTTCCTTGTTTTCCTCCCTAACTTTGGAGGAAAAGGCCATGAACCAAGCGGGAAGGCGGTTCTCTTTTCTGCATGTTTAACAAAGGCAGTCCTCAATTTTTCGGTCGCTTGCTTAGCCATTGTTCAGAGTTACGCCAAACCTGCCTGGGAAGTACTTAACGATTCACATCTGAGGTTCTGACGGAGGGGCCCATCCCCACCATCCCCCTCGCGGGCCCATGACGCCCTTCGGTCACTCGGCAGATGAGGCACATTTGCTGCCCTTTGCAGCATCACCCACATTTTAAAATGGGGTTGCCCCCCAAAAATCCTGGCAATTTCTGGGGTTTTGGAGGGGAGGGGGGATAAGACTGGCTCCTGGGGCAAAACTCACTTAACAACTGTCTAACAACAGAAATTTTGGGCTCAATTGTGGTTGTAAGTCAAGGACACCTGTAACCTGGTCGTTACAGTGGCTTCCTCCGTTGACTTCGCTTGTCAGAAAAGGTCACAAAAGGGGATGATGTGACCCCCCCCCAGGACGCTGCGACCGTCGTAAACATGAGTCAGTTTGCCAAGGGTCTGAATTTCGATCACGTGACCGTGGGGGAGGCCACAACGGTTGTAAGTGTGAAACGGTCATAAGTCCCTTTTTTTAGTGTCGTCGTACCTTTGAACGGTCACTAAATAAACTGTCGTGGACTCCCTGTAAAACTCACTCCGGGGCTAGCCTCGGGAAAGCTTATGGGTGTGTGTTTGTATGTGTGGAGAGTGTCATTGCCAGCCTGGACAGTTTGCTTTTTATCAGCTCCTGCACAAGGAAAAACTATGCAAAACCTGTCAGGCACATAATCAACCTTTAATTTCAAACACACTTTTTGTGTCATTTCCCCCCTACACACACCCCTCCGATGACAGTCCAGGGTGTGCAGTTACAGGACTTTTAAAAATTCAGCCGTCTAATGCAACAGTGCAAAAGCAATGAAGAACTCATTAGAGGGGGAAAAATCTCAATAGAGCCAATCTGGAGGTGCATACACGCACACGCGCACACAATCTTCTTGGCTAATCACAAGGAACAAACCTGCAGCTAGGATCTGCTTGCAACTGCAGCCCTGGGGAGGGGCGGGGAAGGGGAGGGACACCAGAGGAGGCCACCAGGTGGCACCAACTGATCTCTGAAAGGCTAATAAAAACACAGCAAAGGCCTAAAAAAAATGGAGCAATAGACGTTTTCCACAAGTTCTCTTGGATTCTCGTGTAGATTGCTTGTTTTTTTAAAAAGACATTTACTTGTTTTTGTCAGCAGTTTTTCTGGAGGGGTGTTCACAAGGAGATGTGAAGTCACGTGATGAGGCTGAGTGTTTGAAAAAGCTGTTGACACCTCTAGGAAGACGGGTGCCCACCAAACGTTAGTTGCTGTCCCCTCCTCCTTCGGCCTTCCATCTTTCCCATCCTTGAGGTCTTCCCCAAGAAGTCCTCTCTTTCTATCTGGTGGCCAAAGTGTTTGAGCTTCAGCTCCAGCCTCTTTCCTTCCAAAGGACAATCAGGGTTGGTTTCCGTCAGGGTTGACTGATTGGACTTCCTTGCAGTCCAAGAGACACTTCGGAGTCCGTCTCCAGCACACAATTCGAAAGCATCCATTCTTTGGTGCTTGGCCTTCCTCGTGGTCCAGCTCTCTCAGCCATACATGGTTATTGTTCAGTTGCTGGGCCATGTCTGATTCTACACAACCCCATGGACCACAGCATGACAGGCCCCTTTGACCTATGCTGTCTCCTGGGGTTTGCCCAATTTCACGTTCATTGTGTTGATGACACCATCTAACCATCTCCTCTTCTGCCATCCCCTTCTCCTTTGGCCTTCTTCTTTCCCAACATTGAGGTCTTCTCCACTGAGTCCTCTCTCCTCATTTGGTGGCCAAATTTGAGCTTCAGCTTCAGTCTCCGTCCTTCCAAAGGACGGCCAGGGTTGGTTTCCTTCAGGATTGACCCATTGGACTTCCTTGCAGTCCAGGGGACTCTCTAGAGTAGGGGTAGGAAACCTTGGCTCTTTTATGACTCGTGGACCCCAACTCCCAGAATTCCTGAACCCTACCCCTGCTCTAGAGTCTTCTCCAGCACCACAATTTGAAAGCACAAATTCTTCCGTGCTTGGTTTTCCTCATGGTCGAGTTCTCATAGCCATACGGGACTCCTGGGAAAACCATAACTTTGGCTATACGGACCTTTGTCGAAAAAATAAGAGAACAGCAGAAATGAGTAAAAGAGCTCTGAGAAAGATTTTCTCCAGTTTGGACTGAAACAAATATTCTTAAAAGTTGGAGAGAAGTGCTTGTCATTTCAATCGCAGAAAATTAACCAGATGGTCTCTTGCTTTGATGTTGGAGCTGCATGTGGATGGGGTGTGTTGCCTGGCTTGGCTTGCAGAGAATGAGGAGAAGAATTCTACGTTCATCCCTCACAGAAGTTTTTTTAAAAAAGAAAAAAAATCAAATGCCTCCTTGTCCCACACAGTATTCTGGCTTGTTTATGTAGTGTAGGTGGTCTTGATTTAACATCAAGGATAACATGGTGGTCAGCTTCTCTGAAATACCTGCTTACAAAAGAGATCCTAGAAGGTGATTGTAGAATATTATTTGAGGTTCTTGAGGAGGTAGTGATGTGGTAGCAGGTCTGGCCTGACCTTTCCATTAAAATACGGGAAACATGGGTGATACCCTGTGGTGCTCTTTCTAAAACCAACCGGGTTTCTACGAAGAACGCCATGCCGCGTGTTGGCTGTCTTTTGAATCCCAAGTACCAGGGGAAAGATGAAACCCCCTAAAAATAGAAGGTTCGTCTCTTTTTCAAAGCTTTACACCTCAGTGGCTTCTAGTCCTGCCGTGTGGGGAGCACAGCTTGACATTCGAAAGTCAGGTTTGATGCAATGGTCCTTTGGGACCAACTTTGGGAAAGTTAGTTAGTCTTCAAGAAAATCCATAAATATTCAGAGCAGCTCAGATAACTTTTGCGCTAACTTCTAATTGGCTTCAAAGCATATTTCCCTGTTTTAATGTTCTTGGGTAGTGGAAAATAGACTGTTGGGTTCATTTTCCCCACTAGATCAGGGGTGGGGAACCTTGGCTCTTTTATGACTGGTGGACTTCAACTCCCAGAATTCCCGAGCCAGCCACACTGAGGGGGAAGGGAGAGGTTTCCAAGCTGAGCCATACTGGCTCAGGAATTCTGGGAGTTGAAGTCCACAAGTCATGAGGGGGCCATAGTTCCTCTATGCTGGCTCAGGAATTCTGGGAGCTGAAGTCCACGAGTCATAAAAGAGCCAAGGTGGCCTACCCCTGAACTAGATGCTCATCAACTGCTAGATTTCTGCATTTGGGTTGTGAGAATGGGGTTTGACTTAACAGCAGCTTGGTTTCCTATGCTTGAGGAAGAAGTACTCAAGAAAGAGTGCAGAGAAGAGCAACAAAGATGATTAGGGGACTGGAGGATAAAGCATATAGGGAAAGGCTGCTGGAATTGGGGATGTCTCATTGAATGAAGAGAAGGACGAGGGGGGACATGATAGCAGTGTTCCAATATCTCGGAGGCTGCCACAGAGAAGAGGGAGTCAAGCTCTTCTCCAAAGCGCCTGAAGGCAGGACAAGAAGCAACAGATGGAAACTCATCAAGGAGAGAAGAAACCTGGAACTAAGGAGAAACTTCCTGACAGTTAGAACAATCAACCAGTGGAACAACCTGCCTCCAGAAGCAGTGAATGCTCCAGCACTGGAGGTTTTTAAGAAGAGACTGGACTGCCATTTGTCCGAAATGGTATAGGGTTTCCTGCCTGAGCAGGGGGTTGGACTAGATGACCTCCAAGGTCCCTTCCAACTTTATTATTATTATTAAGTATGGTAGTCCTCAACTTACAACAGTTTGTTAGTGACTGTTCAAAGTTACAACGTCATTGAAAAAAGTGAGTTATGATTGTTTTTCATTGCATTCATTCCTTCATTCGTTCCATTGCAGCTTCCCCCTGGCCATGTGATCAAAACTGAGATGCTTGGCAACTGACATGTACTCACAACGGTTGCAGTATCCCAGGGAGGGTCACATGACCCCCCCTTTTGCGACCTTCTGACAAGCAAAGTCAATGGGGGAAGCGGGGTCCACTTAACAACCGCATTGCTTTTAATTGACAGCTTTTAATTCACCTAAAAGCAGTGGCAAGAAAGGTTGTGAAATGAGGCAAAATCCCTTTAACAAATGTTTCACTTATCAACAGAGGTTTTGGGCCGGGTCGTGGTCTTGCGTTGAGGGTCCCCTGCACAGAGATTGAATTCCCAGGGGTGCAGCCCAGGGGTTCTCCAAACATGGCAGCTTTAAAACTTTAAGCGTGGCTGAGGAATTCTGGGAGTTGAAGTCCACAAAGTTGCCCCGTTTGGAGACCCCTGTGCAGCAGCACAAAACTAGTGTTCCGAATGCTGTTGGCGCGGTCCAGGCTGCAGCTACATGGCAGGAAATATAATTCTCAGCGGTTTCCATCCTTGGAGGCGAGAAGGTGCACTTGGTCCTTGAAGTCTGAAAACACCGTTTTAATGAGCTCGGAAACAGAAGGCCCCGTTGTATCCTTGTGAAAGGAATGTGTTGTCTCCTGCATCTCTACCTAGCACACAAAAGAGAAGGCTGGTGGTACGCAGTGTACTTTCGGCAGAAATTTCCCAAAACAGGCAGCCGTGAATGGGAAGGAGGAGGAAGGTTGTTTGAGGTGGGAATCGGGGGCCTCTTCTCAAAGGTTGAGTTGACTTTCAGAACATCAAACAGAACAGTTCAGCCGATGGATTTATTTGTGTCCCTCCCGTGTCTCGAAAAACAAAGTGTTTTTTTTTTTTAAAAAGTTAATATTTCCATCAAATAGTGACCACTGTGTTGCACCTAGCAAATTAGTAAATCTTGCAAAGAGCAATCAGGCTAAAAGGAAAAGAATGACTTGTGTGGGGAGATGCGTGAAATTTTATGGAGGATGAAACTGAATATTTAGAGAAATTTGTTCTCCTGGTACAAAATAACTTCACTGGAGCAGTTCCCATAGTTCCCGAGCAGGGGGTTGGACTAGAAGACCCCCAGTGTCCCTTCCAACTCTGTTCTTCTGTTATTTCTATGGGGAATGAAAAGCTTTTAACTTTGTGAGCGAGGCTGTTTGTTATGAGCAACTCTTTTTTTTTTCATTTTGTGTCCATGACAAAGACTGTGATTAACAGAGAGAAGTGGATGAAGGATACCGCAACAACAAAGATCGGAATAATTAAAATAGTATTTCACTGAGGATATTGAGAAAGGACATGTTTGTTTGTGGAAATCCATCAAATATATTTGTGTGAAGTGATTGTGGATGACTTTTGGGCTTCTTTACATTTTCCGTGCATGTTCCTACTTGAGTATCCAGGAAACCCCATGCATGGTAGTAGACAGGCACCAGGAAGATTCTGTAAGTGTTTGTGTAAGTGTTTCTGTAAGTGTGAAGTCCAGCCTGTGGAATAGCTGCTTTTCTCCAATCTGGAGGAGAAGAAAAAGGAGGAGGAGGAGGAGGAGGAGGAGGAATAATAATAATAATAATCATCATCATCATCATTTTTGGTGCTCCCTTGGTTTTTTTGCAGACATTTCACGTAATATCAGTGGTAGTTAGTGCTAGTACTAGATGGGTTTTTTAAATGGTTATTTCCTTGGAAACATAAATTGCAAGTACCTCAGATTCTTATCTTAAACCAGAAATACTTTTTTATTGACAATTGTCTTCGATCAAAGAGTTAAATCAACCAGGAATAGCGAAACTGAATGTAGCATTTTTAATTCAGTGCTGAAAGTACATCTAACGGTAGAATCACCCTTTTGTGCAACTAGGGGTGCATTGAGGCAGCACACAGGAGCAGAGCAAGTTGTTATGTGGACCTTGGCACTTAGTTTTGCAACCGCTTGAGTGGAAAGCCAAAATTACATGGAAAAAAGGAATTTTGGAAGGGTGAGAGAGCAACAGGCATACTAATCGGCCTCTATTTCTCCATGGCTGGGTTTTAATAACTTACTAGGCTAAAGCCCATTTCTTGAGTTTGTGGCTCAGTGTCTTATTCAACCAGCTTATAATTCTTTGTGTTGTGCAAAGCAGCTGAATTACTTCATTAACTTTACTTCGGTTAACCACAAATGTGGGTGTTGGGTGAACAAAGCCATTGAAATTGAAATGGCGTTGCTGGTAAACAGGCCGAATCAAGCCCTCTCCAAGACTGTGGTTACTCAGATTTTAGATAGCTTCTTTCTTTCTTTCTTTCTTTCTTTCTTTCTTTCTTTCTTTCTTTCTTTCTTTCTTTCTTTCTTTCTTTTTCTCTTTCTTTCTTTCTTTCTTTTCTCTCTCTCTCTCTCTTTCTTTCTTTCTTTCTTTCTTTCTTTCTTTCTTTCTTTCTTTCTTTCTTTCCCCTTTCTCTCTCTCTCTCCTCAAACGTTGGAATGTATGCATTTTAACTCACCTTGAAATGGGTTATCTCCCTCCTTTATCATGTCTTTTGATAGCACCAAGCCTTGGACTCTATAGTTGTTTGCCTAGAGATTATCATTGGGAGTTCAAGGCAAAAAGTAAACAAGACATTTCTAAAAAGACAGGAAATTGGGAAATTGGGGTGGAGCAGAAGAGTAATACAAAAGATCAGAAGAGATGGTGGTCTAAGAAATAATTGAAGGTGTTGCTTACCGTTGAGGTAAAATCCGTAAAAATGTATACTTGCAAACAAACACACACACACATATATATACCAGCTAGGATTAGAGGATAATTATAGAGTCCAGAATAACAAATACAAAGGACTCTACTTTAAAGCTTTTCATGAGATGGCTCTCCACCAAGGAGGTGTGTAGAATTCACATTAAAAATGGGGAAAATGCCACAGATCCAATGTTGGTATATTCACTTTATTTGTGAACTGTAACTTGAAGAAGCCTCACCTTTTTTGGGGTCTTGCCTGGTGCTATCAATTACTTTTTCAAAGTTCAGCTGATGGGTACAGCATGCAAAGCAGACTTTAGATGCAAAGTAGATGATCTTCATACCTGTGAATGCCTCAAAGAGTTCTTGTCACGAGACTCACAGAAAAGCAGAATGCAAGACTTAGAAGATGAGCCTTGAGTAGAACTGGTAGTCAACTCTCTTAGAGAAGTCCTGAGTAGTCCACTTCTGAAGAAAGGAACTCACCAAAAAATCAGTTCTCAACATCCTCTTCCTGGATCAAGATGTGGTCACTAAGAGTACTCACTCCTGAACGAACCGGATTCTCCAGACTTATTCTCTGGGATTTTTGAGACATTTCTCTTGAGAAAAACAGATATATAAATTTGATAAATAAATAAATAAATAAATACATACATTTCTCTATATCTATGGAGAATAATTCAGGTCATGCTTGCCCCAAAGGTGCTTTTTTCCAAAAGGCAATTGGCCTTCCTTGTCTTTTTCTTCGAAAACATATCACTTCTCATCCAAAAAGAACCAAACAAGCTTCTTGGATGAGAAGTGAAAAGTTTTCAAAGAAAAAAAAACCCAATAAAGTCCAGTTTGGGACTTTCCTGGTGGCACTCAAGGCTACCAACCGTTACAGTCTTTTGAATTGGAAGTGCCAGTTCTGCACTATTGTGATTCTCCTCCAGCCTGGATGACAGATTCTAGAAAGGAATAAAAAGAGAGCATTGTGGTGGTGGTCAAGATTCAGGGGCCCAGCCCACTCTGAGCTTTTCAGCATATATATAGGGTGAATGGGGTGCAATTCTTCACCATCAACCAGCTTTGTCTGTCTTGAGGGGCACTGATGATCTTATGGACTGATTGATGTTTATCTCCTTCAGAAGGAGATTTGCATAGAAATCACAGGACATATTATCATAAAGAAGTTACGATGTGTTCAAAGGAACCTCTTAGAATTAGACCTTGGCCTAGAAACCTGTTCATATTTTAAATCTTACCACTGTTTTCCCTTTGCTTCTATCTCATTTTTATTACGTCCTGCTGTTCATTTTAGATTCATTATTTCTTGTGCCTGGGCAAGTATAAAAACACTGTTATGTACTCAAGTGACAATGAGTTTACACGTTTTTGGAAAGAATGGGAATGATGGAAAGCTGGAAAAAAAAAAAAAAACCCAAGGCCAGGACTTTAAGGGCTTTTATGCTTCTTAAAAGTTCTCTTTTACTTGCTGTGGAAAAAAAAATACTGCAGGCTTTCTGGGCCTTGCAGCCAATGCTGGTTTTCAGTTGTTGTGCACTGGAGAGTAAATTTCACACTGAAACTAGGACAGTTGTAGTTGGAATGACAATTAATGTGCGCTGAGCATAATCCCGGTTGGAAACTGGTTTTTGAATGGAATTAAACCCCTGGCTCTTTTTCTCTCCCGACCCCCTTTTCCTGGTTTGGCCCTAGATGTTGGCTCTGGACCGGGGTGGCTTCCGTTTTAATTAGCTTGCCAAGCCAAAGTTTGGCCATTGTGTCCTTTTGTTGAATGATCCAAAGGTTGTCCTTTTTTCCTAACGAAGCTTTTTCGGGGGGCTCCAGCATCCTGGGTTTTCATCTTGAGATGTTGGATGCCAGCTGTCTGTTTTAAGGGAAGATTTAATCTGAGGGGTGACAAAAGGGAGAACATTTATCTGCAGACTTGCTAACTGAAGGGGGGAAGAGTTGAGAGGAAGAAAGACCCTTTGCAAAGTGGCCCAGAGGAAGCAGCATGTTAATCACGTTTTGAGGACTGAAAAATTAAGGAGGGATGGTGGGCGCTAAATCTTGTCTCCAGCCATTGTGCCAGGCTCCCAGCGCTTGCTTTGGAAATGAACTTTTAAGAACAATAGCGCCTGTCTCTACTGACACCCTGGCCAGCCACACAAAAGTGTCCCCTTGGCTCTCCGTGGAACTGTCAACGTCTCTCTTCTGAGAGACACAACATGAGAGGGAAAACTTCCAACGGATGTTTTAAAGTTAAAATTTGTTATGGCCCGTTGCTTTCTATTTTAGTGGCACCTGCAAACATTTGGATTCTTCCACGCATTTGGTCCAGGTGCCTTAGATGTGAGGAAAAATGGCAGCAGACTTTCAGTCTTGCCCCAGACTTTTCCATGAGTATCTGCAATTGGTCCAGATACCTGGACACTTGGAAGGTAGGTAGGTCTCCCAACACATCCCTTCCCTTGTGACCGGCCATTCATTGCTTGGAAGAGGGACGTTTGAGGAGAACTTCAGAGAAGTTTCCATGTGGTATAAGACTTCTCAGAGACTAGGACTCTTGACAAAGCACCCATGAAATTATAAGCGTTCATCTCTGACGCTTGGCCAACCTATTAATAATATGAGGCTGTGCAGAGAACATACAAAATGCTTCAGGAGCCAAAACCGAAACTCCGGAAAGAGAATTGTGATTGTGTTGCTCTAGCTGAAGTCGGATCCAATCCCATTTGTTGTCTCATGTGTTACTATGGAACACATACTAGGAAAATATGCAGCTTTCTTAATTTTTCAGAGAAATATGGTAGGCTTGCAGGCAACCTGTAATCTCCTGGGAGAACAATTTATTATCGTCAACGCAGAGATTTTCAAATATGTTGAGTACTATTCTTCCACTGTTTCACTATCGCTGAAACAGGGGCAAGGATATAATAATAATAACAACAACAACAACTGCAGCTTCCTGCAATAACTCCAGCAATGTTACAAAAAACTGCACTACTCGGAACATCTTATATAGGATGCTGGTAGCAACCAGTGTCAACCATCAGCGCCAGCCAATTTGAATGTTCAGTTGACCGAGGTTCATGTCTAATGAATAAAAGATGATGATGATGAGGATGATGATAATAATAAAGTTGGAAGGGACCTTGGAACTCAGGCAGGAAATCCTATACCATTTCAAACAAATGCCTGTCCAGTCTCTTCTTCAAAACCTCCAGTGTTGGAGCATTCACTGCTTCTGGAGGCAGGTTGTTCCACTGGTTAATTGTTCTAACTGTGAGGAAGTTTATTCTTAGTTCTAGGTTGCTTCTCTCCTTGATGAGTTTCTCCATCTGTTGCTTCTTGTCCTGCCTTCTGGCGCTTGGGAGAATAGCTTGACTCCTTCTTCTTTGGGGCAGCCCCTGAGATATTGGAACCCTGCTATCATGTCTTGAAAAAACTTATTGTAAAAAGCAGGATCTTGTGTCCAGAGGTAGAATTTCAGGAAGCGATGAATGAAAAACAAACATGGTAGTACACAATCAGTGCTACTGTAGTCTGATTTAATGTATCCCAAAGGCTCAAGAACCTGATTATCTTTCTCAAAATATCTTTCTGGCAGATGATTTAAGAAGTGAAACGAGTTTCCTCAAAGAATTGGTGGTTGGAAGTGGCGATACAGTTGAACTTCAGTGCAATACTCTGGACTTGCCTGTCTCTCTCCTCTGGTATAAAGATGGCGTTGGGATTTCACCTACCAACCGGACTCATATTGGGCAAAAACTCTTGAGGATTATAAATGTGTCCTACAATGATTCAGGCCTGTACAGCTGTAAGAAGAGACATTCGATGGAAATGCTCAAGAACTTTACGGTCCGAGTTACAGGTGAGTCAGTACCAGTAAAGGAGAATATTTGTAACTCAAGGTTGAAATGAGGGGTTCCCGGTGCTCCATGAGCTGGGTGGTTGCCTTGCAGACATTTCATGACCCATCTAGGAAACATCATCAGTGTTAGAAGAGAGGTGGTGGAGGATTGTGGGGTCTTTGGTGCTCTCTGAGTTTGGTTGTTTTCTTGCAGACGTTTCATTACCTAAATTAGGTAACATCAATGATAGAAGGGAGTGTGATTTGTAGAGGAGGAGGAGGAGGAAGAGGAAGATGTAGAGGACTGTGGGGTCCTTGATGCTCTCTGAGCTTGGTTGTTTTCTTGCAGACGTTTCATGACCCAAACTAAGCAACATCATCACTAGCTAACATCATCAGTCCTGATGATGTTACCTAGTTTGGGTCATCAAATACCTGCAAGAAAACCACCCTGAAGTGAGTCAGTCAAGTCATTCTGATGTCTCCTCGCTTTTGTCATTGGACAGCCACAAATGTTTGAATCCCACCTGAGGTCAAAGTTTGCCTCCAGTGAGGGCTGTCTGGTGACTCTCAGAACGGTTCTTGATATCCGGAGCCAGGGGAGGAACATTGAATTGGGTCTTTGATGGTCTGTCAGTTGCACTTTGGGATTCACTCCGGTTCCAACTTGCTATTGAAATAACCTGTCTTTGACTGCCAGGGTGGTCTATATGAAAGGCCATTCAGTCCAGCTAGCTAATTAACATTTCCCATGTCCCGTGCTGGGCTGCCTCCAGCCTGGCCAGATTCAGGATTTTGCCGTCTAGATTTAGTAGAGGCGAGATATGCTAACATCTGAATACAGGATCCGTTATGGCTGTGCCAGCTGGGAATACGGAGCCTGTGACGCCTGTTCCATTGTGATGTCCTTTTTCTGTGGCTTCACACACAGATTTAATAGCCTCCTTAATGCTAAATTATCTTGGCACGTTTGGGCAGGAGAAAGGTTTCTTCTGATTGGCGGATTTGTCTGCAGAAACGCACAATCGGTATTTTTGCTTCACAGGGCGAAGTGTCTTTACAGGCTTCCGAGTCGTTAAATATTTACACTTGTTCAATCCCGGAATCGGAGTCCAGATTAACCCGTTTTCTTACCTCTTTGTGAGTTTTAATCCTTTTATTGTTTTACTTTGTGCTTCTTTCTGGTAAGTCCGTGTTTCTTTGGAGAGCTAGGAAATAAGGGTTATTTCCATTCCTTACGTTGGAGCTTGCACAAGTCTCTTGACCCGACTTCAAGACTCGTTTTCAAGAGTTTTACTCCAGCGAGGTGAGACGACTTGGGTCAAACTCTGCTTTGATCGAAAGGATTCGTACACAGGTTTCTTGCACGCTCTCAGCTAAAGTTGGTTCGTGCTTTGGCAGACAGTAGAGTGTACAATTTTTTGTTTTTGATTGAATGCGTTTTAGTAAGTAAAGGACCAAGACAAAGAAATGGGTAGGATTGGAACTGAATTACATTGATTTCATTTTTGTTGGCATTTATTGGTTAGATTTTTTTAACCCATAAATCCTCCAAGAATTCAAAATAGTAGCCCTGTCTCCTCCTAATTTCTGTCTGTGAGATAGGTTGAGAAATGACAGCCTCTTAAGGTCATCTAGTGCAGGGGTCTGCAACCTTGACAATTTTAAGACTTGTGGACTTCAGCTCCCAGAATTCCTCAGCCAGCTATGCTGGCTGAGGAATTCTGGGAGCTGAAGTCTACAAGTCTTAAAGTTGTCAAGGTTGCAGACCCCTGATCTAGTGGGCTCCAAGGCTGGGGGAGTAAATTGAGGTCTCCAGCCTGTTAATCCAACATACGATCCCTATGCCACGTTGATTAATGTAACTCTCCTTTGCATGTGACATTTCTCCCCTTCACCACATTAAAAAGCAGACTTCCCCTTCAGCACATTAAAAAGAGCGACTTTTGGAAAAGATGCCAGGAGCACACCCTGCACCTTTCATGTTATGCACCCTTGAGTTCTAAAAAAAGTTAAACTTAGGCTTATTGTTCATGCAGGTTGAGGAATGCACTTTGTAACATGGAGGAGGGCAAAAGGGATTCAGCGTAGTGGTCTGGACGTGTTATTAGAATCCTATTTTTATTCCTATTTTATTGCAGCCCAGCGCGGAATCATAAAAATGTCCCACCTGAGTACATACAAATGAACATTTGCTGAGATACCCTATATTTGTACACGCGCAGCAATGATTGCATTAACCTAATTTTAAAATTGTGGAGTCGATGCTATTTTAAGCATCCTTGTTGTTGTTTTTTTTATTATTATAAATTTTTACAATTTTACAGTAAAAACCCCTTTCCCAATCCCTCCCAACCCACCCCAAAACCCTTCCTCATTCTTCCCAGAGCTGAATACAGGGTTAACTAAAACTTAAAAGAAAAAACTTTTAAACTCAAATAAACCTCAAACAAATATAATTGCATTCAATAAACAAATTATTAAATACTTTAACTCCATTATATATAAAAAACAGAAAGAGAAAAAGAAGAAAATAAAAAAATAAAAACTATTCTACACTTCTAAATAATGTCTTAAATGTTAAATATAAATTATTCAAAAGCTAAATAATATTTTCTTATATCATACTTATATTGTATAAAATTTATCCATCTTTTCCACACCAAGAGATACTTCTCTTGCGATTGATCTTTCAAAAAAAGCCGAAATTTTTGCCATTTCAAATAAGTAAGAAACTTTAAGAAACCATTCCTGCAAAGTAGGCAAAAATTCCTTCTTCCAATATTGTCCTATTAACAACCTTGCCGCTGTAGTTAAGTTTAACATTAAAAAAAAAAAGCATCCTTGTTGTGTGTTTATCAGGAGAGGGCATTTTAATACATTGTTCTGGAGGTCATGTAAATAATTACATCAGATTTATTAATTTTATTAATCAGTTTTATTGATGAAATAGGGCATTTTATTGGTTTTCTATTGAAAAAGAGTACTGGTTTAGAAACCACAGATAATTTGTTTGTAACCCGATCTAAATAATTTGAATAGCAAAAGTTTTCTAAATCAATTTAAAATAGTGTTGTGGAATAAACGGGAAAAAAATTCACACTGTAAATTCATCCAGAGGCTAAATTCAGTGTCGCCAGATTTTTCTTTTCCCAAGAACTCAGAAGAAATCTGGATCCTTGGACTACTTTTTCATTCATTTGCACTAAAATGGAATAAAGTCAAACTTACCAGCCGAGAAAGAGTCCTAAGAATCTGCATACTAAGTGAAAACAAAGAGTAAAAAAAACAATATTTTTTAATATATATATATATATATATATAACTAAGAAAATCTTTCCTATTATTTAGTGACACCAGTCTGAATATAGAATAGGATAGGAAAGGATAGGATAGGGAATGGAATAGAAGAATAGGATAGGATAGGATAGGATACGATAGGATAGGATACGATAGGATAGAAAATAGAATGGAACAGAACAGAATAGAATAGAATAGTTTATTTGCTGAGTGTGGTTAAACACACAAGAATTATATATACAAATTATAAAATAACAAGACAGTATATGAACTTTAAAGGCAACAACAATAACTAATAACAACAACAACAAAAAGTCTGGATAGTGGATGTGGCAGTGCCTGGAGACAGCAGAATAGACGAGAAAGAACTGGAGAAGATAACAAAATACAAAGACCTACAAATAGAAATAGAAAGACTGTGGCAAGAGCAAGCAAGGGTAGTACCAATAGTCATAGGCGCCTTGGGTGCAATTCCAAAACAACTGGAGCACCACTTGAACACCATCATCGGCATTGACAAATTCACCATCAGTCAATTGCAAAAGGCGGCCTTACTAGGAACCGCTTCCATCCTGCGACGAGATCTGTAATACCATCAAACATCCACATCTGCCTATCCCAGATCCTGGGTAAGGACTCGATAGGTAGAAAAAATGCCAAATCCAGTCTGAACATCTGGCTGACTGTGCAATGATGATGATGATGATCATCATCATCATCATAATAATAATAACAACAATAACTTTATTGTCACTTTGAATGTACACCAATCGGCATACATCAAAATGAAATTTCGTTGCATATAGCTCTCAAAGGGTCACCACCTCTGATATACACTCCTTGTTCGTGGCCAGCTCAAGTTTCAGATAGTCTGAAAGCCTTGTAACTAAGCCTTGTAGTAAAAAAACCCCAAAAACCCTTTATGCATTCTTTTGTAGGTTTAAGATTATTTCCTGTCACATTCTCTTGTCTTCTTATCCTTTACAAAGTGGTGTAGAATCATGTCTGCTTGTAAAAGAGACTCTCTTGAATGTAAGATTTATGAATTGAAGTAGGCCAAAGTTAAGCCAACTTTGCACATCCCCTGCTCTTTATCTGCCTTAAACCGCACTCTGCAAGCAACTTGAAGGCTATTGAAAGAAGCAGTCTTCTGTTTATGAATGAAGACATGAGGCATAAAGAATGAACAGGCATATACACTCCAGTTCCTTATTTAGACAGACGATTGGACCCCACTTTCAATTTTCAGGCCAGGGGGAATTGGAACTGGAGCAACCAGTAGCTTAATATGTTTGGTAAACGATGCGAGACAAATCAGGAGCCAAAACCCATTGTTGCTGCCGAATGAAAAAGATTTATACAATCTGAAGAGAAACCAAAGTCAGGGTGGAAGCAGAAATATGTGTCTCTATTTATTTGTAACCCACCATTTTTTCAGAGCCCAAAGTCTCTTAAGCTGGCTGCCGTTTTTCAAAGTGTCGGCTGCTTAAATTAAACAAGGAGACGCAGCGTCAAGACGGACATCTAGCAGGTAACTCGTAGCCCTCAACAGCCTAAGGTCAAGACTACAGCCTCGACCTTGACTCGTTCCAAAGCCCAACTTGGTTGCTGCATGCAGGCAAACAACCATTGTGGACACATCTAGGATCTTCATTAGTGATCTGACACACATGGGCTGCAAAATGTCCGTCCCTTGCTTATTCAGAAAACCCAGATATCCTTCTGGGTTTGGCTGGATATATAAGACACCCATGTAGTAGCAGAGGTGAGGTTTAATTCTGTTCAGCCAGCCATCCTGTTCATTTTGAAAGGATGCAATTGGGATCATGCTGAAGCTGGTATCTCAGAATAAAAGAGTTGGAAGAGGTTTTTTAGTCCAACTGCCTGCTGCAGCAGGGGACCCATATACCATTTCAGGCAAATTTTCCTTTTTTAAACATTTAAAACCATCTTGTAAAAAATCAGGAGGCAGAAGGAAGCCCGATGCTTTGCCTTAAGCCCGAGTGCTGTCACCAAAGCGTAGCTGAGGAAGGCTGCCCGCCCTGGAGGAGCCCACAATTTGCAATTGGTATCAATAGCTTTACATTAGCATAATCTGCTTTTAATGAATTTCCTCGGCTTCCTGGATATGTCTGTATAAATTATTTTGGTTCCTAGAAAAGTCATAGCTGAAAAAGCAGCGTTGGGACTGTAAATAAAGGCTTTTTCCACATTTCACTGGAGAGAGACTGCATCAAAGCAGTGCTGGGGAGTGGAAACATACGACCATCACCCCCAAATCCTGTTTTATTGCTGCACCCTGTATCTCATGTAATGTGCAAAGGATTGTATGAAATTAATAGCTGATAGACGGTAGTTGTTCAGCGTGGAGTTTAGTAGCAGATACCCACCTGGTTTAATTTTCAGCTTAAAGCTCCTCCATCTGAGACTCTGGGGGGGGGGGAAATTTAAAAAAAGGGGGTGGGACACTTCTGTGGAGGGATAAATAGAAAACATTTTCCTCTGGCTGTACTCTATCTCAAAAGCCTCCTTGTCCACCCATTGGGAGTTTTTAATCTCCAGGAAAGAAAGAGAGGTGGAGAATAAATGGATAATGGGGCCATTTTCAGGGGATGGAGTCCAAAACATCATGAAGGTGGTCACCACTGCCCAACGGATGCCCCACCACTATTTCACAGCCCTGAAAAGGACCATCATCTACTTTTTGATGCCCTACACACCAGTGTTTCCCAACTGGGAGGGCTTCTACTCAGGTAGACTTTGGTTCCCAGAATTCCACACTTGGGGTGGCCAGGGCTGAGAATTCTGGGAGTTGAAGTCCAGCCAGCTACAACTTTCACTGGTTAGGAAACCTTGCCATATCCCAAGATAACCCGTTCATAAATTAATCCTGTCCAACCATGACAAGGAGGTTTTCCCTGGGGAATTATGGCCCTTTGGGTTGAAGGCATCTGCTTCTTTGGTCCTAACTGACGAGTTCACATCCATCAGCATAAACCTCAGCTGTCCCTCTTCTTTCCACCTTGCTCCATGCCAAAACCACATGGATTCCCTCTTTATCTGCCTGACTCCAGCCAAAGTAAACAAGAATGGGAAGATAAGCACCCCGGACAGAACAAAGGTCTTGAAGCTGAGTAGGACAACCCCAGGCTCTGAGACAGGAAAGACAGCAGGAAGGCCACCCATAATATGTACTCAGGTCCTGATTTAATCACTTTATCAGCTCCCTGTGGGAAGGGACCTTTGCTTAAACAGATTTCTCAATTTTCTTTTCTGAGAGAATGAGTGATGTCCCAAGTTCTACTGGATTTTGCTTTTCCAAATCTTTAGGGCAGCAGTATTAGAATAACAGAGTTGAAAGGAGCCTTGGAGATCTTCTAGTCGAACCCTCTGCTCAAGCAGGAGATCCAACACCATTTCAGAAAAATGGTTGTCCAGTCTCTTCTTAAAAACCTCCAGTGATGGAGGACCCACAACTTCCGGAGGCAACTTCCGTTCCACTGATTGATTGTTCTAATTGCCAGAGAAATTTCTCTTTAGCTCTAGGTTGCTTCTCTCTTTAATGATCTTCCACCTGCTGTTGGCTTAATTAAAATTCTTTTGTTTTACAGCAAGGACCACTGTAGCTATTCCAAAACATTTTGCAGCAAAATTGTAACGTAATTCAAAAGGAGCCTGGGAAGGCTTGCAGATAGAATCTTTCCTCCACAGAGTTAGTAAGCCTCTGGTGTAGGCAAACCAAACATTTACACTATATGAAAAAAAGGAGGAAACTCATAGGCCCATGCAAAAGCACAGAAAAATAAAAGTTGTCCTATCTAGGTTACCAAATCTCCTTTTTTGGTAGTATTTGGTCTCCAAAGCTGGGAGTTCCCCGGGACTTTAAGTACAGCTTCATGAAGCTTAAGCTCTTTCAGCTTCTAAATTACTGTTGCAAAGTGAAAAAAAACCTGCTTAATTAAAAAATGCTCCGTGGAAGCTTTTTTTACTTTATATAACATAATGGGACCGTGACTGTACACAGAGAGAAAAGAAATGCTATATAATATATTGCTGGCACGCCCTTCCTGGGAACGTTGGAGGTTGCTTAATAAATATTTCCAAAGCCTCTGTAAGCAGACACGTTCACATGTTCTCACTAGGCAGCTGCAGAAAAGAGTCTCAGGCCACCATACAGATGGAAATTGGTCCAGAGAGTTGGACTGGGACTCAGCAGCCTTGCGCTTCCTTTGACGGGTTTTTCTTCACAAAAACAATGTTTGTGCTGAACACAGACAAAGTGGGAGGGGGGGAAGGCCATTTGAAACAACTTTAGCTTATTCCAGACTTGGAAAGCCAAATCACTACAATATGCGAACCAAATGGAAACTATAAGCGAACAACTTACGAGTTAGAATGTTTTATCATTTTGATTTCATTTTATTGTACGTTGTTTAATTTCATTCCTTTGTAAGTTGGTTTTCTAAGCTGGGAGAGGCAGGTGGCTGGCTGTCATTGTGCAGTCAGCTTTCTGAGAAGTAGGTGAAGAGAGGATATGCAAGGGAATGAAAAAATAAAAATGAAATGGGTGGGGGAAAGAACGTGGTGGGCTGACTTGAACCCCAAATAGGAGCATTTCAGTCTAATATGGGTTCAAAAGCAAAGGTGCCCTCTAAGACTCAGCTAGGGAAGGCTGGAACATAAAGCATAAGAAGGGACCTTGGAGGTCTTCTAGTCTAACCCCTGCGCGCAGAAGACCCTGTGCTTTACGCATCAACTTCCGTTTTTGCCAACATTTTGTATCTTGGCCATATTTGGAGACTTGTGATGAGGCCAGGAATAAAAATAAAGCCTCACGGAGAAGATCTTTTTTTAAAATTGAGAAAATATTTGCCGAGGCCCCCCAGTTACGTGTTCTGAGGATTGCAAAAGTTTTGGCAAAGGTACGTTAAGAATTTTATTTCCAGAAACATTTCTCATCTGTTCTTTTTTCCGTTTCAAGAATCCCCATCATCGGGTGATGATGAAGATGAACGTGACGATGAAGAAGATGATGACTCTGAAGACGGAGGTAAAAGTCATGCGGAGAAGCAAAGCTTGATAGAGCCAGCATTGATAGAAGCTGGTGCTGAATCAGATCCACCCCAGAGAGCATTTTCCATTTACCTCAGTCAGGAGTTCCAGGGTGTGGAGAGAAAGACCGATGTGCTGACTTTCAGCCCCCTGGGAGAAAATATCTGCTCAGAAGAGACACCCAAAGAGAATTTAGACGGTCCTCTGTCCTTGAAGCTCCATCTCTCTTTGTGAAAGGGATGGATGGATGGATGGGAGGGAGGGAGGGAGGGAGGGAAGGAAGAAAGGGAGGGAGGGAGGGAGGGAGGGAGGAAGGAAGGAAGGAAGGAAGGAAGGAAGGAAGGAAGGAAGGAAGGAAGGAAGGAAGGAAGGAAGGAAAGATTGGCACAAAGGAGGAGATGAGTAGTAAGCAGCCGGTTATGAGTTAGTAAGGTCACTCTACTTTACAATAATCTTTCTGGGTCACTCAACGTGCGCTGTCTTCCAGTTTACAACACCCGAGTGTCAATCAAGTTGTGCATCTTCTTTTTAAAACACCAAACTTTACAATGACCTCCATTCCCCCAAAGTTTGTGGACGAGTATAAATTCCTTTTTTAAAACATTGCTAAGAATAAAATAATTTGCTTGCACTATTTAGAGATACTTCCCTTCTTTCTCCTTTCTGCGTTGCCGACTCTCTCCGTAAGGATGCTTGCTGGATTGGGAGTGGGAGCAAAGCCTGCTCCCCCCTACCCACCCACCCACCCATTGCAGGCCTGTGAGTAGATAATCTGCTGGAGTTTCAGCTTTGAGGAAGACGAGAGCTCCTTGGCTGCCCAGATAAACCTGGAGACCTGCCTGCTCGCTCTCTTTGAAGGTAGCAGTGGGAGAAGCCAGTAAGGGCCTGTGGTCCACAGATGCCGCCTCGGTTGGAGGAAGTAAACGGGAGGATGAAAGCTGTGGAGCTGGAGGGGAAAGAGAGTTCCTGAGCCAGGAAGCTGAACAGCCCAGTTAGCTTATTTCCTCTCTTCTCCTGCGTTTCTGCTTCTTAGTTATTCCCTTGACACCAGGATTGTGCCAGTGTTTCTCAGCCTTGGCAACTGTAAGGCATGTAGATTTCAAGTCCCAGAATTCCCCAACCAACTGGCTGGGGTATTCTGGGAGTCCACATGCCTTAAAGTTGGCCAGGTTAAGAAACACTGCATTAGGCATTGTTGTTGTTAGTTGCGAAGTCGTGTCCGACCCATCGCGACCCCATGGACAACGTTCCTCCAGGCCTTCTTGTTCTCTACCATCTTCTGGAGTCCATTGAAGCTCCCGCCTCCTGCTTCAGGGACTCCATCCAGCCACCTCCTTCTCTGTCGTCCCCTTCTTCTCTTGCCCTCCATCTTTCCCAGCATCAGGCTCTTCTCCAGGGAGTCCTTCCTTCTCATTAGGTGGCCAAAGGACTTGAGTGTCAACTTCAGGATCTGGCCTTCTAAAGAGCGGTCGGGGTTCATCTCCTCCAGGACTGACCGGTTGGATCGCCTTGCAATCCAGGGGACTCGCAGGAGTCTTCTCCAGCACCAGAGTTCAAAGGCCTCCATTCTTTGGCGCTCAGCCTTTCTTATGGTCCAACTTTCACAGCCATACATTGCAACTGGGAAAACCACGGCCTTGACTATACGTACTTTTGTTGGCAGGGTGATGCCTCTGCTTTTTAGTATGCTGTCTAGATTTGCCATAGCTTTCCTCCCCAGGAGCAAGCGTCTTTTAATTTCTTGGCTCCAATCCCCATCTGTGGTGTGGCATTAGGCATAGATCTCTTTTAAAAAAAAGTTTCATTTTTTAAATATTAGCAGAATGCTTGGGCAGCATGAGTCTGCAGAAAGGTTTATGGCTTAATGATAACTGTTTGCAAAACTGGGGGGGAAAGGCGCTGTCTGTTATTGCGCTCTCTCTTGCACATAAAAAAACAGATTAGTTCCCCGGTTCAACCCTCTGGCATCCCATTCAAGAGTGCAAGCATAACGTCTCAGAATAAAAGGCTTTCTAGGGAATGAGTTCAACAAGGGAGATGGGATGCTTTGCAAAATTCAGGCTCCTGTGAAATGACTTGGTTCAGCCAGACTGAATGATTGCCGTGTCACATATTACACACGGGTGCAGTTATTGCATGCATGGCTTGTAGCAACATGACCTAAAGCTTCGGCCTGCAGGTTGGTGTGGATTAGCCGAAACTGTGTGCCTAAGTCCAATGATGGGAGCATTGGCCAACCCCTTGTTGTGATCAAGGAAGTCATTGTCTGTGGAGACTTTCTGTCTTCCAGCTCAGGGTTGTCCCAAAGATGCTTTCTCAAGAGGCAATTGGACTTCCTTGTTTTTTGTTTGAAGACGCTTCGCTTCTCATCCAAGAGAAGCTTCTTCAGGTTCTGAGTGGATGGTGAGGAATGGAAGGATTTATGCTCCTTGCAGACAGCCAGTCCTTTGCCTTCTTTTGCAGGGTCTTTGAGGCCACCTGGAGGTTGACCTGCGTCCTGAGGGTCACCTGAGTGGTGCAAATGGGTGTGGAGGCTTCCTGAAACTGCTGAGAGGGCCGTGTTGTAGACTTGAGATAGAGGATGTCGTATCCTTCCCCCTCTGTTGAGAGAGGGCTGTTCAGTTTTGACCTAGAGGGCCTCTTTGACCCCTCTTTCAAACCAGCGGCCCTCTCTGTCCAAAATGTGGACTTTGCTGTCTTCCAAAGAGCGGCCTTTGTCTTTTAAAAGACATCCAGTCAGAGCTGAAGAAGCTTCTGGATGAGAAGCGAGACGTCTTCAAAGAAAAACAAGAAAGTCCAGTTGCCTCTTGAAAACAGCACCTTTGGGACAAGAAAGTCATTTTTGTTCTATTGGTGCTTGTTACGTTGGCTGACTGGTCATTAGTAAACTTGCACTCCTAGAAATAAATACTTTTCCTTTTCTTGGTTTTTTCTCCTCAGTTTCCATACTTTTTATTTTTATTTTTGGGAGGTCTGTATGTGGACAAGCTTGGAAGTTTGGAAACACTTGGGAACTGTTTGGGGAGAGAGACGGATAAAAATGGCAAGAGGAGGCTCTTGGGACAAACAACTCACTCCCCTCCCTGAAACCCTGTCATTTGATAAACCAGGTTTGACAATCTGATTGTGAGATGCTGGGAGCCATAGCCAAACTCTGCATGGCCCACCCTTGTTTTGGAACCAGGTTTTGGAAGGAAATTGCTTTCCTACCTTCCTGGGGCATTTTCTAGATCATCTATGACAGACATGTGGCCCACGAAGTGGTTTCATGTGGCCCGCGAAGCCATCCTGGAAACAGTGAGGGAACGGCCCCTGCTGCCTTGGCCCTGGCCCAGGCCAGCCAGGAGCCAATGTACAATTTTGTGGTGGCCATCTATGCTGAAACGCATTCAGTCTTAGCTCCACAAGACCCGCCCCCTGCATGGCTTGAGAGGAACAGTGAGGCTCCTCCATTGGACCATGCCTTGGCACTTGCCCCAGTCCCACCCCCTTCTGCCAGAGACCCTCAGATCTGTCCCACTCCCCACAGGCACCCTTGATGTGAACGATGTAGAGCTGGCCACACCCACTCCATTCATACCCACCCAGTAGGCTGCACCCACCCTGGCCATACCCACCCGGCCCCCTGAGGGCAACTGCAATGCTGATGTGGCCCTCAATGAAATTGAGTTTGACACCCCTGCTCTAGATCATCTATGAAATGCTCTCGCTGAGTGTTTTTCTTATTTCAGTCATCTTCTCTCTGTGTGTTCTTCTTAACTTTTTGCTGAACATCTACAGATGTTCTGGGTGCTTAGGCTTGTCTTTCCTGTAGGCTTCAAGCCAGAAGATTCACTTCAGAAAGCTGTAGGTTGCGTGGTCTTCAGCCGCAGATGGCATTTTGTGTTGTTTTTGCGATTGGGCAGGAGACAGACTGTCCAGATGTGTCCGTGTTGTCAGCATTTTGTCCAGCCGGCAAAGCTAATCTTCGCGGCTTTGTGCTCATTGTGGGGATGTACTCTGGCGCTTGCTGACCATTCTCTGAAGCCACCATCCCATGAAATTGCTTTGGGTCTGTGCTCTGAGTTGAGTCCTAATTGGCAAATCCCACCGCAAGGTCTCTTGCCGGCGATTATAGCTGCCCCAAACGTTTTCTTTGTTGGGACTGCCAACTCAGCAGATTCGCTGCCCCCTCCGGCCGATGGCTCCACCCCATGACCTTCTGGCCTCAGGAGGGTCACACTTCCTGTCCATCATCTGAGATTCAGTTTTGATCCCCAAGGGATAAAGAAAGGAAGGCTTCCATCTGCTTATTTCCTTCTGTTGGCTCGTGGGGTTCACTCAGGAACACGATGACAGTTTGATCATAGTATCTTCTTTTCACTTGAATTTTATTCTATGATAGCTATGATAAATGTCTGCCGAAGTTCTCAAGTCATCCAGGTCGTGGTGGTCCCAAAGGTGCTGTTTTCAAGAGGCCACTGGACTTCCTTGTTTTTCTTTGAAGACGTTTCGCTTCTCATCCAAGAAGCTTCTTCAGCTCTGACTGGATGGTGGGGAGGGGAAGGATTTCAAAAGAGTACTGATGACCTGATGGCTTCAAGGGATATAAATCATCCAAGAGAGCTGAAGAAGCTTCTTGGATGAGAAGCGAAACGTCTTCAAAGAAAAACAAGAAAGTCCAGTGGCCTCCAGCACCTTTGGGATAGCTAGGATGGCAAAAAAAGCCATCATGCCCATAGGGTGCATTGCCTGTACTTTGGGGACATTCATTCGTAGACAAAGATGGAGAGAAACCTCTTGTTGTAAAGAATCTTCCCTTCCAAGTTCTGGACTGAAAGAGGACAACGTATTGTCACGCTGAGCTCAGGGTCAGCAGATCTGGCCCAAAGCTGATGTTTTGCTTGTTTCTGTAAATCTACAGATCTCCCTTTTGATAGAGACAGCTTCTTAAATGCACGATTGACAATACTTTAGACAGAATATAAAAATTGTGAGATGCAGTGGAAATGGGGAATGTCTCCCTTTAGCCACGATAGTTTGTACTTCCACCATTTTTCATGGCTGTGCTGTAGAATTCAGTGCATTTGTTCCTTTCAGTGTGAGGGAGGCTTTGTAGATGTTGCCCATTAGTTGGTAATGATGTTGAAATCAGAAGACTTTTACTAGACCAGGGGTAGGGCACCTTGTCTCTTTTATGACTCGTGGACTTCAACTCCCAGAATTCCTGAGCCAGCCATGCTGAGGGGAAAGGGAGAGGTTTCCATGCTGAGCCATGCTGGCTCAGGAATTCTGGGAGTTGAAGTCCACGAGTCATGACGGGGCCATAGTTCCCCCATGGTGGCTCAGGAATTCTGGGAGTTGAAGTCTACGAATCATAAAGTGGCCTAGGCTTAGGCCAGGGGTAGGCAATCTTAGCTCTTTTATGACTCGTGGACTTTAACTCCCAGAATTCCTGAGCCAGCGTGGCTCAGCTTGGAAACCTCTCCCTTTCCCCTCAGCACGGTTGGCTCAGGAATTCTGGGAGTTGAAGTCCACGAGTCACAAAAGAGCCAAGGTTGCCTAGCCCTGGGCTAGAATGAGGGCAAGAACAGGATCAACTACTGTGTTTCAGGTCACAGTTTGTTTTCTGTGATTTTGGCTTTTCAGCCATCTCAGAGGTGCTTTTCTAAAAGGCAACTGGACTTCTTTGGTTTTTTCCTTTGAAAAAGTTTGTCTTCAGTCAGAACTGAAGAGAGAGATAGAAGGTCCCCGAAGATGGGCTCCAGTCCAAAAGCTTGGAAGACAAAATCTTTGGACTCGGTGACCGACCCAGATTGGATCCGCAGAACTGAAGAAGCTTCTTGGATGAGAAGCAAAATATTTTCAAAGAGGAAATCAAGGAAGTCCAGTTGCTTTTTGGAAAAGCACCTTTGGGACAACCGTGACCTGGACGATGGAGAATCTCCACAGACATTTGGCTTTTCAAGTGGCCTGTGGTGCATTCTCTAAAGCTGCCCTTCTCATCTTCATCCTAGGCTTAATTGCGCCCCTGGAGAAGTCATTTTACCCAAGGATGAGTAACATGTGGTCCTCCAAAACCACATCATCCTTTTGATTTTGCTGCTAAGGCCTAGAGGTCCCCAACCTTTTGGGCACCAGGGACTGGTTCCGTGGAGAGAGGGTTTTCCGCGGACCGGAGGGGGCCTGGTTTCATGTACTGCCTGCATCTCATGGATGGGGCTTTGCTTGTTTGTGCGGATCGGTTGCTGGTGTGCTGCAGCCCGGTATTGGTCCACAGACTGGGGGCTGGGGACCCTTGTGCTAAGGACTGCTGAGAGCTGCTGTTCAGTTCAAGTTAGAAGGCCATCCCTGATAGGAAGCTGGTAGAGATAAGTCCCACTAACTCAGTAGCTGAAGACCCACCGTCTTTCTCAGCTGACGTCTCTCATTCTGCTTTGTATTTGCAGCGGCGCCTTATTGGACCCATCCTATCAGAATGGAAAAGAAGCTTTTGGCAGTGCCAGCTGCCAATACTGTCCGTTTCCGGTGCCCGTCAGCTGGCAAGCCACTTCCTTCCATATCCTGGCTGAAAAATGGCAAAGAATTCAAGGGGGAGCACCGTATTGGAGGCATTAAAGTAGGTCCTCATTCGTGGGTGGCCTTTGGTGACCACCCCTCTTGCTTGCTCATCGCCAGAGCTGGCCTTGGTTTTTCTCTGATGGAACTCTTAGGATAAATAAGTGTAACCCGCCCCCTATTTGCATATTGAAACTCAGTAGGCTGATGAGTTGCTTTGAGGCTATTCTTGAAATGCACCAGATGCTTTAGAAACTTGTAAATTGGACCCAGAGGTTACACCAGCAATAAATGTAGAATGTTGATGTAGAAAGAAGGTGATCTATTTAATGAGCCTATATGTGGGTGGATGGATGAAGAGAGAGAAAGGGAGAGAGGGAGAGAGGGAGGGAGAGAGAAAGAGGAAGAAAGAGAGAGAGAGAAACAGAGACAGAGTGACAGAGAGAGAGAGACAGAGAGAAAGAGACTGGACAAATATTGATCTGAAATGGCATAGGGTTTCCTGCTTGAGCAGGGGGTTGGACTAGAAGACCTCAAAGGTCCCTTCCGACTCTGTTATTCTGGATAGATAGATAGATAGATAGATAGATAGATAGATAGATAGATAGATAGATAGATAGACAGACAGACAGACAGACAGACAGACAGACAGACATTGATTCTTTATATAGTATATGTTAATGTGAACTTCCTTAAATGTAAGAATTGGGTTTTCCAACACAAATCCAACTTCTAACATAAATCCAAGTATGGCAGTTGGTTTCATAATTTTCATCCATTTGGGTTGTATTATTCAAGAAAACACACAAGCGTTATTATGGATATTATGGAAAGTTATTGTGAATGTGCCAAGATGCTGTGGGCGTTCATTAGAATGTCTGCACAATTAATATCTTAATGCTGCAAAGGAGGGAACAGTCTAGATCAGGGTTTCCCAACATTGGCGACTTTAGAACATAGAACCGTAGGGCTGGAAGGGACAGGAGTCCTTTTACCCTCCTGGTCAATTGGTTGTCCAGTCTTATTTTTGAAAGCCTCCCGTGATGAAGCACCCACAACTCTGGGAGGCAAGCTATTCCACTGGCTGATGGTTCTCACTGTCAGGAAATGTCTCCTTACTTCTAAAGTTGGATCTCCCTTCAGCGATCTTCCACCCATTACTGTGGACTTCTGCTCTCAGAATCGTCTTGTTGGGTTCTCATTCTGAAATTGGGGAAGGACATCTAGTCCTAGCCCTGTTTGTGAAGTACGTAGGAGAGAGAGGCCCACCACATTTCAATTCTAGGAAAAGGATGTTCTCGCTAAGCCATTTTCTGAAGGACCAAGGTGAGTTCCTGCTGATCTCTCCTTTCCTTTGGCAGCTGCGGCATCAGCAGTGGAGTCTGGTCATGGAGAGCGTTGTTCCGTCAGACCGAGGCAACTACACCTGTGTGGTCCGGAACAAATACGGTGAAATTCGGCATACTTACCAACTTGACGTTCTTGGTAAGTGTTGTTTTAAACTTGGTCTCCAAGAACCACGTGCCCCTTGGCACTCGCAGAAGGGACAGCTGTTCCCCATCTGTCCCAGACTACATCCTCTTGACGAAAGAAGGAATTCCTCTGGGTTGCTCCACTTCTGGAGCTGGAAAAACCGTTGGAAAGTAGATTTGCTGAATGCAAATAATATGCTAATTTCTCTGCACCCTCGAATTTCAGATTTTCCTGGTGGCCAGTAATAAAAAAGGACTAAACCATATCTCTATCTCAGAGGAAAAATAACCTCAAAATTAATGCATATATAATTTTTAAAACTGTACGTAGAGGTAGTGCCCAGTTAGTGTACTGTTGTTCTGCAAACACCTTCTTTAAATTATTACTTCTATATAAAGAAGTGGGGTTTTTTTTTAAAATTGCCTGGATAAAGAAAACTGGATGGGAAATATCTGTCCCATAAAAACTTTCTCAATATCTTAATGATTTTCCTTAAATATCAATGAGGAATTAACATAGGGCTTACTCTGACTATATCAATGCAGATTCTATCTCCATTTTAACTATTTTTATTAGTCCGTATAAGCCAGGGGTAGTCAACCTTGGATCTTTTATGATTCGTGGACTTCAACTCCCAGAATTCCTGAGCCAGCTGTGCTGAGTCAGGAATTCTGGGAGTTGAAGTCCACGAGTCATAAAAGAGCCAAGGTTGACTACCCCTGGTATAAGCTGTTCATATCAATATAAATTTTATATTGTTTAGAGTGTTAAAGATACAAATAATACCAGGGACATATTCCAAGTATTTAAGAAGATTCATAATTTTTTTTTAAATGTTGATTTCTTAAAAGTTTCCTCAGATACTCTAGATCTGGAAGCATATTAAGATATACCACAATTTATTCAATTGATCGTTTATTGAGGGGCAAAGCAATACCCACAAATGTAGGGAAAGTCTGCATAGAATAGCCTTTTATTTTCCACTATATCCTAAATTTTCTTTGACCGTGAATTAAAACACTTCCAAGACCCAATTCAATATGAGAAGAACATCCTTGTTGAATTGTATGAGATATCAAGATGGATGAAGATATAATAACAATAACAATGTTGGAAGGGACCTTGGAAGTCATCTAGTCCAACCCCCTGCTCAGGCAGGAAACCCTATGAATCCAATGGTAGTCATTCCAGCCAATGAATTCAGAGACTGCATTTTAATCCAACTGATAAAAACCTCACGCTGGATCGCAGCGTATGCAGCCGCACAGAGAGATCCCTCTCTTCACCGGCTGCTTTCCCTCTGCCGGTAGACTCTTAATCGGGTCGAAAAGTCACCCTGAAGGGGCGATTACCGTTGAGGAGCTCCTCATTGACTGTGGAAGGGTGGCAGCTCCTTCCGCGGTCCGAGATTGCTCCTTAGGGCCGACGGAGAAAAGATCAGCCTGTAAAATGGCCGATCACTTTGCTGCAGTAACCGAAAGTCAGAAGAACATCTAAGTGTAAAGAACGACCATGGTTGATCCGGGTGAGACTTCCCCTCCCCTCTCTTAGCCCTTTTTTCTTTTTTGTTTCCTGTACAAAGCATTTTTGGAATTATTTCCCTTCTTTGAGAGAGCGGCGTTTGTCAGTGTGGGAAGAGAAGCTTTGAAAATGGAATGAAAATTAATTTTAATTGACTATTTTTTATTTCTATTTACTTTGGGATCTTGAAATTTTTTTTATTATTGAATCTTATTACTGGATTTAGTTTACATGTGAAGAATATTATTTTTCCCTGGTCATTTTTGGTGTCTGGGAAGAGATTTTATAGTCTACTGAGGACACCTTGTGGAGAAATTTAAAATTGCAACTGTTTCTTTTTTCTGTTTGGTGTTGAGGTTGGTTTTGACCTTCAGATCATCTTAAAAGGAAAAAGACAAAGAAATTCAACAGCTGTTAAATCCATGGAGGTGGGCAATGCTTAAATGTTATTAAACATAGCCTCTACTAAAAGATAACAGGAAGTTGTGAATAGGGAGAAACCCTATTCACAACTCAACTATAAACTTATATTGGAAAAAAATCTATGAAGCCACTGAGCAAATATGTGTTCAAATAAAAGAGATTACTACAGAAATAAAAAACAGAAACTCTCCTTTGAACTTACAAACCAACCTGCAGACTTCATTTGACTATTCTACAGATCAAAAAACAACAGAAGAGGAATTAATCAATACTAAAGAAGATTCTATGTCATTCTATATACAACCTATTAAGACTTCTGATGACCAAAAAATGACTTTAACTAAACCATATACACTTGCAAAAGTAACAGAAATGGATGTGCAAATACAACTGATTGAGAACTATGACAATTTTGATAACCAGCTACTAACTACAAAATTGGACATAATTGAGTGTCTTACTCAGCAGAATCAAATGTTGAGACCTGAACTTTTAAAACAACAAGGGATTATCTACAAAGGAGCCAGGTGTCTAAAACAGAGGAGGGGACGTTTTTTCTTGACTCAAAAGATATCACAAGGAATAAAGAGAGATTTATTTGTTGATATAGAGGCTCTGTTATGGAAACCTGCTTGTCACAAAAAGAAAGCTAGAATAAAAGACTGTGATCTAAAACTGTATGCAATGGGTTAAAAAGGCTTTTTAGTCACGGATTAATTCAAGTTTCAAGATTTGTGTTGTGGATATAACAACTATTTGGATTGGACTTAAATTTTATTGAGTGGGTTAAAAGAGTTTTACATAAATATTGATTGATAGATTATAGATTTAAAATAGATTAGAAATGTATTTTTTGGAGTAATATTCTTGTTTTTAGGAAGGATAGCTATTTTGTAATGGAAGGAGAATAAGAGGGATTTACGATAAAAGAAGAAATGATATTAATAAATGAATTACCAGATTAAAAAATAGAATACTTGTAGAAAATACAAGATCTTTATGGTTGAAATAATATGTATATTTTAGAGCTAAGGATTATGTTAAGGAAAAGGGGAAAGGTTTATCTAAACCAAATTGGAATATGGTAATTGTAAATAGTAAAGCTTAAAACAGGATTTGGACTTACACGGATGAAATATTATTGTTGTTTTGATTAATTGAATTTTTATTGAAAAAATATATTCATTTGAATATATTAGACTATTTGAGGAAAATAGAGACGGAGCTTTTAATGATCTAATCTGAGTTATATATGTATGGATAACTGACTACCCTGTCACCACATTGTTTCTCAAGTACCTTGTTGTAAAAATAAAAAATCAATAAATCTTGTTTTTTTAAAAAAAGAAAATTGGTATCTCACCAAACGTGTTTCAAAAGTTACATCCAAGTTGCTTCAGGGAGTTGACTACATCCATTTTATTCTACTTCTAATAATCTGTGATGGTAGCTGATGATAGTAAAGCTTGTTGCCCATTTAGGAAGCCAGACTGAGCAAGGCAACCCTGTATTTTGTGGTTTTTCATGCCATTTTTAATCCACCTTTTCATTTCCATGTTTAATAAAGGAATTGAGCAATGGCTTATGCATGCAAATGTTATATTGCACCTGGGTATTATGGTCACCTAGGCTCTTGTGAAAGTTAGCAGCATTGTGGTGTGCTAACAAGGACCTTTTATTGGACAAATGTTGTGTAGAGGGGTTTATTCATTGCCCATAATAAGTAAGCATCCTTTCTATTCTGCAGAGAGATCTCCCCACCGCCCTATTCTCCAGGCAGGATTGCCTGCCAATCAAACAGTGGTGATTGGGAGCAATGTGGAATTCCACTGCAAAGTGTACAGCGATGCTCAGCCTCACATCCAGTGGTTGAAACATGTGGAAGTCAACGGAAGCAAATACGGGCCAGATGGGGCTCCTTACGTCTCTGTCCTAAAGGTTGGTATACTGCTACGTGAGTCTTTTAGGTCTTGAACCTACTAGAATGAGCAGTTACTTACAGGAAGTCACTCATAACCACCACTATCAGATTAACCTTGAGATCTGCTGAAAATCTTGTTGGAAGAGCCAGGGTTTAATCTTGCAGAGGAACTGACCATATAATTGACCACGTCGGGGGGGGGGGAATAGAACCACAAATTGGGAAAGCTTTGATGTCCATGGAGATTCTCCATCATCCAGGTCATGGTTGTCCCAAAGGTGCTTTTCCAAAAGGCAACTGGACTTTCTTGGGTTTTTCCTTGAAAATGGAAAGAACTGAAGAAGCTTCTTGGATGAAAAGGGGAAAGTTTTCAAGGAAAAAAACAAGAAAGTCCAGTTGACTTTTGGAAAAGCACCTTGGGAAAGGCTTGATGTAAATCTGAGCTCTTATCACAAAACTATTTAGCATGCTTAGGACACTACCGGTTGCCAGGCTTTACAATAGGGAAGATAATAACTCTGGATCACCACCTAGAATTAATGTAAGGATTATTTGCATAGGTGGGGGCAGCTGTTTCCCAGCACCTTAGCCTTCCCCAAAGGGTCTTCACCTTTCAAGATCAAATTTCACACAAGCAGCAAGACAAGATTGTTCTCCAAAAACACCTGATGTAGTTCCTTAGCAAAGTCATAGGATGCCTTGCTGACCTCCATAACTGTTCTGCAAACGATAGGTTCTCTGAATATAGACATTATAGATATTGGAGAATACAAAATCACCTTTATCTTCAAAAAAAAGGAGGAAAGGAAGATTCATAGACCATTGAATATAGATTGATTGGTATCACTATTTGGGAAGCTCCTGAACAGATCATAAAGTCATTGGTTCTGAGGGCACCTTTGAATTCCATCCTTACTCATTATCAAGAATAACTCTCACAAGACTAAGTGTAGCTCATTCTTTCATCCACTAACGGCTTTACTAGATCATGGGAATGCAGTCGTTGCCTCTTGATTACAGCCTAAGACTTGACCAGTGACACTCTTAATTAGCAAATTAGATTAAAATCAGAATGATGGGACAATTCAGTGGAAACCCAGCTGTGTTGACTCCATGCTCAAAGAACCTCACTGGTTACTTCTTCATCAAACCAGAATCAAATATCTGGGAGGGTTACTACCAGGCTTGTTCCTGGAGCTGGTGTTTTGATGGTAACCGTCCTAGAGAAAGAAGTGAAGAAAATGCTTGCCAAATTTGTGCTCTTGAGGAAAGAATTAAAATTGAAAGAGTTATTGCAATAGGATAGGGCAGGGATCTGCAACCTTGAAAACTTTAAGACTCGTGGATTTCATCTCCCAGAATTCCTCAGCCAGCTAGAAAATAATAATATAATAATCAAATAGAGAGGTCTTCTTTTTAGGAAACTAGGTATAGGATAAGGGGGTACCTTTTTTGCAGCCATATCCTAACACCACTTGGTCGTAGTGTTTGTAAGAATCATTTTCAGTCATTGCAAACTGAACGTGTCCAGGTACAAGTACAGATTACACTCAATTTATGACTACAACCAGGCCAGAATTGTGGTTGTGAAGAGAGTTGCATCCGGTTTCATGACCTTTTTAGCCACGGTTGCTAAGCAAATCATTGCAGTTGTTAAGTGAATCACATGGTCATTAAATGAATCCGGCTTCCCCCCTCCCCCATTAATTTTGCTTGCTGGAAGCTGGCTGGAAAAGTCACAAACGGCTGGTCATGTGACCCCAGGATGCTGCAACCGTCATAAGTATGTGCTGGTCGCCAAGCGTCGGAATTTTGATCACGTGACCCCCGGGAATGCTACGTTGGTCATAAGCGCAAGGACAGGTTGTAAGTCCCTTTTTTCAGTGCCAATATCACTTCAAACTAATGGTTTTAAGTCTGGGATTACCTCCCTATGATAGGGCAGCAAAAAAGGGAAATGCGATCCTCAGGCGTACAATAGAAGTATTTTTTTAAAAAAATTATTCTGTGCAGGCCAGACCTCTCTTGAAGCTCTGGGTCTAGTTCTGTTCACCCCACCTCACGAGGGATTAAAGCAGACTAGGACAAGTTTAGAGAAAGACTTTTCTTTGTAGTTTATATATTAAATATGATTTTAAAAGAAGAAAGACGGTGAGGGTAAGAAAAGGTTAGAAATGGGTGGTTGTGGAAGGAGATTGAAGAGTTGCGTTGGCCTGTTTCACCTTGGAAAGGGAAGGCATGGGGGGCTAGGGTAACCCTCTTCAGATATCTATATAGGATCCTTCAGAGGAGAAAGTCATGTGAGAGTGCAGAATTTGAAGAAAAAAAATTGGATTCAAGGGATTAAGAAGCAGATCCCAGTTAGGGGAATGTTTTCAGGAGCAAAAAGACTTGGGTTGTGAGACTCATGGATTGGACAGCTCGTGGGCCTTTCCTCCTGGACATGTCCAAGGAGACTTGCCCACCACCTCCCTCTCAAGGGCTTCAGGGTGGACTCCTGCACGAAGAAGAAGCCATCCTAAAACCAGGCACCTGCTATCGTCTTTGGTGGACGTGCCCTAAAGCCAAAAGATTTTGGCCTAGAATGCATATATGGTTAGAGAAAATGACTAAAAAACACATCGATTTTAAGCCAGAATTATTTTTGTTAGTTATAATTGTAGGAAATTATGAGAAGGAATGTGTATACTTAATGTTACATGTGTTAACTGCAACGAGAATTGTATTTGTTCAACATTGGAAAGATGAAGAGTTAACGGCGGAGGACGAGACAATTAAGAAAAGTTTAGATTGTGCAGAAATTGACAGATGAAAGAGAAAGAAGACTCAGAATATTATACAACATGGGATACATTTTATCAATGGCTAGGAAAACGAGATAGAGAAAGGAGTTTAACATGTACAGTATTAGTAAGCTAAATATTAGAACCCAGACAATATGTTGCTGATAAAATATTAAGCAACTATAAAAAATTAATAAAATATTGGAAAAAAAGAAGCCATCCTCTTCCATCATGGAGTTCCACCAAAAAGTAACACACACACACACACACACACACACACTGAGTAAGAGCTAGTCAGCCCTGTCTGTCTAACGTGTGATGGAGAGAGATTGTTGGGTTACTGAAGTTCAAGTTTTTGTCTATTCTGCAGTCCTGGATCAGTAAAAACGCTGAAGCCGATGCTAAGCTAAATCTATTCAATGTGACCAAACGAGATGAAGGCGAATATCTTTGTAGAGCCAACAATTTCGTAGGCAGAGCCGAAAAATCATTTTGGCTCCACATTCACAAACCAGAACCAGGTAATTCCTCAACTCTGTCCCAAAGGCTTTGCAGCTGCACGAACGAGCCGAAACAGCTTAAAACTGCTAGGCGTTCCCCTTCATATTCATCTTGGGTTCCTTTCTTTTTCCCCTTCCTTCTCTCCTCTGCCCTGACGCTGTGCGTCTTCGAGATGATGACTTTGACTTTTCCTCCCCTGACTTTTAGAATAACAAAATGCTTTTATGAATCATTCGCTCAGAAAAATTCCCACATTAAATGACTGTCTTTGAAACTCCTCTTCCTCCCCCGTTGTGTTATTAACTGGCTCTTTGTGTGATCAAGTTGTCCGTCTCCTCTTTTCACGATTCATCAAGCTCACTTTGGAAGCGCCGTTGTCAGGCGTTCCCGCTGAAATCCTTCGCCACGGAAGCCACACATTTTGAAGCCCTTCCTGGTTTTCAGTGTCTTCCCAAAACAAAAACCAAAAAAAAAAAAAAAAAACCAAACCCACAGGCACAAAAAAATGGGTCAGAAAACGTACTGAAGCCTTCCTAACAGATTTAAGAGAAGTTAAGGTTTTTCTGGATGGGGAAAAAAAACAAACCCAAAACCAATCTCTGGATGAATTCTGCAAATTAAAGCATTAAAAGCTTTTCTCTTTAAAGCCACATTTAACTCTGCCCACTTGTCTTGATCCTTCTTGCTTGTCTCTGGCGCCTTCTCTTCCCCTTCTTCTTCTCTCCGTCCCCCTCCTGGCCCACCTAACCTGGAGACAGTCACGTTGTGAAGGGAATTTTTCGTTCGGACGCTTTGGCCTGCATGCACACTTAGTGGGACAGAGTCAGAGGCTGGTGAAGGGAACTGATTGCTTTGGAAACAACCCCCCGTCCCCCCACCCCGGTTGTGCAAGGGAACCAGGAACAGGTCACAGAGGCTCTTTCAGTCGCCATCTGCTTGTGAAATTTGTCTGGGTGATCTTTTCTGGGAATTTTGCTTATTCTGTTCTCCTTCTTCTTCCTTTCCTATCTCTGTTTTTGTTTTGTTCTTTCCTCCGTAGACAGCAGGTGTTAACAAAACGGATAAAGAGCTAGAAATTCTGTCCTTGCAGAATGTTACTTTTGAAGACGCCGGGGAATATACTTGCCTGGCGGGGAATTCTATTGGTTATTCACACCATTCTGCTTGGCTGACGGTATTACCAGGTATTTCTGCTTGGTTTCCTTTCCCCTTTTGCCTCTGAAGGGCAGAGAGCCCTTACTGTATGCGCCAAGGTGCAGCTCTTGAGCAGGCGATGCATCTTGTGTTTCGGGCTCGGATGGTTCATTTTCAGGGGCCAAAACGCACATTTCATTTCATGCAACTCATGACAAGCGGAGATAAAAATAACACGTTTCTACTGTGGAGTAAGCGTGAACGATTAGCCTTTCTCCAGCTTGGGAGCCCTGGTGGTGCCCTTTTCAGAACTCGTAACACGGTTGTGGATGCAGCACTGGTTTTTAGACAGCTACAAGTGAGCGAGAAGAAAGAGGCTGCCACGGATTCGGTTGAAGAGTTGCAAAGCCCGTTGCGACTTTTTGGCCTCTCCAGGGGTGCCTTCAAGAAGTCTAAAAGTCTTTGTTTCACACAAGGCTTACAAGCTGGGGCATTTCTGAATGCTAAAATGTTCAATATATGGCGTGGTTTCCTCTTACTGGAGTCCAACTTTCACTGGCTGAATTGTGCCCACATTTAATTTGGAAAACAAAAGCCTTGTTCTGGGAAGCTCCTGTGAATCATTTGTGGCTCTCAGCTTCTATAGTCAATTTCTCACAAGGTGGACCTGAAGAAGGGCCTGTTGCCTCACCCCCCACCCCACCCCTTCTTCTGCCTTGGGGTGTCTCTTGGCAGGGAGGAACTTTCATGATTTGCACCAAATGAATCACGCGATCCCAAATTAAATCATGCCATTCCCTGCCCCAACTCATCTGAGAAACGCTAGGCTGCTTCTCACCCAGTGCTGCAACACAAACTGAAATTTTGCACCTCAGCATTATTCTTTTAGTATACATTTATTGGTCATTACTGCGCGGGGTTAATTACGCTTGAACGTCAACCCGTGTGCTGCCTTCAGTATTTGTACGGCTGCTCCTAAATAAAGGATCCAGTTGAGAAAGCTGTTGGATTCTCAGAAGAGAGAGCTTTCCATCTCCTTTGTTGAAAACTTCCCACACTAAAGCCGATCCTCAAATTTAAGAAATTTGGAAATGGCGGCTATTTAGTGCTGTTGTCATGAGTTGTTTTTTGTTGTTGTTGTTGTTTTGCAGCCATGTCTTTTAGATTGGGTGTGATCTATAGTGAAATATGTCAGAATATGGTTTCGGCTGCCATTTTTTCTGGCTCCTAATGTGTGTTTCTCCTTCTCCAGCAGAAAAACGGGTTGCGAGACAGGATTCCAGCTCGTTTTATGCAGGGATCCTCAGCTACGGGATCGCCTTCGCTCTTTCCATCCTCGTGGCTGTGATGGTGTTGATTTATAAAATCAAAAGGCCGGCCAAAAAAGCTATAAACGCCACTGCCGTTCAGAAAGTCTCCAAGTTCCCGCTCAAGAGACAGGTAACAGAAAGTAGATACAAGATCACTGTTCCTCTATATCTCTATCCCAGGGGTAGGCGACGTTGGCTCTTTTATGACTCGTGGACTTCAACTCCCAGAATTCCTGAGCCAGCAACGTTATCCTGGGACACGTCGATTTGCCTTCGTTTGTAAATAAGCATTGTCTGAAAAAGTCCCTCTGACCTCTAATTTTGCTTTCAGTCAGTTTTCATTGAATGAGCCTAATGTTGAGAGAGAGAAAGAGAAACAGAGAGAGAGAGAAAGTGAAGAAAAAGAGAAAGAGAAAGTGAAGAAAACGAGAAAGAGAAAGAAAGAAATGAGAGAGAAAAGTAGAGAGAAAGAGAGAAAGAAAGTGAAAAAAGAGAAAGTGAAGAGAGAGAAAGAGAAAGTGAAGAAGAGAAAGAGAAAGAAAAAGAAAGAAAAAGTGAAAAAAAGAAAGAGAAAGGAGAAAGTGAAGAGAGAAAGAAAGTGAAGGAAAGAGAGAAAGAGAGAAAGTGAAGAAAAAGAAAGAGAGAAAGTGAAGAAAGAGAAAGAAAGAGAAAAGTGAAAAGAGAAAGTGAAGAAAAAGAGAAAAAGAAAGCGAAGAGAAAGAGAGAAAAGAGAGAAGAAAGAAAAGTGAAGAAAAAGAAAAAGAGAAAGAGAAAGTGAAAAAAAAAAGACAAAGTGAAGAGAGCGACAGAAAGAGAGGAAGTGAAGAAAGAGAGAGACAGAAAGAAAAAGTGAAGAAGAGAGAAAGAGAGAGAGAGAGAAGGAATGTTTCCCTATTTTTCCAGGTCAGGCCTATCCCCTCAGCCCTTGTTTCTGCCTGCTAATCAGCCCCAGGTAGAAGCCAACATGGTCCGAGGCTGCCTCAAGATCGCAGGAAGCGTTTCGAGTACTGCTTTATCCTGCAACCAGGTTATTCCAAAAATCCCCACTTCTTTCCCGGGAGCAGCCTAGCCCTTTTGCCAGACCGTGGAGGTGCTCCCCTCGCCTCTCGTAAAACCCAAAGGAGCAGAGCTGTCAACGCTCAGGAATCAGAAGTTGGGCCACTTAAGCCCAAAAGCATTTTTTAAAAACAAACGTCGACTGGATTTCTTAACCAGAAGGCCACCGTGCAAAATACAGGGAGTCCTTACAACAGTTTCTTTAGTGACCGTCCAAAGTTGCAACGACACTGAAAAAAGGGACTTAGGACCGTTTTTCACAGTTTATGACCGTTGCAGCATTCCCAGCGATCACGTGATCAAAATTCAGACGCTTGGCCACTGTTCATGTTCATGACGGTTGCAACGCCCCAGGTGTGTGTGTGTGTGTGTGTGTGTGTGTGTGTGTGTGTGTGTGTCACATGATCCCCTTTTGTGGCCTTCTGACAAGCAAAGTCCATGCAGGAAGCCAGATTCACTTAACAACCAGTTTACTGACTTAACAACTGCAGTGATTCACTTAACAACGGAGAGTTTGCTGTAGAGGTGGGAGCCAGGCAAAGGTCGTGTGTGGAAAACTGCCCCTCCAATGCCTGTGTGCTTCTTCTTCTCTAGATCTATCTCCCCCCCTCACATCACATTGGCGATGTGAAAGTGCGCAGCTCTGTTTGACCTTGCCAGTCTGATAACAGCTAGCTCGCATCAACAAGATGTTATTGCCTTTACTATTCCCTGTTTCTGGCCTCTGGCTTCTATATTCTTGAGGATTGGTTAGGAGCTTAACCAATGAAATGCTATTGTCATGTAGAAACTTTTGCTTCTTGTAAACTGTATATAAACAATAAAAGCTGTGTAGAGAGCAGCCATTTTTTGCACCCTGCAATGACTGAGCACTGATTACTACAGTTTGGGCTCAGCTGTGCTCCTGAGTCTAATCACACTGAGCAGCCTCCCAGCGGCTTCCAGTGGCTCCCCTGCCCCTCGGCTCTGGGGTGAGAGGGGCCTGTTGCTGACCACCCTTCGTTTGCTCTACCCAAGCAGGTGTCCTTGGAGTCCAACTCCTCCGTGAACTCCAGCACTCCCCTGGTGAGGATCACCCGCCTCTCCTCCAGCGAGGGCGCCGTGCTGGCCAACGTCTCCGAGCTGGAGCTGCCCGCGGATCCCAAGTGGGAATTGGCGAGATCGCGGTGAGGAAACCATCATCCGGGCGCGGCTTGGAGACAGCCGCTTCCTTGTTCTCCGTGCTCACCTTCTGGCTGGTTTGCTTTTCAGCTTGACTCTCGGGAAGCCTCTGGGCGAAGGCTGCTTCGGTCAGGTGGTGATGGCCGAAGCCCTGGGGGTCGACAAGGAGAAGCCAAACAGGCCCATTACAGTAGCCGTCAAGATGCTGAAAGGTACAGAAGACAGCTGATGGCGGGAGGGGGCTGTTTTCACGAGCCTCGCCTCTTTGCACTCCTGATTTCTAATCTTGGTGTGGCTCACTTCTCAAGCTTCCTCTCCGTGGACTGACTTCTGCTCTAGGGCTTCTCAGGCCTTTGGGGTCTCTTCCTGTCCTTTCTGCAGGTGGTCCTAGGCTTACAGCCATTCGTTTAGTGACCATTCAGAGCTACAACAGTACCCGAAAAAGGGACTTAGGACTATTTTTCATGTCCCAAAGGTGCTTTTTCCAGGAGGCAACTGGACTTTGTGTTTCTCTGAAGATGTTTCACTTCTCATCCAAGAAGCTTCTTCAGCTCTGACTAGATGGTGGGGAGTGGAAGGATTTATATTCCTTGTAGACAGCTGGTCATTTGCCTTCTTTTAGAGGGTTGTTGAGGCCACTTGGAGGTTTATCTGTGTCCTCAGGGTCACCTGAGTTGTGGATATGAATGTGTATCCTTCTTGGAAGTGCTGTAAGGACTGTGTTGTACATTGGAGATAAAGGATGTTGTATCCCCCCCCTATTGAGAGAGAGATGTTCAGTTTTGAAATAGATGGCCTCTTTGACCTGTCTTGCAAATCAGATAAACCTCCAAGTGGCCTCAAAGACTCTCTAAAAGGATGCAAATGACCAGCTGTCTGCAAGGAGTATAAATCCTTCCACTCCCCCACCAGAGTTGAAGAAGCTTCTTGGATGAGAAGCAAAACGTCTTCAAAGGAAAAACAAGAAAGTTCAGTTGCCTCTTGAAAAAAGCTCCTTTGGGACAACCAGGACCTTGGATGACGGAGAACCTCCATAGACATCGACCAAGAAAAGACATAAAATGGGGCACAACTTAGATAACTGTCTTGCTTAGCACCAGAAATTGTGGGCTCAGTTGTGGTCATAGGTCAAAGACTACCTGGGTCAAGACGATGCATGTTGTGCTCCAGTTCACCTCTCAGTTCTTCAACTGCTGCCCTTCACGGGATAAGGGGGGGAGTGGGGCGTGGAGGGTTGGCTTAGAAATGCCATTCCAGAAAAGGTGGATTCCCCCCCCAGTCCCACTCCCCTCTCTGAAGCAGAAGGGCTCTCCCTCCTGGAGAATGTTTGGGTGGTTCCCTCTACTTGGCCTGGACGTGAACCCAAACCAGCAAAATATCAGTTGTGTATCTTTGTTATAACATCCTTTGTGATCCAGAATTGGAGGAAAGGTGAGGGGAAGAGTCACTGATCCCTAAAACCAGAAATAGGGTGAAACCCCCACTGAGCAGGGGATGGTGTGGACCTGCAAGCTGAGACGTCCAGGCGCAGTTCGACACGTGTGGGGCCTGTGACAGAGACGCGTTCCCCTCACTGCTGCCTTTCTCCTCCCTTCACAGACGACGCCACAGACAAGGATCTCTCCGACTTAGTCTCAGAAATGGAAATGATGAAGATGATGGGGAAGCACAAAAACATCATTAACCTCCTGGGCGCCTGCACGCAGGACGGTACGTGCCCACAACGGGCGGCTGTGGGGCTTTGGGCGTATTAAGCCCATGTTGTCCTGCCTCTTTCTTAAGCTTTTTCGGTTATCCTGGAAGAGGAAAACAGATTTAGGAAAGAAAACGATATTAATTAAACATGATGAACTGGGTATGTCTGGTCTAATGAAGAGAAGGCCTAGGGGGGACATCATAGCAGTCTTCCAATATTTGAGGGGCTGCCACAAAGAAGTGTGAGGGGGGTCAATTTATTTTCCAACAAGAAGCAACAGATAGAAACTGATCAAGGAGAGAAGCAACCTGGAAACAAAGAATTTCCTAACAGTGAGAACAAATAATCAGTGGAACTGCTTGCCTTCAGACATTGTGGGGGCTCCATCACTGGAGGTTTATAAGAAGAGCCTGGACAGCCATTTGACCAGGATGGTATGGGGTCTCCTGCTTGAGCAGAGGGTTGGACTAGAAGATCTCCAAGGTCCCTTCCAGCTTTATTATTCTATGTTCTATATATGTTTGTTCTACTCTTAGAATAGAATAGAGCTGGAAGGGATCTTGGAGGTTTTCTAGTCCAGCCCCCTGATCAAGCAGGAGAACCTATACCATCTCAGACAAGTGACTGTCCACTATTCTTCTTAACAACCTCCAGTGAAGGAGTGCCTGCGATTTCTGGTGGCAAGCTGTTCCACTGGTTAATTGTTCTGATGTCAGGAAGTTTCTCCTTAGTTCTAGGTTGCTTCTGTCCTTGATGAGTTTCCATCCGTTGCTTCTTGTTCTGCCTTCAGGTGCTTTGGAGAACAGCTTGACTCCCTCTTCTTTGTAGCAGCCCCTGAGATACTGGAAGACTGCTGTCATGTCGCCCGTATTTCTGCTTTTCTTTAGACTGGCCAAGCCCAAGTTCTGCAGCCGTTCTTCTTTTGTAATTAATTACTGTTGTGCAAAAGTCACATCTCAATTGCCCTGAAAGACCAATATGAAATATAATTTAAGTATTTAAATTATAATTTAAATATTTCACTTAAACAGTGCTAGTAATCCATTTCTCTGCAGAGGGTTGTGTCTGCACACATTTCTCTGACTTAAAAGCATTTGTGGAGCAGCTAACGTACTACCTAGAAGGAATATGGAAGTGAAGTGGGTTCCATGCCATTGTTGCACTGAACTGATGCTTTAAAAAGAAAGATTATTAAAAAGGAAAATATTACTCTTATTGTGATGCACAGAACCATTTCTAGCAGTTCTAGGCTGCTTATTCTAGAACCCTCTCAGTGTTGCAACTGCAACTCCTGAATCTAACTGCAGATGCCCCAAAATCAGAATCCTTGGGCTGGAAGGGACCTTGGAGATCTTCTAGTCCAACCCCCTGCCCAAGGCAGGAGACCTTATTGCATCTTGGACAAATGGTTGTTCAATCTCTTCTTAAAAGCCTCCAGTAATGGAGCACTCACAACTTCTGTAGGGAAGCTGTTCCACTGGTTAACTGATTCTCAGAGTCATGAAATTTCTCCTAAATTTCAAATTGGACCTCTCTCTAATGAGCCTCCACCCATTGTTTCTTGTCCTGCCCTTGGGTGCTTCGGACAATAAGCCAACCCCTTCTTCTCTGAGAAACAGTTTTATTTTGGTCTTCTGCAATGCCTGTTTTTATTCTAATCCCTGTGAAATGATGTCACCAGAAAAGACTATCCATTTTCTGATGGCGTCTCATGGTAATCTCCATGTGACCTTACCAAAAAGCCAAGCCCCACCACCTTCTCCCCTCAGTGTCCTTGCTTTCTACCTTCTCCCGTTGAGGTCCTACTCAAAGTAAAGGAGGTGAATTCTGCCTCTTCAAAATCACTCTAGCCTGGAGGAAACCTCACAGGTAGAACTGTATGTGTGGAAATTCCCACATGAGCTCAGATTTTCCACTTTGGAAAATTGGAACCCAGCAGAAAGCTTAGTGGGTGTTCAGGGAGGCATCTCAAAACATCTCAAATGAGTTGTCCTCAGGGCAACCCTGGAGAAGGCCTTGGATTAGTCAGCAAATCTTAGAAGTTCCTGCATGGTGTGGGCATCTGGGCTCCTTTTTGATGAGTGGCTGGAAGACGGCTGATTCTTCCAGTTTCAGCTTTGATGTCTGTAGCTTGAAGACATCCCCGTAACCATGTCCATCTTCACCCACCCCATGTTACCTTGCTCAGTTGCTATGGTACAGATCCTCTTTCCAACGTTAAAGTTAACACAATCCATCACAGAACCGAAGTTCCTCTCTTGTAGAATCTGAATGAAAGGACACACCAGTCCTAAAATGAGTAGAAAGCTGTCAGGAAAGCTGGAGAATATGTCAAACAGTAATGGATGGTTTTCTCCAGGTCCTCTCTATGTTCTTGTGGAATATGCCTCCAAGGGGAATTTAAGGGAATACCTGAGAGCTCGCCGGCTACCTGGCATGGATTATTCTTTTGATACCTGCAAGCTTCCTGAGGAACAGCTGACCTTCAAGGACTTGGTCTCCTGTGCCTACCAGGTAGCCCGTGGAATGGAGTATCTGGCATCTCAAAAAGTGAGTAGCCAAGCATTTGCCAAAAAGCAGAGGCTAGAAAAGGTGGCTTATAATGGGAATGTGGAACAAAACCACTACGCTGTATTAAGGAGACAAGAATAACATTGGGCCAGACAACTAAGAAAGGAGACAAATAGTCTAGAAGAAGTAGAAGAAGCTGAAATGGTATTTATTTAGAAGTGAATCAGCGTACAAAGTTCTGTCTTGGAGATGGAATAGCTAAATGTTGATTTGAAGATGATATATTTTATTTCTTTGGGTGCACAAAATGTGGGATGCCTAAACCAAAAGTGTACTGCATCTTGAAGAGAGCATGAAAGATTAACTGAAATTAAATGAATTAATTTCACTGTAGGATGCCTCAAACAAAAATTGAGCAGCCTGTTGAAGCTGAAACTGATGAAACTGCTGCATTGTAAAATATTGTGAAACCTAGATCAATGGGAAACATCTTGCTTCATTTGCTATTTAGTGGGGAAAATTGCCTTTTAAGAAAAAAAAAAAAAACAGATCCATTACCCTTCTCAAAATGATTCTTTTGGCAATGTCCCAATCTGAGCATAACCATAATTCCTCAAAGATGGTCAAATTCCAGAGTTTTGGAAATATAATTCAACGTTAAAACAACATCTTTAACATTGAGGGATTTCCCTATAAATCTTCTTGCGTAATAAGATCTTATTCCTCCCTGCAAAATCCAGTAATTCAGAGATCAAACCCTAGGGAACAATGAAGGTTCAATTTTTTTTTTACATGTCACCAACAGAGGAAATTTAACGTTGCTGTTTTTAGTAACCTCTACAGTCAGTCCTCAACTTGTCATCACAATTTGGCCCAAAATTTATGTGGCTAAGGGAGACAGTTAAGTTATGAATTTTGCCCCATTTTATGACTTTTTTGCCACAGTTGTTAAGTGAGTCATTCAGTTGTTAAGTTAGCAACGCATAAGTGAATCTGGCTTAATAATAATAATAAAGTTGGAAGGGACCTTGGAGGCCATCTAGTCCAACCCCCTGCTCAGGCAGGAAACCCTACACCATTTCGGACAAATGGCTGTCCAGTCTCTTCTTAAAAGCCTCCAATGTGGGAGCATTCACCGCTTCTGGAGGCAGGTTGTTCCATTGGTTAATTGTTCTAACTCAATTGTTCAGGAAGTTTCTCCTTAGTTCTAGATTGAGTTCTAGTTCTAGGCTTCCCCCATTGACTTTGCCTATCTGCAACCATCATAAGTACAGGCCAATTGCCAAGTGGCTGAATTTTGATCACGTGATCAGAGGGATGCTTCAAGAGTCATGTGAAAAACTATCCTAAGTCACTTTTTTTGGTGCCGTTGTAACTTTGAGCGGTCACTAAATAAACTGTTGTAAGTCAAAGACTCCTGGTAGTCTCAAGCAAGACATGAAGAGCCACCACTCCATTCAAAGTCTCCATGTCGCTGCAACTAATGTATACTCTAAAGTACAAGGAATTAAACAGAACCCTTCAGATTTATAATGAAGAATACAGATGTTTAATTGATCCAAAATGTCCATTATAATTTTTTCTCAACATTTCCCCTATAAACTGTTTCTCTGCAGTGTATTCACCGAGACCTGGCAGCCAGAAATGTTCTGGTCACGGAAGACAACGTGATGAAGATAGCTGACTTTGGTCTGGCCAGGGATGTTCACAACATCGATTATTACAAAAAAACAACTAACGTGAGTGGAAAGCTTCTGAACAATGGAGCAGTTCTGGTCACGGGCCATCCAGATGTGCCCAGAATTCCTAGGCAGCATGAGCAACGCCCTATCAAGGGAGGGCAAATTGGATAGACTCTAAAATAGTTTCATTTATTTAAACTCTTAAATAAATTATCCATTAATCAAAAACCTCTGAAGTGATATGAACGAGAGCTGCTTGTTCTTGTGTCATTATGGAATCCTCGGCTTGTCTCCTTTTATCGTAGATCTGTTAAAAGTTTGGATAAACTAGGTAGATTACCAGATTACCAAATGTTGGTGAAATCTGCTTGGGTTTTCACCCTAGGCAGGAGATCTCATGATGTGTAAGCATTTTCAGCTGGATCTGGATCAGCAGCCCAGAGAATATTTCTAGTCAATCCATCTTCTTACAAGAGGAACGTTTTTATATACCGATGCTTGCAATGCTTTGTCTGAATGCAGTCAGCTGATTTCCACCTTATTTGTGGAATAAAGCCACGAGGGTGTGCATATGTTGGAGACAAGTGAAAGATTTGCAGTTTGGTAAGAGGACAAAAGATGGGCCAATTATTATTATTAATAATAATAATAATAATGCATATAAGTCAAAATGGAGAAGACAGCAACAGACAGTAAGTGCCGCCTATGCAAAGAAGCTGAAGAAACAATGGACCACCTGGTACGCTGCTGCAAGAAGATCGCACAGACTGACTACAAGCAGCGGCATGACAAAGTAGCAACAATGGTGCATTGGAAGATCTGCAAGAAATATCATTCGCCTGTAAGCAAGAACTTGTGGGATCATAAAATAAAGAAAGTCATAGAAAATGATAAAATTAAACTGCTCTGGGACTTCAGAATCCAAACAGACAAGCACCTGCAACATAACACCCCGGACTTAACAATTGTCGATAAGAAAGACAAAAAAGTCTGGATAGTGGACGTGGCAGTGCCTGGAGACAGCAGAATAGACGAGAAAGAACTGGAGAAGATCACAAAATACAAAGAGAAATAGAAAGACTGTGGCAAAAGCAAGCAAGGGTAGTACCAATAGTAATAGGCTCCTTGGGTGCAATCCCAAAACAACTGGAGCACCACTTGAACACCCTTGGCATTGACAAATTTGCTATTAGTCAATTGCAAAAGGCGGCCTTATTAGGAACTGCTTCCATCCTGCGACGATATCTGTAAGACCATCAAACATCCACATCTGCCTATCCCAGGTCCTGGGTAAGGACTCGATAGGTAGACAAAATGCCAAATCCAGTCTGAACATCTGGCTGACTGTGCGATGATCCATAATAATAGTAGTAGTAGTAGTAGTAGTAGTAGTAGTAGTAGTAGTAGTAGTAGTAGTAATAGTAGTAGTAAAGTTGGAAGGGACCTTGCAACCGATCTTGTGGTTATCTTACAAGGAAGAAGGTTGGGAGGGATGCTCTCCAGACTTGCTTGTTTTCTTGCAGATGTTTCATTACCCAAACCAAATAATGGTCTGTGGAGATTCTCAGTCATCAAGGTCATGGTTGTCTCAAAGGTGCTTTTTCAAAAGGCAACTGGACTTTGTTTTTCCTTGAAAATGTTTCGCTTCTCAGCCATGAAGCTTCTTCAGTTCTTCAGAGAAGCGAAAGGTTTTCAAGGAAAAACCAAAATCCAGTGGCCTTTTGAAAAAGGACCTCTGGGACAAACTAGATAATGAAACATCTGCAAGAAAACAACCCGGGCCTCATTTCAACCATGAGTTACAAATATTCTCCTTTTTTGGGGGAGGAAGAAGGTGGTGGCACTAGACACACTAAATCAAGCAGGTAAATCAGTGTAATGATCATCTTCACAGCAGACAATGATTAGATGAATTGGGGTTAGTTGGGATTAAAAATTGTTTGGACTCGCTTATAGCAGAGGGGGGGGGGTCAGAGGGTCAGAAATTGCTGATGGACGTTCTGTTTTCGTGTCCCCAATGACAGGGCCGGCTGCCTGTGAAATGGATGGCTCCTGAAGCCTTGTTTGACCGTGTCTACACTCATCAGAGTGATGTGTAAGCAATGCCCACCGTTTCAAAACAAAATGTCTATTCAGGGAAAGAGAGGTGATGCCATGCAGAGAAGACATCCAGAGCTCCATGAATAAGTGGGCCTGCTCCATCCGTTGGCCTCAGTTGAGGCTTCCAGAAAGATCAGTGAGACGAGCTGCATCTATTTAACTGCTTATTTAATTCGAGCTGCTGTTCAGCTGCGTCAACAGATTGGCCGGTGAAATTCAGTCATCAAGCGATTGGTGACTTCTTGCTTTGCATGGCTTTCGTAGGGGGAAAATACAGCTTATTTTTTTTTCTTTTTCCCCCCCCAAAAAAATTTCACCGTTTCTTTCAACGTTGGTGTTTTCAGATGGTCGTTTGGGGTGCTGCTATGGGAGATCTTCACTCTGGGAGGGTCCCCCTATCCAGGAATCCCAGTTGAGGAGCTTTTCAAACTCTTGAAGGAAGGCCATCGTATGGACAAGCCAGCAAACTGTACCCCAGATTTGTAAGTTTTCTACCTGAGAAATTCATACTTTGGGGAAGCAGGCCTTTCCATCTGTCTGGGTGGATTCTTGTTAATTCAGTTGCTTCACATCCATATTTTCTGTTCATAATTTCCTTCTTCCTTCCTTCCTTCCTTCCTTCCAACTCCTCATTAAAACTGCCAAAGATTTTCGGTCAAGGTTCTAGGCAGCCTGTAGACCCATCCGATATTCTGTGGAGAAACATGGCAGCATCTTCACCAGTCCTTAAGTTGGCTTTCCTCAGGGGTTAAAAACCCTGCTTCGGGACAGCCGTACCCATACCTTTCCTCCGTGGGACGTCAATAATTACAGAGCTGGAGGTATTTCTGGAAGATCATCTTGATCAGCTCCAAGCTCACACTGTTGCCTAGGGTGTAGTCATAAAAGACCTTGGGGCCAGTCCCTCTTTCTCAGCCCAGTGGCAGTGTGGAATAATGGGTGAATGGTGGGCTAAGATTCACATTCACCCGGAAGTGACACACACTCTCTCCCTCTCTCCCTCCCTCTCCCCTCTCTCCTTCCCTCTCCCCTCTCTCTCTCCCTCCTCCCCTCTCCCCTCTCCCTCTCTCCTTCCTTCTCCCCCTCCCTCACCCTCTCCCCCTCTCCCTCCCTCTTCTCTCTCTCCTTCCCCTCTCTCCTTCTCTCTTCCCCTCCCTCTGCCTCTCTCCCTCCCTCTCTCTCTCTCTCTCTCCCCCGCTCTCAGTCCAACCCACCTCAGAGGGTTACCGTTGTGAGGAAAAACAAGAAGATGGAGCAATTTGGATGCTCCCTTGAACTTTTCTGCCATTAATATGGGTTTATAAATCTAAAAACTATGGTTGCGTGGGTCTTACCTCTGACTCACTTGAAGATCAAAGTCTTGTTTGGTTTTTCTCAATGTAACTGGGTAGAAAACATCGGCAGCAAACAAAAGGCTAGCCCCCTCCCCTCTCTCTCTCTCCAACGTGCTGATCAAAGCTGGTGGGCTTTCCAGCGTCCTTCATGGGTGGTGCTGATCAGCCCCTTCTCTTCCAAACCAGGTACATGATCATGAGGGAGTGCTGGCATGCGGTTCCTTCACAGCGGCCAACTTTTAAGCAGCTGGTGGAAGACCTGGACAGAGTGCTGACCGTGACATCCACAGATGTGCGTATCTCCTCCTTTCTTAACAGTTGTAGCTCTTGCGCTAGGCCCGGGCACTGTACTCGAATGTTAGACGGTTTGAGCATTCTTGAGTTTTGCAACCATTTTAACAGCATGGAGAGCTACAGTGAGCAATTAAGGAGAAAGGCATAGGAGAATGCATTTTCAATGCTGCAGTGTAACATTTAACTTTAATGCAGTTACTGATTTAACTTCTTTATTTGGAACAGTTTAATGCACCTCTCTGTTCCCACAGTACATTTTCATTTTTTTTTTTAAAAAAAAAGCCAGTAGAAAAGAGTTATGGGACAAAGCCAAAACAGTCTGTCTAACAATAGGAAAAGGACCTAAGTCCCAGAAAGAATGGAGCAAATTTGCAAACCATTTCAGATGTCGCCAAGTAAATCTACTACTAGAGAATGTGTCCCACAGTCCACGTGCCACCACTGAGAAAGCCGAGTCTCCACTCCAAGGTGGAGGTGAGCTTTTTCTGAACAGGGCCCACAAGGAGGAATTAAGTAGTTGAGCAGGTCTACATAGGAGGAACCTTGTATGTGGTTACACCATGGAGTTAATGGAACAATTGCCTCAGCTCGGGGCTGATCCCGGATCCCGGTCAATAATGCCTTTTGACTTCTAGGATACTTTGAACCCTAATTTCATTTGAGTCCTGCCAAGCTGGCATTAAACCACACCCGGATTCATGAAAGCCCTTAATGCGCGAAGACCAGACGGTTTCACCCACTGGCGGTGGAATTTCAGATCTTGCCCAAGCAAGCAAAAGAAGAAGGTGGGGTCCTTGGGGTGATCACCTTGTAGCGCGTGCTCCTTGCTGATATTCACCTTGTCTTTCTCCTTGCAGGAATATATCGACCTCTCCGTGGCCTTTGAGCAGTACTCCCCCAGAGGCCAGGATGCCCACAGTGCCTGCTCTTCAGGAGATGACTCCGTATTTGCACACGACCTTCTCTCGGAGGACCCTTGTCTTCCAAGGCCGCAGGCCAACGGCCTCGTCAGGACATGAGGACGGGCGGAGCCTGGAAAACTAGATTCGTGAATGTATGTCTGAGGGGAACTCGGGAACGAGACCCAAAGGAAGGTGTGTTGTTCTGCTCCACGGCACAGAAGGGTGCGTTGCTGTGTAGCCGTGGCGCGCGCGTGCACACACACGAACGTACTTTCTGCTGTTCTCGTCAAACGCACGGAAACTTTGGAAGGCAAAGGAGAGGATGGTGAACCTCCAGCCTCTGAGTCCGTTCTCCGTGCCCGCAATTCTAGGAGTGGGTGGGAAAAATGAGAGAGAGAAAAATAAATAAATAACGTGCACAGAATGTAGGAAGCTTTGCCCGGTGCCCTCGTTGCACGGATCCCCTTTGTTGGGACTCAGTAGTGCCATGTTGCCTGCAGGGAATCTTAAGTAAGTACTGATTTTATATTTGATAAATAGAAAATTTTGCCATCTGCTTAAGGACGTATTCAAAGCCATTCTGAGGAGTTAATCACTCTTGAAAGCGCTAAACCTCTGTTAAGTGGCCTTTGCTTTTCCCACGCTGGGGATCTAAGCCAGCTCTTGCACTAACGATTGGATAAAAGTGAGTGTGTGCAGGCAAGACGAGACGGGAAGGCCTAGAGGCGTTGCAGGCTCTAGAAATTTGTGGGGGTGTGGTTTGTGTGTTGGGGTGTGCGTGTGTGTCATTTGTTAATGAACATGTAGCAATGACTTTGGCTAACTTTTCCAGGGGATTTCTATGAACTGTAAAAATCCTGCTATTTGCTACATTTATTTAGCTATTTTCTGGGTGAGTTTTCTGTAGATAAGGTTTAAATATATTTGTAATGGAGGCCTATAATTTTTTCCTAGAAATCTATTATCAAACACTTGGAGAGAGAAAAAAAAAACACCACAATATTACGGGTACCCATAGCCAAGCGCCTTTCAACGAATCACAAAATTTTATTTCCTACAATTGTGCATATATCTATAAATAGCTCTTGTGTGTATATAATATCTCTGATATTAACATGGCTGACAAGACTGAAGAATTTATTCCAGTTAAGAATTCTTCCAGAATAGGACATACTGATTTAGGCAAAGATTTTCTTTCATCTTGTCAGCTTGTTTTGTTTTAAAAATTTATATTTTAACATGTATATTTGTAAAATTATTTATAGATATTAACATATGTTCATTAATGTATACATTTAATTTTTTTTCATCAGATTTAAGGATTTTAACTTATTAAAAATAGAAGGAAGATCATTCAAGATGGTTTTTCTGAATTCCTGAGAAATCTTAGAAAAATGTATAGCTGTATAGTCCTTCAACACATTAATACTAATTTTTCTTTATAAAAAAACAACAAAAAAGTGCTTTTTCTGGGTTGCAACAATGATCAGGACATACATTCTGTAATATTGAAATTAAACTCAAACATTTGACAGCTGGAATAACCCTTTTTCCATCTCTGTAAAATTGCTAAGAAATCTTTCATCACTTTTGCCTCTGTGCATTAAGTTGGAGGGATTTTTTTTGCCAGTTTTTTTTTCTTTGAATCAAGGTGTTCTTCATGGTTGAAAAAAATAACAGATATGTGGCAGAACTGAATGTTGACTGCCAATAAGATTAACCCTCTCTCTCTCTCTGTGTGTGTGTGTTCCCATTTGCATTTTTACAGCAAAGGATCCAAACAAAATAATAACTCAAAATATACATAAAGTTCTGATGATTGTAGGTAGCCTTCGAACCTAACATTTTGCTTGGGAAAAATGCTAGGTTTTGTGGATAACTCAGTCAAAACACTCCAGGTACTTTGCTAGCATTTTAAAGAGTTGTTGCAAGATTATTTTTTGTAGAGTCTTAGGGAGCGGTTCCGGTTTCTGATGTAAGAATTTGAAACGGAAGGCTGATTTTTCACTCCTGCTGGTCCCAAACCATGAAAATGCAAGGAACCCTCCTGTCTTTCCTTCCAGTTGGCCCATAGGAGAACCCAAAGTACATCATCCAATCAATTCCCAAATTCCTGATCTAGCACTAGTCAAAAAACTCCCTCTGTCCTGTTTCACATGAGGGTGTGTGTGTGTGTGTGAAGCACCTGCAGCTCTCCTCCGTATGCATTCATTCCGTCGGTTGATGTGTGTTGGGTAGCTTGCTAACCTCCCAATTGGAGTGGTTGCAGTGGATGGGAAGCCAGGCAGGGGATAGTTCGTTGTTAAAGACTGGAAAAATCAGCAAAAGCACAGAGATCCACCATAAGCTTCCCGGCTTCCTCTCCTGCATTCCTTTCTTGCACTGAAAAGCCCCCAGCATGGGAGCAAGTCAGCAACTTTGCAAAGAGTAGCTCAGGCGAAACAGGAAAACAGATTCCAAGATCAAGAGGTTGAGCCTTTAATTTGGGGGGCAGATAGTGGCCAGCTTAGGCCTCAAAGCAAGGAGGCAGACGTTCCCCTGCGCTGGAAAATGGATGCCCTCAAGGTCTCCAGAACCACCACACCTAAACGGAAGATGGCAGCTCTGTTACGAATCGATTTTGAATCATGAAACGCATCAGGTCCAAAGCTGATGCCAAAGTGATACAGCCATTGGAGCAAAGGCATACCTATTGAATCAGGAAGTTAAAAAAAATAGGGATATATAAAACGGAGGAAGAACAGGGTTCTAGTTCTGGAACTAGGATTAAGGAGGAAGGTGGATGCAAGAACCATGTAGCCAAGTCTACATACCAGCAATTTGACTAAGCGCCATTTGAGCGCCATTTGCAATGGAATGTACAAATGTCCTTGGAGAAGTTTGTATATCCCAAAAGTGCTTTTTCAAAAGACAACCGGACTTTGCTCTCCTTGAGTAGGTTTTGCTTCTCGTCTTAAGAAGCTTTCTTGGGCTCCTGAAGAAGCTTCTTGGGTGAGAAGGAAAAACAAAAGCACCTTTGACTTGGACAACCGAGAACCTCCACAGGAAGTTTTAAACTTTTTAATTTGCATAGTTTTAATATTTTAATTATTAGTTTTTATTTATCTTTTAAAAATCTGTAAGCCACCTGGAGTCGCCTTATAGGGAGAATGGGCAGCAAAGAAATTTAATGAATAAGTAAGTAATAAATAAGAGCTGCTGGATCTAATGGTTAGAGAAAGAAACTTCTGAAGAACTCGTCCTAATGGATTAGGGAGCTAAAACTGGAGGCAGGAAATTGGTGCCTCCAGACTTGGAAGATGCTCTTAATATAACTTTACAGTAAAATAGAATTAGCTCACGTCGCTGTTATTTTCGGTCTGGTTTACCGGAAAGAGCAAACATCAGTCGGATTCATTCGCACGTTACGTTACACCATTCCAGATCAATGTTCAGCATATTCTTGCAATACCACAAGACAGATTCAAAATAATTCATTTATAGAAATGGAGCTTCAAAGAGTTTTTTTAAAAAAATAAGAGTTCTATAGACCCCTACTTTTGGGGGGGAATAAAAAAAATTGTGCTATTTTCTTATTGGGCCTGTTAGTTTTGTACATTCCAAGCCTCTGAAATTCGCCATTCCAGCCTCAGTGGTTACCTTAAATATATTATGTTGGCATATAATATATTTATGAAAGATTTTACAAAGATATATTTCTTACATAACTTTAAAGCCAGGGTTTGAAAACTTGAATGTTTCTTTAAACCTTTATTCCTGTCCGTGTTGTGTTGCAATCAGTAAGTTTGCAAATTGTGACATTTTGATGAACCTTTATCCCAGTCCAACGTCTTCTAGCTTCTGTATTGCTTTTAAACATTTTAGAAGATGTGAAACAAAAAAAAACAACACAAAAAACATACCCTGTTTTTGTTTACCTGGCCCCCAAATAAAAAAAAAAACTTAAACCTAATTTATTGTCACTCCTGCCTTTATTTTCTGAGTGAACCGTTTAAGATGGTCCGTGTACAGGTAGACCTCGACTTAACAAGTGTGTGTTTAGTGACCGTTCAGTTACAGTAGCACTGGAAAAAGTGATTTGTAATCGTTTTCACATGATCATTGCAGCATCCCCACAGTCACGTGATCAAAAATTTGAACACTTGGCAACTGGCTTGTACTTAGGACAGTTGCACTATCCCGGTGTCATCTGATCCCCTTTTGAATCCTGACAAGCAAAGTCCAGGGAGAAGCCAGTTCACTTAACAAACGTGGCAAGAAAAGTCATAAAATGGGGCAAAACTCACTTAACTCTCTTGTTTAGCAACAGAAAGTTTGGGCTCAGCTGCAACCTTAAGGGACGCCTGTATACAAAGCTGGAAAACAGTACAAGGTGCTCCTTGAACTTACAAGCGTTGGTGTAGCGATGCAAAAGGGCCCCGAATTCCATGGCTGGGGAATTTTGAGGGTTGAAGTCCACCCATCTTAAAAGTTGCCAAGCTTGAGACATGCTGGTTTAAACAGAGCTTCAAACGTGACTGAAGAGATGTAGCTTCCCTCCTTTGAAAGCCTTTTTCCATAGCTTCTCCCTGTAATTCCTTGGCGTTTTTCAAATTGGCCCTTTCGAGAGGAGGGTGTTTATTTTTTATAAGGAGCTCTTCTTTGGGGTAGCCATCTTCCCCTCTGCAGCACCAGGGACCCCCTCCCCAATTTTGGCCCAAACTAAGAACCGAGGGAGGTCCGAAAGCTTCTGTTTCTTGAGACTCCAGTAGGAAAGTTCAGAATTTCTTTACTGCTGCTAGTCAACGGGGAAAATGCATGAAGCCCTGGGGTTATCTCTAGCTTCCCATTGTGTCTCTTGAGGATAAACGCTGCCAACTGGCTCCTCATCGGAGGTTGTATCTGCTGCTATCTGCCACGAGTAGATGCCTCTGTGTTTCGCGCTGAAATCTCTACATCTGGTACACTTTAATACTCTTGTCAGGCTTTTGCTTCCCCACAAGTGTTATCTTGTAATAATTGCACTTTGCCTCCAGCCACGGCTCGCTTTGCATAATAAACAGGAGGTTTAATAAAAGGGAGCATTTAACCAGGATTTCTGGAACTGCTGAACACTGATAGCTTTGAGATATGGAGCCAGCCTCCTTTTTAACAAATTTCTTTCAAGTCAAAGTTGGCTCCTACTGACTTGGAATACGCCCTTGGTTTTCTGTCCTGGCTGTTGCTCCAGACAGGATGCATGTTCAGATCTAGCCCACAGAGTTTTCTGAAGGTCTCCCATCTGAAAAGTAATCCAAAGGTGACCCTGCTTAGCTTCCCAGGTCAGTGAGGCCCTACCGTTTGCTAAGAGAAGCAGCCTTGGTTGAGTTGGAAAGGCCTCCTTCTCTGGGACTGTCTCCTTATTGGCCAGGGTATTGGCACAGTGTCCTCCTTCCATTGACCTCCACGGCCTTCAGCTGGAGCAGGAGAACTTCAGCCTTTGCTCCAGAAGATGCTGTTGGGAGGAAAGATTAGCAGCGTCTCCAACAGTTGGGTTCCACCACCTGCTTTTAAACAGCACCATACAATAAGCTCTTGCCTCTTTGGGATGTTCATACATGTGTACAGATGTGTGCAGAGCCCAGAGAAACACATTAGGGCTTTTGTTAGACTGACTGGTTTCGGCTCCTGCCCTCCAGAGACACAAGTACACAGCCTAGCAACACATCCCTCCCTCCTTCGCCATTAGTGCTGGTATCTGGGACCACCAGCATTGGAAGCCAAATCCTTTGGAAGGCCTTTGGTTGGCTATTCCCGCCATCAGGCAGAAAGAGCACAATTTCAGGTCTGTTTTTCCCACCCCCAAACATCCCTAAAAACTAGCCATCAAATGGTGATTATTCCAACCTGTATACCTTTCCGATTGCAGCGATTCTGAGCCGCTAACAAGCCCAAAGAACCAAGGGGAAAGTTTAAAACTCATTGAATGACAACAATGACACCCAAGCCCAACCCAATGGTCTGTTTTCAGAGGAAGCCTCTGCCGCCTTCAAAAGCCATGATCCTGCTGGCTGGGGAATTCTGGGAGTTGAAGTGCGCAAGTCTTAAAAGTTGCCAAGGTTTCGGCACCTCTGGGTTAACCCATCTTGGGTTTTTTTCCCCATACTGCAAAGTGAGAGACATCTAACTGTACCTAACTTTCAGTTCAGAAGGGAGATGAAATATAGACCCAAATGTAGTTGGGGTTCACATTTCACCCCAGGGCCAACGTATCCGGCTGCTTATTAACAGAGGATCAAAAAAAGTGAAGACGGTGTTATAAAAATCTCTGCACTTTTTGCATGGCACGCACATTAAAAAGGAGCATAGTGTCAATCACATAGTGTAGCCATTATCTCGACATCCCTACACGCTAAGACACACTCAGTTCACCCCTGGTTCCCCTGATTGAGTTCACAAAACAGATTTTGTGACCTTTGTCAGATGGTACCCAACCTTGAGCTATTGTAACCCCAAAGATGGTGGAATCTTCCTTAGAGAAACATGAAGCCTTGGCTTTGTGACTCCTTTGTGACACACTGCTAGAGAAGACAGCAACCACATTATTTTGAAAATGCACAGCAGGAAAGCTGAAGAAATAACACAAACTTCAGACGGGCAGAATGTTCTCCTCAAACTTGTCATGAAAGCAAGGAGTTAATTGTTACTACACACATAACAATTTGGTTCCTTGCCCAGGCAGATAAATCATTTGTTTTTAATTAAACTATGATCAAATTGGTATAACTTGTTTTTGAAGCAAAATCTTAAAAACAGTTTCACTTGCTTTAATATTGCTGCTGGCAAAACAGGAAAACCAAGGTTGATTAATGGGCACCTTGCTAGCAAATACTTTCAGCACGAAAAATATTTGATACCAAATGTACAAGCGCACACACACGTTTATTCAAACATATTCGAGCAACGCAGCTCCTAAGCTGAGGCTGCTGGCTCTTGGAGCAGTTGTCCATCAATGTTTAAGTGGCAATCTTCAAGGATGCTGGTTTAAAACTATTAACCACTATTAACCACTCCTTGAAATCTGGAGAAGTAAGAGCCACTGAAGAGCAGGTTACGCACAAAAATCCGGCACTATTGTCTACATTCGCCTCTTTGTCAGTGCTACTTTGTGAAAACAGTTGTAGAGATGTAAAATTGGGGGAAAGTCTAAGATCAGCCAAAAAAAACCCCAAATTGCATAATGTGCTGTAAAGACGACCATGGCAAAAACAAGATTACCAAAAGGTTGGGCACAATTTATCAAGCATATCCCTAATTCTCCCAAAGGTGCTTTTTTTTTTTTTTTTAAAGCTACTGGACTTTGCTTTTTCCTGGAAGACATTTCCCTTCTCATCCAAGAGGGTTCTTCAGTTCTAGTTGAAGAGTTCTGAGTTCTAGAACTGAAGAAGCTTCTCAGAAACATCTTGCAGGAAAAACAAAGTCCAGTGGCTTTTGAAAAAAAAGCACCTTTGGGATAACCATGACCTGAATGAGATGGAGAATCTCCGGAGACATCTCCCTAATTGTGCAAAAAAAAATCTCCCCTTCTAAAATGAGTGCATTGCAGGTGGTCCTCTATTTACAAGTGAAATGGAGCATAAGCTGTGATGGCCGTAACTCCATCTCCAATGGAGACTGCTCTTTTAATTAATTTTCCCCCCTTTAAGACATGTATGAACAAAATGCTACCAGGTTTTTTTCCCCCTACTCTACTTAATTTTATATACACAAACACACACACACACACACACACACACACACACACACACACACACACAGGGCGTGTGTCAGCATCTCTCTGGCAAAAAGTAACGTCAACATTACACTGGAAAAGGCAAGCTGTTTCTTGCAAAATAGAAACTGGGTACACACCCAGTTATTTTGAGGGATCAAAAAAAAAAATATTTTGGGATGTTGGAACTAGCCCACATTAAAAGTCCTTTGAACATTTGCTCAGTTAAAAAGGCAAATTACCCAAGGGTCGGGTTTTTTCTGAAAAATATAAAATGAATACACACGGCATACATGTTTCCTAAATATAACCCCAGAAGTGAAAAACGTTAAAAAGAAGAACACACCTACAGTATTTTCATTTTCAACAGAGCAAAGCCGTGGCAATCTGTAGGACCAGATCCAGGTCTCCTCTAAGCCAACATTCTGTTATCATAAGCAGCTGGAATAGCAAAGCCCAGAAAATAGATCAGCAAAATATAAATACAATGTACCCCGTACCCTCCTCGCCTAGCAACAGGTAGCAAGCACCAAACCAATTCTGATCTGTTATCAACACACAGCAGAGGCAATAGCAGGTTTAACCTCCATGAATCTGCCTAATCTCTTGTTTAAAGTCACCCGATTTGTTGCAAACCAGCCTGCCTATCCAGGTGGAACCATGTGTGGGGAAAGCAATCTGCTTTTCCACGGCACCCCATTGATGCAACCTGCTTCTAAATGGAAAACACCTCTCTCACGCAAGCGTTCGGATTTAGAAGTTGGAAGTGTGAATCAGACAAGCATTCCATCTCTTGATTCCTTTACACGTTTTGAGTTCATTTTGTAGGTTGGGCGAAGCCATTCACTGGAATGGAAGAAAAAAAAAACAATTGGTACCGATAGAAGAGAATATTTGCAGCTGAGGGTTGAACTGTGGGGTCCTTGGTGTTCTTAGAGTTGTTCAACAAACATCATATTCAACAGTCTGATCTGCTAGGAAGGAGGTAACACGTGTCCCACAGGATGTAGACACATACATGGATGGAAGGGCTCAGCCTCCAGAAGTTGTGGGTGCTCCACCAGTGGAGGTTTTCAAGAAGAGACTGGATAGCCATTTGTCCAGAATGGAATAGGGTCTCCTGCCTTGAACAGGGGGTTGGACTAGATGACCTCCCAGGTCCCTTCCGAACCTATATAAAAAAGTGTTTCATAATGTCCCTCTCCATTTTCCTCTCCAGCACATTGTCCGATTCTGGAGTCTGAACAAAACTCAGGGATCTGAAGTTTGTGCTGCCAGTCCTGTTTCACTTAAGTCATCTTGAAACGGATGGGATTAAATGCAGTCCTTTTCCATGCTGTTATTCCCTCTCTATAAAACAAATTATCATTTTGTAGAATTTCTGTTTATTAACTAGAGGCAGAAATGGATTTGGATAAGTGTTTTGCTTTATGCGATCATCTCATGTCCAAATGAGCCAAGAGCTTCTCTTTTAAAGAACGGTGGAACTGCCTTTGTTGAATATATACATCCTGCACACATCCCTCATCTCTCCAATATTGGATTTGAAAAATTTAGGCAAAAGGGGAGAATGCATGAACGCTGACTTGTGAAACAACACGGATGTTAGAATGAAAAATATCTTTATAGCATTTGTGTTACACAGAATGTAAATCTAATGCTCTAAATTCCTGAGGATTTGAATCATGCTTGGAAATAGGATGCATTTTATAATCTTGGAAATCAATGGGGTTTTTGCTTAGTACAGTGGTTCTCAACCTTTTTAATGCTGCGACCCCCAACCGGTCGTAAGTCGAGGACTATTCAACTGGTGCAACACCATTTGCAGAATGGGACTTTTGGCGGGCTCAGCAGGGCAGAGACAGCCTGGACAATTCCTATTGGCTTTTGAAAGCCAATAGAATTAGACTCTATTCAAGAGAGTCTATTCGATTGGCTTTCAAAAGCCAATAGAATAAAAGGGAGTAGCACAGCTAAGGGGGAAAAAATGGCGGACTGCGTTGTTTGGCGACCCCCGTGAAATGGTCATTTGACCCCAAATGGGGTCCCGACCCAAAGGCTGAGAACCACTGGCTTAGTAAGGAGAATAGAGATCTGTTGGCATCGGGAAGAATTAAGAGATCAGCACAGCAACAGCGACATCTACTGGTTAGGAACAGAATAATAATAATAATAATAATATAACGAATGTAAAATAGCGTAATTATGCCTTTAGGAAATTTGTATTTTCCCTTTCTTTTCAAGCTTGTTTAACAGAAACGTATCTCAGATGAAGACTATTATACCTGTAGGGCAATATTTTCCTTTCTTGCTAAAGCTGAAACTAGCATATTTACCTGAAAAAAAGAATATTTTCCCCCAAACAATTTGAGTCTTATTTTAAGCAGAATTTTTCTTTCTGAAGTTTATTTTGGATGCGTGCTTGGATGTGAGAGAATGTCTTAGATTCGCCAACACTTTCTGTTGATAAATACTGTATCTGCTCCTGTTTTTCCATTCCATATTGTGAAGGTTAAAATTTAAAAACAATGAATACTGTAGATCCGGGGTGTGTCCAATCTAGGCAACTTTAAGATCTGTGGATTTCAACTCAGAATTCCCCAGAGTTGCTGCTGGGCGGCAGAGTTTTATGCTGGTTCGGTTCCTTTCTCCCAGGCTGCTCCCAACCGGGAACAGGAAGTGAGAGATCCAGCACCTGACCACTCCCTTGCGGGCGTTCTACAGGGCTTGGTACTCTCTCCTTTCCTAGTGAACATATCTACCTGAAGCTGCTGGGCAAGACCACCCGTCCCCCCATGGGTTGAGGTATCGTCCATACGTGGACGATACTCTACACCTGGTGACCCGAGTGATGAGGTCACCATCTTTCCATGGTGCTTGGAAGCTGTAAGGACCTGGATGGGGGACAACTGGTTACAGCTGTTACAGCATGGAGCCTCGGTGACCCGGCTTTTAGCCATCTTTCATTCCAGATGGGGTGTCATTGCCCCATTCAGATCCAGTTTGCAACTTAGGGGTTTTCCTGGAACTCATGTCTCCTACTCAAAGGGCAAATGGTGGGCTGACTAGGAGAGTTTTTGCACAGCTGGTTTTTGTGCACCACTGGTGACCTTTCCTGGATCACGATTCCCTGCGCTCAGTTACTCAAACCTCAGTCCTCTCTGTCTGGACTACTGCAAGGCACTCTACACGTGGGGCTACCCTCGAGTTGCATTCAGAAGTTTCAGCTGGTGCCAAGTGCAAATAAATTTAACAAATAACAAATGTCATTAGTTTTACGGTACGTTTTTCACTAGGAAATATCAGTCTCGGTGTCCCTAAGAAATATTGACATGGTCTTAAAAAATTAAGATGTCAACTCTACAACGAACCTGGCTACAGCCCTTTCCTTCGTCTAAGTTGCCACAGGGCTGGGAGGGGGGAAGGACAATTTCTACTAGTCAAAATATTTTACTGTCCCGTGGGAACCAAGGTCATTTCTGTCAGTTGGGGGGGTGGAGCTGGAGCATTTAGTTAGAAAGCCCACCAAACTTTTCTATCAGGGAACATAGCTGATTGCATAGCTCTGGGGTGGGGAGTTTAACTTTATAATATTGTCTCTCTCTGAAGGGGACTTCAGACTTGGTTTCACTTTTGACCATGCCGATACTTTGCAACCAATAAACATGTTCTTTGAGGAAATCACAAGCCTCGGAGTTCTGCTTTATTCGTCTTTGTCTATTGGAACCATGACGTAGGAATGACATGCAGCAGGCAGATAGAAATTGAGTTTTCTACTTGCATTAAATAGCTACCATTTATTCATTTAGTTATAAAATATACAGCTTTATTTTAAAGACCAAAGAAAGAGAGAGCTAAATGGCTCGAGACAAGAATATTTTGCAGTTTCAGCTTCTGCATGCTGATTTGTATGAATACGACAGTTAAGGATCAATATGATATCAGAAGCATTTGTTTTTAAATGAAAGATACATTTCTCTATTTGTTTCATACAAAACAAAACTAATTCCTTCCTGTCAAAAAAAATATAAGGAAGCAATAAAGGAGTTCAAGAATGCAGAAAATATCCTATCAAGTATCAGTGGCTTAAAGACTGCAGAAAAAACAAAAATACAACAAACCTCGTTATCCACAAAATCATATTTACGCCTCTTCAACTGCTTTTTAGAAACAGCAACTGGGAGTAAACAAGAAACTATTTCATATCAAACAATATTAGTCAGACTAGTGACACTAAAGCATAGAAAAACATTTAATAAATAATCTACCCCAAAACTGGAGAACAAAATGGGAGGAATGAAGAGATCTAGCACAATTTTTCCATCTTAGAGATCAGTTCCTCACAGATTTTTGTGAGTTCCTTATTTTCTTTTACCTGTTAAAGAAACAATAAAGCATCATATGGTAAATGTTGCATAAATACAATTTTGAAAGAACTCACCACCAGCACAAATACATTTATATTAACAGAGTTCTCCTTCATAGGAACAGCTCTCTCTCTTTCTCTGTACATGCATTTGTGTATGTGTGTAGTACTCATAAGAATCAAAATATAGCTGCATGTGTTCATAGTTTAAGTAGAGTTAAACTTGAATTTTATAGTCCACCTTCCAAATGTCTGCTCTGAGGGCAGTTTTTTCTTATGCCTCACAGATGAATCTGATTGATCTTTAGGCTTCTCAGTGAAGAGTTAGCTAGAATTGCTATAGGAAACGATAACTTTAAGGCGTCACAAATTTCACGTTGCTGAGAAATTTTCTTCAAAGGAGTGAATGGCAGCTACTTGCTTGCCCAGATGGGAGCATTCGTAGGTTTTTTCTAGCCAAGTCATGGTAACCCACATCTTGGAAGTACCGAATAAAATAACAGAGTTGGAAGGGAATGCCTACCTTGACTCTGCTGACAACTCTCTCTCTCTCTCTCTCTCACACACACACACACAAACACACACACAGCTTGAACAAAAGAGGTCTTTCCAGACCCTCCTCTCCCGTGAGTCTCTTCTCCGCATTCTAGAAATCCCACAGAGCATCTGGAGACTCCAAAAATCGGGCAAGCAGGCTTGCCTCCAAAAGCCACGCAACAGGACTGTCATGGGTGGCTCGCCACAAAACCCCCTCTCACAACCGGGGGGGCAGCAACGGGAGGGGGCGGGGGGAGAGGCCAAAGGAATGCAAGGGAGAATGAGACAAATCCAGCACCCCAAGGTCATTGGCAGGGAAAGTCCAAAGTGAGTGTAACCGATTGGCTAGAGCACGTGTCAAATTCACAACGTCATGTGACGTCGCATAACGTATTGGGCCGATTTTGCCATTGCTGGCAATGGGGTGGGCGTGGCTTCCCGGTGATGCGTCCGGCCCACAGGCTGACACCCCTGGGCTAGAGTAATGGACGGTGGGAGGACGAGGGGAGAAGGGAAAGTGTTCCTGTCCTGTTTGTCTGTGTGTGAAACCGCTTAGAACGGCCGTTTCTACTTCTGCACCCACGGGGCATCTTCACCGAAGTTGCGCTCTTGGCCAAAAGATGCCCCAGCAGTTTCCTTGGCTGGCTTAGCCAGTGGGACAGTTGTGGCAAGCACACTCGGGCCGTGTTTCGGAGGCTCCAGAGGCCGGCTGGCCCACCAGCAAAAACGGCACGCTGTGTCACCCGGGCCATAAATTCGCCATTAGTGGGGAAAAAAAGACAAAGAAGAGCGTGGAAGAGCGTCTCCTCTCCCTGGGAGGACGGGGGTCGGACTGACCTTCTGCTCAATGCTGCTCTCCAGCGACTGGACCCGCATCTGTTCCTTGCGCAGGTTGGCATCAAGCGCAGCCACCTCCGACTGGGCTTTGCTCCTCACCTGGGCGATCTCCTCGTTGGCTCTGCGTGCGAGAAAAACGGCCCCATTGAAGGGTTTCTTTTTCCCCCCACCCCAACTTGAGAGCAGCCTCAGCCCGTGGGGGGACCCTGACGCCCCACTCACTGATCCAACTTCTCCTCCGCATGGGCCTTCAGGGCTTGGTATCTCTGCTCCTCCTTCTTAATCCTTTCCAGGTAATCCTCCACGCACTTCTTCAGCGTTTCTTCATTCTGGAGAACGAGAACAAGTCCTCTGATTTCACCGCCCTGGGATAATTCCCACCTTCCCCGTTTCCTTCTTGAACACAAAACCCGAAAACGATCACCGAAAACGATCCGCTTCCGAATGGGAATATTATACATTTGTTCTTTTGGAGAAAAGATCAGTCTGAGGCCTTAAATTCTGGCTCTGCTAGTAAGTACTTAAATTTCAAAATATAAAATGGAAGGTCCTAGCTCAGGGGTAGGCAACCTTGGCTCTTTTATGACTCGTGGATTTCAACTCCCAGAATTCTGTGCTGTGCTGGCTCAGGAATTCTGGGAGTTGAAGTCCACGAGTCATAAAAGAGCCAAGATTGCCTACCCTTGTCCTAGCTCCTTTCACCAGTGTTGTCACCGTTGCTAAACTATTGGTAATTAGATTCTTAAAAAGTCTTTTGTGGATATTTGGGGTAGCATTGTGCCTGTTTGGAAGCAAAAACTTTCTTTAGGCAAAACTGTTTTTCTCCAATAGAGCAAGCACAGGTAGCTGATCAGATGCAGAAACCGGAATTTAAAATAAATGTTGGCTTACTGATGCCATTCTCTTCTGACCAATTAGTGTAATTAACCAAGAGACAATATTGATTCCATATGTACAGAAAGCAAACATCTTTTTAAAAAAGCAGAAAGAAACAGCACCCTCCAGGCAAAAATAATCAGCATAAAGAGCTATCAACAACATTTAAAAAGGAACACTGCAAAGTGTTTTAGGATCTATTTACACTCCTTCAAAATCCCCAAATGTTTGAAGATTTGTCACAACTGTAATTGTTTATGTCGTATTAGCAATACAGGAACCTTTGTGCCGATTACAAAGATCCTCATTCAAAAAAAGGACATTCAAAGCTTCAAGCTTTAAAGCTTTAAAGGGAAAAAAATGTGTCTTGTCAAATTGAAAGTTTAAGAGAGTCGGAAGCAGCTCAGAGTGGAGCAGCTGAAAAAAAAAACGCTCACCTTTTGAAATCCTTCAATGGCCTCCTTTTGTTTTTTAAACCGGTTGAAGAATTCGGAGAAAGAGGTTTCCAAGGCATTCAGGTCAGAAATGGCCTGCTGTTTTTCATCCAAGGCTTTCTGTGCTTCTTTTTTGGCCAGCTCCTTCTGGCTCTGACAATCCTCTAGGGAAATAAATTGGCACAACGTTCCAGGACAGTGGTCTCCACACTCTGGGCTGTGGCCCATGTTGCAAATCAGGCCGCACAAGCAGCGGGCAAGCGAAAGAAGCTTTATCTGCACATGCGTGGGATCTACGTTCTGCGTGGAACCATTCCCCCTCCCATGGAAAAATTGTCTTCCAGAAAACCGGTCCCTGGTGCCAGAAAGGTTGGGGGACTGCAGTTCTAGGAGACATGGAAAAAGCCAGGAAGGGGTTCCCCCAAACTAAGACGCTACCTATTCCATTATTGATCTTAAAATCTAGAAATTTGGAGAAGGAGCATCTATCCCAGGGTCTCCCAACCTGAAGCCCTCCCAGTATCACTGAATTATGTCCCCAGCGTCCCTCACTTGGCACTACGAGCTGTGTAGCGTCACAACACCTTCATCTAGTCTGTTTCCTAGTCAGCCACAGATAAGGAAGCTTCATGCATTCGAGTCTTACACACAGAATGCCAAGTCCAGAGGCAATTGTGGGGCACAGCTTCTCCCTCAGAAACAAACATTTACAGCATGTGATCTGGACCTACCCATCACTTGTACTATGATGCCCTCAAACTCGGCAACAATTTTTCTGAAAACAAAAGAGGAAAAATTATTTTAACATGCCACCGGGATATTGATCAAATCTCACACTGCCGAATAGGCCCCGCGTTCTGTCAGCAAAGGCCTTTATTCTCTGAGGAGGGGGCTTCCTTTAACTTGCAGGCCCTACTGTTCAAACTAGGCGAAGGAGATCGAATCAAGCGAAGCTAAAACAAGGAACACATTTGCCCTCTCAAAAACAAAATCTGCACAAGACAGACAATTTGCAAAATGGAAAGGGGAGAGGCGTCTACAGTCTCATCCGTTAGAGGGATTATCCACGGCATATCGGTGAGAGAAGGAATAGTAAACCCAGCGGTTAAGGCACCAGACAAGATACTGGGAAGGTGGTGAGTTCTAGTTTCACCTTCAGGCCAATCACCAGGGGACGGGGAGTCCTAGTCCCGCCTTAAGGCACAAAAGCCCATCTCTTGCCACATCGTTACAGAGCAAATGTAACGTTTCCTACTTTATACCTACTCCATTTCTTTCTTTTCGGCATAAATCTTGTCGTGCTTCTTCTTCCATTCCAGGGCTTCCTTTTGTTTTTCCTCTACCTGAAACAGCAAAATCCCCCCCCCCCAGGCCTTAGCAAGAACAGGGGTGTTTTCAGATTTAGGGGAGAATGAAACAAACCGAGGTAAGCTGTGTGTTTTTCATCTGGCCTCTCCAACTAGGGCCTTGCCCTAGGACGGCAGCCCGGAGACGAGCTTCCGCCACGGACATCCCGCTGGGGAGACTCGATAAAACTGCTGTGATATCAAAATCTACAAGACCCCTGGGGGGGAGGAGGGGGGAGGAAATGGCAGCCATCGAATCGGACGGCTTTGCAAAACGAGTAAGCGGAAGACGTTCCTTTCTCTTCTGGGTTTCCAGAAGACTCCAGAACTTAAGAGCAGGCAGTCCATTTTCCCAAGGCCCCCCCCCCACATGTGAAGCTGGGACTGTTGGGGTGGACCAAATCAACAGGGCTGCTGCTGCTGTGGCCCCCACCACGGGCTGGGCAGGGACAGCCAAAGGCTCAATGTAGCCCGGTGGGGGGGGGGGGGCTGGAATGCCCAGGTCTGCTCTTAAAGCAGGGGTCTCCAAACGTGGCCGCTTTAAGACGTGTGGACTTCAACTCCCAGAATTCTGGGAGTTGAAGTCCACACGTCTTAAAGCGGCCACGTTTGGAGACCCCTGGCCTAAAGGATGTCTCCACCGATCGAACAGTATGTAGGTAAGAAAATAAAATCTTATTTTGGGATAGGACGAGCAGGGAGAGAGGATGGAAATAAAGCGTGGAGTCCTCTTACCTTGGCAGTGAGGCTCTGGACAGTAGCATCCCTCTCCAGCGTGACCTTCCACAAGGCGTCTTCTTCCGTGTCTTTTCGGCCGGGGTTCAGCCCCTCGGCGGCCGCTTCGGAAGGCCGGGCCCAGGGGAAGAAGGGCGCCTCCTGATTGGCGGGGAGCTGGGCCGGTGTCTTGGCCTGTGGCAAGCAACGGAGCGCGTGTCTCATTGAGGAGGACACCTACGGGGTATATGACTCAAGAAAAGCTTATTTACTCGACGGCAGATAGGGAGCCCTCTGCTTACGACAGTAGTTCTCCACCTGTGGGTCGGGACCCCATTTGGGGTTGAACGACCATTTCACGGGGGTCACCAAACAACGCAGTCCGCCATTTTTTCCCCCTTTCCTTAGCTGTGCTATTCCCTTTTATTCTATTGGCTTTTGAAAGCCAATAGAATAGACTCTCTTGAATAGAGTCTAATTCTATTGGCTTTCAAAAGCCAATAGGAATTGTCCCGGCTGTCTCTGCCCTGCTGAGCCCGCCAAAAGTCCCATTCTGCAAACGGTGCTGCACCAGTTGAGTAGTCCTCGACTTACGACCGGTTGGGGGTCGTGGCATTAAAAAGGTTGAGAACCACTGGCTTACGGTGTTTCACTTAGGGGCCGTTCCAAGTCACGACGGCACTGGGAAAAAAGGGACCCATGACCTTGCAGCGTGTCTCCACGGTCAGCTGCCCAAGTTCAGGCCCTCAACAACCGACTCATCATTAGGACAACCGCGGAGTCGTGTGATCCCCTCTTGCAACCTTCTAACAAGCAAAGCCGGAGTCATTTAACGACTGTGTGACTTGCTTAACGACTGCAGGGATCCCCTTAACAGCTGTGGCAAGGAAGGTCGCAAAACGGGGCAAAACCCACTTCACAAACGTCTCGCTTAGCAACAGAAATGCGGGGCTGAGGACAACCCATAGTGACTCCAGTTCCTTACATCTTCATGCCTGGGAATAGTGGTTTGTTTGCCTGAGCAGCTCTAAAGACACTCCTGGCATCTCCTGTGGCGGGAAAAGGGAAGCCTGCAGGCCCAAACTTCATTTGTCGGCGCTATCTTGGCCTTTTAAATTTGCCCCGGCTTCCGTTTTGCAAACGCTCAATGGAACAAAGCACCAAAACTGTTCGGATGGCACTTACCGGATCTGGAAAAACTTGGAAGTCAAGGTCCACCAGCTTTTCCTCCTGTCCAGGTGCTTTGACTTCAGGGGAGGCAGTCTTGGTGGAAGTCCTGCTTAGAAAAAAACAAGGATAGAACCGTCGTAGATCAGGCTTTTTTTTTCCTTACCTGTTCGGTTTAAAAATCTCAGCACCCGCCTGTCTTCAACTTGGCTCGGAGGTTAAATAGTTCAAAACCAACCAACCCGGGGCAAGCCGAGGCACCCTGCTTCTTTATGCTGCCCAGATTTTATGATCATGTCAATGGGGGCAAGTTCATTTTAGAATAGAATAGAACAGAATAGAGCTGGAAGGGACCTGGGAGGTCTTCTAGCCCAGCCCCCTGCTCAAGCAGGAGAACCTATACAATTTCAGACAGGTGAGTGTCCAGCCTCTTCTTAAAAATCTCCAGGGATGGAGCGTCCACGATTTCTGGAGGCTGGCGGTTCCACTTCTCCATTTTGAAGGGAGGCCCGACTTAAAAGGGCCATTTCTGACCGCTGTGACTTCTGTCAGCTTCTCTCCTCAAGCCTTCAATGCCACAGGCCAAAAAGTTAACCATGGAGTGTGGGGGTGCCAAAAACAGAAAAACGACGGTGCACACAACAGGTAATCCTGGACTTAAACCATAATGTAAGTCATGATGGCCTTAAATTGGGGCACCCACACGATCAACCCAATCTTATGACCTTTTTGGCAGTGGTCATTAAACGAGTCAATGGGTGCATGAGTTGTCTATAATTTTTCTATATTCTCTCACTAGCGCATCTGGCCTCCGTAATGCCGGGCGGTGCCATGTGGCTGAGACCAGGAAGCCAGCCAGCCAGACTGGTTTTAATACCTCTGCTTATAGCCCTCCCTGATGTGGCTGAGCCTGGCATCCAACTTCCTGGCGTGGCCGCCGTTGAGCCACTGCAGGGGCTGCGGGGCAGACCAGCCCGAGGGGGGCAGCTGAAGCCCCCCACTCAGTTCCACTCAATTTCTGTGGTTTTTTGCCACCGTGTTCTCTAGATGTACAGGTAGCCCCCGACTCAAAAGTTCATCTAGTGACCATTCAAAGTTACCCACGGCATTGAAAAGGGGGACTTAGGACCATCTTTCACACTTAGGACCCTTGCAGCCTCCACGGGGTCCCCAGAATTCAAACTCTTGGCAACCGACTCACATTTGTGACGGTCACAGTGCCCCCGGGATCCCCTTTTGCGACCTCCTGACGAGCACAGTCAATAAGGGAGCCAGATCCACTTAACAATGGTGCTTCTAACTCAACAAATGCAATGTCTCACTCAACAACTCTGGCAAGAAAAGTTGTAAAACGGGGCAAAACTCTACTTAACACGTTTCCCCTAACAACGTAAGCTTGGGGCTCAATTATGATCATAGTTCGAGACTCCCTGCATCTCGTAGGAGAGAGTCCAGCTTCCCAGGCAACTTTGAAATATAAACGCGGCATTTGAAGCTGCCTACATGAGCTTCCAGAACCCCCACTTTGCAAAAGGCAAGGATACCTACACGTTTTGTAGCAAGGCAGCCCCCGGAAAAGTTCCTTCGTCAGGACTGGGACCTTTTTTCTTCGGGCTTTCCCTGAGCAGAGGGTCAAACTTCAAGTACAGGGACTGCTTCCTCCAAACAGACTCCTTCAGCTGGAAGAAACGCGTGTTGTGAAGCCGGCACAGGCTGCCACTTCGCACCTTCCTTTGTGAAGTCGTGCAGAGGGCAGTCTCCCTTCACGAGTACTCTTACTTACCGAGGCCATCCCAAATTGCTCCAGGTAGTCTATCTGTGTTCCAAGAACTAGGAGGAGGAGGAGAAGACGCAAATAGCCATCAAAAATTCATGGCAAAATAAACGACTGCTTTCTGAGACAAGTGAAATGAAACCCCTTCCTGCAACGAACAGCCGGCCTTCTTCTTCCCGTGGGTTGTTTAAGGAATTGCGCTGGCTGGCTGCCCTTGCCAAACAGAAACTGCTTTGCCAAAGCTTCCAATAATAATAATAATAAATGATTCTGAAACAATTGCTCAGGGGGGTGAACAGATTGTCCGTGTGCCTGGATCCGCGTGGAAGGATTCACGCCTCGTCAAGGCAACGTGCAGTCACCGTTCCTTCGCTAGACGAAGGCGTGAGAGTGGCCTTCTCCGAGAGCCTTCACCGGAACTGCCCTTTCAGCAGTTATCGGTGCAGCTCTTGTTTTTCCCTTCTCTGTTTTGAAACAGTGGGTAAAGAGTTTTGGTTCAGGAGCCAGTTTGCTATTATCTACAAGGCTTCGGCCGTGCTCTATATAAATGTTCCAAGCTTCTTTTAAACAAGACACACAAAAACAAACACAAAAACAATAGCTATTTACTTAGGTTTGCTCACGGGAACATTCCAGCGTTGACTTGGCCTCACACCTACCTTCCAGGGGTGATCGGAATTCTTCATTTTCTGTGAACAGCTGGTCACTTTCGCTCCCCGCTTCTGTCCTTCCCCCGAGGGCCCTGGGCACCAGATCCCCTGAGGGCAGCTGCCCATTCAGAAACACACCTCCTTGGTCCGAGGCCTCGGATAAGGTGGCTTCTGGCTTCACCTAAGCAAACAATATTTGGGGGGGGGGGGAAACAGGTTCAGCAGGCAAGGCATCTATTTTGAATCACACACATGGCTAGACTTCTCCCTTTCGTTCGGCTGAGCAGGGTGGGTAGTACAATGGCCGGTTATTTCCCTGCATGGGAAAGCCGTGACCAGCAGATTTTCCCAACAGAAGACTTGCCCTGCTGATCTCGTTTTGCCAATCCCAGAGACCGGCCCCGGCTTTTCCCGAAATCAGCCAGAGAAGCACAAGCTCAAACGTTGCTTTGCTGTGGGGAACGTGTCCGGTCACCTGAGGCAGAGCCTCGGAATGAACCGAACAGACAATTTTACTGGGAGCCCAGGGAGGATGTGGTGCTCTCTGCCACGCCCTCCGAAGCACGGCCTTTTTCTCTCTCTCTGCGAGACCCGCCTGGCATAAACACAATTAGGAATTTGGGGATGATACAATACCAGGGTTTCCTCTGAAGGTTTCCCTCGATCATCGTTTTCAGCCCCAGGCTGGCTGTTAGTCAAAATCCGATCATCAATCTCTTTCCTATACGACACAGAAGGTTAATATCAGGACATCTGAGAGCAACAGTGTGCGATATTTTATTCAATTTCTGTAGCTGCTTAACTCAACCAAGTGACTCTAGGCCGGGGGTGGGCAACCTTGGCTCTTTTATGACTCGTGGACTTCAACTCCCAGAATTCCTGAGCCAGCCTGGCTCAGCTTGGAAACCTCTCCCTTTCCCCTCAGCATGGCTGGCTGGCTCAGGAATTCTGGGAGTTGAAGTCCACCAGTCATAAAAGAGCCCAGGTTGCCTATCCCTGAGCTAGATGGTTCACAAGTCTTTCCTGCTTTTTAAGTAAGTCATTTGCAGTTCAACACCTCTGTTGTTCTCCAGTTTCTCTGTATCGTGCTGCTATTCACAATGTGAGGTTTGGGGTAAATTGTGCTTTTTCAGCTCTCCAGTGGTACAAATTCCCAGCATGCCCCTAAGGCTCAGAATCAGTTTCAAGTATTCTGAGCTCAAAAGAAGCCATCGGTGTTTCTCCTTTTTATACGTCAAAGCATTTTATTCAAATAAAACCTCGGATCAATTTTTTTTCTTCAAAAAATTAGATAGCAGGCAACACTATTAACAAATATTTGTAGCTCAGGGTTGACATGAGGGGACCTTGGTAGTCTTTGAGCTTGCTTATTTTCTTGCAGACGTTTCACTACCAAACTAGGTAACCTCATCAGTGCTCAGTAACATCATCACTAGCACCGATGAGGTTACCTAGTTTGGGTAATGAAACGTCTGCAAGAAAACAAGCAAGCTCAGAGAGCACCCAGGACCCCACAGGCAACACTAGGAAAGTACTATCAATTGATCTACTTTTGTCATAGCGAAATATAAATGAGGGAGCCGAGGCTTAACACACAAAAAATATTCTAGTTTGCATTTGATCAGAATTCAGACGAATCAAAATGCTTCAACAGGTTAAAATTTTCCACGTGGAGATGTTTGTTTTCCAAAGAAAACATTGCTTGTAATATTGATAAAACATGTTTATTCCAAAAAACTGGACGAAATCTATTCATAAGGAAGAAACAAAACTTTGGGCTGGCTAAAAGAACTGGTTATTGAGCAAAATGAAAAAGTTCAATACGTCCCAGAACAATTGACTAGGTCAGTGGTGGCAAACCTATGGCACGGGTGCCAGAGGCGGCACTCGGAGCCCTCTCTGTGGGCACACGTGCCGTTGCCCCAGCCTCGCTTCCCCCCGCGACCCCCTCCAGCAGCCCCCCCTGAAGGAGACTCACCCTTGAGCGTGGCCCACATGAAGCAGCGCAGCCAAGGACATGGCAGCCAGGCAGCGTAGACAAGACTCTGCCCTCACACCCCATCATGCAGTTGACGCTGCAGGGCACGGGCAGAGGCATGGCCACTATAGCACTGCTAGCTGCCTGGGCGATCTGTGGCAGGCCCTGGAGGCGGTGAGTGGTCCTGTGGGCAGGCGGGGCGGGAGATGGGGGGCAGGGGCGGGGCAGGGGGTGGAGCGGGGCCAGTTTTGGGGCACTCGGTCTCTAAAAGGTTCGCCGTCACTGGACTAGTTGCACTACATTTCATTTGCACCCACGTGTAAATTTCTGGCCTTCGCCGATTACAGGTTTTCCACCAATACACACTACGGCAGTGGTTCTCAACGTTTGTGTGACGGCGACCCCTGTCACACAAACGTGCCGCGAATGTGCAGCGCCGCCCGGAGGGGGAAAAATGGCGGATCGCCTTGTTTGGCAACCCCCGAGAAATGGTCGATCGACCCCAAATGGGGTCACGACCCATAGGTTGAGAACCGCTGCACTACGGTGTTTCTCAATTGTGGCAACTTTGAGATGGGCGGACTTCAACTCCCAGAATTCCCCAGCCAGCAGGTTGACGATCACCCATTTAAAGTTGTCAAAGTTGAGTGACATTGGCACACTGTATTTCAAGGGGAAGATGGCTCCAGATGCAGTCACGGCATACTTACGGGCTGCTGGGGATGAATCCCAGAGTCTCAAGCGTATCCGGCACTTTCTCTTCCTGCGTTTGCAGAGCGTCTGCTTCCTCTTTCGGGACATCCGGTGGCAATATCCCGGGTGCTGGACATTCAGGGGCTGGAATGTTGGCCTCACAGCCCAAAGCGTCCCAGTCAGAATCAAAGTCAATGCAGTCGGAGAGTTTGGGGGCCCAGCTTTTATTCATTTCAGTGCTAGTCTCCTTTTCAATGTTCTTTATTTCGCCCTTGTTTACATTTTCAAAGCTCCCTGATTTTTGAACGGGCCGCAGGCGAGACTGTTCTAAGTACAATATTGGTAAGGGCTCAGGGTTGGAGGTTCTGCTGGGAACAAGGCTTCGGGCCCGACAGCCACTTAGAACTGGCTCGGGGACGTCGTCCTCGTGCAGCAATGAGTCCAGGGAGAAAGGATTCCTGGTTGTGCAGCCCGCCCCCTCGGAGGGAATAGTTTCGGGAAGGCTCTGAGGGAAGGAAAACAAATCGCAGGCAAGGGAAAACCCACCTTGCTTTTCAGCTCCAGTAAAACCTTCCAGCAGGGACAGTTTCTGGCCCTTAGAGAATCTAAGCAGGCTGCCTGAGCAATTAAATGGCTCAGCGTCATTGAAAGGAGTTGGGAAGGTCAGATCCTCATCTAACAGATCAGGAATCAGGAGCTTTCCTTCGGTTTGTGCCTTCTTTTTTCCCGAAGTAATCTCTGGGGTCGCTGTTGGCTGACTCCTGCTGGAAAGATAAGATAGGATTCATTTTAGCTAGTTTTAGAGGACACCGACATTGACTTAAAGCAGTGTTTCCCAAACTTGACAATTTTAAGGCATGTGGACTTCAAGTCCCAGAATTCCACAGCCAGCAATGCTGGCTGTGGAATTCTGGGACTTGAAGTCCACATGCCTTAAAATTGTCAAGTTTGGGAAACACTGACTTAAAGGCTTCTGTCTGGCACTCAGAAAGACCAAGGAGAAGAGGCTGTAACTCACGGGGCCCATTCTTTATTGACCAGAACATCTGCCTCCCACTTCTGAGAGCCTGTTGTGAAACAGAGTGTTTTTGTTCCCGTGGATGTTTTGATTACACTCTTTGGAACACCTATAGCTGATCTGAACTCAGTGGGAATAATTTGGAAATAAATATTGAATGAAGCACCTGCAAGAAAACAATCAACCTCCTAGAGCAGCAGACTTCAGCTCCTGCAATTCCTCAGCCAGCCATGCTGGCTGGGGAATGCTGGGAGTTAAAATCCAGAAGTCTTAAAAGTTGCCATGGTTGGAGGCCCCTGTCATAGAGCACAACGATCCTACAAGATATGCAGCAAATATATGTGTCCAATACACTGCATAATTAGACCCCCAGTTCTGAATCTGATGCGTTGGTGCAGTTTTCAAGACAGGATCATCATCCCCCCCCCCCCCGGGAAAAGCAGACTTTAAATTTTTATATTAAAATTTTGAAAACATGATTGGTGGAATGCAAGATTAAGAACTGTTTCTCGAGTCATCATATTAGACATGACTCTGGCGACCGTATGGAGAAATCTATGAAAATGACCGGTCCAAAGTCATACAGGTGCCTTCGTTCCCAAGACAGACCTCAACTCAAATTGTCCTATTATTACTCCAGAATTTTTACTAATTTCTATAGAAAGAGTTAATTCGGTTTACTAAAGTAAAAACCAACAGCTGAAAACAGAACAGAAACCATCCTTGCATAACCTGTTCCTAGAGCCAACTCACTAAAGATATCCTGACATGTGTGGAAAAATAAAAAGATCTTCACGCCAGCTTAACAGGTTTGACTGTCTTCATGCAGCCCGTTAGGGAAAAGGCAAGAAGCATCAAAATGTTTGACCACTGAAGTTCCAGGCTCAGGCAACGATCCTTTCCAGATCCAAAGGCGAAGAATAGTCGCCAGTGCAAGTCCCTATTTCTCTGCGTACGTGTCCAAGGGATAAAAGTGCCAATTTCTACAGGAAAGAACCGCTTCCTTGCTTCAAAGGACGAAGGCTGCAAGGGAATGGCCTGCTTTTGGAAGAAAAGCAGGCCATTCCCTTGCAGCTTTCATCCTTTGAAGCAAGGAAGCGGTTCTTGCCACTTTTCTGGTCTAAATTTTCCCAACACATATTAGAGAAGGGATCACTCACACAGCGGTGCATGGAGTCAAGAGAAGATTGTCTGTAAACTCTGCTCTAAGAGAAATTTCAGGCCTTTTCTTTTTATCTGGAGTCAGGAGCCTGCGAGTCTGAGGATCCCGCAGCGGCGTTTGGAAAGTTACCTGCAAAGGGAGGGGGGGGGGAAAGACCTTGTTCAGAACGGCAGGGAAAAAACAACTGCAAATTTATTACACATTTAAAAAAATATTAACATGCTGCTACTCCATTGCTAACAGAGACACGCAAAACAGGAGGCAAAAAATAGTTCTGTTAAAGTCCTAGCAATTAAAAAACAATTCAGAAAGCTTAGAAAAAAATCAGAGCTAAAGTAAAAACTAGCAACAAATAAATTCTGTATCCCTACAGAGTGCAGCGGCTGTGCTAGCACAACAGTTAGAGCCAGCTGGTCTAATGACTAAGGCACCAGGCTAGAAAGCGGGAGTCCGTGAGTTCAAGTCCCGCCTTCGGCATGAAAGCAAGCTGGGTGATTTTGGGCCGATCCCTCTCTCAACCCGACCCATCTTACTGGCTGTTGTGTGGAAAATAGGAGGAAGGTGTGTTGGAGATGTTTACCGGCTATTTGTAAAAACAAGAAAAGTGGGACACAAAGAAATAAGAAATAATAAAAAAACATGCTGAGATACAAACTATCCAAGCCTACTTGGGCCTAAACTCGTCTCTTTTGCAAACCCCCAGCTAACTAAGTTCTTCTAAACTGATCCTCGGCCGAATCTTCTGGGATACGGTGTTCTGTCCCCTGGCTACGAAACAGACAATGCCTTTTTCCCCCTACAGCAGCGGTTCTCCACCTGTGGGTCGGGACCCCATTTGGGATCAAACGACCATTTCACGGGGGTCACCAAACAACGCAGTCCGCCATTTTTCCCCCCTTTCAAAAGCCAATAGGAATTGTCCAGGCTGTCTCTGCCCTGCTGAGCCCGCCAAAAGTCCCATTCTGCAAACGGTGCTGCACCAGTTGAGTAGTCCTCGACTTACAACCGGTTGAGTAGTCCTCGACTTACGACCGGTTGGGGGGTCGCGGCATTAAAAAGGTTGAGAACCACTGCCCTACAGCCTCTGGTATAAAATTGCTCTGCTGGCCATCAGGGCATACCTTCATAGGTTTCACTACTCCCTTCGGAGGCACATTTTCTTTCTGCGACAGCCGAAGGATGGAAGTCCTGCCTGGGGTCTCCGCAGGTGTCAAAAGCATGGCGTAGTTTTCGGCCGCTATGTCGTCGCCGACATTTTCTCCATTTAAAGCGTGGAGACTCATCCTAAAAGGGAAAGCATGCAAAGCACATTATCTGGGAATTTTGCTTCAAGGTAGCAGATGGATTCCAGGTCCCCAAACTCATCCTTCTGTCCAGGATAGCAGCATCGGAATGCATCAATTCCTGAAGATAGGCTCCCCGTTTCTTTAAATTAATTCACCGTGGGCAGCAGCTTCAAAACCGAAGCCAAGTGTAGGAACGAAAAACCTGCACCCCCCCCCCTCCAGATTTGCCAAGATGACTGCATTAAATAAGCTTTTCCCATCAGCGGTCACGACAGTGCATTTCAGCAAAGGCTCCATACGTCTTTAAAACACAGAATTGAAAATAACTAATTCTAGCTTGATCCCCAGACCATTTCCCTAAGCGTATTCTCTTGGAGAATACATTCTGTGATCAGGAAGAAAATTACTTGCAATGCTCCCTTTTTACAACCCTGTAATCCAGGGGTCTTCCAACTTGGCCCTTTGATGACTTGTGCATTTCAACTCCCAGAATTCCTCAGCCAGGCACGCTGAGGAATTCTGGGAGTTGAAGTCCACAAGTAATCTGTAAGGTGCCAAGTTTGAAGACCCCTGCTGTAATCCCTTAATTTGAGATAATAATTTTCACAATTATAAATTTAGCACTGATGAGGTTACCTAGTTTGGGTAATGAAACGCCTGCAAGAAAACAAGCAAGCTCAGAGAGCACCAAGGAGCCCTCTATTATAAGTTTATAAATATACAAATTATGAATAGGATATTTATAAATAATTTGCACACTTTTCTCGGGCACGAAGTAGCAATTCTTTAAAGAGCTACAAACATTCCCCTCAGGAACCGGGCTGGTACAGGTAATCCTCGACTTACGACCTCAACTGAGCCCAACATTCCTGTGGTTAAGTGAGACATCTGCCAAGCTATTTTTTTTGCCCCATTTTATGACCTTTCCTGCCACAGTTGTTAAGTGAATTGCTCCAGATGATAAAGTCAGTCACCCGGTCGTTAAGTGAATCCGGCTTGTCAGAAGGTTGCAAAAGGAGATCATGTGACTGTCATAAATGTAAATCTGAGTGTCAATCACATGACCCTGGGGAGGCTGCAACAGTTGTTAAGTGTGAAAAATGTCCATAAGTCCCTTTTTTTTCAGTGCCGCTGTCACTTCAAACGGTCACTAAACAGACAGTTGTAAGTCGAGGATAAAGGAAATGAATAAAAGTTATTCTTTTATAAATTGTAGAAATGTAATACCATTATATGAGATTGTCTATTTAGCACAAAGGTAACACTGTAACTGCCAAATGCCGTCAGAAGGTCTGTTTACTGTTTCCTGCCTAAAAATTCCTCCTGGAGATAGGAACTTTCACCTTGAGTAGAAATCACTATCAAAGAGGGGAATTTTGACCCAAGGTGAAAATTACAAATAAACAAGATAACAGCAGATGGACAGAACTGTCAGGATGACCTTTTAAGTGTAAAAACAACTTCAAAGAATGACTACAGAGTTGAAAGAGCTTCTTAGATGTGACATGCATTGTAAAAAGTATAAAATGCAAAGCTTGAAACCTGCTTTTTCCACTGTTTTGAACTCAATCCAACCTGGGAAAGGTTGAAGAGGCCGCGTTTGCAAACACTCTTCTTTTCTTCTTTTCTTATTTTTATGTTTTCTCCAATAAAACTTTGTTTTGTTAACCAGACTTGTCTTCGTATTGTGCGTATCAAATTTTGGGGTTTTTACATCTCACAATCTTGGTGGAGAATGCAGGCAATTAAGAGCCTCTAGGAGACACAGTAAAATCCAGGAGCTCGCCTGTTTATTTCAACTGCCTGGAGTTATCTGAGATCTAGTTTCCCCTTGCAGGCTCTGAGCCAAACTAAATTGACAACTCTGATTCACAAAAATAATAAAAAAAAAAACAGGAAAAAGGAAGAAAGTCAACAATTGAAGTCCAGACCAGGTAACTCAGTGCATTGGCCCAGGTAAGAAACTTTTGTCCCGAAGGAGGGAACCATGCAATTGTACCTGGGTGGTCAGGAGAGCGATTGTGGGAGGCTTTCTGCAATAATGGCTGTGTGAGTATGATGGGCTGTGTTCTGGGAACACTGGTAAGTCCAGAGAGTGCGGGCCGGAAAGGTTGAGGTCCCTTGCTCCCGCAAGGGGGAAGGCCAGCCTGAAGGGAAGCGAACTGGTGTTAAGAGTTTTGAGTGGCCATCAAATCGAGAACCTCAGGGAACCATAATCAGGGAAACTCTCAAGAAGATGGGCTGTTGTTGTGGTCGTTGTTGTAAACCTAAAGAAAAAAATATATAACTGTAAAATTGAGTAGCTTCACACAGGAAAACCCATCTTACTAGCAGCAGACCCCTTGTGTCTGTGGACGGGTTTCCCAGGCCCTGCCCAAGTGGAGCCAGAGTAGAAAAGGAAGTTTTGAGTTTGAGCTCAAGGACTGCTTGGGAAAGAAGGGGAATGAGAGACACGTGTGTATGTCTCTGTGTGTGAGTGAGAAGACCCTTTTCCCAAACAGTTTTCTGTTTTCTTTTCCTTGTCTTTGTGTATATATGTTTGTCAAAGTCTTTGTGTGTGTCAATGCTGCTAACATCGGATGTTTTTGACAAAATATGAAGATGCAGACGTTTTCTATTTAACCTGTGTATTACTTTTAGAGGTTAAAATTAGATAGTTGATGGAGAAGGAGGGGGGGGGAAGAATGTACTTGTGGACTAGTTAGCCATAACAATATCTCAGTAGAGTATTTTCAAGGTTAGTTGTAATGAGAGAAGATAACGGGAGCCACAGTTCACACTTCAAACTAATTGGAGAATGTGATTAATGACTGTTAAATGAAGGAGTGAATTATGCTTTGTTACGGGTGTGTTGGGGGAGGAGAATTCAGATTTTGGCTTCACTATGTACCTGCGGAAGCTATGTAGCAATTAAAAAAATTCTTTAAGGTAAATAATGCCTCAAAGTTCTTTGAAGAGCTTCTTCTTTCAGAACCATGACAATGTGTGAGGTAAATATGACTGTTACTAATCTCAAGAGAAAAGAAGATACCAAAGGAAACACCCTCACTGTTTGTCTGGCCAACAAACAAAGTGAAGAAAGATGTGTTTGTTTTGTTTTTTCTTTCTCTCTCTCTCTCCTCTTAAGAACAGCCCAAAGTTAGCAGGAACAATAAAGCTGGAAGGGACCTCGGAGGTCATCTGGTCCAACCCCCTGCTCAGGCAGGAAATCCTATACCATTTTCTTGCCTATTACTTCTTCTCTCTCCCTTTTGCAAATGTTCTTCAGAAGTGCGTTAATGCCTTTTCAAACTCTGCAAGCACAAACCTCCCTTCCTCCAGCTTTTTCTGGCTGTGTTGCTTTGAGAGCAGAGAAAGAGAGAAAAAGGAGAAGGGGGGGGGGTTGATCGTTTTAAACTTTTTCTCTGCTTAGAAATCCGGTTTGGGAAAGGTGGGGTTGCTGTGAAATTTAATGCCCACTTTTGCAGTTTCAGCTTGCAATTTTTTCCTACTCAAAAGAGGAGCCAGTAATTGTTGGACAATTTTGGGGTGGAGTGGGGAATGTTTGAGTTTAAATTGTTTAGTTACTAAGAGTTAGACCAGGGGTTCTCAAGCTTGGCAACTTTAGGACTTCTGGACTTCAATTCCCAGAATTCCTCAGCCAGCAAAGCTGGCTGAGGAATTCTGGGAATTGAAGTCCACAAGTCTTAAAGTTGCCAAGGTTGAGAACCCGAGTTAGACCTATGAACCAAAAGAAATGACTCTGAACTGTTTTGCTGAGCTTTGTAAATGTTTTCCCTATTTAATGGAAATTTAATGGAAATTTGTTTCCATCTGAATGGAATTTGATTAAATTGGAATTTGGCTCACTTTATATTTTCTTTACGTTTTCTCCAATACAACTTTATTGTTAACCAGACTTGTCTTCGTATTGTGAGTATCAACGTTTGGGGTTTCTACATCTCACAAGGAGGACGGTATTTATAAACCACGTGCAGAGCTTTCTCGGGCAGGAGGCGGCCTCCTCCTTTAAAGAGCTGCAAACGCTCCTCGCGGCCCCGTTAACGACGTCCGAGTCTGTTCACGCAAGGAGGATTCCCACGACCCGCAACCTTCCCGAGGGCACACCCCCGTTTGCTAGGAGCCGGCGGAACGGACGCGGGACAGACAGCCGGGGGTCAAGGGCTGCCTTCACGCGACCCCGCTTGACCCGCGAGCCCCGTTGCCGACGTTCACACGAGACGCCGCGCCGCAAACTCACCTCAGGAACCGGGATCGGAGCCCCTCCTCTCAGCACTCAGCCGGGGGCGAGGACGCGGAACGGAATCCGACCCGAGGAGGGGGGGAAAAAACCGTGGGAAGGCCCGGAGACGCGAGTCAGCGCAGTCCCCTCACCGCCGTCCGAACGCCGCTGCCCGACCCGGCCCCTCAACGGCAGCTCCCGTTTGAAATTTAAAGGACGCCGCTTCTCCGCCAATGGCGAGCCTGGAATCGACTGACGTCACGGACGAGTCACCGGGGTGGAGCCGTTCGGGCATTCGCGCATGCGCTAACCGACCCGCCCGCGGAAAACCTCCCGGAGGAGGGAGGAGCTTTGCCAGGGAGGCGTGGCCTGCCGGAAGCAGCGAGCAATAATTGAACAGCTGCTTTGATGTTTTACCTTTTGTGCGTTTTGCGCGCTTGTCCCGGTCAGAGGTTAAAACACTGGCTTATTCATTGGTTTTTATTTATTATGGTATAATGCGAAAGCCTCTCATCTTGCAGAGGAGATGGGTGGGCTTAAAAAAATTTAATGAACAAATAAATTGATGTAAGCAGGCCATTTTTTTAAGCTAGAACAAAACTTTGAGGAGTAATAACTCTCCAACGTTTAATCAAGTTCTAGAATTGTAAACGTCGAAATAAAAATTGCACAAAAATTCTTTTGAAAAAGAAGAAATGAAGGCTGTGATATTCAGTGATTTATAATCTTTCAAGGTATAGTAATTCATATTATTAAGCTCTAGTAGCTTACATCACATTGTGGCACAATAAAACAATAGTGTTAGTTAGACACAATAAAACAGTATGTGCTAGCACTTTACCATAGTATATAGGATTTACACTAGGACAGGGATAGGCAACCTTGGCTCTTTTATGACTGGTGGACTTCAACTCCCAGAATTCCTCAGCCAGCCTGGCTCAGCTTGGAAACCTCTCCTTTTCCCCCTCAGCGTGGCTGGCTGAGGAATTCTGGGAGTTGAAGTCCACCAGTCATAAAAGACCCAACATTGCCTACCCCCGCACTAGGATAATAGATGAACCTCAGCCTGAATCTTTATGGAGATTTTCAGTTATCCAGGCCATGGTTGTCCCAAAGGTGCTTTTTAAAAAGGCAACTGGACTTTCTTGGTTTTTCCAAAACGTCCTCAGCAAAAAAACAAAAAAGTCCAGTTGCCTTTTGAAAAAACTCCTCTGGGAGAATCTCAGCCTGTAATTTTGTGGAATGTTCTGCAGTGTAGCAGAAAGACATAACTTTTAATTCACAAGCAAGCAAGTGGCTCTTATTCTGGCAATATGTCTAGGAACTTCTACACAAGGTCAGAGGATGACTACACAATTTACATTCCAGATTTCTGTTCCTAACCAAAAGCAGGGGAAGCACTGATCCAATAAAGCGAGACGATTTTAAAAACCAGAATGACGTTCAGAATTCCTGCCAATGCTTTTTTAGTCTATCTATGTATATCCCTTAACAAGAAGCTTTCTTGTTTTTCTTTGAAGACGTTTTCCTTCTCATCCCAGAAGCTTCCTCAGCTCTGACTGGATGGTGGGGAATGGAAGGATTTATACTCCTTGCAGACAGCTGGTCCTTTGCCTTCTTTTAGAGCAGGTATGTCAAACTGCTGGCCTGCGGGCCAGATGTGTCACGCTGAAACCACACCCACCCCATTGCCAGCAATGGGGAAAAAGTCACAATACATCGTGCAACATCACATGTCCTGAGGTTGACATGCCTGTTTTGGAGAGTCCTTGAGGCCACTTGGAGGTTTACCGGTGTCCTCAGGGTCACCTGAGTGGTGCAAATGGGTGTGGAGTCTTCTTGGCTGCAGGATGTTTTCTGCCCTGTCTCCCTTCACTGTCCAAGACAGGCACCAGCTGTTGGGGATGAGTCTGTGCTGTCTGCATCTCAAACTGAAGGACAAATGGTTCCCGTAGTCTGCAATGTTTCCTGGAAATCTGTTCATACTCCAGCACCATTTGAAGGGGGTTCATCCCAAAGTCCATAGCTAAATGTCTATGGCAGTGTTTCTCAACCTTGACCATTTTAAGGCATGTGGACTTCAACTCCCAGAATTCCACAGCCAGCATTGCTGGCTGTGGAATTCTGGGAGTTGAAGTCCACATGCCTTAAAATGGTCAAGGTTGAGAAACACTGGTCTATGGGGATTCTCAGTCTTCCAGATCACGGCTGTCCCAAAGGTGCTTTTTCAAGAGGCAATTGGACTTTCTTGTTTTTCTTTGAAGTTGTTTCGCTTCTCATCCAAGAAGCTTCCTCAGCTCTGACCAGATGGTGGAAAACAGAAGGATTTATATTCCTTGCAGACAGCTGGTCATTTGCTCTCTTTTAGAGCAGGGGTGTCAAACTCACATCAGCATTGCGCTTGCCCTTGGGGGGGTGGGTGGGGGTGCAGCCTACTGAGTGGGTGTGGCCCACTGGGTGGGCGTGGCCAGCTCTACATCATTCAAGGGTGCCCGTGGGGGCCTGGGCAGGAGTGGGACAGATCTGAGGGTCTCTGGCAGAAGGGGGTGGGACCAGGGCAGAGCCCATCAAGCCGGATAGGTGAAGTAGGCGAGAGCCATTTGCTGGCCACTTCCAAGCAATGGTGCATTTCTTCATTCCTCACAAAGGGTGACACCTCCCCAACATGCAGCCAGGGGGCAGGACCAGCACGGCAGGGGCTGGTTCCTCGCTGTTTCCAGACAGCCTTGTGGAGCTAAGACTGAATGCATTTCAGCATAGATGGCTACCACAAAAATTGTACATTGGTTCCCGGGCAGCCTGGGCCAGGGCCAAGGCAGCGGGGGCCGTTCCTTCACTGTTTCCAGGACGGCTTCACGGGCCGCATGAAACCACTTTGTGGGCCGCATCTGGCCCCTGGGCCTTGTGTTTGACATATCTGTTTTAGAGAAAGTACCCCAGATAAACCTCCAGGTAGCCTCAATGACTCTCCAAAAGAATGCAACTGAGCAGCTGTCTGCAAGGAGTATAAATCCTTCCCTTTCCCACCAGCCAGTTAGAGCTGAAGAAGCTTCTGGGATGAGAAGGGAAACGTCTTCAAAGAGAAACAAGAAAGTCCAGTTGCCAGCACCTTTGGGACACCCTTCCAGATCTATCATGCAATTATTCTGCCTGCCCTTAGAGACCCCTGTCTTCTTGCAAGCACTAAATATTAGCAACATGGGCGAATTCCAAAAAGGGCAGAAATACTCCCTTCCCAAAAGGCTTTAGGAAACAAAAAATAATAATAATAATGGCGAAATTGCTCAATCAACCCCTCGCTGGGAAGCAGCTTCAGCTGAGGAAAGAAAGCCAGCTGGGCCGGCGGGCTCACGCAACGCCGCAAAGGGAAAACCGCAACATTTTGTTGCAGCGACCCATCCCGGCTGCAAATTTTCCCGCCAAAGCGCGAAGGCGTCGTTTGCCCAAACAGGCAAAGGGGGCAGGAGGAAGAGGGGGCGGAGTTCCGCGCTCCGGAGCAAACCATCGCCAAGCTGCTCATGGGGGAGTCCCGTTCTGAAAATAGGCGCAGTAAAGCCGCCCCGTGGCCCTTCCTACCTCAGGGCGGGAACTTGGGAGCGCAGAGAAATTCATCTACGAGCGGCGGCTGGGTGTGTCGTCTCAGCGCTGTGAAAGGGAAAAGTGGAGACAAAAAAGCCTCCTCTCTACGAACCCCCCTCCTTCGAGGTGGTAGCGCCCGCTTCGGTTGGCGCGCGTTGCGCCTCAGCCCCGACGCGCCTCAGTTGCGAGGTTGGCGGCGGCGGGGAAGCGTCGTCGGAGTCGCCTCGCCCTCAGGATGTCGTTTCGCCAGCGGAGCCCCCTGGCCGGCCGGACTCGTAGCAGGTAGTGGCCGAGAGGGTCGCCGCGCGGAGCCGTGGACGGCTGGGCTGCCTCGGAACGGCTCTAGGCCGCCCCCCGTCCGGCTGCGGAGCCGCGGAGGCCTTTGTGGGCCAAATAAGACGCCTCAGCTCAGCCCGGGATTGGCGGGGAGGGCCTGGGCGAGCCCCATGTCGAGCCCCTCCCCCACCTCGATCCCCTGGGTAATTGGGGTGGGGTCGCCCCTTCCTCACAGGGTGGTTGTTCATTGGGGTCTCGGATGAGGGGCGTCCCCGGGTCTTGCGGACCCCTGGATGCCACCGCCTGCTTTAAATTCACCTAGAAACCCTGGGTGTTTGGGTGCGTGTGTGTACCCGCAGACACGTGTATACACAGACACCTGGGTAAATATGGACCTGTCAGACGAGGTCAAAAAAAAAACCCCAGGCGGATCTGCTGATTTGTCGTCCCAAAAAAGAGGAAGGCAGAGGCTGAGGGGGGGGGGGACGAAGAAAAAGGCAGAGCTCGGGCAGTTCTTGGGGAAGAAAAGCTTTTAATTTGATTTATTTGTTTTACTTATTTCTTAAAGCTGCCTGGCTCTGGGTAGTTCATAAAAACGCGGGTTTATCAGGAAGTAGGAAGAGTTTATAAGGGACAGGAAGTAGCCTTTCTTCCGGGTGGGAGGAGGAAGTGCTGACTATGCAAACTCTTCGGCCTCCCAACATCCAGAGTGGCTTTTCTTCCCCTTTCCAGAGACTTGATTGCAGGAAGTCCCCGACTTAAGGTCACTTGTTTAGCGACGGTTTGAAGTTACGACTGCACTGAAAGAGCCAGTGGGGAAAGCTGGATTCACGTAATCATCACGTGATTCACTTCGCGACGGTGACAGAATCGGAGACGAACGCGGGATGACTCGCTTGAAAACCGTCTCACTTAGTGACCGACATTGTTCTCAATTTGCAGTTTTTAAGTCAGGGACCAGCTGTAGCAGGAGGGAGCTTTGCCTCGCCCCTCTCCTTATACCGCACTCAAGAGCTAGGGACAATTCAAAATGGACAGTTCCCCAGGCCAAGTTGACCCATGTTTTTTCTAAAACTTTGCTTCCGAAGTAAGTTTCAGTTATAGACCAATGATTTGCAACTTCTTTTCATTGACTTTGTTCTTTTTAATTGTCTCTTCCCAGACCAACAGCTTCGTGGAGTCAAGGCAGGAAGCGTGATGCAGATGGGAAGCACAGAAATGCGCATGAACCGAGCGGCCCAACCATTGATTACGATACATACAGCCTGGCCGATGGCAGATCAGAGAGGTAGGTACAGAGAAATATTTCCTCACTTTTAAGCACAGTTGAGTTCTATTTAAGGCGTGGTGGACATAAAATGTTTAATTCCTGGTGATATTTTAGCAATCTACTTAATAAAATATATATATATATACATTGCTTACTGGTGTACACCGCTTAGAGAGTGCTTGCACTTAAAGCAGTATATAAGTCTCATAAATAAATAAGTCTCATAAATAAATATTTTTAAGTAGCATACTCGTATCACAAGCAGATGATAATAAACATTGTTCTGCAGAGAGCAACTTAAAAGCACCACGTGTTACATGAGAGTTCAGCAATACATTGTGGATGGTGTAGTTTAACTTGCAACACAGTTGAGATGGGGCACGCTATAGTGTGTACTTTAAATATTGTGACTAAGCTGCCATTTTGTTTTCCCTGTGACTTGGTTTTACAGTTTCACCACCCCGGAGGGCCACAAGCCCCGTTCAAGATGTTCAGACTGGGGGAGTGCAGTTGAAGAAGATGAAATGAGGACTAACGTCAACAGAGAAATGGCAAGGTACTGATATGCAATTTGTTTAAATTCAATTTGTCTTAAGTACAAAAATAAATCTTTATTCTTTGAGATAGGGAGATCTAGTAAGGTAGAGAAAGTATTGCCCCTTTTCATAGGATGTACACTTTTGCATTCAAAATTGAAAACAATTTCATGTTGTAAGACTAAATTGGAGAATGTGCTATAAAAAAGCTAATTCTTGTGGATAAATCCAGTAGGTCAGGAGAATGTGACTAAGAGTGTTAACAAATGTAACAAATCTTAACATGTGGGAATATTGTTCAGTGTTGAATTTATTAAATAATAAAATACCAACAATGGTGTAGCAGAACACTATTGTAGCAGTACAAACACTGGAAATAATTTTTGTTAAAACAAATGTTTTACAGATACAAAAGAAAGCTTCTAATAAATGAGTTTGGAAGAGAAAGGAAGACCTCTACAGGAAGGTAAAAAAAAAAATTGTTCATAGCAGATCTAACCAGGGACAATCTTGAATTGGAGGCTGATGAGAATGAATAATTGAAGCGTGGTTATATTAAAAGTGAGCGGGAATGAGAAGGTTTTAGGGAAATGAAAAGGCGAGGCATTTCCCACAATAAGGGCAGACTAGCACTAAAAGCATGCCTCGTGTCTTGAGAATGCAAAGCCATGAAACGGGAATAAATGAAAAATAAAACCGCTATTTTTCCAGTTCGGATTCCAAGGAATCTACAGCAGTCGTGGAGCTGGAGACGGACGAGGCTGTTCTAATGAGGAGACAAAAACAAATAAATTATGGGAAGAATACTCTGGCATATGACAGATATATTCAAGAAGTTCCTAGGTAAGCCCTCTGTTTACTCATAGGGTGGAAATTCTTTTCAGTACAAATTTAATTTGTAAGTATTGGGGCAAACTTAAGGAAAAGAAAATGAATTTTTCCTCCCAAGAGGTACCTATACTTTTTTTTTTTTACTCTCATAAACCAGTGGAATCCTTTATAGCATAGGTGTCAAACTCGTCACGTGGCGTGTTGCAACGTATCGTGACTTTTTTTGCATTGCCAGAGCTGGGGTGGGCGTAGTCCCCGTATGATACCACCGGCCCACGGGCCGGCTGTTTGACACCCCTGCTTTATAGCATAGATGAGCCGGCACCATGGATCAGATGCAAAAATTATACTTCTAAGAAAGAAACACCTCCTTGCTTTTGATGGGGGGGAGCAAAAGGCAAAATGATAAAGTGAGAGATCAGAAAAACGTCCCCTGGAAAGTTTGGCCATGATGTCATACTGATTTCTGGCTCACCTACTTGTAGTAAGTTGCTCCTATAATTTCTAATTTCGCTAATGGCTACATGGAAGGCTGTAGCAGAATATTCTGAGAGCTTGAACTACCCTTTCTGATGTCAGAATTTGCACTCAATTACTCTGTGTAAATAAATAAAACAAATAGAAACCGCAGACGGCTATTGCTGGGAGAGAGGGTAGCAGAGACTCATTGGAAGATGAGCAGCCCTATTTCTGAGCAACCTTGCAAGTAGACGGCTGGTTTTATTTCCCTGGACAACATATTTATCGAGAAATGGCTGCTGGGCTAAGCTGCTGAAGGTTGATGGGTGTGCTAAAAGTGGCCGAAATGTTTCTTTCAAAGGTGTCTACGGGTTCCTGGGGTCCATCCAAGGACTCCAAATAAATTTAAAAAGTACAGTCGGAGATCTTGGGATCAACAGATCAGACTGTGGAAAGTCGCGTTGCATTTTTGGGACCCTCCTCACGAAGAAGGCTCTGATGCGCAAGTACTGTAAGTAGCAGCCGTGTCCAAGAATGCATAAAATAGTAAGCCTTTAAATATTGAGGGTTGTTCTAATTCGGGAATCATTCAGCGGTAGTAAATCCCTGAAATGAACCAGGTTTGTTTCTTACGAAGGAAAGTTTAAGCTTAAAAGCTGTATTAATTCATCATTGTGGAATTGAGTTGAATTCGATAGCCGTAGTACAGGTAGGCCTCGCTTAATGACTGTCTGGTTTGCCAATCATTCAAAGTTGCAACAGTGCTGAAAAAGTAATTTTATGACCGTTCCTTCCATCTTGTCCCCCTGGGTGTGTGATCTGGGCCCTTGGGGCACATTTAGGATTGTTGCAGCATCACAAGGTCACGGGACTGCTGTTTGTACACTTTTTGATAAGCAGAGTCAATGGAGGAACTGGCAGGGAATGGGCAATTCGTGGTCACGTGATTTCTCACTTAATGACGGCAGGTGATTTGTTTAACAGCCACATCGGAGACGAGGCGTTAAGTCCACTGTGGTCATGTGGTGCTTTGCTTAATGGCCACATTGCTTAGCAAGATTGCTGTTAGTCTCAATTGTGGTTGTTAAGTGAGAACTGCATGTAGTTTTCTACAAAATATATGCAGCTATAATGCTAAGCATATTGATATAATGATTACTTTTCCTTGTAGCGAATTACTTGTTGCTTATATATTTTTTTACTTGTTAAAAAACAATTTAACATGTATGGTGTACTAGCAGGTTATGAGAATTGTGTGCCAACTCCAGAATGTAGTTGGTGCAATAGAACACATGCATTTATTTTAAAACAGAATCATTTTTCTGAAGGATTTGTTTATGCTGCAATCTATTTGTCTAAATACCAATGGATCTTTACATAAATAAAAATATATGAGCCTCATCAATTAAACAAGTTGCTGGAATACTTTTCTGAATTATTTAAATGTAATACTAGAAATCATTGGAAAATAGGTGTGATTTATACCTTCAATTCCCATTTGCCTAACTTTTCCTGCAAATGTTTAGGTCATTGGGTAAACTAGAAGGCAGGTTTTATATCTAATATTCTCTCCTTTATCTTAACATTAGAAATGTGTTTTCTAATATTGCTAATTTCATGTTTTATTTTTGTAGTAGCCCTGTTGATCTTGGTGACATGGAAACAGAATCCGTAGGAAGTAATTCCTTGGTGCTACAGGGAAGTTCCCAAGAAAACAATGTAAGTAATTTGAATCTTGGCTTAAGTTTCAATATTGCGTCAGCGTCCATAGATTGCTGGTTGTGTGGTGTCGGTAGGAACAGCCTATCCCTGGCCAGTCCAAAGTAGTTTTTTTCACTCTCTTTTCCCCTCTACTATCTGCCTCTTTCCTCATCCTAATTTAATTTTCTCTCTTTTTGCTTCATTTCCCAATCGTCTTGCACGTTGTCTTTTTTTTTCTTCCCTCGCTTTATGTTTTCTGCCATTAGTACAATCGCTGCTTTAATTAAGTGGGACTCAACCAAGCGGACCTCTGTTGTGGAAGCTGTACTGCATGTGCTACAGTGACACCCCTTCAACCATTGGAATAATCTTGACTAATGAATGTCATTGTAGCTGTCATAGCAAATTTTAAAATATTTTTGCTGAACTCCAGAATAAAGCTGTAGAGCCAGAAGCCCTAAGTTTTTGGTGGGAAATGATCAGGAAAAAAAAGGTTATAACCCCTGAGCGAATGGAGGCTGGAATTAATAGGATAATGAATGAGTCCGTGATGTGTATAGGAAAATCAGGTTTGAGTGTGCAGGCACAGGGATCTGATTGTGTTTGTCACGTACAGTTTTATCGAGAATAATTGTGATATAATAATGTTGGCAGGGACCTTGGAGGTCATCTAGTCCAACCCCCTGTTCAGGCAGGAAATCCTACACCATTTTGGACAAATGGCTGTCCAGTCTCTTAAAAGCCTCCAGTGTTGGAGCATTCACCGCTTCTGGAGGAGATTGTTCCACTGGTTAATTGTTCTCACTGTCAGGAAGTTTCTCCTTAGTTCTAGGTTGCTATCTTGAGGGTAGATTATTCACTGCAGGTAGTCCTTGAGTTATGACTGCAATTGAGCCTGGCAATTATGGTTGTAGGTTGGGACAGTTGTAAAACAGGTCACCCTGTGACCAGACCTGATTTTACCTTTACCTTTTCTGCGCTGGTTGTTAAGCAATCGGCAGGGTTGTTAAATAGACTCATTTGCTATGGGTTGGTTTTTACTGGAACACCGGGGTAAGCTGGCTTCTGGCAAAACTATGAATCATGGTCATGTGGCTGCACGGTGCTTCAAATAGCCATAAATGTAAGCCAGTTGCCAAGCACCCAAAATGCGATAACATGACTACTGTGTGTCTGGCGGGGGTAGATGTCAGAACTCTGAAACCTGGCGGCAAGTCCCATTTGGGGGTTTCCATTGTCAATTTGAATGGTCCTAACTTGAGGACTGCCTGTGCTTCTGAGTATTGAGAACTATGTTATCAAATCTTCATTTCTCCGGGATGGTGTAAGGGCTCCTACCACGGGCTGGGAGTTGGACTAGAAGACCTCCAGAGTCCCAGCCTCAGGATTCTGTGCTTTTTGATGTAAAGCCCAGTAAATACAGCATATTTCTTAAGTAAAATTAACAAATAAAGTTACAAACTTCCTGGTATGTTAATTTGGTCACCTTTTATTCTAGGAGAATTGTACAGACACCAACCAAAATGAGAAGTATTGAGCATCGATCTGTTGACTAGGTTCAGCTAGAGACACCTTCTGGTATGGAGCTGATGTCACCAGTAGAATTGTGCGTCCTGCAGGGTCCATTTTGAGGAAGGGGCAACTCCAGCAGATTCACACAGAAATAAGAAATGTTCCTGCATTACCCTCTAGAGCTGTGGCAGCTTTAAGATGAAGATCCGTTTCTCTGACCTTTTTTTTGAAAGCAAAAAAATGGAATCGTACGTAATTGGGTAAATGCCTAATTTATATACCTGCATATGAAAAAGATGGCTTTCCTGAGCAATTGAATTATAGTTAAGAAAAACCAGAACGGGCAATGTTGCCACAGTTTAGCAGTTTTAAAACATGAAACTTTAGTAAGAAAATAGTTTTAGCACTTGTTTAGTGACCTTTAACCATGACACAAGTATTGGCAAGAAGAGGTGGTTCTGCACCCTGCCCATGTAATTGTTACAATCTGAGAATGTATGCTTTTCAAATTATTTCATTCAGCATTACCAAACAATTGGCAATAATCTTTCCCAGGATATGCAGGCATCTTGGAGAAATAACCGTCCTCTTTCGGGTGGCGTAACCTCACCAAGTTTTAAACTGATAACTTGTAAATAGTTTTCTGCGGGGCTGTGTGAACTTTTAAGGAAGCCTGAATGAAGGGTGCCTGGGGATGTTATTTTTATTCATGCTTAATATAATTTTTTTTTTACTACTGTTGCTGTTTTTGTATGGAATAAAATATAAATAAAGCAAGACCGTCTTTGTATAACATGAAAGGACATGCAGAGAAAGATTCAAACCAGCTGTTCACACTAGCTGTACCGGTGATTGGATATATTTTAATTCTTTAAAAAGTTGTTTTGAAATGGCAGCTGTGCTCACATGGTTTGGGTTATTCCACTGAATTTAATCAGATGGGTTCATTTCTGAGTGAAAATATAAATGAGATTGGATTGCAAAATGGACACCTTTGGTGTAAAGTTTTTGAGATATCTGACTCCAATTACATCTTGCTTTGGGATCTACAGACCCCAAAACAACTTTTAAGTCTATCCCTGCAAGACTGAACGGCACGCATTCAACTTGGAAATGGATTTTACTTTCCCAGAACTAATGGAGTAGACGTGGCTGGTCTTGGGACCGCAAAAAATTCCTTTTCCTGGTCATTGTTGGCCTGTTTTGCTACAGTTGAACAATTACTGATTGGATTTCTGCTTTCTGAAGTCGATCGTCCATTCACCCTTCAAGAAAACGCCCATTGATTATGTGGAGCACAGAGCATTTGTGCTTAAAAGCATCATTGCTCTTAAATAAACAGGCACACCAGAAATGGCATGGGAAATACCAGTGTTTAATTGTGTTAAATTGCATGTGCTTTTTTGATACCACCTCAGGAGACGGTATCTTTTCATAGGCCTTGGTGACAAATGCCAGCTAAAAACGCTTACGCACGTGCCCAGTCTCATTTTGGTCGCACAGAATTAATTTATAAGAAGTGGGGCGGTCATTTAAAGGGCTCTTTTGTAAGATTTCTTAGTTCAGAGCTAATGTGGATCAAAGTCTCCTGCTTGTCTGCCCTGTAATTTTTGTAAATGCTATGTAGCTGTTCGACTAGAAGCCTCTGTCTCGTATTTTCAACCACTCTTACCTTTTGACCTGAATTATACAAAAAGTTTAATTGAGACGACACCAGCAAAATATCCCAGAGAAAATTGAAAAACAACCTCAAACCACAATCACCTTTTCTTTAGCCATACTTTATCTTCGTTTCTCATGTTATGTGACTCCCTGGGCTTAATTCATGTTTTGCTAATGGCCTAAAGCTCAGCTCAGTGGTTCTCTATATATACCTACTTGGGGTGTGTGTGTGTTTGTGTGTGCCTTTTTTCCTTATTGCTTTCTACATGTTTGAATCGTTTCACCTTGTGATTGACTGCAGGGTCAGTTAACTGAAATAAAATCCTTTTTTCTGAAACACACTGAAACAACAGAGATAGGTGATCACTGGCCATTTGATCCCCACTATTGAAACAAGGTGTTTGAAAAAAATAAATTTCCCAGTGCTGTTCCTTCGTCCACAACGGCTGGCATTGTGGAGGTGGAGGTACAGGTAGTATGGACATACAAATACAATTGAGGCCACAATTTCCGTTGCTAAGCTAAGCAAGACAATTGTTAAAATGAGCTTTGGCCCATTTTATGACCTTTCCTGCCACAGTTAAGTGGATCGCCGCAGTTGAATTAGTCATGAGTTAAGTGAATATGCTTCACCACTGACTTCGCTTGTTAGAAGGTTGAAAGGTTATAATGGGATCCTGGGACACTGCGACCGTCAAATCCATGCCAGTTTTGATCATGTGATCATTATTTTTGATCATTAAAAACAGTCATAAGTCACTTTTTTTCAGAGCCCCTAGTTCAGGGGTAGGCAATCTTGGTCCTTTTATGACTTGTGGACTTCAACTCCCAGAATTCCTGAGCCAGCATGGCTGGCTCAGGAATTCTGGGAGTTGAAGTCCACAAATCATAAAAGCCAAGGTTGCCTACCTCTGCCCTAGTTGAAGCTCTGTTTCACAATCTGCGTGTTTTATGCATTAGCTGATCTGGGATCAAGTATCTGTAAGGGCACATTGCAAAAATGGTTCCTATAAAACAGTGGTTCTCAACCTGTGGGTCGGGACCCCATTTGGGGTCGAACGACCATTTCACGGTCGCCAAACAACGCAGTCCGCCATTCTCCCCTCCTTTTCCTTTGCTGTGCTACTCCCTTTTATTCTATTAGCTTTTGAAAGCCAATAGAATAGACTCTCTTGAATAGAGTCTAATTCTATTGGCCTTCAAAACCCAATAGGAATTGTCCCGGCTGTCTCTGCCCTGCTGAGCCCGCCAAAAGTCCCATTCTGCAAATGGTGCTGCACCAGTTGAGTAGTCCTCGACTTACGACCGGTTGAGTCGTCCTCGACTTACGACCGGTTGGGGGGTCGCAGCATTAAAAAGGTTGAGAACCACTGCTATAAAAGCTAATGAAATTGGTTTATGCTGTTGAGGTTAAGTCCGTAGTACAAAATACTCCCTGCTCCTTCCATTTTTATCTGGACATGCAAAGCGAGTTGGAACAAGATAGAGCAGTGATGGATGAGTGGACGGTCCCTTTGCCAACTTTATCATTCCTTCTTGTCAGTTAAGGAAATGATTTTCAGAATTTGAAAGCTGTGAAAAAATGCAAAATGATAATAATAATAATAGAAAAGACTAGGACAGGGGTTCTCAACCTTGGCAACTTTAAGACTTGTGGACTTCAACTCCCAGAATTCCTCAGCCAGCTTGCTGGCTGAGGAATTCTGGGAGTTAAAGTCCACAAGTCTTAAAGTTGCCAAGGTTGAGAACCCCTGGGCTAGGAGGAAGAAAAAAGTTGGGTCCCACCTTTCCAATGTTATCTGACTTTTAGCCTTACCCCAAGTGACAGGAAAAGGAGAGTCTAAAGTAGTCCTTTTTGCAGCCTTTCTCTAAGAAACAAAGATGGCAGCAGAGTCTCTCTTTCAGCATGTGAGAATGTCCACATAACATACAGCAGAGAGAGCAAGAACTTACAGTAGGGCCAAAACATTCATCTTTGCAGGGTGCAAACAAATAGGTGCGATCTTTATATCCACCACTAGATGGCACCAGTGTTCCAGAAATTCAACTTTGTGATCTACCCTTTGCCTAGCATCTGGCACTCAAGTTTCACATGTGAAATCAAGGTTTCCTTGCGTATTTTCTCCTTTTTTCCCCCTGAACAATATACATAGATAGCGGAAAGTATGCCTAGTCTAGTGAACAGAAGGATTAGGAGTGATAATATTCAAGAAATTGAGGGGCTGTCACACAGAAGAGGGGGTCAACTTATTCTTCAAAGCACCCGAGCGCAGGATAAGACCATCCTAAGGGATGGAAACTTATCAAAGAGAGATCCAGAAGAAAGATTAGATTAGATAACCCTGATAGTCATTTTTTCCTGTGGGCACAACGGCACAGGAAATGAAATTTAGTTGCTTGCTCTCAAAGTGTACACATAACACACATTTAAAACATACTATAGACAACATATGTATAGACCTACACCCTTACATATAAGTAACATATAAATATTAATCACGGACAGGAGAGTGATTAAAGAGAACTTTACTGCAGGCCACTTTAGCTGACTGTGTTCAGCAGGTCAGCGGTTCAAATCTCACCGGCTCAAGGTTGACTCAGCCTTCCATCCTTCCGGGGTAGGTAAAATGAGGACCCAGATTGTTGGGGGCAATGTAAATATATATATATATATATACATACATTGCTTACTGGTGTACACCGCTTAGAGAGTGCTTGCACTTAAAGCGGTATATAAGTCTCATAAATAAATAAATAAACTTTCCTGACAGTGGATATTTGAAACAATGACAATATAAAGAGCACATGATTTTTAAAGCAAAGACATGAGTGTCTCTTTTTATTGCGTAACGGAGAGCTCAGATGGGGGTGACTTTGTAATAGAGCCATGAACATTTTGGGGGTGTCTTAGCATGGGCTAAGAGACCTGATTTTCTAAATTTGCTCTAACCGAACTGAGACTGTAAGTAACACAACAAGCTTGCGTTGCTTTCAAGGCAATATTTAGAAAGAAATATTACATTTAAAAGATCTCGATATCAGGCTGAATTATGCTCCTAAAATATGGACTTAGCCGTTTCACCAGCGGCTTTGGTTCTGCTGACCTGGCATGTGGCAAAGAGGATAATCCAGCTTCTTGAAATTTAGGAAATGGATCTTCTAGGTCAGTGTTTCCCAAACTTGACAATTTTAAGGCATGAGGACTTCAACTCCCAGAATTCCACAGCCAGCGTTGCTGGCTGTGGAATTCTGGGAGTTGAAGTCCTCATGCCTTAAAATTGTCAAGTTTGGGAAACACTGTTCTAGGTTAAGACTTCGTTCTTGCACTTCTGGATTGATACCACCAGATGGTATCAAAGATCATTAAAAACATATATATCCACCTCCTGGTTCCAGCTATTTTAGTTCCTCTCTCTTCCCTAGATTTCTTACAGAACTTGAAGTCTTTGGAAACAAGCCTTACAGGTAAAATCTAACCAAACCTTGTTGCAAGCTGTTGGTGAGGTTTATTTACTAGAAAGAGGGCAGAGAAGAGCAACCAAGATGATTAGGGGGCTGGAGGCTGAAACCTATGAAGAAGGGAATTGGGTACCGCCAGTCTAGAATAGAATAAGTTGGAAGGGACCTTGGAGGTCATCTAGTCCACCCCCACCCACCCAAGCAGGAGACCCTGTATCATTTCTGACAATTGGCAGTCCAGTTTTTTCTTTAAAGCTTCCAGTGATGAAGCACCCACAACATCTGAAGGCAACTTCTGTTCCATTGGTTGCTTGTTTTCACTATCGGAAGATGTATCCTTATCTGTAGGTTGAACCTCTCCTTGATCAGTTTTCATCCGTTATTCCTTGTCTGGCCTTCAGGTGCTTTGGAAAATAGGTTGAATATTGGAAGGCTGCTATCATGTCTTCCCTGGTCCTTCTCTCCACCATACCCAGTTCTTGCAACCGTTCTTTGTATGTTTTAGCCTCCAGTCCCCTGATCATCTTTGTCGCTCTTCTCTGCACTTTTTATTTTTAAGGAGCATCTTTTTTTATAGTATGGTGACCAAAACTGGTTGCAGTTTTCTAGGCGTGGTCTAGTGAAAAGAAGGACTGGGGGAGACATGATAGCAGTCTTTCAATGTTTGAGGGGCTGCCACAAAAACGAGGGGAGGGAGAGAGAGGGGGGGGGTCAAGCTATTCTCCAAAGCTGCAGAGGGCAAGACAAAAAGCAACGGGTGGAAACTAATCAAGGAGAGAAGCAACCTGGAACTAAGGAGGAATTTCCTGACAGTGAGAACAATTAACCAGTGGAACTGCTTGCCTTTGGAAGTTGTGGGGGATCCATTACTGGAGGTTTGCAAGAAGAGATTGATATAGGGCAGAGGTAGGCAACCTTGGCTCTTTTATGACTCGTGGACTTCAACTCCCAGAATTCCTGAGCTAGCTATGCATGGGGTTGGACTGGAAGACCTCCAAGGTCCCTTCCACCTTTGTTATTCTGGTTAGGGTGCTGAAGGCCTCAACACATTTTGTACAGTAGCTATCAATTTAGACACACTAATTAACCTACTCACACACACAAGCAGGCAATCATCTTATAGGTGATACAGCATAGGTTTGATTTTTAAACTCCGTATCAATATGTGATCTCTGAAAGGACAATACCAATAAAATGTAACACAGGGCTGACACAAATTGAATGTTTTAGACATATTCAAATCCTGGCAAATCTTTACATCTCCAGGAAGTCCTTCAACCTGATATCCTTTTAAAAAAAATCGATCATGTGGTTATTGGATAAATAAAATATGTGATTGTTCAGCACACAAACACCCTTTGTTAAATGTGTCCGTCAATAGACAATCCGTATAAATGATACTAACTATCTTCAGAGGCATAATATCACCTTTATTGACAAAATAAATCTCTGAAAGACAGATCAAATGGACGTCAGCTAACCATGCATGACATTAACAGGAATTAGCCCGAAAGCAACCCACATGGGACAAAGAATTTTCAGTCAAAACCCATCATACTTTGTATTTCTTCTCGGTATGTACAACATCTTCAAGAAACAGATGCCGCCAAGGCCGCAAACAACTTTATCATCCTACATTTATTTAGTCACAATCTACCTTGCCATCTCTCTCAGGCTCTTTCCAATTCTCTTAACATCTTTCTTAAGACACTCACTTCTAGACGCATGAAAGGACTGAATTGTGCACAATTTGTGCATCCAGAGAACGTCCTGCACACCAAAAAGAGTCTTACGTCAATTACAGTGAGCTAAATCAGAAAATAATGACCTTCGTTGTGTCACAAGTGAGCTCACAAACGTGGCCCAAGGAAATTCTATGTCACATTGGAAAAACACACCTGCTCTTTTCCAGAGCAGGGGAACTTTCAACCAAGTGGGCAGGCCGGCCACTTCTGCACTAGAGACTTAACAATGTCTTCAGAGCGTCAACCAGCAATCATGGAAGTGGGATACCATAAAGTCCGCTATTTTGGCCCAACTGTGGTTAGATGCCTCCAGAAGATGCTCCAAGTTACTCGTAGGATTTGTTTTGCAATCAAGAACCAAGAGACAGGAAAATCTGAAAGTTTTTGCTGGCTTTGTTTAGACTCTAGGAAGAGGCAAAATGTATCTGTGCTGTTATTGCGAGGGAAGGGTTAAAGTGTTTATTTGTGTTGTTTCCAGATGTTTTCAGGGACAAGGCTGGGAACCCAACTACTTTGATCTACCCAGCAATTTCAGAATTAAGCTCCCAGTCAATCCCCACCCCCCACTCCCAATTCCTGGTGTTCTAATATTGCAGTTCCAGCTTGTGCTTTGAGATCATGAGTCTCGTTCCAGTTTTGCTTTCTTGGTGGCCTCAAACAAGCTATTCTTTTCCTGGCTTAAGCCCTTGGCTTACACACCCGCAGAATGAGGAGTAATAATATTGTTCTTTCTTTCAAAACTAAATGGGAAATAACAAGACTATGAGAAGCAAAACCCTCGGAGGACCTTTGCAGAGTGGTAGACAAACAGCTGTGTGTACATCTGGAAGCTCCTAACATCTGCTGGATGAAGTAGCCACTGCTATCAGGTTTCTGGAGCAGATTCTTTGATTCTGTGTTTCTTTCTTTTGTGCAACGAGGTATCACTTTTTCTGGGCAAATCTTTATATTCAAACGGTTGATGTGTTTAAAACTGGGATGAGCTGGCCTGGCTATTAATAAGGATGTTCCACCCTGCCCAAATTTTGAATCTGCTGAAGGTTTCTGAAAGTCTTCTGCTGCAACACACTTTGATGTCACAAGTGCATTGTTGTGGCCAAAGGGATTTGTGAATGTTGACTCATTGTTGGGCAAAAATGTTTGCCCCTGCACGGTAAGGAGTAAAATCGGTGTCTGCATTTATCCAGAGGACTCTTGAATCCAGTTGAAAAAAATTGTCCTGTTTGATATTATGGTTGTAAATCTGGTAAGTCCAAATTTTAAATTCCTTCCGGACCACATCAGGTGTAACAAGGCATCACTTATCCCTATTATATATAAAGCTTTTTAGTGATCTTTGCCATTTAAAAAGCATTTTAAGAAGGTGGTGTTTAGGTCAGCTATGGAGAGCCATCATTTCAATCAGCTGATTGAATTTCTAATTCTTCCTGACTCGCCCAATCTGATTTCAAATCATAAGGATATTTTGTAGGACTATAATCCCTGGAAGGAAAAAATAAATAAATTAAGAACTAAGAAATTGTCCACATCCATTTTAGCTTCTTTCCTTCTTGTGCACTGAAACCGTAGCAGCAGAACCACAATATCAGGGAGAGACTGTTGATGTGGAAAGCGTTATGTATTGTATCCCCACAACCTAGAGATGCACAAGAAGATCCAAGGCTTTCCTTGCAAAGATAAGAACCGTGAGTCTTAAGCTGCCGATGAATTTGGCCATTTGAAGTATGATGTGCCAATTCTGGTCGTCCTTCAGAAGAAAGCTGGCATCCATCCATCCATCCATCCATCCTTCCATCCATCCATCTATCTATCTATGGGGAATCCAAAATATTTAATGTTCCCAATGTGGCAGGCTGAGTTCTGCTTACAGAATGTCACCTTGGCACCCAACCTGCAAGGTTCCCAGAACACGTTTCCTGAGTTTTCATGGACGCAGATCCTTACCTCTCCCCCCATCTACCTCTCCTCTCCTTTGTGAACCTGGATTTATTTATTTATTTGGAAAATGCCCATTTCCCACCCAGAAGAAGCCTTGTTTGTGTCAAGGGGCCTTCTCCTCCTCTTTCCCGCCCAACCGCTTTGAGCCAAACAATCAATGCGTCGCCTCTCAACTTTTTTTTTCCTCCCCTTTTCCAATTAATTAATTTAAATTGACCATTAAGTCAGCAGAGGTTTTGATTGATATTTTCATTAACAGCCCCCTTGTGCAGACCTGTCCAACACCTAAGAAATGTATGATAATGTCCAATCTGCATGAAGGGTCTGAGCTTCTCTCTCCTTTCACCTCTCAGTTCCAGTGAGTTATTACTGGAATTGTGCTGGCTGTTTCATTGAGTGTAATTTGAATACAGATTAGCTGCCCTGGTGTTCCAGAGCTTTAGCACTATCATTACTGGGGACAGTAATTTGACTGATGAACACGTGGGTTATCACAAGGTTATCACCTTCACAGTCCTGGAAAAGTCTCCCACCCCACATGTGGAAGGAAAGACACTCCATGGCAGAATGAAGCCCTGTAAATTGCTTCCTCCAATAACTTATTGAATAAATTCCTTTCCTAATTAAAGAACCAATATCCCTCTTTACTCTCAGATATTCCAAGGCTTTATTAGATTGATGAACTAATATCAATTTGACTTTCTTAAAAAATGTGAATTAAGCACCTTCATCCAATTATACCCAAGTACGCCATACGGGTAAAGTGATTTAGAAAGCTACATGGACAAAGGAAATATATTGGCTTGAGCTCATGAAAGCAATTATTATCTGGCCACTCCTTCTCCAAAGACATGCTTTTTCTTAATTAGGAAAGAATGAAAAAAAACTCTCCATAATTTACAGGAAAAGAACCCAAACTGGGATGATACTGAAATTTCTGCTTAACTCATAGTATAGCTAGGCCACTCAACTATAATTATCCAGTCCGGTGATTAGTTAAAGTACTCAAGGCGTTAAATTCGGCTCCATTATAACTGAAAATCAGTGCTAATCTTTCAACTCAAGAAACGTGAAGGATGCAAAAGAAATGAATTTATAATTTGAACCGAAAGGAAAGCATTAGTGTGAAAGTTGCAATGGAGCCGAATTCACTGGGGCAAAAGGTTCACAGGTTGTGACAAATGCAGCTGTCAAAAAGCCAAATAAATCCAAAATTCATTGTGCATCAAAAATGTTGAAGTTCAATTTGCAGTAGCTGCACAGATGACACAGAGTGCCATTTTAAGATGAACAAACATCAGATGCTGACATGTATGGAAAGCAAATTGATTCCATTCAGGACTCATTATCAGCAATGAACATTTAATGGGATCGGGACTGAATTTCATACATTCAAAATTATCTCTTTGTCACATGATATTTTCATAAGAAAGTGTCTGGGCATCCAAAAATCACCATAATATTCTTTGACCCAAAATTGTAAGCACTTCCTATGAAAAAAAAAAATACTGTCTAGAAATTCTAGATTTTTGTGCTTCTATATTTTAATTGGAAGAAAATTCCCAAAGCAATGATTTTTAAAAAAAACAACAAAACAAAAATGCTTTTGCCAATGAATCCAGTTGATGTAAATCAATTAATCGTGAAAACAATTTGGCATGTGGAAAACTGAAACTTCAGTTAGATGCTATCAGCTCAATATCCTTTATATTGTCCCTGGATAGATAATACTTTTCTTATCTTCTTGAGAATCTACCTCCTCTTCTTTAACAGAGATGATCAAGTGATAGTTATAAAATCCTTGATGTTTGTCCTTGGATGAAAGAGACCCACGGAGACTTGAAAACATTTTGTTAGGAGAATTGCAGCTGTGAATTTTTACTACCTGGTTAAAGTGAGGGAACCAACCTTTCTGCAGCCTCTCTGATTTAAAGGGGTCATTAGGGCCGAAAAGTCTGAACCTCAGGTAGACATAGCTTTAAATGGAGAAGAGCAACAGCCCATCTGCCTAAACCAGGGGTAGGCAACCTTGGCTCTTTTATAACTGGTGGACTTCAACTCCCAGAATTCCTGAGCCAGCCATGCTGAGGGTAAAGGGAGAGGTTTCCAAGCTGAGCCATGCTGGCTCAGGAATTCTGGGAGTTGAAGTCCATGAGTCATAAAAGAGCCAAGGTTGCCTACCCCTGGCCTAAACGTTTGGAAGTTCATTCCACTTGAAAGAAGATCACCAGAAGAAGCTGGAGTCAGCTGGTCCTTTGGAGTCACTGGGCATTTAGTGGCAGTCTTCCCTTGATTTCATTCAGCCCTGTGCTTAAAAACTGGGATTCCAAGAAGCCCTGCCTTCACCATGTGAAGTCAAATAAGACCCAATCTTCAGCAGAAGAAGCTTCCTGCTTCCAGAAGAATGGATTTGCTTCCCTGATGTTGACTTGAACTCATAAAACATTATTCAAGGGGCTTCCACAAAGAGGTAGGGGAGTCAAGCTATTCTCCAAAGCATCTGAAGGCAGGACAAGACGCAATGGATGGAAACTAACCAAGGAGAGAAGCAACCTGGAACTAAGGAGGAATTTCCTGACAATGAGAACAATTAACCAGTGGAACGGCCTGCCTCCAGAAGTGGTGGGTGCTCCATCACTGGAGGTTTTCAAGGAGAGATTGGACAACGATTTGGCTGAAATGATATAGAGTTCCCTGCCTGAGCAAGGGGTTGGACTAGAAGACCTCCAAAGTCTCTTCCAGCCATGTTATTCCATTACTTTCACTTTTCACACAGTTGTGCTTCCTCAAGCAGGAGTTCTGATTTGAGGAAGATCCTCAAGTTGCACACCATCCCATTCAAGGTCAGAGATGAAATATCCCCTGATTTGGCCAGCCAAACACCCACAGCCAGTCAGTCAGCCTTGGTAGGATTGAGTCAGATGGACTCATCTGAACTCTCATAGCCTCTGGACACTTGGGACAAAACTTTGACAGTTTCACTCGGCTGGGGTCAAAAGATATGGTTTCTGTCTGCAGCCTCCAGAGGTTGATGTTGCTTCATCCCTGGAGGTGTTCAAAAAGAGACTGGACAGCAGCCATTTGTCTAAAAGAGTCTAGAGCAGTGTTTCTCAACCTTGACAATTTTAAGGCATGTGGACTTCAACTCCCAGAATTCCACAGCCAGCATTGCTGCTGTGGAATTCTGGGAGTTGAAGTCCACATGCCTTATAATTGTCAAGGTTGAGAAACACTGGTCTAGAGTCTCCTGCTTGAGTAGGGGGCTGGACTAGAAGACCTCCAAGGTCCCTTCCTACTCTGTTATTCTGTTAAGAAAGGAATGTCACATGTGAATGGGGTACTTGGATATGTTGCTGCCATCCCAAGCACCTTATCTGAACACATCTTCTCAGAACGTACAATTTTATGCTTATTGTATCTCCTCGAATAAGGTTTGCAAAGGGTTGGATGTTCAATTTTTTTGAACTGGTCTTCCAAGAAAAATTTAAAGCTCTTTAACTACGGTGGTCTGATCTTGTCAAACAGTGACCTTATTTTGATTTCAAATCATTACACGTCAGGGCCATTTTGGAAAGAAATATCACAGCGAAGGACCTTAATGTGATGTTGAATGATATTTCTGAAACATAGGCTTTGTCATTCCACCATCACTTTTGCCTTTATGAAGCCTGGGCAGCCAGCGAGACAAATTTTGGGCAAATAAAAACTAACCTATCTTCCTGACTTTAAGGAACGGATTCAGGGTAAGAGTCTGTTGGTTAACCTGATTTTCCAAATTTTCTGTGTTCTAAAATGAGAAAATGAAGCAAAATGTTTCCACATGGTCTAGATCAGAAGTAGGCCACCTCGGCTCTTTTATGACTGGTGGACTTCAACTCCCAGAATTCCTGAGCCAGCCATGCTGAGGGGAAAGGGAGAGGTTTCCAAGCTGAGCCATGCTGGCTGAGGAATTCTGGGAGTTGAAGTCCACAAGCCATAAAAGAGCCAAGGTTGCCTACCCCTGGTCTAGATTTAAGGATAAGTGAAGGACCGAACAACTTCTACACTGATACAAATGGACATTATAAGATCTTTCATCTATTTTTCTCCATTAATTAGTTTTTCCCCTCCTCTTTTTTCACATTCATTTTAACCACCATAAAATACGCCTCATAAAATGCTCGTTCATTCTGTGACTATTGTTTATCTTTGGTCTGCAGCTTTCTGTATTTCCCTTGCTGGACTTTTCTGTATAACGTCTATTAGAAACTAGTGTAAGCAACAATTTTTATTTGGTAAATTTATGTAGCCGCCCATCTCACACAGAGACAGCTAAAAAAGTTGAAAAAGAAAAGTAGAACCGCAACAACAAAAAACCATAACAAAAAGCATTAAAAACAATAAAACCATTAAAATGTAATTTGCTGAAGTGTACAGTCAGTTTTCCTAGCAATATAACTGTCTTACAGATTCCGTTCCCACATTCCTGGATCCTCAGGCTAGGGGGCAAAGCCATGTCTTCGGACTTGGTTTGTTTTTGTTTAAATTTTTTTTTATTTGAAGAGCCCTAAAAGTACCTCTTGAGATTGTTCTGAGGAGACTCTACTCTACCCTATCCTACCTTACCCTACTCTACTCTACTCTACTCCACTCCACTCCATTTCATTCCTATTCTATTCTATTCTATTCTATTCTATTCTATTCTATTCTATTCTATTCCATTCCATTCCATTCCATTCCATTCCATTCCATTCCAATACCAATTTTGCTGTGATTTCCAATAAACTGCTACAGATTCAGAAATCAATCAAGCCAGATTTTTCTAAAAAAAAAAAAAAAAAAAGTCCCCCCCCCCATATTGTCAGGATCAGAGCCCAGCCTGAGTGGGGCCAGGGCTTCGGAAGGGAAAGGCCTGGGTGGACCCAGGTATGTTTTATCCTCAGAGTTCTTTGTTCAGAATCCCAGCAAGAACAAAACCATTTCTCAGAGTCTCCAGAGCTGCCTGACATGCTCTCATTCTCTCCCTTTAGATGTGTGATTATTTTATAGTTGTACCCTTTCTGCAAAATTTCTTACGACAACCAACACATTCTCTTAACTCCGTTGCATTCCTTGTGACAAAAAGAGAGAGATTTATTCTTCAGCACATGAAGTGGTTACCGAGATAGCTGCTGGCGAGGGTGGCGGTTTTCTATATTTTATATGCTTTAGTGCTTTTTATTAGCTTTGTGTTCTTGCACTGGGAAACAACCTAAAGTGTAAAATTTGTGTATTAGAAATAATACAGAAATAAAACAGACCTTTTTAGGCGTTACTAGTTGACCAGAAATGAGATGATCACGGTGTAAATGGTGCTACTCACCCCTGACGGGGCACAAATATTAACTTTGCCCTGTCGTGTCTTAAATGAACTAAATAAGCTAATGTACAGTCAACAGGCACATCCCAAATCTTTTATCTAGATGCTGTAAAAGTTGCAACCCTACCCTGGTATGGGTATATTTTGAAGGAAGGGATGGAAATGATCCGTTCTCAGTAAAACCTGCAAGCGGTATTGATGAGTTACTCTGAAAAATTAAGGAAATTGAATAAGGAACTCTCTAGTTTTCTTAACCTTCAAAAGCTCTCTTCTTTCATAAAGCTGGCGTAAATATAGCCATAACAACATCAGATAAAAGCAAGATGCATCAAAAGATTTAAGGCACTTGTTGTGTATTTAAAAGAATTATATCTTGTTTATAGTACAGTATAAAACGCACAACTGATTTATACAGCAGCTAGTCCACGGTGGAGGAAATCTCATTTCAATCATAAATGGCAGGATTTGATTTAAGAATTCATTCTTTAATGGGTCTGCAATGTTCAAATTTAAACTCGCTCAATTCATCAGCAAAATATTCAATATGGGGCACTGGGAACTCATTTAGGCAAACAGTGACTTTTAATATAAATTTTCCAGGACATTTCTTCATTGATTCAGCAGTTTAGTGCAAAATGATTTGTGCGATACATTCTCCAGGATCAATGAAGGTTGAGTCAATGGCTAATATAAAACCATCCCCACGCCAAGTACAGAGCATATATAGCAATGAACTTTGACTTCACACTGAACGGCTTGGAATGAAGACAGGGCTCTGATCAAGTCAAGGAGAGGTTGGGGGATGGGCGCTGAGCTTCGGACATTCCCATATCCGGTCAGGGATACAGTCAGGATTGTGTTGCTCACCGCTTTCCTTATTGATAGCCTGAAGGCTCTTCTAGTCATCTTTCAGCTCACAGAAACCTTAACTGGTTTGTGATGTCCCCAATCCCAACCTCTATCCTGTCTGAATCGCAGACTTGAAAGGGACCTCAGAGGTCTTGTAGTCCAACCCGCTTCTCACGCAGGAGACTCTATGCCATTCCGGACAAACGGCTGTCTAATCTCTTCTTGAAAATTTCTAGTTATCTTTGTTTGAACTCACCAGCAACCATCTAGTTGCCCTTTATGACAGGGGTCCCCAGCTTTGGCAACTTTAAGACTTGTGGACTTCAATTCCCAGAATTCCTCAGCCAGCCAGCCATGGCTGGCTGGCTGGGGAATTCTGGGAGTTGAAGTCCACAGGTCTTAAAGTTGCTAAGGTTGGGGACCCCTGCTGTATGATATTACATCACAAAGTCTAAGAGATCTTAGAGCAGTGTTTCTCAACCTTGACAATTTTAAGGCATGTGGACTTCAACTCCCAGAATTCCACAGCCAGCATTGCTGGCTGTGGAATTCTGGGAGTTGAAGTCCACATGCCTTAAAATTGTCAAGGTTGAGAAACACTGTCTTAGAGATCTTGAGTCTGTCTTAAAACAGTGCCAGAGTTACCGGGAAAGCATCAGAATGTTATCTGTGGAGATTCTCCATCATCTAGGTGATGGTTGCCCCCAAAGAGCTTTTTTTTCAAAAGGCAACTGGACCTTGTTTCTTGGATGAGAAGCGAAATGTCTTCAAGGAAAAAAGAAAGTCCAGTTGCCTTTTGGAAAAAAAGAAAAAAAAGCACTTTTGGGACATCAGAATGGTATATATTCCCTTAAACTTGTGGGGAAAGAGAGATACAGATGTTGAATCTCTCTGCCTGGGAACCTAAGGAGAGATGGACTGAATAGGTGAGGTGAGGGGCAAACAAGCAAACAACTGTATTTATTTGTTAACTTGTTTTATGGTGACTCTGGGTGGCTTTCAGGTTATGAAACAAATAGAAAAATCATTAACTATATTAACATATTAAAACCACACAGATTAAAGTGTTGAAAACTATAAGTCTAAAGCAGTTCAGGAAGGGATTCTCGTTTAGACTGGAAGACTTTCAGCTTATTGCAGTGGAAGCCATCAAAATACTTCTAATATCTGTGAAAGCTAGAAAATAAAATGTTAGACTTTGGATTGGTCTTTAAAAAGTTATTGCTGCCCTGCTAATGTTTCAAGGTGTTTTTTGTTCAAATAAAGAATGCACCTGGACATCGTATAAACAGATCAATGCACTTTAAAGCTTTACATTTACCACTATGTGATATTGAAAATACCCTTCCTTCCTTCCTTCCTTCCTTCCTTCCTTCCTTCCTTCCTTCCTTCCTTCCTTCCTTCCTTCCTTCCCTCCCTCCCTCCCTCCCTCCCTCCCTCCCTCCCTCCCTTCCTTCCTTCCTTCCTTCCTTCCTTCCTGTCTCTGTAATTTCTAACGCTATCCAGAAAAGGCTTCTATGCAGATCCTGTGCTAATGAAGGCCAGTCCTTTATTGATTTAATTTCCAGATTATTTACAGCTCAGCAAGTGATGTTGCTCAGTTCTGGCACCTCCTATCAACTTCTTGTGAGCTACGAGGCAAAAGATGATGGGTTATCCTTTCCCACTGAACAATCAGGCCTCACGTAGATTGCGCCCTGCCTGGTCTCATCTACCATATCTGGGTTAATAGGGCCTTGCTCTCACACTGAAAACAATGGAGCACCAAACCTCGAGTTAAAGCAAATGCCGTACTTTGTTCATAGAAATCAGAATAACACAGTTGGAAGGGATCTTGGAGGTCATCTAGTCCAACCCCCTGCTCAGGCAGGAAACCCTATGACTTCAGCAAAATGGGCTCAATCAAGTCATATTCAAGTTTGTAAACGGATGCTTGAGGAAATTGTCCATGGACAAGTAGTCCTTGCCTCACCGCCCTAACTGAGCCCAAAATTTTGCACATATATACATATATATAATTCCAAAATATTCAAATGCAAAGTCCCAGGCCCAGACAGCTGCAAATCATAGGTTTACTTAAAGTGTTTCCTTGTTTACACTAATTACAGACTTACAGCAGTTCGTTCAGTGACCATTAGCTACAACGGCACTGAAAACTGCAACTTATTACTGTTTTTCACACTTATGACCATTGCAGCATCCTCACGGTCACCTGATCGAAATTTGGATGCTTGGCAACTGGCATGTACTTATGACGGTTGCAGAGGGCCGGAGTCTTGCCATCCCCTTTTGCCACCTTCTGACAAGTCCATGGGGAAGACGGATTCCCTTAACAACCGGGTTACCAGCTTAACAACTGTGGCAAGAAGGGTTATAAAGTGGGGCAAAACCCACTTCACAACTGTCTTCCTTAGCAATGGAAATTTTGGACTCAGTTACATCGTAAATCAAGAACTGCCTGTATTTCTGCCATTCGTTCATGCTGTAAGTCCTAAATGCTTAAACTCAGGTCGGTCTTGGCATCCTTGCTGATGAGGCAGGATCAGGGCAAAAGTCTAAGACAGGGGTAGGCAACCTTGACTCTTTTATGACTCGTGGACTTCAACTCCCAGAATTCCTGAGCCAGCCATGCTGAGGGGAAAGGGAGAGGTTTCCAAGCTGAGCCGTGCTGGATCAGGAATTCTGGGAATTGAAGTCCACGAGTCACGAAGGGGCCATAGTTCCCTCATGCTGGCTCAGGAATTCTGGGAGTTGAAGTCCACGAGTCATGAGGGGGCCACAGTTCCCCCATGCTGGCTCAGGAATTCTGGGAGTTGAAGTCCACGAGCCATAAAAGAGCCAAGGTTGCCCATCCCTGTCCATGGGTCATGGAGGGGCCATAGTTCCCCCATGCTGGCTCAGGAATTCTGGGAGTTGAAGTCCATGAGTCATGAGGGGGCCATAGTTTCCCCCATGCTGGTTCAGGAATTCTGGGAGTTGAAGTCCACGAGCCATAAAAGAGCCAAGGTTGCCCACCCCTGGTCTAAGATCCACAATGGAACAGATTTTACATGGAATCCTGTTTAGGGGAATCTGCTTTTTCTGGAAATGCATCAAGACCCTTGATTGCTATTTTGATCCGGTGGCTCTCAGGCATCAAAACAACATCAGGACGAAGGCCTAGCCAAGCTGAGAAGCCGCAGGTCCCGTGGACAAAAAGGTATTTTTGCCTGTTTATGTGGAGAATGATTACCCTTTAAATGAATCGTTGACCTTCCTTGAATGACATGTGACCTGCACGATATCAGAGTTGTGTATCATGAGCTATCCTGGAAAATTGCTGTCTGCCAGCTGAAAATAAACAATAAGATATCAAATATAGTTTGGAAAAATTGACTTGGTTTAACACTGAGGGAGGGGGGGGAAAGTGAATTATTTTGACTCACCAGTCAGAACGCATCAATTCATTTCAGATCATCTTTGATCTGAAACTGGAGCTACTCTTTTTTTTTGTTTGTTTTGAGGCTTTTTCTTTTCTTTTCTTTTTTCTTTTGTGTTTTGCAAATTGGTGTCTGCTGGAATGCAGGCCTTATTTATACAATATGCGCTGGAAGAAATCTAAATAGAAAGATGGCTAGGAAAAAATATCCTAAAAATGGTGATTAAGGTGATGGCTGACTCTCTGTGCTGTTAGATTTGAAAACTCAGACAATATGATCATTATTTTTTGTAAAAAGGGTTTGAATTTTATGGTCAATTAAAACAACCTTGAATGGAAACTGTTCCAGTGTTATTTCATACGGTGCAAACTGTGTAACTGCTGAGTTTTGGAGCAATAAGCTGCTTAAATCTGTTACAGCAACGCCTTTTCTGCAAGTTTTAATTACTGTTTGCTAAAGGTGCCAAGTTTTAACAAAACTACGGGTACTTGTGAATCATTGTTACCATTTCAGTTTGATATTTTTCATTAACCAGAACACAAATATTAGGTTTATCACTGGGTTGATATGTAATTTTTTTTTTTTTTAGTCAAGATCAGATCTAAGAAGAGACAATCCAGGTCACCTTCCCACTGAGAGGTGCTCAAATCCTGACTTATTTTTCTTGTTACTTCTTGCTTTCTTTTCTTTTAGTCACTTGCCTTCCCTTCTTTTTTCCTTCTTGCCTGATGTGCCCTTCTTTCCTTCTTTCCTTTCTCCCTCCCTCTCTCCCTTCTAACTCCATATCCTTCCTTCCTTCCTTCCTTCCTTCCTTCCTTCCTTCCTTCCTTCCTTCCTTCCTTCCTTCCTTCCTTCCTTCCTTCCTTCCTTCCTTCCTTCCTCCCTCCCTTCTATCTCCATATCCTTCCTCCCTTTCTCCTCTCTCCCTCCCTTCTATCCATTTCCTTCCTTCCTTCCTCCCTCCCTCCCTCCCTCCCTCCCTCCCTCCTTCTTTCCTTCCTTCCTTCCTTCCTTCCTGAGTTGTGGATAGTCCATTACTGGACATCCATTTGACTGGGATGGCATGAGATCTCCTGCCTTGAACAGGGGGCTGGAATAGAAGACCTCTAGGATTCTATGTTTTGTTTTCAGCACTAACAAAATACTATTGGAGATCACAAAGAATGACTAGCAGCTCATTGGTTGCATGTTTTAAGCCCCTGATTAAGGCCCACCAGCTTTAAAACAATATCATTAGGTTTTAAGAAAAAAGTCATTTCAACCCAGTAAGCCTAACGTGCAAACTTTGAAAACAATGGTTTGCTAGTAAACAAAAGAGAAAAAAAAAAACACTGTCTAATTATTTTCACTGTTACTACAAACATAAGGAGAACCTTCAGTGGAGACAATCGATTGAAATTAGATATGTTAATAGATTAACAGAAGAAAAACATCTCCGTTTCCATAATCCTCCCAATGTTTACCACAACATGCTAAAAGCCAATTTTGCTGACCAGTTTAGACCAGAATTGCACAAAAGTTGCCAAGTTTTATGTAGTGTCCCATAGATCAAAGGGGAAAAAAATATCAGAGTTGTCTCTTTATAGGAATCCTATTTTTTTTTAAAGCCGAGATAAATTTGTTTTGTGCTTACATATGTAAACACATGCACGCCTCTTTTTGTTTAGCAGGAAAAACTAATTCATTCAACCAAACAAGTGACTACATAGCAGATGAATAAATTAGAAACAATATAGGAAAGATTAGCAGAGTCCTGTGTTAATCTGGATAATATTGGTTTGGCTTTAGTTCCACTGAAATTAATTGAGAGAAGTTATTCATGACTAATTTAAAATCCTATTGATTTTAGTAAAACTAAACTGTGACAAAGCTCCCCAGGATTCAGCCTATTAATAATATAGAAATAGATATTAACCAACCTGAAATAGAAATAAAGTAAGTTACATAAACCAGCCCATTAATATTGCTTTCCATATTCATGCATCTTCCCCAAATATAGTTTGATAAAAACAATAAATCAACGTGTATCAGTAAGATTATTCACATAACGATAAATAAGAATGAGGACATATAATCCTATTGCTAACTCTTTGTTGTAACAAATTGCACAAATAACCATTAACATTTTTCACGAAGTCTGCAATGTGCCTCATGCCGCTTAAGAGGTTTATATGTGTTTATTTTCTTCGTTGAACTGAAAAGATGCAGCCGGTGTTGCTCTGCCATCGGACTTCATAATGTTTAAACATCATAACATTTACTTCTACTTCTACAGTGTGAAATTAGCAATTTAGCGGCTGTCAACCAACTCAGTGGCAACTCATAAGAACATAGAATAATAGTGCTGGAATGGACCATGGAGGTCTTCTTGTCTTCTGTTCAAACAGGAGGCCCTATAATACCATTCCAGACAAGTGCTAGTCCAATCTTTTCTTAAAAGCCTCCAGTGCTGGAGCACCTGCAACTTCTAGTGGCAAGCCGTTTCACTGGTTAATCATCCTCGGTGTTGGGAAGTTTCTCCTTAGTTCTAGGTTGCTTCTCTCCTTGATTATTTTTCATCCGTTGCTTCTCGTCTTGCCTTTTGGTCCTTTGGAAAATAGTTTGACCCCTTCATCTTTGTAGGAGAGACTCAAATATTGGAATCCTGCTATCATGTCACCTCTAGTCCTTCTTTTCATTAGGCTAGCCCAAGGGTAGGCCACCTTGGCTCTTTTATGACTCATAGACTTCAACTCCCAGCATAGCTGACTCAGGAATTCTGGGAGTTGGAGTCCATGAGTCATAAAAGAGCCAAGGTGGCCTACCCCTGGGCTAGACCTACCCAATTCACTTTATTCTAGATCAGTAGTTCTCAACCTGTGGGTCGAGACCCCATTTGGGGTCGAACGACCATTTCACGGGGATCGCCAAACAACGCAGTCCGCCATTTTTCCCCCCTTTTCCTTAGCTGTGCTCCTCCCTTTTATTCTATTGGCTTTTGAAAGCCAATAGAAGAGACTCTCTTGAATAGAGTCTAATTCGATTGGCTTTCCAAAGCCAATAGGAATTGTCCAGGCTGTCTCTGCCCTGCTGAGCCTGCCAAAAGTCCCATTCTGCAAACGGTGCTGCACCAGTTGAGTAGTCCTTGACTTACGACCGGTTGAGTAGTCCTTGACTTACGACCGGTTGGGGGTTGCGGCATTAAAAAGGTTGAGAACCACTGTTTTAGATAGCCTACAAGAAAATATCACTTGTTAATAGCATGTCCAAACTGCCTCGAAGTCTTTAACAGATAAAGGAATGAATATAGTTTATATGTAATGCATTAGTTGGGCAGGGCCACGTATCAAACTGTCCTGTAGGCTAAAAGTCATATCCACTTTTTTTTTTTTTTTGCAAATTTCTTAAGTTAAAATTCACACCTCTGGTAATATTTGGTTTTTAATTTTAAAAAATGTGTACTGATCCTTAATTTGTTCATTTGTTATAACTGCAAGGATTCTGTATTCAGTTGTACAATAGCGAAGCCTTTAATTCTAGGCAAATATGCTACAGGTAATCTCTGACTTAGAACCGTTCATTTAGTGACCAAAGTTACACAGCATCCATGAGAGGAGATTAAAAAAAAGATGGTTTCCACAATAGTGTGGCAGAACATAGCACAATTATTATTACTGTTGATGGTTTCATGATATACATGAAACATGTATCGCGCAAAGGATTCCATTATAAAGAGGCATCTATGTAGCACCATCTATTCTGTGGACAGATGTCTGAGGAAGTTCCTGCTTTTGTGAGACACTCTTATGACCGCCATAAAACCATAATAATCCCAAAACATCTGGAGCACCACTTGAACCCCATCGGCATTGACAAATTCACCATCGGTCAACTGCAAAAGGCAGCTTGACTCTGAACAGCTTAAATCCTGAGATGAGACCTCTAACCCCATCAAACATCCACATTGGCCTCTCCCAGGTCCTTGGGAAGGGCTTAGTAGGTGGACAAAAATGCTAAGTCTGAACGTCTGGCCGATTGTGCGATGAATCAAATATTAAAATAATATTACCAGTGGAACAGCTTGCCTTCAGAAATCGTGGGCGCTCAATCACTGGAGGTTTTTAAGAAGAGACTGGACAGTGAACTGTCTGAAATGGTAGAAAGTCTCCTGCTTGAGCAGGGGGTTGGACTAGAAGATCTCCAAGGTGTCCCTTTCAGCTCTATTCTATTCTATTCTATTCTATTCTATTCTATTCTATTCTATTCTATTCTATTCTATTCTATTCTATTCTAATTTTCTATCCATTACATACTCTACTCTACTCTACTCTATTTTCTATATTCTATCCATTACATATTCTATTCTATTCTATTCTATTCTATTCTATTCTATTCTATTCTATTCTATTCTATTCTATTCTATTCTATTCTATTCTATTCTATTCTATTCTATTCTATTCTATTCCATTCCATTCCACTCCACTCCTTGGTCTGTTACATCTGAAGGCTTGAATTCTTCTGTGTCCAGTCTCTTTTTTTTATGTTGCCTTTGCGTATATTTAACCAGCCTTGGATCATTACCCTTTTTTTTATGGTAATAATTAACAAGCCATAGGTCCTTCTTTGTCTTTTGGTTCAAGTATGGAAACTCTGTTTCAAGGATGCTTCTGCCAATCGGTAGATCAGTGGAACAGAAACAATAACCAGTAATCACCACTAATTGCGGGGCCATTAGTGTTGATGAGGTAGGAATGTCAAATGCTAGGTACAAATGACAGGAAGTGAGTGCTAATTGCGCTATTCAAAAAAACATAACTGCACACCAGTTATGAGACAGGAAGAGAAGACCCTGAAGGAAAACCCCAAATAGAATAAAACCTCGAATAGAAATCTCAGACTGAGGAAATTCTGCAACTGGAAAGATGTAAAACCATCCCAAATTAAGCAACGTATCTTGTCTGTGGGTGCTTTGGAGGTGCTCAAACACACCTGTCCCATCACAACCTTCAAAATCTGTAAATCTTCTCCCTTTGGGTTCTGGTCTTGTCCACTTTAGTGGTGTGATGTTCATCTTGAAGAAAACAGAAATCCAATGTTAAGACGCTCTTTGTTTCCATGACAGAGTTAGGTCTGTTTTTGGAAATGCTGCCATTATTTCATGTTAGTTTCATCGAAACATAGACTCCTAGAACTAGAAGGGACCTTTGAGGTCTTCTAGTCCAACCTCCTGTTCAAGGCCAGACATCTTATAAGATATTGTACCAATAATTGTTCTTGAAAATCCTCCAGTGATGGAGCACCCACAATGGTGGGAGGCAAGCTGTTCCATTGATATTTGGAATATCAATTTGGAAGACGTTAGGTTTTTGTGTTGAAGAATACAATACAATGGTATGCATAGGGGAGTGCACCTATGAACGAATCTATGCACAAAAAGCTACATTTGTCTTGGGCTTCAAGTCCTGAGCAAAATATTTCAGATTCCTATCAGAATAATGGAATAACTGATTCATTGTTCTCACTATCAGGAAATTTCTCCTTACTTCCAGGTTGGTCCTTGCCTTGATGAGTTTCCATCCGTTGCTTCTCGTCCTGCCTTCAGGGGCTTTGGAGAATAAAACAGAAGAACAGACTTGGAAGGGACCTTGGAGGTCTTCTAGTCCAACCCCTTTGCTCAAGCAGGAGACCCTGAGTCATTTCAAACAACTGGTTGTCCAATCTCTTCTCGAAAACCTCAAGTGATGGAGCCTCCACAACTTCTGGAGGCAGGTTGTTCCACTGATTCCTTGTTGTTACTGTCAGGAAATTTCTCCTCAGTTCCAGGTTGGTTCTCCCTTTGAGGAGCATCCATCCATTGCTTCTGGTCCTGCCTTCAGGTGCTTTGGAGAATATCAAAACTATACCAAGAAACCGGCATGACTATACCTTATCAAGAGGCCTCTGCCCACATGCTGGAGGATGGCTGGATCCATGGAGAAGACGTGGCCCTCTTCTTGCGGCAGAAGAAGTTTCCCACCCCAGAGAGGAGCAGATTAAAACAGAGTCAGCTCCACTGCCAGGTATTTACAGCACAAGTCATATAACGGGAAAGAAGAAAGATAACGGATAGGTAGTATTTTAAGGCATATTAACCCAATTACAAGTGTATTTTGACAATTGTAGCTCCAGCATTTATCACCCCGCATTTATTAGACCTCTGAGCTAGGTTATGTCAAATGAAACACTGTGAAACTGCAGCATTTCATTAAATTGCTGCTGGAGCAGGCTACTCAATCCTGATCCTCTTCAACCGGGCGATTTTATCAAAATCTTTGGAAATTGAAGCAATCACTAAAAGGTGTCAGGAAATTAAAATGTTCTGTCTCAGTGAAACAGATACACTCCTTGTAACATATATCAGCCGGTTCCCTCCTCCTGCTCTCTCTTTCTCGTTCTCTCTCTTTTTTAAAGACACATTACTAGGCAGAAGAAAGTCATCAAACACCGCAGGCGGAGGGAACTCCAGAATTACCCACTGGCTGCCATTTTTCAGACTCGTGAGCCACAGAGGGCTCCGCCTGCCACCCGTGTTTTCTCCAAGCTTAGGAAAAAAAATTTACTGTTGAAAAAGAATACTTTGTTGGCCAAGTGTGATTGCACAAGGAATTTGTCTCCGGTGGGTGCGTAAGCTCTCAGTGTACATGCAAAACAATAATGTAATTAATAATCCTAATAACAAAAGATAATAATCGTAATAATGATACCAATAAGAGAAGGTAGTGGAACAGATAAGAAGGATAATAGTACATGGGTAAATATCCTTAGGCATAAGGCACCATTGTGGGAATTAGGTGTTCAGCAGACTTGTGATGGCCCAAGTCTTTGTGTCTAGTTGTTTTGGCATCCAGGGCCCTATAGAATAGAATAGAATAGAATAGAATAGAATAGAATAGAATAGAATAGAATAGAATGCAGAATAGGATAGGATAGGATAGAATATGGAAAGAATAGAATAGAATAGAATAGAATAGAATAGAATAGAATAGAACAGCCAAGCTCAGAGAGCACCAAAGACCCCACAGTCGTCGTCTTCTTCTTCTTCTTCTTCTTCTTCTTCTTCTTCTTCTTCTTCTTCTTCTTCTTCTTCTTCTTCTTCTTCTTCTTCTTCTTCTTCTTCTTCTTCTTCTTCTTCTTCTTCTTCTTCTTCTCCCTCTCCCTCTCCCTCTCCCTCTCCTTCTTCTTCTTCTTCTTCTTCTCCTCCTCCTCCTCCTCCTCCTGCTCCTGCTCCTGCTCCTCTCTCCCACTCCTCCTCCTCCCTCCTCCTCCTCCTCCTCCTCCTCCTCTTCTTCTTCTTCTTCTTCTTCTCCTCCTCCTCCTCCTCCTGCTCCTGCTCCTGCTCCTCTCTCCCACTCCTCCTCCTCCCTCCTCCTCCTCCTCCTCCTCCTCCTCCTCTTCTTCTTCTTCTTCTTCTTCTTCTTCTTCTCCTCCTCCTCCTCCTGCTCCTGCTCCTGCTCCTCTCTCCCACTCCTCCTCCTCCCTCCTCCCTCCTCCTCCTCCTCCTCCTCCTCCTCCTCCTCTTCTTCTTCTTCTTCTTTTTCTTCCTCCTCCTCTTCCTCTTCCTCCCCTCCTCCTCCTCCTCCTCCTCCTCTTCCTCTCCTCCTCCTTCTCCTCCTCCTCCTCCCAGCAAACCCCACTTCCTTCTAGCACTGATGATGTTCCCTAGCTGGGTAATGAAACGTCTGCAAGAAAAGCAGAGCCCATCAATCCCCTCACACTACCCAGAGATCTGTAGACCTGCCCTACCATACCTCTGACGCCCAGGTTCTTGGTTCTGCTCCCTTTTTAGTCTCTTCTGCAAAACCATCTGAGGGGGCCAAGAAAGGGTTCCGTTGCAGGGAGTGGGATCCGTGCCAAACGCAGTGCTGGCGAGCAGCTTCTGGGGAGAATCTCTGAAACGTTACAAGTCCTTGTTTAAAAGCATTCCCCACCCCCAAGGACAACCCCTTATGATTCTCCTGTTTTTAATTCCTATTAACTGGTGCAGTGGCACCCGGGTCTATGCTGCTCCCATCACTCCAGAAAAGCTGCAGTGTGGCTGGGTTTCATTGATTTAATTACCCCGGGCTGAATGAGTGTCGTCAAACTTAGAGCAGCTACTTAAAATGTAATTCAGTCCAACGATGCATAAAAACGCCTCAGTGATAAGAGTGACCGAGAAGGCCCCCTGCCCCCCCCCCGAGAAATAAGCCCCACACGTCACAGCCGGAATCAAGGAGCAAGCTGGGCAGAGCCGGCTCAGGTGGAAGCGGATCCTCTGCCCAAATCCTCCTGCAAAGGGAACTCAGAGAAGGAATCCGGCAGAGAACGAGACGCTTAGGCGTTCGTAAATGGGCTGGGATGCAGCAGGACCCTCACTCACGTTTGCCAGCCGGCCTTTCTCTCTCCTTCCAAAACTGCTGGTGCAAATATGTGATAGCTTAAGAGAATTCATTTCCTATTCATTTCATTTCATTTCATTTCTCCTTTCCTTTCTCCTTTCCCCTCCCCTCTTCTCCTTGCACCCTGTTTCCTCTTCTCTCCTTTCCTTCCATCCTCTTTCCTTTCCTCCTCTCTTCTCTCCTCTTCTCTCCGCTGGGTGACTTTGGGCCAATCACCAGAAGATTGGGAGTTCTAGTCCCGCCTTAAGCATGAAAGCCAGCTGGGTAACTTTGGGCCAATCACCAGAAGATTGGGAGTTCTAGTCCCGCCTTACTCATGAAAGCCAGCTGGGTGACTTTGGGCCAATCACCAGGAGACAGAGAGTTCTAGTCCCACCTTAGGCATGAAAGCCAGCTGGGTGACTTTGGGCCAATAACCAGAAGATTGGGAGTTCTAGTCCCGCCTTAGGCATGAAAGTCACCTGTGTGACTTTGGGCTAGTCTCTCTCTCTCTCTCTCTCTCTCTCTCTCTCTCCCTCTCCCTCCCTCTCCCTCCCTCCCTCCCTCCCTCTCCCTCCCTCTCCCTCCCTCCCTCCCTCCCTCTCTCTCCCTCCCTCCCTCTCCCTCCCCCTCCCTCCCTCCCCCCCCCCTCTCTCTCTCTCTCTCTCTCTCTCTCTCTCAGTGCAACCCACCCCACAGGATCGTTGTTGTGGGGAAAACAGGATGAAGAAGTCTTATTAGGTACGTTCGCCACCTTCTGTTATTTATAAAAACATTAAAGGCGGGATAAAAAAAATCTAAAAAAAGAGAGATGGGGGTCCCGGGGTGACGGAGCCTGCTCTCCCTGCCCTTCCCCTCCCCCTGACCCTCCCCCTTGCAGGACGGCTGCCCTCTGAGCAGAGACCCTGCCCAGGCCAGCAGGCATTTCCTGCTTGTCGGTGTCAGGGAGCTTTGCCATCCCGGGGTCAAGAGTTATCCTCCCTCGTCTTTTGTGTTCTAAATTTAATTGTTCCAGTCCTTTTTTTCCCCTTAAAGAGATCAGTAAAAACTGTTAATTTGATCAATACTTAATTTTTTCACCTCGAGCTCTTTTCTTCTGCTGACTGGTGATAAGCAGTCAAAGGGGCAGCGGGACAAGTAAATTGTCAGAAATTTCTCGGCTCTCTTCAGGCCATTCCGCCACTTAGAGTGATGTAATTTATACCCCGGGAGTCGCTCTGCAATTACCCTGTCGAGGGCTGTCGACAGTATCTCACTATCTTTTAAATGGATCCAGCTTCAGTCGGCCAGCCAAATGATGCCATCCCTCATGCTGCAGCCCTAAAGAGATAAGTTCTTTAAAGAGGAGACCATTTATCAGAAGTGTTACAAGAAGAACGCTTACAAGCCTTCTCCTTTGTTCAGCTCCTTTTGGGCAGCCTTTTCAGATCCCCGCTGCTATTGATCGGCTGGGAGAAGAAAGAAGGAGAAAAAGAAGAAAAAGAAGAAGCAGAAGAAGAAGAAGCAGAAGAAGAAGCAGAAGAAGAAGAAGAAGAAGAAGAAGAAGAAGAAGAAGGAGAAGGAGAAGGAGAAGGAGAAGGAGAAGGAGAAGGAGAAAAAGAAAGGAGAAGGAGAAGAAGAAAAAGAAAAAGAAAAAGAAAAAGGAAGGAGGAGGAGGAGAAGAAGAAGAAGATCATCATCATCACCATCATCATCATCATCATCATCAGAGAAATCATTGGAGAGGAGCAGGGCGGGAAGAATGCCGGAATGGTCAAGAACATCCTCTTTCCACAAGGGGGGGGGGGAGAAAGGACGATGTCAAAAAGAAACACCCCCCCTCCAGCCCCCAAATTCTGGAGATCGGGCCTTGTTGGTAGGGTAGACTCTAATGACATCTGCGCTGATCATTTCTTCATCCGGGCTTTGAAATTTATTTTTATTTGTTTGTTTGTTTATTTATTTATTTATGAAATGTATTTGTTTATTTATTTAGTTATTTATGAAATTTATTGGCCGCCCATCTCATACCCAAAGAAGTGCAAGCATCATCAACAGTCAATTGATGACTGCTGAGTCAATTCAATCCAGAATGATGGAATAACAGAATAACAACGGAGTTGGAAGGGACCTTGGAGGTCTTCTAGTCCATCCCCCCTGCTTAAGCAAGAGACCCTAGACCAGGGGTAGGCAATCTTGGCTCTTTTAGACTCATGGATTTCAACTCCCAGAATTCCCGAGACAGCATGGGGGAAACTACAGCCCCCTCATGACTCGTGGACTCCAACTCCCAGAATTCCTGAGCCAGCATAGGGGAACTATGGCTCCTTCCTGACTGGTGGACTTCAACTCCTAGAATTCCTGAGCCAGCCATGCTGAGGGGAAAGGGAGAGGTTTTCAGGCTGAGCCAGGCTGGCTCAGGAATTCTGGGAGTTGAAGTCCATGAGTCATAAAAGAGCCAAGGTTGCCTACCCCTGACCTAGACCAGACAAATGGCTGTCCAGTCTCTTCTTAAACGCCTCCAGTGATGGAGCAACCACAACTTCTGGAGGCCCAGCCATTCCGCAGATTAAATTGTTCTCTCTGTCAGGAAATTCTTCCTTAGTTCGAGGTTGTTTCTCTCCTTGATGACCTTCCATCCGTTGCTTCTTGTCCTGCCTTTGGGTGCTTTGCTTTGATCCAGGGACTTTGATTTCTACATGTGAATCCTTTGGCACCCAAATGCTTTGGCTGTCCACTCTGTTCCTTCAGCTACATTTATATTTCACTCTTGGTTCTTTGTACTACTCGAGAGGGCAGGGAGAAGACGCCTCTGAGGCGGTTTTCTATTTCAGCTCATTTAGGTCAGCAAAACAATTGCAAGAACTCCCAGAGACCATTACTTGAAGTGGCAATACAAGAAGTGTCTAGGCCCGCAGAGATAGGCAACCTTGGCTCTTTTATGACTGGTGGACTTCAGCTCCCAGAATTCCTGAGCCAGCATGGGGGAACTATGGCCCCTTCATGACTTGTGGACTTCAACTCCCAGAATGCCTGAGCCAGCCACGCTGAGGGGAAAGGGAGAGGTTTCCAAGCTGAGCCATGCTGGTTCAGGAATTCTGGGAGTTGAAGTCCACCAGTCATGAGGGGGCCATAGTTCCCTCATGCTGGCTCAGGAATTCTGGGAGTTGAAGTCCACGAGTCATAAAAGAGCCAAGGTGGCCTACCCCTGGACTCTAGGGAGATTCACCGTCATCCAGGCCATAGTTAGGTGCTTTTTCCCAAAGGCAATTTGGGCGTTTTAGATTTTTTCCCTTGATAATGCTTCACTGCTCATCCAAAACTGAAGAAGCTTCTTAGATGAGAAGTGAAAACTTTTCAAAGGAAAGAAAAAAGCAAGAAAATGCAGACGCCTTTTGGAAAAAGCACTTTTGGGAACACGAGAAGTGTGATGATCAAGGATCATTTAGATGTTCAGTTATAGCAGTGGTGGCGAACCTATGGCACGGGTGCCAGAGGCGGCACTCAGAGCCCTCTCTGTGGGCACAGGCGCTGTCGCCCCAGTCCTAGGCCTTCAGCTGGGTTTTATAAAACCTTTTTGCTTTAGTCCTCCGCTGCCATGTGCAAAAAAAGAAAAAAAAAAAAGTTTCAATCAGTCAATTTCAACTTCTTGCAGGAAAAAAAAAGAGATTACAAAGTTGGAATTGATTGATTGAACTTTTTATTCCCACCCAGTCTGTCATTACCACCGCAGCCATGCCCACCCAATGGGCCACACCTACCCAATTGGCCACACCCAGCCAATGGGCCCCACCCACCTGGCACTCGACGATGCGTAAGTGGGTTTTGGGTTGCAGTTTGAGCACTCAGTCTCTTAAAGGTTCACCATCACTGAGTTATAGAGTAGGGTAGGTGTTAGACAAGACTTGATAGTCCAGAAACCCAAAGGTGCTTTTTTTTAAAAAAAGGCAACTGGAATCTCTGATCTTTCTTGCCACCATTGTTAAATGAATCACTGCGGGGTTAAGTTAGTAAGACGGTTTTAAATGAATCCGGCTTCCCCATTAACATGGCTTGTCAGAAGATCACAAAAAGGGATCCCAGGATCCCAGGACACTGCAACCGTCATAAATACGAGTCAGTTGCCAAGCGTCTGAATTTTCATCCTGTGACCCTGGGGATGCCACAACAGTCATAAGTGTGAAAAATGATCATAAATCACCTTTTTCAGTGTCCTTACCTATATATATATATATATATATTTTTTTTCTAAAAACAACTTCAGAATATAAAATATCCGGCTTTACAGTTTCTTGATGTGGCCTCTGTTCAGGCAGTGCTGTTTTTAACAAACTCTTCAAATGGCGCTGTCTCTTAGTAGTAAATGAAAAACACCATTGTATTATTACGTCTTGCTTTGATGTTGCTTGAAATGTATCACCCCATTTCTATGGTTTGCAGTATCTTTTATTTCATCCAAGCATGTTAGGCATGTTTCAGCCCTGCTTTCTCCCTCACATCCATCATATTAATCTGTTTGGATAGGAACCGTACCAGCTTGTTCATTAGTTTTATTAAATATCAATATTCTGGAATTCTTTGTAAAACTGCTTTGTCTATCTTATATCTCCAAGTGGTTGTTTATTTATTTTTAAGGATTTGCTTAGAATCCTTTAAAAGGACTCAATTACCAAGTTCTGTGAATAGATTCTAATTATGCTTTTACTATTGTTCCTCAATTAACATTTCACATTGGAAAAGGACATTACTTAAGGGAAGAGATTTAGCAGTTTTTCAGCACCATTTCTAACCATTTCTAATGATCCTAAAGAGCTATTTTCTTAACACCCATGGTACTATTAGGTTTAAAAGCTCCATTAGTTCATTCCTTTCCACTGTTACCACATTTTCAATCAAACATGCATATCTACACACTTATAATCCCATGCACAGGCCAAGACAGCTAAAGCTTATTTTCATCCCATTCAAATATCTTTGTAATAATAATAATAGTAGTAGTAGTAAAGTTGGAAGGGACCTCAGAGGTCTTCTAGTCCAACCCCCTGCTCGGGCAGGAAACCCTACACCATTTCGGACAAATGGCTGTCCAGTCTCTTCTTAAAAACTTCCAGTGTTGGAGCATTTACTGCTTCTGGAGGCAAGCTGTTCCACTGATTAATTGTTCTCACTGTCAGGAAGTTTCTCCTTAGTTCTAGGTTGCTTCTCTCCTTGATTAGTTTCCACCCGTTGCTTCTTGTCCTGCCTTCAGGTGCTTTGGAAAATAGCTTAATTCCCTCTTCTTTATGGCAGCCCCTGAGATATTGGAATACTGCTATCATGTCCCCCCTTGTCCTTCTCTTCGTTAAACTAGACATACCCAATTCTCGCAACCGTTCCTTATATGTTTTAGCCTCCAGTCCCCTAATCATCTTCGTTGTTCTTCTCTGTACTCTTTCTAGAGTCTCAACATCTTTTTTACATCGTGGTGACCAAAACTGGATGCAATATTCCAAGTGTGGCCTTACCAAGGCATTGAAGAGTGGTATTAATACTTGTAATAAAAAAGGAAACTGGGATAGTATTGTAGTATTCTTTCTACCAGAGAAAGAAATATTTTGGGAAATATTAAAAAGGCAGAATGTATTTCCCCAAAGGAATAAGGGAGAAGATCTTTAAAAAGACAGAAACCAGCCCCCATAAACCAGCCCCAGCCTCTAGGCAGAGGCCAGCTTTTAGAGATGCAAATTCAATAATCCATTAAGGAAGGTTGGGGCCAGGAAGCTTGGAGCTGATGAGATTAGGAAGACAAAAACTACATAACCCACCCAAACTCTAAAAGACACGGCCTTTGGGGACATAATAGGATTAACCCACCAATACCAAAAATGCACACTCAGACTCAGATCAAAGTACATGACACAGGAAATACAAAGCCTCAAACAGGAACAGGAAACAACCTCAAGAGCCCCAGAGGGTATAAAAACCCACTCCCTACAGGTGCTCTCTTTCTCTTTTCTTCCAGAGCCATGTTTCTGTCTGGCTCTCCTCTTCAATAAACTACAACCTTCTTTCTAAAGCAGTCGCCATTTTGTTTATTCCCAGCTTGGACTGGACCCTGATGAAGTATCATTCTTTCAACAATATCATACAGCGCTAAAAACAGAGAATCTAGCTTGATTGAATTAAATGCATTTTGCACAATCCAGTCTAGGTTGGTCACTGAGACCAGACGTTTAATCTTCTGAGCTTTCGGACTTGTGCAGGAGCCCCCATCCTCCGGGAACTTCCCTCTGGTAGAGTGTGTGCTGTTCTGTGTGTGGTATGTATGTGGTGCCTGTTGTGTGTGGCTTTTTAGATGTTGATTGGGGTGTGTTGATGGCCGGCTATTAAGTTGTTGGCTGTTGTTTGCTTGAGCTGCCAAGTCTTTTCACCTCTTAAGTACTTGATAGGCTGGTGGTAAATCAGCACCCCCTTTGACTGACAAGGGGCCTATTTCCCCATAAAATGCATTTTATTCTTTACATTTCTGACTTGTTGCTCACCACAAAGATCATCTGTAAATCTAGGGATAGTTGGAGACTGAGGAGCCCTTCCAGGCTGAACTTTGTCTTTCTGGGGAAATGCAACCTCAAATGAAGTAGATTTCATCTGATTTCTCAAGTCCAACAGTACCTCCATCTTGCCTGGATGTAATTTCAACTTGTTCTCCATCAACCAACCCATGATCAAATCTAAGCAACCTTCAAGAGTTTGATTAGATGCTCAGGGATAAAGGAACTGGAACCGAGGACTAACAGTACAAAAGCTACAATCTCCACTAACTTGGTGGCTTTTAGGTGGAATTCCGATCTTAACATTCAGTCTGTTAGGTAGATGAAGTATCCTGAGATGCCTTCAAACCAAGGGTTAGGGTTAGGCACCAGGGCGAAACAATTCTAGTGTCAACGCTGCTAATATTGAATATTCTTTCTTTGACAAAATATGCAGAACTGTCTGGTATTTTTAGAGTTAATTCAGATGACAGGGAAAAGGGAGGGGACATAACAAAAGCCCGGGAAAAGGAACGGAAGTGAATCTCTGCCCTCTGGGCTAATTGGAAGATGTGACTTGTGACTGCAAGATAAGGGAGGGGTTTAGCAAGAAAAGTGAGATGCCAGCAAGAGGAATTCAGATTCTGGCATAAACCTCCATGATGTGCCGTCAATTTGTAACACTGTTAATAAAGGCTTTAGGATAAACATGCCTAGAAGTTCTTTGAAGTGTTTCATTAGTTGGAACCATGACATCTAGTACAATTCTATCGCCCGTGAGCTTTTCATTGGTTGCATGTTTTCTTATTTACCATCCATTTTTATGGAAATGCAGGCAGCCGCCCAGGAGCCCCCCCCAATCTGGCCTGCATGTATCATTCAGCAAGACCGATGCAATCTTTATGTTTGCTACAAGACCATACTTGTGTTAAAAGCTAACAAAGATGCTCATTTTCCCCTTAAAGCAGCTCTCGTGAAGCCCAAATCTCTCACGCTGGAGAATCAGGGGTCATCTGGAGAAAAATGAGACTCTGCCTCAGTCGGAGCCGAGCTCGGAGTTTCCCCCGACAGATTCATCTGGAGGCTGCCCCGTCTCCTCTGGGGTGGGAGCCTGGGCTACTTTCCACGTTCGCCAAGATCTCGAGCAGTCAAAATACCGCACTCGCCACGGAAAGCTCAGCTTCAGCAGCCTGATCTACAACAGGGAATATGAATTTCTATTAACAGATGATATCCGTTTTAGGCTTTGGAGTTATCTTCTGGCCCCCCTGGTTTAAATAACAGAGTAACAGTGTTGGGAGGGACCTTGGGGGACTAGAAGATCTTGATTAAATGAGAAATGACTGCACATCGCAGTGTGCAAAATGATGGTACATGTTAAACCCCGGTTCAGAATAATAGAGTGGGAAGGGATCTTGGAGGTCATCTAGTCCAACCCCCATGCTCAAGCAGGAGACCCTATACTATTCCAGATAAACGCCTGTCTGATATCTTCTTAAATCTTCCCATGATGGAGCACCCACAACTTCTGAAGGCAAGCCATGCCACTGATTAACAGAATAATGGAGTTGGAAGGAACCTTGGAGGTCTTCTAGTCCAACCCCCTGCTCAAGCAGGAAACCCTATACCATTTCAGACAAATGGCCGTCTAGTCTCTTCTTAAAAACTTCCAGTGTTGGAGCATTCACAACTTCTGGAGGCAGGTTGTTCCACTGGTTCATTGTTCCAACTGTCAGGAAATTTCTCCTTAGCTCCAGGTTGCTTCTCTCCTTGATTAGTTTCCATCCGTTGCTTCTTGTTCTGCCTTCAGACGCTTTGGAGAATTGGAACCTCCACAATTCCTTGCAGGACATGTTATTAAAGGTGAAAAGAAAGCCTCCCCTGTGGAAAAACCAACAGTCTTGGCTGCACAGAAAACACACACCTGACCTGTGGCTTGGAATCAATGATAAACCAGCATTATATAGTATGGGCCAGGTCATAACCTATGAGGTTATAACCAACTCCCCATTAGGGCTCTGTGCCAGCGTAACAAAGTGCTAAGAATCTCAGGGGGAGAAACTGCTCCTTCATGAGTGAAATGCTATTGAGATTCCCATTCCTGAGAAATGTATTCTTTTTCTTTCTTCTCCTGATAAAACCAATTGCTTATGACGTCCTAACATTCATATTCTGCATAGTGCTGGTAGAATCTTTGATGCATCATGTATTAAACATCTGTGGAGATTCTCAATCACCCAGGTCATAGTTGTCCCAACAGTGCTTTTACAAGAGGCAACTGGAGTTCCTTTGTTTTTTTTCCTTGGAAGATATTTTGCTTCTCATCCAAGAAGCTTCTTCAGTTCTGACTGAACAGTAAGGAACGGAAGGATTTATATTTTTTGTAGTCATCTGGTCGTTAGTGCTCTCTCTGAGAGTCATTGAGAAGAAAGTCCAGTTGCCTCCTGAAAAAGCACCTTTGGGACAATGTATTAAACAGTTCAAAGCCAGTGGTGGGATTCAAATAGATAAACAACCAGTTCTCTGTGTGGATGCTGCTTCCAGAAGTCCATTCTGGGCCTGGGCAACACAAAATTAGCTACTGGTTCTGCTGAAGTGGTGAGAACCAGACTGAATCCCACCACAGGAAGAAGGAAGGAAGGAAGGAAGGAAGGAAGGAAGGAAGGAAGGAAGGAAGGAAGGAAGGAAGGAAGGAAGGAAGGAAGGAAGGAAGGAAGGAAGGAAGGAAGGAAGGAGTGGTAGGATTCAGATATGTGAACAACTGGTTTTCTGTGTGGATGCCACTTCCGGAAGTCCATTCTGGGCCTGGGCAACACAAAATTAGCTACCGGTTCTGCCAAAGTGGTGCGAACCGGACTGAATCCCACCACTGTTCAAAGCATCAACATCCCTATGGTAAGTCCTTGATTATGCAAAACCTATCGAACGAGGACCCACCACCAAGCCGTCCTCTGAGCGAAGAACACCACAAGGCTGCTGTTTTTTCTCTGCCAAAGAAAACCTGCCTCTTGATTTGATTTTCATTTGAGGTTTATGCAGCTCAATAATGCTAGAACTCTATTCGGTAAAACTGCAAGCACTTACCATTTACAGTATATCATCGCCCGATGACAGCAGGAATGGTGGGAGTTCATTATAGGGACCATGAATTGTTGGAGGTAATTTAGATTACAATTTAAAGTTTAATTTAAAAATCTATCAACAAATGTGAAAGTGCTGGAGGAACATTTTAAAATGCACTTTAATCTCCCCGGCACAAATAGGTTTTTCAGAGCTCTAAACATCATCACCTGGCCAAACAGTAAAACTTTACTGCACCTTTAATTAAATTACAAACACAAAGGATAATTAACATTTTTATTTTATTCGGGCCATTGTTTTACTTCTGGGTCAATACCTTAAAGTTACAGCAATAGGATATCCGAAAGAAGCTTAAAGCTGACACTTTCCACCAGTTTCCTACAGCATAGCAGAAATGGTCTGTATAACAAACTATATATATATATATATATATATATATATATATATATATATATATATATATATATATATATATATATATTTATATATTATATTATATTATATAGGCCTTTGGTTATTCGGGATTTCTCCCGCGTCAAATTGGAAGTGTCTTGGCAACGTTTCGATGAAGTCCCATTCGTCGAAACGTCACCAAGACACTTCTAATTTGAAGCGGGAGAAAACCTGAATAACCACATACAAACACCCGCGAAAACCTCAGAAAATATTATATTCCCTATACGTTTGTGTTCCCTTTATTTTTTTGAGCAGTATATAAAAGGTGCCGGAACTCACACACATCATACAACCCGCCTTGCCTATCCTATAAGGTTCCATCCAAAAAAGGTGCTGGAATTCCATTCTGGGCGTTCTATGAGAAAAAAAGCCATGTACACACACATATATTGGTGTGCTTACATTCAGACAGAAACCTGAAACATTGAAGACTGTTCCAGAGTATTATGTGTTTTATTAGCAGGCATTCCTCCTGTCTGGAGTTGATGAAAATTATCTCAGTATAAGTGCAGTGGTTGCCTGGCTGAGCTTTATTGATCTCGGGTTCAAGGCTGCAAAGTAAGACTGCCTTTACAGATTTAGTAGAAGACAGTTCGTGTGTCAGATTCCCTGGTTTCGTTTTCCAGCATCAGTTGTTCCCCAGAAAGTGTGGTTGGGAGGTTCTAGATCAGGGATAGGCAACCTTGGCTCTTTTGTGACTGGTGGACTTCAACTCCCAGAATTCCTGAGCCAGCCATGCTGAGGGGAAAGGGAGAGGTTTCCAAGCTGAGCCAGGCTGGCTCAGGAATTCTGGGAGTTGAAGTCCATGAGTCCTAAAGGGGGCCATAGTTCCCCCATGCTGGCTCAGGAATTCTGGGAGTTGAAGTCCGCAAGTCATGAGGGGGCCAAAGTTTCCTCCATGCTGGCTCAGGAATTCTGGGAGTTGAAGTCCACGACTCATGAAGGGGCCATAGTTCCCCCATGCTGGCTCAGGAATTCTGGGAGTTGAAGTCCATGAGTCATGAAAGAGCCAAGTTGCCTACCCCTGTTCTAGATGTTCCCTCCAGCTTCTTCCAATCCATTCTATCCATCAGATAGTCGTCTGGATTTTATTTTTTCCATAAAGGAGAATATTTGTAGCTCAGGGTAGATAGGAGTAAATGAAAGGTCTTCAAAATTTAAAATTGTAAGAGGAATTAACTGTAAGAAGCTGTAGCTGCAAAAAGAAAAACAGGAAAGACAAAACTAAAATGAACGGAAGAAGAGGAAAACTAAAGCTAACCGAATAATAGGAAAGAATCCATTGTTCTAAGAATCCATAAAATAACCAATGATTCAAGTCTGGCAGATCAAGCCAAATCTACACACGGCTGCTGTTCTCTCAAGACCACAATAAATGGAGCTTCATTTCAGAGGAACAGTCGGAATCCATGTGCAAATGGATTCCAAAGGATTATAGAGCTGGGAATCCAAGGCTGTCCATCTAGAAGACCCACTGTCATCTCCACACGTTTCCACACTCTAGTTGCGCAAGGCTGGTGGAAAACACATCTCCTGCCTATGGGGAAAAAAAAATGAAATACTGGATGAATGGAGCTTGGATTGATGCAGCAGGACCATTCTGATGTCTTTATAATTAAGTAATTGAAGTGATTGAAAGGATCAATATTTTTTCCATTCGAGGCAGCAAAACTAATCTGTTAACATCTAAGAGTGAGAACTATCTCACTGTTTCGGATCCCGCACATACTCTGATTACTGAGCTATTGACTTGGAGAAAAACTTGGACAAAAACTTTGTAATCACAATGAAAGAGAGCAAGAAGGAAAAGAAAAAGAAGTGTTGCAATGAATATTGTGCTCTGGATGTTTTAGAGCGGGTGTTCCCAACCCCTGATCCATGGACCGGGTACCAGGCTGCGGCATGCCAGCACAACAAGCAAAGCCCCATCCGCGGGATGCAGGCAGCATACAAAACCATGCACCCTCCAGTCTGCGGAAAAACCTCTCTCCACGGAACCGGTCCCTGGGGCCCAAAAGGTTGGGGGCCTCTGTTTTAGAGTCTTAAAATTGGCCTCCAGTTGGAGAAGAGGGGGTCTCCTTAACATAGTGGCCCACTAACTCCATCCCATTGGCTAAATGGGGCGCTTACTGCAACAACTGGGGTGCTTATTATAATAAATGTGACTAGAGGTAATCAGACATTAAAATCAAATCTCAGCTTTTTACATTTCTATAGTACCGTATATGCCGGCGTATTAGGCGACTCGGCATATAAGACGACCCCTGTCTTTATAGCCGGGCCGCATTCCTAGAACGTCGTCTTACACACCGGAAACTACCAGTATTTCCGCCGTATAAGACAACTCGGCATATAAGACGACCCCCGTCTTTGGTGCCAGGTTTACCGCTTCCAGAAGTCATCTTATATGCTGGCATATACGGTAGTACCCACTAGCCATTTCTGTATCGGCAAATCAGTCTAATCGGTAAAACCCAAAATCATGACGTCATTTTTTTCTACCTCAAGCACAAAGTCCAGAAGCAATTTCCAAGTAAAAAGTACTTATGTTCTTTTCTTTGATTAGCACAGTCAATTTGCTCATCTCTGCTAATTCCATCAGCTTTTGTAACCATGCATCCATGGTGGGAATCAAGGAGTCCTTCCACTTTTGTGCACAGAGCAATCTTGGTGCTGTCACCATATATAAAATCAGCATTCCAAATTTTTATTTTTCCAGTTCTCTTTCCATTAGGACCAGAAGGAAAGTTTCTGGTTCAATCTTTATGTTCACTTTAAGAATTATCGCCATTAATATACGGATCCTACTCCAATATTTCTTTGCCTCTTGAATCATTGATTTGATCTGCTTCATTGAGTCATTCTGAATCAGTGATTTGGAACAACCATCTGATTCTTTTCAGGTGTTGGGATCAACTCAAATCTAGTCGTCTGAAGCCAACGGATTGGATTTGACCTAATTCGGAATCTAAAATACACAGGTATACACCAAATAAATTCAACAAATAAATAAAACAAAAGAAATGTGCAAAAGTGGTCTGAATCAAATCTCTGTGGAGGATCATATCTGATCTGGCAATCTGAAACAAATTTTTGTTACGGTTTGGAAATTTCATCCAGTTCAGAGACTGTATAGAGTAATGTCAACAAGAAACCTCATCTTTGAATTAAATATTTGCACAATTCTACTCAACAAGGTGTTTCATCTTCCTTAATTCCTTACTCCCACTAGCTTTGGTCCTAGTTATTAAGTTAGATAGAATTTAGATCAAGTATTTTGCCATTCGTTTGTTTGTTTGTTTGTTTGTTTGTTTGTTTGTTTGATTGATTGATTATGTGTGATCAAGTTGATGTTGACTCTTATCAGCCATTTAGGTCAATCTTCTCTGGGATGATCCATTGTAGAAGACCTTCAAGTTCCCTCCCAGTTCTTGGATTTTATTCAGTGCCGACTGAAGTTCATTAGATTCAAGACAAATCTAAGCCTTCAGCTGGTAATATGGGAGAGAGATTTATATAAGGCTGCCCTGATATTCTCAATGGATCAAATACCCGTATCCAAGTGCCATCATATATGAGGTTCTTTTAGATAATTTTTAAAACCCTGTTTCAGACCTGCATAGCTGTGGGCTTCCAGTCTGACTCTAATGTTAAATTATAAAATGACCTTCCTCAACACATAAACTGACATAAATAAAATAGAGGAAGGGGCCTGGTGGCTGGGTTGGGGGAAGACTGACCAAGGAAGGCAAGCCACTGAGATTTCTTTCAAATAAAACGAGCATCCACCATCCAGTCCGTTTCAGGGAAAGAAAGCGCTGCCGTTGTGTATTAAACATCACTGCTTCGGCTGCTTAATTATTGGCGCTTTGGCTGCTTAATTATTGGTTAATCTAGCAATTTAGCATGCTTCATTTAATTCTAATTAGGAGAATTAATAGGCAGGGAATAAAGATTTAAATAGACTGGCGAGAAACAAAAGCCGCCTGGGAGAATTGGAGGCTTCCTTCGGGAGCGTCTTTTTTTTCACCCCAGGAAGGACGGTTGTGCAAAGAGGGAGATCTGAGGTTTGCACGCTCCAGAAAGAAGACCGGCTTGGAAGTGACCTGTCCGCAGCTCCCATCATGAGGAGGACAGGAGCGACCACGGAAGAGTGGTTTTGCAACCACAGAAACCGTGCCACGTATGTGTGAGCGTGTGCGTTTTAAAAAGCATGAAGGAGGAGCAGCGGATAATTTAGCAGTGACAGCAGGCTTCTCAGGTCTGGAGTATTGATGTTGAAATGTGCTTTAAGTCACAGATCTGTGAATTATTGCATTGCTTCCTCTGTCTGATGCTCTCTTTATGCTCTCTCTCTCTCTCCTGGCATAGCATTTGGGGGGGGGGATACGAAGACATGGGGGTTTTCCACTTTAGCAGCTGGCCGGCTTCCATCCTCTGCCTCCCCCGAACGAATGGCAGCCTCGGCTTGGTGTGTTTGTCTTTGCTAATCAAGCTGCATACCCTGACAAGCCCAACGACATTGGACATGGCTGTTCTTCTAATTAAGGTGCTAATTGAATTAAACGGCTGCGGTAATGAGCAGATGAGCAGCATAAAAAGTAAAGAGTCAGATAGGCCAATTAACGGAAGAGCCGAGCATAATTATAACATTTAAAATACACGCAGCTCGGGGTACCAATATTCTTAATTGTTACAGGGAAATTTATGATAATTGGCTCAACAACAGCCATGCAAGCTTGGCCCGAGACAAAGCCTGCAATTAAAGCAAAAATGATATTCAACACAAATTGCACCGGCAGAAATAACCAGTGGTTGATTTATATATAAAAAATCCGTAGGAGACGAAAACAGGCAGAGAGGCCTTTATGCGGAAGCAGGCCGGCCTTGACGGGCAGCATTTAAGACAAGATACATCCAGAAGACTTGAAACCCACCGTCCATTTGGGGGCAGGCACCCAGGAGGTCAAGGAAGGGGGTTGACCCCAGCGGTCTTCCACTCCCAGAATCCACAACTACGGGGGAATAACTTGGATCCTGCAAGATTAGCATCTTTTTCTGTAAGGTTTTATTTTTTATCAGTTTATAATATAAAATACAAGAAAAGAAAAGGAAAGGAAACAGTGGGAAAGTAAGGGAGGGAAAAGGGAAGGGAAAAATCTGGGGCAAAAGGAAGGAAGGAAGGAAGGAAGGCAGGAAGGAAGGAAGGAAGACAGGAAGGAAGGAAGGAAGGAAGGAAGGAAGGAAGGAAGGAAGGAAGGAAGGAAGGAAGGAAGGAAGAAAGGAAGGAAGGAAGGAAAGGCCTTGACTGCCGACTCCGTTTGGTGCAATAGAATAAGGCACTAAGCCTCAAACCTCAACTTTTTAATTTTACGTAGTAATATAAACTAGCCATTTATCTAACAACACAACTATCTAATCGGTAAAACCCAAAATCATGACATCATTTTTTTTCCACTTCAAGCACAAAGTCCAGAAGCGGTTTCCAAGTAGAAACAAAAATAATTGTGTGGTTTTTTTTTTTCTTTAAGCAAAGGAGTCGAGGGAGCCGGGGCTCTGCTAACTCCATCAACTTTGGCAATCGTTCATCACAAGATTCCCTGGGCTGGAGGTGTAGGAGGCAGAGATGATAATATGTCAGTCGGAAGTTGAAACTTTGGGGATGTGTGTTTGTCCGCGTGCATGTGTGTGTGTGTGTGTCCCTGGGAAGAAAGGCAACACAAGTGACTTGTGATTAGCAGTTTCTTAGACAAAGGGGATGGAGACAAAAAGGGGACACACTAAAAAAAAGTCCTCTGTTTACATCTTGCTGCCCCCTAGTGGATGATGGGTTATGAGGCGCTAAGGAGTTAACTAGCCCTATTGAATTTGAACCCCCAACCCCACTTCTCATTGGCTGCCTAGCTCCATCAGATAGAATAGACCAGGAAATCAACTAGTATTTTATTTTATTTTGTTTTGTTTTATTTTATTTTATTTTATTTTATTATTTTATTTTATTTTATTTTATTATTTTTTATTATTATATTATATTTTATTATATTTTATTATTATTATTATTATTTTATTTTATTTTATTATTTTATTTTATTATTTTATTTTATATTTTATTTTATTATTTTATTTTATATTTTATTTTATTATTTTATTTTATATTTTATTTTATTTTATTATTTTATTTTATTATTTTTTATTTTATTATTTTATTTTATATTTTATTTTATTTTATTATTTTATTTTATTTTATTATTATTTTATTTTATTTTATTATTTATTTTTTTATTTTATTATTTTAGAGATTGGATACGAAAACAGAATCTGACTAGTCTGATTGGGGTGCCCCTCCCCCTCCTGATGCTTGAATGGACTAGGGGAGGTGAGTACTTGACTCACTTTCCAATCTGACATCCATGGAGATTCTCAGACATCCAGGTGTGGCTGTCCCAAAGGTGCTTTTTTAGTCAGAGCTGAAGAAGCTTCTCGGATGAGAAGCGAAACGTCCTCAAAAGGGACACAAGAAAGTCCAGTTGCCTCCTGAATAAGCACTTTTCCAAGATTACCTTGTTTGGCAGGTCTTTAAAAAACCACCCTGGCCTCTTTTGCCCAGTGAATGCTTCCTGCATAGGCCTGTCAAGGTCATTTCCTTTCGTCTCTGCAGCTGGTTTTGTGTTGACTATGGACGAAAGCACAGCGAGTGCATCCACTAACATCTCCTTGGATGGGCAATATTTCACTTTCATGATTCCTGAGGATTTTGCACTGTATTGTCAGGCACAAATAACCAGGAGCATCCGCTGAGTTCAAAGCACAGAAGAGTTTGTTATTGCTACCTGTAGCACAAGAATCTAATCAACTAACAGTCAACAGTGCTAGCTAAGAGTCAAAGGGAATTTAAAGGGGGCTGGACTTGAGTCTTTTGTGACTAGACAATGACTCCAAAGTGATGACACCCTTAACCTCGCCTTCCAACTCCACGTCTTTTCCTCCTGCATCTTTTTGCCTCTTATACAGACTTGCAAGTGATTTATCGCAAACTTAGTATCTACTTAATACAGATAGTCCCCAATGTACAACAGCTCATTTAGTGACCATTCGAAGTTACAACGGCACTGATCGTTTTTCACCCTTACAACCTTTGTAGCATTTTCATGATCATGTGATCAAAAGTCAGATGCTTGGCAACTGACTCATACTTATGACCGTTGCTGTGTTCCAGGGTCATGTGATCCTCTTTTGCGACCTTTTAACAAACAAAGCCAATGGGGAAGCCGGATTCAAGTGTTATTAACTTATCCACTGCGGTGATTTACTTCACGGTAGCAAGAAAAATTGTAAAATGCCCAGTGATGGAGCACCCACAACTTCTGGAGGCAAGCTGTTCCACTGGTTAATTGCTCTCACTGTTTGGAATTTTCTCCTTAGTTCTAGGCTGCTTCTCTCCTTGGTTGGTGTCCATCCATTGTTTCCCGTCTTGCCTTTTAGTGCTTTGGAAAATAGTTTTGACCCCTTTTTCATTAGACTAGACATACCTAGTTCCTGCAACCGTTCTTCATATGTTTCAGCCTCCAGTCCCCTGATCATCTTTGTTGCTCTTCTCTGCACTCTTTCCAGAGTCTCAGCATCTTTTTTACATTGTGACGTCCAAAACTGGATGCAGGATTCCAAGTGTGGCCTTACCAAGGACTTATATCTTGATTCTATCCTTCTGTTGATACTACGTAGGACTGAACTGGCTTTTTTTAGCTACTAAAAAAAGCGGGGTGGGGAATTGTGGTGGGTGGGAGTGTGTTTGGGGATTATGTGTGTGGGACCTGGTCTTTGAGTGTCATGTAAATTTCGTTGTACAATGATAATAAAGTTTATTATTATTATTATTACTGCACACTGTTGGCTCCTATTTAAGTGATTGTTCACTTAATAGTGGTCCACATTGTGTGTCCATGGTATGACAATATATCTACGGTATAAGATGATGGATTGTGGGGGAAAAAAACCCTACTTAATCACTAATTCTCTGAACAATAACTATTGTTCAGACAAAACTTCTGTTTCATTGCAGTATCACAGCAATGTCTGTCTGTCTGTAATGAAATATATATTAAAATCAATATCTGTATGGAGAGAAAGAACAAATCCTGTGTGTGTAAACACAAAACACGAAAACTGTGATTGCACAGATAATGCAATGCAACAGAGATCTTTGGTTTTTGATAATGATGTAGCTAATTACATTAGGTTAATGTCATAATGAGTTGTTTATTTAATGGGAAACATTTGTGCCCTGACCTTTCCTTATCCCCCAGCAGCACAGAACACAATTAAAACACACACACACACACACACAAAGTGGAGGGGCTTGCAATGCCCATAAAAATCATCTCCTGCTTGCAAATATGCCCGACAACTCCTAAGCCGCAATGATTTTTTACACCATTGGTAATGGAATAAATACAGTCCAACAACACGTTGTTACTTCTCCAGACAGATTTAGCATAACACAATCTGAGCAAGGGAGTGCTGGGGGGGGGGGGAAACTAACAGAAAAGATGGTTCATTTACAAATGTAATTTCAATTGAAGATAGTTTTCCAATCTTCTTTCATTTGAGTCTCAATTGCACCTCTTCTCCTCTCTGATGGTGTGATTAGACATCGTGAGGGCTGTTGAAGATTAGCCAAGCACAGAGAGAGTAAATGAGGACGGATGTTTTATCAGCGCACGTCACAATATATGAAAGCAGATGTGTGTGCTCTGAGCTGTTCCCTCAAATTACGGCTATGGAATAATTTAGCCCCTTTTGATTCTCACAGATTACTGCTTCCACTGATCATGCTGTCAAAATCAAAGTGAGCACTTCATTCCCTCCTTTTATGCATGCCAGATCTGTTTTGCTTTCGTAATGAGCAGATATGACCACCGCTTGCGAAAGGGATAAAGACGTTCCCGGTGATAGATAGGCGAGAGATTAAATGGGATCTTTATGACTTCTGCAGCCATCAGTTTTGACTGCGCGATAAGATGAGTCGAGTCGGGCGCCCGATTTGTTCTTTATTGGAGCCAATATTAGCATGAGCTTAGCCGAGCAAAGTCTGATGAAACCCATTTAAGGTGGAGAGTGCAGAAGACGGTGAGACTTGGCACCGCTCTGCCTATGGCGGCCTTGGAAACTGGGCTGACTTCTACTTCGTAAGAACTGGCTCTTAGCTTTTGGAACGGTGTGTGTGTGTATGTGTGTGTGTGTGTGTGTGTGTGTTGTTCCCCAAAGTATTGTTGATTTTGAGGCACACATTTCAAGCCCCAAACTCTAGAGATTCCAGGGCAAATGAAAACAGCTCACGGTTCTTGGTTCTCCATGCAGTTCAAGAGGTCAGAAATGTACATTCAAGACGGTGATGGTGGTTCCAAATGAACCACAAGGCTTGTTTTATGTATCCAGAATGTGGGGTGCAATGGAGTTTGAATATATTTGGATATATTCCAGACATTTGTCTGGAATGGTCTAGGGCTAGGCTAGGCCAGGGCTAGGCAACCTTGGCTCTTTTATGACTGGTGGACTTCAACTCCCAAAATTCCTGAGCCAGCATGGCTCAGCTTGGAAACCTCTCCCTTTCCCCTCAGCATGGCTGGCTCAGAAATTCTGGGAGTTGAAGTCCACCAGTCATAAAAGAGCCAAGGTTGCCTACCCGGTGTCTAGGGTCTTCTGCCTGAACAGGGGGTTGCACTAGATGACCTCCAAGGTCCCTCCTGACTCTGTTATTCTGTTATTGCTTTGTAAACAGGGCAGATACAATGCTTCGCTCACTGTTTATTAGCCAAGATTGATGAACTTAAAACGGTGAAGTCCATCTTGAGTCCATCTTGACTTTCGGCTGTTTTCTTGACAGCGTTGTGAAGACCTTTGGTTAATCTCTTCCAGAAAATATTTTTCGACGTCCTTGCATAACCAGTAAGTCTGGAATTACCAAAAGATCAACCTGAACTGCTCCTGCTTAGCTTCTAAAATCAGCTAAAATAACCTGGATGAAATCTAAGATATGGTTTTTTTTTTTTTTTTAAAAAAATCCCTTGTTTCTGCCTACAAATACATCTGATACTCACAAAAATTTGCTCATGTATAAACCGATGTATACCACAATGAATGTTTATGATTGTTGTCCTGTTTTGATGGAAACGGATTCCAATTATATTTATTACTGTCTTATTTTCATTACATACTTTGCATATTTGGCTTTATGTGATATTTCAGGCTTCGGCACATTGACTACTTCTATATGGGCAACGTATCTGAAACTAAACCTAAAGTGTCAAGTGCAGGGGAAAGTAATTTTGTAAAATTAGCAACAACAAGTATTATTTACATCTAAGAATGTATTTTAAAAATGTACTTGCAATCCAGAGGTCGTTTGTCAGGACAGCAGAAGCACATACTAAATGACACATTTCTCTTTCGTTTCCTTGCTCTCGTTTGTTAAAATACACCCCCAAAGCCTAACAATCTTGTAAATGATATTGTATATTATTATTTATTATCACCTCCAAGCAGAATTGTTGGAACTGATTACAACCAAGCTGGATGCAAATTCTTTCATTTGAACTGTGACGACAGTTTGTATTTGAGAGGTGTTTTGGGCATAAGCACATTTTAAAGGTCTCTCTCTCTCTCTCTCTCTCTCTCTCTCTCCATTTTCCTTGCCTTATGTTCTTCATATACTTTTAAAGTTCTATTTAGTGATAATATTCCCCTTGATGTAAGTAACCAGTCACTGCCCAGATGTAATGTTCAGTCAGCAATTCATTTATTTATAGTAGGGTTTCACAAATACTTTATGACTGGGGGTGGAGGTATTTTGCTGGGATGATACATTCTGCAGCTCCATACAATATTTAGGAGTCAATATGAAATGTTTTAATATGGTTTATATGTTGCATAGCAGAGGATAGCCAAGGCTTTCACCGACAGGAGGTGCTGGTGGGCTTGTATCCAGAGGGTCTCTGGGTCAAAAATCTTGAGAATGGATTCTCTCTCTTCTAATGAATTCATCAGCTGAATCTTTAGTGGCAGCATGAATGCAATTGCCATTAAATTATGATGAAATGTATACTTTCCTTTGGAAAACGTTCATAACTGTGAATGTCTGAATGGGTAACCAAAAACAGACTGTGATTCAGATTTTAGTTCAACTGTTAGCACCAGTTGCAGATCCTGATTATGCATTTGGGGAGGGGGGTTAACCAGTACTGGAGCTGAATAACAAGAATTTAGCTTTAAGGATGATGGCTACGTCTCTTTAAAATCCCACACAAATTTTCCCCTGCTATTTTCTTATTATTTTAGGATTCTTTCTGTTATGTCCTGAGCATGCTGGAGCATTCAGCAGGCTCAGAAATGTTGCAAAAGGGTCCCGGGCAGACCAAAAGCTGCCCGGGACCAGACTAGCTGTCTCCAGCCTTGCGCACAAGCGCAAGGTGCGAAAACAGCCTGGTTTTCATTGGCTCACGTTGTCCGGGGATAAGACACTATAAAAGGCCTGCGCTGTTTTTACTGTTGCTGGTTGTGGAAGAGAACAATAAAGAAGACTTGTTGTTCCACTATGCGTCTCCGCATAATGCCTCCAACCTGCGAATCTAACACTTTCATCAGTGGACATTGGGTTTTTTAAAAAAGATATACTTTAATAGAAGAACAGAATGACAGAGTTGGAAGGGACCATGGAGGTCTTCTAGTCCAACTCCCTGCTCAGACAGGAAACCCTATACCATTTCAGACAAGGGCCACTCCAATCTCTTCTTGAAAACCTCCAGTGATCGAGCACCACAACATCTGGTGGCAATCTGTTCCGCTGGTTAATTGTTCTCACTGTCAGGACGTTTCTTCTTAGTTCTAGGTTGCTTCTCTCCTTGTTATTTTCCATCCGTTGCTTCCTGTCCTGCCTTCAGATACATTGGAAAATCGGTTGACCCTCTCTTTGTGCCAGCCCCTGAAATATTGGAACTAAATAAAATATTTAGCCAACTACAACTCAAAACCCTCAGTAATACTGGATGATAGCCTCACACCCAGTGAGGATTATGGTCTATGTTCAAAGACCCCCAATTCCACTGCAACCTTTAGAAGAGAGATTTCAACAGAGCGATTCCTCTTTCCTGTGACTCAAAGGGTGGCTAAATGAAAGGAATATATGTTCCTATTGACTCAGCCTCAGTGGATCATTAACGCATCCCTCAAGTTTCAGGCAGTCCATTTAAGTCCTTGACAAGATTCATTGGTCCTCATTGTTGCTTTGTGTCTTCTGGTTGATGGGAACTTGCTGCATGTTCTATTACACTGTCAATTCTCCTCTGCAACTGAGCCTCTTTAGTAAGCCTGCTGTCCTCCAGTTGGGACTGTTGACTTATTTTTGATGACCTGCACTGCGAATTATCAGCTGCTCAAAGATCCTAATAAGTAAACATTCACCATTAGTATGATGGGCTTCCTTTGTCACAGCAACTGCTGGAGGTTTTCAAGAAAAGATGATACAGCCGTTTGTCTGAGACGGTTTGAGGACTCCTGTCTTGGGCAAGGGGCTGGGCTAAAAGACCTCCAAGGTCCTTCCCAACCCTATGAGTCTAGGATAGGGGTAGGCCACCTTGCCTCTTTTATGACTGGTGGACTTCAACTCCCAGAATTCCTCAGCCAGCATGGGGGAACTATGGCCCCTTCATGACTGGTGGACTTCAACTCCCAGAATTCCTGAGCCAACATGGGGGAACTATGCCCCCCTCATGACTGGTGGACTTCAACTCCCAGAATTCCTGAGCCAGCATGGGGGAAACTTTGGCCCCTTCATGACTCATGGACTTCAACTCCCAGAATTCCTCAGCCAGCACGACTCAGCTTGGAAACCTCTCCCTTTCTCCTCAGCATGGCTGGCTCAGGAATTCTGGGAGTTGAAGTCCACCAGTCATAAAAGAGCCAAGGTTGCCTACCCCTGGTCTAGGAGAACACTGTGAGAATATTGGATGAAAGTAAAAATATTTTCTTTTCAATAAAAAGAAAATGAAACATGTCTTAATGCTGCAATATACGAAATTAAATAGAACATGTTATTAGTACATACCATGTATTTGGGGGTTTGGTTCATGTATTTCCTGGGATAGCAGGTAGTAAACATCTTTATTATGGATAGTCCTTGCTTAATGACAGGGTGCTTAGTGACCATTTGAAGTTACGATGGACAACCCAAACGTTACTTATGACCAGGTTCTGGAGTTGTGATGGCTGCCCACATATCTATGGCCACATGATTACATTTTGGATGCTTGCTAAGCAGCTCACCTTGATGGATAGTTGCAATCATTTGACAGTGATTTACTGCATTTTTTGGGCAGTTTCCAGCCTTTGTGGCTGGTTTCCATAAAAAAAAAATACCCATAGGAACACAGGATGTGCTTAATGACTGCTGCGTTCACTTAGCAAACACGTCATTCACCGAGCAACCGTCACAAAGAAAATCTTCAAATTGGGTTGGTCATGTGACTGCCTTATCTCATGACCGTCTTTCAACAGTCATAAGTTGAGGGCTGTCTGTAGACAGCCAATATATTCTGTGGGCATCTCTTTCCTTCCTGTACGGGAAGCTAAAACCGTCGAGGGATACACAATACGGTAAAATATTATCTATATATTTCTCTAGCAGGAACTTGCTTTTCTATGCATAGGGGTGCAATTACTGGGCTTCCAAAGCAAATGACTGACCAGCGATTGTGTGAAACCGGAGTTCCCACTCACACCCAGCCTGGCTATCATCCATTCATCCAACTTGTGAAGGAAAATGGTCACGAATGAAGGCGAAGCTACGTGTCCCAGGATAACGTTGCAGGATCCAATCTGGGTCGGTCACCGGGACCGGAAGTTTAGTCTTTGGAGATTTTGGACTCGTCCTGAAGGCCCCATCCTCAGGGAGAAGTTCTCTCTCACCAGACATATGTCACCTTGACCAAGTTCTCAGGTCCACTGGGGTTATGCTACCCTGAATTCTGAATGCCTTTGGCTTGGTTCGGATTTACGCTCTAGCTACCTCAGCTTCATTATTCCAGTGCTTTTCTCAAGCCGAGCGTTTCCCCAAAGGGGCAACGGAACAAATTTGCACTAAGGACTTGCGCAATCAATCTGCATTTGAGAGAATTTGTCACCATTTTGCACTGGGTAAATACTGGCTGGGTAATTATTATAACACTGCATTAGACACTAAAGCTAGAATGATGAACAGTTCCTAAACACCACTGTGTGTCTTTCAATCCAATCTGATGTTTAGTTCTCAGCCACAGTGAATGTTGTTTAATATACATTTGGAGAACCAAGAGACCATGTTTCACTCCCTCACTTAATGTGAAATCAAAAACTGGGAACAAGCAACATTTGAGCCTTTATTCCAGAGCGGAAGGCTCTTTGAATTCAAAGCAACTTACTTCTAAATAGACACTTAAAGCCTGAAGGAACTCATTTCCCGTCTTGCCGGCTTGACTCTAAGTTGGCTTAAAAACTATGCCTGGAGTAAGATGCTTTGCCAACAGCTTGTAAGGTATGTGTGACTGCAGGGCAGTGCTTTTTTTCTTAAAAAAAAAAAAAGGTGCCGGAACTCACACACGTCATACAACCCGCCGTGCCTATCCTACAAGGTTCCATCCCAAAATGGTGCTGGAATTCTGTTCTGGGCGTTCTATGAGAAAAAAAGCCCTGTTGCAGGGTATCCATAACCTCCAACTCAACAGTTCACACTGTTGTGTCCAACCATTTTTCTCTTTCAAGAAAGAAATTGACAATCACTTTTTCTTTCTTTGGGCGCCTTCATACAGACACAAACTTAAATTTAATTACTGTATATGTGCAAAATGTAACTATGAAAATGTACACCTCTTGAGGCAGAATAAACAGCTCTGAAACATTTCTTAAAATTTATTTTTGTCTAGTCTCTAACTTCATCTAGAGCTGCTTTCGCTCAAATGCTATAATAGTACGGTGGTTATACCATTTGTTTTGCAAATAGAAAACCGGTTGTTTCAGCATTTTTACAGTAACTTCAGTTTCAGCCGGCAAGACCCCTCTGTTAAGCAGGAGATCCCATACCATCCTGGTCAAATGGCTGTCCAGTCTCTTCTTGAAAACCTGCAGTGATGGAGCACCCACAATTTCTGGAGGCAAGTGGTTCCACTGGTTAATTGTTCTCACTGTCAGGAAGTTTCTCCTTAGTTCTAGGTTGCTTCGCTCCTTCGTTAGTTTCCATCCATTGCTTCTTGTGTTGTCTTCTGATGCTTTGGAGAATAGGCTGACTCCCTCTTCTTTGGGGCAGCCCCTCAAATATTGGAAGACTGCTATCATGTCACCCCTAGTCCTTCTTTTCTTTAGACCGGCCATACAACGTAATCCGCCATTTTTTTCTCCTTTTCCTTAGCTGTGCTACTCCCTTTTATTCTATTGGGTTTTGAAAGCCAATAGGAATTGTCCAGGCTGTCTCTGCCCTGCTGAGCCCGCCAAAAGTCCCATTCTGCAAACGGTGCTGCACCAGTTGAGTAGTCCTCGACTTACGACCGGTTGGGGGTCGCGGCATTAAAAAGGTTGAGAACCACTGTTCTAGTCCAATCCTCTGCACAAGTAGTAGATTGTATACCATTCCAGACAAATCTCTGTCCAATGTCTTCTTGAAAACCTCCAGCGATGGAGACCCCACAACCTCTGGAGGCAAGTGGTTCCACGGATTAATTGTTCCAACTATCAGAAAATTTCTCCTTAGTTCTAGGTTGCTTCTCTCCTTGATTAGTTTCCATCCATTGCTTCTTGTCCTGCCTTCAGGCGCTTTGGAGAATATCTTGACCCCCAATTCTTCTTTGGGGCAGCCCCTCAAATAGTGGAAAACTGCTCTCATGTCCTTTTTATTAGACTGGACTTCTGATACCTCATTTGTGTGTTGCCTTAATTTGCTTCTGATACCCTCAGGAGAAAAGATCCCAAAATCCTGGCTAAAAACAAAATGCAAAACGATAATTAACCCTAATTATCTAATCTTGCATACAGTATGTGTGTGTGTGTGTGAAAAATTAATCCATTTACAGGATGCCTATTAAGCCTACGCATCGCTTGGGTTTTTGTTGGCTCCTGTCTCCAACACTTTGGCCCAGTTTCCACCTTAAGGAACAGGATGAAGGAGGGAAAAAAGAAAAAAGGAAGAAGAAAAAAAAAGAAGTCAAATTGCAGAGTATAGACTGAAGCCCTTGCAATCGTTGTGACAAATACTAATGTATAAATCAGCCGCCCAATCCAGGCCTGGGCTGCTGATCATGTTCTTTGCTGAAATGTCACCTGTTCCTATCTAACGATTTGCATAATGCAAAGCTTCTCACTCGTAAAATACAGATTAGGAGGGGAAGGCAAGAGTCATTCTAAAACCATGGAGCCATTTCAAAAGCGAGAAAGGGGGGGGGGAGAGAGAGGGAGGGACAGGGTTTACCATTAACCCTGCTGCTCCCATCGGTCTGTTCCGTGTTTGCCTCTGCGATGAACAGAGCTAGGCGCAGATAAACTGGAATGCTTTCTCTCCCCCCCCCCTCTTTTATTTATATGCATATATATTTTTTGGCACTGGGGTGGGGGCAACGTATAATAACCTATCCAGAAATTGTCTATGCATCCTACACAGCAAAGTGAATCCAGCATGCTTTACCTAGCAGAGAAGATGGCAAATGGAGGGGAGATTTCATTTTTGGGAAACCCCTGCAGTAAACCTCATTCATGTTGGGTAATAACCAAATTTGCCCCAGGATCAGTCAGAAGCTGTAGAGGGTTATGGTAGCACAACTAGCTGAAGGTTATGGTAGCACAACTACAAAATGTTGTATGGCAACATGATTATAGAACTAGTAGGAGACAGCCTCATAGTGATCCTGTGATAAATTACTTGTTCGTGTTCCTCATATGTCTTGCCACAGAACAGTTAGAAATGTACAAAATGTCTTTACTTTGGTAGAGGATTACTTTTTGGTCCTTACTGAAATAAAAAAAAAATGTTGCACTGTGCAAGAAATGGAAAGCTATCCAGGTTGGCCAAGAGACCTGAGTGGTACCCTATAGACACCCCTGGGCAATGGTGGGATTCAGCCAGTTCGCACAAGTTTGGCAGAACCGGTAGCTAAATTTTGCTGAGCAGAGAACCGGCTGAATGCACACTGCTTCCGGAAGTCCAATCTAGGCCTCGGAGGCCTGGAGGAGGCCTCCCAGGCCTAGAATGGCCCGCCGGAAGTGCATGGATGCCACTTCCGGAAGTCCGTTCTAGGCCTTGGAGGCCCAGGCCTACATCCAATAAGAGAACTGGTTGTTCAGGTATTTGAATCCCACCACTGCCCCTGGGTAAATATTTTATACAGGCCATAAGTTCCTTTCGTGCCTATTTAATGAGTCTAGAAGACAGTCACTTAAGAAGAGGCTAGACAGCCACTTGTCTGAGATGGTATAAGTTCTCCTGCTTGAGCGTGGGGCTGGACCAGAAGACCTCCAAGGTCTCTTCCAGCTCTATCCTACTCTAATGCGGAATGGAGATGCCATTTTGAGGTAGAGAGCAGATGACCTTCTTTGGAGGCTGTACAAGGTGGTCAACTTAGTAAATAGGGCCATAAGACCTGTCCAACTCTACCTACCGTATATGCCGGCGTATAAGGCGACTTCCGCGAGTGCTAAAATCGGCGCCAAAGACGGGGGTCGTCTTATACACCAAGTCGTCTTATACGCCGGAAATACTGGTAGTTTCTGGCATATAAGATGACGTTCTAGGAATGCGGCTCGGCGATAAAGATGGGGCTCATCTTATACGCCGGGTCGCCTAATACGCCGGCATATACGGTACCATAAAACCTATTCTCTCCAGCATGCTATTTCCTCTCATGGTCCTGATGTTTCTTCAAGGCAAACAGCACAGTGGTCCTAATGAAGATCTATGGAAGGTCTTCATCCTGATGAAGGTCTATGGAGGGTCTTCATCCTGATGAAGGTCTATGGAAGGTCATCCTGATAAAGGTCTATGGAAGGTTGAAGATCTATGGAATCTATGCTTGCATTCTATTAGTACTTGAGAAACAGCCAATGTGACCCACATGATGGTGAGGTGGTGTATCTAACAGGATTTTGTACCTCCAATTCTGGGTTACCTTTCTATAATGTCATCATGTATAGAGTATCAATATTACTGTTTGAATATTCTAATATGATGCCTAATTGGTCTTGATTTTTGAGAAGAACTGTCTGTTCCCAGAGCATTCTTATACTAGGAGTAGAGTCACTCAGAGAGTAAGATAGGCAGTACCTAATTTTGATAAATAAATACAAATATAAATAATTGTTCTCACTGTCGGGAAATTTCCCCTTAGTTCTAAGTTGAATCTCTCCTTGATTAGTTTCCATCCGTTGCTTCTTGTCCTGCCTTCTGGTGCTTAAAATATTAAAATATATTTTCAGGATTACTGATGTATTAGAAGAACCTTTTATCTCTTTGTGTATCTTGAAATGGTAGCCAGCAATCTCAGAGTTTCAACAAAGCAGAAACAAAGAAGGGACGACATCTTGCCAACATATTTATAATGAGTCACGTGTTGTACCTTCAGTTTATATTCCTAATTGTAAGTCAGACTATTGTTTTGACCTGCCAAATTAACCTTTTAGATCTGTGAGCTTCTTCTCCATCCGCTGGAAAGGTTTTTTTTAAAACAAACCAAGCAACCAACCATGGAGGGTAGTCAATGAAATAACTTTGTGGACATCTGCTATTCACAGATCCCCCTTTGCTTTACATTCACAATATTTTTTGGGAAATTCCAGTTAGAATCCTCCTTGAAGTTCTTCATTATTACAAAGAGTATTAAATGTATTTCAGTGCCCTTTGTATTATTGTATTACCCTTTGTAGAGTGTATTAGACCCCAGAGACATTTAATACAAAGGGAAAAGCACAGATTGTGCTCTGGGAATAACAAAATGACAGAGTTGGAAGGGACCTTGGAGGTCTTCTAGTCCAACCCCTGCTCAAGCAGGAGAACCATTTCAGACAATTGGTTGTCCAATCTCTTCTTAAAAACCTCCAACGTTGGAGCACCCACAACTTCTGGAGGTAAGTCATTCTACTGGTGGATTGTTCTCATTGTCAGGAATGTTTTCTTTAGTTCCAGGTTGCTTCTCTCCTTGATTACTTTCCATCCGTTGCTTCTTGTCCTGCCTTCAGGTGCTGTGGAGAATAGGTGGACACTCCTCTTCTTTGTGGTAGCCCCTCAAATATTGGAAGATGGTTATCATATCATCCTCAATTCCCTAATATTCGATGCTATATTACCCATCAGCCTGCACCCGTCTTCAACAGGGAAGGGACACATCAGGGCAGAAAATATCCTGCAGCCAAGAAGGCTCCACACCCATTTGCCCCACTTGGGTGACCCAGAGGACACAGTGTTGGAAGAAAAGTCTTCATCCTGGTCCAGTCCAAGCCGGGAACAGACAACATGGTGACTGCTTTAGAAAGAAGGTTGCAGTTTATTGAAGAGGAGAGCCAGACAGAAAGATGGCTCTGGCAGGAAAGAGGAGAGAAAAAGGGCTGAACACATGTAGGGAGTAGGTTTTTATACCCTCTGGAGCCTTTTGTTTGGAGTTGTTCCTGTGACATGAACTTTGACCTGAGTCTGAGTGTGCCTTTCTGGTATGTTGATGGTGATGGGTCAATCTTATTATGTCCAAAGGTCATCTCCTGCTTCCCTGGGGCTGATGACTCTTAGAGTTTGGATGGGGTATGTAGATTTTAGGTCTTTGTCTTCTTAATCTCCTAGCTCCCTGGATTTACATCTGCATCTCTACAGAGCTGGTTTCTGCTTGGGGGGAGGGACACTTGGGGCTATTAAGAAAACTGGGTATTCTTTCCTGCCTCTTTAAGATCCTTGGAGGAAATATATTTTTCTGCCCTTTTAATATTTCCCTCTCTGGGGGGCTGACTTCCCACAACAGAAACCTCCAGGTGGCCTTGTTGACTCTCAGAAAGAAGGCAAATGACCAGATGACTGCATGGAATATAAATCCTTCCATCCTCCACCATTCAGTCAAAACCGACGAAGCTTCTTGGATGAGAAAAAGAAAAAAAAAAACCAAGATAGTCCAGCAGCCTCCTGCTAAAAAGCACCTTTGGGACAATCACAACCTGGAAGACTGAGAATCTCCATAGACACATATTACTTCGCATTAGTCCTGATCTTCCTTTTTAAACACCCCACTCACCAAGAACCGGAGTGATCCGTGGAGGAAATGGACCAGGAAGATGATGAGATGGGACAGAGAGGTTCGTGGGGTAGGAAGGACCACAGACTTTCCTGGCCCTGGGAATGGGAGCAGGAATTCGGCTGGCAGGGAGCTGGTTAATGGATGCTCCTGGCTGCCTCACTGAGCAGAGTAGTGACACCTGACTGAGAACTTCAGAAAGGAGTTGGTGGCTTATTAAAGCTGCGGGACCCTGGCTGAACCTCCTGCCTACACGCTAGGATTGCGGTGTGCCCCGACCGATAACTCGCAGCTGCTGATAAAGTCCGCTCGTAATGGCTTTTTGCTAATGAGAAAAGTGCCGCTGATTATGACAAATTGCCTCAGACCAACAGGCTAAGCTGCTACACAGGCTCCCAATTGTCAGTTTGGCTGATTTTTGCATTTCATTATTCCTTTCCTGATGTCCTGCTCCTTCTCCCTCTCAACATCCTCCGAGAGCCGCGTGTCACAATTTTAATAACACTTCTTTATCTCAATTTTCCCCCCTTCCCCTCTCTCCACGGAAGCTGGGGAGAAATGGACGCCGAAAGAAGAACGAGGCTTATAACCTTGCTTGTACCAGGCAGCCAGCAAAACCCTTCAGCAGAAGTATTTCAAGGACCCCAAGAAGCCCCTGAGGGGACAAGGGTCAAGGTGCTTGGAGCGCCAAGCTTTGATCCCCCAAACATCTTCAAGCATCTGCCCAGATCACCCTTTCCTTGTCTCCTTGGTCAGAGCTATTGGGGTCTCCAAAGGGCACGTGGCTGGCATTATTAGGCCCTTTGGGAGACCTGACTCTTTTGTGTTTTAACGTTGTTGTTGTTGACCATGATGTTATGCATTCAGTTGTATCTGATTCTTGGCAATTCTCTGGACCAGGTCTCTCCATGTCTTCCTTCTACTTCTTTGAGTTGTTCTGTGCTCTGACTGGGGTCAGCTTTGATGATGTCCATCCTCCATGTTCTTTGGTGGCCTGGTTTTCTTTTACCTCTAACTCTTCCAAACGTTTTTTGAAAGTATAATAATAATAACAACAACAACAACAAAGTTGAAAGGGACCTTGGAGGTCATCAAGTCCAACCCCCTGCTCAGGCAGGAAACCCTATACCATTTCGGACAAATGACTATCCAGTCTCTTCTTAAAAACCTCCAGTGTTGGAGCATTCACTGCTTCTGGAGGCAGGTTGTTCTACTGATTAATTGTTCTAACAGTCAGGAAGTTTCTCCTTAGTTCTAGGTTGCTTCTCTCCTTGATGAGTTTTCATCCGTTGCTTCTTCTCCTGCCTTCAGGCGCCTTGGAAAATAGCTTGACTCCCTCTTCTTTGGGGCAGCCCCTGTTTTAAACCTGGTTGGAGGCATAACATCAATTTTGGGTGTTGCTTTATTTTGCTGAAATTCAGCCCACTTTTATTTGCAGCTGAGTTTTGATTCCCAACCCCCCTTGGTGCTGGAAAAAGAAGACCCTGATATGGGCGATGTCTCAGGGATACGTTCTACAGAGAAGTTTTTTTCAACCTCAGCATCACTAAGACATCAGCTCCCAGAACTCCCCTCTCCAGCTAGCATGCTTGATTTCTGGGGGGGGGGAGAATTCTGGGAGTTGACATCCATGTTTCAGCACCCTCAGCTTGCTATTTGCAAAATGGGGATAATAAAAAAGGGAGGGAAAAAAAGGAAGGAAGGAAGGAGATGGAGGAAGGAGAGGGAGGGAGGGAGGAGAGGGAGGAAGGAAGGAAGGAGAGGAAGGAAGGAAGGAAGGAAGGAGAGGGAGGAAGGAGAGGGAGGAAGGAAGGAAGGAAGGAAGGAAGGAAGGAAGGAAGGAAGGAAGGAAGGAAGGAAGGAAGGAAGGAAGGAAGGAAGGAAGGAAGGAAGGAAGGAAAGGATTGCCTTTCATTGCATACTCTGAAAAACAACATATTTCAAGCCAGCCCTGGCTGATAGACACCTTTCACATTACACTACTTGATTACGTCAGATCTTTCACTGATTTTTATTGCTCCTAGGGATTCAAGGATTAGATTCTGGGATACAAGGTTGCCCACCTTGCTATTAAAAAAAGTCATGTTAGTTTAATTAAGTATTATCACTGTGCTTTATCTTATTAAAGGGTCAGTTAATAGGAGCAAAGAATCGGGATTTAATTTCACTTTTGATCCAGTGTGCTTTTAACCTGCTTTCTTTTTATTCTTGGCACTTGTGTGTGAGGTCTTACTAGGGAAACTGCACAAAGGAAATTGTTTTTTTTCCCCTTTTCCCCATTTTTGCAGCAGAGACAAAGGGGGGAAAATGTTTAAATTAAGCAGAGCTGAATCGGTCTTTCCTTTCAATGCTGCAAGGAAAGGAAGGGAAGGGAAGGGAAGGGGAAGGGGAAGGGAAGGGAAGGAAGGGAAGGGAAGGGAAGGGAGGGAAGGGAAGGGAAGGGAAGGAAAGGAAGGGAAGGGAAGGGAGGAAAGGGAAGGGAAGGGAAGGAAAGGAAGGGAAGGGAAGGGAAGGGAAGGGAAGGGAAGGGAAGGGAAGGGACATAGAAAAAGAAAGGAAAGGAAAGGGAAGGAAAGGGTAGGAAAGGGTAGGAAGGGACAGGAAAGAAAAGGGAAAGAAAATTATCCCACTCTCTCTCTCTCCTTCCCTCCCTCCCTCCCTCCCTCCCTCCCTCCCTCCCTCCTTCCCTTCCTCTCTCCTTCCTTCCTTCCTTCCTTCCTTCCTTCCTTCCTTCCTTCCTTCCTTCCTTCCTTCCTTCCTTCCTTCCTTCTACATTACATCCACAAATTAGAGTCCCTTGTTCCTTTAGCATACCATTAAGTGTGTGTATGTGTGTGTGTGTTTCTAAGGGGAAGGAACCAATGAGCCATGAATGGTAATGGAGGTAAATAAAGAGATAAATCTATTGATCTCTCCACCATCTTTCTCAAACGTTTGGAGCATTGATATTTAGTTTCTAGGACAATATAAATATTTATGCTGAGATGTGAAAAAGCTACCAAAGCGGTGTAACATTGGACTAGCTTGAATGGTGAGAAAAAAGTCAAGATGGCAACCAGAATGATGTCATGGAAGCTCCACCTGCGTTGCAGATAAAAAAGAGGCGGAGCTTCAATCCAGCATCTGCCAATCATCTTGGACCTTTTTGATCACACCCTGCAGACAGCATCCTCACGGTTTAATCTCAGTTTGAGAGAAATTTTGATTTTTTTTTTTGTCTGAGATTTTGATTTTAGTACCTCTGAAAATGTTCTAGTCCATCAGTGGAATGTATAGCAATTGGTGCTATTTCCTTGTTTTTGTAGCAATTTCATTTACTGCTGTTTTTGTTTACTTTTTGCCCCCATTCTATTTCCTATTATTTCCTCCTCCAAGAATTCCGGAAATTTAAAACATAGAGCAAAAAACAGTGGTTAAATAAGTCAGCACCTTCCTTCGTATGCCTCCTATTTTCATTTTATACTGAGGGACAAATCACAACAAGTCAAACTACTGAATGGCTTGGCTCACCTCGACAGAAGAGTAAACTTAAACTCTGTCATTATTCTCTTTATTCTTTTAAATCTGGACCCTCTCTTTTAAAATAGAATTTAGAACAGAAGATCTAAGTGGTTTGTAAAAGACGCCGGTGGCAAGCTTAGCCATGCTGACATTTTCAATGCTGCCTGCATTTTCAAACGACCACAAAACCCAACGTTTATACTGTGGTATTTCATCGGTACTGTAAAGAATATGCTAATATTTAGAGCTGAGGGCCAAAAGGTCGTCACAAAGCTGCTTTATTGACCAAAAAAAGCAGAGAAAACTGACGGCAGAAAAAGACCCATCTCTTTGCTCTTTGAGAGTGTTTGGTTTTTGTTTTCTTTTTAACTAATTCATTACTTTTTAACTATTAACTTTTGATTTATTTTTTATATTGCTGTGGTTTGATGCACAGTCAACCCGATGTCCAAACTGCATTTGGCCTTTTTGTCCATCCCAAGGACCCGGGAGAGGCCGGGGTGGATGTTGGATGGGGTTGAAGTTTTTGTGGCAGGATGTCAGCCATTCTGAGTACAGCTGCCTTTTGCAATTGACCGATGGCGGATTTGTCAATGCCGATCAACATTTTTTATTTTATTTTTTTATTTTTTTTGCTTATTTATTTTTGTCGGATGATAGATCTGTGTTTATCCCAAGCATGTTTAAACTCAAGAGTAACAACGTTAAGGGGCACGGCCAGATATCAAACCGACTGCTGTCTTGCACCCCTTTAAAAATTGTATGTACAAAATAGTCTCTAAACTCCATTCTTTCAGTCTGGGTGTGCCAAGTTGGACACTTGGAGAAGAAGTGGCCACTTCTCCTTCCTAGTGCAACGTCCAGTTGGAGACTCCAATGTTTTTAGCCAGTCAGCCTAAGCAGTGGTGGTGGTCTACTTCCTAAAGCGCGCTTTAAAATACATACATACATACATACATACATACATTCATACACACACACACACACATATTATTTAGCTCCATTGGCTAGTTATACTGTTATTTAAAGGGGTCACCGAGAAGGCCAATGCTTATTAAAACGGCGAAAGAGAGAGAGGTAAACTCATAATGGGTTTTTTCAAGTGGAACGATCATCTTATCTAATATGTTTGAAAATGTAATCCATTACGACTAATTACCATGTTGGCTTTGAGAAAGACAATCATGTTCCCTGAGGGGTCTCCCTTAACGGCCATGCGACTCTCCGCTCCCTCCCTTCATTGTTCTTCCCCTGTTTCCCAATTCTCTTCCCAGCCTTTTTCTCTCTCCCAAGAAAAATGTCGGCCTTTGGACATTAGTGGAGAAGGGCTGAGGGTCTCCCTATCGGGCTGAAGCAGCAGCTAAACAATATTAGCCAATCATTTTTGATAGATGAAGCATGAAAATTAGTTCCAGAGTTTAACTGATAACTGAAACCACAGAGTTACATTCCATTATGGCAGCCTTAATTGATGAGCTCATTAAGCCCATTATTAGAGAAATTGATTTCAAATAGGCAGTTAAAACTGGCTGGCAAAAAGGAGAGAGAGAGAGAAAAAAAGAGAGAGAGAGAGAGAGAGAGAGGGAGGGAGAAAGGAAGAAATAAAGGGGGGAAAAACCAGCAAAAGAGATACCGCACAATGTGAAGAAAGTAACAGAAATACATAATGAAGCAAGTAATTTTATAGCGTATTAGTTGCCGTGTGGATTTTAAACACTCGTTTTATGTACTAATAAAGCTTTTGTAGATGGCATCCATTAGGAGAGCTCTGAACGGCGCCAATCTTTAATGCAGCCTTGCTGCTAATTAATTAATTAACCCCCAGCTGAAGCAATCAATTAGTCATGCAGAATCAGCAGCGTAAAGCCACTCCGGGTATTGTCTAGCAGGAGCCAAATTGGGAGTTTCTGCTTGAGGGTGGCTTATTTTTTTTCCCATTGTTCTTTAGGTTAATGGAAACAAATGGGAGTAAAGTCGTAGGAAGACTCTCCTTTGTTGCATTTTTCATGGAATGCGGCTTCTAAAAGCTGCAGGTCTGGATAAAAGGAAAAATGGCTTTTAACTTGGCACACCTTGTGCTAGGTCAACCCTACCTCAAGCACAAAGTCCAGAAGCGGTTTCCAAGCAGAAACAAAATTAATTGTATTTTTTTTCCCCTTTGATCAAAGCAGTCAGTTTAACTATCTCGGCTAACTTCATCCACTTCTGCAGCCGTTCGTCCATTGTGGAGATCGAAGCGTCCTTCCATTGTTGTGCATAATCTTGCTGCCGTCAACATATATAACATCAAAGTTCCATTTTTTTCCAAGTCTTTTTCTAAGACAAAAGTTTCTACTTTTATCTTTATATTCATCTTAAGAATCTTCTGTATTAGGATGTGAATCTTACTCCAATATTTGCCTTATCACATGTCCACTGTGAATGATAAAAGGTCCCTTCTTTACATTTGCTTTCCAACATTCATTTGAAATACCTTTATGCCAGTAGTCCTCAACCTTTCTAATGCCGTGACCCCATAATACAGTTCCCCATGTTGTGGTGACCCCCAAGTGGGTGTGGCCACCAATAAGAGGGAGTAGGACAGCTAGGGAAAAGGGAACAAAATGGCGGACAGCGTGGTTTGGTGACCCCCGTGAAATGGTCGTTCGACCCCAAATGGGGTCCCGACCCACAGGTTGAGAACCACTGCTTTATGCATTCTTCACAACTTAGCTTGTGTTAAATACCAACAATAAATCTCTTATAGAAGTTTTCTTTTAAATTATAATTCAGTGTAAATTTTAAACTTTTGTCCACGTATTCCTGCATTGTTCATGCTAGGTCAGAGATAGGCAACCTTGGCTCTTTTATGACTCGTGGACTTCAACTCCCAGAATTCCTGAGCCACCATGGGGGAACTATGGCCCCCTCATGACTTGTGAACTTCAACTCCAGAATTCCTGAGCCAGCATGGCTCAGCTTGGAAAACTCTCCCTTTCCCCTCAGCATGACTGGCTCAGGAATTCTGGGAGTTGAAGTCCACGAGTCATAAAAGAGCCAAGGTTGCCTACCCCTGTGCTAGGTCAATCCCATACGTGACCAGAAGACAACGTATTTGAGAGCAGCTTGGCCTGGTTTTCTCCAGCACCTAAACTTGCCTTCAGATCTCTAAAGTTCTAGAGGACCATCCAGATGGCAACTGATGGGTGCTTCCTCATTGCTCCTTTCCTTTTTTGCATATGGCAGAAACTGCATGAGGAACTAAAGAAGGCAGAGGGTGGACAGTTCCTTCGTAGGTATGGAGAAGGAAGTGTGTCTGATGCAAGTAGAATGAGGAGAGAGGTCTCTAGCAAAGGGCAAGGGGTTGAAGGATGACCCTTGAGGGACAGGAGGAAGAGAAGCAACCAGGACAACAGTCAGATAAAAGAAATCCAAGTCTAAAGCAGAAATGTAATGTGAGAAAGCATCTTGGATGTGACCCTTTGAAAGTCCGATGAAGATAAAGAAAGGGAGGAGAGAAGCATGTTTAGACTTGCAAGATTCAGTTACTGCAACCATATGATGAAAAGAGCATTCGTAAGTTTGGTTTTCTAGTCTGGTCAACCTTGAAGGCCGCTGACACAAAGAGCGCTGAAGAGTTGGGAATTCTTCTTCCAAAGAAGCCATGGATTGTGCTAGGGATCTGGAGCCATGTGGGTCTCACCAGGCTTCTAAGACTATTGTAGAAGCTACTTATCCACTCTGCCTCCAGCAAGATGAGGAACGGGGACTTGATGGTTGATATGGATGGTGATAAGTGAATAGAATCAAGATCACGTGAAGTATTAATACCACTCTTCAATGCCTTGGTAAGGCCACACTTGGAATACTGCATCCAGTTTTGGTCACCACGATGTAAAAAAGATGTTGAGACTCTAGAAAGAGTACAGAGAAGAGCAACAAAGATGATTAGGGGACTGGAGGCTAAAAACATATAAGGAACGGTTGCTAGAATTGGGTATGTCTAGTTTAACGAAGAGAAGGACAAGGGGGGACATGATAGCAGTATTCCAATATCTCAGGGGCTGCCATAAAGAAGAGGGAATTAAGCTATTTTCCAAAGCGCCTGAAGGCAGGACAAGAAGCAACGGGTGGAAACTAATCAAGGAGAGAAGCAACCTAGAACTAAGGAGAAACTTCCTGACAGTGAGAACAATTAATCAGTGGAACAGCTTGCCTCCAGAAGCAGTAAATGCTCCAACACTGGAAGTTTTTAAGAAGAGACTGGACAGCCATTTGTCCGAAATGGTGTAGGGTTTCCTGCCCGAGCAGGGGGTTGGACTAGATGACCTCCAAGGTCCCTTCCAACTTTACTACTATTACTATTACTAATGTCTCTTCTTATGAAAATAAATGGTTCCCTCCGTGCTTCAGGAGAGCATTAAACTTCAGGACTAGGAGATATGTTCCCTGTGATTGTTCTTGTTCTCAAGCATCAGATTGAGCCGTAATTTGTTTATTTGATCCAGATCCTTCCAACTTTACTACTACTACTACTACTACTACTACTACTACTACTACTACTACTACTATTATTATTATTATTATTATTATTATTATTATTATGCCATGCAAACCTAGCCATCGGGTTTTATAAACCATACCTTATAGTTTAGCAGGACATGTGAATGCACCCAGTGTCTTTAGGGAATTTTAAAAACAAGGAAATTGGGACAAAGGACACTTTGAGCTTGTCATACATCCTCCAGAAAAGCTTAATATTAAATAAGGAAGATCAACTGAAGAAAGAACATTCCAAAAAGACTACCATCTAATCCACCTCCTTCCTCTCCTCATCCTCTATTTGAATAACTCCAATTAAGATGGTGTGTTCTCTTGGGAAGCGAGATTTGTTGGCTTTAACCTGGTGGCATGGAGCACTCCCATGCTGAGCGAGCACAGGGGGGTTGTGTATCTCACAACGCCAGCTCGGGAGAGGGAAAACGGGGGAGGAACGAAGAAGCAGGAGGGAAGACTTCAGAATCGGATGATATGTGTGACATTCATGGCCAGCAACATTGAATGCCCTTCTCATCTTCCAGCATGGAGAAATGGCCCTCCTCGCACTCGGTGTCTGCTTAGTGGTTGTGTCTTTTTTCTTTTTTCCGCTTGCAAACTGCTTCAGGGACAACGAGTAGCGTCTCAGGAAGACGTTTCAAGGCGAGGGGATGTTAATTACAATCAATATTTTGTTAATTCCAGCAATGGCAGCCGAGCAGCACAGCTAAACAGTAAAGGTGTTGATTTTTCATTTAAACCAATGGCTTTGTGATTAGTTCTTCAACCTCCTGCCAAATGCTGGGTATTTTTTTTCCCCTTCACAGTTCAGGGACTTCGCCCGCTTTTAACGAGTGCTCGCCTGACTTTCTCAAATATTATTTTGACTCCGAGATGTTGAACAATTCTGAAGCGTTCTGGTGTATTTCAGATGAAATAACGGTTGTCATTTTCTGCTTTTATTGCTTTAATAGGTAAGGCGATTGAAAATGGCCTATTAAAGCTACTCATTTGGACAAGATTGTCTTATAACCATTTTTTCTTTTAATTTAGCGGTTCTGGAAACCCCGACCAAACCATTGCCATTTAAAACCTATTTAAATGCCTGTTTAGACAACATTTACACACTTCTGTAAATAAGGTTTGCTGCGGTGCTAAATATGGAATTGCACCCGATGTTCTGTTTTGAACAATGATTCTCAGTTTTAAATTGTGCCTTCTAAAAAAAAAAAGCAACGCTTTTACCACGGTACTCCCTGGATGAATCGGATGTAAAAACAGGGCTTTTGAAATGAATATCTTGCCTTTGCTTTTCAACACTGATCAGAAAAACAGATGCAAGGGGCTGTGTGTGTTTTCAACCCATGTTCAATTAACTCTATCCTGATAAATCTATAAACCGAAATAATTTTGAACTGGTGTCATGAAATATCTCTTTGTATTAATATTTATCTCTTTCACACTGTCTTCATAGGCATACATTCATATGTGCACATTTGCACAACTTTTCCTAGGTTTTTTTCTTTTTTCTTTTTATTGCCAAAGATTGTTATATATTATCCATTTTTTAGGAGACATAATTTTAAAAAAGGGATATTGCTTGCAATGTCAGACTTTGCTACATTCAATTTACATCCGGCGTATACCTATTCAACCGACCTCTTAACTTTATTTTTTATTTTAAAGAAGAGCCTTCAGAATGGAACTCGAAATATCTCATTTTTGATCAAGAGGACAAAGTGGTTTCAGAGCAAAAATTAAAATATGTGCCTATTCAGTTAAAGAAAAGCAGCGATGCATATTCTGAAGCAGCTTTTAAAGGGAGAGTTTCTTGCGTTGAATAGTACAAGGCACACACAATCCATAAATACTGTCTTTTCTGGTATAAGAACAAAACCTATCGGTTAATCTTGCTCGCAGTCTGTTTTTCCTGCCCTCAGCTGCTGCTTGAAACCATTTTGTTATTTTTGTTAACTGAGTATTTCTTTCCAGGAGCAGTTGATATAATTACAATGGTAACTCTGATGTGGATTTGTAGGTGTACATCAAATTTGCGACACCAACACAGCTTTGATCTCTGATTATGGCTGTTGATTGTCTACTTCTGTCTCCTCCTGGTGGTGCTGTTACAAAACATGAAAAGTGTGATAGAGTATGGGAACTGATCCTGTATGAAATTGCCCAAGAACTTCAGGTAATCCTAAACAATGCATTCATCCTCACTGGTTGAATCTTCGAGATGTTTTTAACTGCCCACACGAATGTTTTGAGAGTGGCAATCAGAGCAAATACCATTATAGCAACTGGTCACTCTAGTTGTAGATGAAACTTAGTGTGACTTCATTAGCAAGAGGAACTGACAAACCTCTTCCCATCTCCTTCACTTCTCTGACCTGGCCGAAGCTCAGCAGATGAAGATCTGGAGAAGGACACCCTTGTGTTATTTACAGAATTACAGAGTTGAAAGGGACTTTTGAGGTCTTCTAGTCCAACCACCTGCTCAAGCAGGCAACTTATACAACTCCAGCCAAACAGTTGTTCAACCTGTTCTTCGAAACCTTCATTTCATGAAGGTTTAACTAAAAAGAGCTCCATTTATTCCCTAACACTTAGAAGGGCTGAGTGGGCTATATCCTCACGTCTATCGCATGATCCTGGGAAGAGAGTAAGTCACTGCGTGAATGGGACATGGGACCTTCTACCGTGTCAATGGTTTAGTTCACCTCTATGGTTCCTTGAGCTTGAAGCTCCGTAGTTGTATCAACTCAACGTGAATTTTTCAGAATGTTGACTTTTCTGAGGAAAAAGTCAGGAAAGTATTTATTTGAAAGTAACTCAACCACAGCAATCGCTTTAAACACTTGCCTTCTGCCTTAATGATTAGGATGGGTTTATTTTTGGTCAGGACTCTAACATTCTTTATCAGGGTTAGATATACTTTTGGAACACCCTTTAAGTCCAGGCTAACAAAATCTGAGACGAGCTTAACCTGAAATTGGGCATTTCTCACCTATGGAAGTTGATTTGAAGACACCTCAAATCTTCTGTTCTAAAAATCTCTTGGGTCTACACACCCTCCCTCCACCTTGTTTCATAGCTTAGTAGTTCTCACTGCTAGTGCTGAACTTCTATGCCTTTTCTTGATGTCCTTCCTCTTTTGCACACAGTGTAACATAGATTGGGATCCAACAGACTTTATGTACAAGTGAAAAGAAAAGAATGGTAGAAATTTTGCTTTGGTCCCTTTAGCACTGAAGTCTGTGTCTGGGGAAATCAGTTCCTCTTTTGTTAGGAGACAGCTCAATCTCACAAGAGATAAACTGAATCAAATCTCATTTAAAGAAAAAGAAAATATAAAGGCTCCTTTTTTATGATTTGCTAGTTACTTGCAAAAACGTAAGTGCTGGAGGAAGTAAAAACATAGGGCTGGTCAAATCACAGGCCAGCATCTTAGAAGAATTTCCAGTAGGAAAAATATCCAGGAAAAGTCAAGTCTCAGATGGGATCAAAGATCATGTTGATATGTCAATTTAGAAGCAATTCTGTTGAAACCTGAAAAATCTTGGTTCCTGCAAATTAATTAATTAATGTTTCCAAAGTATATATTTAAACTCCAACCTTGTTTAGAGGATGAGAAAATATTAGATCTCTTTTATTATTATACCTTACCTTGCAACCAAAAATAAGCTTTGAGTAGATTCCAAGTCATAGAACAATACAGTTGGAAGGAACCCTGGAGGTCTTCTAGTCCAGCCCCCTGCTCGAACAGCAGACCCTATCCCATTTCAGGCAAATGGGGTTTTTTTGTAAGCCTTCAGTGATGGAGCACCCACATCTTCTGGAATTGAGCCATTCTATTCTATTCTATTCTATTCTATTCTATTCTATTCTATTCTATTCTATTCTATTCTATTCTATTCTATTCTATTCTATTCCATTCCATTACTTATTCCATTCCTTATTCCATACCATTCCATTTCATTCCGTTCCTTATTCTATCCTATCCTATCCTATCCTATCCTATCCTATCCTACCCTACCCTACCCTACCCTACCCTACCCTACCCTACCCTACCCTACCCTACCCTACCCTACTCTACTCTACTCTACTCTACTCTACTCTACTCTACTCTACTCTACTCTACTCTACTCTACTCTACTCTACTCTACCAATGCATCCATTCCTTGTAGAGATGCCTTTTTTGATCTGAGCATCCAAAATGGCAAGTTGAGAGAAAATAACTATTGTTCCAGGTCATACAAATGGAGCCCATCTTTCCACACCACGCATCTCTTTTGTCTGGTCAGCCCTGCAGTACTTTTACGTCCTCCGTGGATTATCGTGTTTTAGTTTTGCTGGCCTCTTTGTTAGCCAAAGGAAGGTCCTGCGCATCCTGCAGAGCAGAAGAAGCATCTCAGAAAGGGGCTGAGATCTTACTTTATGTGACTGTCCTCTTCGTGGGGTAGAGCGATTCAGTGGAAATCCTGAGAGGTCAAGTTCACAAATCTGCTTGGCATAAGCAGCGACTCTGCCCGTTGCTAAATGGCCTTTCCTGCTCAGTTATTTCTTGTTACACATTCATTACTTCTTTCTTCCCGGTGAGCCAAAAGCTCTGTAGACTTGACGTATGAGACACCTTAAGGACAAAGGAAAGAAGTTTCTGACATAAATGCTTCAGATGCTGTACCATAAATTGTAACAACCCTTGGGCTGCTCATAATAAGTTAAGACATTGGACTGTTCATTGGTTCTCTGGCTTGTTTATGATTCCGCCGTGGACTTGAATCACTTCTCAATTGGTTGCTTCAACAGACTGAGTTTTCATTAAAATGAGGTGTGTGTTGTTTGGCTTGTTGTTTCTCCAACCTCCCATCCCCAAGTGACACGGACGTGCAAAATTATGTCTTCTAAGACCTTGGCCCACCCTTAGTTTTGAGAGGAAGTGAGCCAAGTCACCCCCTTTGAAGTACCTGGTACATGGAGCATCAGGTTAAGAACGGAGAGAGAACCGCTGCTTTTCCTGTCCCATGGATGATTTAGGGAATGTATTGCTGCAAAATGCGTTGGTGGTCGCTAGCGGAGAAGGTTTTGTTGACAGGTTAGAGAAAAGAATGGAGAAGGATACCTCTGTTGTTCCAAAGGTGCTTTTTCAAAAGGCAACTGGACTTTGATTTTCCTTGAAGACGTTTCGCTTCTCATCCAAGAAGCTTCTTCAGTTCTTCTTTTGAAAAAGCACCTTTGGGACAACCATGACCTGGATGACTGAGAATCTCCATAGACAGGTAATCTCTGTTAATATCAACGTTGACAAGCTAAGTAGAATCTCCAGTCTTGAGAAACAATATGACTATTATTTGCTGGATTCTTTTTTTTTTTTTTAAAGTCTTGCCTTCAAGTCTTTGTTGACTCCTGGTAACTGCCTGGACCAGTCCCTGCAGTTTTCTGGGCAAGATTTTTCAGAAGTGGTTTTGCTATTGCCTCCTTCCTAGGGCTGAGAGAAAGTGACTGGCCCAAGGTCATCCAGTTGGCTTTGTGCCCAAGGCAGCACTAGAACTCACCGTCTCCCAGTTTCTAGCTGAATGCCTGAATCACCACAACAAAGTAGGTCTCTTTATTTGGATATTAGAATAAAAAAAAATGTGTATATGTTAAGGGCACAATTTACACATCATGGGGATGGTATTTGAATTTACATATCATTCAAACACCATCCTCAGTTCTACATGTTCACAAAGAAAGAGAACATGCAAAATACAATACAGTGCAATATCAAGATGTGGGTACATGGCCCATTCCGAACATTCATTCATTCATTCATTCATTCATTCATTCATTCATTCGCCCACCCAACGCACTCTCAGTAACTCAACCTTTGTCTCTTTGTTATCCGTTAAAAAAGGATTCAAGGACACTGTAATATCCCCGTGCAGTCTCTCCTCTGACGACTCAGATATCAGAAGAGGAAGGGACAGAGACGGCCATCCAAAGAGAATGTTCTTGAAAAACTCACCTCCGGAATTAATCAGGAGTGATTCTAGATTAATTCATCTGGAATAAGGTCAGGAAAATTGAAAAATGTCCTATGACGCAATGCCTCTCTCCATGTGGGTGGAGGCTGGTGGATAAAGAATATATTTAATTCTTTCTCTCTCCTTTTAGATTGGTAAGTGGTGGGAAGTCACCGACATTTTAGAGGGGTAGAAAAATGGGTAACCGGAAACGCTGCCACCATCAGATCAATCTTTGCCTTTTCCAGAATTAAATTGGCTCCATAACCCCACTAGTGAAATTGGAAAGACCTTCTCAGCACACCAAAAATAAGACTGAAAAACAGAAACTCTAAAGCAGATTTTTAATGCAAGATTAATCAACACTGATGAGCAAATGGGAAATACTTTCTAAAACATATTATTAGGTTTATATTGTAAATGTTTAAACGCTTTCAATACCAAAGTTAGGACACAAGCATACATCAGGCTAGGCTGCTACCATTTTAAGGAGCGTGCTCCATATTTCTTTACGTCGCAGCCTTCTGCAAGACTTTAATCCTTTTTACCCCAGATAGAAGAAATGCACCCATAAATTATTTCTTCATTGAATCCTTTTTGTCAAGAGAAAATAAAATCCTGCCCAGTTTGATGGCTGATACTTAATCAGTCGCATGATCATGGCTCCCCGCCCCTTGTGTGGTTCAAAGACAGATTTTTCTACCATTTGCGCTCTTTTTTAATCCATAGGAAGTCAATTTTCCACTCATATATTAGTTTATTTTATATTTTCAAATGGATTCTTCTATATATTGATTTCCCGTTGTGTGCATTGTGTCGTGATCTGGGATTATGCGTTTAGCAGAAGTGGATATTCCTGCCACATAACAGTTGGTGCCGCTCCATACGGCGCTTATCTTGAAAAGGGAGAGTCCAATTTTATTGAAACAGCTAAAATCCCACTTAATTGAATTTTTTTTTCGTCCCGAAACATACAAGCTTAGATACTTTTGGTCTTCAATTCAGCTTTAACCATATGGTGTTTAAATTTCCAAACCTATAAAGACCTTTGTGGAGAATCTACAAATATTGTATTTTTGATACGGTGAATTACCGTAGAAGGCTGGAGGTAAGAAGCAGTGAAATATCAATACTTTGTAGAACATCTTTTGATCATGCAGGCTTTTCATGGCCTGTTTAACACATTCCTATGGAAAAGGATCACGTCTGAGCCTACACTTTACAATGTCAGGGCCCTGAAATGCTGCAGAATAGCATTAAGGGTATTCACTGGAACAGACAGAAGGAACTTTCCAGCTCCAGGCAGAGAGAAATACGCAATTTTTCAGAAGCACACAGGGGTGTGGAGAAGTGGGGATGGGAGCTGAAATAGAAAGCTTTTGAATTTGTTGGGACTGTGTAGGTCAGAAGGAATCTCTGGCTTTTTTTAAAGAAAGTGTCCCCAAGTGATTGTTTTAATTCACACAAGAGAGGCAGGGAGAGAGAGAGGGGGGGGGGAGGGAAGGGGAGAGAAAGAGAGAGAGAAGGAGGAGAGAGAGAGAGAGAGGGAAGGGAGAAAGAGAGAGGTGTGTGTGTGTGTGTGTGAGAGAGAGAGAGAGAGAGAGAAGGAGAAAGAAAGTGAGTGAGAGCAAGAGAGAGGGAGAGAGAGAAGGGGAGAGAAAGAGAGAGAGAGACGGGGAGAGAAAGAGAGAGAGAGAAGGGGGGAGAGAGAGAGACGGGGAGAAAGAGAGAGAGAAGGTGAAAGAAAGAGAGTGAGCGAGCAAGAAAAGAGGGAGAGAGAGAGAAAAGAGAGAGAGAGAAGGGGAGAGAAAGAGAGGAGAGAGAAGGGGAGAAAAAGAGAGGGAAAGAGAGAAGAGGAGAGAAAGAGAGAGAAAAGGGGAAAAAGAGAGATGAGAGAGATAAAGAGAGAGACAGATAGAGAGAGATAAAGAGAGAGAGAGAGAGAGAGAGAGAGAGAGAGAGAGAGAGAGAGAGAGAGAGAGAGAGGAGAAAAATTCCAGTTGATATTGGCTAATGCTTTTCATGACCTTCATCTGCTCCCAGGTTTAAGCAGGGATTGCAACTTAGAACTAAGTACGTAGCAGCCAATGGAGTAGATGAGAAGGCAGCTATTATCCACAACAGGAGGCGGCCAAAGACCTCTTGTATAAATGGCCTTTGGCCTGAGAGAGATCACCTCTGGCTACAAGTTAATGAGGTCTTTTGCAAGTGTTTGTGTCCAGGTTGTGCAACACTTCATGCCAGGAGAGTAAGTCATTTACCTCCTGCTACTCAGCTGGCTGTGGCCGTCCCTCCGATTGCAATTTTACCACCCAGCAAACAAATCTATTGATCAGGATGCTAATTCAGTGATTCTTAACAATCCAACTGATATATTTGGGGAAAGAGTCGGTAATGCGGATCTGTAAGTTAACAAAATAAGTTTGAAACCTGTGGCATGTAGTAGTTCAGGTTGCTTGTCAAAGCCGTCCTGGGTGTTCCTCTTCCTTTCCCCGCCTCCCTACGGAATATCGTCCCTTAAACATCTAACAGTATAAGAAGCCAGCAGGGGTTTATTAGGAAAAAATCAGTATTATGTCCGGTTCTAGGCCCTCCATTTAAGGAAGGACATTAATGAGCTGGAGTTTATCCAGAGGAGACCCACAAAGAGATCTGGAAGGACAAACGTAGGATCGGTTGCAGGTGTTAGGTGTGTGTAACCTGGAGAAAATAAAACCACGGAGAGATGTGATAGATGTCTTCAAATTTCTGAACATCGGCCCTGTGGAGCAGGACCCTCCAAGCTTGGCAACGTTAAGACTTCTGGACTTCAATGGCCAGAATTCCCCAACCAGCCCAATCCGGGATTGGCTCAGGAATTCAGGGAGTTGAAGTCCACCAGTTCTAAAGTTGCCACGTCTGGAGAGCCCTGAGGCACCGAGTGAAGTGTTCACAATGGCTCCCAAAGGCTGGGCATGAAACAGTGGGCTTAAATAACAAGGAAGGAAGTTTCAGCTGGACATAAAAGAAAAACGTTCCAAATTGTGAGAGTTGTTCTGCAATGGGGCAGACTTCCTCAGAAGATGGTGGACTTTCCTTGGCTGAAATAGAGGCTGTTTGACCATCTGCCTGAATTTCCACAGAATTTTGGCCTGCCTTCCTTCCTTCTTTCTTTCTTTCTTTCTTTCTTTCCTTCCTTCCTTCCTTCCTTCCTTCCTTCCTTCCTTCCTTCCTTCCTTCCCTCCCTTCTTTCTTCCTGCCTCCTTCCTTCTCTCTTCTTCCTCCTCCCTCTCCTTCCTTCCATTTGCTTCCTTCCCTCCCTCTTTTCTTCCTTCCTTCCTTCCTCCCTCCCTCCCTCCTTTCTTCCTGACTCCTTCCTTCTTTCTTCTTCCATTTCCTTCCCTCCCTCCACCCTTTTTCTTCTCCTTCTCCTTCTTTCCTTCCTTCTTTCCTTCTTTCCTTCTTCCTTCCTTCCTTCTTTCCTTCCTTCCTTCCCTCCCCCCTCCCTTCTTTCTTCCTGCCTCCTTCCTTCTCTCTTCTTCCTCCTCCCTCTCCTTCCTTCCATTTGTTTCCTTCCCTCCCTTTTTTCCTTCCTTCCTTCCTTCCTTCCTTCCTTCCTTCCTTCCTCCCTCCCTCCCTCCCTCCCTCCTTCCCTTCTTTCTTCTTGTCTCCTTCCTTCTCTCTTCTTCTATTTCTTTCTTTCTTTCTTTCTTTCTTTCTTTCTTTCTTTCTTTCTTTCTTTCTTTCTTTCTTTCTTTCTTTCTTTCTTCCCTCCCTCCCAAACGGATGCCCTAAGCCCAGTCCCCTTGCAGCCCATCCACACCCTTGCCTCTGCAGCCTCCCTGGATGAATCCACCGTGGGGGTCCCGGGGTCTCTCCCCGAGCTGAATGGCCACGCAGACGTGCCAGGGTCTCCCCTGCTCCCGTCGCCCACCTGCCCCGTTTCCTTCTGGCTTTCTACATTTGCTCCCTTGTTAAACCTCCACGGTGGTAAATAAAACATGAGGAGAGATAGAGAAGAAAAGTGTGAGCCTTTTATTTACTCTCATTTTGGGGAGATATTTCTCTAGCCCAGTGCCTCTCCCTTTAATGAAACCCTTGACTGCTCCACTAGTGAATGTGATTTAAGCCCCAGAGAGACAGCCATGATTCACAAACCGTGTTCTGCTCCAGCACTGACCGTTATCTGATGCCTCTTCATGCACAGTTGCCTAAATGACAGTTTAATGGCTCACTGTAAGGGCTAGTTATTTTGTATCTCTATCCACCGAAAATGGCTAATGGTGATAAGGAAAAGGGGGAAAAACAAAGCAATTGCTCAGATTTTGAGGCCCATCCGAGCTACTTAGCACGTGCTGGAGGAGCCTTCGATTAATTATTTCTTCACTTCACTGAAGCAGCCCAAAATGATTTTCAAAACTCACCAGCTGCACGAAGAGTCCGTGTTAACAGGAGGCAGGAAGCTGAGACTGCTCGTAAGTAGAACCGACAGACTTTTAGGGGGGACCGATGGCGGTGAAAGGGGGGGAAAACACACACACACAACAAGGTGGAAACGTCATTACAGAGCCGACGGGAGAGAAATGTTGCTTACTAAATGCAAAAAAAAAAAAGGCTGGGCAAAGAGATCTGGATGGCCCTGGCGTTAGGATGCTTCCCTAAGCTGCTTTTTCCAAGAGATAGCAGGACTCCCTTTGTTCCTCCTTGAAGATGTTTCACATCTCATCCTATCTTCAGTTCTTGACAGATGAAGCTTCTTCAGAATTGATGAAGCTTCTTCAGAAGCTGAAGAAGCTTCTGGGATGGGAAGCGAAACATCTTCAAGGAAGAACAAAGAAGTCCATCTGCCTCTTGAAAAAACACCTTTGGGATAACCAGAACCTTGGATGACTTCAGAATCTTCATAGACATTTGCCCTTATTGCAAATAACTCCTAGGTTTTCCTAAACGATCTAGTTTGACCCTCTCAATTCCTGGCAAATAGATGGGGAAGAAATGGAGGTAGTGACAGATTTTATTTTTCTGGGCTCCAAGATCACCTCAGATGGGGACTGCAGCCAAGAAATTAAAAAACGCTCCTGGGGAGGAAAGCTATGGCAAATCTAGACAGCGTACTAAAAAGCAGAGACATCACCCTGCCAACAAAACTGTGTATAGTCCAGGCCGTGGTTTTCCCAGTTGCAATGTATGGCTGTGAAAGTTGGACCATAAGAAAGGCTGAGCGCCAAAGAATGGAGGCCTTTGAACTATGATGCTGGAGAAGACTCCTGCGAGTCCCCTGGACTGCCAGGCGTTCAAACTGGTCAGTCCTAGAAGAGATCAACCCCGACTGCTCTTTAGAAGGCCAGATCCTGAAGTGGAAACTCAAGGACTTTGGCCACCTAATGAGAAGGAAGGACTCACTGGAGAAGGGCCTAATGCTGGGAAAGATTGAGGCAATAGAAGAAGGGGACAACAGAGAAGGAGATGGCTGGATGGAGTCACTGAAGCAGTAGGTGTGAACTTAAATGGACTCCAGAAGATGGTAGAGGACAGGAAGACCTGGAGGAACGTTGTCCATGGGGTCGCAATGGGTCGGACACGACTTCGCAATTAACAACAACAACAACAACAACAACATCTAGTTTGGAGCTTTACAGCCTGTTTCCTTCCCTTGCCTCCTCTGAGGCTGTTGCTCAGATATGGCACCTTCAGGCACCCGTATTTGTTAGTGTCCATAGTTGAAGTTACTCCTTATGTCTTCAGGCTATATCATTCAGGGGTCCACAACAACGGTTCATGGTTGGTCAACAAGATCACATCTGTGGGTTCTGGGGGGGGGGGAACACGTTCCAGGACATGGAACATGGCTCCAGGATCCATTTGGGGAGAAGATTCAGTTGTTTAAGAAATTACATGAGCTCTTTTTGGCATCTACAGATGATACCATACCTGTTTTGCCCCATAATGTCCAAAGACCACCCCCCCCTACAGCCCAAAGATGATGATGGATGAGAGGGGCAGACTGTGATGTCCTCAGAAGAAGCTCTTTTAATGTCTTCACTGATTTGACCATCAAAGAAACGACATCACTCTGCATCATCAAATCAAATCAGTTTATTACAGCCACATGGCCAGAAACTTTACATCAGAAGACTCTAAGTTTTCCTTGATCCAGGGGTTTCATATCATTGGCTTTGTAGTCTTTGTAGTCTGCTGGCAGCTTTGTTGATTGTGTAAGTGGCAGTGTATCAAAGTGCGCCTCTTCCTAGGGCCAATTTTTTTGAGCAAATCATAAATGGCAGATTTCACCCCTGGTTATTTTGCCAACTGCAGCTTTTCTAGTATAAGAATAATTTGTCCGAGTAAATGATGCTCTACTGATGTCCTAGTTAGATTATTTTAAAAGACTCTACATAGGAGTGTTGAGCGCAATTCAGAGGCCACAATTTATGCAGTTTCAGCTCTGGGAGTATTCACAACTTTGACTCAGCAACGCCACAACACTTCTACCCCTTTGCTTCTTCCCCATCATCATTGAGGACACTTCAAAAAGTTGTTTTCAACTTCTAAATCACTAAACAATTAATTTCTTTTCTGTAATGTGCTTTAACTGTTTTTATGATTTTTCACAACCTGGAGCCACTGGCGTGAGGGAGGGTGGCTATACAAATTAAATCAATAAATCAGTCCAATCTGGAATAAATCATTCAACTTGGTTGCATCAAAAATGATTCTGTCTATATTGTCCTACCCATGTCATGAAATATGCAGGTGGGACTTTTTTGGTGATAAAACAGCTGACAAAAATCTGAAACAGAAATGAATCCACGTAAGGTGGACTAAATGAAAACCCTAATAGTAAAAAAAAAAAATGTTTCTGAGATCTTTTAATCCACTTGGGGACTATAAATCAGAGCCAAAATGTACTTTTATACATTATTATCTTGCAGGTGGTGAGTTTCCTGAAACTGCTTTACACGGAAAGGTAGGATAAAATATATGTTAATAAACACATTTTTAAAACATTCATTGAACATCTACAGTACATAACATTTGATACACAGACCTGAGACACTTGTATCCAGTTACAATGAAATTTTAAATTCTTTAATATATATACAACTGTGTTGTTTGAGTTTTCACCTGATTGGGTGGAAACAAAATTTAGAAAATAAATACCCTTTTTAAAATAAAAGTTAAAATTAAAAAAAAATTAGCCAATTTTGTAGAAGTTGCTCAAAATACCTGTAGTATTGAACAGCAGAGCTTCTTTCCTGAGAAAATTTGCAATACTTAGGGCTTTATCCTCAAAATTACTAAAATTGGAAAGGTCAGGAAAAGCTTGTGTTAATGCAGATTCTGCAGAAAGCTGAGTCGAAATGAGAACCACACAGTCCAAGAGCTTCTGCTGGCAATTCAGATTGGAAAACAAAAACTAAGGACAATGGGAAGAGAAAAAAGCTATTTTTATACATTCATTATAGAAAAAAGTAGCAATCTGTAGCCTGGGTCTTGTTACTTGTCAGCCACCTGATTAATTGTGGGGAAAAGGAGGATTTGCATTTGAGATTAAATCCTTAGTTGATTAATTGCTCCGATTAATTAAGTAAGGCTTTTTAGCTCTGGCTGGACAATTCATACATTCTGATATGCTAAAATTTTTATACGCCTGCTTATACTTGTCAGCAAATGCAGAATTCACATCACTAAAAAAACCCCAACCTATTCCCCTTCATTACTGTAATATTCTTTGCACGCTGCCTTCAGCTCTAAATATCTGCCCAACACCTGCTTCTATATAATCCAAATATGTCCATGCAAAGGAATGTAAACAAAAATACTCCTCCTTTAACTATAATGTAATAACAGGAAAAAATTAGGAATGGCTGAACTAATCCCCTTGAAAGGAAAAATCAGTTATAGGATACCTTTTAGCTTATAGTCAGAAAAAATTCATGCCACTTTTGAAAATCCAAAATTCAGCTTTGTAAAAAAAAAAAAAAAAAAAAAGAGTAAAGCCTTTATGAAAGAATTTTTGGGACTGCTGCATATTAAAAGGAAGCTCTATTTCTATGGCAATCAGTGTTTAAATTTCTTGCATGTTTTTCTGCCCCCTTCTCTCTTTTGGGCAGGAAATATCGTTTTTATCTGTTTCTTATTTTGATAATGGTTTAATCTGGTATTAATTTGCTTACTTTTGACAGTAATAGAATAAGCTTTCACAATGACAGCCATTGTAAAATGGTCCCTCTTTATTTATTTATTTATTCCTTCCTTCCTTCCTTCCGTCCTTCCTTTTCATCCTTCCTTCCCTCCCTTTTCTTTCTTTCTTTTTTCTTTCTTTCTTTCTTTCTTTCTTTCTTTCTTTCTTTCTTTCATTCTTTCTTTCTTTCTTTTCTTCCTTCCCTTCCTCAATCTGTTCCTCCCTTCCCCTTTTCCTTCCTTCCTTCCTTCCTTCCTTCCTTTCTTCATCCCTCCCTTCCTCCCTCCCTCCCTCCTTCCTCCCTGCCTTCCCCTTTTCCTTCCTTCCTTCTTCCTTCCCTTCTTCCTATGCTACTCTTGGTGCTAGCGCTGTCCCCCTTCTCTCCTTCTGCTTTGACTCTTCCGCAATTGTTCTTCTCTTGCAGCTTTACTCCTTGTCAAGAAATGACACCTGGTTTGGGCCAGGAAAAGCATCAGGGCAGCCACTGAGCTGTTCTGTTGCTGCAGTAATTAACTCATCTCTTTGAATGGGCTTGGTGTGACTCCAAAATATATTCCATCCAAGTGTTGGAGGGGAAAAAAAAAACATCCATCGCCCATCCATTGACTGAGAGAAAGTTCTACCACAATTATTTCCAAAGCCAGATAAAGCAGGCAAATCCGTACAGTTTAGGGCAACGGGTTGCCAGCAACGGCTGTCTCATTTATGCCCTCTCTCGTGCTTTGGGGTGGGTTCCCTTGATAGAAAGAGCCTCAAATATTACCACAACTGGCTGTGTGATTTTAAAAATAGCAAGTCTTCCTGATAGTCCAAAGAGAGCTTGCCTTTAAATTGTCTGTGGGATTCTTATCTGCCCCATTTCAAGAAAAGGATTAGAGTCTGAAAACCAGAGCAGCTCAGCGTGGTCCTTTTCAAGGTCTGCATGAGAGATCACAAGGGGATCCCTGGTGTGAAACCGTCTTTGCTTTGAGCTGAATAGAAGAGAAAGTAACTAAAAGGTTGCTCATCCATCATTGTAAACCCATCAGGGTGTTTCTGCAGCCTGGCTGCGATCCCGCAGGTACAGGATGATACAAATATGATAAGTGTTTCCTCTGGCAAACAGCAACTAAAGCTAATCTAAGCCGGCTTATCTGCAAAGCAGAGACTGCAAAGCCTTGGGAATGAGTCTCCTAATGTGCATTTCTGTTTAACTATGCATTGTGTCACCACGGATAAGAAGAAACCTGCCCTTTTTTATTATTATTATGCTCTGTGCCTTATCACTTTCCATCTCACGGGTGAATTGCATATTCCCCATGCCTTCTTTCTGGACAACGGTAAGAAATCCCCATCCATCTCTTTCCTGAAAAAGTTTCACATTCCTCAGTAGTGCCCAGTGAAATGGGCATAAAATATTAATGATTAGGTATTGTAGCTTTTTTTAAAAAAGATTAATATGGATACTCAGTTCCTTTCCAAAACACAGAATATTCCACTGGATTTAATGACGTTCTACCGAAATCTCCCGTTCTCAGAGGTGAATATTCGGGTGCAAGGCATGGGAAGATAGCTCTTCCAATTTTCCTGTCTTAAGGCATTATCACAGAGAAAATGGGGCTGACTTATTCTCCAAAGCACCTGAAGGCAGGTCAAGAAGCAATGGATGGAAACTCATCAAGAGAGAACCAATCTAGAACTAAGGAGAAATTTCTTGACAGTGAGAACAATTCACCAGTGGAACAATCTGCCTCCAGAAGTTGTGGGTGCCCCATCATTGGAGGTCTTCAAGAAAAGACTGGATATCCATTTGTCCGAAATGGTATGGGGTCTCCAGCTTGAGCAAGGGGCTGGACTAGAAGACCTTCAAGGTCTCATCTGATTGGCTCCTCTAACACATCCCTGGAAAAAGCTGTTGATCAAACACGTAGGCAGAAAGATCTCATTCAAACTCTGGATAATATCGGTTTGTTCAGATAATACATGATGATAGAAAAAGGGGACGACAGAGAATGAGGTGGCTGGAGGGAGTCCCTGAAGCAGGAGGTGTGGGCTTAAATGGACTCCAGAAGATGGTAGAGGACAGGAAGGCCTGGAGGAACGTTGTCTATGGCAGTGGTTCTCAACCTTTTTAATGCCGAGACCCCCAACCGGTCGTAAGTCGAGGACTACTCAACCGATCGTAAGTCGAGGACTACTCAACTGGTGCAGCACCGTTTGCAGAATGGGACTTTTGGCGGGCGGGCTCAGCAGGGCAGAGACAGCCTGGACAATTCCTATTGGCTTTTGAAAGCCAATAGAATTAGACTCTATTCAAGAGAGTCTATTCTATTGGCTTTCAAAAGCCAATCGAATAAAAGGGAGGAGCACAGCTAAGGAAAAGGGGGAAAAAATGGCGGACTGCGTTGTTTGTCGACCCCCGTGAAATGGTCATTCGACCCCAAATGGGGTCCCGACCCACAGGTTGAGAACCACTGGCCTATGGGGTTGCGATGGGTCGGACACAACTTCGCAACTAACAACAACAATGGTTATATGGACCACAGAGTCATAGAAAGTGTGCAGAGAAGAACAGCAAAGATGACAAAGGCTCTGGGGGTTAAAATGTCTGATTAAACAATTGAGGGAGCCCGATTATGTCTAATCTAAGGAAGAGAAGGACCAGGGGACATGATAATTGTCTTTCAGTACTTGAGGTGGGGGGGTCACAGAGAAAATGGGGATGGCTTATTCTCTGAAGCATCTGAGGGCAGGACAAGAAGTGATAACAATAACAATAAAGTTGGAAGGGACCTTGGAGGTCTTCTAGTCCAACCTCCTGCTCAGGCAGGAAACCCTACACCATTTCAGACAAAGGGTTGCCCAGTTTCTTCTTGATGGGTGGAAGCTTTTTAAGCAGAGAATCCAAGCTAGCTAGAATTAAGGAGAAATATCCTGATTGTGAGAACAATTAATCAGTGGAGCAGCTTGCCTCCTGAGGTGGCAGGTGCCCCACCACTGGAGGTTTTAAAAAACAGACTGGGCATGAGGCTGGACTAGAAGACCTCCAAGGTCTCTTTCAGATTTTCTTCCTAGGATTCTATGTTCGATGTCTTGGTTGCCATTGAATATCAGAAGCCAGCAAGGATTCCACTCTCAGACTGTTCCTACTATTAGAATTTTTCCTCTCTTTCTCTCTCTAATATTTTTGGGAATCTGCGTTTCTGAAATTTAAACCCATTTTTCCATTCCTGCATTCTGGAGCAATAACTACAATCTAGAACAGTGTTTCTCAACCTTGAAAATTTTAAGGCACGTGGACTTCAACTCCCAGAATTCCACAGCCAGCAATGCTGGCTGTGGAATTCTGGGGGTTGAAGTCCACGTGCCTTAAAATTGTCAAGGTTGACAAACACTGATCTAGAAGGAGGCTCACATATCTGAACTCCACAGTTCATCTTCAGGAAGTTAAACATCTTCATTTCGTTCGAGTTAATAATAATAATAGCAAAGTTGGAAGGGACCTTGGAGGTCATCAAGTCCAACCCCCTGCTCAGGCAGGTAACCCTATACTACCATTTCAGACAAATGGCTGTCCAGTCTCTTCTTAAAAACTTCCAGTGTTGGAGCATTCACTGCTTCTGGAGGCATGTTGTTCCACTGGTTAATTGTTCTCACTGTCAGGAAGTTTCTCCTTAGTTCCAGGTTGCTTCTCTCCTTGATGAGTTTCCATCCGCTGCTTCTTGTCCTGCTTTCAGGGGCTTTGGAAAATAGCATAGTTTTTTTACCACCAGTGCTATTTCTGTACCAGCTTATTGGTGTACTTCTTCAAGTGAGGTGCAGTGAAGTGGACCCCTGGATCTGGATCCGAGAGGGAATCGGACACAAGTGGTATAAAATGGAAATAAGACTTCCCATGGCTGAGGAACTGGGCTTCTCCACGCCTAACGCTGCCTCTTCCTTTCTCTTTCCTTTTCACACCAGCTAGATGGCAGCACCTGGCTGACCTTGGCTGATATCGAGAAGCTAAGCAGTGTCAGAATGGATGGGAGAACTGCCCGGATTGCAGGCTAGACTGGGAGCCCCCCCCAAAAAAACCCCAAAATAAATAAAAACCCCTCGGTGGCAAATCACTTCTCCCTATCGTCACCAAGAAAATAAAAAGAGAGATTTGACTCGTTCACAGCAACACGATATTGTTGGCTTATGTTGCAATCAACGATTCTTGCACTGGGATGGTGCATTTGATTTCTAATTTTGTTTTCTAGGGCAGGGGTTCCCAACCCCGGGGCCGTGGATGCCAGCAACCGGTCCACACAAACAAGCAAAGCCCCATCTGTGGAATGCAGGCAGCACACAAAACCACACACTTTCCGGTCCGCGGAAAAACCTCTCTCCACAGAACGGGTCCCTGGTGCCCAAAAGGTTGGGGGCCTCTGTTCTAGGGCAGGGGTCTCCAAACATGACACATTTAATACCTATGGACTTCAACTCCCAGAATTGGTGGATGGCTGGGGAATTCTGGGAGTTGAAGTCCCCAAGTCTTAAAGTTGCCGAATTTGGGGACCCTTGGTTGTAGGGGATCAGTCCTGAGTCTTGTGATCCTTCATCTGATACCTCATTCCAGTCTGCTGAGGAATTACTGACAGACAGTTTTGGATTATGATTTTTTTTTATCCAGTGGTGTCTCCATTTAATTGTCTTGCCATCCAGCCTACACTTAACAAGTTTGCTAATCTGAATATCATAGACTTCCCCCCCCCCAAATACTTTGCTGAAATCAAGATTGATTACTTCTACAGCGTTCCCCAGTCATGAAGAAACTCCTTCGTGGAAAATGGAAGAATGATGGTTTGATAGATTTGTTAGTTATTTTTTTCCTGAAGGCTGTTTACATAAAGAGGTTCTTAGCTCCAGTGCTGGAAGTAAATCTGGCAAGACTTGATCTTGAGAAATCCATGCAAAGGCATTGTTATCAAAGTGCTCGCTGATCTGGTCTAGTCTAGAATCTTTTCAAGGCATAACCATTTGGCTGACCTCTGGATTCTCCTGATCTTTCTTTGTGAAGATAGGAACAATATGTGCTCTTCTCCAGAATTATGTCCCCACAAAGGCAGTGCATTCTCAAAAGTGAAATAGTAGTTTGTTTCATAATGAGAGGGTTTTAAGAAGTCTTAACTACTCAGGATTCTGGGACAGAACTGTTTCCCCCCTCAGTAGGAACACAAGAAGAGCTGATGATGTTCCAGAATAACAGAACAGAATAACAGAGTTGGAAGGGACCTTGGAGGTCTTCTAGTCCAACCCCTTGCTTAGGCAGGAAACCCTATACCAGTGGTTCTTAACCTTTTTAATGCCACGACCCCCAACCGGTCGTAAGTCAAGGACTACTCAACCGGTCGTAAGTCGAGGACTACTCAACTGGTGCAGCACCGTTTGCAGAATGGGGCTTTTGGCGGGCTCAGCAGGGCAGAGACAGCCTGGACAATTCCTATTGGCTTTTGAAAGCCAATTGAATTAGACTCTATTCAAGAGAGTCTATTCTACTGGCTTTCAAAAGCCAATAGAATAAAAGGGAGTAGCACAGCTGAGGAAAAGGGGGAAAAAATGGCGGACTGCGTTGTTTGTCGACCCCCGTGAAATGGTCGTTCCACCCCAAATGGGGTCGCGAGCCACAGGTTGAGAAACGCTGCCCTATACCATTTCAGACAAATGGCTGTCCAGTCTCTTCTTAAAAACTTTCAGTGTTGGAGCACCCACAATTTCTGAAGGCAAGCTGTTCTATTGCTTCTTATCCCATCAGGCTGAAATAACTGTCCTTTTCACGAAGACATGTCCATGACTCGGTTGTTGCAGATCCCCATGAAAATCAGTAACATTGGAATCCTTAAATTCCAGTTCCCCCTCAATCTTCTCTCTTCATTTGTGTATAGGAGCAAGCACGGTAGAGTTAGAGTAAGCAATTCGGTTTCAAATCCCTCTTCAACCTATTGCTTGTGACTTTGGGGCAACCCTTTAGCAAATTACTTTGCAAGATAGCTTTTGTAGGGGGACCTCTGCCTTGAGCATTTAAGGGGAACGGTGGCACGTAAATTTAACAAATAAAAGATACACACCAATGTTCTCTTCAACGGCACTTTTGCCAATGTATCTTCCCTTTTCCCGTTGTTTGATGGACTATGTGTACTATAACTTGTTTGGGGCTGAAAAGTACTTTAGAAACTTCTTCCCATTGGTTTTGGTCTGTGAATTTTCGAATCATCTCAAGAATATGAGGTCTTTGATGAAAAGTACTATTTTGGGTTATGGACCAGAAAATAATGTCCTATCAAGCTATAGAAGGTGGCCCCGTAGCATCTACCTTTAATCTTCTCGTGTAAGTGTTCTAGACACTGTAATTTCCAATAACAATAATGGAATAAATACCTCATTAACCCCTTTAAAGTTCTCAAACCCATGACAATATCTAAATTAACTGATAAAGGGGGGGGGGTCGTGCTCAACTCAAAGAACAGACCAGAAAGTGGAGGTCTGAGCAGGAAGAGCTAAAAGGTAACAACCACATTTTCGTGGAAAACGATGGGGTGGGGGAATGTGCTGGCACTGAACCTATAAAGAACACCAAAGAAGAATAAGGTTCATGGTCGTATAAATCCTCACCATTCTGAAATCAGGTTGAAACCAAAGGTAAACTCACCTTTTCCTATGCTGGGTTTCACGATTTTTATTTTCATTTCTGAGTGGAGAAATTTTGTTTGGAAGGAGTTTAAGTCACAGAGCAGATGTCACCTGAAACTTCATATTTATGCATTTCTGATAGATAATAACCCTATCGATATTGTACCATTCTGGTAATAAATTAATTGTTTGACATACTAATACCCTCTGCATCACCAGATGTCATGGATATTTTATTGATTGGGGAATAAAAAAGCAATATCTAGCTTGAGCGGAATATTCCCATAACAATAAAAAGTATATTTGGCTTTAGGGAACAATTCCATGGACTTCAATGTCTTAGAGAGAAAACAGGTTGAAAAATATGAAGAATATAATTATGAAAAGAAGTTATAGGATAAAAAATACGCAGGATAGGGAGAGGGAATGGCAGATTTTGTAAAATATATTATGTTTAGAGGCTTGTTTACAGTTCCAGTGTGGAATTAAGCTTTGTAAGAAAGCCAGCAAAGAAATAAGCGAAGAAGTTCATACTTTGTAAAATAATCACTCTGTGGACAGTGTGGTGAGGCTCACCTCCCCCCCCCATCTATCTTTCCTGCTATAAAATGTGTGAATGGATAATAAATTTTAATATTATAATAATTACAAATATTATAAAATATTTTCATAATATAAAAATATAAATAATGTAACCTATTATAGTATAGTATAGTATAAAAAATAAAAAAACCATAACATAATAATTGTAAATATTATAGAATTAAAATAAATAAAGAAGAGCAACAAAGATGATTAGAGGACTGGAGGCTAAATCATATAAGGAACGGTTGCTGGAATTGAGTATGTCTAGTTTAAGGAAGAGAAGGACGAAGGGGGACAGGATAGCAGTGTTCCAATATCTCAGGGGCTGCCCCAAAGAAGAGGGAGTCAAGCTATCCTCCAAAGCACCTGAAGGCAGGACAAGAAGCAATGGATGGAAACTCATCAAGGAGAGAAGCAACCTGGAACTAAGGAGAAACTTCCTGACAGTTAGAACAATTAACCAGTGGAACAACCTGCCTCCAGAGCAGTGAATGCTCCAACACTGGAAGTTTTTAAGAAGAAACTGGACAGCCATTTATCCAAAATGGTTTAGGGTTACCTGCCTGAGCAGCGGGTTGGACGATGACCTGCAAGGTCCCTTCCAACTTTATTATTATTATTAAATAAATAATACAACTAAATAAAAATTAATTCTACCCAATATTCCATGAGATGTCAGTGAATGTCTAATTTAAAACATAACAACTATTAATCATGCCAACCTTTTGCCTATTTCATTATTGCATGAGGGAAAATATGGCCTTCCAACTTCTTCTTGAAAACCTCCGGTGACGGAGCACCCATAACTTCTGGTGGCAAGCTGTTCCACTGGTTAATTGTTCACACTGTCAGGAAATTCCTCCTTAATTCCAGATTGCTTCTCTCCTTGATTAGTTTCCATGTGTTGCTCCTTGTCCTGCCTTCTGGTGCTTTGGAGAATAGCTTGACCCCCCTCCCTCTTCTTTTGTGGCAGCCCCTCAAAGACCAGAGACAGCTATCGTGTCATCCTTGGTCCTTCTTTTCATTAAACTAAATGTACCCAGCTCCCGTATTATTGTAGGGATGCTGAGGAAGTCTTAAGTGTGAGGCCCGCTTGTAAGTCAATTTTTCAGTGGTGTTGTAATGTTGAACGGTTGCTAAACAAATGGCTATATAAGTTAAGGACTACCTGGAAAGAGAATATTTTGGCAGAATTCAGTGTTACAGTCAGTGAGCAATCAAGTATTTTAATCACAAAGTTTAAGTGGCAATACCACTGAAGGTTTGTGTGTCCCTGCGCACACATGAGAGCTGAGGATAATTTTTATGAGTCCAGCAGAGATGTGTGAAACAAACAGAGGTCAACTTTACGAGCATAAAGACTAGCTGCACCTCCTCAGTGCCCATGGAAATAGCCTTGCTTAAATCAGTTAATTAGCACAAAAGGACGCCCTGCTCACAAACTGTTCAGCTGCTCGAGAGAACACATGGAAATCTCTCAACACAGTTAACATGTTCGGGAAAAAAAAAATCAAAATGAAACGAAAGGAAAGGGGGAAAAAAAATATAAGTGGCCAGCAGAAATGCAGAACATAAAGTTCCAGCTTAAAGCACGCTTTACAATCTTTTATTATCTTACAATTTCATAAGTCATTAGTTTTCAAACACATAAAAAATTAAAAAAGACTTCCATTTGAAGCTGACAAAATAGATTTAGTTACTGCAAATACGCGCAGCATGTCCCAGTGGAAATCTGAAACTCTTACAATTTGCAGAACAACATTTATATCATTCTGCATTTCTCAGCCACGGGCCTGGAGAATATGATTTAACATTCCTGACAGCATGGTTACATAGCCATTTTCTCTATAATTTCATCAGCAAATAGGGCCAGCATAACATGTGACAAGGGACCGGGCATAAACCAGGCCTCCCACCACAACTGATTGCCTGCCAATCCTCTTTGCAGTGTGAGGTAAACAACAGAATCATGGCTACCGCATCTTCCGTGAGGGACCCACGGCCGAGTCGTGCCATTGAAGTTATTTTACTCCAAGTCATGGACGTTGTATGAAATATTTATTTTCCTCTGCGGATTGGTTGGGTCCTGTGTTATTTCAGTACAATGATCCCAGTGCAAAGTCCTGTTTGGAATTAGAGATAATCATCATATTCTGAGGTTGAACTTTCATATGATGTTAAAAATAATCACAATTCAGCACTTCATTGAGAGGCATTCAGAATATTCTCTGTGTGTGGAGGGATTTCTTGAGCCTATTGTTTTTTCCCCAGTTCGTTTTTTTTATATCTCTCTAGTCTACTCCATTTCTGAAGCAAAATAGGTGTCTTTGATAGAGCATAGAATAATAGGACTGGAAGGGACTTTGGGGGTCTTCTAATCCAGCCCCCTGCTCAAGCAGGAGATCTTATACTATTTTGGACAAATGGCTATCCAATCTTTTCTTGAAACCCTCCAGTGGTGGAGAACCCACAACTTCTGGAGGAAAGGAGTTCCACTGATTAATTGTTCTCACTGTCAGGAAATTTCTCCTTAGTTCCAGGTTGCTTCTCTCCTTGTCAAGGTTCCATCCATTGCTTCTTCACCTGCCTTCTGGTGCTTTGGAGAATAGCTTGGCTCCCTCTTCTTTGGGGCAAGACCTGAGATATTGGAACACTGCTATCCTATCACCCTAGTCCTTCTTTTCATTAAACTGGACATACCCAATTCCAGCAACCATTCATAGCTTTAGCCTCCAGTCCCCTAACCTTCCTTGTTGCTCTTCTCTTCACTCTTTTTCTTTGTTGATTTAGCTTCAGCTCAACTCATGTGCTAAGATCAAATTTGACACATCTGAATATACTTATCCCAGAGATGGAACCCAAGAAAAAAAAAGTGAAGCCTCTTGACTGCACAAAAGATTGTGAACATGAAAACAAGTTTTTTCCCCCTCAAAGTGACTGGTCCCTGAAGCAAAAGATTGACACGATTTGAAAAGAAACAGGAGTATTTCATCAAAAGCCATTTACTTGGTATGCTTCAAACTCTATCATAAGGAAATTGCAGAAAGCCTTAATCCAATGTATTTATAAAGTTTAAAAAGAGCCTGAAACAAGAACCGTTATGTATCAATATTTTTTGGGAATTCCCTTCCTAGCACTGAAACTAATATATACACAGCATATTAGTCTCATAATATATTGTTTTGCTCACTCAGCTAATTTGATTCATGTTTCTAAGCTGATTCCTAAAGAAATCTTTGAAAATCCTGGTGCAAATGCATACGTTAAATCAACTAATTCATTTCAGAAACAAGATTCCTCAGAATATGCTCAAAATTGGCTTAAATCCATGTCTGGGGAGTAGATGTACTAAAATGATTTAAAACCAAAACACAGTTAAGGAACTGTTTAGAGACACTGTTGTTTATTCTCAAATAAACATGTTATACAGTAATTGCAATAAGATATTTTTTCTTCTACGAGTCATCAAACCTATGGCTCATGTTATCTAAAGAATCATGCTCTGATCTCACTATAATGGGATTTTGCAGGTGTTTCAATAAATAGTGCTTTTCAGTGTCAATTTTTTTTTAAAAAAAGATAGGAATATTTTACCTATGCTGCTGTCAAGATACTAATTTCCTTTCAGAAAAACTAAATCATTTCTTCCAAGACCCATTTTGTTGCATGCTACAATGGTTTTTTTAGGGGCAAGCATCAGCACAAGACTAACACTGATAATGTTACCTAGTTGGGTAATGAAATGTCTGCAAGAAAACAAGCAAGCTCAGAGAGCACCAAGGACAGTATCAGCTGCTCAGGGCTGCTTTCCAAAGAGGGCAATGGATTATGAAACAGGAGAAAAAGAGTAACAGATCTAAGGTTTTAGGATTAAAGATAGACGAGGGGAGAGGAAAGAGAAGGCAGACTGGAAAAGAGTTCACGCAAGGCAGAATAATACTAAAATATGAACAAGTTAAGTACGATGGAGTCATAACACTCGACTCGGCATTAAGGCAAGAATACTAAGCTTTAAAGTCAGGAGACACAAGTTCTAAGCTTTGATCTCTTTCTTAGGATTTGCAATAATTTCTTCATTTTGACTCCTTTATTGATTCATTATTGTTTTCACTCTGTTATGCCATCAGGCAAGATAGAGACAAAACAAGACGGCCATTATGGGCTCAGAATATCCAGGATCCGATCCCATTGGACTTATGGGAGATAATTTGGATTAGAAATGTTAAACTTACACAAGCTCAAAATTTGAGGGAAAATTTCTATAAAATGTTTTACAGATGGCATTTAGATCCTTAAAAATTATCTTGTATGTATCCAAATTTACAACCCAAATGTTGGAGATGTGGTAATATGGATGCGACATATTTTCATGTTTGGTGGAATTGTAAAAAGTTAAAGGCTTTTTGGATTATGATTTGGTGGAACATTCAAAAGATTTTTAAAAGGAAGATAAAGTTCACCCCTCAATTATTCCTATTGGGTATCTTTGTGGATTTAAATGACAAAGAAACTACTTTAATGTTGAATTTATTAACTGCAGCAAGGTTATTAGTAGCTCGTATTGGAAGAAGGACTCGTTGCCTACTTTAGAAGAATGGATATTTAAAGTTTCTAACTTTGCAGAAGTGGCAAAAATTTCTGCTTATTTGAAGGATCATACACAAGAAAGATATATTATTGTATGGAGAAGATGGATAGATTATATTCAGAAAAAATATGGTACTATAAAGTTTCATTTATTTTATGAGTAAATTTTATAGTAATTGTTGTAGAGATTTGTTTATATGTCTTAATTTAAGGGGAGTTAAAGGTTAAGTATGATGTTTTTTTTCTTTTTTCTTTCTTTTTTCCCCCTTTTTTATTATTGTTAACCTTCTTATTAATAACCCTGTATTCTGCTCTGGGAAGCGAGGGGGGGAGGGTTGAGGGTGGGTGGGTGGGTGAGTGGGTGGGTAATGATAATATAGTTATGGCAAATGCTTGGGCATTTCCCCTATGCTGCGTTCATGTGTGTGAGAGGGATGAGAGGGGAGGAAGGAGTAGGGAGGAAGTAGGATGGTTAGAGGAGATGGGGAGGGGAAGAGAGTAGGAGGGGAGGAGAGAAAGAGGAGGGAAGTAGGGAAGGTTTAGAGAGGGTGGACGCAGCCTCGGGGGAATGGGCAGGCAGTACCAATGGTTAATTGTATTTTGTATGAATAAATGGAAAATAAAAACTTTTTTAATAAAAAAACAAGACGGCCATTAAGTGAGAACTACCTGCAAGAGGGGAGCAAGGTCTTGGGGGCTCCAGCTTTATATCTGCCTTCACCAAACAGCATTTGCTCAATCTACTGCTCCTTGCCCCGATTTGGTCCTCTCTTGTCCATTGATGGAGATGGTGCCTGGTTCAAGATGGGATAGACTCCTAACCTTCTCCTATTAGGGCAGGGGTCCTCAACCTTGGCACCTTTAAGACTTGTGGACTTCAACTCCCAGAATTCCTCAGCCAGCAAAGCTGGCTGAGGAATTCTGGGAGCTGAAGTCCACAAGTCTTAAAGTTGCCATGGTTGAGGACCCCTGTTCTAGGGGATCTCCAGCTGGTTGGCTGGCACAGCTTATACCGCCAGGAGAGAGGGTGGCATAGCCTGGCATTTGACTCTGAACTCTACGCTGCTCCAAAGCCTTATTGTATCCATGACGGATAACACCCTTGCCTGCCCTTTTCCCCCGTGGCCTCCCCAATCCAGCTAGAAACGGAATTCTTTCTCCTCTATTCTAAGCAGCCTTTTAAATCAGTTTTGACTGACTCGCTTTTTCACTGGCTGCTCTTGAAATTTTTGAAAGCTTATGGGATCCATCAAGGACTCCTTCATTTATAGGAGCTCCACATTGGTAGCAGAAGATCTGATCAATTTTGCGAAGAATAAATATCCAGCTTGGTAGCTGGAGCCCTCTAAACACCGAGGGAAGACTCCATAATAGTCCCTCAACATTCATTACCTCTTCAGTGTAAGACGTGAGGCTGCAGAAAGTACATAAAACCAAGTAGGAACTAACAGTCCTGGAACAAAGAAGATTGCATGGGAGATGCACCAATTCAGACAGATGTTATTCCACCATGTCTGTCTGTCTGTCTGTCTGTCTGTCTCTAAAATCTTATCTATCTATCATTGTCTTCTATCTCTATCTGTCTATCTATCTATCTATCTATCTCTATCTATCATCTTATCTATCTCTATCTATCATCTTATCTATCTATCATTATCTTCTATCTCTCTGTCCATCATCTATCTATCTATCTATCTATCTATCTATCTATCTATCTATCTATCTATCTATCATCTATCTATCTATCTATCTATCTATCTATCTATCTATCTATCTATCTATCTCTATCATCTTATCTATCTATCATTATCTTTTATCTCTATCTGTCCATCATCTATCTATCTATCTATCTATCTATCTATCTATCTATCTATCTATCTATTTCTCCTCCTCCTCCTCCTTTTCCTTCTCTGTCTCCCCCTCCCCCTCTTCCTCCTCCAGTTCCAAATTGATTAGCAGCAATAGGCTATTAACAAGACCCCTTCCTCCTCCTCCTCCTCCTCCTCCTCCTCCTCCTCCTCCACCACCATCACCACCACCATCACCACCACCTCCCTATTCTCTTTCTCTCAATTCCAAATTGATTAGCAATAAGCTATTAATAATACATCCTTCTCCTCAGAGAGCATTAAGGACCCTACAGTCCTTCTTCTCCTTCTCCTTCTCCTTCTTCTTCTTCTCCTTCTCCTCCTCCTCTTCCTCTCCTCCTCCATTAAAAAAATCCTTTCTTAACACTTTGGAAAAAGTAAATATAAAGTACAAAGAGGAGGAATATTCCTTTTTATTTAATGTTGTCTCCATGAGTTGTTCAATTTAATAATCCCACGTAGGTCTTGGCACGTTCCGGTGTGTATGACAACTACAGAACTCTGCTTTGTTACGTTTTGGTGCACTTAGCCTGGCCTGGCCAACAGCATCCCCGCACCCGGACACTAATCCCGGGTCTCTGTCAGGCTGATCAAGGGTCAGCCTCTGTTTCTCTTGCCTCCCTCGGGTGGCCCGGAGTCGCCCTCCGTGGTGGTGGCATCTCCCTTAATGGTGTCCTGACAAAAGCCGAATAATCCTCAGGTTGAATTAATCAAAGGTGAAAGGGGGGAATCAGTAAATGTCGTATCCTTTTGCTACTTTCATCAATCCGGCTAACTGAATTTGAGCTAAAGCTTGGTAAATTTTCTGCAAAGGGAAATTAATATGTAACACATCTGAGGCCTGGCGCCGGCCTGCAAAATTGGAAAGGCTGCATTATATCAGAGGGCGATTATTCGCCGAAGCCCAGCTAATCAGATGGGAGCTTCTCTTCATTTTTTCGTCCGGGGTTGTGAATGCGTCGCACTCCGCCACAACCTTGAAACCGATGCACAATCTTTTCAATCTCTCTCTTTCTCTTTCTCTCCGTCCACCTCAGGAATATATCCTATTGCCCACTTCTGCGGCCTGCCTGTGATTGACTCGATTCAATTACCTCAGAAAATACATATTCAGGCCATGAAGATGCTCTGGACAGATGGAAGGAAGGGAAGGGGAAAAACAAAGGAATCTGTACTTATCCAATAATAAGTTTCATTTGGAAGAGGTTTGAAAACAATTCTCCCTCGCATTTGTCCCTGTCAGGTCACATTATCCACAAATGAAGTTTACAAAATATCAATTCACTTTCAATAAAGAGAGGCTGAATCTCAACACATGAGTGTTGAATTTACCAAATCATAATCCTTGAGGGGGCCCTTGGCGGCTTCCACGTATTTTTCCAGTCAGAGGTAATCAAAAGCAGACTGCTGAATACTAATACATTCAATTTCACCCTTTTTGTTCGCATCTGTTCCCTGATAATACTATTTCTCTACACTTTCTGAACACTGGGGATGGCACCGTATGCCGCACAGCCTGGAAAAGAGAGCATCCTTGAACTTAGACAGCTGTATAAAATGGAATATATTCCACATATTTTCTGTTTTAAAAATCTATTTGTAGATTAATAAACAAGAAAAAAAAAGAATCTTGCTAGAACCCATCTTACTGCTCCATAATGCAACGGCTAATTTTCTAAACCAGTATATATTTTGCAACATTGGAGTCTTCCACCATTTTCTTCAAATTTCACTTTCCTTCCACTTTCTTATTTCAGCTTTCTCAAATAGATCCAGCTCTTTCCCCCAGATTAATATGATCCTCTTTAATGGCCAAGTTACCACAAGTCATACCAATGAAGATTGTAAGATGGATCCAGCTGAAGACGTGTTGATCAGGTTCAAGCCAAACCAATATGATGCAGCATAGGAAAGAAAAATCATTATCCTAATTTGAACTGGCCAAAGCACTGTTTGTATCTGTTTCAATCTACTGGGCTTCCAGATTCATTTTAGCATGTTAATATGAAATCAATTCCAAAGATTAGGGGGGCGGAGGCAAAAACATATGAAGAATGATTATAGGAATTGGGTATGTCTGGTTTAATGAAAAGAAGGACGAGGGGTGACAGGATAGCAACCTTCCACTATTTGAGGGACTGCCCCAAAGAAGAGGGAGTCAAGCTATTCTCCAACGCCCCTGAAGGCAGGACAAGAAGCAACAGATGGAAACTCATCAAAGAGAGAAGCAACCAAGAACCAAGGAGAAATTTCCTAATAGTGAGAGCAATCAAGCAATGGAACAGCTTGTCTTCCAAAGTTCTGGATGCTCCATCACTGGAGGTCTTCACGAAGAGACTGGACAACCATTTATCTGAAATGGTATAGAGTTTCCTTCTTGAGCTCGGAGTTGGACCAGAAGACCTCCAAGGTCCCTTCCAGCTCTATTATTTTATGTTCTAAACCATGACTCCAGAAAAGCAAAGGTATCACTTAAAAATAAGTCAGAATGTTATTTATTGATTTTACTTATTCAGACAAGAAGAAGAAGAAGGAGGAGGAGGAGGAGGAGGAGGAGGAGGAGGAGGAGGAGGAGGAGGAGGAGAAGGAGAAGGAGAAGAAGTAGTAGTAGTAGTTAGTCCAACCCCTGCTCAGGCAGGAAACCCTATACCAGTGGTTCTCAACCTGTGGGTCAGGACCCCATTTGGGGTCAAATGACCATTTCACGGGGGTCACCAAACCATGCTGTCCGCCATTTTTCCCTTTTCCCTAGCTGTCCTACTCCCTTTTATTGGTGGCCACACCCACTTGGTCACCACAACATGAGGAACTGTATTATGGGGTCATGGCATTAGAAAGGTTGAGAATCACTGCCCTATACCATTTCAGACAAATTATATAGCCACCCATCTCACTTCCTCTAACCAGCCTATTAAGCCACAACTGAGTTCCCATCATACATTAAGCCAGAGAAGGTTGGTTCCAAATCATAACCAACATACAAAGCCACCACAATCTATGTTGTGTAATGGAAGCCATGTTTTTGCAAAATTATTTGCATAAAATAAGGATGCAGAATGAATCTCTGTTGACTGTTGGATGATACCTGAAGGAACTGTGATGTAAAACACATAAAAGGCATAAATACTGGAAAGCCAGCTTAAATAAAAGTGCAATCTATCTCGCCACAATGAAGAATTCAGTAGGTCCATTCATTTGGTGTCCATTCAAGTGCAAATGTTTGACTGAATTAAGGGCTCATCACTTCTATATATTCTTGTCTTCAGATTGGACTGGACGCCCCTTGAAAGATGGCCCAAGTAGACGTCTCTAGGGAGTAAATGTTTTGTGCATTACCTTGCTTTTGAGCTATGCATTGAACATTGGAAACATCTGATGGGATCAAGGAGAAACCTTTTCAGGCAAGTCAGCGAAGAATATTCTGATGAGGCAGCAATGGAGAGAAATGGAAAGAAGGTTGCATCAAAGCTAAGAGAGAATTGAGGAGCAGAAGAGAAACTCATAAAAAGCATCGTTGAAGAATGAAGAACGTACTGGCAAATTCCAGTCCTGAGACTGGCATGACCAACAATCTATCAATTGATATTATATTCATACCGTGGGCTGTTTAGTAGAAGCTTCAATCTCTGTCCATCAGCAGAGGGTTTAATTTCTTCTCCAGGAAGAGGGGCATGTGAAGGACAGAGACCAGAAGACTGAAGGCAGAGAGCTTCAATCTGAGAGCTGGACAATAGCAATTTGACATGACATACGATCAGTGAATCTATTCTGCAGAGGAAAAGCTAATAACAGGTACAATTTCCAGGTGATGATGAGGGCGATTACTGCAAAACACGACGCCTGGTATTGTGTCATAATTTGTGAGGTGAGGTGGGCTCTTGATGGAGGTGAAAGCTTCCTATAGAAGTGATCTTCAGCTTTTCTTCTGCTGCTCACGGCCTTGTCCGAAGGCAGTTCCTCAAACCACCTCTCTCTTTCACCACTCGTTAGGGAGGATCTCATGAAAGTGAAGTTGTCACTGGCTAGATGACACCATCAGATTTTGTAATAGGACCTCACAGAGGGCAAACTTAGCTGTTGTTAAAAAGAAGGACTTGTTCTGCATTGGACAATTTCCTTGCTTCCAGCACCAGGAGTTGAGATTTTTCAGCCCGTCAAGCTCTGATCAAATTTAATTATGCACCACCGGGTGAGGATTAATGTGGATAGAAGTGCACAGCTGAGTGCACATCCCCAATGAAAGTGTGGTGTTACAGAGAGATGTGTTATCTTATGCGCATTGTGTTACTTTCAGTGGGGTGTCCATTTGAAGGGCTTCGCCTGCCCCATTCAAAGCAGCCCAGTCTCTTGGCAGCAGCTTTCTCCGTGACAGTTAGTGCAAATTGTTTCGGGTCCTGTCACAAGCGCACAAGGAAAACAATTGAACAGAGGGAGACATCTTACAGGTGCGCTATGAAACCCACACTTCTCCTGTCCCTTCAGGGCTCAGCAGTATGGGAAAGGTGGGTCAGAAACAAAAGAAAGCTTTGGCGTCTACAGATGCCTGATGGACCCAGAGCTCTTCATAAAATGCTAAATTCTGTGTCTGGGAGTAAAGTTCAACATCAGATCTGCACCTCCCACAACAACTGCTGTGTTTTCCCCCAGATGAGATGAAGGCAACAAAGAGTCACGGAGGGATACGTTCAAATCACATAAGAGAGAGTAGTTCCTGCATTCATTCATTCATTCATTTCCTAAATGTTTGCATGTGAAGGTTCCCCAGTTAACTTTCCCTTTCTTGTTCCTCCCCTCCCCCACTATTATCTCCCCATTGTCCAGTCACATTCAAAGGAGTTGTTTTGGCAATGTTTGCGGCATCAGCAGGCTAGATGGAGAGCCATTGCGTTCTCCTCCTTGGGGCAATGAGGCGATGTCTCAGGAAGGCGTGATGAGTAGTTTCGATTTCCCTCTTCCCAGCAGCACCTTCCCCTCACAGTTTATGGCAGGCTGGCATCTATAGCAAAGCACGGCTGAAGCTCAGGATGGCAGTTCTGACATCTCCCTCCCTCCCTCCCTCCCTCCCTTCCTTCCTTCCTTCCTTCCTTCCTTCCTTCCTTCCTTCCTTCCTTCCTTCCTTCCTTCCTTCCTTCCTTCCTTCCTTCCTTCCAGGTGGCAGTCTTCTGCTTGAAATCTGTGTTGCTGCCATCACAGACTGCTATTCCCACTTGAGGATATAAAATCTTCTTATTCTCCTAAAAGCCAAGGCTTCCATAGAACTATATTTCCCCAGAGCCATTGGGCCTTGTTTCTGAGTCAATGTTTTAGATTGTGCCCCTTTGTAAAGACCCCTCAAAATGCCCCAAAACAAATGTATTCATAGCCAGAAGTCGTGAAACAAGACGGTGCAAGTGTTTGCCATCAAATCTCCGTGTTGCTCTCATTCCATTATGAAAAAAGCCAAATCCAATCCCATTCAGATTAACGTAGCCCTGCATGAAACAATCTACACTATATTAACCTCATGCTGTTGTAAAAATGGTTTGTCGCTTTGTGAAATTGTTTGGACAAAAAAAAAAAACCAAAAGTAGTCAACATTCCCTATTTACTGTGAAGTATATGTCCAATATTTTGGGAACCAAATCATATTAAAACTATGGTTAATGCAGCCCTTTAGAAAGCGTGTCATTTTAAAATAGTGACATGGGGTGCAGGTGTGTAACTTTGTGGAGATGACAACTGGAAGAATAACCATTCAGTAATGCCTCATTTTCCTTTCTGCATAAGAGACCCCAAAATGCCTAATTGGAAAACAAAGCAAAGATTCTCCATCAGATGAGTTTTAGCTTTCTTAACAAGCTTTCCTTCAGCAAACATTGACACCTAAACGGTGCTTAGGGTCTAATGCTGAAGTGATGAAAAACATGGATAAAATAAGTGTTTCTGAACTATTTTCATATATTTAAACTTGCCTGCTCTTTTTGAAAGCTGGAAGGCACACTGGCTGAGGAATTCTGGGAGTTGAAGTCCACAAGTCATAAAAGGGCCAAGTTTGAAGACCCCTGTCTTAAATCTAACAAACAAAATGGAGGCTGGCTGAGGAATTCTGGGAGTTGAAGTCCACAAGTCATAAAAGGGCCATGTTTGAAGACCCCTGTATTAAAGGCTTCTCTCTACTCTACTGCATTCATAGCTTGCCCTCTCCATGGTCCTGAAGAAACTTTATTAACCCTAATTATCCATGCTGACTAAGTGAGACCAAGCAATCCTGAACCAGCGACATTGTTTCTATAGCTTGGTTTGCTCCTTCCGTATGAGGCTGCATTCCTACAATAAACTGATGAAATGCAGGATAGCTTTTGAAACAGGGCTGCTTCGATTGTGTTTTTTTATTTTATTATTTAGAATAAAACTAGAAGCTTTGTGCCAACTAACTAACATGAGCCATCCCGATCTGAAGTCCTGAGCATGTGCTTTTGATTTATCTAGATCTTGGATCTTGAGCTGGTCTTTTCAGTGGAGGATAGGGACCCTTTGAAGGATTCTGACTTAATCTTGGGCTAAAGGTGTTGTCATTTCTACTAAGTCATAACTTAGTTTGATTAATGCCATGTATGAGCCCAAGGTCTGCAGTATATCCAACATGCTTGCAAAAATTGTGGCTTGTGTGAACCCAGCATAGCACAACATGTCTGAAATTAGTTGATAGATAACTCACCAAATCTTCCAGGTAAGGAAAATTCTAGGAGAGAGAACATAGTTATTAGGAAGGGTCCAATATTGTGACCTGGAACCTTAGTTTCTATGGAATGGAACGGAATGTAGAATAGAATAGAATATAGAATCGAATCGAATTGAATCGAATCGAATCGAATAGAATAGAATAGAATAGAATAGAATAGATGGAATGGAATGGAATAGAATAGAATTCTTTATTGGCCAAGTGTGATTGGACACACAAGGAATTTGTCTCCGGTGCAGAAGCTCTCAGTGTGTATACAAACAACAGGTAATATAATCCTAAAATGCCAATAAGAAAAGATAGTAGAAAAGATGAGAAGGATAGTAGTAATACAGCCCGACTACATGGCTAAATATCCTTAGATGTAAGGCACTGCTGTGGGAATTGTGTGTTCAGCAGAGTGATGGCACAAGGGTCTAGTTCTTTTGGCTTGCACTGAGGGGAGGAGATGAAGCAGTTGATGGCTAGGATGTGAAGGGATCTGTAGATCCTAGATATTGAGTAGGACTCTCTATCAAGGCTTCTCTGAAGGAGGGATGTTGTGCAACACATTGCACAGGGCTATTGTGTAATATTTTGATAGATTTCACCCCCAAGGCCAGGTGGCATCTGAAAAGATGGAGCCTTGAGTATCCAGAGGACAGTGGAGGCCCCTAACTCTGTTTAATCCGTGTTCATTACCTACCTTTGTTCTATTGCGTTTTCTATTGACTGGGGGGTCAATTCAGGAGAGGAAAAAAGCCATTTGTTGATTTTCAATTATTGGCAACAAGAGAGCCATATATTTGAATTCAGATTTCTGTCTGGCCTCAGAGTCACCATAAACGGGGAGGTCTCGGAGTCTCCTAAATTCCCCACATCAAAAACTAAGCCAAATCTCGATACAGACCTTTACGATATAATTTGTACTGATATCTTTTAAAAGAAACTATAATGCCCTTTTGTTTTTCTAAATTGGACATTGTCTGCTTAACTATGAGATTAGGTAGTAAACTGTAGTTTATTGTGCATGAATTAACATTTGTATGGGCCCACAGCTGCAAAGTTTATTTGTAACCTGTTGATTTGTTTTCTTTTTTTAGTTGCTAGTTTAAGGTTTCTGGGTTTTTTTTTTTTTTTTGTCTTGCAAAAACAATAAAAACAAATAAAACGCCTTCCAACGGAGTTATTTTCAAGCAGCCTAGCCTCATTTGCATATAAAGTGCAGTCAATGTGAATTGATCAAAACCAAATTAACAGCAATTGGGTCCAATACTTTTGCTGTTTACACATTATTTTTCTACCTTTAACATATAGATGTATTGAATTCAGCTTAGCAACCTGAGCATGAATGCTTTGGCCTTTAAAAAGAGAAACTTATCTGTAATTAAAATCATGCACAAGTTTTAGTGGGAGCCTGTTTACCGCCCACAAAGGAAGCTATTTTTGAAAATGAATAGATTTCCACGCAGCAGTGAATGTATTTCATTCTGAGTTAAATCCCCTAAAATTATAGTGTCAGATGCTAAAGAATCATCCAGCCACATAAATGTCATCATGCCTGGATTTGGAATTGACTTTAAAAAACCCTGCTTGATTGTTTCTAAAAGTAAGATCGCAACTAAACAGTGCAGTCATCATTCTTAGAGTGGGTGCATTTGTACTCGGTAAAAATAATTTGCTATAACCCAGAGATGAAAAGTAATATGGGTTTTAGAATTAAAACCCAAAGGCAGATATGTTGCCTGGCCTATAAAAATATGATTTATATTGTAGCATTTTCTAATATATGTCTTACTTATTATTCTTCGAAATTCCTGCAGCCTCCTTAACAATTCTTATTCGCTACAGCAGTGATTCTCAAATGTGGTGATGCTGTTGGTCTAACTAAAGTGATGGATAAATTGGTGTGATCCTTTTCAAAATACAACTAAATCATATGCTGTGATTGGCAGATGCCTTTGATAGATAACAAGACCCATGGATTTATCCCTCTCTAAAACCCCACTCTGGAGTTCGTTTACAATTTTGATTGCACAAATTGATTATGGATTTCCTGAGGCTTGAAGGCAGCAAATTTTAAGGATTCCCACTTAGCTTACAGTAGCTTGACCATTTATTTTTGAAATAAAGTGACCTCATCTACTAAGTGGTCATGAATATCCCAGGGCAGGGAATCTACAGTTTGAGAATCTTTCCAGTACAATATTGTCAAGATGTGTTCAAGAAAAAATTGCAACAAGAACTTTGATTTCTGAACCTTAGTACAATCAGTTACAAAGTTGATTTGCACACTGGATAATGTGTTGCATTGTTGAAAGAAAAATCTTCATCAGGGTCCAGTCCAAGCTGGGAATAAACAAAATGGAGACTGCTTTAGAAAGAAGGTTGTGGTTTATTGAAGAGCAGAGACAGACAGAAAGATAGCTCTGGAAAAACTAATCACATATAGTAGGGAGTGGTGGGTTTTTATACCTTCTTGAGCTTTTGTTTGAAGTTGTTCCTGTGACAGGAACTTTGACCTGAGTCTGAGTGTGCCCTTTTGGTATTCTGATGGTGGTGGGTTAATCCTATTATGTCCCAAAGGTCATAGCCTGTTTCTCTAGGACTGTGGCTGATGACTACATCTTGTGTTGGATTTTTTGGTATGAGGGATTGTTGATTCCAGGGATCTTTGTCTTTCTAATCCCATCAGCTCTATGCTTCCAGGTGCCAGTCTTTCTGAAAGGATTATCAAATCTGCATTTCTACAGACCTGGTTTCTGCATGGGGAAGGAAGACTTGGGGCTATTAAGAAAAACTTGGCATGCTTTTCTGCCTTTTTAAGATCCTTTGAGGAAATATAAAATTCTGCCCTTTTTAATATTTTCTTCTCTGGGGGGGTGACTTCCCACAGCATAAATAGAGAGTATTATTTGCAATCAATTGCACAAGTACAAAAACCAAGATACGCCTCTTCTAAAGTTAATTCCAAAGTACAGTTAGAAAATTAAATTTTCAGTCGTTTAGGGTTAGTATTCCTAGAACTCAATTATGAGAATTGAGCAATTTACAGCGGATCCTCAACTCAGAACCAGTCACAAAAGCACCCCACACACACACACACACAAGAGGTTGTAAAATCAGATCAGTTACATAGGTGACGTTAATTTGTCCACACATCTGAGGCTGCTGTGGTTTTGCTCCATTTTATGCTATGTAGTAGAATTTTTCTGAGGAAGAATCGGAAGTTGCCTGGAAGACAAATATTAATTATTAGCTTAGATTTCCTTTGAAAACATGTTCCCTGGGTCCAGATTTTTCTTGCATTATATTTATTATTGTAACAAATAATGAAGAATGCTATTAGGAAAATTCTTCAAGGAACAGTATCAGATTTCTGCCTTGAAGTCTTAACTTGAAGAGTTTCCGAATTTCTAAACACCGCTTGTGTAGAGAAAAGCCTGCTCGAGAAATGTAACCTGCCATTTCCTATGATTGTTTGTGATCATGACATTTTGAAAATGGGCTTCTTTATCATTTCCTAAAGTATTGTTTTAGAGGGTTGTGACAGTGAGAAACGAAAGGGAAGGCAGAAATGTCACCTGTCTTACCTTGACAGGTGAGAATGAAAAATTGGAGAGAAACCTATTTGGAGGGAAGCATTGTGGGCTGTGAACGGTGGACCTATAGATTAAAATTAGGTTCCAGATTGCTGAAATAAAGTGATGCAGTAATCTGAAGCAGAGATTTTTGGAAGTAGGAGAGAAGACCGTTAAAATGTTGGGATCTTTGGCTCTATATAACCTCTTTGTGGTGCCGATAGATGGGAAGCCATCATGCTATCCCATTTTTTTTGTTTGTTTGTTCTTGAGGCAGCTTTTGAAGAGGGCTCCATTAGATATGAGATAAAACATACGAAGAATGGCTGCGGGACTTGGGTTTGGCTAGTCTAAAGAAAAGAAGAAATAGGGGAGACAGGATATTAGTGTTCCAGTATCTGAGAGGCTGTCATAAAGCAGAGGGGGTCACATTATTCACCAAAGCACCAGAGGGAAGGATGAGAAACAACGCATGGAAACTGACCAAAGAGAGAAGCAACCTGGAATTAAGGAGACACTTCCTGACAGTGAGGACAATTAACCAGTGGAAGAGTTGGCCATCAGAAATTGTGGGCACTCTGTCATTGGAGGTTTTTAAGAAGAGACTGGACAGTCACTTGTCTGAGATGGTATAGGTTCTCCTGCTTGAGCAGGGGCATGGACTATAAGACCCGCAAGGTCCCTTCCAGCTGTATTCCATTCCATTCCATTCCATTCCATTCCATTCCATTTCTTATTCTATTCCATTCCATTCTATTCTATTCTATTCTATTCTATTCTATTCTATTCTATTCTATTCTATTCTATTCTATTCTATTCTATTCTATTCTATTCTATTCCATTCCATTCCATTCCATTCCATTCTATTCTATTCTATTCTATTCTATTCTATTCTATTCTATTCTATTCTATTCTATTCTATTCTATTCTATTCTATTCTATTCTATTCTATTCTATTCCATTCCTATTCTATTCATTCTATTCATTTCTTATTCTATTCTATTCTATTCTATTCTATTCTATTCTATTCTATTCTATTCTATTCTATTCTATTCTATTCTATTCTATTCCTATTCTATTCATTCCATTTCTTATTCTATTCTATTCTATTCTATTCTATTCTATTCTATTCTATTCTATTCTATTCCTTAATTCTATTCTATTCTAGATTGACACATCTTATTTTTGGTCCAAACAGAAGGAGGTGGACCAGTGACCAGTGAAACCATGGAAGCCATTTGACATCAACTTGATTTTAGCAAATCTGAAGAAAACTTCCCAGACTTTCTGGAAAGCAACCCAATGTCCAACCATGAACATTGTTCAAGAAAGTTTTTGGGTACTCTCTGGCTATATCCATTTGCAGCTTCAGTTGATTATATTCCTGGGAAAGAATACCAGGCAGAGAAGGATCCAGGCCAAGGCTCACTTATCTTCCCAAGCAAAAAAGAGTAGTAAATTAATTTTTTGTTCTTTAAGTGATATTGACAAGTTTGTAAGTGTAATCACTTCTCAAAGTTGGCACCGAAAGCACCTGAGCTCGTTTCCATGATTTATTGGCAGCAATTTCTATGGCATGCGAGCCCCAGAAAAAGCAATCTAATTAGATCCAGAAATCCTGATCTGAAGATAATTTAGATAATAATTTGTTCTGACTACTGATCTTATAGACACTTAAGGCAGTAATGTTATTTCAAGAATCCTCTTTGAACCATTTTAAGCAGGCTTTTAAGAAGCTATCCAACAATGAAGATTAAACATTAGGTGATTACCGACAAGTAATTAACAATGTCAACGAAACACAGAAACTGAATTAATAATAATTATATCATCAACACGATGATCATCTTGTAGAGAATCCCAGAGAAGAAGAGAGGTTAATTACTCACTGCTGGCAGAACACCACCAAGTCAACCGCAACTATGCCTCGGGATAGTTGTAACTGCCAGGCAGATAATTAATTAACATCATAATTGTAATGCAACCAGCATGAAAATATTGAATTATTACACCACTTCCCTTCTTTTACTTATTACAACACTCTATAACTTTTGGGAACAAATATTGGCAATTTTTTTTACACTATCAGCTACAAAGACTTGCAATAAAGAGGCACCCACCCAGTTTCATCTCGGCTTCCTTTTTCTTTAGGAGTCACTGATTTTTTTTATTGTCTTTTTTCTGTCTTCTCCACCACCCCTCCTTTTTTGGGGAGGGGGCGTCAAGCACCAGGGAAATCAGGAGACCCAGACAGTTTGAATGACCCTAAAGATATGTTGCAAGCTTAAGCTCTATAATAATCTGAACTACTAACAGCCAAGGGAAGTTAGCGGGAGATAAAAGTAGAAGGGATTCAAGGTGGGCTGGAGTTAGATCTCTTGTGAGCGTGAAGGGACTCAAGACTGATGATGCGTTTGACCCCTCCTCCCTCGGGCTCTGCCTGGTCATCTCCTATAAATGGAGGGGGGGGGTTATGGAAGCCATGGGTTCAAGGTTTTTGATATATGGGTGTTTAAGATTGTACACATTAATGGAAGTGGATTTGAACTTCTGATCACTGAATTTAATGGATTGGGAGAGGTTCCTGAGCAAGGAGAGGAAACAGAAAGTGAAGGGAATATTCCTAAACTGGCAGTCTTTACACCAGGAAGCAAAGACTTAGTTCCTCAACAGGAGGAGAACAAGGTTCTGAATCATGTGGATGAAGATTCTCAATCATCCAGGTAGAGTTGTCTGAAGGTGGAGTCATTGCAACTGGACTAATTTTGTTGTTAGTTTGGAAGACATTTCGCCACCCATCCAGGTAGCTTCTTCAGTCAGAGCAAGCCAGTTAGGCAGAGAGTCATTGGAAAATATCAACTCTCTTCCTTAACATGTCTTGCAATAAATATGTCCATGAAGATTCTCAATCATCCAGGTAGAGCTGCCTGGATGGGAGACAAAATGTCTCTCAAATAACAACAAAATTAGTCCTGTTACAATGATTCAACCTTCAGACAACATCAGCCAATTGTCAGATAAGGGTTTGAATCTTAGACCTTTCCTGGACCATGGTTGTTTTAATAGAAGCTGGTACCTTTCTTTAGACATTGGTGTTTCTCTTCTTTCTTCAAGCTATCCTTGAATGGTCTTCTCCAAAAAATTATGAGTTTCAGGGCCACACAAGGATTGTTCCCAGCTTTACCCATAAGTGTCTCCTTCTCCCTCATTCTGAATCCTCAGATGCCTTTCTGACTTTACCTTGTGTGTGTCACCTCAGGTTTACTTAACTTTTAAATGGTCTTCTCAAATCCTCCATTTCTTTAATTTTTCCTTTTCCTTATGGATTGATACGTCTATGGAAATTCTCAATCATCCAGGTCATGGTTGTCCCAAAGGGGCTTTTCCAACTTCATTGATGTTTTCCTTCTTCTTCTTGAAAACATTTTGCGTCCCATCCAAGAAGCCTATTCAGTTCTTCAGTTATGGATTGATAGTATCACCTTGTTTTCTAGCGCACAAGGAGATAGCCCTGGTTTTCTGTTTAAGTTTGCACTCAATATTCATTCCATTGTTACTTCTGCATTTAAAAAGTGTGATTCTCTCTACTATGGCTCCTAATAGTAGTAGCAAGGAGTAGTAAGAGCAGTAGAAGAAAAGGGCTATTTTAACATGCTGTCCCGTTTACATTGAATGGATGGGGTATTAGATACAAATCTTTAGAACTGTACATTGCTAGGACCCAATTTGTCAGATTAATTCCAAATAAAAATCAGGAGATGGCCTATTGGAGAGCACAACCTCTGAAGGTTTTGTCCCTTTCCATGAAGAAAAGAATTCACCAAAATGCAATCCCCAGATAATTAAAATTAGAATGCTCTAGATGGCTCCCAGATTGCTCATTTTAAATAATGAATTGAAAGTCTAATAGGAAAACTCATAATACCGGCCCTCTTAGCATTAACAATTACCATGATTAACAATGATACTCACAACTCATTTTTCATGAAAGACTATGGGCAGAGATAAGCTTGTTTATATAGACTAGCTCTTGAACCAGGGAGCCATTTATCACCTTGAAAGCTACGAAAGGACAGAGCAGCACCCAGCAATTAAAACTTACAAAGTGACCTTGTGACAATTAAAGACCTCGCCTCCTGTGAAGCAACAGCAGAGCCATTGTTTCTAAATCAATTAGAAATGGAAAGATAATTTGTTGGTTTTCTTACTGTAAATCGTATCTCGTCACCTAATGGCAAACTGAACACTTCCTCCAAATGCATTATGAGAAACGCTAATAAACATTTTCTTGGGGACAGACTAAGATTTTCAGGTTGACATTTTTAAAACAAGGAGAACAAAAGATCAGTACACAGAGACTAGTACAAGCTCTGCTTCTGAACCAGTTTTTATAAGCCAAATCCTTCCGGGTCTTTCAGGAAGCCGAGCGAGGTCTCCAAGACAGGGCAAGGACGTTCTAAGTCACAGTGTTTCTCAACCTTGACCATTTTAAGGCATGTGGACTTCAACTTCCAGAATTCCACAGCCAGCACTGCTGGCTGTGGAATTCTGGGAGTTGAAGTCCACATGCCTTAAAATGGTCAAGGTTGAGAAACACTGTTCTAAGAAGTTTGCTCCTCTCAGAGAAGTTTCAGGATGCCATAGTTAAGCTCTGGCTCCTTCAGGTTCCATGGTTTATATCAAAACTGCAGAAATATGTACTCGGTGTCACCTGTGAGTCTTATGTCAGACTAAATGCTGCACCTCAAGTCATGGTTAGATATACGACTGTCTTCTGGAGAAGACAAGCTCATAAGAAGGTCTCAAAGGTGCTTCTTAAAAGGCAACTTCTCATCCAACAAGTTGTTATTATTGTTGTTCTTGTTGTTAAAGTATGTATAGTCAAGGCCATGGTTTTCCCAGTTGCAATGTAGGGCTGTGAAGTTGGACCCTAAGAAAGGCTGAGCGCCAAAGAATGGAGGCCTTTGAACTCTGGTGCTGGAGAAGACTCCTGCGAGTCCCCTGGACTGCAAGGCGATCCAACCGGTCAGTCCTGGAGGAGATCAACCCGACTGCTCCTTAGAAGGCCAGATCCTGAAGTTGAAACTCAAGGACTCTGGCCACCTAACGAGAAGGAAGGACTCCCTGGAGAAGAGCCTGATGCTGGGAAAGATGGAGGGCAAAGAGAAAAAGGGGACGACAGAAAAGGAGGGGGCTGGATGGAGTCCCTGAAGCAGGAGGCGTGAGCTTAAAGGGACTCCAGAAGATGGTAGAGGACAGGAAGGCCTGGAGGAACATTGTCTGTGGGGTCGTGATGGGTTGGAAATGACTTTGCAACTAACAACAACAACAAATTATTATTGTTGTTATTATTATTATTATTATTATTATTATTATTATTATTATTATTATCTCAGAACTGAAAAATCTTCTTGAACTAGTTTCCAGTTGGCATCCAAGTGCAACACATACCCACAGATACAGACACAAAAGGGTTTCTTCAAGTTTCTGGTTTTCTATAATCTCCCAAGGCTTGAAATGGACACCTAACATTAGGACCGTCATTAAAAAGGCACAACAAAGAGTGTTCTTCCTGCGTCAACTCAGAAAGCTCAGATCGCCCAAGGAGCTGCTGATACAGTTCTACAGAAGTATTATTGAGGAGTTTGTCATTTATATCCCTATAACTCTCTGGTTTGCTAGAGCCACTAAACAGGACAGACAGAGACTTCAGCGGAGAGCTAGGACTGCAGAAAAACACAATTGCAACCAGCCTGCCTTCCATTGAGGATACTCTATACAGCATGAGCCAGAAAGAGGGCCGAGAAAATCTCTACAGACCCCATCACATCCTAGACATCAGTTTCAACTTCTCCCCTCAGGACCCTGCATACCAAAATAATTAGGCACAAAGACACACCCACCCACCCACCCACCCACACACACACACACATACACACACACCATGCCATCATTCTGCTAAACACATATATGTCTACGCATGTCTCACCCTGTGGCAGGACTGTATTACCATTATCCTTCTCATCTTTCCTATACCTACTCCTGTTGGTATCTTATGACATCACTTTGATGGTTGTGTCTTATGATTTATGACTGTATCTTATAATTTATGAGTTATCATTTTGTTGCTTGTGTGTACACTGAGAGCTTATGCACCATAGGCAAATTCCTTGAGTGTCACACTTGACCAATATAGAATATTCTATTCTGTTCTATTCTCTCCTGTTCTACTCTACTCTACTCTATTCTACTCTACTCTACTCTACTCTACTCTACTCTACTCTACTCTACTCTACTCTACTCTACTCTACTCTACTGTGTTCTATTCCATTCCATTCCATTCCTACTCTACTCTACTCTACTCTACTCTACTCTACTCTACTCTACTCTACTCCACTCCACTCCACTCCACTCCACTCCACTCCACTCCACTTCATTCCTATTCTATTCTATTCTATTCTATTCTATTCTATTCTATTCTATTCTATTCTATTCTATTCTATTCTATTCATCTTTCATTGCACAGGGGCTGCCTGTCTGGAGGCCTCTCTGTCCATCTTCTTCAGGCTGAGAGAGTTGGCCTGCTCCTGGCTTTGTTGATTGAACCAGGTCATCCAGTTAGGCCAAGGAAGTGGATTCCTTCTGTGGCTGCACTAACTTTGGAAACAGCATCCTTCTAAAGATCCACATGACCTATCCTGACCTCATTAAAACACTTTTTTTTTTTTTTTTTTGCTCTCCAGGGCCCAAGCAGCAATAGAATTATGCACCTACGGCTGGATGCTTTTATTTCCTTGCAAAAGTGCATCCTTATTTCCCTTTTACTGTAGCATTTGGGTCCAGTTTTCCTTGTGGTGAGCCATTCAGAATTATCCCAAAGCTGGCTGGCCCAATAAATTTTATGTAAGCATCTCAGTAACTCTATAATGGAGTAGCAACATATGGGGGGAAAAATCCCAACTGCATCTGCCATTAAACGGGATGGGGATGACCACGACGTTTAATTAAATTAATTCAATTAAATGGGACAAGGATGGAGGTGGGGGATGGGTCATGATAAGAGCTAACATGGGAGAGGCAATCATCAGAGCTGGCGATTTGATGCCTTTCATGCTTTTGGGAGATAAGATTGGAATATAGATATCGCATGTCTCACTCCTGATACAAATGTGCATAAAGTAGAGTATTATTTCACAAAAAAGGCATGGCCCTTTCAAGAACGCTGCTTTGTTGCTAAACTTTACTGTGTAAGGGAAGGAAGAAATTGTTTTAATTTCTCAGTCTTTCGGCGGAGATCAAATGTAGCCGGATAATCATGTGCGTTATCAAAGGAAACTAAAAGATCAGCACATCACCACTGTTGTTGTTGTTATTATTATTATTATTATTATTATTATTATTATTATTTCAAGCATGGATAGAAAACCGTAAACCCCAAATCAGCTTCTCAGAGACCCTGCTTAAGAGCAGCTCATATTTACGGGAGCGTGATCGCTTTAATTCCAACGTTGGAATTGTCTGCGTTTATTAATCAAACTAATTTACTATTCAATTAAAAACGGAATTAGAAAAAATGCCGTTATACCATCTGAGAGTCAAGCTAACACATGGCTTTCTCAGCTAATAAAAGCCTACGAAAGATCAGGTAAGCCCTACCTAACCAGGGTTTTAAATGATTTTCTCTATTTGGGGATTTTTTTTTTTTTTTAAAAAATTGATTTAAAAACGTGGTTGTAGCTGTGGCAAATGCAGAATTATATTCAGGAGAAAAACCTGTGAAGTGTGACAAATCAGGAAACCCAGGCAGTTCAAACAAATATAAAAATGTATTGCAAGCTTAAGCTCTCGACAAGAATCGGAACTACTAATGGTTAAAGCATGATTGGCGGGAAATAAGTCAATGGAATTCAAGGTGGCTGGACTGAGATCCCTTATGGGCACGAAGGACTCAAGACAGATGACGCATTTGTCTCCTCCCTCCCACAAAGCCTCTGCCTTATCCACAACTTTCTCCACAACTTTCCAATTTAAGTACCAATAGAAGAGAAATTAGAACATCTTGTCCCTTGGAAGACACACCAATATTGTATGGATCTAGAATTCATTTGGACTCTTTCTACTTTATGGGTTCTTGTTTGATGTCATAATTATGTTCACCATAAAAAGAACGCAGCATACATTCGCATTTCTTTCGGTCTCATACATTCACCAAATCTAGGCTGCTATCACGTGCATGGTGACATAATTGCACACATATGCAGTTTGCATGATGACATCGTGATGAAATAACGTCACTGCCCTCTCTGTGCAATGTTAGTCAGGCATTGCTAGACTTCAGGCTTCTTGTGTGCTGAACATCGCTCAGCATTGTTGCTGGGTTGACCGCATCTATTCTGTGGTGTCCCTATTTTCTTATGGACCTGAATTGTGTAGATTATTAGAAAAGTTAATATTGGTCACAGATGGCAATCTGTAACCCAAAGTCGCTGTGATAACAGAGTAAAATAAGAAAACAATGAGCATATGTCAAATTAACATAAAGATAATTTTGTTGGCTATAAGAAAACAAAATTAAAATTGATATCAACACAATGGCTTTATTGGACCAACCAAACATTCACAAAATCCTAAAGTAGTTTTCAGGTTCTCCAAAATTCTTCACCGGGTTGCAACGCAACAGTTGTGGAGAGGAAATACAGATCTGTAATTAGAATATTTTTAGATTAGGTTTGTGTTGTCCTGCCTCAATTCTCCGAATGGGATAGGAGGGACCAGGCAATATCATTTAAAATCTTTCTGTAATTTCCCACTGGGCCTTCCCTCTTCTGTCTGTTTGTCTGTCTGTCCGTCGGTCCACCCATCCATCATGCATCCATCCATCCATTCCTCCTCCATCTATTGAGGACGAACAGATACAACTGAACGTATCCTTGGCCAGCATCTCCAAATAGAATGTGAGAATGTGGGGTTGCAGATTTCTAGGCTTCTGGTAACCCAAGAGGTTTCTGATGGCAGCCCAGATTGTCAAAGTGGCTCTGGAATGACAAAACAACAAACTGACAATTCAACTGTCAGAACTGAAGAAGCTTCTTGGATGAGAAGCGAAACGTCTTCAGGGGAAAAACAAAGAAAGTCCAGTTGCCTTTTGAAAATGCACCTTTGGGACAACCAGGACCTGGTGGATGGAGAATCTCCATGGACATACAATTCAACACTTACCCAATTACTTAAGAAAGCATCCTGGTAGAATATAATGGAGAGAAAGTAGATTGTAAAATAGATGTTAATAAAACTGGATATAATTTAAATAATATTTTAAAAAAATAGAAGCAAAATTAATTAGTTTACTTCCAATATTTTGGAAGTAAAAGAAAAAAAACCCAATGACAATTATATAAAAATAACCATGGGTCCACCAGTAGCAGTAATGCTGATTCTTTTCAACTTTTTATTTGCTGGGCATTCAGCTGAAATGTTCTAGATCCAAAGACGCTCCTTGAATTTCTACCTGAATCTGAAAACTTTTTGACATGGACAATAGATTCATCCCTTTCTCTGCTGTTTATTTTTTCACCTGTTTTCTTTCTTTGGAATAATTTATTTATTTTTTTTTTAAGAAAAAAGTAACACGGAGCAATCCGATTGGATGCTCAGCGGCAATCCGATTGGAAGACCATATCCATTGAGCATTCCACCCATGTTAATTTCTAATTTAAAACCTTAGCCAAAGTACAACAGATTTCTGACATATAAATATTAAAAATTAAATTTCCTGAGTTCATTATCGGATAATTAGAGCCGAATAACATCTTCACCGGGAGACAAACCCCACGCAAAGCAAGTCAGTTCCATTTAAGATTCCATTAGAAAAAGTGTTTGAGCTCATCTGTAATGGACCATAAAATTTAATTTGGAAATGATATTACCCAAATGATGAAATGATACCAGTCACAAAGGGACGTGTAGCCGGCCTCATCTTTTCATTTGGGCTGATGTCCTTCTATTGATTGTGTGGAATTAAAAAGGAAATACTTAATTTTGCCCTGAATAACACATGTCGGCTTTTTTTTCTGACTTCCTTTTCTCCGGATTCTTTTCAGACTTTAAAAGTCAGAATTGACCAGAGAAGCTCCGTGTAATTACAAAGATTCCCTTATCTGAGTCTATTTGCTGAAGTCATCCTAAGGGCCCTGTAATCCATTGCCTGTCTCATATCTCATTTACATTGGCGGTAATCCCTATCCTCTATCAGCGTTTAGGTAATGACTTTGGATTAAATTGCATTTCTTGTAATTCTTTACTTTGAAAATCTCAACAACATCTCAGAAAGGGCTCCCTGAATAGGCCTGTCACCGGCCCGGCTGATGCTCAAAAACGGAGGCCGGAAGAGTGAAATTAGCTTTCCTTGTCACCGGCTTGAAATGCCGTAACACCCTTTCTGAGTTGCGTTGTGGTAACTCGCTTCGAATACGGGGGGACTCCTTGGCTTACGACCACTGCGGACTTCAACATTTTCTGTGGCTCAGCGAGACATTTGTTGAGTGAGTTTTGGCCCATTTTACAACCGTCCTTGGCACAACTGCTGGGTGAATCGCTTCAGCTGCTAAGCTAGTGACCCTGTGGTTAAGGAAATCTGATTTCCCTCCATTGACGTTGCTTGTCAGAAGGTCGCAAAGCGGATCACGAGACCCCCGGGGCATGCTGCAACCGTCATAAATATGAGTCAGTTGAATTTTGAACACTATTCTATTCCATTCCATTCCATTCTATTTTATTCTATTCCTATTCTTCTTCCATTCTATTCCTATTCTTCTTCCATTCTATTCTATTCTATTCTATTCTATTCTATTCTATTCTATTCTTCTTCCATTCCATTCCATTCCATTCCGTTCCATTCCATTCCATGCCATGCCATGCTATGCTATGCTATGCTATTCTATTCCATTCCATTCTATTCTATTCTTCTTCCATTCCATGCCATGCCATGCCATGCCATGCCATGCCATGCCATGCCATGCCATGCCATGCCATTCCATTCCATTCCATTCCATTCCATTCTATTCTATTCTATTCTATTCTATTCTATTCTATTCTATTCTATTCTGTTCTGTTCTATTCCATTCCATTCCATTCTATTCCTATTCTTCTTCCATTCCATTCCATTCCAGTCCAGTCTAGTCTAGTCTAGTCTAGTCCAGTCAAATCCATTCCATTCTAAAGGTTGGAATCCCAGGGAGTGAGTGTGAGAGTCTCAGATCACATTTGGCAAAGGCCGAGCAAAATAATTTGTGTTTAAAATGTGTTGAAAAGGAAATTTTGGCTTTCTTAGGTTGTGCAAGACTCTTATGGATGTCACCAGGAACAAGGGAGACTCTTTCTCCAGAAAAGTTGGTTCTTTGTCCTGACCCCCATCTTTCCCCACATGCCCCCCCCCCAAAAGCTTCCTGACAGGGGCCTTGCCAGACCAGTCTTGTTGAGGGACTGAAAGAAAACCAGGCTCAGCCATTTTGAAATCAGAAAGTTTTCATCCTGTTTGGAATGTGTTCACGGCTCTGCAATATAAAATAATTCTAATATAATTCTATTCCACACCACTATGTTCAGAAATGGTACGAAATGAGAAAATATGTTTGTATATTGCGTTTCTATTTTTATAAACTGCCCAGAGCCACTGAGAAGGAGTGGGCAGCCATACACATTTTCTTACATGAATAAATAATCTTTGCATTAACAGAGTAACAGAATAACAGAGTTGGAAGGGATCTTGGAGGTCTTCTAGTCCAACCTCCTGCTCAATCAGGAGATCCTATTCCATTTTAGACAAATTGTTGTCCAGTCTCTTCTTAAAAGCCTCCAGTGTTAGAGCATCCACAACTCCAGGAGAGAGCAGAATAACAGAAGGGACCTTGGAGGTCTTCTAGTCCAACCCCCTGCTCAATCAGGAGATCCTATACCATTTCAGACAAATGGCTGTCCAATCTCTTCTTGGAAAACCTCCAGTGTTGGAGCACCCACAACTTCTGGAGGCAAGTCGTTCCACTGGTTAATTGTCCTCACTGTCAGGAACAAGCAACCAGTGAAACAACTTGCCTTCAGGAGTTGTGAGCGCTCCAACAACTTCTACAACAACCCATTGACAATGACAATTGACAATTTTCATGGACAACGGGTCAAACAAAGACTGGAACTTCAGTTACAAAGAATTTTTGTTAGTTGAAAAAAGCTCAAATTCATACTCCTCAAAGTAAAAATTCAGGAATGAAAAACACGAACCGTTTTTAAAGTTCACCTCTCTTAACGCGCACATTTTTAATATTTGGTTATATTACAGGGGTTCTCGCACGTTTTTAATACTTGATTACACTAGAGAGGCTGGTCATTCACAGTCTTGGGGCATAATTACAAAGCCTCTTGCTGTCACTCTTTAGAATAGGAGGAAAATTAATTCTTGTACAATGCACGCTGCATAAACCAGAGAAAGTTGACCCTATCTATTTACATACAGTATGAGGCTCTACTATCACCTTCCCAGCAGCAAACAGCTTCTCTTATCTTGAAATAGCCCTCATTTGTTATTTCTCTCTGAAAACCCCCACCCCTCTTTATTTCCACAATTTCTTGTAATAATAGACTTGGCCCTAATGAAACCTGCATTATGAGAAGGTTATAGTCCTGCCCCACAGACAATTAATCCGGTGCTCCCTTATTATTACATATGTAATTGTATAATTGATTTTAAAACTTACTTTGGTGACCCCCAAAGCGTAAAGTATGTAGCTCATTAAAGGAAAGAAATAAAATTAATATCTCTATTTCGAAGATGGTGGAGGAAAATGACAAAAGGGAATGCTGTTGCATGTTTAAGCACATATGGAGGAAGGAACAGAGTTATGGCTTTGGATTGCAGTGTTTCTCACTCATAGCCATCCCTGGTGGCATTGTTAGATTGTGTTGGGAGTGCTACAAAATAGTTTTGGCCAAACATTGAGGACTGAGGGCTCTAGAAATGCCAGGAAAAAAGTCAACCGACCATTTCCATCCCATAGAAACAGAATGCAGTCTCTCGTTTATTTAGATTATTTCCACCTATGTACATAAAGGTATCAAGATACTTGGAAAGCTACTAAAACTAAGGAGAAATTTCCTGACACTGAGAACAATTCGTCAGTGGAATAGTTTATCTCCTGGAGTTGTGGGTGCTCCATCTCTGGAAGCTTTTGAGAAGAGACTGGATAGCCATTTGTCTGGAATGGTGTTAGGTTTCCTGCTTGAGTAGGAGGTTGGACTAGAAGACCTTCAAAATCCCTTCCAACCCAATTATTCTGTGTTGTATGTTCTAAGAACTTTCTTGGGCTCTTCCACTTTCCCTAGAATAATCATGTTGTTGCCACCACACAAGTCTTTACCCCAAGTCTTTCATCCTAAAGAAAGAAAAAATACCAGCAGGATCCTGGAATTCATCCCTGCCTGTGGAACTGAGAACACAGCAGTGAAAGAGAAAAATTAATCAATGGAAGAACATGCCTCCAAGAATTATGGGTAGTCCATCACTGGAGGTTCTCAAGAAAAGATTGGACAACTGTTTGACCGAGATGGAATAAGGTCTCCTGTGAGGGTGAAGGTGCGTTTTCCGAGCTTGTGGGTTGGTTTCTGAACATTACCAGGCTAGCTAACATCAACATCTTCAGAAGAACAGTGTCCGTGTTCTTCTGTTTATAAGGGCTTCCAGTGTGGGTGTGTTTAAGTGAGGGTCTTGTGATGGGTCAGATGTGAGTCACCAGGGAGAGGCTTGTGATGGATCTTGTGATGGGGAGGTCACATCAGGTCAGGGTTATGGGGAGGTCTACTGCTGGTGGGAGGGGAGAGGGGTTGTGTGGGATGGTTGAGGGTCAATGTGGTCTCCTCTTTTGAGCAGGGGCCTGGACTAGAAGACCTCTAAGGTCCCTTCCAGACCTAGCATTCCATGTTGTATGTGCTAAGAACTGGCTCATACTTTGGCGTAAACCAGTGTTTCCCAAACTTGACAATTTTAAGGCATGTGGACTTCAACTCCCAGAATTCCACAGCCAGCAATGCTGGCTGTGGAATTCTGGGAGTTGAAGTCCACATGCCTTAAAATTGTCAAGTTTGGGAAACACTGGCGTAAACAATATCCCGCTGCTAGAACTGTAAACTTTAGATAAATAAAATAGAAAACGGAATTCTCTACCACAGAGTTCACCAGAGATGTAGATTTAATCTGTAGCTTCCTATAGTGGAAGCTTTGACGATCTCTTTCTCCATGAGGGAGGGGAGAAGGCTACTTGGAGCACAGAGAAATGGGCTATATCTGGGGGGGAGAGGCTGGGGGGCTGCAAATTTATTCTGTGTTTCTTCAGCCTTTTTTATTCAACTTGACAGATACAAAATTCTATCAGGGAAATTCTGGTGGGCCGTTGGGGGACTCGCACTTGTCTTAATTATGAGGTGGCCAAAGGTGTACATGTGTGCATTTCCTGGTTTTCGTTGCACAATTATCTGTCTCGCAATCTGAAGCCTCCTGGGCTTTGCATGCTTCGGTGGGGTGGGGGGACATGAAGAGGTTCCTCCTCCCATGGAGATTTTTCAGATCAGGAAAGGGGAGGCCGCTGTGGGGGCTGCCAAGCGATGGGCTGTTTTGTATAATAGAAAGAAAAAGGCAACCTTGAATCCTGGAAGAAACCAGGCTGAGAAGAATTCCAGACCAGTTTAAAAGGATTGGAGAACAAATCTCTTTTGTAGAGAAAGAAAATTTGGAGAAATCAGAGAAAAGACCGCAAGGACACATCGTTTGCCCTCAAAGAGGACAATCACCCCTCCGTTGACAAAGAACTGATTGAGGCTGTCACAATGGCATCATCCTGCTTCTCCCTAATTAACCCTCTATCATATTTTGTGAGCAGGTGCAATCTCAAGAAAACTCAGGTTTGTTTCCTTAAAAGAGTCCCTGGAAGTCAAAAACGGGGAGGTAAAGCGTTCACATTTGATTCGGGATCATTCAGAGTTAGGATCTTGCAAAGAAGAGCTGTAGTAGACTTGCCAAGTTGGCTGATCTTCGGATTTGTTTGCTTGTTGTGCTTGTCATTTTAAGCATGTCATTTTGCTTGTGTTCCTCTATAATGTTCCTCCATTACAAGGGTGCAAATAGCTTCTTGCCACAAGCAGGCAACTCTTTTGAAAAGGGGCCACTACTAATTCACACACTCTCATAATGCTAGAAGCCATTGGTGGCTTTGAAGGTTACATGGGGGGTCTAATTTGGCAGTTTTTCTGAGCGCACAGCGCTTACGCCCTTTAGCTGTTGGTTTGACCCACCAATTTACCATGCAGATGGTCCTCATTCAGTGACCATTTGCAATTAAGACAGTGATGAAAATTTTACAACCCAGCTTCATATTTATGACCTTTCCAGGTTTGTAACTAAGAAACTGGAAAGATTTCTACTTCTAGTTACAGAAATTAGAGTTTAATGTTTAATGGAGAATCTCCGTAGACAATCCTAAGTAAATGAGCATGATTCAACTAGGATTATGATGGACAGGGATGTAGGAGGAAAGGGATATAGGAGACTTTGGCCATGCTAAAGGAAATGGTTGTTGCAAAACAAGGCCCACAATGTTTGTTTTGGTCAGATCATAGTTAGAGTTGGGATCAGATTATTGATGTCGATCCCCATCACACGGCAGAATGGCATTCATAAGAAAAATAGCAGCTTTCCCATGTTCTAAGTTTAAGCAAGTCACTCTTCAGAGAGTTACTGATGATCAGAAAGGCTTTTCAAATGGACATGCCCATACCAAATTGGATTTTGAGATAAGTGAAAGAAAAGGCAGTTGTGTAATTTGCACACAAAGTGGTCAGAATTGATCGAAAACAAACCTTTAACTTTCCAACTGGTTTAAACAGGGGAAAGACCACTGGATAATTACATCATTTAGCACATTGATTGTGGAAAAGTCAATTCTAATGATTTCAGAAATGGAAGGCTTTGTGCTCTGCTCATTTTTAAGGAAAGGGTTTTATTTAACTTGCAGTCATAAATGGAGGAGTTTTAAAACGGAAGGAAAAGAAGAAAACAAAAGTTTCCTGACTCTAACAAGCTGTATTTCACTAAAGAAAAGCCCAACTGAATCAATGGGGCATCATGAAAGGAACCACTTATCTCTTTTTATAAGTCAACAAAACTAAAATTAAGTAAGTAAACGGGGTGGTTTGGTTTTTTTTTTTTGCATATTTAAACTGCCTGTGAAGCTGAGTGGGTCATTTTCATCCTTTCAAAACATATTCAACAGAATTAAAGAGAGCTGGTGTGGATTTCAACCTCAATTGGGAAGTCCTCATTCTGGACAGAAAGGGCCACTGGTTTGAAAGAGGGGTCAAAGAGGGTATCTATGTCAAAACTGAACACCCCTCCCTCAACAGAGGGGAGGGATACCACAATATCTCAGGGGCTGCCATAAAGAAGAGGGAATCAAGCTATTCTCCAAAGCACCTGAAGGCAGGACAAGAAGCAACAGATGGAAACTCATCAAGGAGAGAAGCAACCTGGAACTAAGGAGAAACTTCCTGACAGTGAATTGCCTTCAGTGCCTTGGTAAGGCCACACTTGGAATACTGCATCCAGTTTTGGTCACCACGATGTAAAAAAGATGTTGAGACTCTAGAAAGAGCACAGAGGAGAGCAACAAAGATGATTAGGGGACTGGAGGCTAAAACATACAAGGAACGGTTGCTGGAATTGGGGATGTCTAGTTTAATGAAGAGAAGGACAAGGGGGGACATGATAGCAGTGTTCCAATCTCTCAGGGGCTGCCATAAAGAAGAGGGAGTCAAGCTATTCTCCAAAGCACCTGAAGGCAGGACAAGAAGCAACATGAAACTCATCAAGGAGAGAAGCAACCTAGAACTAAGGAGAAACTTCCTGACAGTGAGAACAATTAACCAGTGGAACAGCCTGCCTCCAGAAGCAGTAAATGCTCCAACACTGGAAGTTTTTAAGAAGAGACTGGACAGCCATTTGTCCGAAATGGTGTAGGGTTTCCTGCCTGAGCAGGGGGTTGGACTAGATGACCTCCAAGGTCCCTTCCAACTTTACTACTATTACTATTACCACCCATCTCCTGTCTACAACACAGTCCTTTCAGCACTTCCAAGAAGGCTCCACACCCAATTGCACTATTCAGATGATCTATGAATCATGGTTAAGATGAAAAGGGACAGAGAAAATGCAATTTGGGTAGAAAGAAGCCATCTCGTCCATGGGCAAAGAAGACGCCAAGCAAGGCCTCCCAGCACATTGACTGGAATAAAAACCATAAAAGGAGGGAATGATGGAAGGGCAGTTCAGAGTCTTGTATGAGCAATAGTGATCTATCATAGAGTGGAATCGCTATGGGCATCAGTGTTCAAGAAACATTATAAATGCTTTGGGGAGGCTGAAAAACGCAGGCTGCAGTCTATTAGTGTGACTGATGTAACTGGAGAAATATTAAAATATGGTTGGCTTCGGAAATGGCTGTGTGGCTGGTTTGATGGATGTGTGAAGGTTGTATCTGTGCCCAACAATCAGAAACTTGCTGTTATTTGTCACCTACACAAAGGTAGAAAGAGTAACAGAGAATGCAAAACTCACAGAGAATTACTGTGGATAAGTTCCTGGGAAGAATTCTAAAAGAATGTTGATCAAAAGTGTTTTGGAGGTAATCATTAATAAATGGATGAGGAGTATCATGCAGTGCAGGTTTTAGATTTGCCAAAAATATTTTTGAACTTCAGAAGATCACTGAGAAGTGTAGGACTGTAAGAAAGAAGCAGCACTGTACATCCACTGTGACTTTAAAAAGTGTGTGATGAAGCAAATAGACTGCAATTGTGGGATATTTTGTGCAAATGTGCAGTTGATTGCTGAATGTGATAAGAGCAGAAAATAAACCACAAGCAAGAATAAATGAATTGCTTACCAAATAATTCAACATTCAGGAACAAGTAAGACAAGCATATACGGTGTGGGTGCTTAATATATTTGTGGATAAATTAATTAAAGACTTGTGGTGATGATAGAGCTATATTGATTAGAGATATGAGTGTATGCCTATCTTTTTTTTTAAAAAAAGTGATGCAGCGATCTTTGATGAGAATCTGATTTGCAGCCAGCGTTAGACACACCGTGCAGTGAGTAATATGGAACTGAAAATTAAGGTATCAAAGATCAAGATAGTTGAGTTTGACAAGAAAGTAGAGAATAATCAAATGTGAACGGCCAAAATCTAAGCAAGCAAATTATTATCTTGTGTGTTTTGGTAGAATGCTTCCCCCAAATGGAAAAAAGGTTGGAGAAGTTTGAAAAGGCACAAAATGTTTTATAAAAAAGATAGTGGATTTCACTTGGAGAGTTATGAAGAATCCAAAGGAACACACGAGGCTGTGTATAGAAAGAGTTGGAAGAAAACATGTTTTACAAAGTACCAAAGCTGCTTTTTCAAAAGGCCACTGGACTTTGTTTTTCCTTGAAGATGTTTCACTTCTCATCCAAGAAGCTTCTTCCGTTCTGGAGTTCTGGAATTCTCCAGAACTGAAGAAGCATCTTGGATGAGAAGTGAAACATCTTCAAGGAAAAACAAACTCCAGTTGCCTTTTGAAAAAGCACCTTTAGGACAACCCTGACCTGGATAACGAAGAATCTCCATAGACTTGTTTTGCAAAGGTAGGAAGATACACCAAATGAGGTTGGAATAAACCAGGGCTTTTCAACCAGTGGTACGGGTACCACCTGTGGTACATTGGCACCTGGCAGGTGATACGCGACCATCCTAGAAAAGTGGTAGTGGGGGAGGGGAATGAGCTGAACCGGTGGCAGCACCGCACAAGCCTGAGCGAGAGATGGCTGGAGCTGCAGGGCTGTCAGGGCTCAGTGGAAGCGCCAGGATCAGCGCCAGGCTCCAGCTGGAGCTCAGTGCTGATCCTGGTGCTTCTGCTGAGCCCAGAAGAAGCAATGATCAGCTGGAATTTTGCAGCATCTCCAGGGTCTTGTGATTTACATTCAGATGCTTGGCAACTGATTCATATTTATGACGGTCCCAGTGTCCCAGAGTCATGTGAAGTGACCAAAACCTGCTGCAACCACCCAGCAGACAGGAGGGAATAAAAACCAAACACCACCCACCCCACCCCCACTGCCAATCCTCAACAGAAATGCTCACAACAATGAAAACCTCAGACAGGAGGAAGAGCACCGCCGGGCGGGCAGGCAGGTGTCTTGCTTGGCTGTGGCTTGGGGGGCATTTTTTTCAGTGCCATTGTAACTTCGAGCAGTCACTAAGCGAACTGTTGTAAGTCGAGGACTACCTGTACTTTATCACTTTTTTCCTTTTTTTTTCTTTTTGGTCATCAGGTTTTTGACACCTTGCTAGGCGACTGGTGGTACTTGGATGTTGCCATATCCTAAAAGTGGTACAATGGGTGAAAAATTTGAAGCCCTGGAATAAACAATCCATTGATTGAGAGAGCGTTTTCCTTTCTTCTTTTTTTAATTTCAGATTTTTCATTTCTTTGGCTTTTGCTCCTTTTCTCTGTTTTATCTTAATCTGAAGAAGAGCAACATGAGGTAAGAAAACTTGGGGGGGGGGGGAATCAAAGGACACATTTCAGCAAATGACTATGATCAAAGGTGGATGCGGGTTTGAAAATGCCTTTGAAATATTTTATTTAAACAAATCTAACCAAGCAACACATTACCAGCGGTGTCTCTAAAGTCTGTTGTGATACTGTGATGCATTATATTACATTTGAAATCGTAATTTGTCAAATGCAAAAGCTATACAGTTTTTTGTTAAAGAAAGAAAAGCAATTCTATTTAATTCCTTATTTACTTGTTGGTTTACTTGCTTGGCTATTTCTACATTCATTTTTTTTTTCAGGGCAATTAATACTGCAGAAGAGCTGGTAGACCTTACAAATAATACTGAGTAATGGACAATGTGACTTTAAATGACAGCATAAAATAAATACAAGGTCATAACTTTATTGACTGTGGAATATACTTCCAGAACTTATGAACAGTTGGCTGGCAATCCATTCTACAAATCCCCAAGGTTTACAGATCGGGCCAAAGCTATTACTTATGAGTCAGCTCTCTAATGTTTCTATAAAATATACAAAATAAAGTGAAAAGCAAAATCCCAATAAGAAAATGAATAGAATAGAATAGAATAGAATAGAACAGAACAGAACAGAACAGAACAGAACAGAACAGAATAGAATAGAATAGAATAGAATAGAATAGGAGTAGCATGTAGAGTATAGAGTAAAATAGACTATAGAGTGTACAGAGTAGAGTAGAGTAGAGTAGAGTAGAGTAGAGTAGAATAGAATAGAATAGAATAGAATAGAATAGAATAGAATAGAATAGAATAGAATAGAATAGAATAGAGTTCTTTATTGACCAAGTGTGATTGGACACACAAGGAATTTGTGTCTGGTGCAGAAGCTCTCATTATACACAGAGCCAACAAAGTGATACACATAAATAATAACATACAGCCATAAATCGTAAGATAGAACCAACAAAGTGGTAACATAAGATTCCAATAGAACAAATCCAGAACAAAACAAAACAAAAGATATGAACGTATTACCAGATATGTAAAAAAAATAATTAAAAAGAGCCAATTTGGCTCAATGTTTACGACATCAGGCTAGAAACTGGAAGACCAAGAAGACAATGGAGAGCTACTTCTAAAACACCTTGCAAAGAAAACTGCAGGGACTTATCCATACAGTGGCCAGAAGTCAAGACTGATTGGAAGGCACAGAAAGAAAACGGCTCAGAATTTTGGCACATCAGTCAACCTTGATCGGCTAGAACAATGTTGTTAAATTGAAGAAATGTGGGCTTTAACTTGAAGGCTTCCCCTGACAGTTAGAACAATTAACCAATGGAACAACCTGCCTCCAGAAGTTGTGGATGCTCCATCACTGGAAGCTTTTAAGAAGAGACTGGACAGCCATTTGTCCAAAATGGTATAGGGTTTCCTGCCTGAGCAGGGGGTTGGACTAGAAGACCTCCAAGGTCCCTTCTAACTGTATTATTATTATTATTATTATTATTATTATTATTATTATTATTATTATTAAAGCTGTGTTTCTCAACCTTGCCAGCTTGAAAATGTGTGGAAATCTGGAAGTTGAAGTCCTCACAAATCCCAGCTGCCAAGTTTGAGAAAAATTGATTTTAGAGCAATAACTTTCAAACGGTACCCAGGTTAATTTCATCACCTGAAGTTAAACTCCTGACCGTTTTATGAAAGTAACAGGTGGATGCATAACATTTGAGGTTTCGTCTTTCCATAACCTCTTTTTCTAAGCAATTTATCCATCTGCTTAATTCCCTCAATATATAATTTATACACAAGATTCCTGTCTAATTGCATATTTCAGTCTTGAAATTACCTTCATTTTCCCATGTGTCTTTTTTGATAAACCGACTGGGAATTTCAAATGTCTATTTACATCAATGTTGATCTCAGATAAGCAATTCAAAATATCTACAACACTGTACAACTACATTTTTTTCTTTATATAACTATCCTACTCTTACCTGGGCATTAAGCCTCATTAATTGCCAATCTCCTCTTTTTGGGGGTGTGCTAAACCTTTTGCTCTCCCTCCAAGTTCAAGCAATATTTTTATTTTATTTTTGGGGGGGGGGTGTCATGACAAATATCTAATGTCTCCATGACATTAGACAGAATACTTTATTTAGCCAAGTGTGATCAGACCCACAAGGAATTTGTCTCCAGTACAGAAGCTCTTGGTGTACATGCAAAACAACAAGATAAAAATGACCATAATAATTAGGCAACCCATCCCACCAAATAAAGAAATATGAATGAGTAAATGCACCTTGTGAATGAATCTCTAATTCCTCATTTTTATTCCATGTCTTTCACCAAAATGCCCTCTGAATCCACACTACATCCCCGGTCCTAACTATTCTATTACATTTGCCAACAGCAACATATTTTGCCTTGATAAAAAAAACCCCTCACATACTAAAACAGGAATGTGGGAAAGAGATAAATAGCAAAAGTTATAGCCCAAGAGGGACGTGCTGCAGAAAAGGTATTACTCTATTATACTCACTAACAAATGGTGCCTCCAGAAATCCTACATTTTTCATCTTATCAACTTGGAAATACACGGATAGTCATTGCCGTTATACCTAACATTGTAAAAAGAGAGAAAAGATATATATATTTGCTTTGAAATTCATCAGATAACACCGGTAAATCACATGTCAAAATCTCTTTTTTTAAAAGTGACATTTTTTTTTCAAGGCTTTGCTTGTGCGAACCTGCACAAAGCAATATAGATGGGACACCCATTGCTGCTCAATCAGGGAGACAAAACACCCACACAAAAGATGGTTAGGCTTAAAAAATTATGATGGTCGTGCCTCGAAAATGCATTTTTAACAGCCAACTTTATTATAAAGGGCCCTCTCAAGCAACCTTTTAAAAATTACAGCTAACCATGCACATCGCTCATAGCTCGGGGCAGTTATTCACACATCAGGAACTGTTAGTCTAAATTTCATTTTTAAAACTTTGGTTGCCCAAACCTTCCAAACCTTCATCCCAGGGGGAATAAATGCCAGAGACAGTATGGCTTGTTTGTCCCCTACTTACCCATCATCACAAGCCTTAATGGGATTTTAGCAGCTGGTCTAATAACACTTCACCCAATTCAGTGATGGGACATCAAGTCAAGATGACTTGAAACCTGATGGATCCAAAGACTGAGATGTTCCTCACCTTGTTCCTCCTCTTCTGATGTCAGAGGCTCTTCCTCAAAAGAGACTGGAAGAAGATGGGGCAGGAGATTGTCATCAATCAGGGATTGTCATCTAAAGTGTCTCTTTTCTGTATCTGCATCTTCTCTGTGGAACACCGTGCAGAAGTTCTCAACTCTGCTCACCTTTGGGAAAACCGTGAGGATCTGGCTGCTTTTCCAGACATGGAGGAAGTACCTCCCATCTATGTCAAAATCGAACAGCCCTCCTTCAAAAGAGGGTTAAAAAGAGCAGTTAGGGTGCAGTACTGCAGGCCACTTTAGCTGACTGTGTTCAGCAGGTCAGCGGTTCAAATCTCACCTGCTCAAGGTTGACTCAGCCTTCCATCCTTCCGGGGTAGGTAAAATGAGGACCCAGATTGTTGGGTGCAATGTAAATATATATATATATATATATATATATATATATATATATATACACATTGCTTACTGGTGTACACCGCTTAGAGAGTGCTTGCACTTAAAGGGGTATATAAGTCTCATAAATAAATAAAATAAATAAATCTATCTCCAGTCTGCTACACAGTCCTTTCAGCAAGGCTTTTGTAAAGCTTCCTTAATTACAGCGCTGCTCTTTTTTAAAATCAGAGTGGTTGCACAGCTGATATGGAAATAATTTTGATTTCAAGAACAGCTGATAGTCAAAGAAAAATATCACTTTCATTTGTTTCTTGGAAAGCAACAGAAAGAGGGAAGGAGGGAGGGAAGGAGAAAAAAGGATTGGCTGTTCTTGACCTCTTTGGAAACCTAACTAACCGGGTGTTTATTTTTACCCTGCCATTAATTGATAACACTTAATTAATCTGCCTTGTGAGAGATCAAATGAAGATTATGTCCCTGGACTAGTAACATATATTGACTTTGTTGTTCCAATTATATGTCTGACCAAACCAGCCCTTTGGTAGCAAACTTAACCTTTGAATTACCCTCAGCTCACAAGTAGATCAGCTGCTTGGATCGAAGCAGGAAGACCTTGACACAGCTGGAGGTCTGTTTCCTTTGGTCCTAAACTCATCCCATCTGACACACATTGCTGTCTAGAGCTGCGTGCTTCCTCTGAGCATAATGCAAAGAGAAAGATTGGGCCATTCTCATCTTTAGAAGAATGGCCAATGAGCAGATTTACATGTGTTGTTTTTTTTTAAACTGCTTTCAGGCTTGCTGGATTTTTTGCTGCTATTTGTAAGAGGAAAGTGTTGGAATTCATTGTGGGAATGTGGTATTTCTATGCAACAACTACAGTAATATTCAGCCAGTAGATGGCAGTATTTACAAGTTGGGATCTAAGATATACAGTCACTCTATGCTCTTTTGTTCTGAAGAGAGTCTCCCATTTCCTGTTACAGTAATAGAGTTGAGCAGTAAAGCACATGGTGATTGTACTCTTTGTTTGCTCTATGTGGTGCTTTATATGCTTTACATAAACATAATTTCTAACAGAAAGTTTGGCAAACAAGCCTGTGGTTGTAGCTGCCATTAAAAAATGTCTTTGCAAACCAAAAGATCAGATTGCCTGCAGCCAAATTTACAAATCTGCATTAGGTTTCTCTTCCATGTCTGTTTCTTATAAAATGGCAATTATCATCACATAGGGAAGAGCCACTGCAAATTATCACTAACACCTTAACTGAAAATTATTTTTCAGTTTCTTAGAAATTATTTCAATTCTAAACTACAGGCAAGAATACCAGAACAAAAAGGAGATAGCCTGTTTATCCATATGTTATTTTTCTCTGTTATGTTCTCTGTCAGCCATAGATTGCTTCCATAATTAGGCTTAATTATCATATCTTAGGAACATTTGTTAATTTCATTATTGTTAAAATTCTGCTTATTTCTATTTTTGAGACATGGCCATAGGTAACCCTTTGGATTTATTATAGATTGGTTTTGCTTTTATTTTTCGTTTTTCCCTTCCATCTCACTCAGATTTCCGTCTCTTCTTGGTATGACATACAGTGCATAGCTCACAGAGTGCAAGTTGATTATTTCAATATTTGAATGGAGATGAACGCAAACCAGTGCAAGCCATCTAAATGCAGGTTGAACTAGGACAATTAACACTACAATTGATGGGGAGGGTCTCCTTAAGACCAAGGAAGCAAGCAGAGATAATTCCTCCCTGGGGTGAGAAGGTCCCTCAAAACCACTGGAGGTACCAATTTAATGAACAGCCACCGGGCAAGCTAGGCAAAGCGAATAAGGACACAAAACTGCAACACCAAATTAGACAACCTCAGATAAGTAGCTCTAATAGGCCTAGTAATGGGATAAGCTTCACTGAAATCTATTTTGCAAAATAAAATAACATATTTTTCCTTATGTACTTTCTGGAAACATAGTATTAAAAATTAGGCAGTTCCTATCACTGATGGTGAGAAATGGGAGTGGGGAAAAAACTAGGGGAAAAAAAATAAGATTCTAACACAAAGGTATAAGAATTCTGCTAGCTTGATCATTCTTCTAAATTCTATTGAAGAATCAGATAATGAAAAGCATTAGCAATATTTCATTATCCGTTTTCATATTGTTTGATTTTACGTTACATTTTAGCTAATTTGTGCCACAACAGAAAACTGTAATTATTGACTGGTTTGGACAGTAAATCATCCAATTAAGTTGACCTTTTTTTTCACCTGAAAGCCTAGCTTAATCAAATATAGAATGAAGGAAAAATAAATAAGGAAAAATAAAAGACGGAAGCCCAGGGTGGGAATATTTTGAAATAACTTGATAGTTTTACTAAGTTAGATGATAGAAAAAATCCAAGCATGTTTTGTTTCTCCATATGCAAGAAACTCAGAAGAAAATTTGGAAAAAAAAAATTGGTAAATACATTTAATTCTTTGCATCCAATTCATAAGATCCATAGGTGTCTTTTAGCACTCAGTATAGAACATAGAATATAGAATCCTTTGACTGGAAGGGATCTTGGAGGTCTTCTAATCCAGACCCCTGCCCAAGGAAGGAGACCTTATTGCATTCTGGACAAATGGCTGTTCTTGAAAACCTCCAGGGATGGAGCATCTACAACTTCTGGAGGCGAGCCATTCCACTGAAAAATTAACAGAACAACAGAATGAGAAAGGACCTTGGAGGTCTTCTACTCCATCCTCCTGCTCATACAGGAGACTCTATACCACTCCAGACAAATGGTGGTCCAATCTCTTCTTGAAAACCTATGATGGAGCATCCACAACTTCTGGAGGCAAGTGGTTCCACTGGATGATTGTCCTCACTGTTAGGAAGTTTCTCCTTAGTTCCAGGTTGCTTCTCTCCTTGACCAGTTTCCATCTGTTGCTTCTTCTTCTGCCTTCAGGGGCTTTGGAGACACCTGAGCTTGTATTCCCTGGTTGAAGAAACAAGGCTAACCCTCAAGTCACACCGGCTGGTCAAGAAGGATCCAGGGAGAAATAACAGAGCAAAACCAAGCAAAGGCTTTTGCTCAGAGCTTCCGAGTGTCCCATCTGCCAATTTCAAGCTTCCTGGCTGCCCTTCCCAATTGCTGAAATGATCCTGCCGTGCAGATCACACCATTATTAAATCCCTCCCCAGCAGTGACGATTCATGTGGGAAAGAAACCCCCCCCCAGGGGAGAGCTCAGCCCCCTCCCCTTCCTTTTGTGCTGACTCTTTCAGGCCCATCCTGTTATAACCGAGCACATCACTTCCCTTACATTTGCAGCCACGATTGTGACACACAACGGGTAAGACACCCCAATTGTCGGGAACCAAGCTGGGATGTCAGATTTGGGAGGGCTGTCTGTCTGGGGAGCTGGGGGGTGGGCGATGGGGAGGGTGGGAGGGCAGTAAATCAGGCCAGGCTTGTCAACAGTGCCATGCAGCAGAACTACTCTAGCGAATATAACAAATGGCTATCATTGTGGAGCCAAAAACCTGTGATTATAATTATCACATCCCCAGTGACCTTGCATAAACTTTACTTCCTATCCAGTGGAGCATTTAAATAGGCTGCTTCTTCTCCTGCCAAGGGACCACCTCCCTTTTTCTGAGAATACAGAGTCCAGGGAAGAAACAAGAACCCCCTCCCAAAAGGAAACACAGCTGGCCTGCTGGGGGTCTTACGACTCCTGTAAAGATCCCTGTCTATATGTTGTTTTAATGCTGGTGACCTTTCCAGGTGAGTCAAGTGGCTGAGTTGATTTTACCTGGAGCTGGAGACAAGGGAGACCTACTATGCTTGGTGGGGCCGTATAATCTCAATTAAAAGAGCATTGAGAATTGCCTTCCTGGAGGCAGGTTGTTCCACTGATTAATTGTCCTCACTGCTAGGAAGTTTCTCCTTAGTTCCAGGTTGCTTCTCTCCTTGATGAGTTTCCATCCGTTGTTTCTTGTGTTGCTTTCTCATGCTTTGGAGAATATCTGGACCCTCTCTTCTTTGTGGCAGTCCTTCAAATGTTGGAAGACTGCTGTCATGTCCCCCCTTGTCCTTCTCTTCATTAAACTAGACATACCCAATTCCAGAAACCGTTCCTCATATGTTTTAGCCTCCAGTCCCCTAATCATCTTTGTTGCTCTTCTCTGTACTCTTTCTAGAGTCTCCACATCTTTTTTACATCGTGGTGACCAAAACTGGATGCCGTATTCCAAGTGTGGTCTTGCCAAGGCCCTATAAAGTGGTACTAATACTTTGCATGATCTTGATTCTATCTCTCTGTTAATGCAGCCTGGATTGCATTGGTTTTTTTTTTTTTTTTTTGCTATACAAACATCTTCAGAAAAATCAACACTGAAACCAAAACGCATTTTCCCATCCACGCTTTCCAGCATGAAAGGTGCTGACTATCTCTACTGCCATTGCTATAAGCTAAAAATAAAGGTATCCATCAAATAAAAATCAGAGTGGATATACACATCCTAGGAATGGATGTATATTAGGAACAGACTGGTTTTACTCAATTTCTTATGGCACATAATCAAGTGCAATTGAATTTTTATTATAAAATTTCGCTGTTGAAATAGGAACAATAGCAGCAAAGTAGGTGGCCAAGATGGATTGAGTTTCCTGGGCAAACAGATTTATTGTGTCTCAATTGAACAGTGCTTTTTTCTCCTTGCATGTGTCTGCTTTTATTACTAGAAGATGTAATTAAATGCAAGCCCTCTCAGAGAACCGAGCAGTTATAAACCCAGTACTTCCACCGAGGCTACCTCAAGAAGCGTCCTTAAAAGGAAACCATCCCTGACAAATTTCTCGCCCAAATCACGATAATTTCATTTAAAACACACACACACACAAGTCCATCGATCCTCTTCTGAATCACAAAGTAGACAGTCTGAGCAGGAGGAATTGCGTTCTTCCTCTCAACACACCCAGGAAGGCATGTAAACATGTTCTTCCGTTCGCCAACTGTCTGATCCGGGAGAATTTGTTATATGGATGAGTTATTGCTTTATATTAACTTACGCCACATTGTAAATATACTTGGCATTGTTCAGTGGTAGGTCACCACAAAGCCGATAAGGGGCCTGTTTCCCCAATGGCTAACCGTCTACAGATGGCATCAATGACAAAGTAGGAGGCAGAACATGACATACATAATGTAGAAGCAAGTAGCCATTAGAGTTTCATCCTGGATACCAAGCCTTTTAGACAATCTCCACATGAAATTATCACAGAGTGGCAGAAAATAAATAAAACCATATTTTCCATCCCCTGGCAGCCCTTGTTCCTTTTGTTCTTACCAAGTCCTTTGGTCATGTGACAAATCATTTCCAGGAGAGAATAAATTTGTTATGGAACATTATCTCAGTGGGAAAAAGGTCACAATAGGCTAAAAGGTTGTGTATAGCAAATATCTAGTAACAAGGCAGTTTCTACAAGGATTCTAAAATGCCCCCTTTAATAAATTAAGTAGGTTAACCCAGCAAGGAGTAAATTCTCTCAAAGAGTCCATTTTTTGGTACATACTTTTGGAAAGAGACTGCAAACATGCTTTTTTTCAAGTCATGGAGCTTCAAGAAAAACTAACAATTCTTGGGAATAAATACTTGGGTTTAAAAAAATTACATTTTGCTGTATGCTAAGAGCTTCTGGGAAAACAACAGCTGTAATCTGTTGGTCTGACACTATTCTGGATTCAAACCCTGTTGTTGATTTTGCAAGAGTGCTGGAGTTTGTTGCTGTGACTTTCCAACTCTCACAGCAGTATCGAACCCTTATTCAAAGGGCTGAAGAAGAGGGACTGGCCTAAGGCCATCCGGGTGGTTTTGTGTCCAAGACAGGACTAAACTCATGGTTTTTGGATGAGTGCCTTAACTACTACACTACTCCCAATATCTTTCTACCTCTCCCATATATGTCCTTGCAACATCAGTTATTTGATTCTGAACATGCACACACAAGCAAACACATGTGCACCTGCATAAATTCCCAATTTTCACCATTGGGAACCATCACTAAAAGCTTTTCAGTTAGGGAGTTACTACAATGGAATTGTAGGAGAAGACCAGGCAGAGCCTGGGGGCAGAATCAAGAGGGGACTCAGCCTAGAATCGTTGTGTGTCCACAAAGTCTCCCTTGAATTCCATTAACTCCTCTCTAGCACCAATTTAGTGCTGTTAGTTGACCATATTCTTCTGTATAGGTTTGAACAACAAATCTCCTGAAACTGGAAACTCCATGTGATCCTGATTCTTCACACCTGACAGGAATGCCTTAAAGAGCAGGATCACAGGTTGTTTCTCTACTCAATTAGTATCTTATTCGGCTATTTAAGACAATCTTTAATGCAGTGGTTCTCAACCTTTTTAATGCTGTGACCTCCAACCGGTCGTAAGTCAAGGCCTACTCAACCGGTCGTAAGTCAAAGCCTACTCAACTGGTGCAGCACCGTTTGCAGAATGGGACTTTTGGCAGTCTCAGCAGGGCAGAGACAGCCTGGACAATTCCTATTGGCTTTTGAAAGCCAATAGAATTAGACTCTATTCAAAAGAATCTATTCTATTGGCTTTCAAAAGCCAATAGAATAAAAAGGAGTAGCACGGCTAAGGAAAAGGGGGAAAAAATGGTGGACTGCGTTGTTTGGCGACCCCCGTGAAATGGTCGTTCGACCCCAAATGGGGTCCCGACCCACAGGTTGAGAACCACTGCTTTAATGGCTCTTCTAATAAAAGTAGCTGTAGATTTATGTGGTTTCTTAGCCTGATCTACCACATAGGGCTAAGCCCATGTCATCCTCCTTTCAAGTTGAAGAGGTGGATAGTAATGCTTTAAATAAATGATATAATGTAATTGTTACTATTTTGCCCAGAAAGAACCTTCCATTGTGATAAGAACAAACGCTGAAGCTGATTAACCCTCTTCTGCCCCTCTTTTTCCAAAGAGAATGTGTAATTGCCTTTCTTCCATGGAACAACCAATGTTGAACTTGGAATAAGATATATTATGAGGCTGTTCCTGTTCTGAATAATCCTGCCTAGGCAATAATTGAAGAACAGCAAAGTATATATTTTATGGGTCTCACTGCCATTCTTTACTCTGAGTCTTGCCAAGTAGCATGTTTATGAAGACAGGAGAAGCTTTGAATGAAATTCTCGCATTGCCTTCACAAGAATTGTTGAGGTAATGAATTTGAATCACCAGGAAAGTTAGTTGCATACTAAAAAAAAAAAAAAAAAAAAAGGGGGGGGGGGTTGACAGCATCCTACACTTAATTTGTGGATCTAGAACAGAGAATGGACCTCTTTCAGATTTTGCAACGTCTGTGGAGATGGGAGGTAGAAAATGAGCAGAAGAAAATTATTGTCACCTTTCATTAGTATAGTCCAAGAATCTCCAAATTTGGCAAACCCATGCTGGCTGAGGAATTCTGGAAGTTAAAGCCCACAAGTCTTAAAGTTGCTAAGTTTGGAGACCTCTGCTATAGCCATTGGTGGCGTTTGTCCTTCAATCTAAAAAAAGTAGCTTTGAGTGATTTTCCACTTCAACATATAAAACTAGAAGCCCTCTCATGACCAAGGTAGAACTAGAATTTTCAGTCTCCTGGTGTTCAGTCCAAAGTCACCCAGCCGGCTTTTATGGCTATAGCAGGACTTGAACTCACCATCTTCTGGTTTTTAGCCTGATGCCTTAACCTCTAGACCAGGGCTAGGCAACCTTGGCTCTTTTATGACTTGTGGATTTCAATTCCCAGAATTCCTGAGCCAGCCTGGCTCAGCTTGGAAACCTCTCCTTTCCCCAGGAATTCTGGGAGTTGAAGTCCACCAGTCATAAAAGAGCCAAGGTTGCCTACCCCTGCTCTAGACCAAACTGGCTCCATATCTCTTATATTATTCTGTATCTAAACCCACACTTGTTTTGCAAGTGATGTTTCCACTTGTATGTATGATTAGATCCCACTACTAATAGCATAGCTATCAGTTTCCAGAACGTAATCCTTTATTTGTACTGCTGTGTGTCCACATTAGTTCTGATCCTGACCCAAGTGAAAGAATGTTGGTATAAGGGAATTGGGCAATTAAAAAATATGAAATATAAAAAAATAAAATAAGATTAGAACAATTTTCTGGTCTTATATAAGCTTTGCTGATTTAAAGATAAATCATAGCCTAGAATAAAGGTAAAACGTATCCACCCTGACTGCTTTTCTGATTACGGTCTTTGCTAATCACAAAGATGCTTTTTCAAAAGGCCAGCAGACTCTCTTTGTTCGTCCTTGAAGACGTTTCACTTCTCATTCAAGAAGCTTCTTCAGTTCTGACTGAATTGCATTCCCTACCGTTCATTGGGAATGAAAAGCTGAAGGCAAAACAAAGAAAGTCCACTTGCCTTTTGAAAAAGCATCTTTGGGACAACCAGGACCTGGATGATGGAGAATCTCCATGGTATTTGTCAATGTTGAAAAGAAAAAAGTGAAGTTCAAACACACCGCAGACTGTAAGTAGACTAAAACTCTATCTTTAGTGAGCTTTTTTTTTTCCCCATTGCTCTTTTCACTCTCCGTCTGTCTTCATTAGTCTGCTGGCATTTTGCTGGGATTAGCGAAGTAGTTTCCATGGTTTCTAATTTTCACTTTCTATCTTTCTTTGCTTAACTCATTAAATTGCTCATTACTTCACTGCATTTTACAGGAGACCATATTTATTGTATTAGTTACACAGTGGCTTGGATTAGTCAATGACAGGCTGTTTGCAATTTGAAAGGGTGTGTTTTAAGAATGGGGAGGAAATGTAAAATATATTGGCATTATCTAGCAGGTGTAGCATAACTGGGAAAGACAGTTGCTTGGGTTGAGTCTGAAGTATGCGTTTCATCCACATATAGACGGGCTGCTTTCTATGGACAAGAAAAGGACATCAACTAATCCTGAAATATTTACTTTTAATATTCGGCAGACTTGGTGGCGATGCTGAAAAGCCTTTAGTTACTAAACAGAAGGACGATACCTAATGGGAAAAATAATAACTCAGAGTAACCTCATGAGAGAAACAGTACAGGCAGACACAAAAAGTGTTTGGGAATTGTAATGGTTGATTCAGTTGTGTCAATTGTGTTTTCAAAACTAGCCATGGAATTATTTTTAATCACCAAAATTCTTTGGTAGCTTAGTACCTCTACTCTTAAGTAAGGATCTGAGGTATGTACAATCCAGTTCTGTAGACATCAAAAGTAACTACTAAAGAAATTGATGATGGGCATATGTTGACTTACACGACATAAAAAAGAAGCTAGTTGATAACAGAATAACAGAATTGGAAGGTACCTTAGAAGTCATCTAGTCCAACCTCCTGCAAAAGCATGAGATCCTATACCAGGGGTAGGCAACCTTGGCTCTTTTATGACTCGTGAACTTCAACTCCCAGAATTCCTGAGCCAGCATGGGGGGAACTATGGTCCCTTCATGACTTGTGGACTTCAACTCCCAGAATTCCTGAGCCAGCCTGGCTCAGCATGGAAACCTCTCCCTTTCCCCTCAGCATGGCTGGCTCAGGAATTTTGGAAGCTGAAGTCCACCAGTCATAAAAGAGCCAAAGTTGCCTATCCCTGCTCTAGACCATCCCACATATATGGTTGTTCAATCTCTTCTTAAAAACCTCCAGTGATGGAGCACCCACAACCCATGATAGAAGTTAACTTAAGTTGAGGAGGCCAACCTATTATCCAAGGCATGTGAGGCTAGGGCAAGAAGTAATCAACAGAAATTTATCAGAGAGAGAAGCAAACCTGGAATTAAGGAGAAATTTCCTGACAGTGGGTGCTCCATCACTGAAGGTTTTCAAAAATAGACAGGAGAACGATTTGTCCAAAATAGTATACTGTCTCCTGCTTGATCAGGAGTTGGGCTAGAAGACCTCCAAGTTCCTTTTCAGCCTTATGAGTCTATGTTCTTGTCCCCCACATTAAAAAAGTAAGGACAGGACCACTGAAATAGAATAGGGATCAACAAATGAAAGTAACACGATTTATGCTAATGTATTTTTCTACTTTCTTGTGGACTGGAGGAAAGTTATTTTAACTCCGGGTGTCTGAGTGTGCCTGCAAAACATCACATTAGAAGAATCATTGATCCGATGTGCCAGGCCAGCTTCCTCTTTGTCTCTTTCACCAGGGAAGCAAAATAGATCAACGAGCTGGTGGGGTAATGATGCCATTGACATTATTCCAACAAATGTAGCAATCTTGGAGTCGGTTCATCCATAAAAGTTGGTAAATGTGCCATCGCATTAAGTCATCCTCAGTGAGTATCATCAGATCAGGACCGTGATCACTTCTGATCTGCAAACAATATTAATGTAGGGCTTATCGGATAAAAGTAGACGATGCAGAAAAACTAAGAGCCACGTGGCTGACGTGGAATAATACGAGGAGGACGGAGGAAGAAGAGAGTGGTGTAAACAGCAGGGGGGGAATAGTCAACCGGAGAGGAAGACGGAAGTGGAAAAGCCGGGGGGGGAGGGGGCAAACTGGAAGGAGAAAGAGAGGGACACTTTCAGCATAGAAATTTTTGCAACACACTTGGGAAAACAATTCTAGGGGTAAAGAAAATGTCCTTGGAAAAACCAATTCATGATTTTCAGAGTTGTACTCTAAAGACTGGAAAGGGGGATCTGGAACTATTGTGAGCCTGGCGCACTAAAGTTTGCCTCTTGAATCTCTTCCGATACTGAAGGAAACACTTGGGAGCATGTAGCTAGTTAATATGGCCCTGTAAAGACCAGGTCTGCCTTATCCAGCTATCAAAAGATGCACTTAGACTGTGTTCAGCAGAACTTGGATGAGGGTGAACATGAAGATGGGAACGCCTGTCCATATCTGAATCAGCACACATGGGAGACACCTTTGTCACAAAGAATCAGTTGTGTACCACTTCTGATTACCTGTTGCAGGGCTTAACATCTACAATATTTCCTAATCCAGCTCTGTGGGGTCTCTATCTCTCTCCCTCACCTCTCTCAATCTCTCTCTCTTTCTTAATCTCTCTCTCTCTCTCTCATTTTCAATTTCTCAACCTCTCTTTCTCTCTCTTTCAGTCTCTCTCTTTCTTTCTTAATCTCTCCATCTCTCTCTCTCTTTCAGTCTCTCAATCTCTCAATCCCTCTCTTTGTCAATCACTCAATCTCCATCTCTCTTTCTTAATCTCTCCATCTCTTTCTTCATCTCTTCCTCTCTTTCTCAATCTCTTTCTCTCTCTCAATCACTCAATTGGTCTCTCAATCAATCTCTCTCTCTCTCTCTCTCTCTCTCTCTCTCTCTCCATCTCTCTCTCTCTCTCTCTCTCTCTCTGAACAAAACTGGTCAATATTACTATATTGCCTCAGAAAGTCTACCTGTGCATTCCCATCGGGGTCTCTTCCTTTATAATCTCAGAAGTATCTTTGTTGTTGTTTCATTGTTGTGTGCTAAATTACATGCAATTATCCTGGCTTACCCTGAAAAGAGTTATCAGAAGTTGAATAGAAACAATTAACATAACAATGGGTGTGTGGACCCATCCGCAGAAGGAAAGCTTAGGCTCACAGTTTGCAGTTTTAGGAGATAAGCATATTGCATTCTTTGTTTAGCAGACGAATGACGTGTGAAGGGAGGTGAGGGCTGCGGGTTCTCCCCACCCGTCTGCTGGGCTGAGTGGGATCACAGCAAACCTAAAGTACATCACTAGATGTTGTAGGAGGGTCAGGGAGGAGGAGGACGGTCAGCATTTTGAAGTCTACAGACTTCGTAGAAGAACTAAAGCCCATCCCTAAATGGATAGGAAGCATCAGACTATAAGGTTAGACAACAATCTCCCCAGGTTTTTTATTGTGCTTAATGTCATGGTTCCGACAGACGAAACTCTTCAAAGAATTTTGAGGCATTGTTTAGCTTAAAGAATCTTTATTGGAGTAGTAGCTTCAGCACTAACATAGTTGAAGCCAAAATCTGAATTCCCGTCCCCTGAACACATTGTATCAAAGCACAATTCCCTCCTCTAATTTACAGTCATAAATCACATTCTCCAATTAGTTTGAAATGCAGACTCTCCCTCCATTACTCCATCCCGCCATTCCTTATCATCTCTTATTTCAAAAGCCCTGAATTCACACACCGTTACAATATTGTTAGGTCTAACTAACTCCCATCACATTCCTCCTCCTCCCCCAGTATCATCTAATTCTAAGAGTAAAGCATAAGAAAGAAGAAGGCCGCATCTCCAGATGTTGTCAAAGCAAAAACATCCAATGTTAGCAGCATGGACACTTAATTGACCTCAGGAATCATCAAAACATTCAAGATTCAACTAAACTTCCTTGGTTTATTTTTCCTTTGAGAAGTTTTACTTCCCATCTAAGAGGCTTCTTCTGAACTGAAGAAGCTTCTTGGATGAGAAGCGAAACGTTTTCAAAGAAAACACCAAGAAGGTCCAGTTGACTTTTGGAAAAAGCACCTTTGGGACAGCCATGACCTTGATGATGGAGAGTCTCCATATAGACCAGGGGTTCTCAACCTTGCCAACTTTAAGACTTGTGGACTTCAACTCCCAGAATTCCTCAGCCAGCAACTGGCTGAGGAATTCTGGGAGTTGAAGTCCACAAGTCTTAAAGTTGCCAAGGTTGAGAACGCCTGAATAGACATTCAAGATTCAAGGTAACTCAAAGCAAAGATTCTGAGTGAGATTCTGCTGGAATTGCTGGTTTTGCTGAAGAAATGCAGTTATATTCTAAATACAACCCATTGATGGAAGAAGAATCCTCAATTGCTTTTCTATAGAGAGGCAGGTTTGATGGCACCTTAAGTAACATCCTCTCACCAATTATGGTCCCACCTATAATAGCAGCTGTTGTGTCAAATTCTTGTCCTTCTTTCCAGCAATACTTAGTTTAACTCACTTAATCATCCAATATCATCATAGTTTTATGTCCCACTGGGCTGAATACCCACTGAGAGTAAGGAAGGGGCTGCATGAATCCAGATCCAAATCCCAGATCAAAGTATTAATTAAAAGAAAAGGACTTTTCTTCTTATTAAAATGGGGGGAAATTAAAGCAGTTTACTTTCTGATAAGAAGCGCAGATATATGCTGCACTGTGGTTAAATAAAGGTTTTTTTTAACTCAGAAAAAAAGGCCCATGATGGAAAATAATTCAGTTTTTTTTAAAAAAAAAAAGTCTAAATATTTTACAGTCACTTGTCGTATTTCCTGGAAGTGAAAGGCTGCAAAGAAAATCCCTTCGGTTCGGTTTTATGAAGGCATTTTACTCTATAATTATCCGAGTATTTATTTAGATTAAAATCCATTTATGCACAGCCTCCCCGAAGTCATTCTGCCACTCCAACGGATGACATATTTCATGTTAGCCCTTCATTTCCCCCAAATCTGCTCTTTTTAATCTGTCTTGAAATGAACAATAATGTTGTAATAATGCGATTGTCAAGTCTCCAGCCAGGATAAAGAGACAGATGAGGAATCTGGCATAAAGCTTCTAAAATACTAATAATAGGTAGTTTTGAACAGTGCAGAAATACGTCAAAGGGCACATAATACTGTCCAGTGAGAATATCTGGGTGAACAATTTTATCTCCACATAAGCTGTGGATAGACGTCCCGTCAGAATTGCACAAATCTACCTGCCTCTCTTATTTTGACAGATTAAAAGATGCAGATGCTATAATCTTTTCAGCATTAAGTCTCTCGTATGGAATCAGCTCCACCGAAAGCAGCAGCAGGTGAAAAACAGTCCTGGACTTATGGCCGCCATTGATTTCAACATTTTGGTTGCTAAGTGAGGCACCCGTTAAGCGAGCTTTGCTCCGTTTTACGACCTCTCTTGCCATAGTTGTGAAGTGACTTACTGCAGTTGTGAAGTTAACAACACAGTCATTAACTGATCCTGGCTTCCCCATGGACTTGGCTTGTGGGAAGGTGGCAAAAGAGGATGGCAAGACTCTGGGACATTGCAACCGTCCTGAGTACATGCCAGTTGCCAAGAGTCTGAATTTTGATGATGGGACCAAGGGGATGCTGTAATGGTCGTAAGTGTGAAAAATGGCCTTAAGTCACTTTTTTCAGGGCCGTTGTAACTTCTGTTGCTCACCTGAGAGCATCTTCCAGGTTGCCAAGTAACCAAGAAGAGTCAGGTGTGCATCTAAGGCCAGAAGCTCACTGTCATTTTTTTCATATCTACCTGTTGTCCATCACTTGCCTCTCCAGCAGCCATTCCTTGATCTGATTTCCTGGGATTTAAACCTCCTCTTGACAGCTTCTGCCAAGAAGTTCCTGTCCCTTTTTGTCCGATACCTCATAAAAATACTGTCATGGTTCCGACTGATGAAACTCTTCAAAGAACTTTGAGGCATTGTTTACTTTAAAGAATCTTTATTCTAGTAGCATAGCATCCACACATACATAGTCAACGCCAAAATCTGGATTCCCCTTCCCTGAACACATAGTATCAAAGCACAATTCCCTCCTCTAATTTACAGTCATAAATCACATTCTCCAATTAGTCTGAAATGCAGACTTTCCCTCCAGATCTCCAACCCGCCACTTCTTATCATCTCTTATTTCAAACAACCTTGAATCACACACTACTACAATCTTGTTATGTCTAACTAATTCTTCCTCCTCCTCCCCCCAGTATCATCTAATTCTTACTCTAAGAGTAATACACAAGTTAAGGAAAATGGCTGCATCTCCATATGTTGTCAAAGCAAGAACATTTGATGTTAGCAACATTGACAAGTACACCGAGCAAAGCCCTATTTCCCAAATGTACGTTTGTGGAAGCGCAAAATGGTGGATGAAGATGGCTCCTTGCGTCCAGTGAAGGAGGAGGAGAAGGCCAGTCCTCCGGAGAAAGGCATTGTTTATCACCAGGAGGGAATATATATATATAGAGAGAGAAAAATCAGCTTGCAGAGAGTCTGTGATTGCATTACGGCCAGCCCAGCTAAGTGAACCTTTGACGCAGGATAAATCTCTTAATAAAATTACTTCAGGCCAGGCCCTGACACACTCTGCATATGTAATAAAACTCTTTAAAATGAATAGCTGATAAGGAAAGGAAGCTTTTCAGCCGAACAAATAAACACACCCTCGCATGCTCCTCGCACAACTCTAATATCAAATGGCAAAACATACCCCTAGTGATTATCGGAGTGTTAAAATAATAAGCCTATGAAAGGCATAAATCTGCCCTGAAGCAAATTACGTCTCAGTTCTACTTATGTCGGGAATCTTCCCCAAACACCTGATAAAGAAGTAAACCTGTTACAGGAATAAATTGGCCACACACCGAGGTTAGCCTCAGATTTACGCTGGACTGGCACGATAAACCTCCTTTTCATTAGTCCAATAGATCATAGGATTTACAGTATTTACAGATGTTTCAGTATTAAATGTAAGCGGGAGTCTGGGAGGGCCTGCCTGCATTTGGGGGCAAGCAGGGGCGATAAGGAGACTGCACTTTGCTTCACAAAATATCCGCCGGGGAATAACTGATTATGGGATGGGTTTCTCCTCACAGGTTCATCCTCAACGGGATGGTCACCCCTAGGAGTTCTGCCAGCCCCCTAGATACAAAAATAGGTGGAAATATGCATTAATAGCCTAGCTCAGGGGTAGGCAACCTTGGCTCTTTTATGACTTGTGGACTGGCTCAGGAATTCTGGGAGTTGAAGTCCACGAGTCATAAAAGAGCCAAGGTTGCCTACCCCTGGCCCTAGCTTCTTTGTAAGACAATGCAAAGCATTTCAGTTATACAGCTACTCCTTCAACTTACGACACTTCATTTAGTGACCGTTCAAAGTTGCAACCGCGCTGAAAAAAAGTGACTTACGACCCTTTCTCGTACTTATGACTGTTGCGGCATCCCCATGGTCAGGGGAACAAAATTCGGACCCTTGGCAGCTGACTCATATTTACGACCGTTGCAGTGTCCTGGGGTCCCGCGATCCCCTTTTGCGACAATCCAAGTCCGCGAGGAAGCTAGATTCACTCAATAGTCGTGTTGCTAACTTCGCGACTGCAGTGATTCATGTAACAGCCGTCGCAAGGGAGGTCGTGAAACGGAGCAAAATTCAGCTAAATGTCTCGCTTAGCAACAGAAATGTGGTCCTAAGTCGAGGATTACCTGTATCAAGCTAGGTAACAGGAACTTCACTAGAACTGTAACTTTTAGAGCGAATTGCAAGTAGAATAACCGGCGGTCTAACAAGCTTCTTTGTTTGTTGTCTGGTCTGTCCGATTGAACAGATCTGATTTTCCTTCAAGACTGATGTCATGTTGGACTCACAATGATGCTGTGATGCCGTCAACCCCATTTCTTTCTGCTCCAGAGACAGTAAGGATTCAGTGCAAAGATACAAAAGCCACTGGAAAATAAAGCAGAAAAACTTGAATATTTCTCCTCCACTATAAATTATACTGACACCACAGTTGACTTACTCTGTAGCATTTGGAGAAAACTGTTATGTTTCCTTTCACTCAGGTTGTTCCCAGATCCTTAAGTAGTTTATCTTGTGTTTTTTTTTTTTTTTAAAAAAAACACAATAGTATTTTTTTTCCCCAGATAAGCAGATGTTTTAATGAAGCTGTGAACTTTTGGATTTCTGCTTCTCTGACTCGTGGGCCCATTTGTGACAATGCCATTTTTTCCCTCCCCCGGTGGTTCCTGCACTGCCAAATGCTAGGAAAACATATGAATTTGGTAACTGTCGGGGATTTTAAAAATCCATTATAGATTTCTTTGACCTTGAAATGTTATGAATCATTAAAACTGACGGCTGTATCTCTCAGAGCAGCTATGAAGGGCTGCACTGCAGTCTGTCATTCTGTGACAGACATTCATAAAAAAAATTAGCATAAATTTGGGGGCATTGCATTGTGCTTTAAAATAGTATATTTTAGGAAAATTGAATAGAAACAAAGGATATATTGGAACAGCACAGAAGACAGTCCACGAAGTGCATGTAAACCTGGACTGATTTTATGTAATTGTATAATATTATGCTATGCAATCCATCAGTCCATCGGTCAGAAAGTTTAGTATAGCTTTGTAGTATAATATACAATTGATATATAATATATAATTTTCCATAGGTGAGCTCTGTGCCAACCGTTATGTTCTCTCTCTCTGAATGCTACAATCTTCACATCCTAATATATTGGTTCAGATAAAACAAATATCTGGAGAGGTAAAATGAATTAATAATAAAGAGTACATTTTCCAAAGTAAGGCAGAAGTTCAAGGCAGAGAGATGAAAAGAGAACTGGATAATCTAGCTTTATTGGAATTAAGAAGGAAATAATTCAGTGGAGTCCTTGGTGATTTCTGAGTTGGCTGTTTGCTTGCAGATATGTTGTTACCATACTAGGTAACAGCTTCAGGGTTGCATGCGTCTGCATGCACAAAGAGCACCAAGGACCACACAATTCAGCCCTGAGCTGTGTGCAGCACATTATGCTTTATTGAAACTCCAAAGAGTTCTATTTGAGATTCAAAGTTGTTCCACAGATTTCAGATAAAATTTTTAGAGCATGAATTATTAAAGTTTTGGCAAATTTGGGGGATTGGGAAGGAGAAAATATAGACACAGGAAACCGATAAGATGTACGGAATAAATTCCAGATATGTCAGCATGAAGAATGTCACTAGGGATATTTTGGTGCATTTTATTAGAAATAAGGCAAGGGGGAGGGGTCATGTCCCCCAGCAGCATTGTAATGCAATATTGAAAATAGATAATTCAGATGCAATTGTTTTAAAAGAGATTCCAATTAGAATTTTATGAAGAGTAAAGAATACACTTTCCTGGTTGAAAAATTCCATTTTGATGTCACCATTCCTCCAGGGAATGGTGATCCTAAAGGGGCTTTTCTGAAAGATTGATGATGATGATGATGATGATGATGATGATGATGATAATAATAATAATAATAATAATAATAATAATAATAATAATAATAATAATAATAATACAAAAGTTGGGAGGGACCTTGGAGGTCATCTAGTCCAACCCCCTGCTCAGGCAGGAAACCCTATACCATTTGAGACAAAAGGCCTTTCTTGTTTTGCTTTTTCCTGAAAACTTTTCACTTCTTATCCAAGAAGCTTCTTCAGTTCTTACTGAATGGTAAGAAGCTTCTTGGATGAGAAGCAAAACATTTTCAAGGGGGAAAAAAAAAACCCAAGAAAATTCAGTGTCCTTTTGAAAAAGCACCTTTGGGAATCCCAATTTGATGGGGCCAAGGTATGATTTTTACTTTTAAACAGCAGAGATTTAGCACTGTTGAGGTGGGGTTTTTTTGCCCCCCAAGAAGGAAAAGAAATAAAGAAAACTGGAGATGGAAATGGAACTTTCAGAAGAAACTACGGAAAAATCGCCACAGATACAACTGGAATTGGAAAAAGGTGATACTGAATTAGGTGATTAGTATGGATTTTTCTAAATTCTTGGCCTATAGTATGGACTATTTTATCCAACCGATACCTGGAATAATCCTCACAGACAACTTTGGCAGGTTTCAACCAGCCTCTCCACAGCCCCAAGAAGGGAGAGGGGCAATGGAGTTGACCGGCACAGGTAAAAACCTTTATTGGGACTTGAGGAGGTTAGAAGAAAATTGAAAAGGGCTTTCCTCTCTGGTCTTATTCTGCAGAAAATATAAGACCAGTGAAGAAAGCCCTCTTCAACTTTCAAGTCCCAATAAAGGCTTTTGTCAACGCTGCTAACCTTGGATGTTCTTGCTTGGACAACATCTGGAGATGCAGCCTTTTTCTTTCTTAGGCTTTACTCTTAGAATTAGATGATACTGGGGGAGGAGGTGGAATGGGGTGGGAGTTAGTTAGACATACAATATTGTAATAAGAGATGATAAGGCAGTGATGGTGAACCTTTTAGAGACCGAGTGCCCAAACTGCAACCCAAAACCCACTTGTGCTTCGTTGGGTGCCGGGTCGGTGTAGTCCATTGGGTGGGCGTGGCTGCAGTGGTAACGGCAGACTGGGTGGAACTAAAAAGTTCAATCAATCAATTCCAACTTTGCAAGATCTTTTTTTTTTCCCGTGAGAAGTTGAAATTGACTGATTGATTGAACCTTTTTTTTTTTTTTTTGCACACGGTGGGGGAGGCCTAAAGCGAAAAGGTTTTATAAAACCTAGCTGAAGGCCTAGGACTGGGGCGATGGCGCATGTGCCCACAGAGAGGGCTCTGAGTGCCACTTCTGGCACCTGTGCCACAGGTTCACCACCACTGTGATAAGGCATGGCGGGATAAGAACTGGGTGGAAAGCCAGCATTTCAAACTAATTGGAGAATGTGATTTATGACAGTTAGTTGTAGGAAGGAATTGTGCCTTGATCTATGTGCTGAGGGGAGGGGAAGTCAGATTTTGGCTTCGACCATGTACATGCTGATGCCATGTTATTTGAATAAAGATTCTTTAAAGTAAACAATGGCTCAAAGTTCTTTGAAGAGTAACATTTGTCAGAACCATGACAGCTTTTGCCTGTGCTGGTCAACTCCATTGCTCATCTCTCTCCAGCAAATATAAACACAAACTATGAAAAAAGGCAGTCTCACCTCAATTAAGCATCTCAAACTCTCCCAGGTGATAAGACTTGCCTATTTCATCTCATGGGAGAGTTGCTGAATTACAGATAGTCCTCGGCTTACGAGCGCAATTGAGCCCCAAAATTTCTGTTGCTAAGCGAGACACGGGTCAAGTGAGTCTTGCCTCATTTTATGGCCTTTCTTGCTACAGTTGTTCATGCAATCACTGCAGTTTTTAAGTTAGTAACATGGTCGTTAAGCAAAACTGACTTCCCCTGTTGACTTTGCTTGTCAGAAAGTCACAAAAAGGTGGATGACGTGACCCCGGGACACAGCAACCATCATAAATACGAGTCAGTTGCCAAGCATCTGAATTTTGATCACATGACCACCGTCGTAAGTGTGAAAAACGGTCATAAGTCAAGTTTTCGGTGCCATTGTAACTTTGAATGGTTACTGAATGAACTTTACATTAGAGGACTACCTGTATAGTAAAGGACAGGTGAGTAGCTCCTTTTTTTGTTGACATCTTCCAACAGTAAGTCTCATAATTTGATCTACCAAAATCATTAGCTTCTCCCACGCTTAACCGTAGTTTGATAGATCGAAATGTGAAAACTCTGAGGATGCAAGAAAATTTCGTGGCCAAGCCTAAAGACACAGCGAAGAGGAAATTTCCCCATTTAAAGAAAATGATCACTTAAAAAAATACTAAAAGTTATGGATAATAATTTTTCTCCTACATCCATCTTTGCATAGATGCCTTCCCTTCCCCCCCAGGTCCATAAGCCAAAACACAGTTGTTTTTCAGAAGCTTTAGATCCATGAATTAGCTTGATACATCTTCTCGAAATCTTCCTGCACAAACCTTTTAAAAAAAATACCTACATAAATGAAGAGGTTAATGGAAACGTGTGTGATTTTATTACTATTAAAAAACGGAGGCAAGCCGCATTCACACATTTCAAGCAGCCGGTGGTAGAATCACTAACCATGAAGTATATTCAGCAATCTTTCTCCTTTTCTTTTTTTCAATTGCCCACCGCAGTCTATATTACAAATACATAAATCATAATGTTTCAACAAAAGCAAAATTTAATTTTCTCCTTTCAACTGTTATCTGGGCCAGTGGTATATGGCAGGCTGCGGCCGAGTCATTTATTACACTTGCTGAATGGATAATGGCGAGAAATCCCTATTATATCCAGCTCTGTTACAGCTCTGAATGTTCTTCGGAAACCTGTGGCAGACTAAATCTCTTTACATCTGTAATAGATACACAGCACTCTATTATTTCATGCCAGGGAAAAATTAAATAGTTGTGTGTATCTGGCGGAGGAGGAGGAGGAGGAGGAGGAGGAGGAGGTGGTGGTGGTGGTGGTGGTGGTGGAGGCAGCTCAGGGTGGATGGGAAGGCATTTTATTAGAAACCATTTCAAGGAAATGCTTATTCCAGAGCTCAAACCCATTTCCTTTTTCGCTTGAAAATACACCCAATTTGGATTCTTTTTTAGAAGAAGACTCAGAAGTGACAGACTCCATTTGAGGGCCCGTCTTGGGTGTATTTCTTCCACTGCATAGAAGCAATGTGTAGATATGTAAACTCTTCGTATAAACATACAACATTTGAGAGATCTGACATACAAGGAGTTCCCAATGCTCTCTGAGCTTGGGTGCTTCCCTTGCAGACGTTTCATGAGCCAAACTAGGTAACCTCCTCAGTGCTAGAAGGGAGTAAAGTTGGAGGAGGAGGAGGAGGAGGAGGAGGAGGAGGAGGAGGAGGAGGAGGAGAAAGAGGAGGAGGACAACTGTGGGGTCCTTGGTGCTCTCTCTGAACTTGGTGGTTTCCTTGCAGACGTTTCATGAGCCAAACTAGGTAACATCACCGGGGTAGATGACTAACTGCAGATATTATTGCAAAGCCAAAGACTCTTAGCCCAAGGTTTAGGTATTTCTCCTGCTTTCTGCATCTCAGCTTCCAGAAACAAAAGTTGAGTGAATACCCACAACACCTTTTGGAAAGAAATGTTATTCACATCCCCATTTCACTGATGCCGTCATGGTGCATTTCACAGGCCTGACTTAGCGACTTGGCTGGTTCGCAGTCTTGTGGTGGTGGTGGTGGTGGTGGTGATGATGATAGCCACACAAATGGATCTGGACATTCTTTGTATAAATTGGATCATGGCAGATAATTCTTAGCAGGCATTCACCTCAGAAAAAGACTTCCTCTTTCCATTGTGACCATGCAAATTTTTTTTGAAAAAATAACTGATTGGTCTACAAGAGTTTACATAAAGGAATGAGCTAACATATAAGAATAGTAGTGATTGTGTGAATGAATGCCAAATATATCTGGGAATCAGAGCATGAGTCCATAGAATTACAGCACATGAAGCAAGGGAGCAATGAAAGACACCCTCTTGTTGAAGTTCAAAATCAGAGGTCTTCCAACTTGGCCCTTTTATGACTTGTGGACTTCAACTCCCAGAATTCCTCAGCCAGGCACGCGTGCCTGGCTGAGGAATTCTGGGAGTTGAAGTCCACAAGTCATAAAAGAGCCAAGTTGGAAGACCCCTGTTCAAGATCCTCCATCCTGAAGGTTCTGATAGACCCACACACAGTGGTCCGCTGAAGCAGCTGCACTGCTCCAAGAACACCACTCCATCTGATGTTTCCACAATGCTAGGAGGGTGGTGAGCACCTGAGAAGATGGTCCAATTAATTCCTGGCTCACCTCCGAGTTCCAGCAGACTGTTGTACAGACAATGTGGCAGTTTCTTCTGGAGCTAAAGGACAAGTAGTGTCCCAATAGGGCAGGGACAGGCAAGTCAACTCTCAGCATTCCTGGGCCAGCCTGGTAATATTTCATTACCCAACTTGGTAAGCTCCTCAGTGCTAGAACTAATGATGTTGTCTAGTTGGATAATGAAATGTCTGCAAGAAAATCATCCAGCTCAGAGAGCACCCAGGACCCCACAGTTTGTCCTCCTCCTCCTCCTCCTCCTCCTCTCCACAAACCTCTCTCCCTTCTAGCACTGATGATATTACCTAGTTGGGTCATGAAACATCTGCAAGAAAACAATCAAGCTTAGAGAGCACCAAGGACCCCATAGTTTTTCCTCCTCCTCCTCCTCCTCCTCCTCCTCCTCCTCCTCCTCCTCCTCCTCCTCTCCACAAACCTCTCGCCCTTCTAGCACTGATGATATTACCTAGTTGGGTCATGAAACATCTGCAAGAAAACAACCAAGCTCAGAGAGCACCAAGGACCCAGAGCTTTTTTCTCTACTATCCTAACTCAGCAAGCACTCAAAAACCTAACCGTCATCACTTTTTGATGCCATATTTGGAACTTTATTCACTGATAACCTAAGGCTCTAATATTGCTTTGACTGGCCCCATGCACGTCTTTATCTAAAAACTAAGACTTCACATTCAGACCCTGCCTGAATGGCAATGAAAACTTCCTTCTCCAACAGCAACAAGCAACAAACTAGATTGTGAGTCATGTGGTAGGTGGTGTGACACATGTAACACACCCAGTATTTGTTGCCTACGGCTGCAGTGACCCTCTATCTAAGTGTAGGGTGAGCCTTGTACCCCAGGACAATTGTTCTCTCCTAATTTACTTACTATTGTTGTAAGTAAACTTATTTGTTTTACTGTTGAGTATTTTATAAAGAATTAACTTTGTTCTCTCCAGATTCATTTCACTTATACGGCTAAGTCCTGGAAATAGACCAAAGAACTGGGGGGGGGGGGAGGTTATATATAAAGAAGTAGATATTAGAGTAAAAAAAAACAAAATGAAAACCCGATGAAAGCATCAAAGTTCATAAAGCTATCAGGAAGATGTGTAAAGTTCCTAGACTTCTAATCTGTGACTAATTTGTTGCACAGTGAGGTTGCAATTTTCTAATTGTGATTGCCAATTTAATTTTATTTATGGCTGCGCAACTAACAACATACAGACTGGTAAATTGAAATTAATTGTACCTTCACCTGCAGATTTCTACCAGGCTGTTAAATTTAGTTTATAACTGTAAAGATTTTCTGCTTAGAAAGAAGCTGATTCTAAAGACCCCAATTATGTTCCTTCCAGAATAAAAACTGGACACTTTTATATAAAGAGTTGGTGAAACGACTTTTTAAAAAAACTTGCAAACTCAGTTTCAGCAATTTAGAAGATACAAATGTAATTGTTGCGTTGTAGTTATTGAAATATATATTATAAAATAGCTGTGATCAGTTGCATGAAGGTGTCTTGTCTGAGTTTAACAAGGTCTACTACCATCAATTGCTTTAGAATAATTATCAATATCTTTGGAACTCCATATGTAGCTTAAACCTGGTTTTTCTTCTCAAAAGAAAAGAAAAGAAAGAAAGAAAGAAAGAAAGAAAGAAAGAAAGAAAGAAAGAAAGAAAGAAAGAAAGAAAAGAAAAGAAAAAAAGAAAGAAACAGAAGAATTCCAAATTGTTGATTTTCTGAATATTTTAAACTACAAATTAAAGTAGTTTAATTTTAAATTTCTGAATATTTTAAACTGAAAATTTAAGTACAGGAATAAATAGCAAGGAATAAATGCTTGCTAGGCTAAACCATCAACCAATATTTTTTTCATTTCATTTCATTTATTTCATTTTATTTTATTCTTTCAGTTTGTATTAGTTTTTTTTATTTTTTTGTAATTGTAACTTTTAATAAAATGACTGTTAAAAAAGATCTCACCAGAACTGTAAGGTATCCATGAGATACAGCCAAAAAATAAATAAAAAATAAAACAAAAATAAAAATAAAAATCCATGTATAATTACGAATGGGCAAAACTGTCCATGCAATTTCTTCTCAGTTGCCTATTTTTCCATCTGTGGTTTCAGTTCAACGCAAGGCCATCCATCAACCCATCCTTGGGGACATTTTTTTAAAGCATAGGCATATTATTTAATGTGCATATTTCTGCAGACCATATTTTCTCTGATGCATTATTGTACATGACTTTTTTTGGGGGGGGGGGTTCTGAAAACTTTTTCCTACATAGGAAAAGTCTGCACAGCATTCGGAGAACTGCACATTCCAGATGATCAAGGGATTTCAGCTTGTGGATGGATTGAAAAATAAATACTTCAGACAAAATTGCAAGGAAATTGCGGGGTTTTCCTTCCTTCCTTCCTTCCTTCCTTCCTTCCTTCCTTCCTTCCTTCCTTCCTTCCTTCCTTCCTTCCTTCCCCTTAACTCTAAGAGGATCTACAAAAAAAATAAATTCTACACAAACTGACTCACATCGATCACCAAGCAGCTGAAAGGAGCTTCATTGCTTTGGGGGGTAATCTTCATAAATCTTTTTTTTTAATTATAAAAACAGTTCATTATAACAATAAAAATAACGGGCTGCCTTTGGTGATTTTATCAATCCTGTTTAATGTGATTGGGCCAAAATGATTCCTTTTCACCCAGTCCACTATTAGCTTCTTGACCTGAATCTTCACTAGCTCATATTTTATCATCTTGATTGCAGAGCCCACACCCCCACCCCACCCCCGGTGCCCCCCACCCCTGCTTTCCCTGGGTAAATTACCCTACACACATAGAATATGCTGGTGACTGGGCTTCACTCAAACTTTCACGAACAAATTTAATTCGTAAGGTTTACAAACATATTGAACTTCTCCAGTTTTGTTATCCACCCCTTCTGGACTTTATATGTGAAACGGGGGGGAAATGAAACTTTGATTTTAGGTTTTGGTGATGAAATCAACTTTGTTGTTATAGATATGGCTGGTATCTACTAGCTGTGTAACGCAAAAAAATGAGTTTGTAACAATATTCTGTAGTCTACTGCACTGAAAATTGTTGGAAGTCACTGTTTTTTGTTTTTCTTTCTGTACACTTGCAGTCTTTATCCCTCTTTCTCTTTCCCTTTCTTTTCTGATCTTGTTTCTATTTGTGTTTTATATCATAATAAACTTTATTGAAATGAAAGATGACAGATGATGGATGGATTGATAGATAGATAGATAGATGATTGATAAAGATGATAGATAATAGATAGATAGACATATAATGATAGAGATAGACGATAGATGCATAGATAAATAAATAGATAATGGATATATATATGATTGATAAATATGATATAGATAGATAATTGATAGATAGATATATGTTTGATAAAGATGAGATAGATAGATAGATAGATAGATAGATAGATAGACATAATGATAGAGATAGATGATAGATAGATAGATAGATAGATAATTGATAGATAGAGATAGATATATGATTGATAAAGATGATAAATAGATAGATAGATAGATAGATAGATAGATAGATAGATAGATAGATAGATAGATAGATAGATAGATAGATAATGATTGATTGATTGATAGAAAGATGATAGAAAAATGATACCTTAGATGAGACAGAAAGAGATGGTAGAAGATAGAAAGATGATAGATGATAGAAGATAGATAAAGATAGGGAGATACAGATACAGATAGAGATCATGATGAGATGATAGGTAGAGATAGAAAGATAGATGATAAATGATAGATGATAGATAGATAGATGATAGAGAGATAGAGAGATGATAGATAGATAGATAGATAGATAGATGGATGGATGGATGGATGGATGGATAGATAGATAGATAGATAGATAGATAGATAGATAGATAGATAGATATCAAACCTTCCTATGTAATTTTTAAGCCAGTTTTTTCTATAGTACTTTCCATTGTTATTTTTATTTAGACAAATCTCGGGGTCATTCTTCTTCAGCCATCTTTTGGGGGGCCCATTTGCCAGGGAGAGAGAGAAGCACGGGTCTAAAAGCAGCCACCCTCTCGGAAGGGCCTGCTCAAAGTGCCTCTCCTTCTTCTCTGGCAATTACAGGGCGCCTGAGGGTGGCCTGCACTTGTTCCAGGCTACTTGGTTATCTTCAATCTCCCAAGCAACCTTGATAAAATATGTTTTGACACTTTTACTGCTCCTTTGAATGAAACATTCGCCTATATCTCCAAGATTCAGCTAGAGTGAAATTGACTCAGTAGTTCAGTGGGCGGGGGGGGGGGGAGGCAGAGAAACGTGTTCTCATTTAAAGGAAATTTGGGGAAATGGCTCCATTAGCCGACTTTGGAGACATCGACATGCAAAGTCCCCTGCGCCATCCCACTGCAGAAATTAGCTGACACCCATCAAGGCAGATAACCAAAGGCCGTAGCATTGACACCGGAGAACGCATTAATCTTCCCCAAATTAAAATCTGCACCGCAGCATTTAAGATTGAGGCCTCCATGGTTCAGCGCTGTTTGACCGCCAATTTTGATAAAAGTGTTTTAAGAGAGGCGAGACGGAGATAAATTGCCGATACAGCAGCTGCAAGGGTAAGTGGAAAGACGGTGGACGGCTGTCCTGGGAGAATGTCAGCCGAATGTCCACCTATGTTTACAAAACATACAGGGGGTGGAACTGTTGCCTTGTGCTTCCGAGAATCCCAGGTTTCTGGAAGGGATCTTGGAGGTGTTTCTAATGCAGACCCCAGCACGAGATATAAGTCCTTATACCAGGGGTAGGCAACCTGGGCTCTTTTTTGACTGGTGGACTTCAACTCCCAGAATTCCTGAGCCAGCCATGCTGAGGGGAAAGGGAGAGGCTTCCAAGCTGAGCCAGCCTGGCTCAGGAATTCTGGGAGTTGAAGTCCACCAGTCAAAAAAGAGCCAAGGTTGCCTAGCCCTGCCTTATACCATTCTGGATAAATGGTTGTCCAATCTTATTTTTTCACAAATCCCCTTCCCATACCCCCCCCTACCTCACCCCCCCCCCTTCCCAACCTCCCAAACCCTCCCCTGGACTTCCCAGAGCTGAGTACAGGCTTAATTAAAAAAAAAAAAAAACTTAAAACACTTTTAAAACCTAAACAAATTTAAATACCATCATCATTCTATATAAGCTCCCTCCAAAAACACAAATTTAAACATTACTTTCTTTGAATATCTATATCTATAATATAAAATCTAATTTCTCCCTCTTTCTTTATCCTAAAACGAAAAAATAAACATACAAATCTTTGTTATACCCTTAAAGCTAAATACTCTTAAAGAACTTAAAGTAAGTACATATTTCCTTCAATCTTCATAATCTTCTCTCCTATCCAAAAAGAAGAAAAAAAAAAAACAAAAAACAAAAAACAAAAACTTAAAAAACCTATAAGTCCTAAACAAATCTAAGCACATTTAATTAAACAAATTATTTTGTCTTAAAAATATTAATAATAATATTTAAAAACTAAAAACACTTTTAAATCCTAAACAAATCTAAATACAATCATCACTCTATATAAACTCCCTCCAAAACCACAAATTTTTAAAATTTAAAATATTAGAATCCACTCACTAAAATAATGTTCTATGTTCCATTTTAATGGTTGTCCAATCTTGAAAACATAGAACATAGAATAATAAGCTCGGAAGGGGCCTCGGAGATCTTCTAGTCCAACCCCTGCTTGAGCAGGAGTCCCTATATCATTTCAGACAAATGGTTGTCCAGTCTCTCATTGAAAGCCTCCAGCAACGGAGCACTCAGAACTTCTGAAGGCAAACTCTTCCATTGGTTAATTGTTCTCAGTGTCAGGAAATTTATCCTTAATTCTAGGTTGCTTCTCTCATAGAATAGAATAGAATAGAATAGAATAGAATAGAATAGAATAGAATAGAATAGAATAGAATAGAATAGAATAGAATAGAATATGAATGGAATGGAGAATGGAATAGAGTAGAGTAGAGTAGAGTAGAGTAGAGTAGAATAGAATAGAATAGAATAGAATAGAATAGAATAGAATAGAATAGAATAGAATAGAATGGAGAATGGAATAGAGTAGAGTAGAGTAGAGTAGAATAGAATAGAATAGAATATGAATGGAATGGAGAATGGAGTAGAGTAGAATAGAATAGAATAGAATAGAATAGAATAGAATAGAATAGAACTGGAAGGGATCTTAGAGGTCTTCTAGTCCAGCCCCCTGCTCAAGCGGGAGAACCTATACCGTCTCAGACAAATGACTGTCTAGCCTCTTCTTAAAAATCTCCAGTGAAGGAGCAGCTATGATTTCTGGTGGCAAGCTGTTCCACTGGTTAATTGTCCTCACTGTCAGGAAGTTTGTCTTTAATTCCAGGTTGCTTCTCTCTTTTGGTCAGTTTCCCACCATCATTTCTTGTCTTACCTTTTGATGGCTTGGAAAATTGTTTGACCTCTTTGTCTTTGTAGGAGCCCCTCAAATTTTGGAACACTGCTATCATGTCCTCCCTAGTCCTTCTTTTCATTAGACTAGACTTAGTTCTCATGAAGGAGAATATCTGTAGATCAGGGCTGAAACGGGGGGAGGGGTGTCCTTGGTGCCCTCTGAGTTTGATTGTTTACTTATCTTCTAAAGAGCCCCAGACCCATATTCAGAAGCAGCCCAACTGACAAACCCGGAAGTCTTATTTGAAGGCAAATGAAACGCTGGGATGCCTCATTAGAGGGATCACCAGCAAGAAAATGGAGGTCCTAGTCCCACTTTAGTCAGACCGTATTTGGAACACAGTGGCCAGTCTGGAGACCTCATTTTAAAAAAAGACATAAGGTTGAGAGAGAACCCGGAGATGGGCAACAAAACTGGGGCAAATTCTGAAGGAAGATGTCTATGGAGAGTCTCCATCCTGCAGGTCCTGGCTGTCCCAGAGATGCTTTTTCTGGAGGAAACTGGACTTCCTTATTTTTCTTGGAAGACTTTTCACTTCTCATCCAAGAAGCTTCTTCCCCACCATCCAGGCAGAGGCAAAGAAGCTTCTTGGGTGAGAAGCGAAACGTCTTCCAAGAAAAACAAGAAAGTCCAGTTGCCTCCTGAAAAAGCATCTTTGGGTGTGAAGGAAGAAACCTATCAGGAGAGAAGGTGGGGGAGGACACGATTGAAAGAACCTCAAACGGACGGGAGGAAAGTTCAGAAGTGAAGTTAGGAACTATGATTTCACACGAAAGAGTCAAGGAAGCTTGGAACCAACCTCCAGCGCAGGTCGTTCAATCATCAGTAACTGAGTTTAAACATGCTTGAGATAAACACATGCCCCTCATTTGACAAAAAAAATAATAATAATAAATTAAAACACCTCAAAGGCAGACTTGATGGACCACTAGATCTTCTTCTGTCATCGGTTTTTTATGTTTCTACGTTCAGCCTGTGAGTTGGACTACTTAGCTGCTGCTGTAAATATCAACCTACACACCCCATCCCTGCATAACATTTCTGGAAACTGATTAGTATCTTTCTCACCAGTTGTGTGTCCAGTGACCAGAGTATCAAATCATATTATGATCTTGTCCAGTTTCTTCTTAACTCATTTCTCCAGGAAACAAAAGTTTGCTCCTTGATTTCTAATCTTTCTATTTATTTATTTGTCAAATGTATAAAGCTGGTCGACTCCATAATTATTCTGTTAGCCTATCAGTTAAAAAACAGATTAATATTTTTTCCCAAAGGGGAAAAAAAAACCAGGGAAAACCTGAGCACAGGCATCCAGGATTTCATATATATTTTGCAGGCAATTACTCTTTCTAACACGAATTTCATGATGTCAGCCTTCTCAGCTTGATTTATAGGGTCTTTTCAGGGAAAGAAACTATCCTTCACCTGTTATGTGGACTGTGTCACCTGGGCTGTCTGAATAACTGGACCTTTGAACTCAGCACTATATTCATAATCATTTATATGAAAAGTGAAGTTTGCTTCCTGGACTGATGAAAACATGCGGTTTTGACAAATGAGTCCACGTTAGACAGAGTATCCTGCTTTTAACTTCCTCCATCTACATTAATGACGTTCCAGGTGAGGTGTCAGAAAGGGACCTGTTATCTTTTCTTATTTCTAACACACAATTTCCTATTTTTATATCTTGCCTTGAACCCATACTCTTGACCCGCTTTAAGCACAGTAGCTGTGCACTGCACCACTTGCTCCCTTTCCTTAAAAACAAAACACAGGAGAAGGACGGAGCGCTGCCAGCTGAATCTGAAGCTACCGAGGTATAAAATCATTTTCAGACTGCAGAAACTGGCTTTGCCGGAAGAAGGACATTCAGCAATATTTCGCGAGCTCTGGGTTCGTGCATTTAAAAATCTGTTGACCTGGTTTTTAAGAAACAGTATGTGCCAGCAGAGACATCACCCTGCCAACAAAAGTGCGTATAGTCCAGGCCATGGTTTTCCCAGTTGCAATGTATGGCTGTGAAAGTTGGACCATCAGAAAGGCTGAGCGCCAAAGAATGGAAGCCTTTGAACTATGGTGCTGGAGAAGACTCCTGCGAGTCCCCTGGACTGCAAGGCGATCCAACCGGTCAGTCCTAGAAGAGATCAACCCCGACTGCTCTTTAGAAGGCCAGATCCTGAAGTTGAAACTCAAATACTTTGGCCACCTAATGAGAAGGAAGGACTCACTGGAGAAGAGCCTGATGCTGAGAAAGATGGAGGGCAATAGAAGAAGGGGACGACAGAGAATGAGATGGCTGGATGGAGTCACTGAAGCAGTAGGTGTGAACTTAAATGGACTCCAGAAAATGGTAGAGGACAGGAAGACATGGAGGAACGTTGTCCATGGGGTCGTGATGGGTTGGACACGACTTCGCAATTAACAACAACAACAACAACAAGTGCCAGCAGGAATTACATTTAAAGATTTCCCCACAGCTAAGTCCAAATGTTTAGACTGGAGGCTAAAATATACAAAGAACAGTTGCATGAATTAGGTATGTCTAGCATAATAAAGAGAAAGATTAGGGGGGACATGATAGCAGTGCTCCAATATTTAAGGGGCACCTACAAAGGCGAAGGAGTCAGGCTATTCTCCAAAGCACCTGAAGGCAGGACGAGAAGCAACGGATGGAAATTCATCAAGGAGAGAAGCAACCTGGAACTAAGGAGGAATTTCCTGACAGTGAGAACAATTGACCAATGGAATAACCTGCCTCCAGAAGCAGGCCTACGACAACACGTCCCAGCCAACTTGCTGTAGCCAACTCACCATGGAATAAATCGCCATGGCCAAGTCGCAGTGGGACATTGAAGAAATAGTGGAATAGAGTCATTCAAGAAAGAATGCCAAAGGAGGAACGAAACGAAATATGAATGACAACAATTGCAATAATTCTTAAATTATTTTAAATAGTTAAATTGAATTGTTGAATCGTCCCACAGCAAGTCGTCCTGTGGGGCATTGGCCATGGAGAGTTGTCCCATAGCAAGCTGGCCAGGATGAGTTGGCCTTGGCGAGTTGCCCATGGCAAGCTGGCTGTGGGAAGTTGTCCCATTCTGCCATAAGTTGTGGGTGCTCCATCACTGGAGGCTTTTGAGAAGAGCCTGGACAGCCACTTGTCTGAAATAGTTTAGGGCAGGGGGTCTTCAAACTTGGCCCTTTGATGACTTGTGGACTTCAACTCCCAGAATTCCTCAGCCAGCCTCCATTTTGTTTGTTAGATTTAAAACAGGGGTCTTCAAACGTGGCCCTTGTATGACTTGTGGACTTCAACTCCCAGAATTCCTCAGCCAGCCTCCATTTTGTTTGTTAGATTTAAAACAGGGGTCTTCAAACTTGGCCCTTTTATGACTTGTGGACTTCAACTCCCAGAATTCCTCAGCCAGCCTCCATTTTGTTTGTTAGATTTAAGACAGGGGTCTTCAAACTTGGCCCTTTTATGACTTGTGGACTTCAACTCCCAGAATTCCTCAGCCAGGGTGCCTGGTATCAGAAGAGGGGTTCCTCCAGATATTTGATCTCCAACTAAGTGGAGTTTTTAAAATAAGCATTAGCACCAAAAACAACCTAACGCCAGGCACAGGTTATTCTTGCCAAGTTAAAAAGCTGCTGCAGTCCTGACTGCCCCGTTTTGCAAAGCCTTCGTTTCTTCCCTTCAAATAATGTGATGTTTAAGCCCTTCCTTTAACCAGCTGCTCCTCTATTCCCCATTCCTGAGCAACCTTGAAATTGACATTTAAAACTAATTGCAGGGTGCCGTCTACCCAATTCCAGCAAGCCTGTTTAAGATTTGCAGAGAGGTCACTGGACCAAATTCTCACCTATATTATTTCCTGTCTTCCGGGCACCTGTGAATGAGTGCTAAAAGGGATTATTAGGGCCTAGCAAGGCGATGGGTGCATATAACGATCTGCATGGCTTATCGCCGGCAAACACTGGCCCCGTCAGGATCTGCCTGTCCCTCCACTTTTATTGTCTTGCAAGTGTGACTGCTGCTGGTGACTTTTCTCTGCTCTAATAAACAACCAATTACTGTCCCCAACAGATGTCTGAACTATGATCGTGTAATTCAGTTGCAGCGACGGGGCCTTAAATAGGTCAATTTCATTCAGTTAGACATGGTGGCCGGCTGAAGGATTCCAAGTGACCCTCACCCTCCACCTTCTCCAAGGAAGACAAAACAAACCCCGCTCTTCGCTTAAGTGAAAGTTGCGCGAGGTGAACTGCTTATTTAAAAGAACGGCTAAAAGTTTAACGGCTAAAAGTTTACAAGGAATAGCTCGTTGGCTCTTTTTAAGCTTTACCTTTTGGAACAAAACCAACGATTAAAAATTCTTTTTTTCCCCCACTCTTAGTCTGCCCTGGTCAATCCTTATTCACCAGCTGTAAAAAAAAAAAACCAAAACAGCCACAGGATGGAAGTTAAATGCTGGACCGTGGAGAGTGGGTGGCACTTAAATGAAGCTAATAAACACAAAAATAAAGAGGCAAGCACAGAAACTTGCTAGTCTTCAAATAGGCCTTCCTAAAGAGTCCAACTTAAGGGTTGTCTCCAAAGCACCTGAGGGCAGGACAAGAAGCAGCGGGTAGAAACTCAAGCAACCTAGAACTAAGGAGAAATTTCCTGACAGTTGGAACAATTAACCAGTGGAACAACCTGCCTCCAGAAGTTGTGAATGCTCCATCACTGGAGGATTTTAAGAAGAGACTGGACAGCCATTTGTTTGAAATAATATAGGGTCTCCTGCCTGAGCAAAGGGTTGGACTAGAAGACCTCCAAGGTCCCTTCCCTGTGATTCTGTTATACTGTTGCCCCTATTTTGTAAGGAAGCTGGATTATCTCTACATAATTTTCTTTTCCTCGGAAATGAGAACAAACCTGTAGGCACATGGCTGTGTCCCCCCCCCCCAACTTATACAATTAGTTCATCTTTTATAGTTGGGAAGGTTGGTGCCCAATTTTCATTCAATTTCTGGAGTCAGGATAGCACGAAAACAGCCCTGGGCTCCATGTACATGCATTCCTATTTATTTACTTATATGTGGATTTGTTTTGTATTCCGCCTTTGTTGTTTTTATAAATAACTCAAGGCGGCAAACATAACTAATATGCTTTCCTCCTCCTGAATCCAGGCTGCCATTTTCCTTGAATAAACTTATTTTCTACGCCACCTCACCAACTCGATCTCAAGGGCTGGATATTATCTATTCATGGTACTAAAACACAGTCCAGTGGGGAAATACAATTTTAAACTAAGTCGACAATGGAATTAACTTAACTTTCCAAGACAGGCATATTTAAACCTTTGTCAAATTAAACTGATAGCAAGATAATTAATATACTTGTCCTATTTTTCTACAGTAGGACCATGACTTCCGAAAATGGCGCCTTAGGTCTGTCATTACAGAATAACAGAGTTGGAAAAGGGACCTTGGAGATCTTGTAGTCCAGCCCACTGCTCAGGCAGGAGACCTTATAGCATTTCAGACAAATGGTTGCCTCATCTGTTCTTAAAAAAACCCCAGTAATGGAGCACCCACAATTTCTGGAGGCAACTTCTGTTCCACTGGTTAATTGTTCTAACTGTCAGGAAGTTTCTCCTTAGTTCTAGGTTGCTTCTCTCTTTGGTCAGTTTCCATCCGTTGCTTCTTGTCCTGCCTTCAGGCGCTTTGGAAAATAGCTTGACTCCCTCTTCTTTGGGGCAGCCCCTGAGATACTGGAACACGGCTATCATGTCCCCCCTATCCTCTCAAGGTCAGCAGGATATTTCTGATCTGCATTTTTGTGGGGACAGAACCGGTGGGAGGACTTGAGGAGACATTCAGGGCCAGGAGCAATTGGGGTGCCAGGAGACAGGCAGGTAAAAGGAGCTGAATTCTCAACCACGTTAAAATCGAGATCAGAGAAAAGGAAGTAAAAAAAAAAAGAAACTGCCTGGCGTAATTTCTCCATTTATGTCTTTTTCCAACTGCCTGTTCACCACACTGTAGCTGATGAGGGGAAAGGAGGCCTTCTACGAAAGATCCTATTGATTTTAATTACCGAGAAAACAGCCGAGGGGGAAAGAGAAGTCTGCATGTTTATTTAAGCAACACTGGGCTGCGGGATTGTGCAAAGAGAGATCAAATCAGCTGCTCCCATTATTACAATAATAATAAGGCAGAAAAAAGGGCTGGGGGGGGTGAAGAGGACTGATTTTTAGCATCAGTTCCTCCCCCACGAAGAACAGGCAGGCCTGAGAAACAAGCAGCAATTACTGGGGAATCAATATTAATTCAATTACGCTCGTGTTAGTTATAGCACAAAAAGGATGTTTAATATTTCCAAAATATGCTAAGCCCAGCAGGTGATGTCCTTTGTTATGGAGGCACTTTCAACTCTCCAGAAGGCATCTTGAGTAGCTTAGCCTTTTTGTGAACTGAAGGCTAATGACCATTAATTATTCAAAATAAAGGTATATTTGGGACTGGCAATACGGTAAATGCTTAGAGAACAAATTGGTCTGACAATATGCCCGATATCGGTGTTAAACAGCCTAGGTCTTAAGGGATTATGACAATAGTTCATTAGTGACCGTTCAAAGTTACAATGACACTGAAAAAAGTGACTTTTTGACCCTTTTTCACCGTTGCAGCCTCTCCCTTTTTCACGTGATCAAACTTCAGGCACTTGAGAACTGACTCGTATTTATGATGGTTGCCGTGTCCCGGGATCACATGATCCCCTTTTGCAACCTTGGTTAATTGTTCTCAGTGTCAGGAAATTTCTCTTTAGTTTCAAGTTGCTTCTCTCCTAGAATAGAATAGAATGGAATGGAATGGAAAATATGGAATAGAATGGAATGGAATAGAATAGAATAGAATAGAATAGAATAGAATAGAATAGAATAGAATAGAATAGAATAGAATAGAATAGAATAGAATGGAATGGAATGGAATGGAATGGAATGGGATGGGATGGAATGGAATGGAATGGAATGGAATGGAATGGGATGGGATGGAATGGAAGGAATGAAGGATAGAATAGAATAGAATAGAATAGAATAGAATAGAATAGAATAGAATAGAATAGAATAGAATAGCATAGCATAGCATAGCATAGAATAGAATAGAATAGAATAGAATAGAATAGAATAGAATAGAATAGAGAAGGAGAACGAATAGAATAGAATGGAATGGAATGGAAGGAATGAAGAATAGAATAGAATAGAATAGAATAGAATAGAATAGAATAGAATAGAATAGAATAGAATGGAATGGAATGGAATGGAATGGAATGGAATGGAATAGAATAGAATGGAATAGAATAGAAAATATGGAATAAAATAGAATGGAATAGAATGGAATGGAATGGAATGGAATGGAGTAAGTAGAATAGAATAAAATAGAATAGAATAGAATAGAATAGAATAGAATAGAATAGAATAGAATAGAATAGAATAGAATAGAATAGAATAGAATAGAATAATAGAATTGGAAGGGACCTTGGAGGTCTTCTAGACCAAACCCCCTGCTCAAGCAGGAGACCCAACACCATTCTGGACAAATGGCTGCCTGGTCTCTTCTGGAAGACCTCCAGATTCCCAGATCTTATTAAACCTCCAATGCAAAAAAAAAAAAAAAAACACAGAACAAAAACTCAGAACACCTTCCTCATAAAATACTTCAGGACTAGATGCATCTTAAGAGCTGGTTCATTGGTTCTCTTTCTTTCTTTCTACTTTCTACTACTCAATTTCCTTTTACTCTGTTTTTAACATAGTTAATTTAATTTAAATATTATGTGTGTGTGTGTGTGTGTGTGTGTGTGTGTGTGTGTGTGTGTCATTTTGAAGAAGGACGATTTACATTGATGAAATTGCACTTGGTATTCTCTCATTATTACATCAACCTTGGTTGAACATCTTCATTACTTTTACCAGGAGTCTTTCCTTGCTGGATCTAGAACTAATTGTCCCTGGAAGCAATCAGTTCTGCTGCCTAAACATGGTTATCTCTCCAGCCCACCTTGAGATGACATTTAGTCAGTCAATCATTTTGCAGACAGGTGAAATCCCCATTATGATGGCTGTTCTTTCTCCTTAAAATTACAAATCTTGTACATATGTTGTTAGGCCTCTGGCCAGTATTGTAAACCTTTGCCTTGGATTTATAAGGAAGCAAAACAGTAGGAGTGACAGGTATATCTATGGAGCAGCAAAACCCTTCAAGGAATATCCAAACAAGGTCCCCATGAATTGTTCCATTCATTCCGGATATTTAATTTATATTTAAATATTTAAATTAAATTAACTATTCCGGATTTCCCACATGCTAGCTAGTAACACTGTGAAGCTTCTTTGTTTTATTTCCTTCCTGCCTTCACACTTTGTGCCATTCATTTGTTTGATATTACACAAGTTAAAGGAACAACATCAGTTTTGGAGAATTGAGTCAGAAGGGTTTAACGAAAGGCGTAAATCGACATGCCTTCAAGGCAAAGTATTTGATCCGATTTCAAACCTCAATCTGGACTTTTAGAAACGGTCACATTCTGTCTGATTCAAGATCTGGATTTGGAGTGAAAAATGGATCTCTTTCTCCACTGTCTGGGATGAATTAATATACAGTATATTTATTATTTGATTTTGAAAGAGGATGATGTTTGCTGAGAGTTTGTGAGAAAAGCAAGCGGGCAAATAGCATAGAAATCTGGGCAGGGATTTCCTAAGTTACATTCCTGTTTTTTTTAAAAAAGCATTCATTCTTGTAGATTAGAAAAACAAAATATTTTCCTTTTAGAGAAGATTAATGGCCACTTAAGCAGAACTTAGCAGAATTCTTTCTAAAATATGTGTGTCAGATGTACATTTCTCTCAATTATTTAAACACTCATTTGAGTTGCTTGCTTACATCTCCTCAATCTGCTTCAGAAAGGCTGGCCAACTTTTGTGCAGAACTGTATTATTTTTAATCGGAAAAGAATCCAAAGAGCTTCCTGAGAAGCACAGAGGGCTGTTGAGGACAGGAAGTTCAACCCCCTCCTTAATCTGAAGTAAACCATCTTGGTTAAATGGGCATCCACCTTGGATTCGTAGCCAATAAAGGGTCATCATCTTCCTTCTCCACATTTCTAGTTAGTTGGTCCTCCTGTTGAACTGGTCCTATTGTTCAGAAGTTCTACTTCATGTTCTCTTGCCTTTCAATAACCAGAATTTACGATTCCATTATCCCAGATTGAGGAACAATAGAGAAGAGCTGTTGATCTTCTAAACTGGTGGTTCTTCAGGAAAAGAGAAGCCCTTCTCTTCCAAAACAGAAAAGAAAATCAGAGTTCATGATAGGCGGGACAGTGTTAGAGTCCACCATGATGTTCCTCCGGCAGTGAAAACCCATGTAGGATCTTCCAGGCTGTGTCAGCCTTGATCAGTTATAGCAGGGGTGTCCAACCTTGACAACTTTAAGACTTATGGACTTCAACTCCCAGAAGACCTATGGACTTCAATTCCCAGAAGACCTATGGACTTCAGCTTTAAGACTTATGGACTTCAACTCCCGGAAGACCTATGGGCTTCAACTTTAAGACTTATGGACTTCAACTCCCAGAAGGCTTATGAACTTCAATTCCCAGAAGACTTATGGACTTCAACTTTAAGACTGATGGACTTCAACTCCAAGAAGACTTATAGACTTCAATTCCCAGAAGACTTATGGACTTCAACTCCCAGAAGACCTATGGACTTCAATTCCCAGAAGACTTATGGACTTCAACTTTAAGACTGATGGACTTCAACTCCCAGAAGACTGATGGACTTCAACTCCCAGAAGACTTATGGACTTCAACTCCCAGAAGACTTATGGACTTCAATTCCCAGAAGACTTATGGACTTCAACTTTAAGACTGATGGACTTCAACTCCAAGAAGACTTATAGACTTCAATTCCCAGAAGACTTATGGACTTCAACTCCCAGAAGACTTATGGACTTAAACTCCAAAAGACTTATGGACTTCAACTTTTAGATTTATGGACTTCAACTCCAAGAAGACTGATGGACTTCAACTTTAAGACTTATGGAGTTCAACTCTGAGAATTCTGGGTCTTGAAGTCCATAAGTCTTAAAATGGTCAAGGCTGGACACCCCTGAGGCATGCAGCAAACCTAGCAAAGTGCTTCAGAAGCTCTTGTTGTCCTGCTAGAAGACTTCCAAGTGACATTTAAGAACAAAGAGGCCGCTTTTCTCTGCTTTCTGGGAATGCTTTCTTCTTCAGCGCAGCCAGAAGCTCCTTCAGAGGTGGCTCCTTGAGTGAGTCCTCAGTTCCAGCTTATCTGAAGGCTGAGCAGAAATGTCTCATTTCCCCTTGGCAGGAAGGTGTTTAATTTTTGCCTTGCTTTGCCAGTTGAGTAATTCACAGTGACGGCAGGACTATCAGAGACGAGTAGTTAAGCTTTCCTTCAGGGGCTCCAGGGAAGCTGATCCTGACATCTAATTGTAGATGCTGCCTTGACATCCGATTCCTCTTCCTGAAAGCGCCAGCAATCAGGGGGGACTTAAGCCATAATGGGTGGTTGGAAGGGTCTGAAAGCACAGATGAAGGGGAGGTGGGGAGAGAGAAAGGGAAAGAGAGAAGGAAAGGAGAGAGGGGAAAGAAAGAGAGAAGGAAAAGAGAGAGAGGAGAGAGAGAGAGAGAGGGAAGAGAGAGAGAGGAGAGAGAGAGGGAAGAGAGGGAAAAGAGAGAGAGGGAAGAGAGACAGAAGAGAGAGGGGGAGAGAGAGAGAGAGGGAAGAGAGAGAGAGGAGAGAGAGAGGGAAGAGAGAGAGAGGAGAGAGAGAGAGGGAAGAGAGAGAGAGGAGAGAGAGAGAGGGAAGAGAGGGAAAAGAGAGAGGGAAAACAGAGAGAGAGGGAAGAGAGACAGAAGAGAGAGGGGGAAGTCAGAGAGAGGGAAGAGAGGGAAAAGAGAGAAGAGAGGGAGAAGAGAGGGAGGGAAGACAGGGAAGAGAGGGAAAAGATAGAGAGAAGAGAGAGAAAGAGAGGGAAGAGAGAGAGAGGAAGAAGAAAGAGAGGGGGAAGAGAGAGAGAAGAGAGAAAGAGAAGAGAGAGAGAAGAGAGAAAGAAGGAGAGGGAAGAGAGAGAGGGAGGGAGAAGAAAGAGAGAGGAGAAAGAGAGAGAGATTGAAGAGAGAGGGGGAGAGAGAGAGAAGTCTACCTGTTTTCGTCCCACAGACCAAATGGACAAATTCAAGAGTTTTTTTTCCTAAAAAGAGTGTCTTTAATACTGAAAGGGGCAGAGAAGCAACCAAGGCGTAGAGGTGGCTCTCAACTTACATCCATTTGTTTAACGACCGTTGAAAATTACAACAGGACTGGAAAAAGCGACTTACGGCCGTATTTCTCACAACGGTTGAAACATCTCCCGGGACACTTGATCCAAGTTCGGACGCTTGACTACCTTTGTGTGTTTGTGACGGTTGCACTGTGTCCGTGTGTGACCCCCCATTTGTAACCCTCTCAGAAGCAAAGCCAATGGGGAGGGAGGGGAGCCAGATTTACTACTCTGAGGTAAATTCTGCCAGGTTCAGCGAGGCCCACTCCCCGATGAACCTCAGCCTGTACTCCCAGGGCCCAGTTTTTGAGCAACGTTGTGTTTCCTGAACAACTCATGCAACCCAACCGTACAGCACACTTTCCTGGAGAACTGTGCCCCTAGAGACCATGCGTTGGGGACCTAACGTTTGGCTCCCAAGCCAGAGGAAAATAAATATATAAAACAATCCCTTATATTTTACACTGACTTCCTTCCTGTGGTAAATTAAATCTATTTCATTTGGGAGCCTATCAATGAAAAATTTCCCTCCAGTGTCTAAAGTGATATCGTCCATGAAAAAGCCATACCATGTTTCTTCCCCATACATATAAATTGTCTTTAAGTCAAAATGAATATCGATTTCTAAAGGGATGTTTTTGATTTGGCGACGCGATAGAATTATTGCCGACCATTACATCAGTATTATGCCAGAGATATTTGAGAGGGGAATATGTTTCCCTCTTATGATGAGGCGAGACTTATTCCACGACACTCTTTTAGTAAAAACAAAGTGAACCCTGAGTAAATTGCACCAAATATGCACAGGCGACATGGAAAACATAAACAAATGGTAAATGCGAGCTAAGAAAATTCAGAGGAGGCATTACCCATGAATATCAATTTGTAGCCAATAAATATAAGCTACTGCAGCCAAACTACGTACTGTAGATGAAAAAGCAGAGTAAATCCAAGTCCAGGGTTTAATGGAGATAAAAGTCAGGAAAAAAGGAAAAAAGAAATGGAAAATCAACTCTTCTTAACTGCCTGGCTAGTAACTTCCTCTAGAGGGGGCATTATTATTATTATTATTTATTATTATTATAATATTGAAAGCAGATATTGATGGAGCAATGCACAGAGCAAGACAAGCACCATAAAATAAAAAGTCAGATTATTTTAAATCATGGCTTAAGGGTTTAAAGGGAGGGGGGAAAATAAGAACGAATGCAATTGCACATACAGTATATCATCTATCTATATATCTATATCTATATCTATATATCTATATCTATATATCTCTATCTATATCTCTATATCTCTATCTATATATCTATATCTATCTATATCTATATCTATTTCTATCTATCTATCTATCTATCTATCTATCTATCTATCTATATCTATCTATATCTTTCTATCTATCTCAGACAACTGACTGTCCACTCTCTTCTTAAAAACTTCCAGTGATGGAGTGCCCACGATTTCTGGTGTTCCACTGGTTAATAGTCCTCACTGCCAGGAAGTTTCTCCTTAGTTCCAGGTTGCTTCTCTCCTTGATCGGTTTCCATCCATTCTTTCCTGTCTTGCCTTCTGGTGCTTTAGGAGAATAGGTTGACCCCCCCCCCTTCTTTGTGGCAGCCCCTCAAATGCTGGAATTACATAAGTCCAAGAGCCGGTTGGAAAATAAGCAGCTGTAAGGGTCCTTCCTAAGTTTTTTGACATGAATCATTAAGTTCTCGGAGCAGTGGGTTATCACAGCCAGCTTCCAATTACTCAGAAAGTTGGCTGTTTAAGCTGCTTCCTGTAAGAAATTGCTCCAATTCACAAAGATGAGTGGCAAGTTTAATATTAATCAAAGCAGGCAGATGCCAGTAAGGAGTGATTCCAAGATGGCTCTGAGATAAATGGAAAGAAGGAAGAATTTCTCAGTCTCTGGTCAACCGATCCTCCGCACTTGAAATGCTAATATTTTTATGATCAAGCAGCCAACTATCCATCTAAAATGACCAAAACTAACATTAGCCTTTCCAGTTCCATGCTGCCTGATTAAATGTTCTCTCTAGCTCAAAAGCTGGGGTCCTAATAAAAATGGGCCTATTAAAAAGAGATGCTTAGATGTTTTGGCATTTTTTTTTCAAGTATGTCATCAAAATTTGGATGCTTAACAGGAATCAGTCTCTCAAAATGGCTTGAAAACCCACCTACCCACCCACCCAATTTTACCCCACTGGACAAAGGGGCTCCAGTCATAAGCTATGATGAGCTGATGTTGAGTCCCTAGAAAGAGTGCAGAGAAGAACAACAAAAATAATAAACCTTATGATGAACGGTTGTGGGAAATGGGTATGGCTAGTCTAAGGAAGAGAAGAACTACGGGTGACATGATAGCAGTGTTCCTATATCTGAGGGGCTGCCACAAAGAGGAGGAGGGGGTCAAGCTAGTCTCCAAAGCCCCTGAAGGCAGGACAAGAAGCAACGGATGGAAACGCATCAAGGAGAGAAGCAACCTGGAACTAAGGAGAAACTTCCTGACAGTGAGAACAATTAATCCTTTTCCTTCAGTAGCTGTGGATGCTCCATCACTGGAGCTTTTTAAGAAGAGGCTGGACAGCCATTTGTCTGAAATGGTATAGGGCTTCCTGCCTGAGCAGGGGGCTGGACTAGATGACCTCCAAGGTCCCTTCCAATTCCGCTCTTCTGTTAAAAGTTGGGACGGTCATTGAGCTAAACTTAAGAATCTCTTGATCTGGAAAGAGAGCAAGGAGTAGGACCGATACGATTTGTGCTGAGCTGTAGTAAGGACAGGTAAGAATTTTTCACCATCTATGACAATGCTCCTCAACCGTGGCCACTGCAAGATGTATAGACTTTTACTCTCAGGATCCCCCCAGCCATCCAGAAGAGACCAGACAGCCATTTGTCTGGAATGGTGTAGTAGAGTCTCCTGCTTGAGCAGGGGGTTGGTCTAGAAGACCTCCGAGGTCCCTTCCACTCTGTTACCAAAGGCCCCATTGTAACTAGCAGAAGAGGGAGTGGGAGAGTTAATCTGGAAGGGGAAAAACACCCTCCTTGGTGCAAAAATTACAAAGAGTGCTGGCCCCGGGCATCACATCTGGCTCGTCCTGCAGCTGTGCTTGGCCTCCAATAAAACGGCTCTCACCACGGCCTCTGCACCTGCTACTGAGAGATACCTTTTCTGCTCCACATTTGCTCCAACTGTCACTTTCCACACATAACTAATATGCCCTTGTGCGGTGGGACCCAGAGGCTATTTTGAAATCTAAAGATTGCTTTTTAAATCTTGTCAAGTGCAGCCCTCCAATCATTTTAAGTGTAACCTCGGCGGGATGGTGTTTCAGCCGAAACAGCTCACCCTGCCCACACACACACACACAAACACACACACACAGCCTCTCCAGGCAAACAAATAAATAAATAAGGCTTTCCTTATAGAAAGAAAAATCAGCGGCTTGATGGGAAAAATAAAAAATAAAATAAACTCTTGATTGTCGGTGTGATCCCTGCGGCTAATGTAATAAAAGTCCTGCTAACCGTGAAGAAAGGTCTGCTCCGAGTCGGGCTGGGAAGCCCCCCCGTGTGAAAAAGTGACCCCGACAACTGAAACACATGCGGGGTTTATTTGGAGAGTCAAGTGTCCGTGCGAGGACAATCAGCAAAGGCCGCCCAGGCACCGAACAAAAGTCTGAGCGTCTCCCCAGATCCATTTAGAAAGGGGGGGGGGACAGTGAAGGCACCGCTGCCTTCGTGGTTTATTTGCTGACAGTATCCATCTTTCCAAATTGATTTTTGATATCCACAGTGACCTGGAAGGGAGACACAGCGATAACTCTCTGAAAGTGGAAAACAATATTATTCCCACAAATATGAATTACTTTCCGGCAGGTTAAATCTACTGTGCAATGAATTATGTGACCCCGGAGCTCCTATAATTCTTTTGAATTTTATAGAGTCGTGAGAGGGACTCTGAGCTTTGACAAGCACTTAACAGCCAAAATCAGCCCCGAACAACGTCCTGGACGTTTGATTTAGCCAAGGGAGGCAGAACATCGGCGGCCAACTCTGCTCCTCCAGCAGAAGGTGACATTCGTTCATTGTGGGAGCCGGCCCTGGAATCGTGGGGGGTCTTAATAATAATAATAATAATAATATGATAATGATAAGGATGAGGATGAGGAGAAGGAGAAGGAGAAGAAGAAGAAGAAGAAGAAGAAGAAGAAGAAGAAGAAGAAGAAGAAGAAGAAGAAGAAGAAGAAGAAGAAGAAGAAGAAGAAGAAGAAGAAGAAGAAGAAGAAGAAGTCGTTGTAGCCATGGGCTTCATCCTTTCTCTTTGCAAGGCCTGATTGCATGACCTCTTTGCCACGTCTTGTTATCACACATATTTCCAGGTAGTCCTTGACTTACAACAGTTCATTTAGTGACCATTCAAAGTTACAACAACACTGAAAAACAGTATGACTGTTTTTCATGCTTATGACTGCTGCAGCCTCCCACATGGTCACGTGATCAGAATTCAGACGCTTGACCACTGACTCCTATTTATGACGGTCGCAGCATCCCCTGGGGATCACGTGATCCATTTTTGCAACCTTCTGACAAGCAAAGTCAAGGGGGGAAGTCCGATTTGCTTAACGACTGTGTTACTAATTTCACAACTGCAGTGATTCACTTAACATGGCAAGGAAGGTGATCAAATGGGGCAAAATTCACTTAACGAATGTCTCGCTTAGACACTTTGGGCTCAGTTGCAGTCATAAATTGAGGACTACGTGTATTTTGTTTTCCTTTCCCCAATATCATCACAGTGAACCAAATAATAATAATAAAAAAGCTTCTGAGATCTGCTCTGAGCCCTTTCGACTCCATCTCCCCCTCCGAATGAAAGCCGGGTCATAAAAACCAGCGAATAAAAGTCGGGTGATGGAGAACACAGGGCTGAAAAATGTACTTTTCCCAATTCCTAAGAAGTTTGACGTCTCGGCAGTCCTTTCGCGCTGAGAAAATCTTGGAAGCCACGGCCGCTCTCGATAAGCACCACTCATTTGTTTCACCTTATCTGGGAGTCATCGTTGGATTTGGGGAAAATTGTATATTTGTGATAAATTAGGACAACCTCCAAGTCTACCCTCAGTTAAGGAATAACTTGGGATAAATGGATCGTTTGGGGCCTGTCAGACTCTTTCCACCCAACCTACTTTGCAGGAATGTTGTGGTGGACGAAAATCAAAGAAAAGGTCTACAGGTCAGGATTTGTCAAACTGTGGGTGTCGTGACAGCAGTCTCCCTGTATTTGAGGGGCTGCCCCAAAGAAGAGGGGGTCAACCTATTCTCCAAAGCACCCGAAGGCAGGACAAGAATTAATCCGTGGAAGGAGGGAGAGAGGACCACTAACCTCCTCTCCTGGTCTCTGCTCTTTGCTCTGCAGAAGTTAATATTCATTCTCCACAATTAATACTAATTTACTCCCTCCCGTCCCACATCTGTCACGTTGCAGCTCAGAGAAACAGGAATTTTTCCAGGGAGAACTATGAGCTTCAGGGCCTTATGTCTTCGTTGGGTCTACTCTTTATTTGGGTGGCCCACTTTGGAGTTAATGTTGGGATCCAAGCTTGGGATTTGCATTCTTCCTTCTTCAGTTTGATGGGGTGGTGTTAAGATTGCATCAATAATAAAAGAGTTGGAAGGGACCTTGGAGGTCTTCTAGTCAACCCCCTGCTCAGGCAGGAAACCCTATACCATTTCAGACAAATGGCTGTCCAGTCTCTTCTTGAAAACCTCCAGTGTTGGAGCACCCACAACTACTGAAGACGTTCCACTGATTAATTGTTCCAACTGTCAGGAAATTCCTCCTTAGTTCCAGGTTGCTTCTCTCCTTGATTAGTTTCCATCCGTTGCTTCTTGTCCTGCCTTCAGGAGCTTTGGAGAATAGGTCGACCCCCTCATCTTTTTGATAGCTCCTCAAATATTGCAACACTGCTATCATGTCTCCCCTGTTCCTTCTTTTCATTAGACTAGACATTGTCATGAAAGCACTGGTGCAAATTGCATCATTGGTGTTATTTGCAGGATGATATTGTGGGGTGCGTGGCCTCATTGTGGCTTCTACAAGGCACCCCAGCAGAAGAAGTTCTATTGGCCTACTTCTTCCTTCCCTGTTTTCATGTCTCTTTTCCTTTCTCCATTTCTCTTGGCCTAATGATTTCCTTCTGGAATCTCCAGCATGTGGTTTTGTTGTGGGCGAAAAAGCAGGGACCTCCAAACTCGGCCACTTTAAGAACTCTGGACTTCAACTCCCAGAATTCCTCAGCCAGCCACACTGAGGAATTCTGGGAGTTGAAATCCACCAGTCTTAAAGTTGCCGTGTTTGGAGACCCCTGCAATAAAGAGTTTAAAACCAACGATACTTAGTAAGGTGAATACACTGCAATGCCCTGCAGTGAGTAGCATCTTCTCAATGTTCACGCAGCATTGAGAAGCAGGCAGGCACACGAAGGTTAAACAGTCACCCATGTTTGGAAGCAAAGAGTCAATGCTCTGGAAAGGACGGCATGGATGCCTCCTGCTGGCTGCTCCTGAACTTTTTTCTTTCCATTTCCCTCTGATGTTCTGCAGTTCCTAGGTGGACACAAAATGCAAGATCCATTTGTGAAGCCACCCTTTTGGGATTCACCTGCAGATTTGCAGCAAGAGCTGTCGCTTAAAAGAGAAATACTCCATTATTTGAGGGTCTCCAACAAAGAACAGGTAGGGGGTCAAGCTCTTCTCCAAAGCCCCTGAAGGCAGGACAAGAAGCAGCGGATAGAAACTAATCAAGCACCAGTGCTTTCATGACAATGTCTAGTCCAGGGGTAGGCAACCTTGGCTCTTTTATGACTTGTGGACTTCAGCTCCCAGAATTCCTGAGCCAGCCATGCTGAGGGGAAAGGGAGAGGTTTCCAAGCTGAGCCATGCTGGCTCAGGAATTCTGGGAGTTGAAGTCTGCAAGTCATGAAAGGGCCATAGTTCCCCCATGCAGGTTCAGGAATTCTGGGAGTTGAAGTCCACGAGTCATAAAAGAGCCAAGGTTGCCTACCCCTGGTCTAGTCTAATGAAAAGAAGGACCAAGGAAGACATGATAGCAGTGTTGCAATATTTGAGGAGCTACCAAAAAGATGAGGGGATCGGCCTATTCTCCAAAGCACCTGAAGGCAGGACAAGAAGCAACGGATGGAAACTAATGAAGGAGAAAAGCAACTTGAAATTAAGGAGAAATTTCCTGACAGTGAGAACAATTAACCTGTGGAACAGCTTCCCTCCAGAAGTTATGTGTGCTCCAACTCTGGAGGCTTTTAAGAAAAGACTGGACAGCCATTTGTCTGAAATGGCATAAGATCTCCTGCCTGAGCAGGGGGTTGGACTAGATGACCTCTAAGGCCCTTTTCAAGTATTATTCTGTAGTTCTGTTAATCAGTGGAACGGCTTGCCTTCAGAACTTGTGGATGCTACCTCATCAGAGGTTTTAAAGAAGAGATTGGACAACCATTTATCTACAATGGTATAGGTTGGACTAGAAGACCTCCAAGGTCCCTTCCAATTCTTTTATTTCGTTAATCTGGCCCAATATTATCACAATCTGACTCCTTTTCTTCCTCCAAATGACAGAAGTGGGGAGAAACTAAATTGGACTTCTCTCAGCTCATCCACTTTTCTTGTTGTGTTTTCACTCCACATAGAAAATTCGAGTTGGCCTATATAATATCTGGATTTCCAGTATCTCAGCAACATCACTTTTGCTCACTAGATGTTTTTTCAAGAAATGAGTGTGGGAGCAGAGGTGTCCATGGAAGGGTCAAAAAAGTCAAGATGGAGGCTGTGACATGTGACTAAAGGCCCGCCCCTTTTCTATATATGCATTGCTGGAAGTCATCGCTGGAAAACCACAACAATATTCTCAAAAGTATGAAAAAGGGGCTGCTTGGGGTAGCGATGTGCAGTTAGTAATATTTCTCATTGTTTATCATCTGTGATAAACACCAAGTGATGTGTAAGTCATGCAAGTTTTTAACAAGACCCCAAATTCTTAGTTTTGTATGGCTTTTTTTAAAAAAAATATTTTTAAGCTTTCTTGCATAAATTGGAGAGGAAACAACACAAATGTCATTTAATTTACATGACAAAGTACTGCCATTATTTCAGTGTGACAGAATGCCACTAAGGGCAATTTTTGAAAATTGTTTAAACAATGTAATGAGTTAAATGTCAGTGTTAGCTAATTATGTTTATGCTAATTGTTAATTAGCTCTATAATGGAGACCGTCTTAATTAACAATAGCTCCGTGTGTGTGTGTGTGTGTGTGTGTGTGTGTGTGTGTGTGTGTGTATGCAGAAAAAGAGGGTATGAAAAGAGGAGAGAGAAAGGAAGCCGCTGCTACAAAAAAAAATGTTAGACAAAAAAAAATGTTAGATGCGATTACATTTCTTGTAAATCGTAAGTATTTCTTTTTAAGCATTAACCCGGTGTTCTCTGCTGTGTATGCTTTGGAAACAATGAAGTTATTAATTAACGATAGAAGGGTCTGCTTTTGCTTTCTCCCACTCTTGGTGAACGTCCCGAAGCCACTTTTGATTATATTTCATTTTAGAATGTTGTATCCACTACAACTTTGAGCAGTTCAGAGCAAGTGTGTGTCAAGTCTAGAGCCAGGATCCCGTCAAAATAATAATGATTCCATTATTAATAAAGATCATGAATGCCCCAGAAAATAGGACAGGGTTAGGGTGCCGAGATAGAATTGCATTTTATAATTAGTGCCGTGTAAACTTTACTAAATCCTGCAAGCTAACACGGCTTTACAAGTCAGCAATAATGTCAGATAGTCCTGGATGTATAACGGTTCATTTAGTGTCCGTTCAGAGTTACAACGGTAGTGAAAGAAGGGGAACTTAGGACCATTTTTCACACTTCTGGCCACTGCTGCATCCCCAGGGTCATGTGATTTACATTCGTATGCTTGACCACTGACTCATATTTATGACAGTGGCACTGTCCAGGGGGCACGTGATCCCCTTTTGCCACCTCTGACAAGCCAAGTCAATGGGGGAAGCTGGATTCATTTAACAACCGTGTTACTAACTTAACAACTGCAGTGATTCACTCAAAAACTGTGGTGAGAATGGTTGTAAAAACGAGGCAAAACTCACTTAACAAATTTCTCACTTAGCAACATAAATTTTGGGCTCAGTTTGGTCGTAAGTCAAGAATTACCTGTACTGCCACTGTGTGCTTATGTCAGGGGTCTTCAAACTTGGCTCTTTTATGACTTGTGGACTTCAGCTCCCAGAATTTTTCAGCCTGGCTGAGGAATTCTGGGAGTTGAAGTCCACAAGTCATAAAAGGGCCAAGTTGGAAGACCTCTGTCTTAAATCTAACAAACAAAATGGAGGCTGGCTGAGGAATTCTGGGAGTTGAAGTCCACAAGTCATAAAAGGGCCAAGTTTGAAGACCCCTGGCTTATGTTGTTACGGTCAACTTTGAGAAGAAGCGGCAGCCTCCAGGCACACATTCAACAGGTGCAGTTTCTGCAACCACTTGGGAGAGCTGTCTAGAAGCCAAGAATGCTCAGCAGAGCTCTCTCAAGGTGGGGCGCTGCCCTCTGTGGGGTACTATAATCAGGTAGAAATTCAATCGGTCCACCATCCGCCTACAAGCCATATGAGTTGGGTCATTTGATAATCCAATATCCTGGTTTTTGAAGCAAGGGCCAATTTAGAAACATCTTCAAAAGTCACCTTAAATCAATGGTGGTTTATTTTTTCCTCTCTTTTTTTCTTTAAAAAAAGTCACCTTAAATCAATGGTGGTTTATTTTTCCCTCTGTTTAAAAAAAGAGGAAAATATAAACCACCATTGATTTAAGGTGACTTTTGAAGATTTTTTTTTAAAAAAAAAAAACAGAGAGAGAGAATTGGGACGTTCACGTTTTTCTTTCTTTAAAAAAATGAAGATTGAACGTGCTCATTTTTTTGGTAACAGAGCTAATTTAAAGAGCTGCACGTGTTTTGAGAAGGGTTGGGGGAAAGGGCCCCAAGCATCACATCAGCACCACATTTTTCTGCTCTGGGGCATCCCAAGGAGGTCAGGGGGAAAAAAAGTCAATAAGGGGGCCTTGGTCATGGGATCAACGCCCCGCCCTCTTTCCATGTATAACAGGAGCAGTGGTGCTTACAACCTTTACAAATTTTTATGCCTTCCCTGTTTCTGCTATTCATTTTTTAAAAAAAACTATTTTTCAGGCTTCTGCATAAACCCGCCAAACGATGCAGCTGCTTTCATGAAGCAGCTCATGAAAAACGGCAACCTCTGTTTAACGCATTTAGCTTTATACGCTTCCTACGGAGTCGACCAGCTCCAATTCTCAAAACAGCCCTTAAACATTCGTTCTCAGAGTCAAGATCAGCTACAGGTCTCAAGAAGCAGACACAGTGGGTCCAATTGCTCTGAATTAGCTGAACGTGTTACATTGCTCATATTTAAGTTGTTAAAAAAAAACAAAAAAACATATGTCCCAGGAAGGCATTCATTCTTAGCTGTCGCTCCCTTTCCAAACTGTTCGGTTATTGTTTTATTAAGGGACTGTAACCCCTGATTGATGCCTTTATTCCCACGCTGACCTTGTCATTGTTCTCGCAAGTGCTTGTAATTGTAACAGTGGCAAACGCTGGGCTTTAATTATCTCTGCTCAAAACTCAGCCCGCTCTGGTTACACTCTAGTGATCGTATTGGATACACTACAATATTTATTTGCCCAAGAAGAGGAAATGTCAACAGCCAGGCAGTCTAAGGACTCTCACGTGGGAAAGTAATGGTGGATATTACAGGTTGCTAAAATACAGTAATAGGGTACAGTAATTCAGATACCTCCGGTGATCTGTTGGTGCTGGGATTCAGGACAGATGGGTTGCTATTACATCAGGCCATCCTCTTTGTCTGGGAATATATCTGTAAACGTATAAACATTTAAGCATAAGAAGAGCAGCGTATCAATATCCTGAATTTCACACAGTGCGGCCTTCCTGGGCACATTAGTTTTTACGACTGCAAGGCCCTGCATGGTAGCGCAGGAGGGGGAGGGCTGCATAAGTATACGGAAACTTTTTTTTCCAGATAGAATAGAATAGAATAGAGCTGGAAGGGATCTTGGAGGTCATCTAGTCCAACCCCCTGCTCAGGCAGGAAACCCTACATCATTTCAGACAAAGGGCTGTCCAGTCTCTTCTTAAAAACCTCCAGTGTTGGAGCATTCACAACTTCTAGAGGCAGGTTGTTCCACTGGTTAATTGTTCTTACTGTCAGAAAGTTTCTCCTTAGTTCCAGGTTGCTTCTCTCCTTGATTAGTTTCCACCATTAGTTTGCACCATCCTAGTACAGGCTCAGGAATTCTGGGAGTTGAAGTCCACGGGTTGTGCAATTTCCACAGTTGCCTGCTCCTGTGTTATCCTGGTCCTCTTTCTGCCAGGGGTCATAGAAGAGAGTGATCGAAGCTGTCTGCATCTCGTATCCCAACCTGAATCCTGACTGAAAAGGGACCAGAGTCCGGAGTCGTCGGAACCTGCTGTGTGACCACTTTCTCAATAACCCTCCCTAGAAAGAGAAGATTGGATGAAAGCTGCCCAAATGGGTTGGGTTGAGTGAACACGTCACCGTTAAATAAACAGAATAAATTCACCCCTGCAACAAGTTGTGGTTCTCTTCTCTTAGCCTTCTTCTGTTTCTAGACACCCTAAAGTAGCTCTTTATTTTATTATTCCCTTCCCTTTTTCGCTTCCTCAAATGAAAACATTATTTATGTGAGAGTAGAATAGCCGTTTTTTTATTAAACTCTTGTTCTCCTGCTTTTATTGCAAAGCCATGGCATGGCTTTAAGTATTAAGTAGTGGCCATGTCAAGATCTCCCAAGCTGAAAAATGAGCATCCCAGCTTAGGCTTTGTATTCAGCCCTTGTGTGCATGCAGGGACAAAGTAAACAGCGGCCAGTCACTTTTTAGTGGTGTGAGTTCCACTTTGGATGGTGCCCTGGAATAATGGAGGGCATTTGATAATTACTGGGACTTTCCTGTGAGGCTTTTTATTAAGCATGCATGTATAAATGTATAAACAGAGGCATAGACTCAAGATCACGTGAAGTACTAGTACCGCTTTACAAAGCCCTAGTAATGCCACACCTGAAATACTGCAGACAATTTTGGTCACCATATCACAAAAAAGATGTTGAGAGTTTGGGAAAAGTGCAGAGAAGAGCAACTAAGATGATCAAAGGCCTGGAGACTAAAACATACAAAGAACGGCTGCAGGACTTGGGTTTGGCTAGTCTAAAGAAAAGAAATAGGGGAGACATGATAGCCAATATTCCAGTAATTGAGGGGCTGCCACAAAGAAGAGGGGGTTCATGTTATTCACCAAAGCACCAGAAAGAGGCAGGACAAGAAACAATGGTTGGAAACTGATCAAAGAGAGAAGCAACCTGCAATTAAGGAGAAACTTCTTCCTTTAACTCTCTTCAGCCAAACTTACTCTTCTGAGATTCGAACCTGGGCTATATGCATGTTAGGCAGATGTTATAACCTCTAAGCCACAGGCTCTCTTCAATTAAGGAGAAACTTCTTGACAGTGAGGACAATCAACTAGTGGAACAGCTTGCCACCAGAAATCATGGGCACTCCATCACTGGAGATGTTTAAGAGGACACTGGACATTCACCTGTCTAGTCCAGCCCCCTGTCCTGCTTGAACAGGGGGCTGGACTAGAAGACCTCCAAGGTCCCTTCCAACTCTGCTATTCTATTCTATTCTGTTCTGTTCTGTTCTGTTCTGCTCTATTCTATTCTATTCTATTCTATTCTTCACTTATTCTTTACTCTGCTCTGCTCTGCTCTATTCTATTCTATTCTATTCTATTCTATTCTATTCTATTCTATTCTATTATTACATCAAGTCAATGCAGAAATCCTAATTAAAGTATATCTGACAGACGGCTGTCTAAATCTTATGTGAACACATCCCATGATGGCTCCTCCAATATTGGGTTATTTTCCTAACATTGAACTAGAGAATAACAGAATGGCAGAGTTGGAAAGGACTTTAGAGGTCATCTAGTCCAACCCCCTATACCATTTCAGACAAATTGTTGTCCAGTCTCTTCTTAAAAGCCTCCAGTGATGGAGCAGCCACAACTTCTGGAGGCAAGCTGTTCCACTGGTTAATTGTTCTAACTGCAGGAAATTTCTACTTAGTTCTTGGTTGCTTCTCTCCTTGGTTAGCTTCCATCCATGGTGGAAAATCATTAGAGAAAAACCCAACCTGGACATAAGGAGAAATTTTCTGACAGTGAGAGCAATTAATCAATGGAATAGCTTGTCTCCGGGAAGATGTGGGTGCTCTCCTTCAGGAAGATTGGACTATTAGCATATGTGATGGTCTCTTTTGGATTTCAAGTCATAAGAGGACCTCTCAGATGCTCCATGGAGACAATCAAAGGAGGACATGAAATGAATATTGTGATGCATGTGGCCACCAAGCCATGTCCTCTGGAATCAACCCTCTGATGGTCACATGTAAAGACACAGCCTCCTATCAGATTAAACCCTGTCCAAACCAGGATTGAACCAATCCAGGCAATCCCAAATGAGCTTTTCCAAAAGACAACTGGACTTTGCTTTTCCCTGAAGATGTTTTCATTTCTCATCCAAGGAGCTTCTGAAGAAGCAAAACGTCTTGAAGGAAAACAGAATCCAGTTGCCCCCTGAAGGAGCATCTTTGAATGACTGGGATGACTGGGAATCTCCATCAACATTAATCCTGGCAATCAGGGATGCTGGGAAGGGCTTAGCCCTGAAAGAACTGCTGATCACAGTATCAAGTCACAGTTATTAGAAAGGGTTGAAGCATTTTTGCGTTTGTCTCAAAGCTACTCCAGGCTCAATTCTTTCCGAAGTGCCTGAGTGATGTTCAGACTGCTCGGCTTGTGTTTGGGGAGCTTTTGCGAGGATTACAGAGAAAAACAGCTTGGAGTTTTAACTTCCAAACCCTTGCGAAGCAATTTCCCTTTCCTTTCACCAACGCTTCTTTGGACGAAAGCTGGGATCACAGTTGGCAAGGCAAATGAAATGCTTCAGAATAAGCCTAATGGGTCCCTTGAAGGAGTTACACAAAACAAGTGGATAAATAAAAAGGATTTCTTCTATGGAGCCAGGTATAATCCAAATATTCTAGCATGCAGCATGGAAAAGACCACCTTTTTGAAAAATGGATGAAAAGAAAAAAAAATAACTCTGCTGGGCCACCATCAAATTTAAGCTAATTTGGAGCATTTAAAAAAAAAAAAAACGAATAAATAAATCGGTTGTGTGAACTGAATCTGGGGACATTTTGTGAACACTACAGAGGAAAGGCAATCCTGGGGGGGGTTTTTTTTTTCCATTTCTGACCCCTCCAAAGAATTATCCTTGTTTGGATTCTATTAAGAAAGGAGGGAACAATGTAAGAGTAACTCGATAGTCTCTGTAAAGCATCCTGATGGAATTGTGAGATGCTCACGAGAAAGTCATCCTGGAAGAGGATTTTCCAAGAATTTCAAAGTGGAGCTGAGTTGGTGCTCTCTCTCCCCACCCCACCCCCCTCACCCCTCTTCCAATAAAAATGGCAGCCCACGTCCGCCTCTCTCTTGACAGATCCAGATCTCCCTCGGACCTTGCTCTCCTGCCTCCTCAGACATTCCCAGGCAGGCCAGGGTGTTGTTGTTTTGTTGTTGTTGCTGACCCTCAACTCTCTTCCTGCTCCTCCTGCAACCAATAGCCAGCCTATTTCTGCCTCAGCTGTAGAGGAACTGAACGACCCAAACAGAGAGGCTGACTCCAGGATATGCTCTATTTATAACATAGAATAACAGGCTGGAAGGGACCTTGGACGTCTTCTCGTCCAACCCCCTGCTCAAGCAGGAGACCCTATAATATTTCAGACAAGTGAGTCTCCGGTCTCTTCTTAAAAACCTCCAGAGATGGAGTACCCACAAGTTCTGGAGGCAAGTTGTTCCACTGGTTAATTGTCCTCGCTGTTAAGAAATTTCTAGGTTGCTTCTCTCTTTGATCAGTTTCCATCCAT